>NW_023416308.1:84157376-85357376 GCF_014176215.1 Rousettus aegyptiacus
TCCAGGCCAGAACTCAATTCCATGAACTTCATCCTGCCATTCGGCAATGCTTGGTTTCTCCATCAACCAATATCATCAGTGCTCTCTCCCTTATGTATGAATAGGCACTAAATCTATAGGCAGCAAGGTACTCAGCTTGCCTAAGTGGGCTCCAGCACACTGGTTTTCTATTCATAATGTCTGTCTTCACCATCAGTAGTACAGTGATCTGCATAGTTTGATAGGATGTTCAAAATGCAAAGCTAGTTTCAGGGACCATTGGCCTGAGTACCCTCAGATTTCCACTTAAGACTCCTAATCCCTTGGTTATAAACAAGTACATTGGAAGGGAGTACGAAGACTTTACCCACAAAGTTTTATAGTCATGGGCCAAAAAAGAGTTAGCCTTCATGTATCACTCCTGTAAATAATACCTGAGCAGAGATTTATATCTTTGGCCCTCAGTTCAATTACATTCAATCCAAGAAGTAATTATTGAGCCCCTGAGGTTTTGTCTAATGACCAGTTGCCCTGGGCCCTGGCCAGTTTGCTCCAGACATGTGAATATAACCTGAGTCTCATAGTCTCAATATGGGTCTCTTTTAAGAGCCTAAAAAGTTGCTAAAAATTATTCTTGAACTGGAAAGATGTTTCTGATTCTCAAGTTAGGTCATTTATCTAATTCCCAAGTGTTTCTTCACCTTTGTTTTAAATAAATTCTGCCTAAGAAGATCACTGTGAAGTTCATCAGATAATGGCTGTGAGCAGGCCCAGCAGAGAATCCAGTACAATGTATTTCTTAAACTCATGCCTAATATTTGAGCCTGGGGTCTCCTTCTACTCCTACTGCAAGAGGAAAGTGAGTACCTTGAAGAATATACAAAAAGGGATGGAGATCTTTAATAGGATCTTCCCGGTACAAACTTTGGCTTTCATCCATCTTTTATATTAGGTAGGCAGCTGCCCTCCTCATGTAATTCAAAGGGGAGATGAGTAGGACTTCTTATCCACAAGGACAGTCACACTGTTATCCCATTAAGCCTTCGTTCAGAGTTATCTTTGATACTGGGGTTGGAAAATTCAGTCATTTATGGAGTTTAACTACTAGATAAATACATTTTAAGCGAGGTACCCTGACCTGGAGGTTGAAAAAGGAACAATGGGTCTATCTTGGCCAATGGCAAAGGTCCACTCATCTGAAAGTAATGTTAGTGGGTCATCTATACCCACCAGATGGCAGCACCATGCAAAGCCTTGAGCCCAGAGGTGCCAATCAGGATTTGGGGGCTATGCAGGAAAAATGGGCCCTTTAGGTGGACAGCCCCAATCTCTGACCTGACTGCGTGGGAAGTGAGTTTGCCAAGTCTCTAGGAAAAAAATGATTGTTGGGGCTTCCAGCAGGGATGGATGTAAGGTTTAGAGATAAAGGAGATAAAGGAACTGGATTCTACCAAGCCACAGGGCTGGGATGTCATTGACAGAAAAGGCACATTTCTGGGGGAAGAAAAGGAAAAAAAGGAATGTTTGTTTAGTACCCACATTGTGTCAGTCCTAGTGTTTTTAATATGTTGTCTCTCGAGCACAGACTAGGGAGCCAGACAGCTGGGTTTATATTCCGGATCTGCCATTTACTAGCTGTGTGATCTTGAGCAAATTACTTCACCTCTCTGTGCCTCAATTTTTTTCATCTATAAAATGGAGATAATAATAATACCTACCATGTAAAAGATGTTGTGAGAATTAGATGAAGTCATGTGCATAAAGCATATTAAAGGCACTATGTAAGTATTAGTTCTTGTTATTATTACTATCTCTGAGCACCAAAGTATCTGAAAGATAAATGAAAGGAGAGAAGACACAGCCACCGCCCCCCCCCCCGCCCAAATTATCCTCAAACTACAAGCAAAAGATCTTAGAAACAGACTCTGGGGTCCTCTTCTTTCATCTTATTGAAGGGCTCAAAGCAACTCTTAGCTGAACTGGAAGGCAGATCCTGACAGGAATCCTGCAACTAGACCCACTTAACCATCTGTCCGCAAAATATTTGAGTACCCGCTCTGTGCTAGACCCAGTGCTAGGTACTGGTACTGCTGAGATGACTCAGAGAACTGAGCCCCTGTCTTCAAGAAGTGCAGAAGGCAAACAAGTAAAAAATTGTAATGCAGTATAATAAACACTAATTCAATGTATTATATTAATATGAAAGAGAAAGATACCAGTGGTTAATAGAAACACCAACTCTCTCCCAACAAGGTGTTATGTAACTTTTGAATGATTCTGCTTCCATTCAATCACCTGACAGCTCTGCTGAACGAGAATTTGTTCTTTAGATCAGAAAAACATTTGCAAGACATTTAACAGTCCAAAGATTGATATCCAGAATATATTTTAAAAATCATATAAACCAGGTCTACAGCCATGCTACCCTGAACAAGCCCGATCCCGTCTGATCTCGAAAGTTAAGCAGGGTCGGGCCTGGTTAGTACTTGGATGGGAGACCACCTAGGAAGGTGCTGTAGGTGTAAAAAAAATAAATAAGGGATTGTAACCTGACAAGGTCCTTTCTTGCAGTCTGTGAGGTCAACCAAGGGTTGTCTCACCTAAAAAAAAAAAAAAAAAAAAAAAAAAAGTCATATAAACCAATAAAATGAAGAGGCAAAGATACCCAAATGGAAAAATAGGTCGGGAATATGAGGAAGCGATTAGCTAAAGAGAAAGCATAAATATCCAATAAGTATATGAAAGGATGGCTAAACTTGTTAACCATCAGGAAATACATCTTTAAAATGTGTATATCATATTTCACCTTATCAGATTGAAGAATTTAATGTGATCATTTTTGAGTATCAGAGAGAATGTGAGAGAAATGAGTACTCGCATATCCTGCTGGTGAAAGTATAATTGGTACAATCACTTTGGAATGCAATTTGGCATTGATGATGAAATTAAAAATGCACATACCCTATGATCTTGTATTCAAAGTATGGTCCATGGACCAGTAGCATCTGTATCAGTCAAGTGCTTATTAGAAACACAGGATATCAGGCCCATCCCACATCTACTGAATCAAATCTACATTTGAATAAAATCCCCAGGTTAGTCATATATACGAAAAAAAGTCTGAGAAGCAATACATGTGAAACTGTTCACCATAAACTTTCTTTGGAAAAAGAACCATAATTAAGGGTAGTAGACAACTTCTAAACTTCTTAACAAATTCATCTGTAATGTCCGAATTTTTATAATGAATATTTCTTAATGTAATACTTCTGAAGTTTGAATTATTATTTTTTAATTAAAAAAAAATATTCGTTTGGTTGAGCCGAAATCTGCTTCACATTGGTTTCTCTCTTGTTTCGTGACCTCAGCTAGTCTCGTAACTACTTTAAGCCAATTTCTTCATCTGTAAGCTAGGGATAACTATTATACCCAGTAAACAAATGGCCAGCCCAGCCTCATGCATTAGTATGCTTTGATCACATCACACCAAATGCAATTCAACCTTTGCATTCATAATGACCATTCTTTGTCATCAGAAAAATGTCTAACCTTTATAATTTATGCCCATAGAGAAGAGGGCAATACCATAGGAGTAAGATTTTTGCCAAATGCAACAAGTACACACACACACAGACAGACAGACAGCACACATGCATGAACACATATACACGGCTCTTGAGGTACTATGATAGTCGTATGTGTTTCCTATTGAAAAAATAAATGGAATCTTCAAGGTATATGACCAGTTTCATCGTACAGTGAGGGCAGGAATGTTATCAAACACCGCCTCTTTCTTTTACTCACTCAGAGTCATTTCTTAGTTTTGTATATTTTCCATAAATAACATTTTTATAGCATTGTCTTCTAGTGGAGATGTAGAAAAAATTTCATAAATGTTTTGACTTTCTGTTTTTTAAAAGGATGTTCGGTAGGATATATGTTGATTAGGAAAGCAGTAGAACATAATGGTTACCCACAGGTAACCAGACTTGGGTTTGAATTCTGGATCTGCCATTTACTAGTTCTGTAAAAGTGGACAAGTCATAGTATCTCAATTTTCTCATTTATAAAATGTAATATGTACCTCATAGAGTTGTTAGAAGATGAAATAATTTGCAAAGGGTAAGCAGTCTGGGGTAAACATTCGCACAATGTTAGTTTTAATAGTATTTAATATTTTCATTTAAATAATCAAGCATGCTATTTGATTGCCAATTCATAATTATGGATACTCTATTGCATATATTCAAGAACCTAACCATTCTGTAACCCAGGGACTAAATGTATATTTTTAATGTTTTATTAAAGGGATAAGTATCAGTTTTCTATACAAGTAATATAAGTAAAACCAAGTAGAACTACACAGAACAGTGATGTGTCTTGTTAGACCACTTATATCTCTAGGGCAGGTAGGCTATACTAGTACTGTTGTTCACACATGTCTTGATCTTCACAGCAAGCCCATAAGGAAATTAATATTATAATACCCATTTTTAGATGGAGAAACTGTATCAAAGGTCAGACATTAATGAGTAAAAGTAGTAGATGGCTTCTAACCCACGACCAGTACTCTTTACAAATACCACAACCCTCCTGAGTATCTGTTGAGGAATATCTATCTTCAGTGAAAGAATTACTGACTGATTAAGATGCAAAAGTGAAAGACCTCTTCAGGTATTTGCATCTACAAAGAGGATTGGTGCAAACAGAAGCACTTTTGAACCCTAATTGGGTATTGTTCCCTGAGCAAGGAAAAGAGCTACTAAATTCCCACTCTGAAAGAGAGAATCTGGTTGCTGAAGTGGAGGAAAGGGAAGTCACATTTATTGAGCCCCTAACTGTAGCAGAAGTATAGTCACAGATTTCCTCATACCCATGAAAGGTGCTTCCCTGGAAACTCATGTGTGGGCTTTGGGAAGGCAGGAAGAAGAGGAGCTGGGATGGTGCACTCCCTGGAGGCTACCTTGATGCCTCGGTAAAGGACAGAAAGCTCCTTCAGCTGCTTCACAGCACAAAGCCTCAGAGGAAGAGCACGGACCTGTGTGAGGGATTCCTATTGCCAGCCACCCAGGAGGATAAGCAGTGACCTTTTCAGCATTGGTATATGATGGTCTGGGGCATTATTGGCCCTTAAGTATGTTCTGTGCTTTGCTGCCAGACAGATGGTAAATAAAATATTCAGCAAACACAACCTTCTCACAACAGAGAGGTGACTGACTTGTTCAGAACAGAGTGATTTCTGTAGAGAGCACAAATTGCAAGTGGCAAGAAGCAGCTGGGAGATAGTCAACAATCTGCTTCCTGTGACAGAGCCAGAGACCAGAGATGGGGACAGCTTGCATTTGCAGCAGGCCCAGAGGCCCTCCTCAGAGAATGGTATAATTCGTCATCGAAGAACTTCTCTAAACTTAATTCCAAGACAAATGTAGATGTACAAAAGTCGAAAGTACTCAAATGTTCGATTCCAGAAAAAACAGCCTCAGCAGGTGCCAATAGATAGGCTGATGTGGCAAGATGTATTTACAGATACCAAAACAATCACTCTCTGACAGGGCCCAAATCGAAAGTGTCTAGGTATTTGCTAGCAATTCTCCACTGCGCATGGGCTCCTTTATCCAGGCATTCGCAAGCATGACAGACTCTAGAATAAAGTGCTTAGGACCCCGTGTTCCCAAATAGTTGGACAGGCACAGCAAATTCATTGCCATCCCACTCTAACTTCATTGCAGGGTCACTGCAATGTTGAAGGGATAGGCCCAACCTTTTAAGGTGCTCACTCACAAAGCTTATTTCTGAAGCCTTAACAAGTAAGATTCTTATTTGTGATGTATTCTGATACCAAAATTCAACAGTGCAAATTCATTTTATTTTCCAATAAACTGTCAAAAAATCTCACTTCCCACTCCCTGTTCAACCATAATAATCATCTCCAAAATAGCTTGTGATAATGTTGCCGATGATTACAACATGGTTAAATCCAATGACATTCATTTCTCAGTCCTCATCTCACTTTTCAGTAGCTTTTGACACTTAAATTTCTCTTCTTTCTTAAAAAATTCAATTTCCTTAGCTTCTAGGACAACACACTTTCCTGGATTTCCTCTTGCCTCTCCCTACTGCCAACCTATCTTTTTTTTTAATCTGACCATTAAACGTTGTAACTCCTCTAGATTCCATCCAAGCCTCTCTCCTCTTCTTTCTCTGATTTCCCCAACTCTAGCCAATTTCATCTATACCCAAACCATTAATTACTCTCTATAGACAGATGATTCCAGCCAGGTCTCTCCTACAGGCTCCAGATAAGTATATCCAATTGCCTGTCAACACTCCTTAAATGACTTAAAAGCATCTCAATATCAAAATGACAAAAACAAACTCATGAGCATCCTTTCCTTCCTACCTTTCAATATTCCCCCTCTCAGTGGCTGATAACATCCATTTAGCTGTGCAAAACAGACATCCAAAAGTTATTCTTGACAATTCCCTTTCCTTTGCTCCCCAATCCATGACCAAGTGGAATTGGTTTTAACTACAAATTACGTCACAAATCCATTTACGACTCTCCATGTCATCTACCATGACTTTAACTAAACTGTCTCTATGTTTCACCTGGACTATCAACTATATACAATGTTAGTCTGTTGGCTCCAGGAAGGCAGAGATGAATTTCTGAGTTTTATTCACAATATCCTCAAAGCCTATCAGGGTACTAAATATTTAATAAATTAATGAATAACATTCCTACTTAAGTTATGTATTATTTGATAGTCTCAGAGAATAATAAATCTGACATACAAGAACTCCAGAAAATTGAATCATGATTTGTTCCTTTATATTTCAATCAGTTTGGAAATGAATCTCCCTAAAATACACTAACATGTGTTTCTTTTTCTCTTTAAGAAAAGATAAAATCAAACTGTCAGTATCCTGAGATGATTATACACATAGAGAACTCCAAATAAATGCCAATTTATTAACATTAATAAAGTACTTTAACAAGTTGTTAGATATATGATCAATAAATAAAAATCAATTGTTTCAAAAAAACAATTTGGAAACAATGAAAAAATTGCATTTATAGCAACAAAATATATACCTAAAACTCAAGCTAGCAAAAGTTGTACAAGAGTCATCACAGCTTCAACTGTCTGTCATGTTTCCAATGGTCATAGTTCCCAGCCAGGATGTTATCACTTAGTAAAAAGTTGAGGTCCAGAGCTGGCCTCTTTAACCAACCCCACTATCTTCTACTGAAGGTTTTTTCCCCTAATGGGCCTCCCAGATGGAACCCAAATGTCTGGAGTAACTTAGTGGAGGCCAAGAGTCCGGGATAGTTGGAGGAGGTGATTGGGAATCTAAGTCCTTACAGAATGGAGGCCTGAAGGGCCTCCCCACTCTTCAGACAGTATTTTTTCCTACTGTAGCCTTCTAGATTATACTCAAATAACAGTGTTTTAAGTCTATTATACAAACAACAATGACAACAACAATGACAACAACAACAACAACAAAATAAGTCACCTGAATAGAAGAAGTTGTGCCAGAGTCTTTCACTGACCCAGCGTCCTGGCCGTACTTCTGACACCACCAACTGTGAAAGGTTGAGTATCATCTGCCTCAGGGATAAGGGATCAGTGTCCGAATATCTGAGTACTGGGGTGCTGGAGAGTCTCAGTCTGAAGACTGGAGAAAAGCAAATCTAAGGGAGCTTCCCACACTTAACCTAGGCTGAGGCCTTCAGTGGTGGAGCCCAGGGGCCCCATAAGGGGTCAGAGCCATGTCCATGCTGGTAAAAATCTGTAAGTCCAAGTGCTGAAGGATCATTTATATCAGTGTTCTGTGGCCTGTTAGGAACTGGTCTGTACAGCAGGAGGTGAGCAATGGGTGAGCTAGCGAAGCTTCATCTGGTTTTGTCGTGGCTCCCCAGCACTAGCATCAGCTCCACCTCAGATTATCGGGCATTAGATTTTCATGGGAGCACCAATCCCTGGTGCCAAAAAGTTTGGAGACTGCTGGTTTATACGCTTTGCTTCTCTGAGGAAGTTCCCTATCAGCTGCAACCATTCTAAATCCCTAAAATGCTCCAGTTGTCTAGAAAACGTTCTGGTGGAGCTTTTGAAGGAGTCCCATTGCCATCATGGTCACTGAATCATCTTGCCTCAGCCCATGTACTGGGTTCACGAATGAGAAGCTGTAGCCTTTGACCAATCCCCAGTCTTTCCACTCCAGTAATCCTAGGATGGCCACCCTCACACAGTGGAAGACTCAGAGCTGGCCTCAGAGACTGGAGCGGGAAGACCGAGCTCCACGCTTTGTAGCCATCTTGGGATGTTCCACCAACAACTTGCAAGAGTTTCTGGGAATCTGAAGGAATCTTTTTCCTGACTTTTTAAAGAAAGGTTATTTAACATCACATTTTGTTGTTGACTCAAATTAATCACTAAAATCTATCAAGAGGATGCCACTTTTTGCCTTTCCATTGAATAATACCAAATGGCTGAGTAATTTAGGTTTGTTTATGGTAACATTTTTAACGTGTGTCTTTTCTTAGAATCAAACTGCCACTTTTCACTTGCCAGTTCTTTATACTCACTGCACTCTCAAATTCTTTCTAAACTGTTACTCTTAATCTGCTGTAAACTGGGAAAACAAACAGCTGAATTATTAGAATTGGATGTAAATGAGGAAAAAAGGAATTTGTGAGAGGAACCAAGGGCCTCTCCTATGAATAAAGTATTCAAGGGTTTGACACATTTATTGGTTCACTTATTTCCTGCTTCACAACTCCCTCACTGTTCCAGCCGCTTGCACTCCTGGCCCCACCGATCCATTCCCCACAAAGCAGCCAGAGTGATCGCCTAAAAACTCAAAATTGATTCTGTCACACACACACACATCTATTCTCTCTTAGAACCCGTCAGTGGCTTCTCATTGCCCTCAGCATGAAGGTTAGCCTCCCTGACACGCATTCAAAGTCCTGCCAGACTTGGCCTATCTTCTTCCTTCACACGTCTAGGCCTCTCACCTCACCATATCACCCCAGTTCATCTTACAGTTTTCATCTTAACCCCTTCCACTAAAAAGCCTCCCTGACTCCCTGAACAAAGTCGTGTGTCCAACATTGACCCACAGCCCCATCTACCTCCCCAAACATTTAGTCCCAAATCATAACTGCATAATAGCATAATAGCATTATAGATTTGTAGCCCTACCATTTACTAGCTGGATTGCCTTGGGCAAATTACTTATCTTGTCTAAGCCTCAATTTTTTTATCTGTAATATGGAGATAATTATTTCACCCAACTCTTAATCTCACAGTGAAGATTGAGATGGTGCATATAGAACACTTAGCATAACACATGTGATTATTTTTTAGTTATCTGCCTTCTTCACTAGAATGTAAATCCTGTGAGGTCAGGAGTCATGCCTGCCTTGTGCTCACCAAGGCATGCACAGCACTCAGCAGAATCTGGAACACACCTATTCAATTATATGCTGACTATTTGGTGAATGAATAAATGAATGAATGTCAATTTCCTGCCAAAAAAACATCTGCAGGGGTTCCCATTTCAAATTTCCATTCTTCCACATGGCATTCTTCAACCTGCACTACCACTGGCTTCTTCAGCTTCCCTCTGCTGCACCTTACCAACTTGGCTGATAAAATTCCCTTTATCTCCTCTTCCTTCATCAAATCCTCCCTTCCGAGCCTGAGCCCTCTCTCATCCAGGAAGCTTTCCTGTGCCCATTGTTCAGATCTTCTTGGAACTCCTACTTGGCATCACTCATTTTGTTCTCAACCATTCTCCAGCTCCTCTTCAGCCTCGCCTCTTCTCCAGTTAAGATGCAGAGGCCTTGAAGGTAGGCTCTCTTCTACTTCTCCTTTTGTGCCCCATCCCCACCCCAGGCCCTGGTCAGAGTCTCTCTGCCTCCTGTTCCTTCCAAAGAGACATTCCTTTGATAATGTTCTCTCAAAAAATTACATCCTCACAGTGTTTACTCTGAGTTTCCAAGCCTTACCACGCCCCACTTAAGGTATTGACTTTTCAATTCACGATAAATTATTCAGCAGCTCATTTTCAGCCAAAATCCTCTTTTCTTCAGCACCCGTTCTCCTCCAGCCACCATCTCAGGGCAGCCTTCACATCTAATGGTGTGTTTACAATTTGTGCTTTGCTAGACACTAAAGCAATGCAGCACACTCAAAAACGATAGAGGGAATTCTCAGCAGCTGGAAGGGCCCAACAAGAGTTTTGCTCTGTTGTTTACTGAGAACAGAGATTTCTGTCTCCACTACAAAGGATCTACATGCAGAAGGTGGCATAGGGGTGCTGGCTAATAGGCAGGACTTTCTCTGGAACTTTCCAAACTCCCTGAAGAGCAGCCCAGCACCTAATGGGCACAGCAGGATCTAATTCCAGTCAATCCTAGGCTTGAAGATTTTTCAGTCTCTGTGCCATTGGGCTGATATAAGAAAGAAAAA
This sequence comes from Rousettus aegyptiacus, assembly GCF_014176215.1. Taxonomy (NCBI): domain Eukaryota; kingdom Metazoa; phylum Chordata; class Mammalia; order Chiroptera; family Pteropodidae; genus Rousettus; species Rousettus aegyptiacus. The sequence goes on from NW_023416308.1 coordinate 84,167,840, forward strand.
GGAAAAAGAAAGAACATAAGAAACCATAAATCCTCCACAGAGACATATGAGAAAGCAAGCAAACAAAGCAGCACAGAATGCTTACCCTTAAGAATGGGTTTTTAAGGTAGAGTCACCCCATCCGGCTCAAAGGACCACTACCAGCCCCTGTCCCAGCCCTTCCTGTCTAATGATCTTGCAGCCCAGCACAAGCTCCCTTTCTTCTTGGTGTTCCTATCCCTGGCACTTCGGCTCCTTTCCTCTCCATGTTAACCCCAGGCCTCACAGGCTCCCAAGTGGAGACCTCACTCTCACCACTGCCTCCTAACCTGAGTGTGCCTCAGATCACAGATCATTTATGTAGATTCGGGGTCAACAGACACATTAAGGTGTAATTTACATGGTCAGTAATGGGGTAAGAGGAGTGAGGGGCCTATCATTGAGAGTCATAAGAAGGAAAGGAGACCCTCTTTGTCTTAAATGTTGCTAACACCTACAACTTCATTTTCTTTGTAATTATTTGATCAACAAGTAATTAAATAAGCCTGAGGGCTTATTTTAATGACGACTTTCAAGGGATTGAGCCTGAGAAGACCAGCATTGAGGATGCTCACAATGAAGCAAATGACAAGACTTCCTTGGATCCCATCAAAACTGAGCCAATGTTCCTGGTGGCACCAAAGAAGGAGTTAAAAACAGACAAAAACAATAACAAAATGAATAAAATAACAAGAATACAGTATGTCCAATAGCCAAAGGGAAAAAGTAAAATTAATCAACATGGCAGCCACCTTTGCTCTGCCACAAAACCCCCTCTTCCCCTCCTCGTTCCTTTCCTTCGCTAAACACTGAAAGGATGCAAAGCCTGAGAGGATAGGACACTTTACCAGAGGCAGCCACACTCTCTCCCTGGAGGTAATCTCAGCCTTGGCAGGCACTTTCTGCCACCCTGCTCCTCCTACCACCCTCGGACCCCCTTCTGGCAAATCTGATTGAATAAGAGATGGGCATCTCTGTTACCAGTAGGGAGTAAATCTGTTAGCAATAGGGAGTAAAAGGGGGTAGTGGTGCGTAGTTGGGTGATAAGACCACCATTTTAGGACATCCATGATGGGCCATATGCAAGGAAAGAGAGGCAGAGACAGAGAGAATGAGAGACAGAGACAGAGACAAAGAGACAGACAGAGAGTGATTCTATAATTACATTTCATTAGATTTCCCTGAATCCTAGTTGAGCTTCATTGAATGGGTGTCCTTGCCACCTTGATTTATATAGACCTTGAATCCCTATCTCCAAATTACTCACAAGCTTATTAAAGAAATAATTCACCTGGCAATGCAAGATAAAATAACTAACATTTAATGAACACCTACTAAGTGTTAGAGCTATGGTAAGCTATGGATTAGAATGCACCAGTTCTGATCGAAACAATCCAGCGAGATTGATAGGTTTACGATCACTCTACAGCTACAGACACTGATGCTCACAAGGCTCAGGTCACTTCTATAAGGTCCTGTAACTAAAAAATAGCAGAGCTGGGACATGACCCGGTGGGACTGACGGCAAACCATGCTCTCCAATCTCCATGCTCTTCTCTAGTGTGAAAAGATGTATGGTCTTTTGCTCTGGGACCATCAAAAAACCAGCACGTTTACATCGATGAAGTTTCCAAATAGATGAAGTACACCCTTTGAGGGGAAAAAAGTTTTTATTTTTCAAAGAAAACCAATAAAATGCACCTAAGCCAAAAAAAAAAGTTTCTGTTTTTCAAACATGTTAGTTGAAAATCCTGACTTATGTGAGATTTCCCTGCCTACTCAAACTGATCCCTCATTGTACACAGTGTAACATTTTTCTAATTGTTTATTCAAAAATATATGTAGGACCTCTTATTTGCCTGTAACTAAACTAAGAACTAACTATGCAAAATTGCATAAAATAAGACACCTGTGTTCAGGGAGTTCATAATCTGGTAGGGGGAATATTAAAATAATATTCATAATTATAACCATGATCATAGTAGCTAACATCTTCACTTGTATTATCTTAATCTTGAGAATAAATCTATGCATAAAATATTGTCTTATTAGTTTATTCTTATTTTACAGAAGAAGAAACTGGTATTCAGAGAGTCCAAATAATTTATAGCAGCAAATATTGAAGCAGGGCAAATTCATATGATCTATACAGAACCAGAGCTATTAGCACTAAACTCTACAGTTTCCTCCAAGTAAACAAATAATTGTAAGCAGTGTGATCAGAACAAACCAAAGTCAGGCACTGGCCATGATCATGAGGAAAGAATGATCAGAGAAGCAGGAGCAGGAATTCACCAGGTAGCTAAGGGGGACCAGCCAGACAAAGAGCATATGCAAAAGCACAGAGATGTGAAGGAGGATTAGGTACCAAGAGAGCTGCAGTATCTTGCATTTGGAGCATAGCTGTGGGGAGACGAAGGGCAAGGGAGAAAGCGAAGAGCAATGAGGGTAGAAATACTGGAAGGGCCCAGATTTGGGGCAACCTCATATTATGCCTAACTTTCCTGGAGAAACTTAGGAGGCAATAAAGGAGTCAAGTCAGGGGGAGGATGAGATAGTATCTGTGTTCTAGAGAGGTTATTCAGGCTGCAGTGTAGAAGGTAAGAGTGAAGAGTTAGTGGTTTTGAAGGGGAAGAATGGTAGGAAAGAAGAGATACTGTCCCTCCTGGGACTAAGGAAATGGGGTGTGTGTGTGTGTGTGTGTGTGTGTGTGTGTGTGTGTGTGTTTGGGGGTGGTCACAATGAATGACTAAGAATACAATCCTTGAGTCCATAAATGCTACATATCTTACTGTATATGGTGCTCAGTGAGAAACCTTACAAAAAGAGAAACTTAGGCATCATTCTAGATACTCTTTTCCTTCACCAGCCTTCATCCCTCTTTCAACACACACACATATTAATAGTCTCAGAGTCCTGGATCTTCTGCTACTTTCCTACCTCTAAGTGCGGTCTCACCATTTTTCCTTTTGACTGTGTGCTGTTCATCTTTGGAGTCCTGACACCTACCACCGTGCTTGGAACAGAGCGAGTAATGGCTAATGTTTGTTTAACTCAGTGGAACTACTTAATCCTGTGGGATAAATGTTCCCTGTACGATGCCCTTGACCTGAGTGAAATCAGTTCACGTCCTCCTCACTTGTGATCTTGACATAAGTATTTCTCCCAAGTCTCAGCAAAGTTGGTGATTTCTGCTTGGCTTCCTCAGCATATTAGAAATACCATGTTTCATCATCAGTTGCTGTTCTCTTCAAAAACACTTTATATTGCCCAGCATCCCCTGGGTAATCAAAGCAAATATAATGTCTTTACTGCATCTATTTTTCACTTGGAATGCATGGCAAGCCTTCATGGAAAATTTCCTCAAGTTCACATTTCCTTTCAGAATGAGTCTTTATCTACATTAACCCTTGAATTACCATTCATATTCTCTCTCTCTCTCTCTCTCTCTCTCTCTCTCTCTCTCTCTCTCTCGCACACGCACACACTCATTCCTGGCCCTTTGTGGTTGGATTGAGCCATGTGACTGGTTTTGACCCATGTGACCTAAGTGGAAGTTCTGTATGTCACTCTCAAACCAGAGCATTTAACCGCCAGTGCCGTGCTCTTTGGAGTTGTTTCTTTTCTTCCGCCATGGCAATCAACAATGTTGAAGATAGGTAACTCCCATAGAGATTTACTTTCACATAAAATTTTATGTCACCTTTTAGATCTCAAAATGGTGACCCACTTTTTCTTCAGCACACATGCTTTCACTTATCACAGCCATCAAAACAGACTTACGTGCCAAAGTTGACAGCTCCACTCTGACAAGGTGAGACTTGTTGCAAGCTGTCTCCACACTGTCTTTGTTTTTCTGAGACTAAATTAAAATATGTGTCCTAACTTTAAAGTCACAGCTAGTCTGAATGTTCCAGTCAACTAGTGTCTGCTATTGTGCCTAGTTAGAGTTCTATGCAAAGAAGGTTTCCAGTAAATTCATTGATAGTTTCTTTGAAAATAGTAGATACATGTAATATTAATGTTTCTCTGATAGTGTGGTGACTTCAGGAACCTTCCTTTTTCAAGGCCCGCCTAGACCAGAACAAAGGGTCCTTTCACTGCTACAGATAGCTTATGTGACATACCAACTTAAATCTTGAAGATAGATTAGATTGGTAGTTATCAAATTTTGTTGTGCCTAATCATCAATCTAATAATCTTCCCCAAGTCAGCTGGTCTAGGGCGATGGCTTAGAATCCATATTTTTAATAAAGTGACTCTGATGTAGGTCAATTGCAATTTGAGAAATTCTGGACTAGATATTTAAGCTTTTTTAAACTTTAGGAGTCTGTGGTTAATTTCAAATTCCAGATATGCAAGAGATCCAAAATGTTCAGCTAAAACCACCATAGAAAAAAGCAGTGGTCACTTCCGAATATTCCTCTCTTGGTGGTGGAGCTGAGGCATGGGAATGGAGGGGCTGTGATTTTGCCCTGCCAGTAAAGACTCTAAAGGAGACTAGAAGGAGGGTCTCTTACCTAGTGGCACCAGTGATGCTGAGACAGAGTCCAGAGCTGGTGACAAGCTACGGCACATGAATCGAGAATCCAAAGGGGCTGCCAAATCAGGGGGAGAAAGGGGTCCAAAGCAGGTTCTGAAAGTAAAGCATAAGGGCAGGGAAATGAGTAGGAGAATATGAAAGTGGCAGATCCAGGCAGTGAGCTGAAGGAGAGAGCTGAGTGAGTTCTAAGCATAGACACAGTGGCTTGGATATCAAGTTACCCCTTGTCTAAAGCCAGCCAACAGAGATGAGCCCAGCACAGTGATTCCTAAAGTAAAGACTAGATCCAATAAAATTGGGTTGGAATTTAATCCAAGGGGCCAGGAGTGGGAAAAGTCAGAGGACCAATGTAATCCATGACCCAGGGAGAACCAAGAATTGAACCCAATAAATTCTGTTGTTAAGTTAAACGGTTGACTCAATGGGGTTAGCCCTAATAGGAGACAAAACTACAGAAACCAAAATGGAGTAAAGAGTAAAAGTAAGAGCAGGAGTGAAGAGAGAAGTCAAAGGCAATGGTCCTGCTTGTCGTTGTGAGACTGGTCTCTCAGTTTTTTTGGCCCCGTGCGGTGTGGCACAGGTGGCTTGGTTTAAAGACAAATAAGGCAGGCACTAACTTGTCCCCACTGGATCATAAAGAGGATGGGGCCCTTGTATCCAAGACCTCGTCTTATAGCCAGAACTCAGCCAAGGTCTATGTATCCATCTTGGCCACAAGAGCTTAGGTAACAGATGCCAAATGCAGCACTAAGGAATTAAGGTAGACAGTTGGGATTGTTTGGGCTATGCACCTTACCAGGCTCACGTTTGGGAAACAAACACACCCTAATAGAGAGACAAAAGACTGTGAGAACAAGAAAGGGCAGTGTTCTCTCCTCCTTCATCTTCTTTTTCTTTCTATTATAAAATGCCTTTGCTGAAACAATCAGCCATGGCCCAGTAATTCCACTGAGGCTGTGTTGTTTCCCATCACAAACATGGGCACATCCATCATTAAAAATTCGTTGTGCTCAAGGAAAAAATAATTTAAGGCTCATTACAGTTTTTTTTTCCCCCAATCAGTTAATAGAATGCTGTAGATAATGGAGGGAGAAGTCAGAATGGGCCTGGAAGACTGGAAAATTCATTCTATTCCCAGTTCTGATATCGACTAGCCATGTGACCTTAGGCAAATCGCATTATCTCTTTAGGCTTTTGTTTCCTTGTTTGTAAAAATAAGATTATTGAACTTGATGGTTTCTAAATGTCCTTCCGACTCAGACATTCTCTGAGATCCATGATTTGATACGCATGGATTGCCCATTTTTCCCACCTAACAAGAAAGCTTAGAAGAGTGTATTTGGCTTTCCTTGCACAAATGGGCACTAACCTGTTGCATGAATGGATGGGGATGGAGGGGGTTAATGAATGAGTAATACCTGATAACACATATTACAGAAAGTTTATGTGAAAAGTTCTTTCCAATTAAAAGTTTGGCATACCAAGGTGAGACAGAGACCTGAAGCAGGTAATAAAAGTAAATTGTAAAGTTAGGGAAATGGAGAGGTAGACAAATGAATAATATATCCAGATCCACTTTTGGCCTTCACCGATGCTGAGTCCTAGAATCATGAATACAGACTGTCAGAACTCAGAGGCTTGCTATGTCAGATTAACCCATTTGACAGGCGGGAAGACTAACACTAGGAAAAGTGACTTGCTTACAGTCCCGGAGCTAGCTAGCAACCAAGAGCTAGAACCAGCTCTTCTGCCTCTCCCCACTGTGCTTTTCCTCTATCTGTGCTGTCACACATTTTCCAAAAGAGCAGCTAAAAATGGAGAAGAAGCTTTAGCCAAAGGCCCAGAGTTGATGACCCAATGTGACTTGATTGGCAACATAACATTGGAGCAGAAAACTTTCCAAAATATTCCAAGAGAAACCCTATGCCTTTTATCCCAACCCGTGCTCCAAAACCAACCTTCCACTTTCCATCCCATTGCAAGTGAAAAGGGGCATGGAGCAGTGGGCTCTGAAAACTGCACATCCTATAAGAGAAGACAATCAAGAGCAAAGGCAAAAAGAACTAATTTTAAGAATTTTTTCTGGAATAATTCCAGAAATTCTGGTTTACTAAGAACACACAGGGGCAGTGACGAAGGTTAGAGCCTCCTCCTCTCTCCAAAACCATGAAAAACCCCTTTACCTTCTGGCCAAGATTTTTGCCAAATAACTTCTTCATAAGGCATTCAGATTCTCTTCACCTCAGTTTTTCTTTCTATAAAACAGAGGACAAGACCTATGATGATCAAATGAGGCCCACGGATAGCCAAGCACCATATTCATCCACTCAAAACTCTGTTTTTATCAGGTCACCTCTACTTAATCTCTTACGACTCTCTGTGTTCATTCTTATCCCTGAAACACTGCTTATTCTGTTTCCTCGCCTAATATAAGCATTCTTTGATCACTAACTCAAGCCCAGAGAAGCACTTTCTTCCTGTTCTCTGCATTTATGGTCTATTATACTCATTTGATACCTGGATGCATGATACCTGAAGTTACAAGTTATTGTTGTTCCAGGGTAAGATCTCTTACTATCTGCAGTAAGCAGAATAAGTCCCCAAAGATGTCTACATCCTAATACCCAGAACCTGTGAACGTATTATGTTGTGTGAAAGGGAGAATTAAGGTTGCAGATGGAATTCAGGCTGTTAATCAGCTGACCTTAAAGAGAATATACTGGGTTATCCAAGTAGGCCCAATGTAAGCACAAATTTCCTTAAATGAGGAAGGAGAAGTCAGTAGAGCCAGAACTAGAGAGAAGGCATTGTGAGAATGATTTGATCAGCCATTATTAGGTTTGAACAGGGGCGAGACCACAAGCAAAGGAATACAGGAGGCCTCTAGAATCTGGGAAAGGGAAGGAAATGGATCTTTCCCTATTGCTGCAAAAGGAACACAGCCAACACCTTGATTTTAGCTCAGTGAAACTTGTTTCAGGGCTTTGAAAATGTGAAAGGTGCAAATAAAGGGGGCTGTCATTTACCATCCTCCTCTTTGGATTAACTTTTGGCTAATAAACATTTTCTTAGTGCCACTACTGTGCTCACATTGCTATATGAGGCCTTGTTGGGGGAAATGTAAGAAATAAAAGTTTTAGAAGAGGTCATAGTCCAAAGGAGAGACTAGAGTGAAATGAGTCAGGTTATTCAGTTTCTACTCTGATCTGGGAACCCAAGGCCATTTTTTGCTTGCTTGGTCCCACACACTGAGAGACCAGGTACAGCTAAGAATGAACAAGGATTCTCCTGCTAGAGATCACAGTTCAGTGGGCTGAGGCCCGGGACCCAGAGTTAACCAACTGAAGGGAGGGTCTTTTCATTTGGGGGGAAGCCATGTGCAGGAAGCTGGTGCTACTTAGATAGAGAGAACCTGTGGAGCAGTTCTTATCTGCTGGGAAATCCTTGCAAGCTGCTTCTTCATTCTCTGGGATCTCCACAGATACATGGCCCATTGGGGCTGGGATCTGGGATCTGACATACCCAGGCACAATCTCTGGAAGATGTCTGGCTCTCAGGGCTAATATTTTGGCTTCTCAATGGAGAGTTCATTGCCTTGGGGAGTTAAGTTTTCTAGGATGCCAACAAGACCTGTCTCAGGCAAAGAAATGAAGTAGAATAAGCTTCTGGTTTGGCTCCTTACTTCTCGAAGGAAAGTTCCTTAGACTTCCCCATTCACTTAAAATGTCCAAGACATTCACAGTCCTGTCACTCTACAAATAAACTCATTAAAAAAGAAAAAGATGAAAACATATGACACGAAGCTCTTCATCTCCCTTCCCATTAGCCTCAAATTCTCTCCACAGCTCTTCTCAGCTTCAGAAATGTGAGATAAAGTGTCCTGCTAACTATTTAAATCTAATTTCTTACTTGTGCTTTTGATCCTACACTAATCCATAAATGCAAATAGAGGAAAAAATGCTACAAGCAAAAAAAAAAAGTGTTCATTATAGCAATATCAATAAAAATTACATAAGCTAGAATTCTGGTTAAAGATGGCAGTTTGCTAGCATGTTTTTTTTTCTTCATTTTTTGCTCCCACTAATGTGATGGAAAGAATAATTCTTAAAAACCACATAGAGAATGAGAAAAGGGACATCACTATGTGAGAGATTTCAATACATTTTTAGAAGACCGAATGTTGTTGGACTAGTTATTAATTCAGCAGGATAAAAGAAGCCAGACGAGGGGCATGAAAAAATCAGCAATTTTCTCCCTAAAAACCTAGAAAGACTTGAAATTCAGTGGAACCAGATCACTTAATCAAGGTATCTAGTACTCAGCCGACTCACTTCTTCCCCAGACAAGAAGATATGAGTTTTCTTCTCTGGCAAAATTAACAGGAGAAACTCAGGGTCCAAGGGCACCTCAAAAATATGAGGCAAGAGTAATGACAAAAAGATTAATGGAAAGTCTATAAAATGAAGTTATCGGACCACGTCCTTCTCTGTCTCCATCATGTCCAGATCCCTGCAGGCAGAATGTTGTAGTCAGGTACTTCCTTAAGTGGCTTTTGGAAAGTCTCTTATCTGGCATTTGGGGAGCAACAGTAAAAGGACCAACTACTTCTCCCGGTATCCTAAAATGAAGCCCATCAGCTGAAAAGCACCACCACCACCCACTCACGCACATAATCTTACTCAAACACATTCACATTTTTGTATCTTACTTTTTAATAAGAACAGACAAGCAAGATCCACCAAATAATTGAAAATAACCTCGAACACAAAAGTAAGACATCAAAACAAACAGAAAAAAACACCTTATGTAACAGAGATAATGCAAGACAGATTTCCCCCTGATTATTATCCTCAGTTACATATATAATATATAAACACACACACACACACACACACACACACACACACACTAAACAGTAGGAAACTAAGAAAACATTCAGAGACTAAGAAAGAGCTCTTAGAAATTAACATATTTAATTGCCAAAATTAAAAACTTGAATCGAATACTTGGAAAATAAAGTCCAAAAAATATGAAGGAAAATGGAGTAAAAAGACAAAAATGACCTATGGATAGGAAAAATATAAATAGAAAAAAATATATAGAAGATAAATCCAAAAGTTGTATTGTACAAATTATGGGAGGTATAGAAAGAAAGAACAGAGAAAATGAGGGGGAATGAAGTAGGAGGGTATTATTACTTTCTCAAAGACAAGTTTATATATTGAAAGGACACACAGGCTGTCTATCATAGTACATAAAAAAAAACATATTAAAAGTTAATGAACATGAAATTCAGGTACCAGGGACAAATAAAATTATAAGATATTTAAATTTTTTTTAATTGCAAAGAAGGAATAAGAATTATGATGGCTTCAGACTTTTCCTTAGCAACACCAGATAGCAGAAGACCATGGGCCAAGGCTTGCAAAATTCTATTGAAAATTTTTTGTAACTTAAAATTTACACACAGGTAAACTGCCCCAAAAATTTAACAGTGGATAGTTTGGGCATTTTCTGACTCCAAAATTATCTCCAGTTATTAGAAAGTTACTTAAGGATATACTCCAACAAGAAAAAGAGGGAGTAAACCAAGAAAGATGATGACAGGAAAAAATCAAATGATATGTTAGGAAAATGGTATTGGGAGACCTCAGTGTAACACATGTGTAACTTCCTAGCATCACAGAGGACTCCAGAAGGGTCCCCTCCAACAAAAAGAGAGGGGGAACTCCATGTAATAGCTTTAAAAATAGAGCATTTAGAAAAGATTAAGAACACATGAATAACAAAATATGAATGTATTTTTAAATTAACCAATTATAAATTTGAAGAATAATAAAAAATTAATGTAAAAAAAATGGACTTATAGTACTATACTAGGCTCTGAAATAAGCAATATTTACATAGTCATAATAATAGAAAGCTGATTACTTATTATGTAAAAATTGTGATCCAACTTTATTGCAGAGATGGTAGATGGGAAATTGTGAAATGATATAAAAAAGCTAATTCTTTTACTACCATAACAGGAAGTCAATAGATAATATCAAAAATAAGTTAAATGATAAATAGCAATAGAGGTACATTATTTAGAAATATGGAATAAATTATTGAAAAAAAATTATTTAGTTAAAAAAGAGGTTATTTCCACATAGTGGAGCTGAGGTGGGAAAACAAAGGACAGGGGAATATTGGGTTTTATTATAAGTCTTTCAGGTATAGTTAATGTTTTAAAATACACACACATGTTACTTACTGGAAGTTATTTTTTAATTAAAAGTAACATACAGGACATTCACTTTCAGGCATGATGGAGTACCAGAAATTGGATTTATCATCTCACTTTAAACAATTATAAAACCGAGTAAATATATAAAACAACCAATTTTTAGACACTAGACAAAAGGCAACACAGGACCATAATCTCTGTGAGAAGAGAAACAAATGTGGTAAGCCCTATAATTGCCCTGGAATACTGCCTGAAGGCAATTTCCAGACTGCAATGCAAGAGCAAAGATTCCAAGCAGCCTGGTGATCTTGATGAGTTTGGAAGACAGAAATTGGTGTACAGAAAGGCCACTATGACTAGAATTTGCTGGAGAGTATATCAGAGAGAAAAGAGCTGCTCAGAGAGAAAGGGCCCCAGAGAACTGCAGAAAGGGTCCTTTGAGTTTTGGCTGAGTAATGATCTGCACATAAGATGAAACTGCCTGAGGCTGGTGGAAAAAAAAAAAAAAAAAAAAAACAGAAAGGAGTAGGCTCGGAACAACTGTCCGAGCTTACCCAGGGCTGAGAACTGTTCAAGTTGCCACCAATTAAAGCAGAAAGACCTTATAATACAGGAAACATTACTAGAGTTTTCAGAATGGTATTGCCTAAATTAATCCAACATAAAAGGCTGCCCTGGATCTGCTTGAACAAAGCTCTAACTAATCACAAGAAATGTAACTGTATGACAGAAAAAGTTACACCTAACACTACTTTTTCAAAAAAATAATGAAATACAATACTCATCACATAAAATCAACAATGTCCTGGCATCCAATAAAAAATTATGAGACATGCAAAGGGTACAACTTTCAGTTATGAGATGAATACATCACAATAATTTCAATAATAATATATATATAATGAAATTATTGTGATGTATATATACACACAATCATATTGTATACCTTGAAGAAACCATTTTGTACAACCTAAACGTATATACATATATGTGTGTATATATATATATAGTGAAATTATTGTGATGTATATATACACACAATCATATTGTATACCTTGAAGAAACCATTTTGTACAACCTAAACGTATATATATATGTGTATATATATATATAGTGAAATTATTATTGTGATGTATATATACACACAATCATATTGTATACCTTGAAGAAACCATTTTGTACAACCTAAACATATATATATATATAGTGAAATTATTGTGATGTATATATACACACAATCATATTGTATACCTTGAAGAAACCATTTTGTACAACCTAAACGTATACAATTTTGATTTGTCATACTTCAATAAAGCTGGAAAAATTTCTTAAAACAGAAATCGATTTTGTTAATGATAAATCATTACTAGAGTAATAAATTTGAAAATATAGGGAAAAGTTACCAAACATGAAGAGAAACAGAAAAATATTACCCATTTTCAGAGAAAAATCAATCACTATCAACAGACCCAAAAGTGAGTAATATGATGAAAATAGCAAGCAAGAATATTAAAATGGCTATTAAAAACTGCTTTGTCCTGGAAGATAAAGGAAAACATGATTATGATAGAGAGAGAATTAGAAGATAAATAAAATATATAAATGGAACTTCTAACAAAACCAAATCTTAAAAAGCAAAAAATATGCATTGGATGAGATTAACAATAGATTAGATGTGAAGAAAAAAATATATATAGCAGTAGAAACTACCCAAAATGAGGCACAGGCAATTAAAAGATTGAAAACATGAGGAGTATCTCAGTGACCTGTGGGACCATATCAAGTAGTTTAACAAATGTGTAATTGGAAACCTGGAAAGAGAGAGGGGGACAAAAAAAAATGTTTTAAAAAATAACAGCTGAAAACTTTCTAAATTTGATAAAAACTATAAATTTGCAGATCCAAAAAGCTCAAAGGTTCCAAGGAGTACAAACATTTAAAAATACAACAAACCACTTAATAATCAAATTGCTAGAAACAACTGATAAAAAGAAATTCTTATAAACAGCCAAAACGGAATATTTCATGTAAGAAACTGTGCAAATCATAAAATAATAAAAGCTGTCAACTAGATTTTTATGCCCAGCAAAACTATCTTCAAAAACAAAAATGAAATAAATAACACTTTTTCACATAAACAACATCTGAGAAAATTTATTACCAATAGAACTACACTATAAGAAATTCTAAGGGAATTTATTCAGGCATAAGGAACATAATATAAATGTAAATTTGGATCTATGCGAAAGAATCAGGAGTACTAGTAATGAAAAATACATAGACTAATATAGAAGACATTTTTACATTGCTTAATCTCTTTAAAATAAAATTGGCTATTGAAAACAAAATATTTATAGCATGTATAGGAGTAAAAATGGGATTTATAACATATATAGAAGTAAAATATAACGACAATAGAACAAACGATGGGAAAAGGTTCTTACCCTATGTATAAAATCATATAATATTATTTGAAGGTGGACTGTGGTAAGTTAAAGATATATATTATAAACTTTAAAGCAACCAATAGCAAAACAAAGTAGAGGTACAGCTAATAAACCAACAAAGAGATCAAATGGTATCATAAAAAGAATACAGAAAAAGAGAAAAAGAAGAAATGAAAAACAGATAAGAAAATAGAAAATAGTAATACAGTAGATTTAAACCCAGTCATATCATTAATTAACGTAAACAAGCTAAACACTGTAATTAAAAGCAGAGATTGTGAGTTGGATAAAAATAGAAAGAAATGATTTTATGCTATCTATAAGAAACTCACGTTAAGAATATAGACACTAGTTAAGTAAAAAGTAAAAGGCCACAAAAAGATATACAACGAAAGCAATAATCAAAAGAAAGTTGGAGTGGCTACATTATTAGGGAGAAAAGGATTCAGGCCAAGAAATATAACAAGATAATGAGACATATTTCTAATAATAAATCAGTGAATCCATTAAGAGGACATAACAGGCTTAAATGTGTGTAAGCTTAACAGAGTCTCAAAAGACTGAAGCAAACCTGATAGAACTGAAGAGAGAATTACACAAATCCACAATTGTAGTTAAATATCTGTACACCTTTTCAGTAACTGAACAACTTGAAAGGTCATTAAAGATACAAAAGACATGACCAAACTGGACCTAGCTGACACATCGAAATGTTCCAATCAACAACAGCAGAATACATATTCTTTCCGAGTACACATGTAACATTTACCCAAATAAATGAACTATAGAAAAGTCTATAACTGTAAAAGGGTTGAAACTATATAAAGTGTGTTTTCTGATCACAATGGAATTAAACTAGAAATCATTAACGTAAAGACATCTGGGAAAATCTAAATGTTTAAAAATTAACAATAGGATTATAAATAACTCATTTGACAAAAAAGAAATTGAAAAAGGAATTAGAAAATATTTTTAACTAAGTAAAAATAAAAACAAAGTAGCAAATTTCTGGGATAGATGCAAAGCTTAGATGCAAATAGAAGAAATGTCATAGATTAAAAGAAGAGATGGAAATGTGGTAAAATGAGATACCATTGCAAGTTAAAAACTGAAAGGATGTTTGGCGAAGCAGTAGATGCTCACCCCACCTGCCCTCTGTTCTACCACTTGACCAAGCAAGCTTCCATTCTATTTCTCCCATTCTCTCTGCTAAGTTTCCAAAGCATGGACACAATATGGCTGTCAATATCGATATCAGTCATGCATCCTCTTCAACTTGGTGAAATGGTATTGCTGCAAAAGAAACATTCCATAGAACCAGCCCCACCAAAAAAAAAAAAATGCACATGCACAACTAGGGCTGAATTCAACTAGTGATGACCACCTGATCCAAAAGTAGCCAATATATTAGTTGGCTAGAGATCTGACTTTGTGTGGCCTTGCAACAAGAGAAGAACAGGGCTGAACAAATCCTATCTTGAGAACTTGATATAAGACATAAGATTATTAACAGTTGGTGGTGAAAAGATCCTGTGAATTGAAAGTAATGGCAACCATTTACAAGTTGATGTGTAAAAGGGGAAAGTTGTTCTGAGGAGAAAGGAAAACGGAGCTGATAAGAAGCAGAGAGAAGAGCTTGTGGTCCGAGAGAGGAAAATGGAAGTAGTAGTGAGCTGCTTATGTTCCTCTTAATGTCCCTTGATGCTCATCTGAACTTGATTTCATGTCCCTTGGTTCTGTGAGAATACTGTATCCTTGCAACAAACACTATTCTTTACTTTATTAACTTTGAATGAGTTTTGTTTTCTCGGCCAAAGGAGCTATAACTTGAACATTTTCACGTGTCTTTTTAATTGTCTCTCAACATTACTTAGTAACTTCTTTAAGGGTAAGCAGTGTATTTTATTTCATCCGTGTAACACGTGACTGAATTGTAGATGTGTTGATAAGGTTAATAATGAATGAATTCATTAATCTGGTTACTGAATCCTCTTCCACTACCAGAATATTGAATCACTTGTTTTGTCTGTCCTACATCGATTCCCTTGTGAAACAGTTTTTTCTCTATGTCTTGTGGCTCTAGTGGGACTAAGAATCTCAGGCTTCCAACCCTACCCACTGAAGCAGGCCCATGGCCCACAATATGAGTCAGTCAGTTTTGCCCATGCAGGAATTTGAATTTAAATCATTGTATCATAGTGTCCTGAAAAAAAAAAAAATGATAATCAGTTTCTGCAGTTGAGAATTCTGGGCTCCCCTAGTTACTGACTTTTCAGAGGTTGGATTGTTCAGCTTGTTCTTCAATCTTAAGGCTTTTCACTGTCCTTCCAATAACTCCCATTTTCTTATTTAAGTAGTCAGATTCCATTTCTATTATTTTTAACCTCAGAATCCTTCCTGATACAGTTTGGTTTCCAGGGAGGTCAGTTTCTTCCCTGGTCCATTTAGAATAACTGGGATAAGTCTTTCTTTTTGGAAAGAGCAGCTATCTTTGAAGCATACTTTCTCTGAAACAAATAAAACATTTCTTATTGATCGGTTGCTCCACTTCTCTCTTCTTTTGTATTAGTCACTGACCCAACCTTCCAGGCTGCCTTTTATGTAAGAGGCACCACTGGCTTTGCCTCAGTTGTTTATATTCAACCTCATCCTCATCTTCTATAAGGCTGTTTGTGAGTAAAAGAGTCATGAGCATAAATCTTTAAAGGAGTCATGTGTATTTGGGGAGCCAAGAAACAGAGGTTAACTTTTTTTAGCCAAGTTAACACTTTTTCTACAGTAATATGAAAAGGACTTCATTTCTTGGAAATGAGACACCTGACAGGCATCTCCCAGGTTCAGGCCCGGTGTCTGTTTCTGATAATAAACCTACTCTGGCCCTTTATATCAGCATCTCTCCTTATAGGGAAGCCATGCTTGGGGTGTTGGCTCTGATTCTCCCAAGACATCGAGTTTCAAGACAGTTTGTCTTTTCTCATCACTCTGACTCATTATGCTACTTTGCTGAAGTATGAATGAGAGCTTTTGGGAAGTGCTCTGCACAATTATACACATGAATAGGCGTATTTATTTTAAATGCTTTCAGATTTCCTAAAAAGAAATCTCATGTTCTTTCCCTGGAACTAACTTCTCAAAGTGAGTAGTAACAGTTCTGGAGGATATCCTTGCCTAATCGAGGGTCCTCCATTTCCAAGGCAATCTAAAGCCCAGTTAATAGGTGTTTGTTCATTTTGCAAACTATTGCTGTGCACCTATGGCATGCCAGGTGCTGAACTAGGAGCTGGTGAAGAAAGCAGACATAGCTCTCCCTTCAAGGAGAACACAGTCTGGTGGGGAAGGGAGAAAAAAAAGGTAAATACACTCAAAAATAATCATCAGTGAGACGAAGCCTGGAGGTGAGAATGAGCTTCATGTGTTTGAAGAACTAAGTAGAGTAAGTGATGGCTAGAGTGAAACAGGGTCTGGGCGGGGGTTGGGGTGGGGAGGGCCATGAAAGAACTTAAAGTTTTATGTTAAATGTAATGAAAATATAGCCACTTTGGGAAAAAATTGGGCAATTTCTTTAAAAATTAAATATAGTTTTACCATACAGCCCAGCCACTACTGAGTATCTACCCCAGAAAATTAAAATATGTATCTACATAAAGACGTGTACAAGAAAGTTCACAGCAGCATTATTCATAATGGCTCGAGACTAGAAACAATTCAATTATCATCAATAAAAGAATGGATAAACAAATTGTTGTATGCCCATACAATAGAATACTACTAAGCAAGTAAAAAAACAAAAACAAACAAACAAAAAAAACTGCTTATACAGGATCAGACTTTTTGGTAACTATTTGGGTGTTTATAATTATGAAAATTCATTGAATGTATCATGTAAGATTTGCACATTTTATTGTATGTAAAGTACGGCTCAATATTTGAAAATGTAAAGATGAGTAAGGGTTTTTAAAGCAAGGGAAAGGTGTGACTTGATTTGTTCTTAACAGATTCCTCTTGATCATTTTGTAAAAAAAGATTTGAAGGCAGCTTTAAAAAAAAATGTAGGGTGACTATTAAAGGGGTTATTGCAGCAGTCCTAAGAAAGATGTCAAAGGCTTTGACTGGTGAAGAATAAAGGGAGATAATATATAGATTTAAGATGTATAGAAGGTAGAAATGATAGGATTTATTTCTTGAAAAAAGATGAAGAAATAAAGGACAACACCTACATTTTTGGTTCGAGCAAACGGGTGGATAGCCTCACCATTTGCTCAAATGGATTAGCAGACCATGATAAGAACAGGTTTGTTTGAAGTACAGGGGGGAGAGAATTAAGAGCTTTGTTTAGGCTGTGAGTGCCTCTGATGTATCCAGGTAGAAATTTTAAGTAAACGGTTGGATACACATGTATGGAGCACAAATGAGAGCTGAAATAGAGTTACAAATTTGGACATCATCAACATGTAGATGGTATTTTAGGTCACGAAAATAGATATACAAAGAGAATGCGGAGAGGGAACAAGCCCTGGTAAACGCCAATATGTGGTCATAGGTAGGAGAAGAGAGTCTATAATGAGGCTGAGAAGAAATTGTCACAGATATCAGAGGTAGGACGAAAACCAGTGGGGTAACATCAAAAAAGGAAGTAGTCGCCTGGGTCTAATGCAACTGAGAGACTGAATAACACAAGAACACAAATCATCCATTGTTCTTGACAACATGGAAATTCCTGGTAACCTTGGTATGAGACGTTTTGGTGAACTGATAAGGGAAGAGATGCAATTTGAGAGTTCTGAAAAGTAATCAAAGGCGAAACAGTGGAGAAAAGTATGCAAACAAGTCTTTTTGAGACAGTAAGCTGTGAAGGGATGTAGAAAAATGAGTAATAGTCCCATAGAAAAGAAGAGGACAGGTTGCTTAAGAGGGATAGGAGGTAACTGGAGGAGTAAAACCTTGAGAAAGTAAGAGAGGACCCAGGGCCCATAGAAGCTCCAGCTCCAGGAGGATCTCAGCTCTGATGGGAGCAGCGCACTTTCCCCTTTGTTACAGGAGGGCAGAGGAAGAAAATGCCAATGAACACAGATGCACACTAGGATAGTTCTTGTCTGATGGTTTTAACTTTTCATTTAGATACAATTGACTCAGAATAATTAAATAAGAATGAGGGATGCAGGAATAAATAAGAGATTTGAAATGAGAGGTGAAAATACAAAATATCATTAAGTGTGGAACAGCAAGTTTATTAGATATCGAAATTCTGGGCAGTGGATTGAGATTAATAATTTAGAAGGAATCTTCTCAGTTGATTATGTGATTTTTCTCCGGCAAAATTTAGTTATTTAAATCCATACAGGTGGCCGGCTGAGTTTATCCAGGCTTGAAGTTTTGCCAAATGATTATGATGGCTGTAGAAAGACACACAAGGACTGAAGAACTGCTGAAAACTAAGGACCATATATAATGAATGCTCAACAGAAGGGACAAGTTGACGGGAAGATCAGGTTCTGTCAATTTCAAGTTTTCATATCTGTGCTTCACTTCTCTGCTATCTCCCCATAACCACCACAGGTTGCATTTGGATCCATCCATGTGTCTATCAATGCTGACCAGAGGCTGAAGGAGAGATCTCACCAGTTTATAGCCTGCTTCTGGGATTCAGGCTTTGTCTCCCTCGAGTTATGCATTCAGATTCATCACACATGTGCTGAACGCCTATGTACCTATCATATGCCCAGATCGAGTCCTCATGTGGTACACCAGTTCAGAGAAATGGATTATCACCACCTAGAACCTTTTTCCCTGATCTATGCTCCAGTAAAATGAAGTCCTTCAAACTCGTAGCTGGAGTTCCACTGCCTGCTCTCCAACTATCTCATGCCAATCCTGTGCACCACAGGCCTTTCTCTGCCTTTCACATTACTAGCTCTCTCTAAGAGAGAAGATATTGTAACCTGATTAATCAGAACCTGGACAATTAATGTGCCATATTTTACTAATAGGCACTAGCATCGAGGTGCTGGCCCAGTGTTTTGTTTCCTACTTGGCCACTGTTCTTGGGGGTACCACTTGGGTTAAGGGTCTAGTGGGAATAAGGGTCAGCATCCAGGCATTCCTGTGTCCCTGGCAAGAATGTCATCATCATAATGGAATCTAAACCTCACTTTGGGCCCCAAACCATCCAACAGTCTACCAGGATTCCTGATTAATGTTTATCTTAAATTCTCTACTAATTAATCCCACCCACTTAATGAAATCTCAAACTTTGATTCTGACACCCTCTGCAACATTATTGTTATAAATAAAATTGCACCCCTCAAAAATATATGTTGAAGTCCTAACCCCCAGGATCTCAGACTGTGACCTGATTTGGAAATAGGATCATTGCAAATGTAATTAGTTAAAATGAGGTTCATACAGGAGTAGGGTGGGCCCTTAATCCAACATGATTGGTGTCCTTAGAAGTAGAGGAGACGAGACACAGAGATGCAGACACGTGAAGGAAGAATACCGTATGATGACAGAGGTAGGGACTGGAGTGCTGCAAGCCAAGGAACGGCAAGGATTGCGGGCAAACCCCCAGAAGCCGGGAAGAGGCAAGGCAGAATTCTCCCCTACAGATATCAGAGAGATCATGGCTCTGCTGGCACACAGATTTTGGATTTAGCTTCCAGAACTAGGAGGCAATAAATTTTTGTTATTTTAAGTCATTCAGGTCGTGGCACTTTGTTATGGGAGCCCTAGAAACTAATGCAATTACTACGGTCACTGTGGTGTCCACAGACACCTGCTTTTTTTTTTTTTTTTTTTTTTTTTTGCCATACCGAAGCTTCCCTGAGTGACAAAAGCTATCTGCCTGGAGTTTCTGCTCCCTATCTGTTGGGTGGCTTCATTTCAAGTCTTAGATCTCCCCTGTGCTGACTTAAGAAACCAGGCAGGGCTCAGCTCCATGCTAAGTCAGCCAGTCAAGCACAAATTTGCTTTGATTTTACAAAGGGTCAACATAACCCAACCTTAGCTCCAGGAAGGGTCTGTTTGACATTGTGGCCATGGCAACTATCCAAACGAGGAAACTGAGTGCTCCAGCTAGCCCAACAGGAAAATTCTTCTTTCCTTCCTAGCAATGCAAATAAAAGTTCTGAAAGGTTCACACTGAGCCCTCTGAATAGTGACCCATTGTAGATAGGGTCTTTATGTACCATGGCATGTGCATGCAGCTGATGGTGGGCATAGAATAGGTAAAGCAGGGATCAGCCAATAGCATGAAGAAGAGGGAGTGATGTCCAATTGGTGGAGGCAGAAGGAGGGGCTGCCCTAGCCAGTGCTGATGGAGTTTAAATATGGTCCACGCTGGAGCAAAAGACAGAAAAGGAAGTGTAGGGATTAGTGTCTAATCTGATCTATAGAGGAAAACAGAAGAGAAGGAAGCTGTGTCACATCATGTATAGGGGTACGTCACAGTGTCAGAGATTTGTCTGTTCAGGTTGGACCCA
Organism: Rousettus aegyptiacus; assembly: GCF_014176215.1. Taxonomy (NCBI): domain Eukaryota; kingdom Metazoa; phylum Chordata; class Mammalia; order Chiroptera; family Pteropodidae; genus Rousettus; species Rousettus aegyptiacus. The sequence continues at coordinate 84,188,555 of NW_023416308.1, forward strand.
AGCAGTGCTGGAAAGAATATGATTCTGGGTCCAGTATTTCAGGAAGGGGCTGCAACAGCTAGACAGAAGGTCAAGGCTCCAACCAAATGGGCTGGCTTCGGCTAAGTCCTCTAATCTGAAAGAAAGTGTGAAAGGAGGCAGGAAGGCAGGAGGGAGCCCCACACTTGGATGGAGTCCACATAGTAAGAAGCAGAAAGACAGGGAATTCTTTAACTTGGATACTGTACAAATACCCAAGGCTTGCCTGGGCTCATCTAGTCCTGGGTCTGGTTCATTCGACAAATATTTATTGAAACTTTACTGTGTTCAAGTTCAATGCATGCTAGAAATACAAAGGGAAACCATGTAGATTCTTCCCTAGAGGAGCCTGGTCTAACCAGGAAAACAGACTCATCAGCAAATAATCACCATGCAATGTGATAAATGGTAAATTGAGACATGAACAAAGTACCGTGAAAAGCAGAGTGGAGGGCACAGCTCTGCCAGGGGACTCAGGGTGGCAGAAAATACACTATCTTAGTTTCATGGTGACCCAGATAAATTTTAAAATAAAGGGAACAGTGGAATTTTATTACAACCTCATATGCTACATCCTCAACCCCACAGTCCACACTTCATTTCATTCTTGCTGTTTTCTGCCCCCTCTGAATTACTGAGTTCAAATTAAGAATCATCATGTATTGAAATTATTCACCACTGAATCAGAAAAACATTAAAGCTGATCGAAGTTCAGTGGATTTCTACATACAAAACCTCCATACCCTCAAATGTTCGGTAGTCTCTGTCCCATGGAGTCAGACGACAGACATTCTGGATGGCGTCCAGATGCCACGGGAGGTTGTCACAGGTGACTCATTTCTCAGGTTAGCGCACAGCATTTGGTGAACGCTCTTCTTCCTTTCATAAAAATACCAGAAAGAAACACAATAAAGTGATGGAAAGTGTAGTGGACATTTCCCCATTTCCCTGCCCTGCAGTCTCGACTCCCAGAGAGACTTCCATGGCCTCTACTATTTGGGCAGTAGACTTGTGGCCCCATGCCCTGGCTAGAGCGGATCGGTCCACTGATGAACGCCTGATCCAAATGGACCAATATAATTATTTCTTCCCAGACTTTAAAATTGCAACACAGGAGCTCCACTTGATCTCTCTAGAGATCAAAATCTATAAAACTGGAACAAGGGCAGCCATGTTTGCATCATATTTAAATGGGACAGAGAAGGGCACTCTACAGAAATGGGAGGATGAAACAGATCTACTGAGAGAAGCAGAGAAGAGTAGCCAGGGGGAAGGAAAAGGAGGGAAAGAGAAGTGACTGCCTTAGCTACTGGTGATGCTCACTTCCTGGTTCAGGTTACCCCGGAGTGCCCCATCTGAGTTTAGTAACCTTTTCCTTTGGTGAAGAAGAAAGAGTTAACATTCACCCCAATCTGCTCTTGGGACGTCTCTTATTTATGTGCCAGCCTTGGGGAAAACACACAATGGGACCCTTTTACTTGTTTAGGGTGTACAGAGCCCTGGCGAGAAAGTAGGAAAATTTGCATTTTGGACTCAGAGTTCTGGGAGGGAAGAAACCCATACCTTTAACCCATTCTGTTCAATATTTAGAAGTAGAAATATCTCTGGGGTAAAGTCAGGTGCCCCTAATCACAATCGAGTGGCAGTGATAGGCATAAAGGTCCCCCAAAAAAGTTGCCATACAGTAAAGACAGGTAAAAAGTACACATTAGTCTTAGCACCCTAATAAGAAAGAGAACAGAGATTGTAGGTCAGTAGGCACTAAAGCCAATCTGCATCTAGCCTTGCAGGCACTGCTTTAAGCCCTATTTTTGGGCCATGAGTTATACTGAAAAGGCCAATTATCAAACACTCTAATATAAAGGCTTAAAACATGGAGCCTTCCCAATTAAAATCCTTGAGGAACCATAGCAGTTGAAGAGGGTTCCACACCAGCATCTATCATAGAGATTTAAGGGAGGATAAACCTGAGATCCTATTATGTTCCGTGAATTACTTCCCACAAGCAGAGGGCAGGGTTTTGCCTTTTTTCCCTAATAATCTATAAGGCGGGGGACATTGGAACCTGTGAGGACTGGGCCACCAAACATTATAGCAGAGGCTGGGTGCAGCCTCCAAACATTATAGCAGAGGCTGGGTGACATAGTTAATACTCTGCCCTCTGAACCCAAGGCAGAGAAGAGAAAGGGGAGCCCTTTCACCGGGCATTGAGCTCACCACTTCTCAAAATGTGCTGTGGCTGGAGAAAGACGGAGCCCGAACTCCTGCTGGAGGGCAGGTCCTTGCCACAGCCACCAGGCTTCAGACCTGACCCACTGAGGCCAGCTTTAATTCGGCAGCCAGCATCCTTCTACCACAGTCTGCACCACAATGAGAAGAACAGGACAGCTGAGTTAAAAGTATAAGCATTGAATAGATGAAGGCGGAGGTGTTTCTGGTCTTGGAAGGGTTAAACAGGATTCCTGATCTTCCTACTGCTACCAGCACGGGGAGCGTTTATTCTGACTCTTGGCCAAATCATGCTAAGCACATCCTACAGTTTAGATCAGAGCATTTTGACTTGCCAGCCCCTCATGGGGCTTAACTTCATTTCCCACCCTTCGATTTTGAGCAACTCCTATGTCCTTTCAATTAATTCCACTTTTTCATTATATTTGCTTGCATGGTTCTGCCACTTGCAACTAAATAATCTCTGAATAAGGCAGAAACTAAGGTTAAAAAGAGATCATGGCCAGAATCTAGGTGAAGATTTCTCCAATGTACAGAGCTGATTTAAAAAGCAAACATTTAGTTCATTTTTGTTAAGGTCAGACTGAGATATGTAAATAATGACTAAATATCTCTGCCCTCTGAATCCAAGGCAGAGAACAGAGAGGAGAAAAGTCAGTAAAAAAGCTTTATATGCCACCCCCATACCCCACCATCTTCCCTTGGCTTGGGCATGCAAGTATTTACCAAATACAAGAGAGATACCCAACTTACTGGTCAATAACTTATTTTCGGAGACAAGCAAATTTGTGCTAATCTGTTTGTTCCCTTCCCTTCTCCTAGCCCTATTTTCTAGCAGTGTTCAGAAATGAAAACTCCAAGAATACAATAATGTGGAGAGTAGAGGGTATTGCACCTTAGAAAGCCATAAATGGGAATAGAAGACAGACCCCCTAGAAGTCCATCATGCCAGAGCTTAGGGCTTTTCACATACTCCATGCAGACAAGAAGAACTGAACTCAGGCCCACACAGTTAGGCAGAGAACAGGGACCTCACAACAAGAGACCATGCCTCTGCCTAAAGGCAGCGTGTGAAGGACTGAACCTGATGCTGGAGTTGAGGCCACGCTCCTCAGGTCACTCAGCAGCTCAAGATATGCGAGGAGGAGAGGCCAGGACCCTAGAGAAATTAGGGCCATCTGTTGGCAAAATGAAAATCTAGCTTAATTTCTTCTAACACATGAACGACAACAACAAAAAATACAGTATGAAGACAATAAAGAAATAGACAAAATTGTATCTTTGAAAAATTATTTACCACAAGAAATAGAATAAATCATTTAAAACCCCTTGGTTGTTTCAATACCATGAAAGAAGACCTGGTCTCAGTAAAGCAGACCAAAAGAATCTCAAATGGAAAACTGGGCTAAGGTGAAATCTGGGATGCAAAAGGGACTGGATGGAATTCTAAAACAAAAGAATCAGAAAAAGACAGCAAAAAGTGTCAAATGCCCCTATATGGGAGTGATTAGCAAAACTGACTCACGAAAAGAAAAATTAATCTGTGATGTAGAGGATAAACTTGGGTAAATCTTGAAAATTAGAGATAAAAGAAAAAAGAAAAGAGAAGGATGAAAAGGTAGGTAATAATCATCCAAAGAGATTAAGTATCAAATCACACAATAGTTGGTACCCAGAGCAAGAAGGTAGTTCTAATTTCGCACCTATGGGATTATTCCAATGTACAGGACTGCTCTTAGGTAAGAGGGATCCCTGCCCTCACCCTCATACTTTAGAGAACCCTGCTTTGGATCTCCACTGGCCATGCCCCTCTCCATGAAGCAAAGCCTATCCTCAGCTTGTCCTATACTCTGCACTCAGAAGTACTCTAGGTACCCTGAATTCTTTGCCCAGACAGCCTGAGTCTGCTTTCCAAATTTAAGCAGGCCTCTTCCCTGGACCCATTCTCCCAAAGTCAGACTACTGTAACAGTGTGTACATCCCTAGGCTTGAGGGGTGGCCAAGAAGAGCTGCTTGCAGGGCTTATAGATGGAGCTTAGATAGCCATGCTGGGTCATCTACCGGGTGAATGCAATTGCCCTTGCAGGGTGGTCAGAGCCAGGAATAGGAAGAAAGAGAGGCTGGGGCCTCACGTCGGCTCCCCCTACAACAACATATTCTCAGAACTCAGAGGAGGCTCAGGATTCTAATTCCAAACCAGCTTTCCAGGTGCCTATTAAGGTATACTTGACTGGGTAGGAGGATAGAACATGTTTTATTTAACATTATGTTTGCACGGTTTATAACTTTTAAATATTTAAGCATATGGTATGTGGTCCTCCATTTGTGCACTTTCCCTGGGCCCCACAGCTGAGATGACGGAGGTAGGGCTTGCTGATTGTATTACTGTTCCTGATGATCGGCCCCTTCAGGTCACCTCTATCAAGAAATGTAACTTTTTAGCACTGTCTGTACCAGAAGCAGCAGCCAGCTTCTTTTATGGAAAAAGGAGAAAAGACTTTCTGGTAGGGCACCTTGCTACAATTAGAACCAGAAGCTGAAGCATCAGAATCTCTCTCTCTCTCTCTCTCTCTCTCTCTCTCTCTCTCTCTCTCTCTCTCTCTCTCTCTCTCTCTCTCTCTCTCTCCCTCTCCTCCCCTCATCCTTCTGGGGTTAAGCCTCTGAAAACAAGAAGACCCCATAACTTAACATCGTGCCATGAATTGCTGTCTGAGGTGGCAGATAGAGCAGAGGACTCCAGAAGGTGCTCTGGTCATCACCTCCAAAGTAGATGACCTACGTCTGCTTTCTGCTGGTAAGACTCAATTGCTTAATTCTTCAATGTTATGGTGCTCGGCCAGGGGCATTTTCTAGGTACACAGGTCCATCATAGCAAAATCCACCTCCTCGTGCCTGGGAATTGTTAAAGCTTTAACCCAAAGGGTCCCGATCAGTTCATTTAAGTACCCTCCCCTAAGTATAATGCTGGGGAGAGCTGCTACTGATATTTATAGTGACTCATGTGTGTGGCTACTAACAGAGCTTCTGTGTGAGTCCACCCCCAATGCCTCACAAGAGGCTGTGGAGGGGCCTGGACTGGACTTCTGGACTTGCTGCTATTATTCATGAATGAGTACTTGTGATGGTTAATTGTATGTGTCAACTGGCTAGGCTATGGTGCCCAGCTGTTTGGTCAAACACCAGTGTAGATGTTGCTGTGAAGGTATTTGTAGATGTGATTAAAATTTAAACCAGTAGATTTCGAACAAAGCTGGTTACCCTCCACAATGTGGGTAGGCCTCATTCAATCAACTGAAGGCCTTAAGAGCAGAATGAGGTTTCCCAAAAAGGAGCTCTCCTCCAGACTGTGATTTGGAAATCCAGTCTGAGTTTCCAGACTGCTGCTATGAAGAATTCAGAATCATGACTATAACATCAACTCTTCCCTGAGTCTACGGCCTACCAACCTGCCCTACAGATTTCAGACATGCCAGCCCCCATGGTCAGTGAGTCAATTCCTTAAAATAAATAAATCTTCCCTCTCTCTATATATGTATGTATGTGTGTGTGTGTGTGAGTGTGCGTGACCTCCTATTGATTCTATTTCTCTGTAGAACCCTAATAGAGTACTCAAGCACTGCATTCTGAGAATGGGCTGGCAGTGCTGTTTGTACCCTAGTCTGTATAAATGGATACTTTCCTTGCTTGACCAAGATACATTTGAATTAGATCAAAGCCCCAGAGTAAAGGCTGAGAGTCAACACCATTCCCCAGGCCCACTGAACCCTGTGATATAGGAACTGGCCACGAACTTGTGTCCTGGCACAAGGCCAGGCAAGCAGAGGGGGTCGGTGAGGGAAGCTATAGGCCAATGCTCCGGCAGCCACCTCCTGCTCAGCTTACTTGTTCTAGACAACTTGGTCACAGGGCATGGGGCAGCAGGCCATCTCCAGAAGTTACTATCTGTTTGGAGAGGGAATTTCCACCCTGCCAGGCCAGGCCGCCAGTGTCTGCAGGCCTGCACACAGTAGCTGGTTATGAAAGCCAGCGGCTAGAGAGGCCCAGAGATAATGAGCCAGCAGAGCTGGACGGAAAGCTCGGTGAGGTTCCCAATGGCATCCACACGTGTCGGGATCATGCTCTGTGGATGACGACAAGGACAGCTGTAGCCAGAATAATTATAGGACCTCTGATGATTCTCTGAGACTTGGTTTCCTCCTCTAAAAGTGTGATTAATAACAATATATCGGAACTGTGCAATGAGAACTGAAACGGGCGACATATACGTGAGAGCGCCAGGTACGGAGCTTGCGCCTAGTAAACGTCAGCTTCCTCGCCCTTCTCCCAGGAAGGGTGGGCCATCATTGCCATGAAGGGTGAAGTGAGCGGGCTCTGGAGCCCCATTAGAACCCCTTGCCTGTATCTTCCTCTGTGAAGCGAGGTCCTTTCTCCCCACAAGGCTATCGCGAGGACACCTGCAGGGCACTTCTCAGAGCGTGCCTTCAGCAAATGCTGGAGAAAGAAAGCTCTGTGGCTCCCTGCTCGTCGGGAGGAAATAGAAATGACTGGATGTATTTCATTTGCTCTTGTAACATTGAAGGACAGAGCAAAAACAAATAGCAATGCTACGATTCGTTAGGCGGTGCCAGCTCTGTTCTAGAGAGCTGGGTCTGGTCAGCATGAGCGTTGGCCTCTAGATGAAGCTTTCAGCCTCTAATATTGTGCTTCACCACCTGTCCGCAGGTTTATTTGTCCAAAGCAGCAAGTGAACATGCTTAATGACAGACGCAGCCCTGTGTGCAGACTGTGAGAGCTTAAATCTGGTTCCAAAAACAATGTCCACCCAGAGGACAGAGCCAGCCTAGCCAGTCTATTCTCCAGGCTGGAAAGGGAAGCCTGTGGCTCCAGGCAGATGGTTCTGACCTTTTGTCTTACTCAGGTCAGGAGGAAGTGTTTTCCTGTGCATGGAGCACATTCTCTTGTCTGTCAACAAACAGGTTGAGAAATCCTTTTGGTTTGAATATGTAGTGGGAGAGGGACAACTTAAAGCATATCTGCCACGTGAGGAGGGTGGGTCCTGTTCAGTGACAGTCCCTCCCAGATGGATATGCAAAGGTGGCTAGAGTTGAGATGGAGAGGAGAGACTAGTCACTAGAGAAAGCAAAGAGGGGAGAGAAAGAGTGGGAAGCAATACTCCTAGTTGAGGGAATAGCTAAGGAACATTCTAGGAATGTGATTGTCTAATATTCCATTTTAAGCTATCCAGATGTTCAGTAAAGTCTGGTGGTTACACAACTCCATGTATGAGTTTGTTTGTGTGTGTGTGTGAATTTAGAAGAGAGATGAGTTCCACATCAGAGTAAACATGCTGCAGACATCAAGCCACAGAGAATTACGGAAATCTTAGAGAGGAGCTGGACTTTCCACAGCCATGGAATGGGATTTACATCCACTTTCTCCAGAGCTTAAGGGTTAGGGAGGTCCCAGCTGACATCAAACATGTACCAGGTTTAGTCTGATGATCATCAAATCTGCTCAATTATTGTGATGCAGTTTTAAGCAGATACTCCCTCTGCTCAGCCTTGCCTTGGTCTGTACTTGCCTTCCAAGGTGAATAGCTGTGTCTAAAAACAAAGCCATGTGTCATGAATGCTCTGAGTCCTGTGTTTGCAGATGGAAATCAGACTTGTCATCTGAAATGCTTCCAGGGTTCCAAGGAAAGCATGTGTATAGTTGGTCACACTAACCTTCCTGTACCCTCTAACTGCTTTTTTTTTCTAGGGGAAAAAAAAAAGCATCAAGCATCATTTGGAACTGATTTAGAACCCTATCACCTTGGAAAGTAACCAGCAGGCCAAAATGTTCTTTGCATTATCTCTGCCCCTCTCCTTGCTTCTCCATCCAATCTCCACACACCTAACACTCCCAGGACTGCTATAGTATGGAGAGCTGAGTATCCCTTGGAGGGCAGTCATTTCTCTTTTCTTTTTTTTTTTCAAATTAACCACATTACTTAAATCCCCAAGCCTGCACGGTTGGTAATAGTAATAACAGGGAACGGATATTTAATACTCAGTGTATGAAAGGCACTCTGCTGGGCTCTTTGCACAGATTGTCTCACTTGATTCTAACCATGACTCTATGCAAAGTAAGTGCTATTAACATTATTCTCATTTTCACAGATAAGGAAACTGATGGAATTCAGATTCTACTAATATATCTTGATCATCTACTTGGTATCAGGCTACATACTTTCATTCTAATTATTCTTTTTCAAAAATCATGTATCGAATACCCACTATGTCAATTCAGTAAATATTGTTATTCTTATGATAAAACCCAGCTGGAGGTGGTGACTTGAAATCGCAGTTATTCAGTGCATGGCAGATCCTCATGATTGTGTCTAAGGACTGAATCTATCTATGAGGAGCTCTGAGTGGCAAGCTGGTCTGGTCAGTGGTCCATTTTCATCAGGATTTCAACCCTAGAAAAGACTTCTAGAATGTGATACAAACAACGCTGGCAGGAAAAGAGAAGTAGAAATAGAGCAGGCAGCCAGAAATCCAGGAGCATCCCAAATCCAGCACATTCAGATCAAGAGAATAAAGGAATCATCCCCTTTCAAGGTTTAATTAAGCTTTTTTTTCAGAGGATCATTATCATGTACCAAATCCTGGGCCAGATTTCACTCTTCCTATCGCCAGTCACCCCCCCAGGCCCAGGCCATGTTCGCATTTGTAACCTTTCCCACATGACAGGTGAGCAGGGGCCCAGCGGTGCTGGTGGTGGTACTTCTGCAGCCCGGAACTGTTGGGAGAGGAGGCGGCACTGACCAACCTGATAGAACTAGGGGTCTCACTCTGCCACTATGGCTGCCTCAAAAGGGGTGGCAGAATGAACTAGAACAGTGTCTCAGAAAGTAAAGATCTCTAAGGCTCTGCAGGGCTCTCCAGATGCCAGAAGCAACCATTGTGGGGGCAATGCCTGGCCAACAATTTGACCCATCACAACATCTGGGCAGGGGTTCGTGACAGGTTCAGCCCTGTTCCCATTTCTGGTGGGGTGAGACAACCACCACCAAACACGCTTCAGGAGCACTTCAAGGTGCTGAAGGATTTGTGGCGATGTAAAACTAGATTCTATAGAGCTAGTTGTTTCAATGTGGTCCCCTTACTCTTTATGCACAAGATCACAAATCGCATAAGTGGCAGAGCCAGGATTGGAACCTGGCTATCTGCTATAAATATTTACCTATACATAGTTAGTCTTTCCAAACTTTGTTTCCACCCTGTTATCTTCCTCTAGAATCACCCTAGAAGCATGGAGAACATCCTTTCTCTAACACCTTGGGCATTAACACTTGGGGGTTGGAAATTTCTTCTTCACTCTGCTTCTCCAGCACCTTGAGCTAGATTCTTCTGTCACAGCTCTGCTCTCAGAGACCAGCTCTCCCACTCACAGCAAAGAAATAACATCTCCCTCAACACGTTGCCCAAGGTTAAGTGTTATTTAGCCTCAAACGACTGTGTTTAATATCTAGTTGTACAAGTAATTTCTATTGTCCTCCCACATGGGAGTATGAGGGAAACAAGGACGTTTGGGGGCACGGGAGGTAAGCCTTCTGTTACAGCTCCCCTGTTCAGCAGTCTCTTGGTTTGGGATCTAGAAGGCACTAAGTCCCCAAGTTCTGGCTTTGCCTTCACCTCCAGCCAGTATCTGAGTCTATTTGTGAGACCTCAGGAGTAAAGGGCACCTAGCAAAGAGATCCTCCAGATCTTTCTGAGAAGCAAGAATGGGATGCATTCCCAAGATGAGTCCCAGATAACTGATTCACACCAAGGTGATTCAGGTAGGGCCTGAGACTGGGGAGGCAGGTGGAAGCTCCTACAATGCTGTCCTCACTGGGCAGGCTTTTGCTTTAAGTGCACTGTCAGTGTGAACAGATTTTGTATTCATTGTGAGAAAATGGCTGCTGATGAGTCCCTTCTCCTAGAAGGAGAGTTGCTGTCACATTGGCATTGCTAGGCATTTCCATTAGAAGGTACCATTCACGGATAAACATGTCCCCACATGTATCACTTGTAACCGTCTGAGTTCAGGGGAGAGAGCTAGGAGATCCGAGGACTCAGAGATGCCTAGCTTAGAGATGCCAGCCAACTGCCAGCCCAGAGGCAGAGCTGAGGCCCTGTGAGTGGCCTGCAGAAACTCAAGAGCAAAGGATCACAATAGATTCTGGGATCTTTTTGGAGAAACTGCTCTTCAGGACAACTAGCTCTAGAGAAAGACAAAGTTTCATTGTTGGGACTGGAACCAAAGAGGGAGTCTTTATGATGCACAAATATAATGTTGCTGACTTCTGTCTTAAAGCAGTGGAGAGCTACAATTTATTTATTTATTTTTTTGGTACAGAGTAATAGCGGGGGTGGGGGTAGGTTTATGGACGGCATTTTTCTCTTCCCATTCAAAATGAAAATAGTTTTCTTGAATCCTATGGAGTAGAATATGTATATTCTTATTATTATGCAGAAATATATCAGTGGGAGAGAACTGTGCTTTTAACTATTCCAAAAATGTAATACCTTGGCATATTTGAAAAGAAACAACAGACGCAACAACCTGGGAGATTTTTTCGTGCCTTAGAATTGTTTAGGGCTTTAGAGTTCACATGGTGCATTCGCTACATTTTCTCCCCAAGACAAACTCTGGTGGCTGGCTGCTACTCTCATACTCACTTGGCAAATGAGTAAACAACTCAAAAAGGCAATATAGCTTAACCAAGGTCACCCAGAGGACAGGCAGCAAGCTGAGTTATAATTATTTCATTCCATCTACCACTGTAATGCAACACTTTTTAAGGGTCATTTGTGCGCTGGTACTGTGCCAAACAATAGGAATAGAGATGAATAAAGGGCTTCACCTTTCCCCTGCCTCTTTCCTTCTACCCTCACCTCCAAAGCTGGGGTAACTCTCTCCCATGTTTAAAGGATCTCCTCTTATATGTTTGTACCTGGTAGCACAGAGGGAGCCATAAAACCTGGAATTCCATTAAAGTGAACAATTTCCAAGGAGGTCAGCTGCAGGAGCCCCTGGACCCCTCCACTCCAGGGTATGCCCCACCAGCGGCTCCAAGGCTCAGCCCAGACCCTGCAGGACTGGCCCCACCCATCCCATGAGGCAAGCCCCCCTAGCCATGCCCTTCCTTCCTCCATCCTCTTAGCTTTCTTTCTCTTCTGGGAGTTCCCTCATAATTCCGCTATTTTAGGGGACTAATACAGTAATAGCAACATTTATTGAGCAACGAGAGTGGTAGAAAGAGGATGAGAAGACCATTTTGAAAATAGATCCCATGCAAGGGGTTGACTGAATCTCTAAATCTCTTCTCTCTCTCTCTCTCTCTCTCTCTCTCTCTCTCTCTCTCTCCTCTCCCTCCCTCCCTCTCACTCCTCTCCCTCCCTCTGCATCTTTTCTCTCTCTTCTCTCACCTTCTCTCTCCTCTCTATCATCAGCCAGCAGTTTCTGAATCATTAACATTCTAGGGCACATTACATTACAAAGGCATTTCTGACTATTAGAAGTCAAAGCCATGGGCCCAATGGGTCCAACCCCAGAATGAAAACCATCCTTCCTTACCACACCATGAGTGATCAGTTCTCTACACGACAATTAAGCTTTGCATCATTGGAGACTGCATTCCGAGAGGCCCACTGAGGCCCATCGCTACTTACAGCCACGCTGAGCTGTACATCACAGTGAAGCCCGCTGGAGATCCTGGCTTGTGAGGGTTAAGGGCACGGAGTCAGAATTCATCTAGAACTGTGTTTCCATCCAGACTCTACTTATTAGTTGTGTGAATTTAAACAAGTTATTCGACTTAATTTTTCTGTGTCCTGGTTTCTTCATCTGTGTGATGGAAAAAGATAGTATTATTAAGTCAGAAACTGAAGAGTCTGGGATTTTGCACCAACGAATTAGCCAGCTTTGCATTTTACTGAAAAAAAAAAAAAAAATCCAGACTCTCAGGGTTGCTGACAAAGCTCTTATGACCAACTTACTATACTCTTTAGATGCACCGGCTTCCTTTCTCTTCTAGAACACGTCTGATTTTTTTCCTACCTTGACACCTTTGCTCGTATTACTCTTTCTCCCTGGAATAATCTATATTTTCAGCATAAAAGCCACGTCCTCAGAAAGCCTTTCCTGACCACTCGAGGTAAGTAGCCTCATCCCCTCACCCGCCCTGCCTTTCATTATTCTCTATTTCCTGTCTAGCATTTTAAGGGTCAATGCCATGGCCAGTTCTCAGGGACCTGCAAAGACTAGGCAAGGCACAAGATTAAAGACTGCACTTTGAGGAGGGACAGGGGGACAGCACTCTTTTTAAAATGCAAGCCCCTGCAAAGGCACAAATGAACGAGTTCGAGTTCCTCTCATAGCCCGTAAGAGAAGCTTCTGGCCTTAGGTACTGCTTTGAGCATGAAAGGAAGGAGACAGAGGAGGATGAAGGAATGATAGCAAAATAGTGCCTCCCTAAAACTATAAATTTGAATTTTAAATGATACCCCCACTCCTGTCCTATCCCTTAAGCACTAATTGCAAATATGGGGTCCACACAATTTTAAATGGCAGTAGGCTTTAACCTGCAAATGTGTATTTGTTTTCTTGTGGCTGCTGTAACAAATGATCACAAACTTGGTGGCTTGAAAGCGCAGAAATTTATTCTCTTACAGTTCTGGAGGTCAGAATTTTGAAGTCGGTATCATGGGGCCCAAATCAAAGGGCCATGCTTGCTCCAGAGGGTCTAGGAAAGAATCCGTTCTGTGCCACTTCCAGCTCCTGGTGCCTGCTGGCATTCCTTGGCCTATGGACACATCGCTTCGATCTTCGAGGCCAGCAATTTCAAATCTCTCTTTGTTTCATCTTCACATTTCCCTCCCTTCTTCTCAGCCTTAGACACCAGACGGTGTCAGATTTCTCTCTGCCTTGCTCTTATAGGGATACATGCGATTACACTTAGTACCTACCCAGATAATCCAGGATAATCTCCCCACATCAAAATCCTTAACTTAATCATGCCTGTAAAGACTTTTTTTTTTTTTTTTTTTTGCCAAATACAGCAACGTACACAGGTCGCAGGGATTAGGTCCTGAGTATCTCTTAGAGGGTCACATTTCAGCCAGTCACAGCCCAGCTGGTTGTGGTGGAAAACAAAGAAAGGAGCTAAGACCCCTTTTCTACCCAGGTTATGGCAGGGCAGGAAGGGAGGGAGGAAGAGAAATTAGGAAGCAAGAGTGTGTGGGCAGTAGAGTCAGAGACCGGACCCTGTGAACTGGAGAGCAGGAGAGCTGGGTCCAGACCCATGCACAGGGAGGAGGTAGAGGACTTAGACCTTCTCAGGGTGCTCCCCCTGGGCCTGGCCCCTGAGAGCCCATTCAGGAACCAGGAGGTAGATAGGGGAAGGGTTTGGAGTCTTGGGGCTGGTGTAGCTTGGGGAGAGCCCTTACGAAGATGAGGGTCAGTGGCATCCGTGCAGTCAGAGAACAGGCCTGGAACACAAACAGGCCTCTTCCAGAGGCCAGAAAATGGGTCCCATAGGGACAACTTACCTTGGGCCTGAATGGAATACAAAGATGGAAAAATTATATTTGACGCTTCTGTGTACTTGATACTGATTATCCTCCTTCCTGAGATGCTCCCTCTGGTTCTCCTCCTACCTCTCTGTTTCTCAGAGTCCCTTTCTTTAGCCCCAGTTGTCCACAGTAGTAACCTGCTCCTGGTGTACCCATTATGGGCTCTTTTCCCATTCCTGATTCACTTTCTGCAAAATAAGTAAAGTGAGATAGTATGTATTAAAGGCACTATGTCTGAAGTCCCACTGCCTAGCTTTTAATTCTGGCTGTATTGACTCCTAGGTGTGCTCTCAGACAGGTGCCTAATAGGCTCTCTAACTGAGCTGACAGCTAGTAGACAATGTTAGCTGTTGCTGTTATTTGTTTTTGCTGCTTGTCTGTTTCACCTCTCTACTTGTCTTCTCTTATACATCTGAACCCAGGGGAGGGTGCTGGAAGGCTGCGGTCAGCATGGAGAAGGGCAGAGCTGGAAAGAAGGGAAAGGGGAGGAAATCTGGAGCCAAGGCTGTGCCCTGGTGGAAAGCATCTTTCTTCTTTTCATCCGTGGGTGGCAGCAGCAAGGAGAGAAGCTGAGGCTGTGTGTGTGTGCCCCAGGGGCAACAAAGAGTGGCATGGGCCACCCCTTTTGCCCTTATCCCTCAGCCAGCAGCAGCCTCTAACATTAGGCTGACCCCTCGGCTTCACACAGTGAAGATGGAGGGGCTCGGAACAATGCTACACAGAGTGAAAAACCTGGGCCCGTGAAGAAAGGTGAAAGGAGCAGAAATTATTTAGTCAGAGAACAGGGAGCCAGGGAGAGATTTAATAACAGCCTTTGAGGATCTGAAGGGTTATTATATCGAAATTTGTAACCAGTTGGCCCCTCTCTGCTCAGAGCACAGGACCAAAAGAAAAGAGTTTACACTCCGGAGGAGGAGATGCTCAGGTTAAGTAAAAAGAAAACAATATTCTCGCCAGGGTGGAAATGGGCCTTTAAAAAACCTTGAGTGGACATGTTAGATGGTGCGGCATGATGCCTGGAGGACCAGTCTCCTGGGCTCACAGGGACACCTCTGTCCAGACAAGGCTCTGCGGAGGAGATGCTCATTTACTGGGACGCCAAGTATCTTTCCAGGTGAGGCAGTGACAGCCCCCTTGCCTCCTATTACCAGAAACAAAATCCTAGGAATTGTGTGGAGAAAAAGACATCATCTTTGGGGAGTAGGATGGTGGTGAGCCGGGCAGGTGTCTTCTTTTTCTGGTAATAAAAGGCAGAATGCCTCCCAAACACCACACAAATTCACCAGAGGTTCAAGAGTAGCCACTATGCCTTTTCTCTGAGATGAGCTTTCTCTGTTTATGAGAAAATAGCTTCTTCTGTTCTAGAATATACGATAATGAAATTAACTACAGGTGACTGATGACCCTTTGGCTCATTCATTAAACTGATATTTTGAAGTGCCTGGGCTGTGCTAGAGAAGGTAATAGGACCAGCATCTTCATGAAACAGAGTATTACATTTAGCAGAGAAAATCAAAGAGAACATGGATATCTAATCCAGCTCAGGATTAGCTCTCTTCTCACAAATGGAATATGCTGGCAAAAAAGACTGCCCTGTATGTCTTTCTCAGAGCTGTAGTTAACCATGTTACCTAATATTTAGCCCTTATTCTCTGCCAGGTGAAGTACTGAAATAAATAGTATCTCATTTAATCTTCATGGGCGCACACTGAGATTGCTGTTATTATCTCCCTGGCAAAATAATAGTATCTCCCCCACAGGGTTATTGCAAGAAAACAAATTAATACAGTAAAGCACATCTGGCTCCTAGCAAGTGTTAGCTATTATCATTACTGTTGCTGCTGCTGTCGTTGTTGTTAAAGAGACTAAATGGGCTGTCCAAGTTTACACAGCTCATGAGCCAGAGCCAGGACTACCTGACACCAAAGTCTATGACCTTTCTGTCCACTCACCACATATTGAGGCACCACACACAGCGGGCAAAAGCACAGCCTCTTGGGATTAGAAACACAGAACAGATTTGAATTCCAGCTCTGGCAGTTACCAGTTGTGTGACCTTGAACAAGACACTTTGCATCTTTGAACTTTAGCTGTGAATCTGTTCATGAGGGATATTAATGGTACCCATGTCTGATTTAGTTTTAAGGATAAAGTGATATAAGACATGAAAGCTCTCAGTAAGTGCCATTGAAAGGAGAAGCAAAGACATAATTCAGCAAATAAGAACTGTACACTGGCAAAGAAGAGAAGCACTGCTGGGCCTTCAGAGCATTGGGAGACCCCCTCCGCACATATGCCAATATACTGTCAAGGGGCATCTTTGTTGGTAGTCGAGGATTTTACCAAAGAGTGTGTCTCTCTCTCAATAAGCTCATAAATACTGGCCAGAAATTCTCTGAGTGTCCTGGACACTTTACAAACTCCAGGTACATCAACAACAGTTTCAAAGATTTCGGTTCTAATGTGGCGGAGCAGCCAACCCAGTCCCGCAGTGGCACTATTTCTATTTTTGAAGGTCAAAGGTAGGCTTAATGCTGTAACCTGCACACAGAGGACACAGGGAACAATTTGTGCTTGACACGTGCCTGCACCTAGAAACTGGGAAAGAGACAAGGTCAAGAGTCAGGAATGCACAGGGGTAGGCTCAAAGACTTTGGTTGCTACTACAAGAAATAAATTGGTTCCCTTGTCTTTCAGCTGAGACCCATTGTCCCTCAGCTTACTTTACTGAGACCCCTTCTCTAAGTCAGATTTCATTTTATAATCCTATAGTTATTTTAGGTCAAATATCAATGACCCACTAAGCAAATCCTTTGTAATAACTGTCATCTTTTATTGCAAATGATAGACCCCTTGCTCAAAGCACAAGTGAAAGAGACCCAGGTATAAAGCAGAATCCTGTCTGAAGCATGGTGGCTCGGCCCTGGCCAGAAACCCAGTGATCACTGAGAACCTTCTAACTGCAAACACTCACATAGCGCTTACCAACTTTCCACCACTATATTTGAAGTGCTTTGTGTATAGTAACGCATTTAATCCTCACAGCAACCCTATAAGGTTGATAATATTATCATCTTCATTTTACATGTGGGGAAACTGAGGCACGGATAAGATAATAACCAGCCCAATATCGAGCAGCTAGGATTCTGCTGAGCCAGGATTCGAACACAAGTATCTAGCCCCAGAATCTCTGCTCTTGACTCTTAAACTAGATCGGGGCCTCCCCTTTTGTTCACAGCAGGGGCATATGACAGACCTCAGAACCTCTAAAGGAAACTGAAACAGCACTTGGAGTGGGAGGGGAGAGAAGATGAGTGTGAGCATTAGATTGAGAAATGATGCTAGAATTGGCTTTTCCTTTTCACATTCCTTTGAAGTAATGGTTGGCGGTGCGGGGGTGGTGGTGATTGGTTGGTCGATGTACTATCACTTGTTTTTTTCATCCCTCAAAAAGGGTATTTATACCCAGATGCAAACCTAAGTATGGAGCTCAGAGTGATGTTTTCAGCCAGTTGACAAGC
The DNA here is from genome assembly GCF_014176215.1 of Rousettus aegyptiacus. Taxonomy (NCBI): domain Eukaryota; kingdom Metazoa; phylum Chordata; class Mammalia; order Chiroptera; family Pteropodidae; genus Rousettus; species Rousettus aegyptiacus. Next base: position 84,205,929 of record NW_023416308.1, read on the forward strand.
TAGCAAGCATCCCATAGACCTAGGGGCAGGTGCAGCACTAGTAGGGCAAGTCCATTGTGCACATGGGGTATGTCAAGGTTCTTGAACTCTGAGGATCTGTGTGGCCCTGTCAGGGCTGAGAGGCTGTGTGCAGCCAAGGGTGACCGCCACCAAACTCCAATTAGAGCAAGTGCATCGGTATTAACTCCTCCTCTTCTGTGTAACCATGGCAACTCCAGGACTCTGACTGCTGAAACGGTTTCAGAGAAGATCTTGGAAAGAAGGTGAAAGAAAGAGCAGGCAGGGAAAGGGAAATGAAAGGAATGAGTGACTGTAGATTTGTGCAGGACAGCTCTGACATCCCAGGGCTGTGGGCTTAGCTCTGTCCATCTGGAACCTTGTCTATGAGATTTGACCCTTGGCTATCCAAAGGTCCAAGTTTAATTCTAAGACCACCTTGGACATCTGTGGAAGTTCCCAAAAGCTTCATCCAGGCCTATGGGAATTATGTTAACTACAGCCTAACGCAACCGCCTCTCATTCTTTGGTGACTTTGCCCCCACCATCTAAGAAACCAAGCTTAGTCAAGCTTACTGAGCTCTCAGCTCACAAGAGGAAAGGGAGCAGGGCTTTTTATTGTTCCCAGGTAAAGCCTGCATCAGGCTTTTCAATAGGACCGTTTTTAGGTGTTAACACTGAGCTACAAAGGTCCAGGAAAGGAGAGCCTCTGTTCTCCACGCAGATATAAAGTGAAGGGAGGTTGCCAGTGCTAGCAGGAGTAGGGAGCAGGGGGGAGTCCAGAAAGAAGTCAGCCTTTGTACTGGGCCTTGAGAAGTGGTACCATATAAGCAATCAACTCCCACACTAACCATAAACACCCTGCCAGGTTGTGCTGGTTCATTCCAGCTCGAGCCTAGAACAGGGAGCCTTCACAGTCAAATAGCTTCCAGTATTATTTTCTGGCTGCTCTATGCATACGTATTATCTTCCCCTACCACCCCCAACAAATCCTTGAGCTTTTAAAGAAGCTTGTCACAGGAGATGATAATTTAAACATTTATCTCAAAAAGTAACAATTAGTCGCATTGACTGATGGCTTGGGTAATGAACTGGGAGAACTAACTGGAAGGTGTTAGTGAACTATGTGACTCATCTCCACTCATCAGCTACCTCCAAATAGAAGCAGGAGAGTCTGCGAGGGAGAAAGACAAGAATTAGACTCCCAAGCATCATGTCTGAGCTAGGCTTATTCTGCACAACCCCTTGAGAGCGAGCTGTTACAATTATAGTTACGAAGGAAAAGGTGTGTATAGAGAGGCCTTCTTGGAGGACTTCCGTCATGCTGGTGAATTCACCATGCCTTAGGCTCTGGCATTTTTTGCCTGTAGGCTCAGAAATCTCACCAGGTCAGAATAAAGGGCAGGACTATTTCCTGGGACAGACTCATAGGAATCAAACCGAAGAACAGATGCTAACATTGCTGTGGCAATGAGAAGTGCATGGATCACACAGACCTGCACAGTGAAATTTTGCTCTATGGATATTGGAAGCCAAACTGTTCTCAAATGGCTACATGGTGGGTGTGGAATCAGAAGAGGGGTGGCCACTGGGGAAATCCTCAGGCGTACTCAGAAGATTAATTCCAGTCCATCTATGAGCGTGGGCGTGGGAGTCACCTTCTACGGGAAGCCTCCCCGTTCCCACCTCCCACCCCTGATACCGAGGCTGGACCCAGCACACTGCTCTGTGCTCCCGGCATGCACAGGCCTCTCATGGCACTGACCGCACTGCTCTTCACAATCACTCGACAGTCTGTTTGCCCCACTACATATCATGCTTTTAGGCAAGGAGGGTGTCTTATCCCGACAGTGTCCCCATCGCCTGCCATATAGAGACTGTTCAGGAAATGTTTTCTGAAGACATAAAAAATATAAACCTTTGGGCCAGGACCCCTTCCTCACTGGGCAGTTGCCTGAACGTATCTGTCAGCTTTAGGTTCTTTCTTCTTCAGGCTGCATGCCGACATCACCCTTCTGTTTGTCCTCCAAACAGGGTATTTATTGCTATGAGTTTGTTTCCTACTAGCAAAATTATAATCACACACCACTCTCACTTTCCCAAGACTATACTCTGTCAACTCTGCTGAAGGTTTGTGTATCCCCAGTCACACAGTCAGTCCCATGGGACCTCTGGGTCACTCCACCCATGGCATGACATCTGTTGTATTGGGGGAGTGTTCAGTATTTAGCTCTCAGACGGCAACCAAAATGTCTAAAGATAGGGGACTGGATAAAGAATCCAGACCTCCTCATAGTGGAATATTGTGCAGCCAACACAACGATGTTTACAAAGTGGTTTTAATAAGTCAAAAGAATGCTTATTATAAAACAGTAAGGAATAAAAAGTAGGTTAACATTTTGTGTATATCATATGATTTTAGCTATATGAATATAGAGCAAAGATAAAATACTGGAAAAGATATATTAAACTGTCAAAAGTAGCTACTTCTACAAGGTGGGATAAGAGGTGATTTCCCCCCTTTTTCTTTATGCTTTTATATTCTTCCCGATCTATAATAAGTATTATGTTGCTTTTACAATTAAGTAAAATAATAAACTTTAAGAAAAAAATTCATGAATAGAATATTTTCTATTTATCTAAAAATATTTCTGTTTAATTATATATCATCTGATCAATTTTGGTTATAGGTTATAGAGAAACTGAATTTTAAAAAGGTCTCCTCATTCCCATATCCCAGGCAGAAGAAATGGCCCAGTGTATCTTGAACAGGAATCTAATTCCCCTGCTGTGGCTCTTTTCCCTTCCCTATCACCGTTATGTCACCCATAATGCCTTCCTGGGACATCCCCTGGCTAACACATGCTGCAATCCTGTCAGTACGGGAAGTGTGTTATTCTTTGGGAATGTGTAAAGAATGAAAAATACATATGATGCTTCCTCTGAAGGACTAGGCTGACATGACTTCAAACCTTTTCTAATAATCATATGATTCTTTAACCACATACCTCCTCTACAGCACTTAAAAAAAAAAATTGGTCTCATTTTACTGAGGTGAGATTCACACAACAGAAAATTAACCGTTTGAAAGTGAACAATTCAGTGGCATGTAGTACATTCACAATGTTGTGTAACCACTACCTCTACCTAGTTCCAAAACATTTTCATCACCCCAGCAGGAAACCCTATACCCATAAAACAGTTGTTCCCTGTTCCCCTTTTCCCAAAGCCCTTGGCAACCACCACTTTGCACCTCGCTCTATGGATTTACCTATTTTAGATATTCATATAAATGGAATCATGTGATATTTTGAGTTTGGCTTCTTAAACTTAGCATAGTCTTTTTGAGGTTCATCTACATTGTAGCATGCAGCAGTATTTCATTCTCTTTTGTGGCCAAAAATATTCCATTGTATTGAGCTACCATATTTTGTCTATCCACTCATCCATTGATATACATTTGGGTGATTTCCACCCTTTGGCTATTGTAAATAGGGCTTCCGTGAACATGTGTGCAATTAGATTTGATTCCTATGTAAAATTAATGAGCTTATATTTTAGGGTAAATATCTGTGCTCACCATCTCAATGGGAAACCTCTACATTCAGGAGCCAAACTCTCTGTACTCCAAACCAGGATGAAGTCTCAGCAAGTCAGCAAGATGAAAAGTGTTGTAGATTGAGAAATAGCCAGCCATGGAAGGCTTTGAATTATAGGTAGATTCCAGGAGCGAATTAGCAAGAGAAAAGGGTAACATGACAGAGAAAAAGTAATTACTACTATACATCTCTGGGAGTGTCATTTAATTAAGCAAAATGCTGGCAACAGAATTAGCCACATCTTACCTCTCATGTTATTCACTTTATATGCCTGAGAGCAGGTCCCACTGTGTCCCTCTAGCACCTCATGGTACAGCTCTGGCTGGGTCCCCAGACATATTCAGGTACAGAGCGCCACAGCTCAGCTGACTACCAGCTCCCAGATGCTCCAAGGTTCACCAACTAGCTTCTCCAAACCCTCAGAGAATGGCTTCATCCAAGCAAAGAGGGTAAGCTGGACATCAGCCCAAATATAGTGATCTACGCCCTACTTGTGTCTCCTGGACAATGGGATACGAGTTAGGGAAAATAGAGGGAGTTGAGTATAATAATGGTCAGGAGCCCAGACTTTGGAGCACTGAGCTGCCGGCGCGTGGTTGAACTCAGCTCCACTTCTTACAAGCTGTGTGATCTTGTGCAAGTTATAACCATTCTGAGTCTCAGTTTCCCAAGTGTCAAACTGGAGATAGTGAAAAGTAGGAATCTCATACAATTGCTATGAGAGTTAAACAGAAGATAGGACACTATAGTGTAAGAGCTCAATAAATGTTAGCTAGGGTGGTATTGGAAACAAAGAATAGTTCAGGATTATAGCCCCTGCCAAGCAAATTGCAAGAGTCCCAGCATCTTCTCCTAGGAAGGCCCTAAGAAGGCTGATTTAAATCTCCTAGTCTCCCCGAGGCAACCACTCCCTCGGCCTTGGTCACACACAGCCCCAAATCACCCAACTTGGCTTAGACTGATAACACCAAATCCATGGATCCCTCTGTTCTTGAGGAGGCAAGATTGTTTCAGGCTTCACCTGGTCACCTGAAGCACCCGAAATGCAGCAGGGAACAGAAGTCAACCAACATTGGGATAACACCCACAAGGAGATGGGGTGAGGGGGCTATCAATTCTTTGGGATGTTTGTTTTCTTTTTAAAGAATGTAATTTGTATGTTTTTAATGAGTACATTTTGAAATATTGAGCTAATAGAGTGACAAAAAAAATGGCATAGATGATGGAGGCTTTGTTCGCTTCTCTTGCGACCACATCAAAGTTATGACAGAAACACGGAACAAAAGGCAAGCAGAGTCGCTTGGGATCTCGATGAACAAAAGCCCTACAACTAGACGACATAGAAATAAGAAATCACCCTGCAGCGGTAGAAGATAGGAGGGGGCGAAAACGTGAGGCTGCCTGTCCGAGCGGCTGAGTGGGACAGAGGCTGTGGCAGCCTGCAGCTGCAAACGCCTCTTAAAGGGGCTGTGTCCAAGAGTGGACCTTTGCAATGATGGACCTTCTCTGAGCATCAGCATCAGGTTGGCCGCACAAGAGGGCAGCAGGGACTTACAGGGAGACACTGAATTGTTGGAGAGGGGGCCAGAGGCAAGGCTGTCTCCTCAACAGAAGTGCTGGCAATATCCATTGTTCCTCTGTGGAGCCCTCCTCACTCCTAGTGTGTGGAGGTAGTGCCACCATCGCTGAGACATCATCAAAGAGGATAACAAAGGTCACTCCACTCAGAGGATTCTTTGAAACTCCACCTCCCCCAACTCGTTGCCTCACCCAAGCCACATCTAGGTGTATCCTCCGTGAGGCCAACGCTCTTTGCTGAGCAGAGCCAAGACTCACACTGGTGGCAGATGGCCTTGGTTTCTGGTGTGGTTTCTTGAGGCAACTATAAGCACAAGATCTGCAGATTGCTTGCTGAATCTTAAGAGGTGGCCCCAGAGGGACACAGGCTTGGGCTAAACTTGGCCTGCAGCTGAACTCCTCTCAGGACTGTATCACTGGACACCTGCCACACAAAGCCACTCTAATAAGACACAGAGACTTAGGAGCTTTGCATAGTACATAGAAACAGACACAGAAAGCCAAAATGGAAAGACAAAGAAGCAGAAATCATATGAGAGAACAGAATAGAGATCCAGGAATAACGGAATCAAGCAATCTAACAGATGCAGAGTTCAAAATACTGGTTATAAAGATGTTCAACGAATTTAGATGTAGTGTAGATTAATTCAGTAAGAACTTTAACAAAGAGATAAAAAAATGGAAATAGAAATTAAATAAAAGGGAACCAGTCAGAAATGAACACATTATCTGAGATGAAGAGCACATTAGAAGAACCAACAGAGGATAAAGAACAGCAAGAAAAAAGAAGCCGAGACTATAATAATAATTTAAGGAGCCTGTGGGACACAATTAAATGAAAAAATGTCCATGTTACAAGGGTACCTGAAGGAAAAATAGAAGTTGAAAAGCTATTTGAAGAAATAAGGATGGAAAAATTCCCTAACCTGGTGAAGGAAATAGACATACAACTCAAGGAAGTTCAGAGAGTCCCAAGGAAGAGGAACCCAAAGAGGCCCACACCAAGGCACATCATAATTAAAATGCCAAAGCTTAAATACAAAGACAGAATATTAAAAGCAGCAAGAGAAAAGTAGTTAGTTACCTACAAGGGAGCACTCATAAGACTGGCAGCTGATTTCTCAAAAGAAACTATTCAGGACAGAAGGGCCTGACACAAAATATACAATGTGATGAAAACTCAGGATCTACAACCAAGAATATTTTATCTAGCAAAGCTACCATTTAGAGTTGAAGAACAGATAAAGAGCTTCCCAGACCAAAATAAGCCAAAGGAATTTATCATCACCAAGCCAGTATTACAGGAAATGTTGGAGGGACTTTTTTAAGAAGAAGAAAAAATACATATCAGAAACATGAATAAAGAATGGTAATAACTACATTTCTATTCAAAAATTCCTCAAATGGATAAGAATTAAGTGCTCCAACCAAAAGATAGAGCGGTTGAATGGATAAGAAAACAAGACCCGTACATATGCTGCCTACAAGAGATTCACTTCAGATTAAAAGACACTCACAGACTAAAAGGAAGGGAATGGAAAAACATATTGCCTTGATGGACCTGGAGGGCATTGTGCTGAATGAAATAAGTCAGATAAAGAAAAATATCGCATGATTTCATGTACATATGTAATCTAAAGAACAAAATAACAACAACAACAAATGGAAATAAACTCATAAATACAGATAATATTTTGAGAGCTACTAGATAGGATGAGCCTGGGGTGCACAGCGAAAAGGGCAAATAAGTTAAGAAATACAAATAGTTACAAAATAGGCATGTAGATATAAAATATAGCATAAGGAAATAGTTAATAATATTGTAATAAATATGTAAGGAGGAGGAGAGGTACTAGATTTAGTGGGGTGATCACTTTGTGAATTATATAGATCTCTAATCACTATGCTGTACAGTTAAAACTAATATATTATTATATGCCAACTATAATTGAAAAAAACTTATTGAATTATACAATGTAAATATGAGCAACTAATTGTCTATTATATTTCAATAAAGCCAGGGGAGAAAAGATATTGAGCTAATAATTGGTAATATACAAATATGGCAAAAATGAATATAAGGATGAGTAATCTCTGGGAAACATTGATTCTAGTCTGAGGTATCTTCTGGACTTGTGATTGTGATTTACACAATATCCCCCTGATGTCGTTGAATTTCTTTAACTCAATGCCATACTCACCAAACAGCCTTTTCCTTATTTACACTCCTTATTTACAAAGGTGAGGAAAAAGTGATCTCTGCTCTCCTCATATCCAATGGAGAAGGCAGGTATGTCAACCAACAACACAGGGAGGGGGAACCAGAGGAAATTCCTTCAGTTATTTACATCAGTGATGCTTCTGGGCTGGACTTAAAGACCCCCAAAGAATCTGGACTCTGATCTGAGACTTATCAAGGAAGTTAGCCCAAATAGATTCCGTGGAGTTAGAGCTGTGCAAGATGCTGGTATATTGTCAAGGCATTGCAATATTACGATATGCATGTGATGATATTCAGGTAGTCACATTATAATCTCAGTGTTATGGTGTGGTGATGGTTATAGCCTCACAGTGTGGAGCTGTGTTAGTGCCAAGTCCCATGTTGTCGTGGTGTAACGTTCTGGCCATGCACTGTTGCAGGTGTGTCACAGTGTTGTGGTGCCAGCTCACCAGGATGTTACAGGGCCCTAGTGACAGCTGCGTTCTGGCTTTGTGAGCTTGCGATGTGGAGTGGTGGCGAGGTATGTGTGATGCTGCCATTCTTGCATATTTTCTCTGTAAGGCATTTGACAGCCTTTTTATGCTTAGGAACAGCAGACAGCACTTTAGCACTACACTTGGGGGGCATTTTAGGCAGTGAAATCACCAAAAAAAAAAGCACAAAAATGCAAAAGAAAATGTGGCACTAAACAGACTGTGGAGAGAACACTTGTTTGTAGTATGAGAGTTGAAACAAGAAGGCAAAGCAACAACTTAACCACAGCGGGGCGCGTGTACAAATTCTTCTCTAATTCTTCTCCACTCTGCACATGTTCACAAATGACATGAAAGTAGCATCGACATTGATTCGGTATTACAAATAAATTTTAATTAGTAGGCAAATTTTCAAATACAGAACCTGCGAATAAGGAGGATAGATTGTAATTGGAAGAAACATATACAGAGATTTACAGGGTACAAGGAATCATTCTAAGTGCTTTACATGTATTGACTCATTTAATCCCACCAGCACCACGATGAAGCAGGTGTTACTATTATCCCATTTTACAATCCAGGCAAAAAGAAGTAAAGTAACTTGCTAAATGTCCCATAGCCAGAAGTGACAAAACCAAAATGTGAACCCAGGTATCTTGCTTTAAAACCACCATGCTTAGTCCATATTGCCTCTGGGTGGCAATTACCACCAATGACTTTAGTTTCTCAAGAGAATCACTTGGAAGCCAAAGACCTGAACCCTCTACCTTCCTTCAGCAGGGAAGGCCGACTCATACTTTTTAATTCAGAGCAGTCAAAGCTTTCCTGATGCTCTGACAAGGTTAATCTCTTACCTGTCATTTGGTGGCTTCCACTGAAGCTTCTATTACTGACTTTGCCATTATTGACACATCTGCTTTGGCTGCTATGCTTGATTAAGGAGGGCCTTCTCTTACTACCATTGGTTTATTGAGTCGCCACTTTTTTATGATACTCTTTTAAAAGTTTTTCTTTTTGGTGGGGAGGGGAGAGTGTTACATTGTACCTTTAGGACAAGTCATTAAGACTAGGCACAGGGTGCCATCCCCATGACTCAAGCAAGAGTTCAGGTACATACTTTAGAGTGATCCTCTGACCCTTGGAGTCCCTTTCTCCATGCACAAAGAGGTGGGAGGTGGTATGGTAGAATGGCTACAAGTATCAGCTTTGATGTCTGAGAGGTTTGTGTGACTGTGGAAAATTTACAAACCACTCTATGCCTCATTTTCAAAACTGTGAAATAAAAGTGATACTACCCGCCTTATGATAAAAGTGATAAAGTAGGGGCAATAACAGTACCTGCCTTATAAGGTTGTTGAGAGGCTTAACTGAGAAAATTCATATAAAAGACTTCACAAAATACCTGGTACCAAGTAGAGCTCAATGGGAAGCATCTTATTTTTCTTCCTATTTTTATTTCACAAGTATTATTGCTAGTGTTCTGGACCTATCGCCATCAATTCTAAAGGTCTTTTGTAGCTTTTCATAAGAGTCCTAACACTTTCAAAATCAAATAAAACTCTTAGTGGTTTGTACGTACTACCTAAGCTCCTAAGATGGTCACATAACTGGACATCTTCACCCCCACCTCCATCATAAAATTTTCAGAGACATTCAGAGACTTTAGGAGGATGGCAGCAATGGCGGTATAATTTTTATCCTTTTGAATCACTCCACAGAACAGACAGAGAGGTAGAGTAGCAAAGTCAAAGTCCTGCAGACAACATCTATGGCAAAATAAGGAATTCATATTAGCCCTCAAATATGGGCAGTTGAAACACACACACACACACACACACACACACACACACACACACAATCACCCAGACTATGTGGCATCAGCAAGCAAAGAAAAGGCAAAAGATTTATTTTGAACTTGAAAGCCAGAGAACCCCAAATTGCCAATAAATGTGCCTCAGGAAAGAGAACACACTCAGAAAAACATCCATAACCAGCAGGGGCCTTGCAGGCTTCAGTTTATGAGCCCAAGATCAGAGAATGCTGGAGCAGTCTGCGTTCTAGGAACTCTTAGAACTAATAAGAGCTCCCTTCCGGGACAAAGGCCTGCACCGAATAGAAATTATTGGGAGTAAAATCTAATTTGTGTTGGACAAAGCATCAGGAGAAAAGGAAAGAAAAGTTCTTGAAAAAAAAAAAACTGGTGAGGTTAACTGAGACAGCAGATGTTAGAATATATAAGTTATATTTGAACACTTGGTAATAACAACAGAACAGTTAACTCTAGAACTATAAAGCTAGGAAAACAATACTGGCCCACTCTCCCTTCCAACATGAATAGGAAAACTAATATCCTTTAAGCATAAACAACAAAAAGGATTGTGTTTGAATCCCACACAAAGTTATTTTAAGAAAAAATAAAGAATAATGAGCAGAATAATGTCCCCACAGACGATGAAGTATGCCAGGAATAAAGACTAAAAATGCAGAGAATAAAACAAAGAAACCCCAGGCACAGATGGCTGCCCTGGTGAATTCTATCAACACATTTTTTAAAAATAATGCCATTCTTACAGAAATCTTTAAAAAGAGAGGAGGAGGAAACATTTCTAAACTCATTTTATGAGACCAGAATAAACTTGGTACTAAAATTTTATTTAAAAGCTTGATATTACAGATCAATATCACCCATAGATACAAAACCCTTGAAAATATTGCCAATAAGTTAAAACAGTATATAGAAAGGATAAAACTACATGACCAACTAGGGCTTATCTCAGGAATGCAAGGTTGGCTTAACTTTCCAAAAGAAATCAATGTAACCATATTGACAGTGAAAAAGAGAAAAATCATACAGTCATTTCAGTAAATGTAGAAAAGCCTGTCACAAAATTTAATACGTGTTCATGATTAAGAAAATAAAAAAACACTTCTCAGCAAACTAGGAATAGAAAAGGAATTCGTCAATCTCCGGATTAGTATGGGTCTTCTGAGAAGCAGACACCAAGACAAGACTAGACATGCAAGAAACTTATTAGAGAAAATGTCTGTGAGGAGAAATGAGAAGGTCTGGAAGAGAATGATAGACTTGTCAGATCATGATACAAATCTGATCAGGTGAAAGAGGTGGGGGTAGAAGGCAGGTGGTATAGAAGCATCTGAAACTCCAGTACAGCCTTTAGAGAGGCAAAGCCATTCAGAGTCCTCAAGCCAAAGCCCTCCACCATAGGAATTCCATTTCTCCCAGGTATTGATGGAAGAAATCTTTGGGAAGTGTGGTCTCAGCACAAACAACGTGATGGATTTCAGAGTGTAGCTGCTGGGGCTCTCAGTCTTGAAGCTTTCCACACTTACAAATCTGAAAGGCACATTTTTATAACTACCAAGTTGTTAAAGAGTGTCTACAAAAAACCTAAAACTAATCTCATACTTAGTGGTAAAACCTGGAACACTTTCCTCTAAGATCAGTAATAAGTCAAGGCTGTCCATTCTTTCCACTTCTATTCCTCATTACACTCAAGATTCCCAACCGATGCAAAAGAGCAAGAAAAAAGCATAAGGATTGGAAAAGAAAAGTTAAATGATCATATGTACAAGATATCTATCCAAAAAACTACTAATTAATAAGGGATTTTAATCAGATTCCATGATACGAGGTCAATATACCAAAGGTAACTGCATTTCTAAGTGCTAGACACAAACAATTGGAAAATTAATTTAAAAAATGCCATTTACAATAGCATTTCAAAAACAAGAAAACATCTAGAGGTAAATTTAACAAACTATATGCAAGCCTTCTACACTGAACACTAGAAAACATCTCTAGGAAATTAAAGAAGTCCTAGGTATATGGAGAGATATAACATGCTCTTGGATTGGAAGGCTCAATATTGTTAATGTCATTTATCTCAACATTAATCTAGAGATCCAATACAGTCCTGTTATGAGCTGAATTATGTGCCCCCAAGATTTATTTGTTAAAGCCCTAACCCCTAGTACCTCGGAAAGTGACTATCTGGAGATAGGGCCTTTAAAGAGGTGATTAAGTGAAAATAAAGCTGTTATAGTGAGCCTTAATCCAATCTAACTGGTATTCTTATATGAAGAAGAAAATCGGACACATAAGGAGACACCAGGGATGCCCACGCACAGAGGAAAGACCATGTAAAGACACGCTGTGAAGGCAGCCAACTGCAAGCCACGAAGAAACTAAATATGCTGACACCTTGATCTTGACTTCCAGTGCCCAGAACTATAAGAATGACTAAAATCTTAAAGATGAATACCATCTGTCAATGAGGATATAGGGCAGCTGGAATAGTCATACATTGTTTGTAGATCGTTAAATGGTACAACGCTTTAGAAAATAATTGCCTGTTTCTTTTATTTTTTAATTTTTGGCTTCACTTAAAGAATTGAGATAGAATTGACATATAATAACATTATATTAATGTACAACATAATTATTCATATAATTAACATACGTCACCATGCATGGTTATAATCTTTTTTCTTGTGATGAGAACATTTAAGATCTACTCTCTTAGCAGCTTGCAAATATACAATGCAGTCTTATTAACTATAGTCACCATGATGTATATTACATTCCCGGGACTTATTTATGTTTTAACTGGAAGTTTGTACTTTTTGACCACTTTTACTTATTTTATCCCCTACCACCAGTCTGTTCTCTGTATCTATGAGTTTGGGATTTGTTTGTTTGTTTGTTTGTTTTAAATTTCACGGATAAGTGAAATATGGGATTTACCTTTCCCTGCCCAACTTTCATTTAGCATAATTCCCTCAAGGTCCGTTCATATTGTCACAAATGGTAAGATTTCCTTCTTCTTTATGGCTGAATAATATTCCTTTTTTTTTTTTATCCATTCATCCATGGATGGACATTTAGGTTGCTTCTGTGTTTTGGCTATTGCAAATAATGCTGCAGTGAATGTGGGGGTGAAGATACCTTTTTGAGTGTTTTCATCTTCTTCAGATAAATACACAGACGTGGCATTGCCTGTGTCTCATAAAGTTTACCATACACCTACATTATAAGCCAACTATTTCACTTCTAGGTATTCATCCCCAAGTAAAATGAAACCATGTGTCCACAAACAGACTTGTGCAAAAATATTTGTAGCAGCTTTATTCTTTATAGCTCCAAACCAGAGTAAACCAAATCCATCAATAAATGAATGCATAAACTGGGGTATAACTAATATGGACTACTACTCAGAAATTAAAAGAAATGTATTACTGATACACTTAAGAACATGCATGCACCTCAAAACACATATTTAGTACAAAAAGGCAGACACAAAATAGTATATATTGCATGATCTCATTTATACGATGTTTGAGAACTGGCAAAATTAAACTAGTGAGACATAGAACATTGTTATCTCTGGAATGGGGTAGGAGGTTGTCTGGAAAGGAAGAAGAAACTTCTTAGAGTGATGGAATTGTTTTCTATCTTGATTAGTGTTTTGTTGAACTGGTATTTTAATTTGTCAAAGTCATCAGACTGTACCTTGTAATGCATTTTATAGTAAGTAAATTATACCTCCAAAAAATATGCATTAGAAACAAGAAAAAAAAGAAGTAATAAATACATCCAAAAGTTAATTATTTGAAAAAAATTTTTTAAACCATTTACTAATAACTGAGAAAATAAAGGGGGGAACAATATACATAAAATTAGAAAGGACAAGAAGGAAACTGCCACCAAAACACAGCAATTTTTTAAAAAATGATACAAATCTCCTTTGTACAATTATTTACAAATAAATTTGGAAAAGTAGATGAAGTGGATAATTTTTTAGACAAATACAATTTGTCAAAGTCAACCCAAGTAAAGACAGAAAGTCTAAACATAAAATACCACAGAATAAATAGAAGAGGTAGAAAAATTTTTCCCACAAAAATGCACCAGTTCCAGATTGTTCTTAGGGAAATTCTATTTCTAAAAATTACTTTATGAAATGAGAATAACATCAATCTCAACCTGAAAATAAAATAATTGCACCAACAAAAGATAAGTATAGACCAATCACACTTATAAATATCAATAAATAACTAGCAAATAGAATCTAACAGCACATTAAAATATTCATCATATTCAAAATATTCATCATAATCATGATCAAGTGGATTTAATATTCTAAAATCCATTAATATTAGCTGTAATATATTAATAAAGCTAAGAATTATTTAAGTATGGATCTAGAAAACCCAAAGGAATCAATAGAAAACTTCTGCAAAAAAATTATAGTAAAGAGGTAGGTTATAAAATCAATATACAAATATCAAATCTTCATACATACAAACAAAAGTCAGTTTATATTGGAAGAGAAAACAGACTTTGTGAAAGTCAAGTAAAATGAAATACCTAGGCATAAATTTAACAAGAAATATCCAAAACTTATATGACGAAAAACTACACAACAATTAAAAAAATAAAATAAATAACCTTGTTCAAATGGAAAGATATACCATATTTCTGGATAGGAAGACTTTATTTCAAGTCTCCCTAAGTTAATTCACAAAATTTAATATAATTCATAAATTTAATAAAATCCAATAAAAAATTTACTACATTTCTTTCAAGAGTTAGATAAATTTATTATAAAATTTATTTGGAAGAACAGAAGAAAGAATAGACAAGATAGAAACAGCCTGAAAAAAAAATAGTCTGAGCAAAATGGAAGTGAGAAAAGGATAGCCCTATCGATATTAAAATATATTAAAATGTCCCTAATTAAAAGTGTGGTTGTGCTACATGCATAGACCAAAGCAACAAAATAGAAAATCCAGAAATAGATCTTAGTGCATTTGGAAATTTAGTTTATTGTAAAAGCAGAATCTCAAATTAGTAGGAGAAATAATATATATATTTTTTTTAACCAAAGACACAGGGCTAACTGAATAGCCATAAGTAGAATGATAAAACTTTATTCATCTTCCACACCATATACCAAGATAAATTCCAAGTGGGTGAGAAAGTTAAATGTTTTAAATTAATCCATACAAGTATAGAAAAACAAGTCGGAATTATTCTGTAATCCAAGAGTGAGGGAGAACTTTCTTACCTCTGACTCAATATGTAGAAGCCATAAGGGAAAAAATTAATGAATTTTATTACATAGAAATAAGGAAAAAACTTTTTTAACTTACATAGCAATAAAATACCATAAGGAAAGTAAAGAAACAAATAACAAACTGGGAGAAATCTTTCACCTTTTATCATAGAGAAAAGGTTAATATTTCTAATATATTAAAAAAAAACTTTGAAAAGAATGAAAGAACAATAATCCTATTTTTAAAAAGGCTAGAGATATGTATAGATAACACACGGAAAGCTAAATACAAATGCCTCTTATCTATATGAAAAAACTTTTATCGTGCACATCATAAAAAAAGTCAAATTAAAAATATACTAATATGCTATTTTTCAGCTATTAGAGTTGCAAAAATTAAAATGATTGACAAATACTCTTTTGGCAAGGCTTTGGAAAAACAAGCATTCCTATCATTGCTGGAAGGAATGTACACAGGTACAAATCTTATAAAGGGGAATTTGGCAATATCTAGCAAAATCACATGTGCACTCTGGCCCTTTGACCCAGGAAGTCTACTTTTAGAAATCTATCCTAAATAAATACTGACAGAAACACAAAAACATGAACATATGTTTATGTAATAGCACCAAACACAAACCAAAATGTGCATCAAAAGAGGACTAACTGAATTCAATGTGCTACATTCAAAAAGTGAAATACTATGCAGCTATAGAAATGAATGCGGAATATCTCTATGTATTCCTATAGAATGATCTCCAGAATATAATGCTAAGTGGGGAAAAAAGATAGACTAAAATATACATAATAAGTTACCATTTATCTCAGAGAATGTGTATATATACACATTGCATACACACAGAGAGATGGATATATATAAACATATATTCATGTATGGTTTTACTTATGTAAAAATTTTTGCAAGAACAAAGCATAAAGTAAAGGAAATCATTGGCTAAAGGGAAAGAAGAAAAAAGGGAGATGAATTTGGATAGAAATGGGACTTCACTGAATAATACCTTGTCTTTTATATTTGACTTTAGAACCATGAAAGTGTTTTAGGTGATTATAAACAACATTAAATCATAAAGGAAAAAGAAATTCTTTAAGTCAAGGGCAAAATAAAATAAATGGGTCTAACCATGCATACAATTGATAGCTTAGTGATGTAGAGATATATTTTAAATGCTTTGAGAATACAGTAATTCAATTGTGCATCTCTAGTGAGATATACCTAAGAACTGCAAACAATAATAATAATCATATTTTGGTATTGTTTTTCTAAAAGATAGATATGATAAAGCAAATGTGTAATTATGTTATTGTCATTAAGAACAACGATTTTCAACACAAAAGGATAAGATTCAAAATAAAATCAAAGAAGTTAAGTAAAATCTTACAATCCTAAATTTGAATTGAAAATATCAGTATAAATTCACAATCTATTTCTCTTTAAGAAATATTTCTGGGAAGGTGGGGGGGGATTAAAAAATAAAATGTTAAAAAGTAAATAAATAGAAGTTTAAAAACAAAAGAAATATTTCTATTTCCAAGCTTGGATATCTTTCCGTTCCAGAAAGTAAGCGAACTATCAATGACCACTGGAGACATGGTCTTATCAGAACTGGGGAAGCAACTCAGAATTCAGGAAAGAGGCTCCCACTGGTCAGAGATGGGAAAATCTGAGCATCAAAGAGAACAATAACTGCAATGGATTGAAACACGTGGAGTATGTTTAAATTTATGTGTTCCTGATGATACCATAAAACAAAAAATATTATTGGTCACCTCTGGAGGATGTAATGGACCCACGCCACTATTCTGAATGCTGGTAAGTATAGGAAAATAATCAAGCATTTAACATGTATTTCCTGATGAATTTATATCATAAAGTAATCAGATAGTTGACAATTTCTATAGAAATAGTCCATGTAATAAATGAGGAATGAATGATAAAATTAGAATGCCACCCTTTTGCAAACACATAAATGAAATCATGCATCTCAGCAATGATTATCAACAGTCGTTACACCACAAAAAGAGACAACCAGTCAATATGTGCCAGCTGATGGAAGCACCTACAATATAGGACAACACCTACAATATAGTCTTGCCAATAAATGGCCACTAATCTTGCTGCCATTTTATAGGAAATACCAGAGACAAAGGAGCAAAGGAGATAATATCACAGGGATGCAGTCCTATCTAGAAAATAGGAAATGACTGGTTTTCTTCAACAACTTAAGTACAAGATAATAAAAGGAGTTGAGGAATCTCAATTGAGGAGACGAAGAGAAATATCAACCACTTGCAATGCGTGAATCTTATTTAGATCCTGATTCAATAGGAAAAAAATGCAGAGACAACTGTGGAAATTTGAATATTGACTGGAAAATTAACTGCCGTTAACTCACCCAAAATGTATCTTTTCTTTTTGTCACTTTATGCAGCTTCACTTTTGCTGGAGCTGGATTAGCTGTTAAACAAATACTCTAGAGTGTGGCATGCAAACAGAACTCTCCATTTGGAGAGGCTGCCAAGCCTTAACACTGGACACTGGCAGCTCAGGCCACCTTCCTGGGCTAAAATAGCTTTTCCTAAAAACTGGTCTAAGGCATTCTGCCAATCCACAATCAGGCAGTGGGCATACTGCTGGCATTACAGTAACGTACCTCAGAAACTCACAGAAACTCAGGTAGCTCAGTCCCATTTCCCATCAAGATGTCCCCTGACCTGTCCTGACCATGGGTTTCTATCAAAATCATACACACACACACATGCACACACACACACACACACACACACACACACACACACACACACACAGTAATCAGGAGTATCTTATAAGAATAGGAACTAGTGCTAGCTTCAGCGGCATACATACAGAGAAGATTAGCATGGCCCCTGGGCAACGATGGCACAAAAATTTGTGAGGCATTCCATATTTAATTTTTTTTTAAAAGGATAAGCACCATATACCTCCCTATCACCTGCTGTGTCCAGCACTGCTCAGCATTTTTCATTCAGACCTCACGATGACTCTGAGAGAAGGCATTATCATCCTATTTTACAGGTGAGGAAATGGCGGCGGAAGCTTTAAGTAAAATAATCAAAGCCACACAGCTTGTAATGGGAGAGCCAGGATTTAAATCCAGGTTTATTTGCTTGCAAAGAATGTTTATTTAACTAGTATGCTGAATCGCCTTCTTTAGCAGCAAAGTGACTATTTGGGAGAAACATGAATCTAACTGAGAAATTCAGACATCCTGCCATGTCTTCCTTCCATATCTTCAGTATGTCCCAATGTTGGGCATTCCCTCTGCTCCATATAGTAATAGGGCTGAGGGATGCATTCTACTTGGCCTGGAAGAATATAAACATATTTGGAAGGATGCTGATACTGAGCAAACCATATTCCCCCTAGAGTGTGGACAGGATGAAGTGTCTATAAATAATCATGAGCGTGAAGAGATTCTCTCTCCAGGGTTCCCTTTGCAAAGGTTGATGGTAATTGATGAGGCTACAGGGACATACCAATCCTCCTGCTCTTAGAACCAGGTGTGGTTATTTACAAAAATGTCACTTTCCCAGCCCTCCCTCCACATCTCTGCTAGAGGCTTAGAGATCAGCAAATATCAATTTACTGCTACCCTGGGGCACAGGCAATGAGACACCTGTACACCCCACTGCCTACAAAACAGGTTCAGGCTCCTGCTCTGGCTGAGTTGCTTCCTCTTTGGAAATTTGGGAAGAGAGAGAAAGATCACATATTTGCCCCCTTTCTGGGCAGAGGGAGGTTAAGTGACCTTCCTGAACCACATCACAAACCACCATGTCAATAAAATCTGGATTTCCCACATTTCCCACCTCATAATGAGGGGAATAAGTAAACCACTGGACCAACAGTCAGAAGTGTGTATTCTGTCCCCAGATGGACCGACCATCTGTTAGCAATTGATGCCTGAGTTCCAGTTCACATCTGTAAAAAGAAAGCTAGCCTCCCGTCACATGCCAGACACAAAAGGTTTTTAAAAAGAATAAATTAAGTGACGAGGTTCAATGATATGCATGTGTGAGAGAGAACCATCATTGCAGTCACTATTGCAATGCGGTCTTATCAGCCACTATTAGGAGTACCCATAGTTGGTCTCAAAAAATACCTTATAATTGTACTGCCAGCACTTCCATGGCCTTATCGTTCAGTGACAAGAATAAAGTTGAACAAGTTTGGTTTCTCAGGGCATCTGAATCGTGAGTGAAGATTATTTTGTTCTAACAAGGTTTACACTCACACACACACACACAAAATCAGTTTTACAACTAAATAAAACACTTTGGGGAATCAGAGGGTAGAACTACATTTCAAGGTGCCTAAGTTGGCCTGAGGCTCTACCTAAAATTACTGGATCTCAATCGTAATGGATGGAAAATTGTCATGTTCCTTTGGATGATACTGAAAGATCACACCAAAGGCTCCCCAGGGCTAAAATCTCTGAGCCGACTCATGCAGAGGGGCCAGAGGGAGTGACAGACTAATAAACAACAAGACTCCTCAGCCCAACATTCCATCTACTTCTGGGGCTCCATCTTGGCATCCCTGTCCATAGCACTCTCAGATATTAGATCTCCTGGGTGCTATACACCCTGTGCGCTCCCATGTGTGACTTCTCTCAGCCCTGTTGTTGCAGAAAAATCAGACTGGCAAGAAACCAAGAACCACTTGGAGAGTTGGAGAACTCAGGTTTATTACACCAGCAGTCCCAGAAGAGCTAGCCCTCTGATGATCTGGGCCCTGAGCTCAGGGGTAACCTTACTCTTATAGAGGCTATCCACGCTGTTCCTCAGGTGGTTACAGAGAGCAGGAGTTGCAATAGACTACACAAGCAAAAGGGATACATCTGTTATCTAGACAGAACAAGCAAAGGCAATACATCTGTTATCTAGACAGAACAAGCAAATGGGAAGGTGTCTTCAAATGATCTCGAGGTCACTCTGCCCTTTGGCATATGTGGCAAGCATGTCTACAGAAGCAGAACAAAGAGCTGCTTCTTTGAGTGAAAAATTCCTCTTTAATCCCTCCTTTTGATGCCCTTTAAATTCTTATAGGGCATCAGCCTCCTGATCTTCCTAGCCTTGGGGATGGTATAAGGGTGGTTTGGATGTCACAGCCATTTGTAACTTTACGGATGCTAGGCATGAGGAGACAAACTTAACAAGACAGTTCAGGATACAGGGACCAAATAAGAGAGCTATGAAGAGCATGAGGAGAGGACTTGCAAGTGGGAGAAGGCAGGATCCCCAAATCCATATTTTGAACCAAGACCCCCATGACTCGTTCAATTGTTGGCAGATTTTTGAGGCTCTTTCTGTAAGCCTCTTGGCTGCATCTCTAACTAAACCAGATCGATTAACATAAAAAACAACATTCTTCTTCTAAAAATAAGCATAACCCTCCTTTTCTGGCTATTTAGAAGATCAAATCTCCTATGGTTTCATAAGTCTACTCCTGCTAAGGAATTTAATTGGCTTTGAAAAGTGAAAATGCTTTTGGATATGTCTTCCAAGCTGTCAAACAGGTCTTTAGATACGCTTTGGTAAGAAGACAGGGAGGAGGTTAGGCCAGCTGTGCCAGTGCCTCCCCCTGCGGTCATGCCAAGGCCTATAAGAAGGGGAAAGAATTGATTCACTCATTTGGTTCTTGTGTGTGTTAGAGCAATGTTTATTTCAGGGGCCAAGTAAACCAGGGTCTTTGTCCAGTTAGCCAGGAGATAGAGAAATGAATTGCCACAAAGAAAGAATATACCTGGGATTCCAAGGCAACAACTCATCTCAACAGTGAAAAGGCAATCATTCGACTTTCTGCTGCATTCAGATTCCCAGGTTAAAAGTGTCCCTGCTAGAACTGCCCCTGTGAGGAGTTGGAGGGGTCCACACGAATTATCCTGAGATGCTCCAGAGGTTTAATTTTTCCAATGTAAAAAATTTCTCTTAGTATCTATAAAGACCCATTCGGTGAGCTCTTCATATCCTGGTAAGAGCAGGCATTCTTCTTAGGAGGGTTCGGAGCAGGATTCCTGAGGAAAGATGCTTAAGCAGTCATTGTGCGTCTCCTGGCAGTAACCTGAATTCTTGTTTAGTAACAATGTAGTCTTTATGTTGGGTTTCTGTGAAAACCATAGAGGTTTCTTAAAGGGAGTGGCCTGTGTTACTTGAAACAATTTCCCTCAACAAGGCTCTAGCTATTTCTCGTGCCCATTCCGTGCGTGTAGGGAAAGCTTCAGACCATCTGGAGTAGGTGCGAACTAACACAGGCAAGTATCAGTGGCCTTGGCAGAGCTTGACCTCAGTAAAGTCCACTACTAGGTCTTCAAAGTGCAGAGTCCCAATCGTTTGCACCCCTGGATTGGATTTTGGCCTTTGGCTGACATTGTTTCACACACAAGTTACACATCTAGCACTGATCTGGGCACACAGGGTTGGGAGCTCGGGTATCTGGAAGCTCCCACCAGCCCTCCTTTCTCTTGGTTCCCCCTTCACTTAAGGCCCATTGTTCTTCTTCCTTGGTGTATTCCGGGGACAGAGGCAATTCTGGTGCCAGGAACCTTGAAGACTGGCTCAGGACCTGTCGTGGCACTTGATTGGTTGGCAGCTTCCTTAGCTGCTCGGTCTGCCAGTTGGTTTCCCCTACTGACAGGGTTGGTTCCACTCTGGTGGCCTTTGCAGTGAATGACTGCCACCCGAGAAGGCTTCCAGACTGCCTCTAACAGTTGAAGGATTTCTTCTTTGTTCTCGATTTCTTTTCCTCCCGCTGTCAGTAGTCCCCTCTCTTTATAAATGGCTCCGTGTACATGCACAGCAGCAAAGGCGTACCTTGAGCCATTAGAGGTGTTGGCCCTTTTCCCTTCAGCCTGCCCCAGCACCTGGATGAGTGCCCATAGCTTGGCCTACTATGCCGACCAACTCTGTGGCAGATCCTCAGCTCTGATGACCTCATCTGGAGCTGTTATTGTGTAGCTGGTTTTGCACTGTTCTTCATGGATGAAGCTGCTCCCATCGGTGAACAACACCAGTTTTGGGTTCTAAAGAGGAACATCAGTCAGGTATGGCCTGCTTGGGTAAACTTCATCCGTGACCTCGTCACAATCATGGTCTGGAGGTCCCTCCTCAGTGGGCAGAAAAATAGCAGGGTTCAACATCTGCACAGTCTTGAGGCAGACACGTGGATTTTTACAAAGCAGTCCCTGATAATGAGTTATCCTGGCATTGGTCAGCCACTTGTGTCCCCGATTATTCATTAATGCAGTAACAGCAAGGGGGATCTTTTTACCTTTATATTCTGTCCCAGCATGAGCTTGTCCGCTTCTCTGATCAGGATTACCATGGCAACTAAGGCACGGAGGCATGGTGGCCATCCCACGGCCACCAGATCTAGCCATTTGGACAGATATGCAGTCAGGCGCTGCCACGGCCAGACTGTTTGTGTGAGGACCCCCAGTGCAGTATGATTCCGCTCATGTACAAAGAGGTTAAAGTCCCGTGTTATGTCCGGTAGTCCTAATGCTAGGGCACTGGTCAAAAGTCTCTATTTCTCTGAAGACCTTTTCTTGTCTGAAGCCTCATTTCAGGGGGTCTTGTATAGTGGCTTGACAATTTCAGAGAAACCTGGTATCCAGATCTAGCAGAATCCAGCAGCCCCTAGGAATTCATGGACCCCTTTCTTAATGTTCGGCCAAGGTACCGAACAGATGGCCAGTTTCCTTTCGTGTCCAAGTGCCTGATATCCTTCCGAGATGATGAACCCAAGGTATCTGACCTCCTGTTTGCAGATTGAGCCTTCCTCTATGATACTTTGTATCCTATAGTAGAGAGTAGGGCCAACAAGGCTCTAGTACCTTTCTAGCAGTCTTCTTGGGTGGGGCTTAGCCAGCAACAGGTCATCTACATACTGGAGTAGAGTGCAGTTCAAAGTCTCGCCGGAGAAGGCAGCAAGATCTGTGGCCAGTGCTTTGCCAAACAGGGTGAGTGAGGTTTTGAAGCCCTGTGGCAGTTGAGTCCAAGTCGGTTTTGTCTTTCTCCCAGTGTGTGGGTCTTCCCACTCAAAGGCAAGCAAAGGCTGGCTGCCCAGTGATAACAGGAGGCAGAAGAAGGCATCTTTGAGATCGAGGCAGGTGAACTAGCTTGCTTGGGCAGTTAAGAGACTCAGGAGGGTATATGAGTTCAGGACCACTGGATGGATGGTGACCACAGCATTGGTGACAGCGCAGAGGTCCTGGATGGGGTGGTAGTCATTCCCTCCAGGCTTCTTGACTGGTAAGAGCCGAGTGTTTCAAGGTGACTGACACTCAGCTAGAATACCGGTGTCGTGCAAATGCTGGATGTGGTCTCGAATTCCCAAGTGTGTTTCCTGGGGCACTGGATATTGCCTTTGTATGACAGGAGTGGCTCCTGGTCTACCACAGTAGGTGCATGATTTTTGGCTAGACCTGGGGGCCCCTTTTCTCCCCAGACAGCAGGGAATTTTTCTAGCAGGCTGGTTGGATTTGTTTGTTTTCTTTTTGAAAAATAGAAGCGCCATTCATCTTCCCTGGGTACGGTCACAGCCATCATTAGAGAAGGTTGGCTCCCCAGTGTGAGATTGGTGGGCTCCCCAGGGGCAAAGGTGACCTGTTCTCCAAGCTTTGTTAATAAGTCTCTACCCAAAAGGGGGATGGGACACTCTGGTAGGTACAGGAACTCATGAGTCACTAGGTGGCCCCCTAACCGACATGAGTGGGCTTTGCAGAACGAGCGGGCAGCTCAGTATCCCGTGGCCCCGGTGATAGCTGCTGTTCAGTCTGTCACCACAGAGTGTTCAGCCCCAATGTCTATCATAAAGGTCATTGATTGGTCCCCTACTTCTATTGCGACCATAGGCTCCCAGGGACCCAGGATCAGGGAGTCCAGTCACCCCTAATCTGACTCTGCTCCAGCCAGGCCAGTAAGGTCTTGGACAACTGGCTCCGGCTGGTATTTTCCTTTACGGGATCGACTGAACTTTTTGACCCTTCAGATATCCTCCCTCAGTGGAGGTGCTCGTTTCTCCAATGGCCAGTCTCTTTGCAGTATGCGCATTGGTCGCAGCGTAGTGGAGGTCTCCTTTTGGTCTCTCCCCTCTGTCGGTGTTCAGTCTGTTGTACAGAGCCTGGGTTCCTTAACGCAGCTGCCAGCAGGGACACCGTTTGTTTCATCTGCTTATTAGCCATTTTTTGGGCCTCCCAGTCGTGGTTCACGAATATCTTGTTTGCAGCCTCCAGTAGTTGGATATTGTTCATCCCAGCAAAGCCCTCTAATTTCTGAAGATTGCAGCGGATATCAGTGTAACATTGAGCCAGGAAAGCTGCGTTGACCATGTGCTGGTTTTCTCATGCTTCAGAGTGTAAAGGGATATATACTTGGAATGACTTGCATAGTCTCTTATAGAATTCTGTGGGTGACTCATCTTACTTTTGGAGTCCTTCCGCTGTATTGGACATGTTCGTTGGCTTTCTGGCCCCAGCTTTCACCCCCTGCAGTATGGTCTGTCGGTACCTGTCAAGAGACTCTCTTCCGTTCAGGACATTGAAGTTCCAATTGGGCCTAGTGTCAGGTACAGCCCCCAAGGCCCGTACGGTGCTTGTCCTTAGAGCCACCCCCATGTTCTGACAAAACTCGGCAACATTCTTCGGTGTTGAAGAGAGTTAGAAGCAATTGATGACAGTCCTCCCAGGAGGGTGATGAGTTTAGAAGGCGAATTCGAGCAAATCAATCATCACCTGGGTTTCTCCAAATAGGATGGGGTGTGCTGCGTCCAGCTGAGGAGGTTGGTGTGTTGAAAGGTTGATAGTAGAGGACAAGGCAGCCCGACTAGAGTGTGCTATCTTTGCTAATCTCAAAAGGGCCTCACGTCTCTCGGAGAGGCATCTAAAAGGCCACAGGCTGCTGGGCTGAATGTGTGGCGAAGATGCCGTGTACTGGGGCTTGGGAGCCATTCAGGCTGTTGGGGCGGCGAAGGCGCCGATGGTGGAGGGCTGTCCGGTAGTTGGGAGTAGAGTGGCTGTGCAGGGACTGGTGGAGCTGTTGAGATGTACAGTGGTGGGAAGAGAGGTTCTTCCTCAGGGTCCCCTTGGTGGATGACTCTTGCTGGCTCTTCTCTGTCCTGTCCCCGAATTGGTCGGGCCACAAATACCTACTCTGTCTCTGCCTATTTGCGCAGAACCAGGCCCAAGGGGGCACTACAGTAGTGATTTATAACTATGGGTCTATGTATGAAAACTGGTCTGGATGTCCAGAGGTCCCTGTCACTACCCGATACATAGCTCTCACAGTGGGGAAGTCCAGGGTCCCTTCCGAAGGCCATCCCACCCCAAAGGCAGGCCATTCAAGCTCACAAAGAGTATGAAGTTTTCCTGGGGTCAGTTTGACCCCATAATCCCCTGAGAAACCTTTCTTAAAATTTTTCAACATACAATTTAAGACAGTTGGCTTAGAGGAATCTCCACCCAAACTGCCTTAGGAAGCTTCCTAATGAAGGGGGAAAATAGATCTCAAAATTTCAAGAAAATAATTTGAGGGCCCCTATGTCAAAAGAGCCATTTGGAGATGGACAATTCTCAGGCTGAATCAGTAATCAAATGTCCCCCCTCCCTGTGTATCCCACCTTGTGTCGGTGGTGCAAAGACATATAAGGGTGCGTGCCTCCTCCAAAGAGGAGACCACTCAGGTGCTTGTCTGGCTGCGTCCCAAAGGAGCTTAGGTGATTCTTAGCCATAGTGGACTCAGCTTTGTGACTTACGATCAGAAACTAGTCCAATGCCACCCTGGACCGTATGCCATGCACCACAGAATCGCAGATAAGTCCACTCAGATTCCATAGCCTTTAGGGGACCTTATGGGTACCCAGCTATGGAGCCACAAATTCGTACCTGACTGAGTCAAACCGGGCAGGCCACTTGTTTACTCACACATTCGCACACCAGAGATTAAAATATTGCCTCCCCGCTTTTGGAAGACCCTCATCTTTGTCCTCCCTCCCTGGGAAGATCGTGATGTCTTCTCCCATTGAGAAGACCCTGTGTCTTCTAACTGAAGACTTTAGGAGGTGATCAAGCTCCTCTTCCATCCAAAGATGGGACCTGACTGGGGTTTTGAGCCCTAGGGCCTTACCTTATCCTGTGGCCATTCCTGGTGAGTGGTCTTTCCCTCCTTTGAGTGCGGTCGGGGCTCAGCCATCCACAGAATCAGAGTGCCAGTCCAAAAGAGAACGTGGAATACCATCAGGGGTGTGCCTTCTCGTTCGTCTCGAAGCCCCTCTGGCCTGGCCCAGCTGAGCCACCAGTCCGGTGGCTCAAAGGGCCGGCATGGTTGGAATCTCGCTGGGGCCTCTAGAAATGTTGCAGAAAAATCAGACCGGTGAAAAACCAAGCACCACTCAGAGAGTTAGAGAATTCAGGTTTATTATGCCAGCAGTCCCAGAAGAACTAGTGCTCTGACGAGCTTAGGGGTAACCTTACTTTTGCAGGGCTTCTCCACGCATTCCTCAGGTGATTACAGAGCGTGGGAGTTGCTATGGGCTAAACAAGCAGAAGGGGTATATCTGTTATCTAGATAGAACAAGCAAAAGCAATACATCTGTTTTCTAGACAGAACAAGCAAAGGGGAGAGTGAGTCTATAGTTGATCTCAAGGTCACCCTGCCCTTTGGCTTATGCGGCAAACGTGTCTACAGAAGCAGAACAAAGAGCTGATTACAAGTTAGCCATTTGAGTGGAGAATTCCTCTTCACTATAAAGTGGGAAACTTGACCTGTAAACAACAGAGTCAAGGTTTGAATCTGGGTCCATTTACTTCTAAAGGACCGTAATATCCTTCAAGTCTATAACTGGTTGCCATTGTAGGGGAGTCCAGTTAGCATCAATAGGACTTCATGTGCAAAAGAAACTGTATCTCATTCCCTTTCATCAGGCATCTCCTTCACCCACCTGACCCTTTTGTGTTTCTATGGTGTGGGCTTGTACTTGGAAAGGAAAGGCCTAAAGCTGCCCCCAACTAAAGAGGATATAAGGCTGGATTGACCGGGGTAATGTTTATCTTAGTCAGGAAGGGAGCCTTCTTCCTTTCCTCAGAAGTTCCAAGCAACCACACATGTACAAAAAAGCAACTTAGTTTTATTTTTATCCTTAACATAAGGTGATTTAGAAAAAGTTCTGCTTGTCTGATTTTGTACTAGGAAGAGGCATAAACAATGATTTTTATAAGCCACAACAATAAATAACATTCATGAGTACTTTTTTATTTGTGTCATAATTTATGCTGAGAAATTTACATAAATTATCTCAAATGATTAAACAAGATTCTTCATTCCTATTTTGCATATGAGGGAATGGCTCAGAGTAATTTACTCAAGACTACACACACAGTAGAGTGGTGACTTCAATTCAATACCCAGGTATTAATTCAGAATCAAAGCCCCTGTAGAATCTGAAGCTCCACATTAGCTATATAGGCTTCGAGCTTTCTTCTACAGAACCTACTCAATATCCTTTAAAAATTTCTTTTCTTGGGTAAATAAAATGTGATATAGTCACACAATAAAATATTATTCAGCCATTAAAAGGAATAAAGTACTGATGCATGCTGCAACATGAATGAAACTTGAGGATATTATGCTAAGTGAAATAACTCAGACCAAAAAAAAAAAAAAACCTACAAACATTTCATAATTCCACTTATATAAAATACCTAGAATAAGCATATTCATAAAAGCAGGTTACCAAGGGTTGAGGGAAGGGCAGAATGGAGAGTTATTGCTTAATGGGTATGCAGTTTCTGTTTGGCATGATGAAAAGTTTTAGAGTTGGTGGTAAAAATGGCTCAACATTGTGAACGTAATTAATGCCACTGAATTGTAAATTTAAAAATAGCTAAAATTGCTAATTTAAGTTCTATATATTTGTGTGTTTTTTATGTTATCAAAACTTTCTTTAAAAATCCCTTTTCTGCTTAACCAAAATTGATTTTTTTTGCTTGCAACAGAAAACCTGTCTGATCCATCATCTAAGATGGAACTTATGCTCTAGGTCACAATAGTAATGACCAGCTCATATTACCCTGAAAAACATACAAACCAAAGACACAAATAAAAGCTAGAGAATAAACAACAATTTTCCTATTACAGACTAGATTTGGGAAGGTAGCTTAATCTGTAAATGTGTTTTACGAAGGAAGCACATCAGGCCCAGAATAAAAAACATGTTAACAAATTTAGTTCTTTCTTCAACCCAGCCCAGCACCACTCCCACTCCTATAGTAGTGGTTCTCTACCTGGTGGCCTACTGGGATTACCTAGAAATTTTAAACATTAATGACCCCTGAGTCCCATCACCAGGCATTCTGATTCAATTATTGGGGGTATTACCTAGACATGGTGAGGTCCAGATGCTGCCCAGGTGATTCTATTGTACAGCCAGGGCTGGGAGTCACTGCCTTATGGTGGTTTTTAATGGCCTCTTGGGGACCACAACAGGCAGCTCTATCACCTAAGATCACTATTGTTGCCTGACTAGGAGAAGAAAGTTCTGATGCTCCACCAAAAGGTTCCCAATAGATAGATGGGATTGAGTATGCAGAACTGGCTTGTGTCAAGAGAAGCTAAGGCAGTTGTTTCCTCAAGAAGTGGCTAACAAAAAATGACAGTCACCTAGCTGGGACTTTGCTTCTTCACCTCACGATTTCTGTTCTCTCTCTGGCTACACTGCCCTAGGTCACCTGGGTTAAACACCTTTCTAGCCAGGTTCTCTCTGGCCCTACGAGGAAGTGGACTGCCAGTCGTGTGCTTTATTCTAAATATAGTCCTCATGGTTTCAGAATAAACATTTCTGAGTAGAGAAAAGTTGTCATCTGATCTATGTTTAGAAAGATAGCTCTGACGGTAGGTTTTTATGAGCAGTATAATATCTTCCAGTCCACAAACTTTTATTGCATTTCTTCTAAATACCAATCACTGAGCTAGGGACAGGAAATTTAAAAAAAGAAAAAAAAAAGACAACGACAATGTAACCCCTCCCCTCCATGAGCTAGTGGGAGAAATAGGTTTGTAAATGGACCACTGTAGACAAAGGTAAAAATGTGAATGCAAGGCTGTGCCTGAGGTATCACGGGAGGTTGGAAGCAATTCCAGAACTCAGAGAGGATAGCTGCATCAGCCAGATGCAGGTGAGGAGGACTTTCAAGGCAGAGGGGTCAAGGTGAAAGAAGGCTAGCTGCACAAAGATAAGGGATAGCCTGACTGAGAAAGGAAACCACACGGTGTTGTGGAGCACAGTGTATGGGAAAGAAGTCACAACAGCAGATGCTTATTTATACAGTGCTTACTAAGTGTTGGCACCATTTGTGTGTATGTTCACATTTATTTTATTTTATTTTATTTTATTTATTTTATTTTATTTTATTGTATTGTATTTTAATTTTATTATTTTATTTACTTGATTCTCATAGCAACCTAACAAGATAAGAGCATCATCTCCATTCTACAGATAAGAAAATCAAGTCACAGGCAATATAAGTAACTGCCCAAAATCACATAGCAATTGGCAGAGCCAGGATATATACCAAGGCAGCTTGGCTCTGGATAAATGTACTTGTAACTGTCACACTCCACTATCTCTGTTATAGGTTACTGGAATAAGCCATACTTAAGGAGAAGGGAAGTTATGCAGGGCAAAGGGGGCAACTGAAGAATTTTATGCAGAGTCGGAACATCAGAGTTGAGAAGGAAGTGGCTATTGGAAAGTTGATAGTAGAACAGGAAAAAGAAAAGTCTGAACCATACCATTGTACTAAGGATGGAAAGGAGAAAATAGACTTAAGAAAAATTCTGACATTTGAATTAGTGGGACTCTGTGTCTGATCAGAATTGGGTGTATAGGGTGGAGTTGAGAATGTCATCCAGAGGTCTAATTTGGATGGAAAACAGAGTTTAGAGGGAGGTATGATCTGGGACATGCTAAGTTTGGGGTATCAGTGGGGATGGAAGACAGGCACTTGGACCTGTAGACTTCCATAATGGCCATGTGGGCAATAGCTCTGTGTGAGTATAATAGGGGAGAAGGGTAAGGATGAATGTAATGCACAGGCCCCATTGCCTATGCATCCCAATACCTCTGAGCATCTCTCCACAAAATGAGTTATTGGTATCTATCATTTATCAAACTCTCCAAGGCACTGAAACATTCATTTTTGGCTGACATTCAGCTATTTCTCTAAAAGTAGGCAAAGTTAGATTTTCACTTATCAAACTCTATTCATTATTCTAATTTAATTTCTCTGCAACCAGAGTTAGAAGCTTTTTTTAAGCATAAAGTTATTCTGATATGAAAGACACAATTGCTTCATACCATCATGACAGGTCAATTTAGGAAGATAAGAGACTGATAGCATAACTTCCAGGCTCATTTCTGAGAGTTAAAACTCATTCCAGCGGTTTTGGTCCTCTCAGGCAGTTTGCTGAATAGGAAAACTCCTTTGACTGCTGCTATAGATTCAAGCCAGGACATCTTACCCAAAGAAATAGCCCTGAATACCAACTACCTCCTAGTGTTCCCTCTAGTTTTCCCCATTTCAGCTGCGGACGGGAAAAGTGGCTCCTCTGATTGCAGGAGACACAGCTTTCCATGTGCTCCACTCCCAAAGTATTTCCCTCAAGGAAACCACTTCCTTCTGAGTCAGCCTCTAATCAGCTTAGCCACTCCATCTCATCTCTACCCTTCACCCTATTAGTCTCCACTCATACTAGGAATACAAAACAACACTGATCATGCATTGAAGACCATGGTACCACAAAACTTTGTCATTGGTTCAGTCTGACATGTCCCTCATCTATATTTATTTTTAAATGGATATAAGAAATCTCAAGGTGGTGGGAAAAGCTAATATTCCATTGGGTGGATGGTGCAATGACCACTGGTTTTCTATGCAGTAACCACTCTTCCTTCCTATTCCGTGGGGGGCAGCAAACTGTCCAGCTAACAGATAAATGTACTTGTAACTGTCCAGCTAACAGATAAATGTACTTTTTGGTCTCAAAAAGAGGTAAGTATCCAGGGCTTTGGGGAAACCATTTTAAAGAGGGCTAACTGCAAAGAGTGAAACTTTCTGTCACTTGACCCTTTCTCTTCTGGCTGGCATGTTGTGACAGCTGGAGCCCCTGACCTCAAGACTCCTTTTACAAGTCACAAAACAACCTGATAATGTGTTTAAGCTGCTGTATTTGAGTTTTGGTTCCTAGCAGCTCTACTACTGTGAGTCCCCCTGAGACAATAAGGAGACCTAGAATGACCTTCCTCAGCCTTGGCCCAGAGCTTTTAGGAACAGCCACTAGAGCAGTGCATTAAAATTACCATTATGTGTGTCTGTTTTCCACCCTAAATAGTGAGTTACTTAAAGGCAAACTCTTTGACTTATTCACAATTACATTGTAGCACCCAGCAAGGTGAGAACTCTGCAAATGTATGTTGAAGAATAAGTGGAAGCTGCACTAGGGACTGGTATTAATGACTGAGCTCCTGGAATTGGCTGTCATGAAGCTGTGTGCCATTGGCCTTGTATGTAGGATGCCACTATCTTTACCAAAATGCAAAATGCACCAGCCCCATTGTTTCCATGCAGTGGCTGTTGAATCAATGCCTCCTTGGGGTGAGAAAAAAGCCTTGGGCATTAACATATTCTGCATGGTTAGTCACTTAACAACAGCAAAAAAGCATTACATGTTTTACAGATTAGTCTACTTTTTCATTAAACTTTTATTGAGAATCTGCTCTGTGAGTTAAATATCCTCATTGCCCCATTTTATTGGTGAGAAGCCTGAGGTCCAGGGGTTGAAATGACTTGCCCAAGGTCATGTGCCATTCCACGGTAAGGTAGGAGTCTGAACCAGTTCTGCCCTTACTATTCCTGTGTTTCTTGTTGCCTTTCTCCTTCATAGCAGGTTTAGAACTAAGGCTGAGATGTTCTCAGGTCCAAAAGAGAAAACATTGTACACTGAAGGAAGACTATGCTTCCTACCCTTGACCTCCAAGCTCTTCCAGCCCCAAGTGGAGGAGTAGGGACAAGGACTATGAGCCATTGGCAGTCTGAAGCCTAGAGCCCCTCCTAAGACCTGAAAACGTGTGCAATTGCCTAAATTAAAATCAATATGTTGCTTGGTTGGAAGGCTGCACAATTGTTTTTGAAGCTGAGTATATTATGTTCTAAATGTTTAATCTGGCAGCAGCCATAAAAGACGAGTTCCAGGCCATTTGGAGCTTATATTGCGAACAAGATGGTCTGGGAGGCAGCTAAAATTAAAAAAAAAAAAATGACAACAATCCCAACAGAGTGGCACAGACAAATTGATCTGGTTCTGACATGGATGCTTGGCAGCAATTTGGGGTGAAAGAGACTCCTTCATTGACAGGAGAAAGACAATGATAAAAGCAAAATGATCAGCCATTAGATCTCACTTTCTAATGCTTGGGGAGGCTTTCCTGAAAAATCAATATGTCTAAGGCAGACATGTTGATTCATGGCGTCAGACAGTAAAGAGAGGAAAGCCTACCCTCCAGATGTTAAGAGATGACCATTTAGCACGCACAAGTCTGATGCACTGTGTGCCTAAGAGGGTGAATCCTCCCAACTCAAAGACTGAAGCCAAAATACACATATATAGAGTCCCAGCAAGGGCTCCTCCTATGAAACACTTCCCAACTGAGGGAAAAAGTATAGCATGTGATTAAATGTGTCAGAAAAAAAAAATGTGAATTTTAATCCTAGCTTTTCTACCTACTCAGTATATGCCTCTGTCTAGGCCTCTATTTCCTCATTCCCTCTATCTCTCACAGGAACAGAAGGGGTACTGGTCTACCAGCGTCGTGGTGAAAATTAAATAAGATAATGGGTAAAACCTCCAGTATATAGTAAGTGTTGAGCATTAGTTGTTAGTATTAAGGTTTGCAGCATGCAAAAGAGCACAGACCAAGTATAGCAATATTTAAATGCCAGGAAAGGTCACAACCTGGCCTCTCCTTTCTTTATTGTAAACATTAGATGCGTTCTTGGCAATGGACAGTGTGTGGCATCTCTGTTACTATTATGCCAAGGATGTGACAGTAGAGCTTCAGAGCAGGGAAAAGCTTAAAAAATAAAAATTTAAAAATTAAAAATTAAAAATTAAAAAAAAAGCTCCCTGAAGTGTACCCAGGGATTACAAAGAAACTGTTTACCTTGCTTGAGAAAGCCAACAGTTTTTAGGAGTCGATAAAATTACTTTAATTTGACCCATCTGTCTACAGAAACATACCGCATTAATTTAAAATGTTGCTACCTGTT
Source organism: Rousettus aegyptiacus (assembly GCF_014176215.1). Lineage (NCBI taxonomy): Eukaryota > Metazoa > Chordata > Mammalia > Chiroptera > Pteropodidae > Rousettus > Rousettus aegyptiacus. The sequence goes on from NW_023416308.1 coordinate 84,239,250, forward strand.
TATTTAATAAACTAATATGCAAAATTGCTATTTGTAATACAATGTTATGCCAGTTGAGTGCATCACCTAGTTTTTCACTGAGAGACACCACTATATAGTAGAAAATTACAGGAGTTTTGAAGTCAAGAGAAATGGGTTCAAATTCTGGTTCTACCATGCCCCAGTTCTATAACCTTGGACAAGCTCCACTTCACTGAACCTCAATTTCTTCATATGTAAAAGGCAGTCATTAATGCCAATTTCAGGGTTACCGGGAGGATTAAATGAGATAATATATGTAAGGTGCATAGTACAGTGCCTGATATCTATCAGGTACTAAATAATCAGAAGCTATCATTATTCCTAGGAAATAACTATACTTCTGTAAAATGATCCCCAATTCAGACATATAACTAGTTCAAAGAAGCAATTTTCACTAAACACAGCCTTCTGATAAGTCAGCAATTTCTCTTCTAGGAGTCCAGCCCAAGGAAATGTTCACTTCTTCAGAGGAAGATATTAATTAAAGATAACTTATAATAATGGTAAGTGCAAAACAACATATATGCATCAAAAAAAGGAAATGTGAAATAAATTATAATTTATCTATATCAGGGCAAACTTTTTCTATAAAGAGATAGATAAAAAATATTTTAGCCTTTGTGGGCTGTACAGCCCATGTCACAACTACTCAGCTCTGTTGCTGTAGCACAAAATCAGCCATAGACTGTATGTAAAAGAATGGACATGGCTATGCCTAAAAATAAACTTTCTTAACAAAAATATATGGAGGGCCAGATTTGGCCTCATGGTTTGCTGACCCCGATGGTTAAATACTATGCAACCATTAAAAAAATAAAGTAGACCTGCATGTATTTAGACATAAAGATATCCATGAGGACTCCTACAAATCACACAAAAAAATGTAAACACCACAATAAAATCAGGGAAAGAATATAACAGGGAATTCACAAAAGAGGAAATTCAAATAGCCAGTTTGAAAAGTTGTTCAACTATCTAAATTGACTTACTTTTCTAAGAGCAAACTAAAACTAGATTCTATTTTTACTCATTATATGCAAAATTTAAAACACTGATAAAATCAAGTGTTTTTTAATTTGATTTTGTGTACTGAAGAGTAACGTGTACTCTTATATACTGTTGGAAAAAAATATAACGAGGATAATCACTTTGAGGGGTTCTCTGGCAGTCTATTAAAAGAGTTAATGTGCATATCCTATGACCCAGCATTTTCTCTTCTAGGTCTCTACCCCAGGGACCATTTTCACATGCGAGCAAGAAGACTGGATAAGGAAACCAATTGAAGCATTATAATAGCACGAAATTGAAAATGACCTAAAGGTCCATCAATAATGAAATGGGAAAATATATTCACTACATTCATGGGACAGAATGCAATCCAGAAATTAAAAAGAATAAAGCAATCTATGTTCATAGGTATAGAAAGATCTTAGAAATACAATGCCAGGTTTCAAAACAATTTTAACAGTGTGACGCACATTATGTAAGAACATGGACACAAATAACAAACACTATATATTTACTATGGGTACATGTGCATGTGTGAAAGGTATTTAAACAAAGACGTGGAAGGATATGTACTGAACTCAAACAGTAGTTATCTCAAAGCACAAGGGAGACGACCAGGATTACAAATGGTAGCCAAAGGAGACTTTAGCTTTATTCATAATGTTCTTTTTAAAAAGAATGTATCTGTGTATTTTTCTATAATTAAAATAAATTTAATTTAAAAGGTTTTCATGATATATTAAATAAATAACTAAATTACGAAACCACATATATTGTATGATGGCATTTTACTTTAAAAATTATTAAATATTGCTTTTGTGTAAGTTTCAGTGTGTGTGTGTGTGTGTGTGTGTGTGTGTGTGTGTGAAAAGATTTATACCAAATAGTTAACAGGAGTATATGGTTGTGGAATGGGAATTGGGACCTGGGGGGAAATAATATAAGTCTGCTCAAGCCGCCGAAACAAAATACCATGGACTAAGTGACTTAAACAACAGTTTTAGTTCTGGAGTTTGGAAATCAAAAATCCAGGTACAGGCAAATTTGGTTTCTGGTAACATTTCTCTCTCTGGCTTGTAGATAGCCATCTTCTTGCTATATCCTCACTAGCCTTTTCCTCAGTGTATGCATAGGGTAGAGGTGGGAATGGGGGGCAGTTGCAAGTAGAGTGACCTCTGTGGACACTATTCCTATATGGTTAGGGCCCCCGCATTATGACCTCATTTACCCTTAATTAACCTTGAAGGCCCATCATCAAATACAGCTACACTGGGGGTTGGAGCTTCAACATATGAATTTTGAGAGAACACAAACGTTCAGTCTGTAACAGATACTTTCCTTCTACTGAAAGTGTGGTGTGGAAACCATACTGCAGCTCGACTGGCTGGGTTCTGACCACAGCAGTGCCACCTCTGAACCACGTAACCGTGGGAAAGTCAGCCACAGTTTCTTCATCTGAAAACTCAGGATGATACTATTATCTAATGTGGTGTTTATTGTGTGCCAGGTACTCTTATAAGTACTTTACATATATTACCTCATTTAACCCTCATTTCAACCCTATTAGGTAGGCTCATACTTCCATTTAAGAGATGCAAAAAGGTTCAGTGATGCAAAAAGTTTCAGTGTTGCCCAGTTCACAATGCTAAGCATGGCAGAGCTGGCTCCAGAGATCACAATCATGTCATAGCAAGTACTCCAAGTATAAGTTATTGCTATTTTTACTCTATACTATATATAATATGTAAAAAAAAAAAAATGCAAGTTTTATATTCCTTGATTTTTTTAACTTAGAGTATATATGCATATACACATATATGTATATGTATATAATACATGTACATGTAGTATTAGTTTCCTATTGCTGCTATAACAAATTGCCAGAAACTTAGTGCTTAAAACAATAAAAATTATGTTATAGTTATGAAGGTCTTCTGGAGGCTTAAGAGGAGAGTCCATTTCCTTGCCCCTTCCAGTTTCTAGATGCTGCCTACATTTCTCAGATTGGAGTCATTTCTTCCTTTTTCAAAGTGTATCATTCTGACCTCTGGCTCTGTCACCACATCTTCTTTTTCTGATTTTGACTCCTCCTGTGTCCCTCTTGTAAGAATTCTATCATCACATTGGGCTCACCCAGATAATCCAAGATAATCTCTTTACTTCAAGATCCTTAAATGAATCATATCTGCAAAATTCTTTTTGCCATGTAAAATCCAGGGATTAGGACGTGGTCATCTTCTATACATATATAACGTATACTGATTAATAGTACATTTGTCTTCATAGCACTTTAGACAGAAACTATATTTCCATACATATACTTTTTTAATGGAAAAAAATTGAGCTCAGGTAAAGGGAATCTGGCTGAGCCTCCTCCCCAAGAAAGGAGGGGCACAGAGAGGTTGGTCTCATGTCTGCAATATGGTCAAGAAAAACTAATCTAGCCCAACACAGCAGGGTTAGAAAAAAAAAAAGAGTAGTGACTCACTGGACACACAAGTCCCCTGGGCCCTACAGCACATCAGATATTTGATTTGGGACAGCAGGACGACCTGTGAGTCAGGCAAACAGATCTGGATAGAATCAGAGGGCCACTTGTCCAAACTGGTCCCAGTGCTGGGTCTGCATGGCTTCTGACACAGCTTTCTGACACCTCCTTGCTCAGGCTTTGGCAATGTGTCCTAAAATAGCTTTTTCCCTAACCAACCTAAATACTGAACTTTCTGCTCCAGGAAAGAAGAGAGCCTTGTGGTTTCCTTGAAAAATTCTTGCATCTGGTGTTTGGCTGTAAGAGCCTCAACGGTGCCACTAAGTTGATTCTATTCCTTTTAAAAACACTCTCCCACACAATCCCATGCATTTTTAAATTCTAATTAGTGATGCTTTGTCAAGATATTGTGGTGCTGCTGAGTGACAAGTTTCAGCAGCTGCTGTATGGACCCTCAATTACCTCTTTTCTGAGCCTGTTTCAAGAGACCACCTATAGCTCTGAGCTATGCACCCCCTATTCCCACTGCCCTCTCTGTGTTGCTCCACATGACCCATCTCCTGCCATGTGTGGGCCCCACCAGGATATTCCTTTGCTTTGACTTTAGGCTCTTTTCTAGTAGTTCAAGAGAAAAATATGGCAGCTTGGTAAATATACTCAACTCTCAATGTAACATTCTAGCTGCACTGGGCAGGTATCATTAAGTCTGAGTTTCCTTATCAGACCAGTGTATGGGGCAACTAACAACCCTGAAAACAGCCCACAGCATTGTCACTTGCATTTAGTACAGATCATCGTTAAGGTCTTCCAGCTCAAAGAGTCTACAACATTTTATTGAGGTAGCTCTGAATTAAGCATGGAAAAAAACCTATGCTACAATTTGTTAAATCAAAATTATTCGAAATAAAAAGTTTGCTTAACTGACAATCATCAGGGTTGGTCAAATATGTGATTGTTTAAACATGTCTTCCATTCACTCTTACACAAATCTTTAAAAGGAAGTGGGTGTTGAAAACTGACAAACAGTATATTCTTTCTGGAGTCAGCTTGGAATTCCTGTTTTGTAAGGTATAACACACTTCTCGATACTCTAAGCCATATTGCTGAGTGTTTTTTCTTCCGTATTTTAAATATAATTTGCAGCCATCATATGTAACAAATTTTCACAGGACCTAAGACAAAGCAGCATAGAAAAGAGAAGGAAAGGCTATGCCTTAAAAAAAAAAAAGGAATATCAACTGAGCATCTGCTGATATTACATATTAGGCACTAAATTACAAATGACTAAACACACTCAGGGATGTTGTAAAAGTGACCCAGGTTGTTGAGATTCATAATCTGTCTCTAAAATCCATGCTAATTTTTTTATACTATGCTGTCTCTCTAGCACATTAAAGCAGGATGTTCTCAAATAACCTCAGAGAAGAGGTTATAGTCATGACCATAAAATCTGCTAGTGAGCAGTATAAAAGATTATGACAAAAAAAGTCAGGTTTAGTTAATCATAAAATTGAGCTTCAATTCTCCCATTTAACTGAACATTTATGAGTACATTACTCTTGAGAAAAAGTCCAAACTTGTAAGCATATTCTTGGAATTTGGCCGTGGAAACCAGGTCAAGATTCTATTTTTTCCCCAAAATGCCCAGAGGTCTTTAATGCCTCCCATAAGTCTGTTTCTCATTCTCCATTCCTTTCCCCCATAAACAGCACATGCTCAGTCTGTGCCTTTCAGAGCTCTGACAGTCTGTATCACAGGTATCACAGGAAAAAGTGAGAAGGAGCTTTGCGATGAGTCATCACTAAGTACCATCATCCCCAAGAGGGTGCCAAGAGGTGGGAGAAGCAGGATGTCTGTGGTTTATCGGCCATGGCTACGTTTCGCTGCATCGTCCACACTTGCACCACTGCCTTTCCAGGACTTACCAGGACTACAAAGAATTCAGGATTGCAAGGAATTGCCCTACTCTCTTTTCTACACTACCGTGTCTTAGATACTGTCAAAATTTATTACCTTTAATGAATAAAGAATATATTTTAAATGAGGAGCAAAAAAAACCAAAAACGAACAAACAAAAAAAAAAACAAAAAAACGAAAAACAAAACAAAACTCATTCAAACAGCTTATAATACCAAGAGGCCTGCCATATCTCACAAGACAGAAATTCAGAATTGGCTCTAGACCAAGGTTTCTTAACCTTGCACTATTGACATTTTGAGCCAGATAATTCTTTGTAAGAATTACAAAGTGGAGAATTACTCAGCTATAAGAAAAGATGAAATATTGCCATTCGTGACAACATGGATGGATCCTGAGATAATCATGCTCAGTGAAATAAGTCAGACAAGGAAAGCTGAGAACCATACAATTCCACTCATATGAAGGATATAAAACTGAAAGCAACAAATGAATAAGATGAACAAATAAAAATTCATAGACACAGACAATAGTTTAGTGGTTACCGGAGAGAAAGGGGAGGGGGGAGGTAGATAAGGGTAAAGCGTTCAGATATATGGTGACAGAAGATTCGACTTTGGGTGGTGAGCACACGATGCAATACAGATGATGTATTATTGAACTGTACACTTAAAACCTATACAATTTTAGTAGCCAATGTCACCTCGATAAATTTTATTTAAAAATATAATAAAATAAAATAATTATCAAGATTTAAAAGCTAAAGTAAAAAAGAATTACAAAGTGGAGTGGTCTTTGCTCTTCCCCTTTCCTCTAGCTAACTCCTATTTATCCTTCACGTTTCTGCTTAAACATCATTTCCTCTGGGTGGTCTTCTCAGCCTTCCTGAAGTCAGGGTAACATATGTGCTCCCAAGACACCCTGAACTTCCTATGTGTTCCCAAGACACCCTAAACTTCCCCCACTGAGTATAATGTTGTAATGGTCTGTTTACTTAGATGATGCGGCAGAGGATTTATGTAATGTTCTGATTCACAGTCTCTTTTATTTGTTGTTTTCTCAACCTAATTCCTCATTTGTTGCTTTTGTACCCCTACAGCATCTTTGCCAAACTGTCATCAAGCCTCTACCTTCACATCTTCGATAATGTGGGAAAACCCACTACTTTTTAAGACCTCCATCTTATGGTTGGAAAGTTAAAAGCCTGTTCTCATAGTAACCCCCAAACTTTCTTATTATAATCTCTTCTTGGCCCTGACTTTATCCCTGGGGGCCACCACTGTCAGAAAGACAAGTAGATGTAAGCAGCTCAGAATTGTTTAACAGTCTCAACCCAAGCTGTCCTCTGCCAACCACCCAATCTCTTTGGCCAGTCAGTTGTGCATATTCAGGGAATACAGACTCTTGCTTTCTGACTGAGAGATGAGTGATAAGAAAGGTAACCACAGGAGGGATGAATAAATCTTTTCCAAGTCCATCCTACGAGGTTGGATCTGGGTCTGGGTCCTTTCCCAAGGTCAGCAGAGAGCAGGGTATCAACTATGCAACATCTGGAATCAGAAGTCCCTCTGCTCCTGCTCGGGTTTTATAAATGCTCTTGAGATACCAAGTGGAGGCAAATTCTTCATGTACTTTGGTAAGCCCGACTGTGTATAACAAGTCTCAAACCTGGTCATTTGCCCAATCCAGGTATTATGGACTGAATGTTTGTAACAAACAAATGTGTATGTTAAAGTCCTACCCCCGCCCGTCCCCCCACAACATGATGATTTACAAATGGGGTCCTTGGGAGGTAATTAGGATTAGAATAAGTTATGAAGGTAGCGATATCATGATGTAAACAGTGGCCTATAAGAAAATAAAAAGGAGAAGTATCGTTTCACACAGTGAGAAAAGAACACATGAGGACATAATGAGAAGGTGTTCATCTACAAACCAGGAAGAGAGCTCTCACTAAGAACCAAGTTGGCTGGCACCTTGGTCATGGACTTTGCAGCCTCCAGAACTGTGAGAAGCAAATATCTGTTGTTTAAGTCACCCAGGCTATGGTATTTTGTTATAGCAAGCAGAACTGACTAATATCACAGGCATCTCAGAAAAAAGTTCATGCATACAAAGGAAAGATACGAAGGAAAGCAGCAGATTAATCCAGTCAGCTCTCTCACCTCAAGTCTCACTGAGCTCAGGTTATCCACCCTCGTACACTCAGGCTGCTCAAGTAAACATATGTCTCTCTCCAAGGATAGTGCCCTTGGTGCCACACCAGGCTCTTTGCCCTCACTGAAGACAACTTCAGACCTTCCAACACAGTGCACCTCAAACGTCCCCACTGTTCCTCACAGGAGACCAGTTTCTCCCAAAAGACCAGTTACTTTTACATATGGCCAAGTGTACTTACTACTTTAGATGCAAATTGAGGATCTCTCATGGAAGAAAACTTGTCTTCCCCAGGGGCTCCTATCTCAATTCTCATTCCCTTTAAATCATTCTCCACACTGCTGTCAAAGGGGTCTTTCTAAAACACAAATCTGATCTTGTGGCTTCCCTGCTTAAAGTCCTTCGAATGCCCACTACTTTTAGGGTAAAATCCGAATTCCTTTATCAGACTCCTTTGTATTGCCCCCTCTTCCTAGGGTCATAGCTGACAACTCACCTCATGTACCCTATATTCCCACATCTCACACATCTTGAAGTTCCCCAAGGGTCCACACTCCCTAGGACTATTTTACCCTTGCCTGTGCCCATTCCTCTGCTTGGGAAGGCCTTGCTCCTCTACTCCTCATCCTCATCGCTTGGAAGAATCCTTACTGGTCCTTTAAGAATCTACTTCATCTTTTTAGGAATTATTCTGTGACCTGCCCACTCAACTCCACACTCCCAGGCTGAATTAGTTGCCTCTCCTCCATATTCCCATAGCTCATATGCCTGTCCCCAATGTAAACAACATATCACAAGCTTCTGTACCTGTCTTTTAATCTACCTATTTCTACTCCCTCAAGTCTAAGCCAGGACAATGACTAGTCCTCCAGTTAGTGCAGAGCCTGGCCCATAATAGGTGTTCAATGTACGATTTTTGAATGAATGAATGAATGAATGAACGAATGACCTATGATGACTGAGTTAATGTATGATTTCACCATTATGACAATTCCTGCACCCTGTATATAGAACATGATCTGATTAACACTATATTAACATTTCTTGTATATCTCCTTCCAAATAACAAGGTTTCTAAACCCATGAACTGTGGTCTAAGTTTGTACATTCCAATACGGTGACTGCTAGCCTCATGTGGTATTTAAGTTATATTAAATTAAGTAAATTAAAATTTTAGTTCTCAGTCATACTAGCCACTAATGGCTATCATATTGGACACTGCAGATACAGAACATTTCTATCATCATGGAAAGTTCTATAGACTATGCAGATCTAGGATAAGGCATATGAATTGGGGATATAAAGCAGAGAATACATACATCTTTGCTCTCAGATCAAAATTTAACCTAGTCGATTATGGCTCATCAGAAATTAGTCAAGCATTTCTGTCTTACCTATGGCTCTGAATATTCATTTTTGTGTGTATGGAAATTATTCCTCTGTCATGATAAAGTAAACAATCATTTTTAAATTCCTTGCTCCTTAAAATTATCCTTTTTGAAAAAAATTTCCATATGGCTCACTGATTTACAAGGGTGTTAGGAGACTTAATTAATGTTTGTTTGGAGCTTTGCCTATCAAGGTTATTATTAGAGGATCCACAGAGATTCTGTTGGTAACAAAAAGTTTAGCGGAAAACCCTAGCTTATTCAAATGGAGGCACACAAACGATAAGAAGAACTGTCTAGCCAGATTAATTTATCATTTACTTTTATCAACTGTTTATTGAGTGCGCACCATGTGTTTGGTAGTGAATGGCAGAAGGAAACTGTGGTTCCCATAGGAGACTTGTCATTGCTTCCTAGGAACAGGATCCTAAAATTGTTATCACTATAGGAGTGAACCTATAGGGAGATGAGCTGAAGAGTATACTAGGTGGTGGTTAGGTTGTCCTGCCTTGATGGGGTCACCATAACACTGGATTGTTAGCTGTCTGGGTCCAGAACCGAATTATTCCCATATACTCAAAGAAGATAGATGATGATCATCATCATTATCACAATAAGAATCACCAACACTTAGTATTACTATGTGCCAGACACTACTCTAAGACACCAGTCATACGTATATGACTTATTAAACAATTATTTCCCAAATATGATAGCATTTCCCAGTGACCTAACGCTAGTATTTGCATCTGTTCCAGAATCAGGGTAACTTGGAAACCTGCTTCAGCAGTGCAAAGGTTGCTTGGTGGGCACTGATGGCTATAAGTGAATACCCATGGGATATCTAGTACCCCTCCTCACCCTACAAAATTTACATAGTTCCTAGGGTAGCTTCCAAGTTCCTTCATTTACTTCACCTTCTAGACACACTTGATTGATCCTTGGTGGACACTTGACCCAAGTGAGTCATAAGCCTCCTCTCTAGAAATTGTGACCTGGGATAGGAGAAAGGAAAGTAAATCCTTCTCCAGCGGAGGAGGCTATACAGTAATATTCAGAAGCTCTAGGTGTCCATCATCTCTACCATTTGGAGAAAGTGTGTAGGAAGAGAGGCAGAAGCCAGCAACGTGAGAGCGGCAGGGAAAGCCCTCGCCATGTCCAAGCTCCTGATACCTTAGTGTCCTCAGTTAAACCTCATCTCAGATCCCCCTATCAGCATATGGTGTTCATCTCTTCCTTGGATCCCAGGTCAGTAAATTTCCCTTTTGACGACAGATTATCCAAGGTGAATTTCTTTCACTTACAACCAAAAAACGTTCTGATTAACACAGTTGCCCTCAGAATAGGGCTCAAGCTCCTTAGCAGAGAGCAAAGGTCCTACCTGGCTCCTTAGCAGAGAGCTCTACCCAACCTGGGCCCCACTTTCCTCACCAGTGTCATCTCCTGTCATTCTCCCTGTCTCAGTGCCCAGAACGCACCATTCTTGCTCTCTCCTCGGGACTTTCTTGCATAACTCTCTGTATTTTCTGCACAACGAGAAGCTCAATGATGATAAGGGTTCTGTTTTGTTCACTTCTTTAATCCCAGGGATTAGCAAAGTGTCTGTCATACGGTTGGTGCCCAATAAATATTTATGGAATAAATTCATGAGTCAGTCCATTGATGGAAACAGAATAGTCCTGAAGAGCACCTGTGAAACATTTCTGCCTACAATAAGAGTGCTTCTTTAAGTCAAGAATACTCTGTCTTCTTGATTTTTCAGACCCTCTTTTCCGGACAATGCTGGAAACTCAGTGATAAATCTGGCCATAAGTGACTTCCTCTACAAGCTCATTGCAGACCACCCTCTTCAAGCATCAACTCGCAATTAGATTTCAAGTACAGCCAAATTCATGCACATGAATATGTGAGATTCGCCAGCTTGATTGAAGCTTGATAGATTTGGTTCTCCTAAACTCCTTTTTACTGGTTGCCTTTTATTAACTGCTCATTTTATGAACTCTTGACATGTGTCTACAGAGCGCTGGTCTCATTCAATGACATTTCTATTCCTAATTTCATTCATAGAAGGTAATCTTGATTTAAAGCTTTAAAGCTTTAGGGTTTCCATGCCTGTTGTCACTCATCATTGGTACCCCCATCATTGAAATAACTACACCAGCAGCAGCAGTGGCAGAGGCAGCCACGACCACCATGCAGCCCTGTCACCATGTGGCAGTTACAACAGCAAATTTGAGGCGGGGTGGAGAATAACTGTTCTTTGAGATGTTTTTGTTCTTCTTCATTTAAATCCATGCAGATCCTTTTATTAACTTCCCTCCTCTTTGTGCCCAGCTCTACCTTCTCTTTACTTCCCTGTGCCCTCAAGATCACTGCCAAGGTGGCATTGGGGGCTGTTGGGGGATCAGAAGATAGAAGAGTACAAAAAGAAAAAGAAGACAAAAAGAAGAATAAACGGCAGTCACAAAGAAGAGAAAGGGCTGGAATCTCTCCTCCTCTCTCCTCCACTTGAGTGCTCTCTTCTCCATGGGTATCAATACCCTCCCCTCTCCCCCACAGCCCTCTTTCAGCAGGTTAGCACCTGGCTTCTAGCTTCTCTGCCTCCAATCTGACCTCCAGTGCCCGGCTTTGGTGGCAGATTCTCTGGCTTTACAGCGGATAGTGTGGAAGCCTTGGCTAGCTGCCAGGGTGCTCCATTCCTCATTACTCTTTTCACTGCAATTCATTTCTCTGTGATTAGAGACAATTAGGATGCCAACAAACAGGTGGCCCGGCCATGTTTGGCAGTTACATAACCATAAACGTGTGCACCGCCCCATCATAAACAAGTGAGATGCTAATAAGTAAAGTTATTTACAAAATAAGGGTCACCCCAGAATAGCTCCTCACTGCATTTCACCCACTTCTAGAGAGAGGACAGGCACCCAAGCCTTGGCTGCAAGGGCCAAAATAACTGTATGGTGGCCCTTTTGGAGAGAGAATTACCCAGTCCTGTTTGTGGGGGCAGAAAGGGGTAGGGAAGGGGCCCAGCTCTCTAATATGCCCCATCTCTGAGACCCTTATGGCATAATACCCCAGAGTTACCCCAAGAGCAGAAAATGACAGCCTCTATCCCCTTGACCTGCTTACTATACTCTTCTTACTTATATCCCCCTGAATGACTCATGGGTTTGAGTCTCTATTTCTGTTTCCTGCTTCAAGACACTGAAATGCATTCTAAGGGTATCTTTGATGTTCAATTCTCCCACACTTCTTAGTGAATCATGCCTCAGTGAACCACCAACTAGTCGTACTTAATGTCCTAGAAAAAAACAATGTAGGAAAATCTATCCAACACCATCTGTGGACTCTTAGCCCAATCATTTTCAACAAGCCATATCTATGTTATCTTAAAGTTTTCTCTTTCATATCTTTCTATAAAAACCTAAAAAGAGCAGCTTTTTTGATATCTTACTTTCTCCTTCAAGCTGCCACAAGCTGTGTAGAACATCACTTTTGATGTTATAAATGGGAAGACAAGTCCCAACATCAGGAGTTGAAAGAATTAGGAGAAAACCTCTACTCTGAGCATGAGATAAACTGGGCATGTGGTTCAGAGTTAAGGCTGTAAACAATATGAATCACTTGGATGTCCACGTTGAAATGGGGAGCAATTCTGACATTTGCAGGAAATCTGTCAGGCTTCGACTCCTATTTGTATCTCTTGAGAGTTTTTTATGTCTTATAGATAGTAAAAGTCTTCTTCTCCAGTTCATTTTTGTCCATTCCCCTCTCTCACATGGACAAAATTAAACTACTTCCTACACAAAGTTTTTTTCTTTCTTATCCTTCAGAAATATCCCATTCTCCAAAGCATTTTCTATACTTGTGATTGAAAAATAACACACCCAATAAATATTTTCAGATTATAAAACTGTATCTATTTTCATCAAATGCCATGATGTACCTTTCTAAAATACTAGAAACATAATCTATTAGCCAGAATCTGATGGTCCCACCAAATTATTCTTTCAATCCTCATTTTCAGTTTACTATGTGGACTTAGCCCCTTCTCCCAAAGGATATGACATCTAGCATGATAAGAAAATTATTTACACATTTCAGTTCTCTATTTCCAAACCCTTCTATTTGAAATTAATTCAATATAAAACAGTTTTAAAGGGTATGGACCAGCAAGTGTACAGCACAAGGTAAGGAGATAAACAGAGGCCAAATAATGAAGGCTAAAAGCTTTATACCATATCTTATAGACAAGTAGCAACACTTAACATTTTTTCTATAAACAAATGATGATACTGTTCAGATGCACACTGCCAAAGGCATACACAGATTTCTACACAATTCCCTGACTACTGGCTATAAATCTTCCCTTCTACTCCCTATCAAGGAGTACCTCACCATGATAGTGATTTAGGGCAATGTTACTATAGAAATAAACATGTATCCACTATATATTCAGGCAGATAAATCATTCACAATCTTCAGGACTTTAACTCTTATTATTAAGAAGTTTCTGGCAACATACAGAGATTTTTGTCTTTTTTTTTCTTTTTTACTGATGTACCCCTCAAACACCTACAACAATAACTGACACATAATAGATGCTCAATAAATATTTGTTGACTGGATGAATGACCGAATCTGCCTATAACTAATGTGACAAACCAGTGTGTTATGACACCAGAGGCTGAGAACGACTGTGGTTAAAAAGCGCACTGCCATTGAAGGATCTTACATAAAGGGCTGACAGGCTCATATGCACGTTTTTGAAAGATCACTCTGCCTGCTGTGTGAAGGATGAACAAGAGAGGAAGAGCCCCGTAGCAGGGAAACCCATTAGAGGGATGATGCAGTGATGCATGTAGGAAATGATGAGTTTTTGAACTATGACAGTGGTGAGGAACTGGAGAGGAAGGAATGGATTCGAGAAATATTTAATAAAACTGAACAAAGCCTAATCAAATAATCTCTTTTCCATCATGTCTTTGAACAAGATCAATTATATAGGCAAGAGCCAAGGACCAAGAAGGTTTGTCATATTGCCATTACGTGTAGGCAGAGTAAGAAGTCATCTTCATGTTATAATGTCAGGAGCACATTGAGGAGCTGGAATCCAAAAATATCTATGCCACTTAGTGCCTGAAATTATGACAGTAACGCAGCATTCCTTGGTTTTAAACCTTGCCTCTCCAGATAACTTTAAATTATATTAATATACTTGAGAAAGGGAAAAGTCATGGGTGCAAACAATATATAAGGCATTCTGCATACTTTTATGGAATCCTTACAATAACCTTGTGATTTTAATATTTTTAAAAGGAAACTGAAGCATAGTTAATAAGTGCTGAAGCTGGGATATGAACTCAGGTCTTCATAATTTCTTTTTCTTGAGTGAATCTTGACTGATACCATTATCATTATTGTTATAACCCTATTCCTATTGTTTTCCTTTTACAAATATGAGAGTAGTGGGCTTAAGGGAAGAGCAAGAGATAGAGGTTCTGAGAGATGTGTATGGTGCAGACAAGATAGAATAAGTTTATAGATAATAAACATGTTAAAATTCACAACTTTTCTAAGATTGCACATTAGTGTAGGCCTGGATAGTAAAGTAGCTAGCAACAATCAGAGCCAGACTAGTCTGAGATGGGATTCTGAGCACTCTCATTCTCAGGAACTACAAGTTATCAGATCACAGAAAAAGCTCCCAGGAGAAGATCTCTGTAGTCTTAAAGTAATAACTAAACCCAGACTAGGGAGCTGAAAATAAAGACCAGGAATTGTAAAATATTCTTCCATGTTTTCCAGAACAATAAAAGGACACTAGCTGGCCTTGACCCTAACACAAATAACCCCTATATTTAGATATTTACTTTTCTTTTGCAGATCTTCTCATTGTATTAATTATGTCTTATTCCTATTCTCCAGAACTCAGTATTCTTCTACATATGAGCAGTCCTCAAGTCTCACTTCATAGCTCCTAGAATGTTGCTCTCTTCCTACTTTTTCACCTGGACACTTAATAACATGTAATAGAGCTGAGTTGTAATATCATACTTCACTAGTAGGGGCAGCCAACTATGTTGGCATAATGTTGTCCATGATGTGATCAAACCTAAACATAAGTTAATTTCAGTTTATTGATATGAAAATGTATCCTGACTTAATGGTTCTTAAGTTTGAAATCTGTCCATTGAGTTTATGATATCAAGGCATACGATGGGAAGAGGGAGATAGTAGGAGCTAAGAGGAGGAAGGCCCAAGGTCAGCAAGGAGTGAGAGAATGGGCAGGACCAGAGCTGAATACCTTGAGTAGAGTGAGAGCTGGGTCAGGGCCAAACGATGTGCCAGTCACCAGAGCTGAGTGCCATTGAGAGACCAAAGTGAATCAGATCCTCAGTTGATTAGATTTGTCAACTCTCTCAGAACTGATCAAGTTCAAGAACTCTGATGCATGCTAACCAAACTTACAGAACACTGACTAATAAACCAAATGCTGAGCCATTAATTTTCAGAAAAAAAATGTAAGTGATAATTAGTCTGGAACCCAGGACAGTGCTGGAGATAAGCTGACAATATCTTGGTCTCTGGCTCTCTATTTTTCTAGATCCTTTGAAATACTTCCCTTTGTGAGCAATACCAAACACATACCACATGACAGTGATCCAGCCATTTACGTACAAGCTCTTTCTAGAGCATTCTGGAAGAACCTTCCTGAGACTACTTTGAATTCTCACAGCAGTTACATCCATTCATTCTTTCTTTTGTTCAATTAATACTTATTGATGACTACTATATTCCCAGCAATGTGCTATCAGCTGGGGATATAACTGGTAAATGAGAGACGCACAGTCTCAGTTCTTGTGAAACTTACATTAGTGCGGGGAAACAAACTACTAATAGGGAAACGAAATCATTACAGAGTGCATGAGAGGTAGGAAGGCATAGGATGCTGCAAAAAAGAATAATGAAGGGCTCCCTTAAGGTCAAAAGGTGACTTTTAACCAGAGACCTGAAGAAGCCAATCTTATGAAGAGAGATGAAGGATATGGAGTAGGAGCCAGGATTACAGGCAAAGGTAAGGTATATGCAAAGCCTCTGAGCTAGGTAAGAATTTGATGTGAAAGATGATCAATATTGCTGGAGTTTAATGAGATAGGGGAGTGGGGTAGGAGGAATGCTATATGAAATGAAGTTGGAAAAAAGTTAGGTACATAGTACAAAGCCTTGTGTGCTACAATAAAGAGTTTGGATTTTATTCGAAGTGAAATAGGGGTCATAAAAGAATATTAAGAAGCAGGGCAATGCGATATGCACTAAGTACTTAAAAGATCACCCTATTTGCTATATAGAGATTGCATTGTGGCTAAAGTAAAGGTGATGTTTGGCGAGAAGTAAATTGAACTGAACTGTATTTAGGAAGGAGAATTGACAGACTTACTAATGGACTGGATGTGAAGGAGGAAGAAAAGGTAAGTATGACTCCTAGTCTTGCAGTAGGTGGTGGGACCATGAATAAGAGAAAGACAAATCATCTTTTAGGAAAGGTCTCTTCTCCAGAGGTCAATAATTTATGCTGTCAAAGATGTGGAGGCAAGCCTCTGTATGTTACTAGAAACTCTTCCCAAAGAATCTCTGGATCTGTTAAAATCAACTGGTTAAGGCCAAATGGAGTAGCTAGTAACCGTGATCCTCTTAAAGAAACATCAGCTCAAATAATGATGTTAAAGACCAACTTTCTCCCACTTTAACCTCCTTAGCGTGGTGAAGCAATGTAGTACAGTTTTAACTTACCATCTTGATTAAATCATTATATGAAGGTCACTCTTTAGATACTTAGACACAACATTATTAAATCCTATCGACTTATTATTATATTGTCATTGTTATGAAAACTTTATTGGTGTCTCTCAAGGCCTTTTGAATGAACTGTAAATTCAGAGAAAATTAAATCTTATTTTTATGAAAATAAATGCTGCTATTTAAGAATTAGAATTGAATATATTTAATTGTAAGGAACAATTTTTGATATATTATTTTACTTAACAACCATTTATTGATTGCTTACTGTGTGATAAGCTCTATTCGATCTTTGCAATTGCTCCATGAAATGGACAACATTGTTCTTACTTGACGCCGGAGAAAACCGAGGCCCATAGAGGATATGACTGGGCCAAAGCCATGAGTAGTGATTGCTACTAGGGTACTATGGACACAACAGTCATACTCTTCTTCATTATGTTCTTCTGAATGTGTTTCTATTTATGATTTGCCCATGGTTATCAGCAACTTCATACATAAATGACATTTTTATAAGCATCAGGAAGAAGGAGCCATATTCCAAGGATAGCAAACTCAAGTGCCTGCTGGACCCAGGTAGGTACTGTCATTTAGTGAACTGGCCTAACAGAAGGAAAAATTGGGGCCATAGGGACTATGGCAAACTGGGGAGCACATGCTTCTTCCCAAGAGGGCAGTCCCTTCATGTCCCCACATGATTCCACTGCTGGATATTTGGCCCTTGTGACCAGATCTTTGGCTTAATCAAGTAAGCAAGAAATCCAGATTTCCCAAGTGAGCTCTTAGGTTTTAAAAGATTATAATAAAACTCAATTATTCTTAAAAACAAAAAACAAAAAACAAACAAACAAAAAACACCGTGTGTCAACACCATGCAAATCTAAAAAAATGGGTATGTGGGCAGAATCCAGCCTATAGGTTGCCAGGTTCTGACCTCTACTGTACCGATCGCTGAAGCATTATTTATGATTTAGAAGAATTTTAAACAATCTTAACATCCGATGATGTGGGTTGGCTCAGATATCTGTGATGCAGCCATCTGATTGAATTTTTAAAGCCTTTAATAGTCAGCAGTATGAATACCATGTAGCATACTAAAAAATTCTTAGGATTAACAGCAGGGTAACATAATTCTGTTATGACATTAAATTAAAAAATCAAACTACAAAATGATATCCAATCAAGTGTTTTATATCTTGAACTGGGAGGAAGTTACAAAGGTGAACACATGTGAAAGATCATCAAGCTGTGTAATATGGGCACTTTGCAGTATGAATGTCATACTTCAATAAAAAATTAATAATGCCTGGGCTATGATTACCATTTTGTACATTTCTGCATGAATATGAACAAGAATTTTCAGGAAGCGTAGGCAAAGAAAATAATTTGTGTTGCTTATGGGATAATATAGGATTTTTTTTTGTCCTTTCCTACATGTTGATTTCTATTACTATAATACACTATTTGGAGGGAGGGAATCCCTCAAAATATATTACCTAAGAAGAAAAAGAGTAGAACATAAGCTGATTAAAAATAAATCAGTAAATAACTACCTTCCCATTTCAGTGCAGATTAAAAGCCCCAAAGAGGAATTCACTATTCGCTGTTTGATCTGGGTCATTTTCCATCCCTTCTCAACTAGATGTATTGAGGCCCCACCAGGTGCTTCAGCTCCATCCTGAGCAGGTCAGAAGGGAAACTGGGAGGCTCAGCCCTAGAAGGTAACTAAGAGACATGATGCTGCAACCCACTGTCCCTCTTGCCAGAAAGCCTCCTTCCAAGACAAAGACACCTTTGTACCCACTGAACTCCCTGTATCATTCAAAATGATTTCTGATACAAATAATAGAAAACCTAACCAAATGGCTTAAAGACTGGGAAAAGTTCATTATCCTACATATCCAGAATTCCAGGGAGGGTGGACTCCAGTGCCCCACAACCGGCAACTCAATGATGTCAGCAAGGGCTCAGGTTTTTTCCACATCTCTGCCTTCCTGTGGCTGCCCCTTCCAATCTTGTAGCAGGAAAGGAGATACAAGGAGTCAGAGGCCATAGCTAGAGAACAAGTTCTGGGTTCACATCCAGCAAAGGAGTGATTGCTGCCCTTTGTGGTTCTCTCTTTAAGAGGGAAATTATTTTTCCCCCAAAACCCCGACTGGACGTCTCATGTCTCAAAACAGACAGAACTGAATCACATGACAATCACATGACTATTTTAAAATTAATCCCCCCAAAATACAATAAGGAAATTACCACAAACAACTCGGTCTAACTATCTGGAGTGTGGCCGATGTGACATGTCAACACTAATGTCCTTGATACCCCTTATCAATTTTACCTTCTAAAATATATCTAACATGTGTCCAGCTTATTGGTTTCTAAGTTAACACAATCTCTTGCCTGAACTATAGCAGGAGCCTCCTAACTCATCAATCTGCAAGTTCCTGGTGGGTAACGACTATCATTGCATACTCAGCTCAATCAAGGAGCCAGAGAGTTAAGTTAATCTGCCTAATAAAATGTAGAAATTAGGGGTCTGAGCATGGAGAGAAGAATGAGCCAGAAATGGAAGGAACATTTATTTGGGTGTTAAACTTGTGCTTTTTTGCATGTGACACGGCACCAAGATTAGACTGTGCGGTACTTTGGCTTCTATATGGGTTATAATGTGATTCTCAGAACGGAATGTACTTAGTAATTAGTTTCTCCTGGAAATGCCAAGTTTAAATCTCAGAAAGAACCACCGGCCAAAGCAAAAAAAAAAAAAAAAAAAAAAAAAAAAAAAGCTATTCATTCATCCAATACATTTTTGAGGACTTACTCTATCCAAGGCAATGTGCTTGACACTGGAGATACAAAGGTGAATGCGACTGGCAGTCTCTGCTCTCTCAGAGCTAACAGTGTAGCAGGAAAGGCAATCATTAAACAACTAATTACAGACTAATTATATAATTGCAGTTTTGACAAATGCTGTTAATAGAGAAATATAGGAGATTAAGACCATATAATGGTTTGAGGTGAGAGGTGTGAATTCAGAAAATGCTTCCCCGAGGAAGTGACATTTAAATTGAATGAAGTTTAGCTCAGAGAAAAAGTAAGGGACATGTACGCAAAGCAGAGGAAACTGTGTACAAGGATCCTGAGGCTGAATGAAACAAAGAAAGACTAAAAGTCAGTGTGTCTGGAATAGAGAGAGTAAAAAGGAGATGTACAAGACAAGCTGGGGGAACAGGGGCGGAGGGGACTGTCAACGGGAATAGACCAGAGGGCCTTGGCACTAGAGGTTTAAGCAAGTAGCAAACCTGAAGATGATACTATGAGCAATGAGGAATAGATGACCAGAAACAAAAGGCAAATAAGCGGTTTCCAGAATTCAGGGGAAAAGGGGACACCCTTGCCAGTGGTGTCTTATTAATCTGTTTATTTTTGTCTAATTCACCTTCCCACCTGGCTGTCACAGCACAGTTACCATAAAGCCACAGATATTAGTGCTTTCTTTCTGGTGGCCTTAAGGTTGATGAGGCCCATTTGCAGGCTGGAGATTTTCCCAGGTACCTAGGATATGGATCTCCCTCCTGCCCTGACCCTGTAGTCAGCCTCCTTACACTAAGATTTTGTATTCTAAAGAGGAGCCTTGCCCATTCCTCCAGTGAAGGAGTTAATTTTCCTGTTAATTTTCCACATGAGGTAATATGCACAATGAAGCACAAATGAGAAGCAGGACATCGACACTGTCTCCAGCTGAGAAATCAATTCATATTTTAAATTACTCTAGGTGACCCAAGTCACCACTGGGTTTCTATTTCCATCTATCCTGATTTGTAGAAAGTTGTCCTCCTGGAGTATGCAGCCCCAAGGAGGGCCCTGGGAGATTTCGCTGCTGCACCCCAGTGGCACACTAATGGCCCAGTGAGGAGGACAGCCAGGATTGACAGCAGACCGTCCCCAAGGCAGGCAGGAAGGACCGACTACATAACACGGATGACAAGGCCTGCTAGGCCTATGTTACTGCTCAGCATCAGCCACAGCATCAGCCAGCCCGAAGCCTGGCAGGCTAATACCTGGGGTTCAGAGGCCACGCCCCTCTTCTTAGCACCTGATATCTCAGTCGACTAATTGCCTGGATCATTCACCCATTTCACAAACATATTCATGAGTGTCAGATACTCTCCTTGGTTCAGAGGAGAGGGAAAAATGAAAAGGATCCCTACATACCTTAACACTGGAGATGAGGAAAAAAAATAAGCAATCTGGATGTAAGTCCCAGCTCTTCCATTTAATAGACATTTAATAGATATGTTCCCTAGTCCAGCTATGTAACCTCTCTGTGCTTTAGGTTCCTCACCTGTGCAATGGAGACGATACCTGTTTTCCAAAGTGGTCATAAGGGTACACATATATGAATATAATTAAGTTTTCATGCACTTGCTTGTCACTGCATCACACAAAATACACTTCGTGGATCATCGCCAGATGTGGAGATTATAATTGTGGTGGTCTCATATGAAATATGTCATGTGAAAAGGCCACATATTGTATGATTCCGTTTATATGAAATATCCAGAGTGGGCAAATCCATAGAGACAGGAGGCAGAGTAGTGGTTGCCAGGGGCTGAAGGGAGCAGGGATGGGAAGTAACTGGAACGGGTACAAGGTTTCTTTGGGAGGTGATGAAAATGTTCTGCGGTTAGATCATGGAGAGGTCTGCACAACTCTCTGAATACTCTCAAAACCGTGGAGTTGCATACTTTAAAGGGATGAAGTTTATGGCATGTGAATTATATCTCAATAAAGTTGTTATTTTAAAAATATGTGTGTGTGCTACGTGGCACATATAAAATTCACGTTGGAAATGTCTCAGGAAGAGATATACGTATTACGAATCAAGATGATGGACATGGAAAAAAGAAACTGAATTCGAACGTAAGCCCAAAGCAAGAGTTTTAAGAACAAGTGAAGGGTAGGATGAGACCATGCTTCTCACGAAGGCGGCCCATCTCAAATTGGACTAGCCACGTTTCAAGTGTCAGTAGCCGCCTGTGGCTAATGGCTTTCATATCGAACAGCACAATTTTAGAAAGAAGACCGAAAAGAAAGGAAAGAAAGACACACCCACTAATTGAAACCTCCTGCACGCTGGCCATGCTACCCAATACCACCTTATTCCACTTCACCAAAGTCCTGCGAGGGAGGCGGCTCTAGCTCCGTTTTGACATTTAAGCAAACTGAGGCTTAAAGAGGTTAAGCAAGATTAAAGAAAAGGAAATTTTGTTTTTAAGTTGAGAGAGAAGGTATCTGAAGAGAGGGGACAGCTAAGATAATTTTTTTAAAAAAAGAAGAGAAAGTGATGAGCAGAAGGTCCCGGAGGATGTATGTGGAAGGTCACTCAAGAAGGACAAAATCCCACAGGATAGATATATTTTACACATCATGGACAAAAGTGGTGTTGGTTTCACCTTGTAGAATTTTCCAATGTTAGAACCGTAAGGGCAAGTAAAAAGGCACTTCATTACCAGCTGAGGTCAACTTGAACACCAGCACCAACAAAAATGTCTCTTTTCTCAGCAGAAGCTGAGATTCCAGCTGCAGTGGTTTGTGAAGATGACAGAAAGCAGCCTATGCCATTCACTCTGCACTTCCCAGTTGCCTTCTCCCCATATCTTATTGATACCCCCCACCCCATACCCAACGGCAGCATCAATCCTGGCCTCTTTCTTTTCACCTCTCTCCTCTCCAATCTCTTTCTCCTTGCCCTTTCATCACCCTGTTCCTTATTTCCAAGCTTCTTTCCTCTCCATCTTCATAAATAATCCAGGAGAGCCACTTTCAGAAGCTCCTCTTTCATGCTTGTAATTAAAGTGGGCCTCTCTGAGATGTGTCTCCCTAAATCATTCATCGGGTAAGAAAACTGTGAGAGGGGGCCACACAGCACCCTCTCCTTCTCCTGCAACACTTTTCCCTTCAAACACAGAACAGGTGTGTGTTTCGGGCAGATGTGATGGGACTGTTGTCTCTGCCCCAGTGACTGATTCAGCAGGCTCCCCGACTCACAGGGAGACACTGCTCTTCCCAAATTCTTAAGATGTGTTTTTACAATCTGAAGAATAGGAAAAACGGAATAAAGCCTATTCTAGTTTAGCTTCCAGCTCACAATACATCCCACTAGAGTTAATTTAGGCAGCCTGAAATGGTAAAAAGGCTTTTAGGTATTCAAAGTTGAGTCTGAGTCTTGACTCTGATGCTCCTTAGCTGTGTAGCCTTGGACAAGTTACTTACCACCTTTCCCCCGAAATGGTTGCCTCATGGTTTAAAGTTATTTTTTTTTAAAGAACGGAATGATTTTTTTTTTTAATACTGGCTTGCTCAGTTGTACTAACAATTAGAAAACATAAGGTGCACAAAAGAACAAGTTCTTCAGGTTCTCATGTCTGTTACTTTCCTTCATTCCTTTCTTTGGCTGTGAAGAGTATCGGGCTAATTGTCCTGGCCAGTGTACACAGGAGGTTATGAGTCTGTAAGACTCAACATCCTATGCCCCACTCTCTGCTCACCTCATGGATCGAAGACTCACTTGTTCAAAGAGACAGTCAAGTTGAACCAAAGTGATATCAGCCTTTTCCCTGTTGTGTATCTTCTGTCTACAGGGTCAAAAGAAGGCCGAAATGTCCAGCCCCTCACCTGAATGTGCAGACAGGGTGGCCTCCTGTTATTTCCTCTATTAATGAAGGCTTGGTGAGTTCTGTGACTCTAGTGTTAAAACCCTGATTAGTCACACATAAGAATCCTCCCTGGGCACAGTGTCAGGAAGAGGAGAAAGTTGGGGCTGCAATAATTTTGTGGTTCAGCAAACCCAGACACTCAGTCCTCTTTATACTCAGCACTCAAAACAGTGCCTAGAATCTACTAACCCACTTATACTAGATGGTGAAAGACTGAATGCTTTCTCCCTAAGATTGGGAAGAAGGCAAGGATGTCCACTTTCACCATTCTTAAAACAACAACAACAACAAACTCTTTATTGTGGTATAATTGACATATAAAAAGCTATACATATTTAGTGTATACAACTTGATCAGTTTGGAAATAAGTATATATCCATGAAAACATCACCACACTCTATGCCATCAACACATCCACCACCTGCAAAAGTTTCCTATTGTCCTCTTTATTTTTGTGTGTGGATGATAAGAATACTTAAGATCTACTTCTTTAGCAAATGTTTTAGTATACAATACAGTATTGTTAACTATAGACATTCAACTATCCAGTTGATCTCTAGATCTTATTCATCTTAAATATCTGCAACTTTGTACTCTTTGACTAATACGACCCCCATATGTCACCCTCCCCTCAGTTTTTACAATCTGAAGATTATAAAACCATAACACTACCATGCTGCTCTTTGCTCCTGTGAATCTGACTATTTTAGGTTCCCTACATAAGAGGTATCATGTAGTGTTTGCCCTGTGTCTAGCTTATTTCACTTAGCACAATGTCCTCCAGATTTACGCATGTTGCAAATAACAAGATTTTCTTCTTTTTTGAGCCTGAATATTTCATTTATATATAAACCACATTTTCTTTATCCATTCATCCACTGATGGACATTTAAGTTGCTTCCATGTCGTGGCTATTGTAAATAATTCTGCAGTGAACATGGGAGTTCAGATATATCTGAGCTTCTGATCAGAGTTCCTTTGAATATATACACAAAAGTAGGATTGCTGGATTATATGGTATTCCTTTCTAATTTTTTGAGGAACCTTCATATCATTTTGTATAGTGGCTACACCAATTTAAATTCCAACCAACAATTCACAATGGTCTCCTTTTCTTCACATCTTTGCAATGCTTTTTTTTTTTTTAATAATAGCCTTCCTAACAAGTATGAAGTGATATCTCATTGTGATTTTGATTTGCATTTTCTTGATGGTTAGTGATGTTGAGCACATTTTCATATACCTGTCGACCATTCGTATGTCTGCTTTGGAGAAATGTCCATTCAGTCCCCCGCCCCCATTTTTTAATCTGTTTACTTCTTTTTTTTTTTTTTTTGCCATCAAATTGCAGAATTTCCTTAACTCTTTGTTGGATATGTGGTTTGCAAATATTTTCTCTCATTCCATAGGATGCCTTTTCATTTTGCTGATTGTTTCCTTTGTTCTACAGAAATCTTTCAGTTTGATGTAATCCTATTTTCCTATTTCAGTTACCTATGTGTTCAATGCATAAACAAGAAATCATTGCTAAGGCCAATGTCAAGGAGGTTTTTCCCTAAGTTTCCTTCTAGGAGTTTTACAATTTCAGGTCTTTAATCCATTTTGAGTTGATTTTTATGTATGGTATAAGATAAGAGTTCAATTTCATTCTTTTGCAAGTGGATATCTAGTGTTCCCAAGATCATTTATTGAAGAAACTATCCCTTCCCTACTGTTTATTCTTGGCACCTCCTCCTGGGATGCAGCAGAACGACGTTTGTTTGTTTTCATTGTTCCTGCAGCTCATGCCAACCCACATGAGTTTCTATTTCCTATTCCTAAAACCCATGTCAAGCAACTAGTGTCACCCTCCCCTAGGCCTGTAGCACATATCTTTCCTTGAGTGTCTCTATCTCCTGTGCCTGTAGCTGATTCCAGACACCATATAACTGCATCCCATTCCATCCCTCGAGTGTGTCTAACCTCATGCTTCAGCCTATACCAGCTCATGCTTGTCTACATTCTGTGCGCCTCCAGCCCAGCTAGACAACCAATGTTTTCATTTACTGTCCCTCTGTTTGAACTTCTGTTTCCTTACCCTGTGCCTACAGCCAAGGTGTACCTCATGTATCTCTATCTACTGTGCCACACTTTGCTGTCATTCATCTATTAAGACATCTTGGTTCCTTCCAGGTTTTGCTCATTGTTATTAAATATGCTTTATATGAGTTCTTAGAGTTTTTTAAGTAGTATATTTTCATACCAATTGGATGAATACACTGGGACACAACTGCTGCACCATATGGTGACACCATGCTTAGCTTCACAAGAATCTAGAAATAAGTTTCCCACTATAATTTTTATAGTTTTGCATTTTATATTTAAGGCAATGAAAGATTTTGAATTAATCTATGTCTAAGGTGCAAAGTTTATATCTTTGTTCATTTATTTCCTTATGGTTGTCCATTTGTACCTTCATCATTTGTTGTGATGACTAAAGACTAAAAAGACTATTTTTTCTGTGTTGATGAGTCTATTCTTTTGACTAAGGTCAAGTTGTCCGTATTTGCATAATTCTATTTGTGCCATTTATCTATGTGGCTATTCATTTTAAAATATCATGCTCTCTTGATTATTGCAATTTTATAATAAATCTTGAAATTGGGAAGTATGAGTTCACCAACTTGTTCTTTATCAGTACTGTCTTGACTACTCAATGTTTTAAATAAGTTTGTCAATATCTACAAAATAGCTTGCTGAGATTTTTATTGGGATTCACTGACTCTTTGGATCAATTTAAGAAGAATTGACAACTTAATAATATTATATCTTTTGATTATAAAGAAAGAATATGTCCCAATTGATTTATTTTTCTTTCATTGCTTTCAAGAGTATTTCATATTTTTGTTTTTTAAAAAAATTATTTAATTTATTTAAACTAAAATAAAAAATTCACCCACTTCTCCGACCTCCCACACTCACCCCTGCCTCTTACAACCACCAATCTGTTCTGTTATGTCTTTGTTGGAGAAGTGTCTATTCAGATATTCTGCCTGTTTTTAATAGAACTGTGTGGGTTTTTTGTTTTGTTTGCTATTGAGTTGTATGAGTCCTTTGTATATTTTGAATATTAGCCCCTTATTAGATATATAATTTGCAATTATTTTCTCCCATTCAGTTGGTTGCCTTTTCATTTTGTTAAGGGTTTCCTTTGCTGTGCAGAGCTTTTAGTTTGACAAAGTTCCACTTGTTTATTTTTTCCTTTTATTGCTTTTGCTTTTGCTGTCAGATTTAAAAAATCATTCCCAAGACCTATGTCAAGAAGATTCCTGCATCTTTTCTTCTAGGAATTCTTCAGGTCTTACATTCATCTTTAATTCATTTTGAGTTAATTTTTGTGTATGGTGTAAGATGGTGGTCCAGTTTCATCATTTTGCATGTGGCTGTTTAATTTTCCCAGCACCATTCATTAAAGCATCTGTCCTTTCCCTATTGTATATTCTTGGCTCCTTTGTCATTAATTAATTGACTGTATATGTGTAGACTTAATTCTAGGCTCTCTATTCTGTTCCATTGATCTATATGTCTGTTGTTATGCCAACACCACACTGTTTTAATTGTTATATCTTTGTAATATGGTTTAAAATCAGGGAGTGTGACGCCTCTAGCTCTGTTCTTCTTTTCTCAAGATGCTCTGGCTATCCAGGGTATTTTGTGATTCTAAACAAATTTAAGCTGTTTGTTTTATTTCTATGAAAAATAGATAAAGACTACATTAAATCTATATATTGCTTTGGGCAGTATGAACATTTTAACGATATCAGTTCTTCCAATCCATGAGCATGAAATATCTTTCCATTTATTTCTGTCTTCTTCAATTTCTTTTATTAATGTCTTGTAGTTTTCAACATACAGGTCTTTTACCTTCTTAGCTAAATTTAAGAAGAAAAAATTCCTTCTTATATTGAGAACTCTTAGAATATACTCTCTTAACGACTTTGCTATATAGCATACAGCAATGTTAACTATAGTAACCATATTGTACATTACATCCCTACTACTTATTTATCTTATAACTGGATGTTTTATCTTTTGATTACCTTCCTCCAATTTCCCTTCCCCCCATCTCCACCTCTGGTAACCACAAATCATTCTTTTTCTATGAGTTTGGTGTTTGTTTTATAGTTCTTTTGTTCTTCTCTTCCTCTCTCTCTGTCTTCTTTTGTGATTTGATGTTTTTATATACATTTTATGTTGTCATTTGATGTTTAATGTATATATAGTGATATACTTTGATTATTTTCTCTATCATTTCTGTATCTATTATAGGTTTTTTCTTTGTGGTTACCATGAGACTCACATAAAACTTCTTCTAGTTATAGCATTCTATTTTAAACTAATAACAACTTAACTTCAATCACATACAAAAATTCTACACTTTTCCTTCCCCACTACACACACTTTATGTTACTAATGTCAGAATTTACTTCTTTTATATTGTGTATCCATTAACAAATTTTATGGTTATCATTATTTTTAATACTTTTGCCTTTAACTTTTATCCTGGGGATCAAAGTGATTTATGCACCACCATTACAATATTACATTATTCTATATTTATCTATATTGTGTATCCATTAACAACTTTTTACCTTTACCAATGTGATTTATACTTTCATATATTTTCTTGTTACCTTTTAGCACATTTTCATTTCAACTTGAAGAACTCCCTTTAACATTTCATATAAGGCAGGTCTAGAGATGATGAACTCCCTCGGTTTTTGTTTGTCCAGGAAATAATCTATTTCTACTTCATTTTTAAAGGACAGCTTTGTCAGCGATAATATTCCCCGTTTGCAGTTTTATTTTCCTTTGGCACTTTGAATGTATCCTTGTACTCTTTACCAGGATTGCGAGATGAGAAATATACCAATAGCCTAATGGGGGTTCCCCTGTATGTGATGAGTCACTTTTGTCTTGTTCTCTGCCCCCCCCCACACACACAAATTCTATCTTTTTCTTTGACTTTTAATGATTTAATTATAGTGCCTTTCAATGTAGACTTTAGATTTTAGTTTCGATTTGTTCTTTGGGCTTTATGACTCTGAATGTCCATTTCCCTCCTCAGATTTGAGAAGTTTTCAGTCATATTTCTTTAAATAAGCTTTCTGCTCATTTCTTTTTATCTTCTAAGACTTATGCAATGCATATATTTGCTCAGTTTTTGATGTTCCATATGTCCTGTAGGCTTCCTTTGCTCTTTTTCTTTCTTTTTCCTTTTTGCTCCTCTGACTAAATAATTGTGAATGACCTGTCTTCCAGTTTCCTGATGCATTGTCGAGCTTAATTAAATCTGTTATTGAAGTTCTCTACTAAATTTTTCAGTGCAGTCATTGTGTTCTTCAGCTCCAGAATTTTTATTTGGTTCCCTTTTATGATTTCTATCACTTTATTGAAGTTCTCATTTTGTTCGTGTATTGTTCTCTTGATTTAATTTAGTTGTCTATAGGTGTTTTCTTGTAGGTCACTGAGTTTTTTTAAAGATAATTATTTTGAATTTATTGTCAGGCAGCTCATAGATATCCATCTCTTTCAGATAGGAGCTTATTTTGTTTCTTTTTTAATTCCTTTTGACTTATCTTGTGGTATCATGTTTCCCTGATTCTTTATGATCTTTGTAGCCTTCCATTGGTGTCTGCACGTTTGAAGAAGTGGTCACATCATTTAGTCTTTACAGACTGTCTTTGCCAGGGAACACCTTTCACCATTCAGCCTGGGCAAAAATTCTGGGAAGGCTAGGTGCCAGGGTTTACCACAGGTGAGTTCACTACCAGAGGCTACAGGCCAGCTACTGAGATCTGTGCATGCTGGTTGTTGAGAGTCCCCACCCCATTCCTTTTCTTTGTTTTGATTCTTTCCATGTTTAGGGTGAGGTATGAAAGAGGTGGGACTTTTGGGCAGCACCTCAATGGGCTGAGGAAGTTGGACACTCGCTTTGCTCTCTCTTTCTTCCATAAGAGAACTTAGGGCCTGAGGAGATCTCTCAATGCCGCACTGTGCTGGCTTGGGGGAGAATTAAGATGGGTATAATAAAACTATACTTCCTACCTTTTTCAATGTATTTTATCTCATTTCTGTGCTGCACAAGAGTGCTGTAACCTCGAACTTGGATTCTGAAGTTTTCATTAAGATGTTTGTTTGTTTGTTTGTTTGTTTGTGTGTTTTACTGTTGATGATTGTTAAACCAGTGTTTTTGTAAGGAGACTAGAGCTGGAAGCTCCTATTCTACCTTCTTGCTGGCATCACTCCTTCGCTCACCATTCTTACTCAACAAAGCACTGTAAGTCCTATCCAGAACAAAGAAGAAAAGAAGATAAAAAAGGAAAGATCAATAAAAGTACATAGACTGGAAAGAAAAAAATAAACATTTCCTTATTTTCAGATGTCATGATGGTTTGTATAGAAAAATATCAAATAATCTACAAAAAAATACCCTAGAACTAATAAATAAGTTTAGCAAGGTCACAGGATACAAGACAAAAATACAAAAATGAATTGTATTTCTCCTAAGCAAGAAAAAGCTAAAGGAGTTCAT
This sequence comes from Rousettus aegyptiacus, assembly GCF_014176215.1. Lineage (NCBI taxonomy): Eukaryota > Metazoa > Chordata > Mammalia > Chiroptera > Pteropodidae > Rousettus > Rousettus aegyptiacus. The sequence continues at coordinate 84,269,322 of NW_023416308.1, forward strand.
CACCACCCAACTGGTATTACAAGAATTAAAGGAGCTTCTTTAAGAAGAAAAAAGGAAAAAAATATTAAAAATTGAATAATAAAATGGTAATACCTACATACCTATCAATAAGTACAATAACAACTTTAAATGTAAATGGATTAAATGTTCCATTCAAAAGACATAGGGTGGCTGAATGGAGAAGAAAACAAGACTCATACATATGCTGTCTACAAGGCACCCACTTCAGATCGAAAGACATACACAGACTGAAAGTAAAGGGATTAAAAAAGATATTTCATGCAAATAGAAATGAAAAGAAACCTTGAGTAGCAATGCTTATATCAGAGAAAATAAAGTTTGAAACAAAGAAGTGATAAAGAAGGACATTTCAGATACAATAGCCAAGATATGGAAGGAACCTAAGTGTCAATCAATCTAAGATTGAATAAAACAGATACGGTACATATATACAATGGAATGTTACTCACCATAAAAAAATAATGAAATCTTACCATTTGCAACAAGGATGGACCTATGGGGTATTATGCTAATTGAAATAAGTCAGACAGAGAAAGACAAACATCACATTATTTCACTTACATGTAGAATCTAAAATGCAAAATAAATGAACGATCAAAAAATCAATTGTATTTCTATACTAGAAATGAAAGCATTGAACATGAAATTAAAAGTGAAATATCATTTACAATCATTAATAAGTAAAATAAAATACTTAAATATAAAACATGTATAGGATGTGTATGCTGAAGACTACAAAACTTCAAAAAAGAGATATAAATGAATGGAGCTACTGTGCTCACTTATTTTAAAGATCAACATAGTGAAGAGGTCAATTCTCCACAAGATGATATATATGTTTAATGCAATTCCTATCAAAATCCCAGCAAGATTTTTGAGCACGCAGACGAGGTCATTCTAAAATTTATATGGAAGGACAAAGAAACTTGAATGGATGAAATATTTTTGAAACAGATGAATAAAGGACAAAGAACCACTCTACCCAATTTTAATATTTACTATGTAGTGACAGTAATCAAGACTATGTAGTATTGATAGAGGAAAAAACACATAGATCAATGGAACAAAATAAAAACCCAGAAATAGACCCACAGAAATATAATCAATTGATTCTGACAAAGTTAAAAACATTTCAGTGTAGAAAGAATGGTCTTTCAACAATTCATGCTGGAACCACTGGATATCCAAAGGCAAAACAAACAAACAAACAAACACAACACAACACTTCCACTTAAACTTCACACCTTATATAAAAAACAATTCTGAATGGATCACAAATTGAAAAGTAAAATGTAAAACTATAAAACTTTTAAAATAAAACATAGAAGAAAATCTTCAAGATCTATGGTTTTCTAAAAGTTTTTTTTTTAGTTTTACATAAAATTAAATAACTAGGAGAATATAACTGAAAGAATACTACAAAATGGCCATTGCCTCCCTTCTGTGTTCCAACTTTCACAAGACAATGTCTTTTGTAGCCTACCCTAATTGGAAACATACTAGAAAGACAATTCTTGAAAACAATATTTCAGGCAAGTCAAATTAACACATCAAAAGTCATCACAGATATAGAGATATAGATAGAGACCGAGATAGATAAAGATAGAGAAAAAATATATAATAATATAGAGAGAAATTTATGTTTACATAATATCTCATCATACCACACACCATATAAAAAATCAATTCTGAATGCATTATATATCTAAATGTAAAAGGCAAAGCAATACATCTTCTAGAAGATAACATAAAGAAATCTTTTTATGCCCCTGAGGTTGCCAAATATTTCTTAAACAGGAAGAGGGGGAGGGGAAAAGGAGTGGTGAGTTCCCTGAACAGCCATGCCTGGCAAAGCTGTCAGCTCCCCACGGCCAGCAGCAGTGAAGCAGAAGGCAGAAGGAAGAAAAGCAAGACAGCAGAAAAACAACAGTTGAACTTACCAGCTGCAGTTGCAAAACCAAAGTGGAGCTACAGTTCCTAACTCCCAAACCAGAGGCTACTTCCCACCATACCCTTCGAGACAGAACACTGTGGAACCCCAGGGGAATCTGAGCAAATGCTACTGAAACTGTTGCTAACACTGACAGGTGCTGAAATTGAAGGTAGTGAGTGTGATTAAATATCTATCAGAAAATAAAAAGGCATTTTTAAGGCTTTATATAAAGTAGGGATCTAAGAGGCTTCGACGCCACCTACTGGAAACCAAAAGAAAAGTGCCTTCTTTGCAGCACGCTAAAGAGAGACCTTTATACAATAAATCTTATTTCTGGAAAAAAAGTAGAATACATTTCCATTAAAGCCCAGGCAGAGAAATAGCCCATTAAACACCATGAACAGCCAAGGTGGCAAAGCATCTCAGAAAGAAAGAGAAAAATCCCCAGAAAATAAGCTTACAGACATAGAAATATGTAATTTAAATGACAGAGAATTCAGGATGGTACTTAAGAAAAAATTCAGTGAATTCTGAAACAAACCACATTAACAATTTCAGAAATTGAAAAAACAACTAGATGAGCAGAGCAAGGAGATTGAAACCCTCAAAAAGAACCAAATAGAACTTCTGGAGATGAAGAACACATTGCAAGAGTTGAAAAATGAAATAGCAAGCTTGAGAAATAGAGTCAACCAAATGGAGGAAAAGATCAGTGATATTGAAGACAGAAATATATCAGAAGGAAGAAGAGACAAACTGAAGAATGAAAAATAATGAAAGAGAAATTCAAGAACTAGTTGATACTTTCAGGAGAGAAAACATAAGAAAAATAGGCATTATCGATGGCAAGGAAAGGGAGCAGGGACTAGAAAGCATTTTCAGACAAATAGTGGATGAGAATTTCCCAGATCCAAGGAATAAGCTGGAATTTGGAATTTAAGAAGTCAACAGAACACCCAATTACTTCAACCCAAAAAGGCACATTGTATAAAAATTATCAAAAATGAACAACAAAGAATTTTCAGGGCAGCCAGGGAGAAGAAAACAATAACTTATAAAGGAAAACCCATTAGATTATCCTCGGCTTCTCAGCGCAGACCTTACAAACTATTAAGTGAAAGGAACTACCAGCCTAGAATAATGCATCCAGCTAAGCTCTCCTTTAGATATTAAGGAGAAATTAAGACCTTTCCAGACACAAAAATTATGAGAATTCTCTGCTATGAGGCCTGTACTACAGGAAATACTGAAAGGGTTCAGCTCACCTAAAAAAAAAAAAACAAAAAAAAACAAAAAAACAGATTTAGGAGTAAAGTGACTATCAGACAAATAGAAGCAGAGGAGTGCAACTCTAACTAAGAACAGGGCATTATAAGCTTAAGCTTAAATAATAAGAAGAGAATTGTTATAACAAGATAGTAATGAATGTTCAGCAAACATAGGGAAAAATCGAGATAACAATGACTGAAAAAGGGAGGATTTAAAGATCCAAATTCACAAAGAGAAATGAAGATAAGGCATACACAGAAGAAAATGGATTATATGTATGTATATGTATATGTATATGTATATGTATATGTATACACATATATATATAACTATCCTTTACATATTCATAATGATAACCACGCATCGAAGATTCAGAACTGAAGTATATACCATAAAACAAGAAGAACCAGAGGCAAAACTCACACAAGCCAACCAAAATAAAGAAAACAGAAACACAAAGACAAGGAAGCAATGGAAACACTGAGCTACCAGAAAGCAAAAGATAAAATGGCTATAAGAAGACCTCGTATTTCAATAATCACCCTAAATGTGAATGGGCTGAACTCACCTATAAAAAGGCACAGAGTTGCAGAATAGATCAAAAAACAAAACCCAACCAAATGCTACCTCCAGGAGATACATCTCATCTCCAAAGACAAATATAGACTCAAAGTGAAAGGGTAGAAAATGATATTTCAAGCAAATGGCATGCAAAGAAAAGCAGGAGTAGTGGTATTAATATCAGATGTAATAGACCTCAAAATAAAAAAGGTAAAGAAAGATACCGAGGGACACTTCATAATGATAAAGAGAATCATGCACCAAGAAGACATAACACTTATTAATATCTATGCTCCCAGTAAAGCAATTACTAACAGAACTAAAGGGAGAAACAGACCAAAACACTATCATAGTAGGGACCTAAATACCCCACAGTTGGATATAGACAGATCATCCAAATAGAAAATAGATAAGGAAATAACATTTTAAATGACACATTAGACCAAATGGACATAATTGACATTTACAGAGCCTACCATCCCCAAACAGCTGCTTATACATTCTTCTCTAGTGCACGTGGAACATTCTCAAGAAGTGACCACATACTGGGACACAGAGATAGCCTTGACAAATATAAGAGGGTTGAAATCATACCAACCCTATTCTCTGATCATAATGCTTTGAAACTAGAGATCAATCGCAAAAAGAAAGCAGGAAGAACCACAAATACATGGAGATTAAACAACATACTACTGAAAAATAACTGGGTCAGAGAAGAAATAAAAAGAGAGACCAAGAGATACATAGAAATGAATGATAATGATAGTACAATATATCAAAACTTTTTGGGACATGGCAAAAGCGATCATAAGAGGAAAGTTCAGATCATTACAGGCCTATCTCCGAAAACAAGAATGAGCCCAAATAAACAACCTAATGCTTCATCTTAAAAAATTAGAAAAGAACAAACAAAGCTTAAAGTCAATAGAAGGAAAGAAATAATCAAAATTAGAGGAGAAATAAATAAAATTGAAACCAAACAAAAAAAGCCAATAGAAAAAATAAATGCTACAAAGAACTGGTTCTTTGAGAAGGTTAATAAAATTGACAAAGCCCTGGCTAGACTCACTAAAGAAATAAGAAAAAAAAACACACAAATAAACAAAATCAGGTACGAAATTATGACTGATATCGCAGAAATACAAAGGATCATACAAAAATACTATAAAAAGTATATAACACCAAATTTAATAACCTAGAAGAAATGGACCAGTATTTAGAAAAATACAACCTTCCTAGAAAAACTGGAAAATCTAAATAGACGAATCAGCAGTATGGAAATTGAAACAATTATCAAAAACCTACCAAAAAGTAAAAGTCCAGGACCGGATGGCTTCACCAGTGAATTCTACCAAACATTCAGATTTACTACCTATTCTCCTCAAACTCTTCCAAAAAATTGAAGAGGAAGCAATACTTCCCAATTCATTTTATGAGGCCAATATTACTCTGATACCAAAATCTGGTAAGGATAACACAAAAAAAGAAAACTACAGACCAATATCTCTCATGAACATATATGCAAAAATCCTAAATAAGATACTAGCGAACTGAATACAGTAACATATTAAAAAGATTACACACCATGATCAAGTGGGCTTCATCCCAGGGGCACAAGGATGGTTCAACATACGCAAATTGATTAATGTGATACATCATATAACACATTAAAAAATAAGAATCATATGATCATATCGATAGATGCACAAAAAGTCTTTGACAAGATACAGCATCCATTTATGATTAAAACACTTAACAAAATTGGTATAGAAGGAAAGTATCTTAACATAATAAAGGCCATCTGTGACAAACCCTCAGCCAACATTATACTTAATGGTGAAAAACTAAAAACCTCCCCTCAGGAACAAGGCAAGGCTGTCCACTATCGCCACTGTTATTCAATATAACATTGGAGGCCTAGCGAGTACAATCAGACAAGAGAAAGATATAAAAGGCATCCAAAAAGAAAACAAAGAAGTCAAACTGTCACCATTCGCAGATGACATTATTCTCTATATAGAAAACCCTAAAGAGTCCACAAAAGCACTACTGGAAACAATAAGCAAATACAGTAAAGTCTCTGCATACAAAATCAATGTTCAAAAATCCATAGCATTCCTACGCTCTAATAATGAAGTGTCTGAAAAAGAAGTGGGAAAAATAATTCCTTTTGCAATTGCAACAAAAAGAATAAAATACTTAGGAATAAATTTAATGAAACAAGTGAAGGACCTATATAATGAAAACTAAAGACTCTATTAAGATATTATGTATTCTTGGATTGGAAGAATCAACATAGTTAAAATGACCATATTACCTAAAGCATTATACAGATTTAATGCAATCCCCATCAAAATCTCATTGGTATTTTTTAAAGAAATAGAACAAAAACATCATCAGATTTCCATGGAAGCACAAGAGACCCAGAATTGCCAAAGCCATCCTGAGAAAAAAGACAAGGCTGGATGCATCACCCTGCACAACTACAAATTATACTACAAAGCAACAGTAATCAAAACTGCATGGTATTGGCAGCAAAACAGACACATGGGCCAGTGGAACAGAATCAAGAGTCCAAAAGTAAGCTCATATTTATATTGGCAAATAATTGTCAATGAAAAAGCCAAAAACTTACAGTGGAGAAAGGAAAGCCTCTTCAAATAATGGTTCTGGGAAAACTGGAAGGTCACCTGCAAAAGAATGAAACTATACTGTTGTCTATTACCTCACACCAAAATTAACTCAAAATGGATTAAGGACCTGAATATAAGACCTGAAACAACAAAATGCATGAAGAAAACAGGAACTAAACTCAAGGACCTTGGACTTAAGGAGGATTTTATGAATTTGACCTGAAAGACAAGGGAAATAAAAGCTAAAATAAATGAATGGGACTACATCAAACTAAAATGCTTTTGCTCAGCAATAGAAACTATCAACAAGGTAAAGAGACAACCATCAGAATGGGAAGATATATTTGCAAGCAACACCTCTGATAAGGGCCTAATATCCAAAAAGAACTCATACAGGTCAATAACAACAACAACAACAAAAAGATCCAATCAAAAAATGGGCAGAGGACCTGAACAGACACTTCTCCCTAGAGGACATACAAATGACCAACAAATATATAAAAAGATGCTCAACATGGCTAGCTATTAGGGAAATGCAAATCAAAACCACAAGAGATATCATCTCACACCTGTTAGAACAGCTATAATCAGCAGGACAAGTAATAACAAATGCTGGAGAGGATGTGGAGAAAAAGAAACCCTCATACACTGCTGGTGGGACTGAAAATTGGTACAGCCACTATGGAAAACAGTATGGAGGTTTTTCAAAAACCTAAGAATTGATCTACCATATGATCTAACAATCCCTCTACTGTGTATTTACCCCAAAGACCTGAAAACCCATATCCGAAAAAATGTTTGCACACTAATGTTCATAGCAGCTTTATTCACAGTGGCAAGGACACAGAAGCAACTGAAGTGTCCTATGATAGATGATTTGCTAAAGAAGTTGTGGTACATATATACAATGGAATATTAATCATAAAAAGAGATGAAATACTGCCATTTGCAACAACATGGATGGGCCTACAGATAATCATGCTAAGCGAAATAAGCCAGACAGAAAAAGTTGAATATCACATGATATCATTTATATGTGGGATATAAACCTAAAAGCAACAAATGAACAGGACAAACAGAGATTCATGGACATGGACTATAGACTAGTGGTTACCTGAGGGTAGGGAGTGGGGGAAGAAGGGGTAGGTAGATGGTTAAAAGGGGGTCAAATATAGGGAATTAGGGGGAGGATGAAGTGAGTAAAGAGGATCAAATATATGGTAGCTGAAGGAAACTGGACTTTGGGTGGTAATCACACAATAGTATATACAGATGTCAAATTATAATGTTCACTTGAAATTATATAATTGTATTAACCAATGTTACCCAATAAACTTAATAAAAAATTAAAAAATAAAATGAAATATCAGCAGTGCAGGCCATAAAAAAATTAAATTTGAAATAGTAATAATCAGCAAATACTAGATACAATAGGGGCATAAACTTAGATATAGATTGCCCAGGGAAGATGTCAGGAAATAACCACATAGGGGCCAGATATCTGGAAATGAGGACCTTATCAGGAGTGCCAGAAACTAAGAGCAGGTGAACCCAAGAAAGAAAGTCAAGATACCAGACCAAGAAGAGGTAAAGTGAAAAGATCCTGGAAATACAGTGACTATATTATGAGATCAGAAGCTGAGAAGGAAGCAAATGGTACCCAGGTGAACATTTAATATAGACATTATAGAGCAATAAGGTGATCTGAAATAGTCACTTATTTTCACCATTTATCTCACTCATTTTTAGTCTTGTGGTACAGTCTTGGTTCGCAACTGACACAGGTCACCTTGCGATCTTAGACTATAAAACTCACCTTCTATCTGGCAATTCCCAAAAAATTTTAGTGGAGGAAGAGGAAGGGAGTTGTCACCATGATATATAATAAATATTCAAAACCATCCTTTTTCTGTCTCTCCTGGTCTTTGAAAAAGCAAGAATGTTTATAACACAATAATGAAATAAAAATAAAGTCATTCATCAAGAACCCTGTATTTATTTTCTTTATGTCTGAAGGTTGTTAAATCCTAATTATCCTGAACTATTTTCATACCACTGAGCAGCCTCCACTTATGAAGTCAGTAATTAATATTCAATTTGCCTAGAGCTTTCAGATTTGCATGTTAATTATTGATTTCTTAATCACTAGGATGGGTATTTGAGAGCTTTAGAGAACACTGACATTTCAGTAAATGTTAAAGAGTGATTGTCTCTGTAAATCGGGGCTTTTAAGAAAATATTTTGCAATCTTTTATTTTCAGATTTCCTCTCCACCTGCAGCTCTGATTCTTTTCCTGAGGCATCTTCTCAGCTTTGCGCTACTATTATTGATAGAATTATGAGTATGAATCTAGAAAGGGACACTGTTATCCTTTATGATCCCTTTATGATCTCAGCCTGACCATTCTTCTACTAGTGCCATCTCTCTAGCAGGGGCAGAGTGAGGAATACTGGCAACACAAGCAGAGCAGAGGCAGACAAAACTGGGACTAGTTTGGCTAGACACAGCAAAAGTGACCTGGCTATGGTGGTTGATCTAGTTGAGATATCTGGATTATCCAAAACACAGAACTCAAAGAGAATCTTGTTGGAAAACTGAGAAAATAGATGAGAGGAAGCTTTGATGCCAAGTAACCCTTGACACCCTGGTAGCAGTAGCAGCAAGTTGTGACCCAAGAAACAGATCTATCCAATTCCCAAGGTAAAGGAACTGACAAGGACTCAATCAATATGTTCTCATCAACTTAGCTAACTGGGCTGGTGCTCATATCAGAGCTCCAGGCTGAGTTGGGAGCCTGAGTGTCTTTTAACCACGATCTTTTAATGGCTCGAGTCAAAGCAACACACACACAAACACACACACACGCACGCACGCATAGACACGTGTAATTCACAAGAGCTCAATCAATATGGGGCAGCTCATAGAGTATTTCATGAGTGAGAGTCCTGGAGAAAAGGCCAATATGCTAATTCCATCCAAGCCATGCTTGAATCGATCAGGAGAAGACTAACCTAAAGCCAGGAGAAGACATCTTTGGCCAAATACTGGACAAAATAGGGTAGAAGGAAAAGATATTACAGTCATATAAGAGGTTGGACAACAAATAGGCAAAGAGAGAAGAGGTGTGGATATGGAGTGGGGCAGCTTAGAACTGTCATGAAAACACAACTTCTAAATCCTTTTACTTGCTGTTTGACACCCTACTGCACAGATAGTAAACAGGAATCAAAATGAAAGGTTCTCACTAGACAAATGTTTAGAGGGTTGGGGCAAGAAATGCTATGGCTTACGTACTCTCCAGACACCAATCACCCTAGAATGGAAAATTACTAATAAACTTCATCCAGAGTGGAACTGAAACAACACAGATTTCATCCCAGCTGACAGGATTGGCTAATTAATGGAGTGGGCCTAAGCCCACAGAAGGAGCTGAGAAAGAAAGATGAAAGAGATGAGGCTGAATAGAAGGCACTATAAAATTGCAGGCTCCTAATTCATGCTGACCACTATATTGATTCTACTGGGTGAGTTGATCCAAAGAGGACATTTTCCAGGAAGAAATTTAACCAATAGAATAGTGTGTGTGTGTGTGTGTGTGTGTGTGTGTGTACACACCACAGAGTACCTTAATGTATCTTAATGCGGTTTTCAATAGATAGGCTAACCATTTTTCCACCACACAAGAAAAATGGGTTTGGGACACTTAATTATAGCTAGTATTTTTTACATTACCCAAATTGGTAAAGAGCAATCCACTTTTAAAGCAATTTTATGCAACACTTCAAACTAGGAGCATCATGCTTGTATTTATCCCAAGGTATGAAGCTACACAAAAGGGAGCCAGATGTTTTGGCCATATGTACATCCATTATCACCTTTATATTCACTCCATCCTTTTCCTAAAACATTTCTTCCTCACACTGAGCGTTAAGCCTGGATCAGATGCCCCTTCCCAGTGTTCCATAACGCATCATGCAGCTTTCTGTCACTATACTTTCAATTATTTTAATACTCCATGTCTATAGGCCTTACTGAACTGTGAATTCCTGGACTAAATCATTTTGTCCCTTCTCTAGCTCAATTCATCTCTGTACCCCCCAGGAGCAGCCTAGACTTCAGGAATCTACAGGGGTGGTCAAAGCACACTTGAAAGTGATTGTAGTGTCACTGATCCTAATCCAAAAATCTAGACCATGACTTTGGGGATGTTGCTGGTATAACTGTCAAAATCTCCTAGCAATTTCTTGCTCTTGGCCTTTACTTATTACCCTAACCATGACCTAAACCTCCCGTATACTCACATGGTTTTAGTATTGACCTGGACTTGTTTCAGCACAGCCATGAGTCTCAAAACCCTAAAAGAAATATCCGGAGAGCAAAAGCAAAGTATTTGTGTAAGTACAGCCTGAATAATCATCAGAGATAAGCTGTGGAAGAATAAACATCCTCCATCTAAAAATGATGTGCAAGCACTCTTGCTGCCTCAGCTGTGAGGCAAGTGCAAGATGCTGTCTGGGTCAAGGATGATCATTATTTCTGCTGTCTGGACTACTGGAGACAGAATCCATGACCCCAGTAAATCTGTTCCATCTTCGACATATATTATTCTATGAATTTTTGATGTTTCAATCTGCGTACTTTGGGAAGAATAGTGGTGATTACAAAAGAGTACTTTCCGTTCTCCTGGGCATGTGATAGATGGCTGGTTTCCAAGCTTGTCTGAAGCAGGGAAAAGCCGAGGGGGCACTGTGCTAGCTGTGAGCAGCTCTTACATTTGAAAGGCAGGCTAAATCCTTTCAAGATAGAAAGTGGTGGGTTTGCCTCTTCCCCATTTCAGTAATTATCCTTTGGCTGCTCTGTTTCATACAGTTATAGAGTGGTTATTTGGGATTAAAGGAGCAATTGAATCTGTTTCAAAAATAAGTTTGAGATTCCTCTCCCCTCTGACAAACATGTTATTACTGCCTTTGCAAAGGGGCATTTACCTGTCTGTCAGAAATATACTTTGTTTTCATTTGTGCGAAATCCTCTTTTACTTCCGAAGACACATCTGTAGAATAAAATGAATGCTTCTGACAGACATTTCCCAAGGGGAAGCACGAGTCTTCACCCTGCCCATGTGGGTCCTGGCCTGTTTTGTTAATGAAATGTAGTCATGGCCCTGTGTACTTTAAAAATAGAACTCCACAGATTTCCTTCATTTCCAAGGTCTCCACAGCTGCCCTCATTCACATGCTATTTAAGAGATCCCTTTCCTAAACATTCTTCTTAATTTTCAAAAGTAAGTACTTTGCAGTAAAAAGGGGGAAATATTATACTCCATAGAGTGTCTACTTAATTAAGGTCCCTGGGACTAGAGTTCTCTCCTCTTCCTTAAGTGTGCTCAGAGTCAGCAGAACATCATTCTCTGGAGTGAGTTTTCAGGCTACCATCTCTTGCACTTAGTGAAAACCTTGAAAGTGTGTTGTCAAAAGCCAGCTCTAATATTAGTGGTAATTTCTATCTAGACCATTAGATTTGCAGACCACTTTCGCATTCACTACCTCTTTAGGTATTTTAATCTGAGGAAGTAGATGTTTTCCCACTTTCCAGATCAGAAAATGATGGCTAGCGAAGACAATGGTCAAAGAACTCTATTGATAATAGCCTAACCTGGTTCTCCTAAGTAGATATTCCAGGCTTTTTCCACTGTCAAATAAAAACCATTACCAATTAGGCTAAAAGTTATGAAACTGGGTCCTGGCCCCAGGTGTACCTTGGCTATGCTCATGGTTTCCTGAGAATAACTGCAATCCCCCATACAGCCCTCCTCCAGAATCTGGCCCTGTGCTCAGGGATGAGAATAAAAATAATGCCTTTCCACAAAAGAACAGGCTAGAAGTTGTGTGTATGAATGTGTGGGGTGAGTGTGTGTCTATGTTGGGGGAGATATGAGAGGAGTTATCTAATCTTCATATATATCTCAAGAATTCTGAAAAGTCAAGGTAATAAGAGTGAGACCCCATTCTTAAGTATCTTAGGTTCAAAAGAGAAACAATGAAGGGGTTTTAAAGAAAGGTAGTCAGACCATAGCCACAAATTTAAGTCCATTTTTGGATATTATACATTTATTTTATTTCAGAGTTTCTCAACCTCTGCACATTGATATCTAAGGCCAGATAAGTCTTTATTGTGGCAGCCGTCCTGTGTATTGTAGGATGTTTGGCAGTATCCCTGTCTTCAATCCATGAATGCCAGTAGCAGCCCCACTCCCCTAGTTGTGACAGCCAAAAATGTCTCCAGTTATTCCCAAATGTCCCCAGGGGAACAAAATCATCCATCTCCACTTAACAACTACCACTCTCTTTCATTGTATTTATACTTATTTGTCTCCCCTTGACTGTGGGCTACTTGAAGGCAGGGGCTATGCTGTACTCATTCGTCTAATCCCCAAATCTGGCAGACATAGTAGAGACCTTTCGATTCAGTGACCACGTAAACTGACCTGTCATTCCCAGTGATCCTCTGAGGGTTTGTACTTTACAGTCCTGGTCCCTTGGTCACAGTTTATTGGACAAATGGTGGATACCTAATTCAAACTCAATGAATCAGATTCTCTCTCCTGTTGGAACTGAGACTGATAGACTGAAAGACTACATTAGCACCAGCCGATCTTTTGCATAGATGGGTTGGGAGCTCTGAGCAGCCTCTCGCACCTATCACATGAACAAAGAAAGTCAATCTTCCAAGAAATAAGAATGAAACAGATGTTCGAGCAGTGACTAGGGACCAGAAGAGAGTACATCTGGGTCTATGATGGTTTTCAGTACTGCTGATGATTTTTCCAGTTCCTGCCTGAGGCCTGGTTGCATTCCTGTCCTTGGGTTCTATGGAACATCCCTCCATCTTTATGACAGATTTCTGTTTGTTATGTAAAATTGCTTGAACTGAATTATGATACTTGTAATCCAAGAAACTTTTAGTAATACATGAGATACGGCACAAGTTGATATTCAACAAATTTTGTTTCATTGATTGACTAATGAATTAATGGGCTAGCAGCCAAAAACAAAAGGTAGTAAGAGCAGCAGTGCTCTGCAAAAGCAGTAGAGATAGATTGATCCCACTAGACAGTGCCCAGCCCCTCCTAGAAGCAGAGGTAGATCCAGACACTAGGAGAGAAAGAGTTATGTGGCAGAGTGAAATGTGCAGTAATAAAACCTAATAGGGTGTTGACAAGAATTCAGTCCTCTGGGATTCTAACTCAAGCCATTAAGTCTTTCCAAGTTGGGTCTGACCTGGGCTCCAACTGGCCTGCAGAGAATCTAATTATTCATTCAGCCAAAGCTGCTGCCCTAAAGCATTGTAAGGAAACTCCAATTCTCAGTCAATGCAATTTTGTTCTCAGCTCCCTAAGAGTCTCCCAGGAGGAGTGGAGATTCCTCCTAGATGCGGGTCCGTAGCTGACTGGGATTCAAGAAAAATTTTCCCAGCTCTCCCCTGGGCACACTGAGTTGCATTCAGACAAAGGGCATATAGTGAAGGGACCAGACGGAGGTTTGAAGTGACACCAAGGGCAAGTAAACCCCACCTCTGCATAATGCCAGAAGGAAAAGGTGCAGAAGGTCCCTGGCCTCCTAAAAGATAAGCAGGTGAGTCTGGGTGGAGGGACTGATTCCAGTTGTAACCAGGAAGGCTCTGCTTCATTAAGTTACAGTGGCCACTGATGGAGCCATGAAATAAGTGAAGTCAAACTACAATGGGGACACATGAAAAGGTGCTTAACATGACTAATTAGGGGAATGTAAATCAAAACCACAATGAGGTACCACCTCATATCCATTAGGATGACTACTATCAAAAAATAATAATAAAATAAAAAATAACAAGTGTTGTCGAAGATGTGGAGAAACTGGAACTCTTGTATAATGTTAGTGGGAATGTAAATTGGTGTGGCTGCTAAGGAAAACAGAATTACCATATGATCCAGCAATTCTATTCCTGAGTATATGCCCAAAAGAATTGAAAACAGAATCTAAAAAAGATAGTTGTACACTCATATTCAGAGTAGTATTATTCACAATAGCCAAAAGGTGAACGACTCGCATGTCTATCAGCAGATGAATTGATAAACAAATAGAGTATCACCTCACCTTTTTTTAAAAAACTAAGTTCTGGTACATACTACAAAATACATGAACCTTGAGAACATTGTGCAAAGAGAAATAAGCCAGTCACAAAAGCACAGATGCTCTATGATTCCTCTTACATAAGGTACCTAAAGTAGTTAAATTCATAAGCACAGAAAGTAGATGGTGGTTGCCAGGGGCTGAGAAGATGTGGCCATGGAGAGTTGTTTAAAGCATATAGTTTCAGTGTTTCAAGATGAAAAGTATTCTGGAGATTGGTTGCACAATAGTGTGAATGTAGTTAACACTACTAAAATGTACACTTGAAATGGTTAAGATGATAAACTTTATTTATGTGTATTTTACCACAACTTTTTAAAAAGAAACCATAATATTGACAGTGTCACTAATATGACAAGGCTAGAGAAGCAGAGAACCAACATTTGCTCACAGAGTAGATAGCTCTTTGTGAATGGGCATAGCATAAGGCAAACAACCTCCTGCTCAGACTTTCAGGCAAAGAACTTCTCTGGCTCAGTAGTTTCTCTTGGACACTATTTCCCTGTAAAACCTCCAAGGCATCTGCACAGCATATTTCTGTGTCCATTCTTGCTCATTTATTTTAGCAACTAGGGCTGTCTGGGGAAGCCATGATGCAAAGGCAACCCAAAGAGGGTACGTGAACCTGTCAACCTTGTAGGTGCGAACTACCTCTGTCACCAGAGGATTGTAGGGTTCCCAGAGCAGAGAACAGGCAGATAGGAGAACTTCGACACTGTTGATGCTGGAGACCACTGAGACTACAGGTTACCAAGGGGGATGCTACCATTGTTGTATATTGAGGAGATACATTTTGGTTGAGAAGGCAACCTTAGGTGGCTTGAAAGAGCAACCTATAGGAACGTGGATGATCAGGAAGAAAATGCCTCCTTGATAAGTACTATCATTCAGACCCATGATGGTGAGCAGTCATTAGAATAAATCATCACCCACAGCCTCATGGAACCCTAGGCAGCAGGATCTCTCTGAGAATTAAGTTGGTTAATTCTTCTTCTGCTCAGCCTTCCTGGGATACCCATAAGAGTAAGCCACTCCATCCAGGGACCCCAGTTCTTCCAAATGCCCTCCTAATTAAACTGCATCAGAGACAACAGGCAGGAGCTCTACACAGGTTTGCTGCAGAAATGAACCAGTGAGGGACATAGAGCCTGAAGGTGAAGGGCACATCTTGGAGGTTTGTGCCCCCTGCTTTAGCCACCATGAAAGGGATTACTCCAGGAGACCCCAAAGAAAGGCTCAGATTGCCTACAATGCAATTTGATACAAGAAATTCTAGTGTGGCAAGTGATCTATAATATGTGACCTCTCCAGTTCCAGCATCAAAGATTAGGGAATCAACCATTGAGCCATTCATGGCACAGGAAATCCCCAGCTTTCCAAAGAGCTATGTACCTAGCCTTTCTTCTTTCATTCAGTAATACATTCTGCAATATTAATTGAGTAAGTGTGTGGTAGATATTGTGCTAGATGCTAGGAAAACAAGGATGAAAATTAAAGATGGTCCTTGATGTCACAAAGCTTATATTCTCAGGTAGAGGCACATTTTCCTACTGAAATGCAACTGAGTGTGGGACACAGATGCCCAACACCATTACACAAAAGGTTCACAATCCCCTTCAGGCTTTTGACTAATAAAACTGAGTGTGAGCACCATCCCCTTTTGTAAAGAGGGTTATAGCGCACCATTCTCTAAGCATCAAGGCTTCCTGATAATGAAGATATGAAGACTCCACATGCCTCCCAAAGATCTAGCTTTCCAAATCAGCATTTCCAAATGCAGAAGCCCTCCCTAGGGAGAAAAGTCGACTCTTCCTTCCCGGTCCATAAAGAAGCTGGTTTTCTTATAAGACAAATCACAATAAGGCTGTATGTCATATTGGCTCAAAGCAATGATTTTAGAGTCAGAGAGATTTATTCTACCACTTATTCTGTGCCTCAGTTTCCCCATATGTCAAATGAAGATAATAATTTAAACCTCCCGGAGTTTCCAAGCACATTGAAAAAGTTCATATTTAAAACATTTGCACCAAGCCTGGCATATAAGACTCTTAGCAAATTTCAGTGGTGTCCCCTCTTCCCCTGGGCTGACTCCCTTACCTCACTCCTTGACCTGGACTCCATATAGACCTCTAGGGCATCAACTACAGGCTTCCTTATCTTACCAGGGTAGTACTTGTTTCACTCAAACTCCCATTTCCCCAGTTTCTGTTATCAGATAACCATCAGGACCTGAAGTCTCCTTAGGATTCCAGTTCTGTGAGCTCCCATTGCTTACCCCAGGAGAAGATTCAGGTGGCAGAGAACTCTGAAAAGGGAATATTGGACATAAGGAGACATCCATAAATCCCCAGGAACAAAGTCACCCATCCCACAAGCATAACAGGACAACTCTTAGCGATGAGGCAACAACTAAAAACCCTTCCGCTGACAGGCCAAACTGATCAATTTTCCCTGAATTCCCCCTCTCCCACCCTCCTTCTTCCAAGATAGCACTTGAGGGTGGATGAGTTCTTTATTTGTATAGTAGTGCCTCCTGGTTTTACTGCAAATTAAACATGCACACATAAACAAACAATAAATGTCTCTAGAGCAAATATGCAGTTTTCAGACCCCTCATAAATTCTTCAAGGGAAGCTCTATGCAGTTTATAACCTCAATACAATTTTGAGTGAGTTACGGCCCTGTGTGGTAAGTCAGGGAGGTGACTTCTCACTTGGCGGGGGGGGAGTTAGAGGGAGATTCTCCACTCTCCTGTGTTGCTGCAAATTTACTCAGTGTTGGAGTATGGCAAAGTTCCAGCCCCACACTGGCTCACCCTCACCTTCTCTCTATGCCTTTTGATTTCTTATAAGATTCTTCCTCTAATAAGTTCAGAATTCACTCCTGCTCACCAAATACCAGAATTCTGAGACTAGGAAAGTTGTATCCACTCACCCACCCTTACTTCTTTAAAGTCTGATATGGGGAAACCAAGTCCCAAAGAGGCTGAGAAACTTAGTAGTAAATGGCAGAGCCAAAACCAGAACACAGATCTTCTGACTCCCAGCTCAAGGCTCTTCCTAATACGCTGTGGGCTCTAGGGGCCTGAATTAAGTGAAAGAATTTTTAAATGCTTGGGGTACTGGAAACTCTGGATGATCATGTGCTGTAAAGGGCAGGAGATCAGAGAAAAAAGCAGGAGAATAGTTATGAGAGCTTAAATCAGAATGCCAAAACCAAAATCAGGAGCAAAATAGAAGGAGCAGAATGGGACCAGTGCATGGCCAGATTCTCATTCCTGACGGAAGACACAGGAGACATGCAGCCATACAGAACAGGTCACAAGCAAGGAGATGGACAAGAAGCACAGGATTTTCTGTACTGAATCTGAAAGTAGGTTTGCTGTTAGAACATTCTTCTTTTCTGTTGGATGGATTTAGTGCCTTTTTAGAATCTCTTCCTCACAACTAAGAGTTTGTTCTGTGTTTTAGAGCAAGTCAACAGGGGTACCATTCAAGCAGGTCTTAGGCTCAACTGGGTGACTTCCATCTCAGAAGACTCTAGGAAAATGCCGCACCCCCACACAGAAAATAGCATCTTGAGGTCTCCAATAGGAGATTCTTAAGCTGTTTTCCAGACTCATATGTATTCTTTAGTTTAAAATCTAAATTCTTGCATGATAACTATTGTTCCTGCTGCCAAAAGCATTCATCGATAAATAATGAAAGATTGGACAGGATAATAATAAAATTCGAAATAGTAATTGAGTTTCTCTAAAGAATGTGACTATTTTGTATTTAAGAAGTTCTTTTAGCTTCTTGGAACTGAGGGTATGTAACTAGGAAAATATCAGTAATTTTTTCCAAAGTGATAGATTTTCTTACAATAATTGAATAGATTCCTTTTAGTCCTGGTCTCTAACGTCCTATCTGAACAGATTCTAGCCCTTCACATCTCTGGTCTGAGAATTATATTGTTAATTTACAGACAGTCTTGGATTATTAGGTGCATAGAAGATATTCCATGGGGAAGACCCTCCTTGCTGCCGACAGACCTTAAGTATGAAATTGGAATTCAGAGTGAAGATGAATCAGAGGATTACTACTAATAAAACATCTTAGCAATGCCTATGGGGACATATGGGGCTGAAAGTTACTGTCTGCAAGATATGTTGATGACATATTACTGGTTTAAAATAACTGAGTCCACTGAACCCAGTATTTTCTGCTACTGTTTAAGCTTAATGATGACAGACTCAGTCCAAATTAGCATGCCTTCCTTCAGAGGGATCCAGAAGACTTTGTGCATATGTCCATCAGTGGCACTCTAACCCATCATTATGCTGATCAGTCCCTGTAGGGAAACTAAGGGAGTTCAGTACCAGAGAACAAGGACTGGACATATCAACTCCTTGTTTTGTTTCCATGTGGTGGCATCTTCAAATACATACCCCCACTTTCACCCATTTCCAGTGCTGGTGTAATAATGTTTATAAAGAGTAAAATCCATTTTTATGGAATGCAAGTTTTAATGAATACAGAGTTGTATTTACCACTACACCCCTCCCCATTTATCCTCTGCCTTTTGGCAATAAAATTTGACTGCATCTGAAGGAGATCTTCATAATTCTTTAAAGAAAGGCAGCTTATAGCATGAAAAGCTTATAGCTTTTCATAGAAAAAAAAGAAAAGGAGGAATGAAGCTAGAGATGGTTAAAAAATATTTTCCATATCCATTACATGAAATGAACTATCCTATCCATGCCCAGGGTCTTTGAGATTTGTAGCAGAAAATCCTCCTAGTACTTAATGATTACATTTCCACAGTAACTAGCACATTTCAGAAACACAGAGAATGCCTTTCATCTGGATTTCTTTCCAGCATTATCATTCTTATTGCCATCACTGTTAGGTTAGGCACTAGTTTTGCCTAAAGCAACAAACCATTAAAAACTCACAGCCTTCAAGGCTCTCCCTAAGTTATCAGTACACCTATGATTGATCTTATATTATCATTTTGCATTATTATTTCTATCAGACTAGGACTCTCCAGAAATCTGAAAAACTCCCTTCATCTTTGTGAATAGAAAAGCATTTCAGGCTTCATAGATTTTCCCCAGACAAATGAAATATTATTACCTGGAGAATTCAGACCCTAGGTGTTGCTTTTGCCTGAGCTAACAAGAAGATTTAATTCTACATTGCCTTCAGTCTTCCCTCCAGCTGTGTGAAATTCTACCATACTGGTAGGGAGATTTAGATGCAATGCACGGTAGGCTCTCTGTAATGTGGGCCAGCCATTAGACAGAAAAGGGCCATTGTAGCAATACCGTGAGTACCTGGGGTAGGGCTTACTTATTATCTATCCTCCAGCACTTAGTAAGGATCACTGAATGCTTGTTGAATCTCAGCCATCTCAACTGAAGAGACTGATTCCAGCAAAGGCAACTATATGATCAAAGACCCAGGGTATGACAAGTATAATTTGTTCTGCACTGACTTAGGTAAGGCAAGATTATCGGTGGGGTGTAATGGGTAGAAAAGATAGGAGAAGGGGTGATGAAGTACTGAAACAAAAGAATTCAATATCGGGGGAGAGGCATACAGCCTGGTGATGGTAATTCTAGTGATCCATCCATTCCTAGCAGGACTTCAGCCAGTAACTTGGGAAGGGGAGTTTTAGGAAGAAGATTTCTGCTCCCCTCTATCACCACACCAATGTGGAGGGAAGACATTGAATTGGGTGTAAGTCCCAGCCTCAGAAACGGAGTTTAAATCTGACCCCAGTCATAGAGAGAGATTATAATACAAAGCATAATATCCAAGTTACTATAAGACAGAGGCCGAGATAAATGGCCAGTCTGGCAAAGTCTAATACTGAATCAGGAAGTACCAAGACTGCATGGCCTCGAACAAGCAGAGATCATCCTTACCACTCAAACATCAAGTCTGATGTTAAGGTATGCAACTTAACTCCAGGCCCCCCTAGTGATGGGCATCAGGCTACTGATGTAAGCTGTGCCCTAGTCAGGTATGGCTAGGAGATTTCTAAGAAGCTGAGTGAGGACAGGATACAAGCAGTGAAAAACCTGAGGGCCCTCCCAGATCAGTTTCTACTGAGGGTTCAGAAACATGGTAGCTCAGGTTTGAATTGAACCAAAACAGTACATTCTGGCAGAATAATTATCAAAAGATTTTCTCGGCCTGATTTCTTTTATTCGAAGGCAGCAAATCTAAGTTCTCGCCTCCTTAAGTGTCTGGTACAATGTTTGAGAAGGTTGGTGAGTAGGCTGGATGTGTCTTGCTTTGGAGAATCGAATCTTGCCCATTGTTGGCTATGCTCCCTTGGTGTAACCAGGCAACCGAATAATTTTATCAAGACTGCAAAAGCAAGAAAGCTGGCCAAGTTTCATAAAGCAGTGCTCTGGGGAAAGGTATGTTGGTGGCTTCTGAGAGTTGCCGAGAAGAGTTACAAGGAAAGAAAGTACTCACAACAACCACAACACAGAGGGTAGGAGAAAGAGAAGACAGACAGAGGTCAAGATAAGAGGAAAGGAGACTCTCTCATTCAAGAGCCAAGTTGCCCAGTGATTAATAATGAATGTGCCTCCTGTGGCCAACTGAAGTCTAAAAAAGGATGCAAAATCTCTCATCCTTCTCTTCTCCCACCATCATACAACTATTAGTTTTTTAAGATTATATTCGATACCCATTGTATCAGTTAGAGTTCAATCAGAAAAAGAGACTCCAGGTTTTCCAAATAAGGAAGGTTTTAATATAGGGAATTAGACACATGTACAACCATTAGAAGGGCTTGAGAAGCTTAGATCAGGTAAGCAGCTGCTAGAATTCATGAAATTAATAAAAATATTTTTTAAAAAGTGACCAGAGCAGGGAAGTGGCTGCTGAAAATCTCTGCTGTCCACAGCTCAAAGCAAATGACACAGGAGATTGCCAGGAGGTGCTGCAAGCCTCAGGAATTGCAGAGAAGCTACAATCTCAGCAACTTGCAGTGGGTGGTTCACATCTGAAAGATTACAGAAAACTCTTCTTTGCCCCCTTCCCATCCGTCACAATTGGCCATGGAATAATGGCTTCCCCTGCTTTGCCACTCTTCTACTCACACAAGAGTTTACAAAATCTAAAACAGAACCATCCTGGAGAGGAATTCCCGGAAATATGTTTGTAGACTTCTCTGTATGATGATGTAATGATGAAGACAATGTAAAAGCAGAGAAGATGTGGAGTTAACAGCAGACAATCTAGCACCCCCATTGATAACAAAGATTTTGTCAGTCTTTTTTATCCTTGGCATGTGACTTGCAGATTTGAGGTTCATTAGTGATTCCATTTTGTGTCTCTCTCCTTGCACAGGCTTGCACTGAGTACTTTAAAATGGTAGAAATTGCTGGCTTGTTTATTCACTCATTCCCTGAATATTTGCTGAGCTCTTACTATGGGCCAGGTACTTACCTAGATGCTGAGGATACAGTGGTGAATGAGATAGACAGGATGCTGCTCTCGGCAGCTTATACGCTAGTCAAAGGGCAAGACAGTAATAAAGTGAACAAACGTAACAAGGTAATTTCTTTTTCCTAATAGCTTTATTGAAGTATATTTTACATATCATAAAATTCACCCATTTTAAGTGTGCAAATCAGTGACTTTTAGTAGAATTACTGAGTGATACGACAATCACCATAAATCAGTTTTAGAACATTTTCATCACCACAGTAAGATCTCTAATGCCCACTTATGGTTAATCCCAGTTCTCACTCCCAGTCCCAGGGCACCATGAATCTACTTTCTATCTGTATAAATTTGCCTTTTCTGGATATTTCATATAAATAGAGTCATACCAATGATTTCAATTTGAGATAAATATATGATTTAAAGGAATAATTAATTGTGATAGAGTAACTGGAGCAAGAGAGGGGTTCACCTTTGTTTTGGATAGTGGGAAAAGACCTTTTTGAAAAAGACTAACATTTGACCTGAGAGACACCTTTTTAGATATATCAGGCATATATTGTCAAGAGTAAGAGGTAGAGATTGTGCTCATTGGTATAAAATACACTACATACATTCAAACACACCACATGCTAAAATTGTGGTTTGGAGCTGATGTGAGGGTTACACTACTGTCACAATAATCATCGTATAGCAACAGTCAGCCCAAGAGGGTGTGCTTCGGAGACCTGTGGGCTTTTAGAAGGGTACATTCTGGTGGAGAGAACTTGGGGAGAGGATAGGAGACAAGATAGAAAGGGATCAAAAGCTCTGTTTTCTCACCGAAGAAAAAGGCCTCATATGCTATTGACAAACAACATGAGCCGGCACTTACCAGAATACTCAGACATATGAAGAGATGGAACTAAACGAGAGCATCTGTCTCAACCCCTCTCCTGCCCCAGGAGCTAAGCCAAGGTGCAACAAACTTTCAGCCCTCAGAACAGTATAGGGGTGGCAAAGGTTAAGACTTTGGAATCACACAATTTCCGATCCCAGTTCCTATACTTCTTGGCAATGAGATTTGAGTTACTGTTTCCTCATCAGCAAAATAGGAATAAAAACTCTTATCTTGTCAAACCGTTTTGAAGATTAAATGTGATAATATAGGTAAGCAATTGGTCCAGTGCTTAACACATAAGGCCTCAATAAATGATGTAATTTGTTATTTTGAAGAGAGGACCAGCAGGCTCAAAATCCAGGCAGGTAAAAGGCAACGTGAGATTATAAACTATTTGGTACATATCAATTTTTGACTGATTTGACTATTTGAGCTGCCACACTTACTTAAAAAGACAGATGCCAGTGCTACTACATGGCAGAATTAAGTAAAATGACTTGTCTCTCAGAAGCAGGCAGGGACACCTGTGTGAGACTAAACTGATTCTGCAAACACAGGAGCTTAGAGCACAAGGTGACCAGAATATTGAGAACCCCCACCTCACCCAGGGAATGCACTAATATCTCAGAGAGTTTGTTGGATATCCACTGAGGCAGAGTGGGGGCTGAAGCCAATCTGATCTTAAGGTAAGAGACCCAACGGATGTCAGGATTAGAGCAGCTATTATCATCATCATCATCATCATCATCATCATCATCACCCCATCCCAGCCCAATTTGGCGGATGAGAAAACTAACCAATAAATGCTAGGCAAACAAGAAGATTGAAAGTTCAAGAACCTGTTCGGCCATGAAAAGCTAAAAAATGAAGGTGGGGTGGGGTGGCAGTTGATCAAAATCAAGAGGTCCCATGACCTGGGGAGTCTGGGACATAGTCCTTACCACATTCAGCATCAGCTCTCCAAATTCCTTTCCAGGACCTTTTCTAAAGACAGCGATAAAAGCCCTAAAAGGATTATCTTCAGCTAGTAAAACCCATTAACAGAATGAAAGTAATACCTGCAGTTTCTGCATGGATCACTGCTCGCATAGTTTCATCTCAGAATTCTGTTCAGCAAACAATTCAAATGAAATACAAGGAAATATCCATCACTTAGCCCCAGGGCTTTCAAGAGGTAATATTAATTAATATTGACTAACGAAAAGCCAGCCACCAGCTACCTTTCTCCTCAGTCTTCCAAGGGGGCTGCTTTTACCTCTTTTCTAAATCCAGAGGAAAGACTTTGAGGAGGCCTGCCAGGTAAGATTGCACCCAACTGAGCCTAGCCATAAAGGAAGACAGCACTGGCCTTCTCTGAAAGGGGAGATAAATGGAAGATGATCCATGATTAATAGACACAGAACAGTGTGTTATCTACTTTCAAGAGCAAAGCCTCAGCAGACATCGGAACCGGGTTTAAATTCTAGCTCTGTCACTTAAGCAAGCAACTTAATATCTCAGTTTCCTTGTCTGTAAAGTGGGACTAGCAACAGTTCCTGCATCATGGGGTTGTAATGAGAATTAAGAGATAATTTATTCAGAGCATTTTGTAGAGAACCTGTCACATTCTCAGTGCAATAAAACTTGGTCATTCTGATTACTGTTCATACATTCAAACATTATTTGTTGCCATGTGCTGTGCTGGGAGCTAAGGTATGCGCACACCTGGTGTGGTAGAACGAAAAGTGGGTTTGGGAAAATAAACACTTGTGTTTCAATTCTGGCTCTGCCTTTTATGAGCCCAACTTAGTAAACTCCCTAAAGCTTCTTGAGCCTCAGTTTCCTCAACTAGAAAATGGGAGTAGTAGTATATATCCCAGTATTGCTATGAGGAGTAAACAAAATAATGTGTTTGAAAAGCACATTGAAGGAGCAAAAGGAAATGTTGTTAGTCATTTGTGGGTCACTTGGGCATTTTTCTCCTCTTCCTTTCCTCATTTGGTCCACTTCTTTTGGGGCTATTTTCTTGTCTGTATTTGGTACCAAAGTAATATTTCTGATGAAAGAAAAGTTGACCATGAGTGAATTACTTAACCTGCCTAAGCCTCAGTTTCTTCATCTATAAAATAAGAGTAAATACACTTAACATGTACAGCTGTTAGGTTTAAACATAAAACAGGCAAAACATAGTATCTAGACAGATAAAGGGTGCAATAGAGGTAGTTATTCTAAATGATTTTTTAGCACTACCAAGATCATTTTATGAAATACAGTAAAGTCCTAAACAACTGACAGACTCAAATGCAACTTCATCATTATCCTCTCCTTCCCTTCGGTCCCATGCGTCTTGCCTCCTTAGACATCACGTTATAATCCATCAGATCACTAGATCACACATAATAGCCCTTTGCGGCATCTCCCAAGCTTCTTGCTTCCAAACTAGAGGTTTTGCCCTTCACAGTAGCATGTGCCTATGTGCCTACAGAATTAATCACTCTCCAGAACCAGCATTCTGTCACTAAAGATGTACTGTTTGCTACAGTATGCACACAAGCACTTTGCAAGGCATCTGGGATAGGTAATTATGGAATGCAGAGTCCCTAACCCTTGGGGAGGCAGATGTGCCCACGGCGGCAGTACTATGTACCAGGGATCTGATGGCACAAGGCCCTAAAAAAACCCTGTAAGAATCAACACTGGACAGCCAGAGAAGGTTGACCTTTAGGCTGGGCCTTGGAGAAGAGTTTGATAGGTAGTCAAGGGAGCGAAAGGAATGATATGCGCAAAGGTATGGAGACAGGAATGGTGAAAAGTCTGGATTGACTGAAACATGGAATGTTAGAAAAGTGGTAGGAGAAGAAATTGGAGAAACAGCAAAGAAAAAGATGATAAAGATCTGAACTAGAGCAGCGGTGCTAAGGTAAAGAGAAAGTAAAGAATATAAGAGACATTTTTAAGGTTACATCATCAGTTCTTAGCAACCAAAAGACATTGGCAGAGAGATGAGGAGGAGCACCTAGGAGGTCTCTCAGGTGTTTGACCTGGAGGACTTCGTGGGTGGTGACTCCATTGACTGACATGGGGTGCGGGGCATAAGGTTTCAGCTCAACCTGGCATGTGTTAAATCTGAGGTGCACATGGGGAATTTTCGGGCCAAGGTAGGTTCCCAGATGAAGACATGTCCAACATGTAATTCTGTTGGAGCTCCAGGGACCATGCTGATTGAAGTGTATATCCTTCTTTCTGGTAAGTGGCTATGTCCAATAGTCAATTGGACCTATAGACGTGTTTGGATCAGAGGATTTGAGCAGTCATTTTCATGAATGCAGCTGCTGAAGTCATAAGGTAGAAAAGACACTCCTTGTATCCCGTAGTCCTCAGCAGAGAAAGGAGCTTGTCATGTGAGCTTGTGGTATAGCTACTGGGTTGACTCTCTTGGCACAGGTCTTCTCCCTACCCACCTCATCTTTTCTATAGTGTTCACATCTTTCTTGCTTTCATTTCCTCTTGCTTCTTCTTTATAGATGCTAGTGAATGCTTGATGAATCCTGACTTAGTGAATAAGCTAAAACTTCCACTTAGAAAACAAGCCCTAGCTTTTATCTTCCTCTGTGGATTTGGGTTTGCTAGAATCAAAGTAACATTAGCACTATTTGTTTGGATTAGCATGAAGACTTCTAATCCGCTCCTCTGCAATATTCCATATTTTAATAACTTTAATAATTACTGCTTCCTTTTTCTAATTAAGAGCTTAGAGACAGAGACCTTGGAGAGGGACCAAAACGGTGGCATTTGGTATTGCGGAGGATGGGAAGAAACGTTTGCATAGCAGAATCAGTATTCAGAGCCAGCTAAGCAGCAGTTGGATTTCAATTTTGTGAGCGTTCATTGTGCCCCACTGTGGACAAGCCTGGATATTCAGATGTAGCAAGAGAGTCCTCCATCCTGTTTGGGGTTGAACAATAACATAAATTGCACAACAATATCCTCCTGATAAAGTGCCTAGCAGTCCCTAGAGTTTAAGAGAAGTCCGGACCACCTTGGCTTTACCTCACTGTTCCAACTTCAGGGGAGCCGGTTGGGCAGAAATTCCTGTTAAAGAGTTGCCTTCAAACCACAAAAGCAGCTTCAAGTCCTCAGCTCCAGTAGCAGTTCTGCATTTTAAGATGTGCTCTCTCCACCAGAAGCTAACTTTAAGGGCCCTGCAGGCCCCTCATGCTAATCTTTTCCCATCTCCTGGCACTGCATGGCTGTGGAAGCCATGATGGAAGAAAGCTCTATCCTCTGGGCATGGGGGGAGACTGGAGGCTTGGCAGAGGAGAACCTCCAAAAGGGCAAGTGCTATCCATGCTGGTAAAGTGCCCCTCCCTTGAAAAGCAGAATAGAGCTCGGTGGCAGAAGTGGGTCTTCTGTTCCTCTGTTCCCATGTCAACTCAGTCCTCATGCAGCATGTCTGTTTGAAGCCCAGCTTAGGAATGAGCTTGTCTGGGATTGGTTCTGGGGTTCCCCATTCTTGGACCCAGAATCCTACCCTCTTCCCTCTTGAGACTTGTCTTCAAGAACTGAGCAGGTTTTTATTTTAATTTATTTTTTATTATTTTGAACCCTCACATGCATGCCCCTTTTCCTCGATCACACCATACCTTCTCTTTTAACAAAATGTATTTTTAGTGACTCCAAGAGGCTTTGCCTTTCTCAGGCAGACCCTTCAAACGATTCCACTGCCACCCCTTTAAGGAATGCAGCCTCGGGGAGTCAGAGGTGGCTTTCTGGCTCCACTAAAGAAGACACACACACACACACACACACACACACACACACACACACACACGCAATTTCTAGTGTGCCGGCCATCTGGAAGGGACTCCAAACCCCAGCAATAAGTCTGATACTAGCTGTGACTCAAAAAAAAAAAAAAAAAATCATAATCCATTGAAAGAATTTGACATGGGCAACAACACTCTTATAAGGCAGGATAGACCAACTGCTAAATACAGGTTTAAAAAAACCTTCATTAATTCTGACTTGGTGAATTAGGGAGAGTTTCTCAGAGGAGATATTTGATCTGGTTCTTTGAGGATAAGAAGGACTTAACAGATGGATAATAAGGGAAATGGCATTCTAGGAGAGGGGTACAGAATGAGACAGCCAGAAAAGCTTGAAAATGTAAGATTTTGTAATTGAAAAATACATTTTAAAAAAATTTTAATGCAAGCTTTATTTAGGAAACAATGAGATCCAATATTGATAAAGAGCAGGGTTCATATGGGGCAGGCTAGGACATGAACCTGAAATGTATGACACCCCACCATAAGGCCTTGAGTGCTGTGGTAGGAGTTGGGTCTTTATTCTAGAGGGGTCAGAAAAGCAGCATGGCTGGCTTCTCAAGAGAGGAGTGATCCAACCCTTCCTCAGATGAATGAGCTTTAGGAGGCTCACTGCTCATCCATGCGAAGGATGTGGAGATTAACAACAGACCACCAGCTTGAAAGCTACTGCTACCTGCCTGGAAATTAGAGACAAAACCAGGATAAGGGCAGTAGGAAGCCAAAGGAGAGATAGCTCAGAGAGAATCAGTAGGTTTCTACAACTGACTAGCCAAGGTATCGCTGCCTGGGTATGTGGTTGCTCTCCTCACTGGAGTACAAGCCCTTTGAGGGTGAGAACCATGTCTTGTTCACCTCTGTGTCCTTAGTGTCTAACACAGGTGGCTCTCCTATAGAAGTCTTAACCTAGAGGCCCTAGATGGGCTTCAAAGGGGTCTGAAAATCCCCCCAAAATTATATGCAGAATTTTGAGTGTCTGTGCATATGTGCACCTTTTTGTTGGAGAGGGTCTATAGCTTTTATCACATCCTCAAAGGGCTCTGTGACTCAAAAAATGGTTATGAACAACTAGTCTAAAAATTTGTCACCTTCATACATGTTTCTGACTCTTGGTTTCTGTTTCCATTCCTTCTCTAAGTACAAACTTCTTATTTAAAAAAAAAAAATAGGGTCAAAAACATTAAATAGGTGCTGTGAATGTTATTACTATATTTGTAGAAAAACTCAAAGTGTAAATTCAGCTGTGAGTCTAAATTATGCTGAAACTCTGAAAAGCATTTTCCTGCCCATACCTGACCTCATTCCCTGGTAACACACAGCTTTTCAGAACCTACTCTAATAGCGGATGCTTCCATGAGAAGGTGAATTAATTTGAATTTGGACTTCAGCTTCTGCAGCAAATGCTTCTGAAGAAGCACCTTCCAGAGAACGTCAACTTGCACCTTTTGATTACAACCAGGATGGGGGCTCGCCTGCTGCCCATTCCATTTCTACATGAGTGGTAAGGGACAGATGTGGCATTTATAGGTGTCTGACACTTTCACCAAACATTGAAAGGGATATGTTGTCCAAACCCAGGCTGAAGAAGAATTTTGTGCCACTTCTGCATGCGAGGGCAGTTTGGGAGTCGTGGTGTGGATGCCGAACTACTGGATTTTCTGTGATATCCCAGTGGTTTATGAGGACTACATGAAAGTATTTAAAAGTGGACTGGAGAATCTGGAACATATGTTTCCGAGAAGATGAAAATAGATTCTGACCTCAAGAAAATATGCAGTCTAGTTGGGGAGATAAGACACACACATAGAAAAAAGAATCTACTTGACAAAGGGACAAGAAAGTGTATGTTCACCATAACGTAAATTGTTTAGATAGGGGAAGAGAAGTTATAGGAATTCAGAGAAAAGGGCTTCTGCTATGTGCATAGAAGGGGTATGAAAGAGGAGGCAAAGAAATTAGCATGCTGTACATCGCACACTCTCACAGTTACTTATTTTTTCCCCTCTAACAACTAGGGAGTACCTACTATGTTCCAGATATTAAACCGATTGATTTTATATATATTCTCTATTAATCCTCACAATTATGTGTGAGGTAGGAATTTTTCTCATTTTGTGAATGACTGATACTCCAGAAGGGTAAATAACTGTCCAAAGACCCATGGCTATTAAGTGGCTGAGCCAAAACTAAAATCCAGATCTATCTATCTGACACCAAACACCACCAAATTCTTTTCCTACCACAAAGTGTCCCTAAAAAGCTATGAGGACAATGCAGATGAACCTCAAAAACTTTATGCTAAGTGAAAAAAGCCAGATGCAAAAGGTTACATACCATATGACTCCATTTACATGAAATATCCGGAATAGTAAATCTATTGAGACAGAAACCTGGAGGTTGCCAAGGTCTGGGGAAGAGGAGAATTTCAGGAGCATTCCTTCAGCAACTTCGGGGACAGTGGTATTTGAGTTAAGTGAAGCAGCATGATGAGCCAACATTTCTTCCTGATTCAAGTGCATCTGGATAAAGGTGTGTGTATCTCTCCTTAGTTGACAGTAAGAGATTCCCAGCACAGATATTCTTAATCACTATAGAAAGAGATGCCACAGATGGTCCAAAATGTCTCCGTGAGCATGAATGAGGGGTGAAGGCCACCCCTGTTGTGAGTCCCTTGAATTCAAAAGACACAGAATTCTGTTTGATCATTCTCAAATTACTCTACAGGTCCATAAAATGTCTTTTTTATTTTTTATTTTTATTTTTTATTGCTTAGGAGCAACTCTGAACCTCTGTGGCTGAAAAATATAGAATAATCTCTTAGCTAATGAGGGCACCTAGCCAGCCATCCAGCTGGGCTTTGTTTTCAGCACTGGGTGTCTAGAAACTCTAATGAAGGGTGCGAGGGGTCACTTGAGGTATTTGATTTGGTTGTACTGTCTTTTATGTGGGCAATTATAAGCAACATGAAAACGGGGATTTACCAAGGCCTCAGGACATAACCCCAAGCAAGGGTGTGCCACTAAGCAGCAGTAAATCTGGGCACAGACTTTATCTCAGAGTTCCATTCTCCTTTCAGGCTCTTTGGGAAATGTTTACCCTCACTCCATACCACTCTCAGAAGTATCTGTAACTACTGACAGTGGCTTCTGTTTATTGGCAGTTTCCCAGAGCAAACTGACCCTTTCAAACCCTTGTAGTCTTTCTGGAAGTAAGAAGGAGGTGGCAAGTATAAATGGGCTCCACTGTTTCATTGCTTTTCACCAGTTTCTGGTCTATCTTCTTTATCACCAGTCAGCTCAGGGAGCCTTAGCAGACAGGACATGGTTGCCCTGGTAGGCTTCTAACTCATTTTCCTCTGTAGTGTAGGCTCTGTTCCTAGAAGGTGTCCACTGAAAGAGCCTGGGATGCAAGAATCAAACTCATCAGCTGTCCATCCATACCCATTATTGGGTCATGGAAGTGCCCGATAAGATGTGCTTCCTGGGGATCAGCTCAGAATTCTTTATGAGGCCAACTATGATGCAGAAAGTCCCATTCTGTGTAGAATCTAGTAAGAGTTCTATGGAGTGTCCAATGCAGTGGCATACATAGAACTCTATCCAGTACCTAGTGCTTTCCCCATTAAGGGGCTCCATGTAGTGACTGCCCTGAGCCCAATAAGGTATAATATGCTGCAGCCTGGACAAAGCTGCAGGTGACCTCAGCCTGAAGTTCTGTGGCATGCTCAGCAGAATGCCCCTTGAAGTGCTCTGAACTATGCTCAGTGAGAGGTCCAACATAGTGCTAAGTATAATGCCTAGTGCCCAAAAAGTGTCCATCTGATAGCCTGCGTGGCCAATGAATGGCCTTCAAATCCCAGAGCGGGATGCACCTAGGAAGATTCTCTCATATGCACAACCCCTAGGCTCTCCTGTAGGACTGCCCCTCTTGCCTTTCGATGACTCCAATCTCACTGCCAACCTCTCCACAGGCTCTAGAGGTCTTTTAAAAGTCACATAATATCATTTTATCAAAACAAGCAACTTATTCCAAACCCGAAGACAGCCAAGAAAATATAAAATCTCAAATACCCAGGAAGTAAGCTTTTATTTTGAGATTTTTTACACTGTTTTTAAAATAACATGCAATAAATACTTGTAAAACAAAACAATACAAGCAAATAGTACAGAAGTCATTTAAGTATCAAGTGAAATTCCCTGTTCCTTCTCATCTCCCATTAATCCCTTTTTCTGGAATTAACCACTTGTTCATTTGCTTTGTGTCTTTTCAAATGTTCCATGTGTTACTCAAACACATGTATTATATGAATTTAATTTTTTACACATACAAGATAATACTGATTCATTCTCCTAAAACAAGCTTTTTTCATATAATATAATATGGTCACCTTTCTTTATCTGTAAATGTGTGTTTACTTCATTACCTTTGACTGATACATTTTATTCCAGAGTACAGAAGTGCTATTATTTATTTAACCTGCCCTCTGTTGATAGCATTTAGATCATTTTCACTTTTTTACTGCCACAAAAACAGCATGACAATTAATATCCTTTAAATTTTGAAAATATTGCAATATTGCCCTTCAAAAAGATTATAACCATCTAACTTCTTAATGGCAAAACAAATGTAATACAAATCTTTTCATTCCTTCTGAGAAGCCATTAATCAACTCCACTTTAAAATTACAAGAGGTAGGAGGTTCACGATGCAAGTTTCAGGTTCAGAAAGAAAGTGCCCATTTTCATCAGGCTTGGGTGTTATTCTCATGCCTTGGAACATGTAAGCTGGAGGCCAGTCCTTGGCACTCTTTCTCAACTTAGGTGTCTGGCACCTCCCAGCTGCCACCAATGAAGACCTGTCCTAGGTGTAGGGAAGTAAGCTTGGGTCACACTGCCATCAGGGTCTGCAGTACTTCTGCTGCCCACAGGCCTGTCTCTGAAGATCCCATGAGTGATGGAACCTCCCGAGGTGAGCACAAAGCCAGAAGCCATCTCTAATTCCCATAGAAGAGTCTTTTCATCTGCCTGGCAGGATTCTGTCCTGGTCCCTGGCTCTCCCTTCAGTTCTTTACTGAGAATGAAGCCCAACTGGCAGTGGCTCTGCTCCCTTCTCCGTGGTCTTCTCTGCCTTCGCTCCCAGACCTGCTTCCTCCAGCTCAGCCCTGCCTTAGCCCCAGCATCTCCACCACCAGCGGTCATGGTGAGAGTCTTGAGATGCCCACTGCCTTCTCACTTCTCTACCTGTTGTCTCGGACTGGATCAGAATTCACAACTGGACAATTAACCACTCTGACTTTTATCACAGTTGCCCAGGCATTTCTCTACCAGTCTGTGCTCCACTCCCTCCTGCAGTGCCAGGGCCTCATCTCACATTTCATTCATTCATTCAATAAATATTTATTATATGTTATGCATGTTTTCTATCAAATTGCAAAATTCCTACAATTACATACACATCGATCTCTATATTTCTATCATAATATCAATGGTAAGTTATTGAAATTTTATAAATTTATTACTATAGACTGGATCTAGTTCAGTCCTTTTTCTGAAAGAGGTACACTCCTAGGCAGTAACCATTATAGTACTCTATCCCACCCCACTGACACTGTATAATAGCACCCAACATGTATTAAGTATCCATCAAGTGTTGGTCTAAAAGTATGCATGTGTTAATAACCCTCAACAAAATAATTGCACAAGATAAGTAATATCATCATCCCCATTTTATCAGTGAGGATATGAGGCTAAATAAATCACTTAAGTTCACCCAGGCTGTAATTAACAGAATCAGTATCCAAACCCAGGCATCTGCTACAAGAGCCTGCCCTCTTAACCACTATGGCATTCTGCGCCTCCATAGAGATTTTCTACATCAGATCCTTTGGCAGAGGCCAAAAAATTTCATCAATGGTAGCTTTGAAGAAGCCTGAAAGATGAAGGGTCTAGGACCTAAAATGAGAGTAATAGCTCCGGCCAATGGCTAAGGGTAGCAGGCTCAGTGATCTACAGGCAATGGGCCCAATTGAGTCTAGCATGTTCCAGTGATATGATGAGAGATAGTAGGAGGCCAGTGCTGAGGACACAGAGCTCTCAGTTCTGTCCTGCTGCCAAGAGTCCTACTAATGAGAGGAAGCCATTCAGATTTATTCTTCTTTCAGTCCTGGTCATCTTCAGGCTTCTCCTCATGTTGATTAAGAGCTCACTATGAAAATTAAAGGCAAGGACTCTGGGGTCAGAGTGTCTGAGTCCATCCATTCTTAGCTCTACTCCTTCATAGATGGGTGACCTTGGGGTAAATTACTAAACATATCTGTGCCTCGATTTCCTGATGTATAAAATGATGAAAATAATAATATTTTTCTCAGCGTTGTGAGGATTTATATGATGGAATTCATATAAATATTTTAAAAGTACCAATAAATGTGAACTATTTTAATATCATCCAAAGGCTGGCTGACCATTTTGGAGTAGCCGAGACAGTGAACATAAAGCCACAACAAAAGATTTGTTCTTGTATTAGTACTATATAAGGTGCATTCAGAGTGGGGAAAGATGGAAGTAAAATGGCACTTCAAGTGAAAATAACTGTATTAGTTGCTGGAACTTATCTAATCTCTGTGCTCACTTCTGGAGCACCTCTGCACATATAGATCCATGGGGACTCCGGAAAACCACAGACTAGGACAGCAAGAAGGAACCTCTGATGTCATCCAGTCCATGTCCTGCTTTGCAGAGGAAAAATGAGTTCTTACACAAGGTGACGTAGGAAGAGAAAAATAGTCTTGGATCTGCTCTCTAAGCAACGCTGCCTTAGCTGGAAGACATTATGAACTTTGCTGATTGATCTAATTTCTTTAGCAAATTGTTTAACAGATTTAAATCATTTGTACAAAATCATGAGATTAATCATTTGTAATCAAACACAGTCTGACACAGTATGAAATAGCCAAGGGCAGGTCTGTCATGCAAACATCCTGCAGTTTTAATTATTAAATGGCTGAAATGATGACCAGCCCCTCACATTTATCACAAGAAGCATTACACTTCTCAGATAACTTATCTTTAAACAATAAGAAATAAGGAAAAAGCCAATCTGTTCTTGTCAGAGGAATTTATATATATATATATATATATATATATATATATATATATATATATATATATATATAAAAGAAAAACATCGAACATCCACATCCATTCTACAGACCATAAACCTGGTATTTCTCCCTAATTACATCCATCTTCTCTCAATCATCAGCTCTGGGGCACAACGACCTGGCCAGCATCTGGGGCAAATGTCCTCTAACATGCTGGCTTTCTCTGTCCCAGAATATAGTCCAAGTTTCTCAAGAACATTAATCAGGCAAAATGTTAACAGAATTGAGACAGCCACACGACTACGAGGCTGGTAGTGACAGGTGTGATTCCATGAAAAGAGTCAAAGATCTAGTAGTTCCAGACCCAATTGTGCCTCTTAGAAACAGTTCAACCTAAGACAGATTCCTTTAGCCTTCTAAAACTCAATTTCCTCATCTTTAAAATGAAAGAAAGAGCTGCCTACATCACAGGTTGTGAAGATTAAACAGAAAGTGTTGAAAAACTGCACAGCACAGTGGCTGGCACAGAGTAGGGGCTGAAATAATGTTTAAGTTGAAAGTATATGGCAAATAATTTTCTTCCCTCTGAAACTGATCTGGGATATTCTGTTCCTTCTTATTCATAAAAACAAACAAGGAATGAATTTAGCGTATCATAGGCCCTAACGGAGCCTATCTTTGTTCTAATGCTGCCACCTGCTGCTGTACAGCCAACATCCCATGCTGCTATTTCAAGGGGATGCACTAAAATAAATGGAGGACTACATGGGATATATCTAGACAAATCCACCCCGCACCACTCAGCACACTTCGGTTCATCTCTCTCCTTCAGTTTTGAACCAAGGGTACACCTGACTTGTTCAATCCTAGAATTACAGCTGAATTTCCTTGGCAAGAAAAATTTTGCAGACAGGAGATGGCATTTTCCTCTCAGGTGACATTTTCCAGCACTGGAAACATAAGGACAGCCATGGACTGAACTGAGCCAGAGGTCAAAAAGTAGTACACAGTCTGCAGATGTTTTTTGCTGAAACTACAAAATGTTTGCCCACACCATGTTTCAAAAAATTCAAATTACCCACCAATGTTTAAATATCAGATTTCACCTTGAAAGTGTGGGTTTTCAGATTGTTGAAAAATCTGAAGATATAGCAACACATGGCCCACATTTCTTCAGGACAGCAGTTAGCTAGAGCTGAGCACTAAATGTCCCTTTAATGCAGGCAGGCCTTCTCCAGTTTGACACAACCAATCTCTATCAAATCTTCCACTTGGCCTGCCTTGCTTAATAAGGTTACCTTGCTGACCTCTGACCCTGGCTCTACACAAATTGTTGTCTCCTTAAATCCCAAACACGAAGTTTTGCAGAGAGTAGGATGGCTAAATAAAATATTAACACCAGCAAGAAATAATAATCATTAGTAATTACCAAACACTTAGTCTGCATCAGGCACAAATAAGAGCATTTTGACCCTAACTTCTGACCTTAAAGATATTTTCATCTGACATCTTTTTCTGCATATTTGCTTTGTTCCCTGGGCCAAGAGATATAAAATCACAATGACATCCAATTCATAATAAATATTACTTGCATAAATAATCTATACAAAGTAAAACTTGCAATGACAAAAGCTTTAAACACTAAAATTTACTACTGATCTAAAAATGACGAAAGGAATCATATCTATAGGTGATACTAAACACAGCAAAATTTGAATTCAAAGTATCATATAAAAAAGGCAGAATCTTCTTCACAAAATTTTGCTCTGGTAGTTTGACCCAGAAGAATTGTCCTTGCTAAAAATAATGGCCAGAAGAAAAACTCACAATACATAAAGTTATGATCAATCAAGCTAGATAGGGAAAAAAAATGCCAATTAGTTGAGTGTTTGTCAAAAAACGTATATGGAAAAATTGGACCTTAATAAAAAAAAATTTTCGGTAAAATAAAAATTTTAATTAGAAAAACGAAAGAAATATGTTGTAGAAAAAATTGTCGAAGCAACTATATTAGTTTACTAACTGCCCTTCTCCTCCCAAGACCACAGAAAACCCATGTTGATAACTTAGCATGTATCCTTTCATATATGTCTCCATATATCTCACATACTAATTCATATGGTGGAGGCTTTTCATTTTGTTTTATAAAAATCGAACCATATTATATAAATCTCTAAGCATCTAGTCTTACTTACTTAACAATATCTTACAGAAATCCTTTCAAATCTAAATGGGTTTATTTGTAAAAAAAAAAAAAAAAAAAAAAAAAAAAAAAGCCCACAAGAGAGATTACTAGGTTGACGGGAAAATGTTTTTTTATTTTTTAAAAAGTTGCCGGATTACTTTCCAAAAACCCAAAATAATTCACATTTCCTTTAGCAAGGTATGCAAGTACCCTTTCTCTGTATCTCGCCAGCAGTTGGCATTATTGCTTCTTTCCACCTATCTGGTAGAGGTAATAAGCTCAGTATTACTTTAATTTGTATTTATCTAATTTGTAATAAACTTGGGCACCTTTTCATATGTTTGTTGAAACTGTATTTTCTCTTCCACAAAACACCTGTTTACATGACTTGGCCATTTTTGGTTGGGTAGTTTATCTTCTGCTTGCCATTTGTAAGAATTCTTGATATATTTTCTTTACAAATCTTATACCTGTCACTTGAATTAACATAATTTTTTCAGTCATTTATTTATTGACTTTGCCTATGATATCTTTGTCATACAGGAGTGTGAATTTTTTTTAGTTAAGTATGATTAAATTTCTGGCTAAGAGGGTGTCTCATCATTCCCAATTCTTAGAAAACCTAGCACTATAGTTTCCCACATTATTGTGCAAGATATTGTTTAATTATTTTACATTTAGTTTTTATATATATCTTTAATTTATTTTGAATATACATAAGATAGGAGTCCAAGTTTTTCTCCCAAATGAATAGCCAGTTTTGCTAGGACCATTTTTTATAGAACACATCCTTTTCCCACTAAACTAAACTACCAGCTTTCTAATATAGAAGAGGGTTATATATTCCAAGATCTATTTTCAGAGTCTTTATTCTGTTCCACTGATCTAGTTATCTATTTGTATACCCATATAATATTTAATTTATAGTATGTTCTAACATCTTGTAAAGCCTTTCTAGCTAGTTTTTGTTTTTATCATGTTTTTCTGGGTCATCTTTGAGCATTTATTCGTCTATGTAAACTTTAATATCATTTTTATCATATCCTCCCCACCTTAAACCCACCGGAATCCTAATAAAAATTGCATTAAATTTATTTATTTATTTGGAAGAATTTACAATTTTATATTAAATCTTCCCATCCAAACACGTGGTATTTCTATATGTTTATATCTTGTTTTATGTTCTTCTGTAAAACAAAAATTCTAATGGATTATTTGCTTCATATAAATCCTCTGCCTTTCTTGTTAATTTTCTTCCTGTTTTATAACTTTATTATTAATTAAATACTTGTTAACATTTCCATCTGTACCTGTTTATTTTTATAATATATAAACATTTTTGGTAATATTTCTTTTATTGAGTTTTTATTAGGAATAGTTGCTAAATTTAATAATGTCTTTTTAATTGACACATTGATTTTTATATTTTCCTTTAATTTGTTGATTAACAAATTATGTTGATCAATTTCCACTATGGAACTATATTTCCATTCTTGGAATAAATTATATTTGTTTTACTTCTCTTAGATACATTACTAGAGTCTATTTGCTGATATTTTATTTAGAAATTTTACATCTATATGATGTAAATATATGATGTAATATGTGATCATTGTTTGTAAAATATCTGAACTATCAAATTATCTAACTACTATACTGTACTCCTGAAACTAATATAAAATAATATGAAATGTCAACTCTAATTGAAAAATAAAAAATCAAAACTAAACACTTGAACCATCTAGTCTTTAAAAATAAGAAGAAAAAAAACCTGTGTTGTGAATCTGTCTAGTCCTGCTGTCTTCTTTAATTATAGCTTTTTAATCACTTTGTCAAAATCATGTATGGTAATTGGCAAATTCATATTTTCCACTTCAGCTTATTCCTTTTGGGGATTTATATATTTTCTGGGTAATTAACGGTTATTTCTGTTGTCAAACGTATTGCCATAGAGGGTATGTAAGACTCCTTATTATTATTTTACTCCCTATCATTTCCAGTTTTACACACTTTTTGCTCTCCCTCTTTTCTCAATAATAGAACTAGGGTTTGAGTTCTGGTCTTTCCGCCCCCAGCCCCAGTTCTCATGTCACTGTTTCATACTATACCCTTAGAGGTTAATGAAGGCTGAATCTGTAAATGTAAATCATTTGTACTGGTTACTCAATTACAGAAATTAGATTTTTACAAAGTTTAAATTATTCTAATTTTTACTTAAAATAGCTATCTTGGCATAAACTCTCATCCTATATTCATGCTTGGAAAAATCTTGGAGAATTTGAATTGTCTCTATTTAATAAGCAGACTCACTGTTTCCTTCACCCTACCGGTTTTTGACTAGCACCAATAATTTCCATGGAAGAAAGCAAACCCTTTTTATCTGAGACTACAAATGCTATTTAATTCTTGAAAATGGTATTCCAACTAATGAGATTTCATTCAGTTTAATAAAATACTACCTAATTAGGAATAAGATTTACTATTATCCCTAGAGATTTACTAATATCATTAAAAAAAAAAAACATATGGTTGAGAAAGTTGTATGTACATTTATAATTTTGTTCCCTTCTGAATATGGAAGAATATTTAATTAAGATTATTACTATCTTTAGAGCTTTTTCTCAAAGAAAATTTTCTTCATTCTAAGCTATATATCTTCTTTGGGGAAAAAAATATATATTTTAAAAGAAATCCTGAAATTCTACAAGTACATATGCTCTGGTTGTAACCAAAGGCAGACTCCCTTTTTCCCTCTCTCATAATATTTCTATAATATAATATGAATCAGGATTGCTTGCATGTACTTGCTTTCTTTCTCTCTGTGACAATTTTTTATCAATTTTTTTCATGAGCAAACTTGAGAGAGAAACCAATTCTCCAAATACTTCAGACAAAAACAAAAGAAAAGAGTGTGGGGCCTGGTAGAAAACGCCACCTTCTAGACTTAGATATGGACACAGATGATTGCTCAGCCATCTATTTTGCTTTGTCCTCAATACAAACATCTTTTCTGCCCTGGTAGTTAATACACTTCCATTTTTCCCATGCTCTTCTGTTTCCCTTCTATCTCAGAGTTCTACTTTCTTACTCTTCTTGTTCTGTGCATAATCTGACTTCTACTAAAACTGTTCTTCCGAAGGCCACCTTCTCTGTTACGAGTTGAACTGTGTCCCTACCAAACTCTTATGTTGAGGTCTTACCCCCTAGTACCTCAGTAAATGATCTTATTTAGAAATAAGGTTGTTGCAGGTATAATTAGTTATGATGAAGTCTTAATTAACTAACTAGGTGGGCCCCTAATCAAAATATGACTTGTGACCTTATAAAAAGAGGAAATCAGGACATAGATATGCACACGGGGAGAACAATGTGCGTAATGACAAAGATAGATTAGGGTGCTATGACTACAAGCCAAGGAATGCCAACACTGTCAGCCAACCACCAGAAGCTAGGGAAGAGGCATGAAACAGATTCTTCTTCATACCCTCAGAAGGAACCAATGTTGTCAACACCTTATCTTCTA
Source organism: Rousettus aegyptiacus (assembly GCF_014176215.1). Classification (NCBI taxonomy): domain Eukaryota; kingdom Metazoa; phylum Chordata; class Mammalia; order Chiroptera; family Pteropodidae; genus Rousettus; species Rousettus aegyptiacus. The sequence continues at coordinate 84,309,848 of NW_023416308.1, forward strand.
GGCTCCAGAATTGTGAGATAATATATTTCTATTGTTTAAGCCACTCAATTTGCAGTACTTCGTTATGGAAGCCCTAGCAAATATTTCGCTTATATAGTTCCCTTCCAAATTTAATGGTATTTTCTCTATTCTCATCCACAGTAACTTCTCACTTCAAATAATAACAGTGGCCACCAAGTCCTTCTGAAACTCTCTCCTGATGCTGCAAAGCTATAGTCTGTTGATTCTCTTCTATTGTTTCTTTCTATCTTCTTCTCTGAGTCCTCTTCCTCCAACACCCCCCAAAAATGTCAGTGTCCCCAAGTTTCTGTCCAAAATCATTTCCATTACTGGTGGTGATAATTTTTTCTTTAAAAAATAACTAGTTTTAATTAAGCATGTGCCAAGGATCATTCTAAGTATTTTATATTTACTTAATCCTCACATCTCCTCTGAGAAAAATGGTATGTCCCATTGCACTTTATAGATGAAGAAACTGAGGCTTAGTAAGGTTACGTAAATTTCCCAAGGTCACACAGAGTATGTGGCACAGCAAGGATTCAAACTCAGGTCTGTCTGACTCTAGAGCACAGTCACTTTCACACTGCTTCTCACCCTTCCTTGTAGAGATCACCCTCCTTTCTCTAAAATCTTACAGAATTCTGTTTTCTCCTCAATGCAAATGATCCTGTATTCTAAATTTCCCGAGCCATTTCCCCTCCTATACTCCAATCCAGAATTTCCACCTCAAACTTCTCTTGTCCAAAACTGAACTCCCATTTCTTTCCAAATATGATTTGCCTACTGTACCCACTATTGGTTCCACAATCTCTTCAACCACACATGCTTGGAAGCTTCATAGCATTTTTTTTCCAGTTTTGTTGAAATATAATAGATAATTCAATGACCTTTTTTTTCAATTACAGTTGGCATACAATAATATATTAGTTTCGGCTATACAGCATAGTGTTTAGAGATCTACATAACTCACAAAGTGATTACCCCACTAAATCTAGCACCCCTCTTCCTCCTTACATATTTATTACAACATCATTAACTATTTTCCTTATGCTATACTTTATATCTCCATGTCTATTTTGTAACTATCCATTTGTACTTCTTAATCCCTTTGCATTTTTTTGCTGTTCCCCTAACCCCCCTACCATCTAGTAGCCCTCAAAATGTTCTCTATATCTGAGTTTATTACCATTTTTGTTGTTGTTGTTGTTTATTTTGTTCTTTAGATTCCACATGTGATATCATACGATATTTCTCTTTCTCTATCTGACTTATTTCATTCAACACAATACCCTCCAGGTCCATCAAGGCAATGTCTTTTTCCATCCCCTTCCTTTAAGTCTGTGTGTGTCTTTTAATCTGAAGTGAGTCTCTTAGGTAGTGTATGTAGAGGTCTTGTTTTCTTATCCATTCAGCCACTCATTTGGTTGGAGCACTTAATTCTTTTCCATTTGAAGTACTTGTTGATAGGAATGTAGTTATTGCTATTCTTTATTCATATTTTTGATACATGTTCTTATCTTCTTAAAGAAGTCTCTCCAACATTTCCTGTAATACTGGCTTGATGATGATAAATTTCTTTAGCTTATTTTTGTCTGGGAAGTTCTTTATCTGTCTTTCAACTGTAAATGATAGCTTTGCTGGATAAAGTATTCTTGGTTGCATATCCTGGGTTTTCATCACATTGAATATTTTGTGCCTGCTGTCTTGCATAGTTTCTTTTGAGAAATCAGCTGCCAGTCTTATGGGTGCTCTCTTGTAGATAACTAACTGCTTTTCTCTTGCCGCTTTTGAGATTCTCTCATTGTATTTAACATCTGGCATTTTAATTATGATGTGTTTTAATGTGGGCCTCTTTGGATTCATCTTTTTTGGGACTCTCTGAGCTTCCTGGGATTGCCTGTCTATTTCCTTCACCAGGTTAGGGAAGTTTTCCATCATGTCTTTGAATAGCTCTTAAATTTCTCGTTTTCTTTCAGGTAACCCTATAACATGAATATTTTTACATTTAATTGTTTCCCATGGGCTCCTTAAATTATTATTATAGTCTTGGCTTCTTTTTACTTGCCATTCTGATTGAGTGTCCTTGGCTTCCCCGTCCTCTGTATCAGTGGTTTGATCTTCTTCTTTATCCACTCTGTTGATTCCCTCTAATATACTCTTTATCTCAGATAATGTGTTCCTCATTTCTGACTGGTTCCCTTTTAAAATTTCTATTTCCATTTCTACATTATTTATCTCTTTGTTAAAGTTCTCGCTAAATTCAATTACATTTTCCCTAAGTTCATTGAACATCTTAATAACCAGTGTTTTCCACATTGCATCTGTTAGATGGTTTGACTCCATCATTCCTGGATCTCTGTTTTGTTCTCTCATATGGTCTCTGTTTCTTTGTCTTCCCATTTTGGCTGCCTTTCTGTGTGTTTCTATGTACTAAACAAAGCTCCTAAGTCTCCCAGTCTTATTAGCGTGGCTTGGCACAGACCTAAGAGGGGTTCAGCTGCAGGCCAAGTTCAGCCCCGGCCTGTGCCACTCTGAAGCCACCTGTTAAGATTCAGCAAGCAATCCAAGATACTGCGCTTATAGTGGCTTCAAGAGGCCACACCAGAATCTGAGGTCAGTTGCCACTAGTGTGAATCTTGGCTTTGCTCAGCAAGGAGCACCAGACTCACAGAGGACATATCTGGATGTGGCTCAGGTGGGGCCATGAGTTGGGGGAGACAGCATTTCAGGGAATCCTCTGAGCAGAGCAACCTGTTATCCAGTTTGACGACATCTCAGCTATGGAGGTGCTGAGTCCACACACTGGGAGCAAGGAGAGCTCAACAGAGGAGCAATGGATACTACCAGCACTTCTGTCAGGGAGAGCGCCTCTCCTCTGGCCCTCACTCCGACAATTCAGTGTCCCCCTGTAAGTCCCTGGTGCCCCCAGTGCAGTCGACCCAGAGCTGGTGCTCAGAGGGAGCAGGTCCATCACTGTAAAAGTCCACTTGCAGACATTCCCCTTTAAGAGGCATCTGCAGCTGCCAGCTTTTGCTTCCATAGCCTCTGCCCCACTCGGCTGCTCGGACTGGACTGGCAGCCTCACATCTTCGCCCCCTCCTACCTTCTACTATTGCAGGGTGATTTCTTATTTCTCTTCCCTGCTGTAGTGCTTCTGTTCATTTAGATTCCAAGCAACTCTGCTTGCTGTTTGCTCCATTTTTTTGTCACCCCATTGATGAGGTTGCAAGAGGGATGAACAAAGCCTCTATCATCTATGCCATTTTTACCCTCGTCCCATAGCATTTTTGATGCATCTCTGTTCCTTGCCCCTTTTTATAATCAATTGCCAAGTTGTGTCAATTCTAGTACAAAACATCTATTTAGGTTGCCCACTTGTCGGGAGCCATTAAGAGACACTGAAGAAGTCACGTAGCTGATAGCCATGAAGCAGCTGCTGCTGCTGAGACTGCTTAAACAAAGATTCTAGGAAGCAGGGTGTGGAGTTAAACATTACTGACCCTGGAGGGGAGATTTGACTCCTAAAGAAATCTTCTTAAGATAGTGGAATGTTTTACAGCCCAGAAAAGAATAGGAACTTATGTAAATGTCAGCATTCCTATGGAAATGTACATTGTGCTTTGCCATTGTACTCTGTACTTTACTATTGTACTCTGTACCTTACTATTGTTCCCTGTGCTTTACTATATTGTACCCTGTGCTTTGCTATTGTATCCAAAAACTTATATAAAGGCGGTGCTAAATTAACTCGGGGCTGCAGCATTGACTGTATGCCCTCCCAAAGCACTTTCCTATCTTCTTTTTTTCTTAGGCTTCACCCCCCTCTTTCAGGTACTGATCGACTTTAGCCGGCTGGCTCCGGCACCCACTCCTCTATTCCACCTGCCTAAATTATCTTAATAATTGCCTAATGTCTCTCCATATTTCATCCTCTCCTTCTTCCTGTCCATCTTACATCTACTGCCAGCTCTTCCTAAAACTGTCAGCCTATCGGGTTGCACTGCTGCTGCAATGCTCATTGCCTAAAGAATAAGGTCCAAACTCCTTACACAGAGGATGAGGACATCCCTAGGATCTAGCTTCAGTCTACCTTTCCAACCTCATTTGTGCACCAAACAAAACTTCTGGCAGTTCTAGACTAAAAATTTACTCCAGATCTTTCAGTGGCTGTTGGATCTCTCTCCCTCCTCTGAACTCGTTTTATATTTTATTTTTATTTGTCTTAAATCTTTATCACTTTCTACTCCATTGGTCTACATGCCCCACCATGAAGATTATGAGTTCCTGGAGTGCATGGACCATAATTCATCTTAGAATTTGCCACAACACTTAATACAGTATGTAGCATATGGTAGGTGCTCAGTAGGTATTTATTGGCTTAATTTTTGAAGTCTCTAACTGCCTATAATTTTTGAAGTCTCAAACTGCCTATAACTATTTGACATTCACAGAACTCAGAGCAACTAAACCTTCGAAACACAAAAATTACCAGGAGACCTGGATCACCTGGGTCCCATTCCGATCCAGTCAAAGGTTGTCATTATACACAGCAATCCTGCTTTTTGTTCCTGTGGAGCACTCCAGGCTAAACCATCCCACTCACACCAAAACTCTTTCTTATCATTCCCATCCCACTCTGGAAGGTCAGAACATGTCATTGCCCTTCTTCTTGCCTCAGTTTACAAGATGCTAGATAGCTGCCTAAACCCTTCGCAGTGATAACAAGATAATTGGGACCAAAGTACATTGGTAGGGCCCTTTCATCTAGTTGTTATGACTAATCCCATGCCCAGAGGCCACCACTAGGAGGCTCCAGCATGTCCCTGAAACCAAGCTGTTTAGCAAGTCCATGGCAAAGATTGGAGAAAAACTTCAAATCCTTGATTTCTAATCCCAAAACATGGGAATGCAGAGCAATCCCAACTGACTATTCACCTATATGTACAGCTGGTGGGGGAAGGGGTGGGCGGAGAGTACCAAAGCCTGATGAGAAACAAGTGCTTATCTTGGCCCTGCAGATTTGAGATTCCTGGTGTGGGAGTTATGTCAATGACATGATTTCCAAGCAGGGCAGAGGAGCTGATAGTTTGAATTTTTAAGCAGATCTGTTTACATTCACCCAAGGCAAACAGGGCAAGAACTTACCAGAATTCCTATACTAGCTCCATGACATTATTATTTATTGTTGTTGTTAATATTAGCATTGATAATAAAAATAGGTACAATTTGTTAAGCACATGCTATATACCAAGGATTGTACTTGATTATCTGTATATGATATCATTTGACTTTCATGCTGCTCCTGTGAAGAATTATGATTTTTAGGAAACTACGGTTCAGAAAAAAAGTGACAGATGTTCCAAGGCAGAGTAGAAAGCAAGAGCAAAGACATGGAAATGAGGGAAAGCAAGGTACTGCAAGCAGCCGGGTATTCCTGGGGAACACAGCATGAAGAAGAGCATGGAGCGTGAAGGCTCCTCTTATACGCTGTTTTAGGCAAATGACTTTATCTTGAGGCTTATTGGGAGCTTTTGAAGAGTTTTAAACATGGTAATGACACATCAGACTTGTGTTTTGGAAAATGGGGTGCAAAATAGATCAGAGGAGATGGATGGAAGGCAGGGGAACCAGCTGGGAAACTGAAGAATACTGGAGAGGGATAATGACAACGTTGGGCCTACTCCATCTCTTTGATGATGAAAGGAAAGTGTGAAACAGAAAAATACTTGGAAGAAAAATTCAGCAGATATTGGGGAAGTATTCCATAAGGTTTCAGCTGACAACATCTTCAACCTCTTCTATTGTGTCTCAGACTCACATATCCAATGTACTGTGGATGGCCCATGAATATTATGCAAGGGAAATGAGAATAAAGAAAGCAAGAGTTCTGATTACTTTCTAGTTGAGACAATACCAAATAAACAAGAAAAATGTCCAGTAGATATAAGTGTTATGCAGAAAAATTAAGGTGATGTGACAGGGTTCAGGCTCATTTAGAAAGAGTGGTCAGGAAATCCTGTCTGAGGAGATGCCATTTAGACTTCCTAAGGTCATGTGAAAATCAGGAGAAAGTGCCTTATTGTGTTGGAAGAATCCAAAGTGGGCCAGTGCAGCTGGAACAGAATGGGCAAAGGAGAAAAGAGAACAAAAGAAGATCAGAGAGCTAGGCAGTGGGCAGATCACATAGGACTTTGTAAGTTATGTAAAAAATAATAATAATAATAATTTTATTTTAAAAATCATAGAAAGCTGATGGAAGGATTTAATCAAGGGAGTGATCTAACCTAATTTAAGTTACTAAGTAATAACTCTGGCTTCTATATGAAAAATGTAGGTAGGGCAAGTGTGAAAGGAAGGAAACTCTTGTAGTTATCCCATTGAGAAATGATAGTGCCTTAGAGAGACTGATGATCCATTGTGACAGATAAAATGTGAAAGGTGAGGAAAAAAAGAATCAAAGTTGACTACTTTTTGGCTTGGAAAAAGGATAGGGAAGACTGTGGCAGGGAGAAATCAAGAGCTCTGTTTTGAACATGCTGAGGTCAAGATGCCTATTAGATCCCAGGGACTATTATAAGTAGGCAGTTGGAAAATACAAGTCTGGAATTAAGGAGAATGATCAGCCCATAGATGGTATTCGAAGCCATAGAACTGAATGAGATGTCTTAGTGAATAAGAAAAAGCATAGAAGAGATCAAAAACTAAGCCTGGAGATATTCCAATATTTAGAAAAGAAGTCAGAAAAAAAGGAAGAGGTGAGGAAGGGGATTGAGATGAAGTAGCCAAAAGTGGGAAGAAGCCAATAAAAGTGTGGTCTTCCTAAAACTATGAGAAAAACATGGTCAAGAAAGGACAAGGGACTAATTGTGTTAAATGTTGCTAACAGTTCAAGTTATAAGAATTTTTCAAGTTATAATTTTACAAGATGGATGCTATTGATGCATTTGAAAAGAGACCTCAAGATCTCAGGGTGATGGTGGGGACAAAGATCAATTAGATCAAGTGAATGAAGGAAACGAAGTAAGGAAATAGCTTCAATGTCCTTAGAAGAACTACATGCCAAAGGTAACGGTTGGTTATTATTTTCACTAAAGGCTCTTTAGAAATATTAGTATCATGCTCACTTTTTAAGAAAAAGGATGAATTTAATTTTGTCTGAATATATTTTATCTGTTTTTTTTTTGCATCTGATTTTGCAACTTAATGCAAATGCACTTTTCTGTCTGGCTATAATCACTAAGGTAGTCATGATACCTGAGACTTCATTATTGTCTTCTATAAGGTCCACAGTGTCCCAGAAATTTTTAGGAGTTGTATGAACTCCATCACTAGCGTGCAGCATGTTACAAAATATACTTCCAGCTCCTTTTAGCCGTGACCTGCTTCTTTGAGTCAAACGCAATCCAGAGGTTATTCTACTTTCTCTCCTTCTGAAGAGTAAGGAGGTAGCCAGGGCTGAAGAACTACAGAAATCTGTCTGAGTGAGTTTCACTTATGTGTTCACATGGCTTCAGATTCTCTTAGAGGATTTTAAGTTGCCCTGACTGAGGTGGCTGTGCTCTTGAACTGTTTCTCCACTTAAAGATTTTTGTCTAATTTCTGCAGAATCACAAAATGGTCACTCCTTTTCCCACGCCTATCCTTGACATGTTCAGAATTGCTAAAGACAAATAACTATAGTGACCACTGTGACTACTGAGGACAAGTCCCATTTTTTTTAAAGTCTTCTGGGTTAGAAAACTCTCTTGACTGTGATCAAAACTGCTGCCCATATTTTCAGGGTTTAAGAAGCCCTCTTATCTTTCATGCTCTCTGCCCAAAATTTATCTTCTAAGTTACATGTTTTCAATTCCAGCACAGATGGACTGGATGACAAAGGAAGCTCTATGTTATGAGAACAGCTGTTTATTTCAGGGATGGCAACTCCTAATACAAGGCCAACAAAGATTTCCCAGTGGGCCTTTTTCTGCTTTTTGGACTTTGCTGTGATCCTATCATCAAAACATTAAAAGCAGTTTTAAGATCGTCATTGCAATTAACTCTAGAAGTATAGCTCCCTGGTGTTCACTGTCTTCATCTTGACAGGCAAACATTTATAAATATTTACATAGCTCTTTTGACCTCATCTTGGTTTCACTTTTCTGGGGGAGAGATGAGGTTTCTTTAAGACTTTTTATAAGTTATGTTTGACAATGAAACTTAGCTAAGACTTTTTAAATACATTTTTCTCTTCTTTCCTTTCTTGTCAATAACTGAAAAGAATGAAGATGAAAGAAAGAAGATTTGATTCTAATAAATATAATCTTTGATGGGTTTGATATTGCCTAGACTTTTTTGTCACATTTAGAATATTTGTTTTTAGAAGTTTTATTCTCATTACAAGTCATGGAATTGGAAAACTTAAACATATTTTTTTAAAAAAATCACATTTTATGAATATAATATAGTCATTTTCTTTACACAGCTGAAGCATAGTTTAATGATTCATGGGAACCTTTCATTTCTTATTTAATTTTTCCTATTTAATTTTCTAGCCTTATCTTTTCTTTGATGAGACTCGTTCTGAATTTTTCATTTATAGCCAATGGAGTTTTTACACTGGTGCATTCATCCACATAATAAACATTTACGTGGTTATCACATGCACACAGACCTATGTTAAGTGTTATCTATGGTCAAATCTCAAAGAGGTTAGTTGGAGAAGATACAGAGCCTTTATTAAAAAGAAAAAAAAAAAAAACAAGCCACTATAGGAACAAGTACATAATAAGTAGTCAAACAAAATATGGTTGTATCTAAAAGTAAATCTGTAATATTCTTTTAGTAATATTACACATAGTACACAATAACTTGATTGCAATATAAGTAGTACTAGATATGTGTAGCAACACTGTAAGATGATTCAGCTGTAACTGGTAGCGATTTCATGTACTTTAGGTTACTTTCCTAAGCACTTGCTCACCAAACAAAGTGCAGACTGTAATTTTTATTTTTAAGCAGAAAAAAAGTTTCTGTTGTCATTTGCCAAATTAGTAAAGTTTAAAGAAGAGAATATTTCCATTCGATAAAGCATATCAAAGTGGTATGTGATGTTTCGAGAAAGAAAGCAGAGGATCAATTCTAAAACCGGATCTGGGGACCATGCATCTAAGAGGAAAGCCATTTTAAAACTACAGACACGTCAAGTCACCAAAAAAAGGTCCCAATTTACAATAATCAGCTGTATCCATCTAATAACATATCATAAAACCAACAAGCCATGTTCTACTCATAAGGTACTAGTAAATATCTACGTAAATTTCTCCCTAAGAACTGCATATTACCCATAATCATAATTTATACTTTCAAAATGTTTTCACTACTCATCAATGAATGAAGAAGGGTGTTATACGGGATGCCAGTTGCAGCTCTGATTTAAATTGAGGAGTGACATATCGGGACCATTAGGGAGTGGCTACAGGCAGGACGGCTTTGTCTTTGTTATACTGCATTATGTGAAGATAAACCCAGACTATAAAGCTGGGCTCCAATGAAAAAATCAAATAAGGCTGACAAAACTAACTAAAAGACAAGGCAAGAGAAGCACATTGGGTATGTGAATCAAACCTCTACCACCAACCTACACAATAACAGGGAAGAAATAAAAATAGAATCTAAGTCTATATTCCACTGGTTAATTTAAACTTCTTGTCATTTCATCTTTAAATCTGCTACTCAGACTCATCAGAGTTGACAAGCAAATAGAGTGTGGTTTACAGAAAGGACCTAGTAGAAAGGAGAGAGAGAAAAAGCTATGCACCAACATGCTCACCAAGCCACATGGCACCTCTGCATGCAAAGGTAAACAGAACTGACCCAAGGAAAAAAAATAAACAAATGAAAACCTGTGAAGTGGGCTAAGGTAGCCTTTAAGAGTGTCCCCTTTCCTGGTTCTTTCTCACCTTGCCTACTACCTTCCTATTTACAATTCTTTAGTCTTCCCACCTGAATCCCAACCATTCACACTCCCCAATCCACCACTTCCAGGCCTTTGAAATAAGGAAAGATCTCTAGTGAATCTGTTGAGGTCAGATATTCTTAAACAGAATTTAACACAGAATCAAATATCTGTAAGTAACTTTAGAAGTCTTTTTCCCCTGATTTTCACCCTTTGTACCAATTCCCCTAGATAATCTCACACACAGAATGCAGCCTCTAAGTCAACATCTCTTCTGATTGTAAATCAAGGCCCCCTGGGGCAGCCCATTCTATTTCTGGACTATTCTAATTATTAAAAGGTTCTCAGTTGAGTTAGCCAAAATTAGCCCCCCACAATTTCTCCTCACTTAAGAAAGATAAAACGAGTCTTTCTCCTCCTGTCAGCCTTTCACTTTGTTTGAAGGCAGCTGTCACCTCCCCACTGAGTACTATGTTCCTGCAGTTCAAATACGCCCAACTGCTCCTCATATGACATGATTTATAGGCTCCTATCTTGCTCACCCTCTCTTGGACATGTTGCAGTTCAATAAAGTCCCTCTTCAAAAGCATAGCCCAGAATGGAACACAATATTGCAGGAATGGCCTAAATACAGAATGAAAGCTGTTGTCTACCCTTAAAAGAACGTCAGGCACCAAGGATCATATGAACAAGAGAAGGGTTTCTATGGTTGTTATCGGAGGGTTGTTTTTTTGTTTTTTTGTTTTTGTTTGTTTGTTTGTTTGTTTTGCATGGGCAGGAGGTGGGAGGGGAGAGTTCACCATGCTTTTCATTGTGAGATTCTGTAATTAAAAAACACAAATGAGAAACGGCTATGTGCAAGGCTCTCAGCGAGGGACTTCTGGAGAAACAAATGAATAAAATATATCCCTGAAAGAGTCCACATACTCTTGTCCATGCCTTGTCCCCTCCCTTTCATAGGCTTTTTGATAAGGTTATTAGAGCACCTGGTTAGGCATAGGGGACCCTCAGAAAGATGAGTCTTGAGCTGGTGCCAGAATAGCTAGCTGTTCAGGTCTGTGCTCTGTTAACAGCAGTATTTCATATGCTTGCATTACTGGTCCCATTGACACTCCCGCATTACTGGTCCCATTGACACTCCTGCCATACCAGCCTCGCTCTTGTATACTCTGCTCCCTCTTCCCAGTCTGACAGCCCTCCCTGCTTCTCCAAACACAGCCTCCTTTTCCTTCCTCTGCCCACATCCCCAGGTACTACACATCTAGTATTCTCCAGACTCCGAGGACTCTGAATGGAAAGGTGGGCTTCACAGTACCTGCTGCCTAGGAACTCCTGAACACAGGGTTTGTCCATCTACCACGGTATCCCGAGCACCTTGAATTCTTTTGGCCGTAGCAACTGTTGGCTGCCGAAAGGAAGGAAGGTTTGCAGCTGCCATCTGTGTGATTAAGGATACACAAACTGAAGCCGTTCAGTTATACCAGGCTGTTGGCTATACCAGACTGCCTTTTATAGTATACAGTGCTGAATGATCTCGAGGATCATTCATTTTACAGTTGACAAAATGAGGGAAGCCCAGAAAGTTAACTGACTCTTAGAGAAACAGAGGAGCCATAGCGATAACAGTGTGGATTATCATGATTCCCGGCTCAGTCGCACTTCCGCCGAAGGACGTTTTTAAAATTCAAATATTTTCTGTGTATTTAAAGAAGTGACCTAGGAGTAGATGCGGCTGTCCCTCTTCCTCTTAATATTTTAATAAATAAGTTTTCTAGACAATGAACTTCTGCCACACTTAGTATAGAACATATCTCCCTTCATTGCTAATCGCATATCAAAAAGTTACTACATCAGCGCGTTGGTCTCCCATGTCTCCCATACCTTCCTCCCGCGCAGGGCAAGGAATCGCAGCGCACAACTTGGATTTTCTGCTCTTTGGAGCCGTCCGAAGGCCCCAGCTCGATCATCCCAGAGGAAGGGGCCGAGAGGCACAGGTGGGTCGGACACCCAGGGACTCGTCTCTCTCCCGTCTACACGGATCCGCTCTGGGGAAGAAAGGAGAGCCCAGGCTCCCGAACGATTTTCTGGAGTCTGACTCCACTCGGGCCGCGTGTGTCAGGAGGCTGCGGCCTCCGCTCTGGCCCTCAGTCTCGCGGTGGAAGGAGACCCTGGCAGCGTCCCCGCGCTCGGCCGGCGAAGGGACGCTGGGGCGCCAGGGGCGCAAACGCCCCCTTGCCACGCCCTCTTCCAGGCCCCGCGCCCAGACGCCAAGCTCGATCCCCGGCTCTCGCCATTCTCCTCCTCACTCTGCTGTCCTCTTCCACTGGTTCCTGCCCCTACACCCCTTCCTCCTACCTCGCAGCAATCCCCTCTCCCACGCTGCCCCATGTGTACCCAGGTTTCCCCCACCTCTCCTCCAGCTACCAGGCCCGGGGAAGACTGACTTGGAGCGCGCCACCTTTCCTGCGCACTGGCAGACAGGAAGTCATATTCTACCCAAAACCGTCTTGATTTGAGACCCTTATGGTAAGACATTTGTACCGCCCATGAGTGGACAATTAAATAAAATAATATGAGGGAACGGAGAACCTAATAAATGCCATTTTCTTTTCTAAGTAAGTTTCCAGTATTGTGACCATTTTATTAACTGAGTCTGAGACACAGGTTGGGTAAAAAGTTTTAAGACCTATAAAACAGTAGGTGGTATATCCATATAATGGAATACTACTGAGCAATAAAAAGGAAGGAAGTACAGATAAACTCAATAACGGGGAGGAATCTCAAAAACATGGTAAGTGAACGAGAGCATACTCGATAATTCCATTAATATGAAATACTTAAAAAGCCAAAGCAATAGTATCAGAAAGCAAATCAGTGGTTGCCTGGAGCCAGAGATGGGGCAGGAAAGAGTGTTTTAGGGTGATGGAAGTGTTCTAAAACTTTTTTATAATGTTGATTTCACAACTGTGTGCATTTACCCAAATTCGTCAAGCTACACACTTAAAATGGGTGGTTTTTGTGTTATGTCAAGTGTACCTCAAAAAAATGCAAAAAAAAAAATTCATAAGGACAAAAGAGAACCCTGGATAACATAAAGATGGATAGACAGAGTAGAAACAGGAAAGGTGGAGAGGAGTAATTAGGTGTGAGAACTAAGAAAGAAAGAGGGCACAGAAGCTAAGTAGAGGAACTAGTGCCTGGTGCACTGCAGGTGCTGAAAAAAATCTTGTTGGATGAATAAACAGCACTGCCCAGCAGGAGGAAGTGGTCAACATGCCACAGAGAAGTTGTGGATGATGAGAGCTCTAAAGAGGCCCCTGGGAGTTGAGTTAGAACCAGGGGGAGCAGCCTTCAAAGGAAAAGTTCTCTAGTTTTCTCAGCTTCAATGTTCTGAGATCTTCCAGGGAGAGAGATGTAGGACAAATAACCTGTCCCTACAGTTCAGTTAATCATAATACAGTTGTAAACAAAACAATAGAATATTGGCTCATTTATGATATTCTCGTTTATAAAACCCATCCTAGTTTTTAAATTATTAAAAATGCTTATTTAATAGTATTCGATTACATGAAAATATTTTGAAATATTTTTAATACTGCTTGACTAATGGCTTAAAAAGGAGATGAATGATGACCTGTCTCATATTCTGATCTTTTGAGATATATGCTCAAGGCCTTAGAAGAGTGACAATCATAAAAAGTACGTCCTCTGTGGTGTGACGTTTTGACACTGGTTTATATGGGTATGATTAGCAGTGTGCTGTGATATTCAGCGAAGCTGGCCCATAGGGTAAGCTTTCCAAACCTCACGCTATGGCTTGCAGGACCTGAGTCATGATGACTGATGGTGGAAGGTGTTGCCCATGAGCTAAAGACTGGTAGGCTGATTAACGGTCTCAACATGAAGCTTTGTGGCTCTAACCACAACAGATCATTAGCTCCCAGAAAATGTCCAGCCTCTGGAGGTCATGATTATCATTACAAACTAATAAATATATGAAAACATAAAACAGAGCAAACAGCTTTTTTATGTGCTAAGGATATTTAAAAACTAAGCTGCAATTTCCATGAATACAAAGTCCTGTTTGTAGCATAAATCCTTCCTTAGCTTCCACAAGTAGGAGCAGAGATCATTAGAAGAGTCATACTTCACCGTTAATGCAGCATTAAATTTTAACCACTGCGGTCATAGTTAAGGAGATATTTTCATTATAATCCAGCATTTTCAGGACCTTGCAACTAACTTAGTTCAACACTCTCTTTCAGCAAATTAATTATACTCATATTATGGGTTTCTCACTCAAAGGATATGAATGTCTTAAGTTTGATAAAACTTAACCAGTTATTATGGTTATTCAAATATTAGAAAAGATAAAATCCTCAGTCACAGAGTAATGTATAGTATATGGGAAAAATATTAAGCCCCTGTAGGAAGAAAACATTATTCAGCTGTGGTTTCTTTGTTACTAAGTACAATATGCTCCAGTGAGAAAAAAAAAAAAATATATATATATATATACACATATATATGTGTATATATATATATGTATATAATTACTGCTATAAACTGTTAGTGTGTAAAAAAGGAAACCTAAACCCATTGCTATTGGAATCATTGTCTATTTCTTTAATTTCTACTTTACATAATCTGGGAAAATATGTGAATTGGCTGATAAAAAGAGACAAATACAGTAATGGGGAAACAATCAAGGAATAAAGGGTAGGATTATAACTATTCTAATCATATGGGCCGCTTTAGTTACTAGGATAGAGCCAGGGGTCTGGGCTCCCTGGTAGAAAGACCAAGAGGAAAACTTGATTACCTGACATAATTGTCATCAGAAAGTAGAAAGTATGTGCGGATTCCACCAAGAAAACAAACTATTAAATTTTAGAAACCTGTTAAACTTGTATCATGTCCCATTCTCTTTGGCCATTAGACTGTGGCTCCTCAGTGACATTTTTTATGAACTGAATTGTGTCCTCCACTAAAATTAACGCATTGAAGCTCCAATCCCCAATGTGGCTGTATCTGGGTAGGGTCTTTAGGAGATAATTAAGGTTAAATGAGGTCATAAGGGTGATTAAAGTTTCATTTGCTTGCTAGTACTGTTAGTACTGTTATTTTAAATACACAGAATCAAAAATGACTAAATCAAAACAACCAAATGTTTCGATTTTAATGATATCCGAAAACTCTAATTTAGCTGAATACCTTCAAAAGATAAGGTCAAGATGAATGTTGTGCTGATTAGATATATTCATCTCACTATAAATATCAAGATTGTCCAGCGTTTCAAGATGAAAATGAGATGATATTCTTAGAAAAAGGAAAGCATTCCACTACCACCAAAGCTGGATCCTGATCACTATTCATAAGCGAATAACTAAGCCCTCTTACCATTTATTCATTCATTTAATCAACTGACATTTACTTACGAGGTAGTAATTCAAAGCACGGGCTTCAGAGCCAGAGATGCCTGGGTTTAAATCTCCGCTCCATCACTTACTAGAGTTCTGATTCTGTGTAGTAGTCGACATAAATTGTTTGCTATGATATCCCAGTCCATTTGGGCTTCTATAATAAAAATACCATAGAGTGGGTGGCTTATAAACAACTAACATTTATTTCTCCGAGTTCTAGAGGCTCCAACATCAAGGTACCAGCAGATTTGGTGCCCAGTGAGTGTCTGCTTCCTGATTCATAGACAGCCATCTTCTTGCTGTGTCCTCACATGGCAGAAGGGGTAAGAGCTCTCCGGTGTCTCTTTTAAAAGGGCATTAATGCTATTCTTGAGGCCTCCACATTCATGACCATATCATCTCCCAAAAGCTCCACCTCCAAATACCATCGCATTAGGGATTAGGTTTCAATACAGGAATTTCAGGGAATAAAATATTCAGTCTAAAGCATATGGTAAGAAATCAAAGCTGAAAGCTAACTGGCTTAAAACATAAGAATTTATTTCTCACTCATGCTACATTTCCTTCATAAAGGAGAGGGAATTGTGCTCATATAATCACTCAGTGATCCAGGGTGATGGACATTCTAGTATCTTGTAGCTGCATTTGCACTTCAGCTCTTTGAGCACTGAAAGGTCTCATATCAGCAGTTAAATGCTTCAGCAGAGAAGTGACATAAGACAAGTGACACGTATCAATTCTTTTTATAGCTTATTGACCATTACTAGTCACAAGGCCATCTAACTCCAAGAGGGCAGGAAAATGATCTTCCTCATGCTTAGAAAGAGAGGAGATCCAAGATAGGTGAGCACTAAAAGTCTCTATGATATCTTGGCCAAATTACTTAACCTCTTTGTGGCTCCATTTCTTCATTTGTAGAACAAAGATAATAATAGTGTCTATCTTATGAAGTTATAATGCGGATTAAGCTAACATATATAAAGCACTTTGAACTTTGCTTAGCACCTAATATTCAGTGACTGCTATTATTATTGTGTACCAGTCATTGTGCTAAGCGGTAGGGACTAAATGAAGAATTAAATAGCTCTCTCTACCCTGGGAGTTTACACATTAACAGAGAATCGACATATAAGTAATAATTCTACAGGAAATCTGATTGATATCACTCTGGAAAATTATCTTAGTTCTGATGACTCAGTAATTCAGAAAGGCAGAGCCATATGAGAAGGTGGAACACAGGCTATGGAATCAGGCATTTCTTGGCTTGACTGTTGGCCCTGACACTTTCTGGTTGTGACTTAGACAAGTGACTTAACCATTCTAAGCCTTGGTACCAGGAACTTAAAACCATTCACCTGCAGTTAGTATGAGGATTAAATATGAAGCAGGTAGCATAGTGTGCAACATGTAGTTGAATGAATAGGAACTATTATTTTAAATATATTTTTAAACATTCTAGATAAAAACTTTTTCTGCCGTTCTATTCATTTCAAGACAATAAACATGCATAAAGCACCTACGTGCCACCCATACTCACTAGGGAATATCAATTTAAAGCAAAAAATAAATTAAATAAAGCAAAACAAATAAAAATCTACATGCTCCAGAGCAATATATTTCTTGGTTCATCCTTTTTCCTCTTCCTCCCTCTACTTTCTCTAAAATCCAGCCTCACCCAGATTCTTCCCAATCATTTTGCAAGTCCCCAAAGGGCATCTTGTGGTTTCGCCCAAGAACTGGGCCTCTTATTTCCCTCTTCATTCATCTTCCTGCATTGAACCACTAGAGAGGGCTCTTCAGTTCCCACCAGCTCCACTGCTCATTCACAGAAATGCACAAAATGGTGCACACAGGGAAACATGGGATGTTCTGTTATAAATCAGTTGTTTTGGACATTCCTTAATAAATTTTTAATTCGAAAATAAGTTCTCAAGCTTTATATCATATTTCTATGAATATCTATTTTCTGGTCAAGAAACTTTACTGTAACCAATCTAGTTGTGCAGATGTTAACACAATCAGGATGAGTATTCACTGTTAACCAAATTTAAGTCACAAACCTATCCAACCAGATGACCCCGCTTCTATCACAGATTCAATAAAATGATTTCAAATATATAAAATGGTGCTTGTATTTTCCTTTAATATGAATTCCTAGTCAATAATTATCCATATACTTTTCTATTGTCTAATCCCTGTTGGCCTAAAGACAATTAATATGTAATGATAGCTTACAATATAGATATGAATTAATAATTAACCTTTATTGAAATACATTCAGTAGAATAAAGTAGGTCTTCACAAGCCTAAGTATGATGCTATAAACACCAGGAAACTAAGAGCATAAGAGGAAATTGGGTCTAAAGGTTCTCTCTAGTCCATTCAGCTCCTTGACCAACTACTAGGAGATGAGGAAGGGGTGTTCATATACTTCCTTAGCTTTACTCCTAGGTAGACAACCACCAAAGACCCCACACATTACTTTTGCCTAAAGCCTGTGGCCACCTTCTCTATAGCACAGCACTGATCTAGGGCAGAATCCTAGGCCTTTGGTTGAAGTTCAGCTTTTGAAGGCATCTCTTTCTGACCTATGTACCTAATCTGGAGAGAAACTCAGGCTTTTACCTGTCCCTGTTCCCAAAAGCTTGGTGTATCCTAGGAAAATTTATCTGCCTCTCTTCCTCTCTGGTGTCAGCCACGTTCACAGTCCTTGTCTTCCTCTCCTTAAGAAAGAGCATGCAGGTCTCTCCAGAGGAGTTGAGCCCCAGTGTACCTGGCTAGAGTGAGACCATGTCTCCCTCAATTGGTGACCAAGCCCTCAACTACCCAGTCATCTGATCTAGGACATGTTTTTCTTCCTTCTTGCTCTAGCAAGATATCTCATTGGAGATGTAAATTTTTTCCCTTTATCTTTTTTTTTTCAAGAGGTACAGAATGTGGGTGTAAGTGTGTGTGTGTGTGTGTGTATTTTAATTTAGAGCAATGTCTAGTCTTGTTACTGAGTATATGTTTATATTATGTTTACTTAAAAATGTGAACCTTTCATAGTTGAATTTTTTTCTTTTGCAGCACATATCTTCGATTTTTGAGAATTATTCTCATTTTATTTATTTACTTAAGAGATATTTATTTCTGCCAATGTTGTGACTGTGATGAATAAGATTGTTCTTATAGAACTTATATTCTATGGGAGTAGACAAGTATTGAACAACAAATAACAATTATTTAATTATAGTTATGTTAAGTTCTTAAAAGGAAAATGAATTACTTAGAAAAGATAATGACAAGGCACCTGACTTTGTCCAAAGAGAGACAAAGGCTTCCTTTCAGGATATGCTGATTGAACTGTGAGGAGTAAGTAGGAAATAACTGGGTGAAGGAGGTGTGCAGGGTGGTGCAAGTGCCATGTCAGAGAGCATTCCACGAAGTCGAAGCATCTACAAAGACTCTAGGAAAGGGAAGAGCTGACTCCTCTCAGGAGCTGAAAGAAAGTGGCTGAAATGCAAAGATCTAGGAGGAGAGTGTCCAAGAGGAAGCTGGTGAGCAGGTAGGGGCCAGATCATGAGGGGCTGTTGGCCAAATTAGAGTTTCTGGTCTTTGCCTCATGAGCTATGGGAAGTATAGAAAGATTGTAACCAAAAATAATTACATGATTCTTTTTACATGGAAAAAACTAAAGTGCCCTTCAATGGACGATTGGATAAAGGAGTTGTGGTACATATATACAATGGAATACTACTCAACCAATAAAAAAGATGAAATACTGCCATTTGCAATAACATGGATGGATCTTGAGATTGTCATGCTAAGTGAAACAAGTCTGACAGAAAAAGCTGAGAACAATATGATTTATCTCATATGTGGAATATAAAACTGAAAGCAACAAACGAACAAGATAAAGAGACTCATGGACACAGACAAGAGTTTGTTTAGTGGTTACCAGAGGGAAGGGGTCAAATTTATGGTGACAGAAGGAAATTAACTTTGGGTGGTGAGCACACAATGCAATATACATATGACATTATTGAATTGTAGACTTGAAATCTATATAATTTTATTAACCAATGTCACTCGATAAATTTAATTTTAAAAATGTTAGAAACATTACATGATTCTTTCTTAAAAAGATTATACTACCTGCCGTGTAGGAAAGGTATTGGAGGGAGGGAACAGAATTAAGAAGCTATTTCATTAGTTTGAGAGATAATAGTTGTTGGCCTAATTTGTGGTAGTTGAGTTGGAGAAAATTGGGCAGTTTCGAGATATATTTAGAAAGTAGAACTGACAACTAACACCTGAAAATTTAAACTATTAGATATGAATTTAAGTTTTAAAAGGGACAATACTTAGTAAGGTTTAGGAAGTCTCTATTTAGGAAGGGTACTAGAGTTTACTCTGAGACAGTAACGTTTATACGGAGACTAAAGAGTGTTATGTAAAGGCCAGATTTTATGCCTAAAACCTAAAATTCTGGATCATTTGAGAGAGTTATAATTTTGTTTTATATAAAAGGCAATAGTTTATAGATTATGCATTTCATATATAGTCATATATAATATGAACACATGTGCTTATTATGTTTATGAATAAATGTGTATTCAAAATGTGCCTTAAAGAACAATAAAGGACTCTGAGATTTTCAGGTCATATTTCTGTTGAACACTCGACTACACAGATTGATCTTCTTAGCGTGGTTAGTTTGCTTGGGAAATAATGAAAGTAGTTAGAGAATGTGTTTATATTATGTAACTTAAATCATACCTGTAGATTTAATTCTACTTTGTTTCTTCTTTCTCATTCCTAAGAAGAAGGACCTATAGCAACCGAAACCATTGGTTTCCAGGGGAGCCAGAAAAAGGCACAGCAGCTGGAGAGGAAAATCTCTAACTATCTTCATTTCAATCAACCTTCTGGAATCAGATTTTTTTTCTGGCTCTTGAGAAGGTCTGAACAGTGAAAGATGAGTTTTGGCCATCTGGTACTTCTGGGGAGGTGCCACCGGGCAGTGAAGAAAGCACTAGGCTAGGAATTAGGAAATAGGAGTTCTAACTCTGGTTCTAGACCTGGCTTCCTGGATTGCCTTGAGTAGATTGCTTAAACAATGTGGGCCTTAGTATTTTAGTTGTAGAGTTTGGACTAAATTTGGTCTGTAGTCCCCATACTCATTCTATGATTCAAAGAGAGACCTTGAAGCCTCCTTTGCAAACACAATTTCTCTAATCGTACATTAATTTATTTGACAAATGAGAACTCACTATGTGCCAAGTATTATTATAGGCAACAGGCTCACAACAGTGAACAAAAACAGACAAACTTCCTCATGGAATTTATATTCCATTCTCCATACAAATCCAAGGCCATTAAGAATAGCATCTTTAATAAATAGTTAAAAGAAGTTTTTCATTGTTAATTTTTTAACATTAATGAAGGGAAGTTTGTTCTTTCAATACTTATCCCAAGCACCATCTCCTTCTCCAGGATGCCATTTCCCTGAAGATTCAAGTAGGACTAAGTTGTTCTTCTGTAAATTATGGCATTTCATGCTATGCAATTTATTCATAAAGTGTATGTGTATTTACATATTAATAGATATGAATAAATAATTCTTATTGAAGTTCTATGTTGGTGTTAGTCATCTCAATCAGACTATAAACTCCTGGTACCAGTGTGAACACTTACCCTCAGGCCTGTGGCACAGTGCTGGGTGCCAATAGGTGCTTGGTGTACAATTGCTACACAGATATCAGCTGCAGGAATACATTGCATCCAAAATTCTGTAGCCTCACTGGTTTGCTTTCAGAGCGGGATTATGCCTAGAGCTTAAATTCCACTCATGGGTTCTTGCCAGGCTTTCTTTTCTCTGCCTGTCCTTTCCTGCCCCTGTGTTTGTTTTCTCATCCCAAGGCTCAGCCTAGCTCAGGTCTTGCTACCTTAGCTGTCAGCGCTCCAAAACTGCAGATCTATTCTCAGTGGTGCACCTCCTAGCTCAGGGGACTCCAGGGTGGGTGAATACATCACAGGGACTACCCTAGAAATCCACTGAGGTGTAAGAGAAAAATATTAGAATGCAAACCCACTGAAGTGTGAGAAGAAAATACTGGAGTACACACACACACACACACATTTATTTACTTTTTATCAAAAAAATAAGATTTACTAACATTTTATGTGAGGGTTGACATCAGCATGCATGTCTGTTGGCCTCTAGGCCAATACTTTACTAAGGTCACTTGAAGGGAAGGGGAGCTTTCACAGCAAAAGGGGTCACTGAGGGTTCAGCAAGGTAGATTTACAGATTACGTTATCTGGATTTAACTAACTTGCCCTCACTAAATAGAAAAGTAGCTTTAAAAGATTCCTGCAAAACAAAACAAAACAAAACAAAACAAAAAAACTACAGTACAAATATAATGTTAACAATATCAAATGCTTACATAGCGTTTACTACACACCAGGCACTGTCCTAAGTGTTTCCTCTCTTGTTTTTCATTTAACCTTCATAAAAAGGATGATACTGTTTTATTCTCATTTTAAACATGAGGAAACTAGGATATGGAGAGCTTAAGTACGTTGCTAGTCAATGGCAGAGGCCCAATTCACCTCTGACAGTCGGTCTCTAGTCAGTACCCTTAACCGCAATATTATACTTCTTATAAATTCAAGAAAACAAGAAAATGGCGAAGTGAACACTTTTCCTCCTCTTGATTTAACACTTCAGTCAGACATCTTTAAAAGCTTAAAGTCTGACCAGTGTGACAGTAAAACAGATTTTTATGAAACTGTCAAGAAAGTATTTGAAATATGGATTTGCGTTCACTATTCCTAATGATGACTTTGCCTTCCGTTATTATGTCTTGGGATATTAGCCAATATTAGTAGGACATGTATTAAATTTATAAATAACTGAATCAACATATATTAGTGCTTTATTAAATAAGTACCAGGTCAAAAAACTTTGGAGACCACTGCCCTAGAATTTAAAAGATCACTAAAAACAACTTTCTACAAAGGTCCAGAAACTTACACTCCTAATTGTTTATTGTGGTTACTTCTTAAGAAATGAGATTGCTTACACAAAATTGTTTTAAGATAAAATTTCCACTTATTACCCCTAGATTTAAATAATGTTGTAATTTCCCACACTACCATGAAACATTTTATTAGGAAAATTTAAAGAAAAAAATTATTTCTATGTCTCTACTAACACCTCAAAGCACTTAACTTCTTACCATGGTATTTAGGATCTTCTGTGATGTTTGTGATTTTCTTCAGCTCTCAAAATGCCCCCTGTTGCTTTGCCTTCCAGGAATCTTTGTCTCAGTGTTTCTCTATTGGGCTGTCCCCACTCAGTTCAGGCTTTGGCCATTGCATTAGGCATTTGACCCAGACTGGGCCAATCATAGATAAAGTGGTCCCTTTTTCCCACTGTAATATGTCCTTCCAATCACCTGAGGCTCAAATGCTTTGCCCTGACAGAACCTATTCCCTATATAATGAGGACTTTATATATACATCTATTACATACACATATATATGTAATATATATGTATTTAAGACAAACCATCTATAACATACATATATGTGTAAAATATATGTATATAAATATATATATATTTAAATTAAGTAATACAAACCATCAGTCTTATTATAAGTCAACACAGCATGGCTAAAACAGAACTGCAGAAAGATCCTTAGAATAACAGAGTCATTTGTCAGGGGTCATCAAGGAGAATACTGACAGTATTATCAGCTTTGCCACATAACAGGCACAGCATAGTGTACTCCTGAAACTCATTTGTGATACTGAATATATATACTCAAGCCTCCCGTGATAATAGTTCGTACACAGATGATCCTAAGTAACTATTTCTTCATCTCCCACTTTCAAAGATTTGTTTGTGATCAACATAAAATCTCACATACTACACAGTTTGTTCTGTAAAGTTCAGCAGGAAACATCCATCTTCCAAGCCATTGTTACTCTAGTTGGGATATTCCTTCTCCGCGCAGTCCCCCCACACATTGCAACCCTGTTAACAGGGAAGGTCCTCTAGTGCTTCTGTTATATATTTCTAAGATATTTGTTTTAGTTATAGATGGGGCTGCCACATGTGATTGTGCAAGTTGTGCAGTACATGACGATGCCAAGTTAAGGGTTAGTGGAGGCTGAAGTCTAGCCCAAACGCTGCTCACCAAACTGTGAACCCTAGAGTGCCTTCCCCAATTCACACATTGGATAGCACTGATCTAACGAGATTATAAGCGCTCTAAGAGTAGAGAACATACTTGTTCATCATCTTGCACAGTTCCTGGCAGCATGCCTTGTCAGAAGGCTCTCAATAAATATGTCGAATTGAATTTCAGAGTACATTTTCAGACATAAAACTCTTACATGTTCCAACCTTTTAAATCTTCGTAATTCAATTATGCAGGAAATCAGTCACCACACTGACTTAATGCCCTCTCAAATATTTATCACAATGTCAAACACCTGAAGGATATTTAGTGAAGATTAATTTATTATGATAAGTAGCCCTGGTCATTTTCCATTCTTTCCATCATATTTTCCTATGTATTTTTATGATCTACTTTCTAAGTTTTATTTATTATATTTTATCTTTCAAAGAGCCTGGCATGATTGTAGTACTCATGCACATAATAAATTTTGAAGTTTTTGTAGTTAAATTAATGAGACATTGAGTCTGGCTAAGAATTTATGATACCTCATAAACAACAGTGCTATATATACAGCAGGAATCCAAGAAATGTTGATTATTGACAAAATTTGTGATGATGATTGGGGTTAAAAACTTATACTCTGTCTACAGATTAGTAAATGGGATAAAGGTTGAAGTGTCTGAAATTTTTTTTAAATAAAAGTACCTAATTATATGTGCATATAAAAAGTTCTATCAACAAATATAGGTGTCGATTTCATTTTTTTCTACTAGAGGACTCATGTAAACCAATGAGAAAATATTCCTTTACTCACTGTGTAAAGTCTTGATAAACAAGTTTAGATGACATTATGTAAAATAATCTGTCTGCTCTATAAAAAGAGGGAGGAAAGGAATAACAACTGCTGCTTACCTTATTAAAGAAAAGCTTCACTTTTGGGATACATAGATTGATAACCTTCCAGAAAAGAGCAACTATAAAGATTAAATAACTAAATATCTAAAAAATAATCAAGAAATGTGATCATTTAGTCTAGTGAAAACCATCAAATAATGGAAAGGCCAGCTTGAACATTTAACATGTAAGGGATCAAACAGCTCATTTGCTAAAATTTTAAAAGGCCCAAGGGTTTTCGATCACCCAATTTAGTTAAAAATTAAAAATGATTAGTTGCTGCTTTCTTCCACTGAAAGTAAATTATACTTTTCACATAGCCATCAGAAAATTAAAATGTATTCTATGGAAATATATTCTATATATTAAAAAATATTCTGTAAGAGCAACTACAGAGGCAAATGAGGCTTTACCTATGATGAATGAGTTGGGAGTTAGACTACTTGGGTTCAAATCCTAGCTCCACCATTTATTAGCTTGTGACCCTAACAAGTAACCTGACTTCTTTGTTCCTGTTTCCTTGTCTATAAAATGGGGATAACAATTATACCCAACCCAAGATGTTGTTTCGGAAAGTAATGAGATACTATGTGTAACATATTTAACACAGGGCCCGGAACATAGTAAATACTCAAGAAAAATTTGCAATTGTTATTATAGGTATAACAGAGAACTTATGAATTAAAGCAGACAATAAAAGACCATAAACATTTTCAAATACTGAGCATCTAAAATGAGTCAGTCATCATGTTCATTTTCATACCTTATTTTTTTAATTAGTTGCTTTAAAATTATATAGACACACATGCCCTTGGTGAAAGAATTAAAAGAACATAGCATGGTTTAATCTGAAACTGAAAAATAAAAGATCCCAGCTAACACTGACATTGACATTGATAACTTCCATTTCAGGGACAAGAGATAGCTACCATAAACTTTCTTTTGGGTGTCATAGGATCACATACTGCCAGAGAATTCTATGTCTATAATAGAATATACATATTAACACCCATCTTTTAGTATACAAATGCTATACATACTGTCCTGCAACTTGCTTTTTCTCATTTACTATGTCTTGGTTTTCTTTCTATATCATTTAAAAAAATATACTTTTTATTTTGGAATAATTTTGGCTTTATGAAAAGTTGTAATATGAACTTCCATGAAATATGTAAAATGAACATATTCTATAACCAAGGTATATTTGTCAAAAATAAGAAATTAATGTTGGCACATTAATATTAACTAAACTTTAGAGTTTATTAAGATTTTACTTATTTTTCGTTAGTGTCCTTTTTCTGTTCTAGGATCCAAACCAGCACACACGCTGCATTTAGTCCATGTCAGTTCGCATGTTTCCATTTCATTATTTTAACAACTGCATAGTATTACATAGTATGAGTATACCATAATTTACATAATTTTATTGACAAATTTTTATCTAATTTCTAGTTTTTGGCTATTATAAGCAATACTGTAATGAACAACATTATATGTATATCTTTGTTCATTTGTGTTGTAGGATAATATTGGAAATAGAAATATAGGTCAAAAATGTGTATATTTCATGTATAATTTTGATATACATATTGCCATATTGCCTTCAAAGAAGTTTATTCTAATTCATGTTTCACAAAGTTGAAATAATAATTCTTATTTCCCCATAAGTCTTGGTAATCTGAGAGTGAAAATGGCATTTTGTTGTTTTCATTTGCAGTTTTTTAATGATGAGTAAAGTAGAACATTTTTTCAGACGTTTATTGCCAATTTATCTTCCATTTTTTATGAAGTGCTGATTTATCTTCTTTAAGCATTCTTCTATTGATTGTTCATCTTTTTCTTATTGATTTATAAAAGCTCTTTTATATTAAGGAAATTAGCCATTTGTCATATTTATTGCAAATAATTTCCAGCTGATATTTTGTCTTTTGACTTTATTTATATTAATATTTTGCTATGAACAATTTAAAATTTCTTAATTACCATCTTTATAATTCTTATTTTTCCTTTTGTACATGATGACGATATTATTATAAAACATTTATTTTTACATACATTATTTCTTATTCTCACAATTCTGTAAAATAATTCTTACAATGAACGCTTGATATTCTCAAAGAATATTGAGATCTCTTCAAATATCAAATTTATAAATACTGTTCTATGGCGAAGATCTTATGAGATCATTTTAAAATATGAACACATGACTTCAATTTTTTTTTATTGGATTCTTCCTCATTTTGGCCCTTGGAATTCGAGTATTTGCAGAACCCTAGAGAAAGCTAGGATGAATCATGATTTGTTTTTGGTTGTCTTAAGCTCTGATATTGGTGACTCCTCCTTCAACATGTTTGCCAAGACATTCTCTGTTGATGTGAGCCTCTTCAGTGTTTAACACACTGATCTGTAAACCTTTTGTTTTGTGAACTTCTTTGGCTCAGAAAGAGGCCAGCACTTCTGTGGCAATGATTTTATTTAGTTTATGTCAATAGAAAAATGCTACGTTAGGTCTTTGAACTAATCTTTCTTTGAGGGCAAAGTGGGTTGAGAGCTCCACTAATGTCCTCACCTATTGCCTCATACTAATGTTTGTACATGTTCCTAGGGTTCTCCTAGGTTACATTTTCTTGAGCATCATATTTTCTGTTCTTATTTTTATACCAAGAGTTAGTCAACTTTTAATGTTTACGAGGTTTTCTACTCAATCGATGACTTCTTTGGTAGTGGTGGAAATACACACTGAAATAGCTTCCCAAATTGATTTTTCTTGTTTCCTTTTGATGGCATCATTTCCATCAAAAATATAAGCCATCAACAAATTTTACATTCCACTCTCTAACTTAACCAAAGAGCCTATCTCATGACTAAGATCCACCACTTGATTAATTTCTTCAATCTCATTGCTAAGACTTGAATTTCTTTTCAGAGCCATTTTCAAAAAAGAAAATATTAAGCATTTTTATGGAGCTACTACTTAAGTAGGGAAGAGTAGGCAACAATGAAGCTCTATCAAAGTATAGTTGCTGGATGAGTAACGAGATTTATTCATTAGCTAAATGACTAGTTTATTTACTCGTTTATTCAACAAATATTTAAAAGAATCTACTATATGACAGCATTATTAGGTCTACATAGTTCCTCATGGGGGTCAATCTAGTGCTGGGATAATTATAGCCAGTACATATTATTTAGTATATGCTAGGCAGTATGCTGTAGGCTTCAAAGGTTCTATATCAATTTCCTTATTTGTAAGATGAGGATAATAGTAGTAGTAATGCATAAATTGTTGAGAGAATTGAATGAAATAATACGTGTAAAGCACCTAGAACAGAATTGGAGATTTTATATTTTTATACACACACACGCGCGCGCATAGATGAATTATTATTATTTTTCTCTACACTTCCAGGTTTTGTTTAGTATATATATTTAACCAATTTTAACTGTTATAGTTTTATGATTATTACTATTTTATTATTTAATATAACCTTATAAAGTAGGGGCTATTGTTATCCTCATTTTACAGAAGAGAAAATGAAACCTCAATGAATTTAAGAGATCTATCCAAGGAAAGCTATAAAGTTAATAAACACAGAAGTGAGATTCAAAATTCAGGTAACCAATTTTCAGCTTATTTTTTCAAGCACTCAACTATATAGTCTTCTATACTCTGGCTAATGTATAAAATTCAAACTTTCTCCTTAGCATAATTATAGAGAGCTACATTTTATGGACTTTTCTGGTCAAAACCGCAAATATTAAACTGGTAAATGTTAAGAGCCTACTTTATTACCTCCATTTTCTAGTTGAGAAAAAAGAGGTTCAGATAAGTCTTATATAGAAAAAATGTCAGAGCTTAGATATAAAAACAGTTCAGTCTGACTCCAAAGCCACATCACATGGACTAAAGATCTTTTTTTCAAACTTATTAAAACATAAGCTTGGTGACATTTCTATTTATATTAATGAAATACATTTAACATTATTACTAATACAGTTATAGTGGTGAACATTATCACTAGTTCTTTAAATTGTACACTATAACTTTGATTACATGGCTTTTAAAAAATAGTTTAAAATATAGAAATGTTTCACAAAGGGTCTTGAAATATAAAAGAAAGAAATATCTTTATTACCATGAACATTTTAAATACACTTTTTATTTTGGAGACATTTTAGATTTGCAGAAAAGTTGCTTAGAACAGAGAGTCCACATATATCCTTCCAAGGTTCCCTCATAGATAACATCTTACATTACCACTGCACAGTTGTTAAAATTAAGAAGCTGACACTGGAACATTATTAGTAACCAAACTATAGATTTTATTTGAATTTCACCAATTTTTCCATTATTTTGTTCTAGGATCCAATTCAGGGCACTATATTGCATTTAGTTGTCATGTCTCCCAGTCTCCTCTGTTTTGTGACAATTTCTCTGCCTTTCATTGTTTTCTTGAGCGTAACTCTCTTGAGGAATAGTAGCCAAATAGTCTGTAGAATGTCCCCTAGTCTGGTTTTGTATGATTTTTCTTCATGTTTCCCTGGAGTTATATTATGAACATTTAAAGTGAAAGGAAAAAGAAAAATAATAAAAAAAAATTTATAAGACAAAGCAAAAAGCCTCTGACCTATACTAGTCCTGGCATTAAAAAAAAAAAAAAATTTGAATTGCACCTTTAAAAGGTCATTAATTCAACAAAAAGTGTATTAAGCACCTACTACGTACCAGACACTGTTCTAGGCACAGAGAATAAACATTAAGGATAACCAGTCTAGATTGGTAATGAAAATCTTCTTTGAAGAGGCAACATTTGAGAGGACCAAATGACAAGATGGAACTAGATAAAAGCAAAGATTGGGGGAAGAACTTTCAAGAAAATGGAATAACTAGTGCAAAGGCTTTGTAGCAGAGGTAAATTTGATGTATTTAAAAACTTCAGTAAAAACAGAGTAGCTAGGTCATTAGTGTAAGAGGAAGAGAGGTAGATGAGATAAGCAAGGCTGATAGGGGATGGATATTGGATTTTACAGGCTATGGCAAGGAATATGGATTTTATGCTGAGTGGAGAAGGAACTCTTTGAAAGGTTTTAACTAGGAAAAGGTCATAATCCGATATAATTTAAAAAGATCACTCTAGATGCTGTGTGGAGTAGGAATCATTGGAAGATAAGTATAGAAGCCAGGAGTCCAGTTAGTAGACAACTGCAACGGTCTAGACAAAAAATGACAATGATTGGAACATGATGGGCAGCAGAGAATGTAAAAAGAAGCAGGTGGATTGGGATGTACTTTAGAAGAGGAAGTGACAGCATTTAGTTATAAACTGAATATAAGACGAAGATTCTCAACTTTTTGGCAGAGAGAACTGACAGCTTAACTGAGAGTTTATGTTGCAGGAGGAAGGTGGGAGAGGCTTGGAAATGGAATGTTCTGTTCAGGTCAAGTTAAATTCAAGATGTTTCGAGTCATCGAAAAGGTAGATGGATGTGAGTTTGGAACCTATGGGAGAGGTTGGAGCTGAAGACATAAAATCTATATGTAAAATAAGCAAACACATATACATGTAATATCAGTAACTTAATTTACTAGGAAGAGTAGCCATACATCTCTATTTGTTCATTATTAATCGATTCATGTATTCATATACTTATTCTGGGAATATAATTGTATACCTACCAACCTATTAGCTTCTAGTACAGTCTTGCCAATGGCCTCTAAAGAGAAGAGTGTATAATCAGAAATGGTAGAATGGGAAGAAAGTATTAGAATTTAAAAAATATTTTTATCTAAAAACAAAGTCTTACAAATATTTAATATATAGATTTATGTTGGCATCTCACTATTAATGAGAGAAAAGTGCAAGTTATGCAATGTGGGGAAGAATTCCGGGATTGCATCATTTTCTTTCCTTTCACTATATTGTGATTTATTCCAATTTGTGTGTGCTGGGCAAATTAGATTTATCAATTACATTATTATTTCATTCAACTAACTCCCACTACATGAAAGTAGCTAAAAAAGATTTCTGGAAAGAAAACATGAGTTGGAGATAATAACGCAGGCATAAGCAAAGAAGATGACAGACAGTAGGGATGACATGTCTACTAGCATGAGCTCTGCAGAAGTCATCTTATTAAGTATGGGGATGATATTATGAAATCAGATTTGGCAACATTTCCATTACATGATTCTGATGCAGAAATAATGTATGTGTGCTACCGAAGGCTGGGACTGCGCTAAGGCAAGTGAGACATCCATCTCAGGTGTACGGTTTAAGGGGGTCCTCAAAACTCAGTAATCAGGATAAATATTTTAATGTGATATTTTAAAAAGGCAAAATCAATGCAAAATCTATAGTGAACCTATTTAAAAATCTTTCAAGCAATGATTCGAATTTTAACCCATTTGTTAAAAATATAAAAATGCAACGTCTTCTGGCTGACATCAGGGAAGATACAAAGTCACTAGCTGAATTTCAAAAAAAACTTCCTGGTTGGTGGATGGAAGTGATATATGGAAACTTGCATCAGTAAGAGCAGCCAAGATGTATGTCTTCCATTAGGATCTACATATCTTTTTGAGTTAGCTTTTTCCAGCTTATGACAGCCATTAAAACGAAATAAACAACCTGAAGGTTGAATCAGACATTTTAATAACTGTTTCACAAGGTATTAGGTTTTTAAAAACATCGAAACCTAGTCAATCATTGCTTTCACTAAATTTTTTACTGAGAATAACAGATTTTTTAAATCATTAATATACAAAATTACTCTTAATTACTTTAAATGTTTTTTTTGTCTATCTTATGATTTTTACATTTAAAAAAGTTTTATAGAATACACAACAGGACATGCATATAACTTACATAAGTATATAGGCTTTTTTTTTTTTGTAACAGTGCAATTTTAAGAAAAAATGGAGAGCACAGGTACAGATAGTTAATGCTGTGGATGTTAGGAACGCGGCAGGATTATATTATTTCAGCATGCTGTAAACTTACTCTACTCATGGAGTTTTCATGAAGGACACCCCACTGAGTAATCATAAAGAAAGTTTTGAGGAATGAGGATTTGGAAAAATAACTTGCATTATCTGTTTAGTATAATACAGAGCACAACGTTTACTGCTAAAGGAGATTAAAATATTCTAAAAACATTTTTAAAGCGGATCACAGGTTCAAACTGCAGACCTACTCTCTTAAGCTATCTCAGTCCCAGACTTGAACCTGTTGGAAGTTCTTTTAAAGGGGGCAGGGAACGCAGCTCTAACGGGAGTGTGTGTGTGTGTGTGTGTGTGTGTGTGTGTGTGTGTGTGTGTGTGTGTGTGTGTCAGGGTGGGTGGACGTGACGCCATTTCTGAGGCAAGGGCTGTTGCCTCCCCTAGCAGGAGATGGGCCCCGAAGTCTTTCCAGCCGTCGGGAGGGTGGAGAGAGGGGGAAAAAGAAAATAGTTTTTTTCTGGCCGGGACTGTGTCTGAGGGCGGAGGCCGGGGGGCCTCGTGGTGCTTTCTCTTCCAGGAAGAGGCCAAGGGTGTGTGAAGAGGGGAAGGAGTTCAGGAGCTTTTCTAACGGGAAGGGAGAACAGTATTGGTAGGATCGCAGAAGGGGCTCTAGGCTCGAGTCTTTCCTTGGTGGGCAGGCAGTCCAAACAGCCCGAGAACTCATGGAGGACTCTGAGGCCTGGTCCTTTCCCTGCCAGCAGAGGGAGTTCCGAGATGGATGGTCCAAAACCCCTCTAAGGAAAAGCGTTTGCATGGCCACCCAACCAATTTCGTACCTCTTAGGGAAGCACAAGAGCTGAGATAATTAAACGCTAGCAGCAGCTGCCTTGGCACCTTGGGCGCCTGGCGCCTGGCTCCGAGGCGGCCTGAATTCTCGCGAGAGCGGCCGCCGCCATTTTTCCATTGATTGCCTCAGGCTGGGGGAGGGGCCGACAACTAAGGCGACGGCGACGACGGCGGCGGCGGAGCGGTGGTTCGGTGTCTGCGCGCTGGTGTCTGAGGCCCAGGCTGAGGCCTCCGAGGTTGCCGAAGCGCGGGCGGTGGAGAGGATGACTGCCGCTGCCATTCTCTCCTGAGAGAGAGCCGCCGCCACCTCCCCCCACCCCCAGCAGGGCGGAGAGGAGCGGCTGGAGTCTGAGCGATGGTGCCGGGCGAGGAGAACCAATTGGTCCCGAAAGAGGTGAGGGGCCAGCGTGGGAGGCTAGGCCCGAGGCCTGAGGCCGCTCGAAACAGCACAGGCCCGGGCGAGCGTCCGGCTGCGGGTTCACTCGTGTGCGGGCCCGGCTCTGGGGCTTGTAGGAGGTGTGTGTTGGTGGAGGGGGGTGGTGTATGGAGAAGGCGGCGAGCAGTTGGGAGACCCGACTGGATCTAGGGGGCTGGGGAAGTACAAATCTCCCCTCTTGGGTTTATGGAGCTGGACAAATAAAGGAGCGCACAGGTCTTGCTTTGGGGGAGAAGGTGGCCTTTTACGTACTTATTTACCATGTCGAGCGAAGATAGATAATTTCAAACAAAAAATTCTGAAACAGTTGCTGATGGGCACGACCGGGTGACGGTGGTGCTTCTGGTTTTGACAGTGGCAGTGTATAACTTTCAGGGCTTGTGAAATCTACACCCAACTTGAGATCTGTGGGAGGGCAGAGTTAACTGTTAGGACTTTTTTGAACTGCTACTTGGTAGTACAGTTGGCCTGCCTTATGGGGCCTACTGAAGATCATTGAAAAGTAGTAAGTGTGACTTTCATAGAAAGGTAAGAGAGAGTTTAACATTGCCATATGGAGAACTGAACTACTTTTTGTAGTTGGGTTGCGTATGCCAGTTTGTGTGACTTCTTAAATTCTTAAGAACAAGTGATATGAGACGCCTGGACTTCTTGGCCTCTCTCAAATAGTAGAAGATTAATGGTAGAACCCAGCACTGGCCAGTGAATTTCAATGTATTAATAGTCCCTCTGTTGGCTATATAAATATTCTCAGCGTATACAAACGTGTATTTTTAACTGGTTGATCTGTAGGCTAATGCTTTGGATTTTTATTTCTCATATACCTTAGAGGCAGATGTCTGTTGAAATTAGCCATGTAGTGGGATCTTGATATTTATGAGTAATGTTTGTTAAGCTTTTTTATTTTTTGCCTTTTTTAGTTGCTTTGTAGCAATTTGTTTCTACTTAAAACAAGCTCTGACAATGCAAAAGTCCTATTGGTGTTATGTATCCATGATATAAATATTTTTCCAACATATCAGATGATAGTTATTTTGTGAGGATGACTTTTTAAAAATTAAAAGTTATCATGGGTCAGTATTCATCAACCATCACCTGAGCAAAGCACATAAACAGATGAATTAATCAGAATTCTTGCCTTGGAAGCTTTCGAAAGCTACTAAGAAAGAACACTAGTAAGTAGGAGCTACGTTCTTTACTACATAAGTAACTCTTATGCAAAGATAGAAGCGATAGGTGCTGTAAGAAAGATATAAACATGCATTTCTTTTAGAGTTACATATGGCTGTTTTTCATTCTTATGAAAAGCAAAGTTCTTAATTTTTTGACCATTAGAAAATATAATATAGGTGGAATTCTGCTTTAAGCAAACCCAACATTAGGTTTATTTCCCTAATAATTTGATATACAGGAAAAATGAAAACTGATACTGTAATTCTGCATTTACATTTTAAAAATTAAATGCCTTTCCTTTAAAACTAATTCCCTTAATTGAGGCTTCACGTTCACACCAACTTGTTTTTTCTTTCTACTTTTTCGGGACTGTATTCCTTTATTTTCTATTCCTTAGACTCATCTTCAGTCTTTTCTTTTTCCCTGGCTCATCTCATAATTTCTGGAAGCATGCACAGTACTCTCAAATCTTAAGACTGTCACTTGAAGTCCTTGCTTTTTTTTTAGATAGCTAACTAGTTTATTCTTTTTTGGTGGACATATTTGTTAAATTGTCATTGATTCTCTTCCTTAAATTTTCTTTTGCATTTGATAGTTTTAAAAAAATTCTTTGATTTTAGTAATGCCGTACTTTTTCGGTCTTTTTTCCTACCTATTTGTCCTATGTGCCCACTCATTTAGTAAGTGCCATTCTCTTCTTTTCTGCGTCCTCAGTTATCACTTTTGTCTGGTGTTTGTCATCCCGTCTGGCCTTTTTAAGTAGGAGTAGAATCGTACAGCGCCAAAGCTGAGAGAAAGCATAGTGATCATCTAGTGACTTATACCCCTTCACTTTACAGATGAGGAAATTAGAGCCACAGGATTGAGAGTAGCTTGTTCAGGGTCACATGAGTAAATGAGAAAGTTAGTACTAGAACTGACATCCCCTCGATTATACTCTATTTTATGGATCCCTCCATATAAGTTCCGTAAAAATAGTTTATAACTCTCTAAGTACATTTACTATCTGAAAATAAATTACAACATTTAAAAATTCTTCTAATGGCTTACAATCAACAGATTTTGAGGGGAGAGGATAACCTCTGACCCCTAGTAGACCTTGGTTAGGCGTGTGCATTCATGCGTGTTGAATGAGTAATATATTATTCTGGTCCTTGAAGCTGAAAGACAAATGTACCTTAGAGGACTGCTGAAGAAGGCAGCATAGTGTAGTACAGGGGGTGGAAAACTGTAACTCATGGGCCAAATGTAGCCTGCAGTCTGTTTTTATATGGCCCATGAGTTAAGAATGATTTTTACATTTTCAAATTGTTGGAAAAAAATCAAAAGAATAACTGTATTCTGTGACACATAGAAATACATGAAATTCACATTCCAGTAGTCATAAGTAAAGTTTTTTGGACCGCAGCCATGCCCATTTATTTACTATTCTCTATGGCTCAAGCAGAGTTGAGTACTTGCTACAGGCGCTGTATACAGGGTAAATTTGAAACTATTTAGCTTGGTATTCAAGGACTAGTACAATTTGATTCTGGCCACAACCTGCCCTTTCAGCTTAGCTCTTCTAGAACAAAACAAGTTTTTAATGCAGCCAAACAGGTTTCTCTCTAATTTGCTTTTCATTTCTGTTTCTGCTACCCCCTCTTTCCTACTTCTCTCCACCTATTCAGAACCTTCATATATATTTTTTCCCCCCATAAGTACCTCATATTTATTCCAAAAAACCTTTCCTGACCATTTTAACCTTAGGGATGTCTCCTTCTTAGAAGACCTTTTTATATGAAAATAATTCATTTGGCAGTTAATAAATAGTGCTTTTTGACATTTATATGGTCTCAAACTGTAATATACATTTTATATTTTATGTTATGAATTTCTCGGTAGCAGAGATCTTTATATTTTTTCTCTCTCAGTTGTTTTGTATGTATTATAGGTCTAGACAGTATCCTTCCTAGAGCAGATGTTCAGTAATATTCATCTATGTGGTTACAGGGTTGTATGGAAATTAGCACCCCAACCTATCATCTCCTGCTTGGATGTTTTTTACAGCATCTTGGCAAGGTGTTTACCACCCTCTGCTTGAATACCTTCATGACTAATCTCTCGTAACATCTTTGGCTTAGAAGAGGTCTGTTAAGTTTTTGAGTTGAGAGAAATCTAGATCTTTATAGCAACCTTCTTTTGATATTTGCCTCTGGATAGCAGAAATCGTAAATCATTTTTCATATAGTAGCATTTCTCATTGATGAAGATGGTGGAGGGGAGCAGGAGGGCCAACTTTTTCTGTTCTACAGTCTAAGCATCTCAATTCTTTAACTGTTTCTCAGTTGCTCTATTTTAGACTTATTTCAGTATTTTTAGTATTCCTCCTAACTTGTACCTAGAGAGAAGCAAAGAAAGTGTGGTCTGTTCATTGTGTTAAACAACAAAACTTTTCACCTCACTTTTTCACCCTACTATGTATATGTCTTTGAATTATTGTATATTGATATGGGCTTTGACATCTTTTGCTTTTAATAGCATCACAATTTTTATTTATTGCTTTCTTATTAATATTCTGTTTATAAGGCTTTCTGAGATTAATATTTATTATTTTCTGTGCTTATTACTTGACTCTGCCATATAGGGAAAATTTAGAAGAAATAGAAAAGATTTGTTCTTCCCTCAAGTATTTTATAGTATAATTAAGGGTAGGTTACATAGTTACTGGGGTCATCACTTTGTTAAGTTATGTAAATGTCTAACCACTGTGTTGTACACCTGAAACTAATATAATACTGTATGTCAACTGTAATTGAAAAATAAAAAAGTTATTTAACAAAATTTGAAAAGCTGTAAAAAAAAAATGTAAGGCTTAGAGAGGTTAAATAACTTGGTCAGAGTTGCATAACTATTTGAGTCTAGTTTGTGTGGCCTTAACCAATAGGAACGTCCTCCATAATCTAGCCTCAATTGATTTTTTTTAAATAAAATTATTATCAAAGTTATACATGCACATATTTAAAAGAATCGAATAGCTCTACAGGACTACTTACAAAAACTATAGTCTTATGCAAATTCTTTCTTGCTTTTATTTCAGACCCTCTAGAGGCAACCACTTTCAATTCATTCTTTTGAGATTTATCTCCGTATGTCAAAATAGCATGCTTCTTGAATTTTCAGTTTAGTTATCTACTGACTTCTCACAATGGAAGACATAGTTTACCACTATTCCCAATCATGCACAAGCACACTTCTCAGTCCTCCCCAGTGGTCCCAATATTGTCATATTGCAAATTGTTTGGAAATATCAGTATTCAAAGTTTATATCAAGGTTACTATAAACTATTCATAGTTCAGCAATGTAGTTTACTGTGATTATTTTCCTTTTGTGTACAACATTTTGTTTTCCCTGAGTTTATACACACACACACACACACACGCAATTTTCTTTCTTTCTTTTTTTTTTTTTTTTTTTTTTTTGCTTAGTTTTCTATGTAGTTATTATTTTAGGCAAGTGGTTTTTATCTGGGGGCAACCTAGAGGACACTTGGCAACATTAGGTAGGTGAAGGGAGAGCAGGGAACTTGCTCCTGATATCTAGTGAGTAGTAGACAGCTGTGCGGCCAGACATCATCCTACACTGCTCAGGACAGCCTCCCACAACAAAGAATTATGTGCGCCCAAATGTCAGTAGTGCCACCATTGAGAAACCCTGATTTAGTCCAAACCTACCAATTTTTTTTTGAATTTCCTTGAGTTGCAGCTGTTATCTTAGCTTTACCATCACTGTCTATCGTCCTAGTAGTTCTCCTCAGGTCTCTCTTGTATTGAAGCTCCTGGGTCTGTATCCAATATCCTCATTTTCTTTACTCTTCTGGAAAGGGTAAAATTTTTTTGAGACCTCATGTGTCTGAAAATGTTGTTTCAACCCCCTTGCCTTATAAGATAGTTTGGCTGTGCAGAGAATTCTCAGTCAGGAATAATTATCTCTCAGAATTTAAAAAATATTGGTTCATTGTCTTTTTTTCTTTTTCAGTGTTGCTATTGAAATATCAAATGCCTAGAAAATTCTACTATTTTGAAACATTTTTCCTTCTAGAAGCTCAGAGAATCTTTTTCCCTATAGGTCTGTTTTTATCCATCTGCTGGGTTCAGGGTAGTCTTATCTAATCTGGGATTTATCTTGTCAGTTCTGAGAAATTTTCTTAAATTCTTTGATTTCCTCTCCTTTTTTCTCTGTTCTCTTTCTTGAATTCCTATTAAAGCGTTGGGCCTGCTGAGTGGTTTTTCTAATTTTGTTATCTGTTTTCATCTTTCTTCTATTTCTTTTTTTTCCCCCTGCTTTCTGGGAGATTTTTTTTTCAACTTTATCTTCCACTTCTACTGAGGTTTTACTTCTGCTATCGTGTTTATAATTTTCAGGCACTCTTTTTATTTTTTATGGAAAAAGTTTGTAATATCTAGTTTTTGTTTTATGTACATAATGTCTTTTATCTCTCTTAGGGTATTATTGGTAGTTTTCTTCTCTGCATAGTCTCTCTTTCCTCAGATTTCCTTTTGCCATTTGTTTCTGTTGGACGTTGTCTTTCATATTAGGTGCTTTCCTTAAATGTCTGGGGATCCTTGGAAGTGAACCCTTATTTAAAAGAGTACCTTGAAAAGCTGAATGGAAGCTCAGCCAGTTGCTGATTATTGTTTTCCCTGTAGGTTGATATATTTGGATAATTTACTCTCAGACTTCCAGTGACACATCTTTTTTCTTTAGCTGGATTGATTTCTCAGAAAAGATTTTTGATCTTTTGCCTGGAAAGGGCAAGGTTGGGAGCTGAGTAGGAAAAAGGGATGTGAATTTCTTCATTAAGTATGCAGATACACTTTCATTTTAACTCCCTAGTTTTTCCTATAGCACACCTCAGATTCAGTTGAGCCTGCTATCTTCTAGTCCAGAGATGATCTGTTTTATGCTCTCCAGAGATTGTTTTGTCTTTTGCCAGGGATGGTCAGAGAGTAGAAGAGGGGTTTCTAACTGCCTCTTAAGCAGACGTCAATCTTATTTTAGTTTGAACTCTGCTCTT
This sequence comes from Rousettus aegyptiacus, assembly GCF_014176215.1. Taxonomy (NCBI): domain Eukaryota; kingdom Metazoa; phylum Chordata; class Mammalia; order Chiroptera; family Pteropodidae; genus Rousettus; species Rousettus aegyptiacus. Next base: position 84,348,732 of record NW_023416308.1, read on the forward strand.
ACTCCCAGAGTATCTGAAATTGTTTGTTCTTGGGCCTTTTTTTTCTTTTTACTTTTTAGTAGACGAGTTACAAAAAGAATACAGAGTGCCCATACCCTTCACTTAGCTTCTTGTGTTAACATCTTATATAACTATAGAGCACTAATCACAAGTAAGAAATTAACCTTAATACAATACTATTAACTACACTACAGAATTTATTCAGATTTTACTAGTTTTTCCACTAAGTTTTTTTGTTTGTTTTAAGATCCAAATTCGGGACCCACAGTAAATTTAGTTGCCATGTCTCCTTAGTTTTCTAAGTAATCTGTGACAGTTTCTTAGTTTCCTTCTCTTTTATGACCTTGACACTTGAGTGGTACTGGTCAGTTATTTTGTAGAATGGCTTTCAATTTGGGTTTGTCTGATGTTTTCTCATGATTTTATTAGTAAAGAGAAAGCTATCTCAGACATGATGTGTCCTCAGTGCACTATAAAGTGGAGGTGGAGAAGACATGCTGCTGATATGTATTACTGAGGATGCTAACCTTGATCACTTGGTTAAGATGGTGTCTGCTAGGTTTCTCTACTGTAAAGTTACTATTTTCCTCTTTAATGATTACTAAATACTTTGAGACTATGGAGGTAGCCCATTTCTGCTTAAATTTTTGCCCACTAATTTTAGGATCCTTCTATGGATCTTGTCTTATTACTGTTGCATTTTAGTGGTGATTTTCTATTTCTGTCATTATTTCTACATTGGAATTGGAAATCTTCTGTGAGAACGATTTGTCTCTTCTCCCCCATTTATTTATTATTTATGTCAGTATAGACTTAACTGATGGTGTCTGTATTCATCCTTTCTCTTTTAGCACCCCTTACTTTGTGGCACCACATAATACTTCATCCTATCTTAAATTTCCCTACCCCAACCCTGGAATCACCCACTTTTCTGAGGAATTTAGGGGTAGTTTGGTCACATCAAATGTAAATGTGATTGATATAAGCCAGGCGTTTTTGGTGTTTCCTTGAGGCTAATGTATGATTCAGCCTGATAGTCATTACTTGTTCTCCACCTTCCAAAATTGTGTTTCTGGTTTCTTATGGGTTTATACTCTTTAAAAATTTATTTGTTTTTGTTTCAGAGATATTTGAGGAAGCTTCAGAGCTAAATGCTTGTTTTCAATCTATCCTCTTTAACCAGAAATTCCTAACTTATTGTTTTTATCTTTTGCCCCATGCCAGTTTGGTTTTAGCCACATTCAGCTACATTAATGGCTGTCCCCAGATGTGTTATATGCCTTCATATGTCATTTCTATGCCCTTGCCTGAGTGAATAAAGGAAGTATTTATTATCATCTGGTTTTTAGATAGTTTTAAATGGATGAACTTTGATTTTACATGAAAACTACTGTTTAAGTAACTTTCTTATGTACTTAGGATTCTTGCCTCTTCTGTATTCCCCCCCCTCTTTTTTTTCATTAGTCTCAAAATTTGTGTCTTATTGCCCAACTACTATAACTTTTTGCTGAAATGGAGGGGAGAGGGATAGTACATTTCCAGGGTACTAGTGTACCATCTATAGCCTAAATTGAAAAGTTAAGATTGTATCAAAAATAGAGGGTTGTGAAAAACAGTATTACATATAGATTTAAATACCCATTGTAAATTAAGTTTCCAAAAGGCATCTGCTTTTACAACTGATTGATTGGTATTAAGGACCTTCTTCAGTTCAGGCAGCATGTTTAAGTATCATGATATGCAGAGGCATGTTCTTTTATGAGGGTTTTTACACAAGTTTTAAAGTGTTCTTCCCAGGTATTGCTGGCTTAATATCTAATTTTGTACAAACATTCTCATTGTAAAAAAGTCTTTGGCAAAATAATGATTGTGTCTGGTAGGGATGGCAAATGATTGGCAAAAATGATGTGTCTTTTACCTCAAGATTCTTAAAGACCACACTTTTTTTTTTTTTTTTTTTGAGCCTGGTTTTCTATTGGTGTAGTATAAGTAAACAGATGTCTCTTCTCTGTCCTGCAAACTTCCATTTACTTTGTTCTCAGGTGTGGGAGCAATAATAAATGCCCTATTGTTTTGTTTAATGGAACTAAATTGAACCATGCATATGTAAGGTAGCCATGGATATGAACGTTTTCATATACCTAAAACTGTTGCTACAGCTGTCTATTGAGAGATTACTGTTTTTATGAATATTATTAGATGTCTTAAATTTAATGATTTTTAAAAATATGCTCTTAAAATCCTGCTTAACCAGCAAAATGAAGCCCCTCTTCTACAAGAAACCTTTCTTGATTCTCCTTTCTTAACCCCGAAATCCTATAGCACTGTAGCTCTTGGCATTTGAAAAATTATACCCCTTTATTATAAGTTACTTGTTATTTGTGTTAATGCCTTTATTAGATAAGAAGCTTTTCAAAGTCAGCATAGCCAGAGTGCTTGGGTGACCTTTGGCAGGTTACTTAACTTCTCAGTACCTTAGTTAAGTGAGATGCTAGTAACTACATCCTAGGGGTGTTGGGAACATTAAATGACTTAATACATGTAGCGTCTTACACATAATAAGCACTCTGTAAATGTAGCTATCATTACTGTGACTACCATCATAACTGTTATTACCTTTGTGGAGTTCAGAATGAATCACTTCAAGATATGCCTCTGTGGTAAGAGGGTTGTTTTGAACTAAAAGCAACTTTAGCTGTGGACTCAAGAGAAGCCTCTGCCGCTCCATTAACTACCTAGAAAAACTTGAATTAGGGCCCTTGCCCATACTAAGAGATCATCAGAAATAACCTCTTTTGACCTATCTGTAGGGCAGGGTAAACTATTAATTACTAAACATGTGCTCTCCCTGCAGTTACTCTCTGAAGCCTCAAGGTGCCTTACCTCATTTCTAGCTCAGAATGTCATGTATGCCCATTTTCCCTTTCTGTCTTTAAACCTCTCATGCATGTGGGGTCTCTGACTCTTCATGTGTATAAGGTTCCCATTTGTGTATGTATTACACTTGGTTATTTTTTCTTGCTAATCTGTCTCATGTCTGTTTGATTATTAGACCAGCTTAAAGAACCTTGAGAGGAAAGTTTCTTCTCCCACACCTTCATTCAATATTCTCCCTAGAAGCGAGCACTGTGTGCTCTACTTTGTTATCTAATAAATATTTATTGATTCAATGAAAATTAAGTCATATTTTAGTTATTAAATATGCTAGTCATTTGAAGTTACAGTTCTGATTATGACCCGTCAGCTAAATATGTGTCTAGCACAAATCTTAAATGATTGTTAGATTTGATAGGTTCTATTCTCATTACTTTGAGATCTGGAACATGTAACAAAGTACAGATATTAAAAATAAAATTGAGTCTAATGAGGTCCTAAGAAAAATGATTTAGTATATATAGATATTTGTGAAAATAACTTACTACATTAACAAATTACTTGTTTGTAAGATTCAGAGCAAAGTGTTATTTTAAAGCAGAATCCATGTTAAGAATAATTTGTTTCTAAGAGAACTTTATGTGTTTGATAATTCTGATTTTCTGTACCTGGAATAGAACCAGTTGGGTGGAAGAGACTGTTCCTGTCATTTGTATTACTGATTGTGCTTTTGATTTGATGCTGTGTAGTTGACTGCTGTAAGACTTGCAGTCTTTCAAATATCAGCATAACATGTTTATATTGAATAGAGTGGCTTTCCAGTAGGAAAAAACTAAGGGCTGTTAAGTGACATAATTAAGAAAAAAGGTCTGGAGTTTAAATCTTTCTGTATACAGTGAATCAAGTACCTTTGGTAAGGTTATAGGTTTAGCTTTAGGAAACCATGAACTTCATTTATGACTTAAGTGAAATTGTCTAGTATAACCAAAGCATCGTAGTTTTATTATAAATGCTTTTGTTGCTTCAGACAATACTTACCTATTTTTATTTAATCAGAAATATACTTTAATTTTTCTTAGTGTGTATTTCCATAGCTCTTGATGCTATAGAATTCATTCAGTTAAGCCTTGAGTTAGTAGCTACCAGGAACCAGAGATTCAAAGATGAATAAGGAACCTAACCTAGTTCTAGATTCTAGTCTTGTCTGGAAGAGACAGGTAATAAGACAAATGTATAACATGGAAATAAAGTGGAACCATAGAGGAGGGAGCTGCCAGCTTCATCTAGGGGATTCTGTGAGAATGTAACATTTGAACATTTGGTTACAAAGGATGACTTGATTGCTAGGTAAAGAAGGTCAAAGCTTTTAGGTAGAAGGAATATCAGTCATTTAAACCACAAAAGTTTGTAATTCATTTTAGGAAGTGAATTTAGCGTAGATGTATTGGGCGCCTGGGTTGAGTGAGAGACGATAATTCTGGCCTGTTGTGTCTTAAAATTCTGAAGGTTTTGTATACCTATAAGGAGTTAACAGATTCATTTATAATTGTAATAAAATTTAATTGCCGAAATTTGTTCACTGAAATATTTAATTCCATGAATGTTTTGTGTCTCTGCATTAATAGTAAAAATTTACACACAAATGAAAATGAAGATGGGGTTTACTAATACCTTATTCTTTCATCTGTTTCATTTGTCATAAAATCAGGTACTTTATTTTATTTTTTAAGAATGAAATGTTTCTCATCATAATATATTTAAAGCACATTTTCCACACGTGAGTCGCGCTGGCAGAATATCCAACGTGACTGGATATCCTTTTCCATATTTGATATGGATAATGCACAGGTAAATGTATTCAGATCGACTAACTAGATAGGCCTCATTTGCCTCCAGAAAAAAATGCCAGTAGCTGCACTTCAGGAGTATAGCTCTATATGGAAATGGATACTGGAAGGAAAATTTGCAAGTGAGAAGTTCATCGTACTTCCAATTTTTACTGACAGCCACAGTACTAGACTTGTAATGATGTGATTTCTTCACCTTTCAGTATAAGGCACAGTCTTCAGAGTTACTTTTGTAGCTGGTTGCTTCCTGAGTGCTTTACTGCTGGTCTATTTGCAGTCGTTCAGCTTGGTAGGAACTTTCTATTTAAGCCCCGTACCTCGCTTTTTTGGTAGAAGCTCAGGGCTAGAGAGGGTTGAGTTTGGTGGTAGCATTGGCAGCAACTGAGAACACCAGAAGGACTGTTTTTTAATTAGTGAAATCTTCATTTTTGTATGACTCATCTTGTAAAGGATAACATATTGCTTTAGTAAATATAAATTATGAATTTATATACATTCTTTCATTTTATAGATGTAAAATATTTACCCTTTTATGTGTCTAGGTGTTTTAATTTGATTGCCTTTAATTTTAGGATTACATTAAGTTGTATAATTTATTACTTTATTTATAGCACTTTGTGGTAATGAAAAGGAATTTGTGGTGAAAAGTTAGGTACCTAACAATGAAGTTTCTTATTTAAAGACATCTGAGGAATAGATGTCTTTAATTTTGACATTTTAAATTCACACATCTTGAAATATTTATTCATCATTACATTATTTACCATTAACATAATGCAAATAAAATTTTAAGAATTCTAAGAAAAATAGGCGTGACACAGAAAATGTTTCTACAGTTCAGTAACATGATTTACTAGAAGGGTAGTAGTTATTACAGCTCCTTCATTTTAGATGAGGAAAACTTAAAAGCTATAAAAGCTCAATAACTTACTCAACGTCTCAGGTAGTAGAAGAGCTAGAATAAGACCTTTTTTAAAAAGTCATGTTTACTGAGGTATAATTTATAGACAATCAAACTTGCCCTTTTAAGGTGTACAGTTTTATGACTTTTGATAAACTTATACACTTATATAACCACTACCACAATAAAGATACAGAATATCTCCATCACCTTACAAAAGTTTTCTCATGCCGCTTGTACTTAACCCCTTTTTCTATCTCTAGGCTCTGCAACTACTGATCTGGTTTTGCCTTTTCCAGAATATCATATAACTGAAATTCATAATAGTATGTAGCATTTCAAGTCTGACTTCATCCAGCATAACTGAGATTTATATATATTATTGCATGTATCAGTAGTCTTCATTTTTATTGCTGACTGCCACAATTTGTATATCTATTCACCATCTGATGGACATTTGGGTTCCATTTTTGGTGATACTGAATAAAGCTGTTATTAATATTTGTGTACAGTGGTATGAGTGTTTTGCGTACAGTTTTCATATGGTAAGCGAATGTTTAACTTTGTAAGAAACTGCCAAACTTTTCTGAAATGGCTGTACTGTTTTACATTTCATTCAGCAGTATATGAGCATTGTAGCTGCCCTGTATCCTTGGTACTTGGCAATGTCAGGTTTTTCTGTCTTTGTTTTTCAGTTTAGATTAACTTATTAACCATTCTAGTAAGTGTGTAGTGATATTGATATCTCTTTGTGCTTTTAATACGTATTTCTCTAATGACTGGTGTAGACCATCTTTTCATGTGCTCGAGGTTTTTTATTAAACCTGATCTAAAAAAAATACTTTATGTAAATTATATGGTTAATTTTTGCTAGGTATTGATAGGAGAGAGAGAAGGGTACCTATTTTCAAAGATTTTATGATTTACATTGGGAAAACTGGTGATCGTATTCAAGAATGGCGGTTGTAATTTTGGTAGGCTCTTTGTTTGAGGGGTTCACATAAACTAGTTTAGTGGAAAGGACAAAGGTTTGAGAATCAGAAAACTGAGTGGGTTTGACTTTGCCTTACTGGTTGCTTAACCTTTCTGGGTCTTTTATTTCTTTCATCTGGGAAATGAGAGAGTTGGATCAGATAAGGTATAATATTTGTCCATAAATTATTAATCTACATAAACTTTTTAGTAGATTTTTTCCTGCTCTTTTAGTAGTAGGTTTTGAAACTGTGAGAAGGCTGTGCAGTCAGAAAACATAAGATCTTTGCAGATTTTTTCTGTCTGACGAAATTTCTATTGCCCAAAAAAGATTATCTTTTGAAATTTTAAAATAAACTGTAGTATAAATTTTATTTTATTTGAGAATTATATACTAAAGTCTTCTATAACTATAGTAACTGATAATTCTATAATATCTTTTATATAATTATTATAATTTATGGAGCATTTTTCAGATATTCTCTCTTGATTTTCAGAAAAATTCTTTGTGGTCCTTAGGAGTCAGAGATAATTGACTTCTATAGGATGACACAGCTAAAAGTAAAGTAGCCACCTTGACCTGAGAATTCTAGTTTTAAATCTTTGCAATAGGAAATAAACACTTTAAATAGTTTTAAATAACTTTAACATTTTTTTTCAATTGTACGATTTGACATTCAGAGCATTATTAGAATGTAATATTCTCACATTAAAATTATTATCCATGCTTCTAAATAAAAAAACATAGTAATATAATATAAACAAACTTCTTTGATTTAGTAATAATCCAGTAGAACTCTAATTCAGGACTTGTAAACAAGTCAGTTGTATCACAAGCTGAGTCACTGCTTGTCAACAGCCTACTCAAAGAAAAAAAACTTAGCCATAATCAAAAATAAAGATAACAGGAATAGTAAAGGGCATATTATTTCCCCTCCTGAGAGTAGTTTGTTTAGTTTCTAAGTTTAGACACCTACAGTATATTATTAGTGTGTTACACATGACCAGTAGTAGAACTACTATTAAAAGGAGTAAGACAAAATTGCGAAGTGTTAGGATAGAACTGAGAGGAAGAATAATGTCATTATAGTTTTAATGCCACAGATACATCAACATTATAAAGTCATCAGAAAGCCTATATTTCTTAGGAGATCTGTGTTCATATGTGACCCTAGGCAAGTCACTTTAGGTTTTTGAATTTCTTCTTATTCATCTGTAAAATAAGAAGCTTGATCTGATATCCAAAGGTCCATCCAGCTTTCATGTGTGATGAGTTATCCAATTGATTGGTTTTTAACTGTCAAATAAATTCATCGTAGTTAAATAGATTATAAACTATTCTTGCTCTGAAACTTCACATTGTTAGTTTTTTACTAATTGAATGAGTACTTGTTGTAATTTGTTATAAGTAAAATGTTACACGGTTTCCAAAGACCTATGGGGTCTGGGAGCTTGTTTTATTGGTATTTTGGAATATAGGTAGATCTGAGAGACACCTTAATACAGGAGTATAAAGTAGGTATAAAAATATGTATTTTACAGAATTTTTACACAAACGTCATATATTGACAGGCAATTGATGTTATAACATGTCACATATTAATTGAAATTCAGAAAATCCATACCATGATATATTGAACAAGGAAGCACCTGTTAATAATACAAATTAAGTTTATCACAGAATTTATATTTAAATAGTAAAGTGCATACAAATGTACTTAAATATTTTTATGTCTCAAACTGAGCTTTTAGAACAGGTATAAAGTCATTTTTTACAAAATTCCTATGAAGATTTGAATTCAGAAAGTAGATTGAAAGGCAGGGAGTAGTTATCAAACTTCCTCTAAATAGTAAAAGCCCATGCACTAAAAACAATTTCAAAATTTTAAATCAGTTTGGAAATTTTTCAGTTTTATAATTTTTAGAAATTTACTTAAAAGTTTTAAGAGCATAGTATGCTTCTTAAGGCATCATCTATAATATTTTATGAAATTATTTTCCTGAATAAGTATGTTAGAGAGTTCCCTAAAAGACTTAGACTTTGTAGTTCTGTGGTTTGTTGTTAGTGTAGCAAAGATTGTAAAGTATTTGTGCATCCCAGGCCTGGCTAGTCCCAGATCTGGCTGCGATCCAGGCTTGCAGCTAGGAATAGGACCCCAGATTTAACATGTTACATTAGTATAGTAGAGCTCCTGTGCCTAAAATATCTAAACATAATTCAGCTTATTGTATCACTCATATGTGGCTGAATGCCACTGTTGTACTCTGATAAGTGTGGAGCCCATGCCGTCCCCTGGGGAGCAGATGAGAAGCACAAGAAAGGGAGCAGAAGCACTCTCCCTGCAGTAGATCTGCACTCCCCATAATAGAAGCGCACTCCCCACAATAAAGTTGGTGCCTGCCATTTTATTCTCATGTCAACCCCTTGTGCATTCTTCCAACTGGGTGTCTCACCACTGAAACCTTCCCTTCTTGATCAGCTTGGTGGCATAGCCAGCAGGATAATGGGAGTATGGCCCCCAGCATTCCTGATGGTCCTTGAGTGGAGGACATGTGGCCTCCCGCTTCCCAGTGGTATTCCGTGGCTATGTATCTGGCTATGTGGACGCTCCCGGATGATTGGGGTGGAGTGAAGCCGCGTCCAGAAAGCCTGGAAACGTCAGAGCCGAATGTCCCGACCAATCACCGGGAGGCAGTGGGTTGGATGGCCTGGATGTTTTTGGCAGTGCTATGGCAGGCCAGCCTGGAGGTTCAGGATCAGGTTCAGTGGGTGCAGCAGCTACAACGCCAGGAAGAAGCACTGGAAAGGTGGCTGGTGGCAGCAAATTGTTTGCTGCAGAGCCCTGACGGGTTGCTGCCATCTATACCGCAGCAGACATGGCCAGTGATACGGCAGCAGGTTGAAGCGGAAGAGCCGTTGGCCCCAGAGGGGCAAGCTGATGGAGCCCCCCAGGCTAAAAAACAAACTACCTTGATTCAGTACACCCCCGCGGAACTCTGGGACCTGACGAAATAGGTACAGCAGAGAGCCTGGGAGGTGGTACTGGGGTGGCAGCTATGGCTGTGGGATGATGAGGCCAAAGGGACTGAATTATCTCCAGAAGAGATGGCTCAGCTGGTCTCTGTAACGGTGATACCGTCCCTCAGGCAGTGCCTCCAGTATGTGGTGCATTTGGTGCGGGGTGCAGGCAATCACTCTCTGATTAACTGGCTCATGTCTGCTGCATGGACAGTGTAGGCCCACCCCACGGAGCTGCTAGAGACAGTGAGCAGATGAACCACATACTTAGAGCTAGTCCATATAATTCGGGAAATGAGCATGCGACAGATGATGTTTCACATCCAGTACACTAGCCTCGACAAAGAGGTATTTACAACTCATATGAAGGACTTGATTTTGACTTCTGGCCCAGCCAGTACATTTGGTACCATGGGGACACTGTTGTCCCTTACGTGGATAGGTGGATCTACAGGGTGATGTCCGCCATGACTAGTTTGGGAGATGTGGAAGTGAAACACTAGGAGCATTCCACCCAAGTGTGCTCTGTACTGCCTACTACACTCCCAGACTGGCCAGTGCACAGACAGAGGCATGACCGAGAAACAGGAGTGGAGCAGCGCCCAGCGGGTTTGGCCATAAGCCCTGAGCCACAGGCAAATGTAGTTTGATCTCCTCGTGCCAGGGGTCACTACAAAAAAGATTGAGCAGCAACCTAATTAATGAAGTGCTGCTGGCGCTGTGGAATCAGCTGTACCCTGACCAGCAGTTTACTCTTATTCCTGGAAGAGCCACAACCCGTTAGGTGCGGCTGGCCAATTAGCTCCCTGATTAAGGATTTGGCCAGGGTACTGGGTTGGCGGGGGAGCTGAATAAGGTTACGCCACCCCTGCATGCGGAGCTGAATGTCAACGTACATCATGGACTGGTTGTCACATGAACTTGGATGATACCATTACATGTTGGACTTGGCAAATGCCTTTTTCTCTATTGTCATGGCCCTAGAAAGTCAAGTACAGTTTGCCTTCACCTGGGAAGAGCAACAGTGGACGCTCTTCGTCCTTCCCCAGGGCTACCTGCACAGCCTACCCTGTGCCATGGTCTTATGGCTCAAGATTTAGTCATGTGGAAACGACCGCTTGCAGTGCATATGTGTCATTACATTGATGACATAATGCTAACCTCTGATTCTCTTACAGAACTAGAAGCAGCGGCAACCAGCCTGCGAGAAGCTCTCGCTGACTGGGGTTGGGCAGTCAATAAGAACAAGGTCCAGGGACCTGGGTTCTCTGTCACATTCTTGGGAGTTGTCTGGTTGGGTAAGACAAAGTAATGCCGGAGGTGGTGATTGATAAGACACAGGCATATCCCTGACCTGAGACTGTGAAGCAGCTCCAAACCTGTTTGAGACTGCTGGGGGTTTGGAGAGTGTTCATCCCCTGTTTGGCCTCCTTGATGCAACGCCTGCACCATCTAGTGCTTCACAGTGTCCAGTGGGGTTGGACTCTCATGATAGAAGAGATCTTTAAGGTTACAAAGCAAGCTGTAGCACAAGGCCAAACTATACGCATAGTAGATCCAGCATTCCCATTCCTGCTCACAGTGCAGGTGTATGATACAGGGTTTGGATGGGGCTTGTTGCAGAAGCACGGTTCCCAGAAGGTGACAATAGGCTTTTGGTCCCAATTGTGGAAAAGCATGGAAGCGTGGTATTCTCTGATAAAGAAGCAACTGGCTGCCATATATGCAGCCCTTCTGGCCAGTGTGGCCTCACTGGCCCTAATCTCATAACCGTGCAGTCCACGTACCCCTTGGAGGGGTCTCTGTGGTCTTAGGGAAGCCTCCCTGCATGGGAATTGCACATATGCCCATACTATCCAAGTAGGGGGGATGTACCTGGAGCAGCAGGTGCAGTTCTCTGTGAGCCCTCTGTCAGGTCATTTGCATTCCCTATTGGGATCAGTGCAGTTTCAAGCAGAGCTCCTGGAAGAGCCTGCTGAGATGGGAGACGTACCAAGTCCCTATGTAGGGGGTCAGGCTCCCGTCCCTAAGGATGCCTGGTACGCAGATGCCTCATACCATGGAACAGGTAGTGAAATGATAGGGGTTATCATTGATGTGGACACAAACACAAGTTGCCGTGTCACAATGCCCCTGGTATACTGAGCAGCACCCAGAGAGACAGTGGGTCAGGAGTACCCAGGGGGTAATGTCCTGAGTGGCTAAGCCACTCCAGGAATGACAAATGGATTGTGGGTCCAAAGTAGCACCCTCCAGGCCAGATCCTGTGCCTCAACCCTTTAAGGGTGGAGTATGGCTGGTCCCAGGTCTGGCTGTGATCCTGGCTCGCAGCTAGGAATAGGACTCTGGGTTTAAAATGTTATATTAATGTAGTAGAACTCCTGTTCCTAAAATATGTAAACATAATTCAGCTTACTGTATCACGTATGTGTGGCTGAATGTCACTACTGTATCTGATATGTGTGGAGCCCACGTGGTCGCTCTGGGGAGCAGAAGTGGAGCAGAAGAAGAGAATTAGCAGAAGCACGCTCCCTGCAATGAAACTGCACTTCTCGCAACAGAAGCACACTCTCCGTAGTATAAAGTTGTTGCTTGCTGTTTCATTTTCATGTCAGCCCCTTGTGCATTCTTCCAGCTGGGCATCTGACCACTGAAACCTTCCCTTCTCAGTCAGCTCAACACTGACAGTAGTCATTTTCATTTTTTAGCTAAGCAGATTCATGCATATAAATTTGCTTATGTTTCTTTCCATACACTTGTCATGGTCTTTATGTTCATAGTGAAGCTTTATTATTTTCAAGTTAGAATTTATAAAATTTTTTAATTTTTATAATTAAATTGTATAAATTCTAACTTGATTTATATTTATATATTCCTGATCTTGAATTCTTGGATATATTTGTTTTCTTTTAAAAAGAAGAGCTAAATTCTATTTTTTACAAAACTGATATAAATCCTAACTATATGAGGTTTTTTTTTTTTTTTTTTTAAAGAATCTTGGGCCTAAAGCTAAATCTTATGAAAAGCTAAGTTAGAGAAGATTGAACTATTTGGGGGAAGTTATAGAGGATACTGGTGGGAATGGGCTTAAAGAAAAAATATGTACTAAGAAAGTCTTGAATTTATGTTATATGTAATTTGTATTATTTTCTAATTATAATGATTTATAGAAATATTAGAAAGGCTTAACTAATTGGAATGTTAAACAGAAATGGAAGTGGGACATGTAATATATTTTAATGATATACTTTAATTTCAGTTTTCATCTACATTAAAATGAAAACATTTAAAACATGAAATCACAGAAATGGAAGCAGTAAATGATTTAATTCTTGAAAATTTAAAAACTGAAATGAGCAATAAAAAGTTCTAACTTTATTCATATCAAATTTGACAATGTCTTTACTCTAATTTTTTTATTTACAGATTTGTTTCTAAATTGAATACTTAAAATATGCTGAATAAAATGTTAATGATCAGATTTTTTAAAAATATGATCATTTTTATATGTGATTTAGGAATACAGCTTCCTGGCAATTAATCTCTGTAGCTAACATTTTGCTTTCAAATGAACAAATGAGTTTTAAATACTGAAGAAAAGTTTTTCCAAGCATTCCTTAAGGAGCCTTAGGCCAGACAGCCATTCTCAAATTCTTAATGCCCATCATCAGTATTTTAGTATCAGGAAAACATAGGATGTGTTTACTATTAAAATTTTTAGAGTACATACATATACACTCTTAGTCATTTGGCTATCTCCCATTGTATACAGCCATCTTTTTAATGTTACCTTTTAAATTGAATAAATCATCTATTTATTTTGACATTTAGATTATTCCAGATTTGGCCAGTGGAAGCCTTTTCAGCTGGTCCCTGTGTCCTGTTGACACATCCCACCATTCTTGGCTCACTTCCTTACTTTGTGGCAGTACAAGATTTTCCAGGTGCTTATACTTTCTCAGCCCTAGCACTAAGATTCTCCAATCTTCAAAGAACTCTGGATCCTTTTTGTGGAGAATGGTATTCAGAAACCAAGATCTGGGCACTTAGATATGTTTATTACTGCAGGGATGTCATTATTTTTAGGTTCTCTTAGTGGAAGGAGCTAGGAAATATGCACACACACACATAAATGTGAAATGTTTTTATTTCTATTTTTCTCTACGTGAAAGCATATGTACACTCAAATATGAAAGTTCTTAAGAAATAGGCAGATTTTTAGTGTTTTGGGTTACAAGAAAAATATTCATGCTTATTCATATATTTACATATATCCATAATATATTTCTGTGCATGTCATGTGTTTGTAATGCAGAACCATTGGAAGCCCAATTTGCAGGCAGTTTTGCTGCTTCCACAAGTTTATGGTCATAAATTCTCTATTTAATTTTAATGTTTTTTAACTGTAAAATACTCATCATGAAATTGAGTGTACAGTTTAGTGGTATTAAGTATATTCATATTGTGCTACTCACCATTATCCATCCACAGAAATCTTTGCATCTTGCAAAACTGTACCTAGGGACACTAACTCCCCATTTCCGTATCCACCCCCCAACCTCTGGCAATCACCATTCTACTTTCTAAATATGAATTTGACTACTCTGGGTACCTTATGTAAGTGGAATCAGACAATATTTGTCCTTTTGTGACAGGCGATTATTTCACTTAGCATAATTTCCTCAACATTTAACCAGTTTGTAGTTATATGTCAGAATTGCCATTATATATATGTGTGTACGTGATACATATGGGGCACATTTTTGGAAAAATGTGTAAGCTGAAATAATATAAGTTAAATTGACTTTGCATCATAGATAGTAGTATAATGGGAGGTTATAGACTTGATAAGGGCTCATGATGTCTAGCTTTCTGTTGTAATAGCCCAATTTAGAGTCAGCTCTAAATTTTATAATGTAGAGTTTTACACTGTGTGTTAATCAGGGCAATACTCTATTTACATAAAATAACATTTATATGTCATCATAGAATAGTCATATTTCACTTTTAATGCAAAGTGGTTTCTTAGCATTTTTTAAAATCATTTCTGTTTAGAGAGCTTTTCTCTAGCCATTCCTTTAGGGTAGGTCTGCTAACAACAAGTCTTAGTTTTCCTTCATTTAAAAATGTCTTTATTTCCCCTTTATTCCTGAAGGATATATTTTGCTGGATGTAGAATTCTGGATTGACATTTCTTCTCTTTCAGCACTTGGAAAACATCGTGTCAGTTCTGCCTTTGTGATTTCCGATGAGAAATTTACTTTTAAATTGTTTTGTCCTTTTAGATAAGTTTCTCGCTACGTTCGAAGACCTTCCCTTTGTCTTTATTTTTCTTCGGAGTTTAATTATGATGTGTCTTAGGAGGATTTTTTAAAAATTTATCCTCTTTGGGGCTCATTTAACTTATTGAATATGTAGTGTTTTTTTTTGTCTTTTCCCAAATTTGGGATGTTTTCAGCCATTATTTTTTTGGGTGCTTTTTCTCCTATAAAGACATGAGTGATATGAATGCTAGATGTTTTTTTTTTTTTATAGCCCTACAGGTGCTTAAGACTGATTTTTTTTTAATTGTTATTTTTTTATTATCATTTAGTAAAGATTTCTGTTGTTCTTACCTTCAGGGTCATTGATTATTTCCCCTGTAATCTGCATTCTGCTATTGAGCCCACTAGTGAGTTTTAATTTTGGTTATTGTATTTTATGTGCTGTTTCTTTGCCGAGACACTTTTTTTTTTTTCATTCGTTTCATGTATGTTCATAATTACTTGTTGAACATTTTTATGATGGCTGCTTTAAAAAATCAGATAATTTCAACATGTGTCATTTCTGTGTTGGTGTCTATTGTCTTTTCTCATTCAAGTTGAGATTTTCTTGGTTCTGGTCTGCCAAGTAATTTTTGTTATATCCTGAACATTTTGGGTATTATGTTATGAGACTCTAGATCTTATTTAAATCTTCTCTTTTAGCAGACCTCCTTTGATACCATGCCAACAGGGAAAATGGTGCACCCCTCATTACTTTGAGGTTGGGATGGGAGTCCAGGCTCCTTATCCCACCTTTATTTACAATCTTGGGTGAGAAGTGTGCCTTTTTACTGATGAATGTGAATGAAGTTCAGGCTCCCTGTGAGCTTCTGTGGGCCTCTGTCTGGCTGGGAGGAGGAAGGGCACTTTGTTATTCCTCCCCATGTGGCCTCCACCAGTAGAGAAGTGAGGAGGCACTCCTTATTACTGGGCTGTAATGAAAGTCCCCACTGCCCTTGAGGTTTGTTTGTTTGTTTGTTTGTTTTTGGAACTACCCTGTTGTGAGGGAAAGGAATGCCTTGTTACAGTCAGATAAGGGTGGAAATCTAGACTTCTCTCTCAGACATTGATGATGGGAGTGGAGGCAGGGCAAGTTTTTATCTGTGATGTTTGACTGGAGTAGAAGTTTAGTGTCTAAAAGTTTCCTGTTTTTTCTTGATCCTTCAGCTAGAGAAGGGTAGTCTTTTCTCAGGGCATTTTAGTTTGTGCCCACTCATACTAGGATGTATTTAGCAGGAGGAATAGGGAGAAGTACATCAACTTCCTCTTCCAGAAACTGAAGTATTAGATATTTTAATGAGTAGAATATTGTGTGTGGCTCTAAGGCTGTAAGGGACAATTATTCTTTTTTAACCACTATCTAAATGAATTCTATTTTCTTTAAAATTTCCATTTAAGAGACTTCCACCCTTCCTTCTGCCCTTTATTCTTCTAACTATATATTACTTGAAGTAGAGAAGTCCTGGAAGTTAAAGTTTATCATTATAAGCCTTCTCTATTTTATATATCCTTAGTTCCTTCGTTTATTTTTTTATGTAGTACACTCAATTTCTGTTGATGTTAACCTGATTTTGATTATTTTGTTTTCTCTAGACACATCATTCTACTTATTGTATACACTAAGAGTATAGTCCTTGAAATCTCCCCAGATCTTTTTTTTGTGTACTGCCACGTAGGCAAATTGCATTCATTTTCTTACTCTACACTTAGTTGTTTTTGTCTGTTCTGATAAAGTAAGAATGAGCTAACACTAAGATTTTTTACTTTATATGTAAGTTAACTAAATATGCCAGGTTTCTTCCTTGTGATTGTAAAATCAAATACATATTCAATGCCAAACATTTGGAAGTCCCAGAAAAGCATAAAGAAAAAAATAACCTCTAATTCTATCCCTAAAAGATAATACTGTTAACTCTTTGATGTAATTTTTTTATACTCTATGTTTTTCCTTCTTCTCAATACATATTTAAAGATGCTATTATGTTTCATGTTCTAAGGCTAGCATTATTTCTTAGCAACATATAGTGGATATTTTCCCTTGTTAGTAAATGTAACATAGCGTTGTTTTTAAGGAGTGCATGTTATTCCAATGCATATTTTTGTTTAACGAACTGTCACTCAACAGTGTTGGCCAGTAGTGACTAGTGTGCAACCTTGCTTTGTTTTTATTCTGAACTGACTATATTTATTCACGAAGTATAAGTTTTCAACATTTTGTTATTAAATATGTTTGCTGTAAAAATTTATAGATGCACTTTATCAAGTTAAGGAAATTCTCTTCCTGTTCTGTTATGCATTATTATGGAAAGTTGTTACCATGAAAAGATGTTTACTTTTTTTCCAAATGCCTTTCTGTATTGTATATGTTGATATGATTTTCTCTCAGTCCGTTAATGTGTTTCATTATATAAATTGTTAAGTGAACCTGTTTATTATATATTATGCTTTCATACATTACTAGATTCAGTTTCCTAAAACTTTGTGTCAGATATTTTGCAGTTATTTTCATGAGTGATGTTGGTTTATAATTTTCTCAACTTTTTAGTGTTTAATATCATGTGCTAGCCTCGTAATATGATTTAGGGAACATTCCCCATATTCTGTAACTGAAAAATTTCTGTAAAACTTGAATTGTTCATCTTTGAGTATTTTGTAAAATCTTTTGTAATATTATCTAGGCCCAGGATTTTTTGTTGCTGTTATTAGAAGAAAACTACTAACTCAGTTTGTTTAATGACTTTAGGACTATTGAGGTTTTGTTTTGTTTTCCTTTGAGTGAGTTTGTTGTTACATTTTTTCTGGAAATTTATCGATTTTCATATGTTTTCAAATATATTGGCATAAATTTGCTTTTGACATTTTTTAAATCCTTTTCATTTTGTCTGTAGTTATACCCCTTATAATATCCTGTGCCTTGCCTTTTGGGGGATTGCTCTTACCAGTGGTTTATCATTAAGGTTTTTGTTGCTGTTGTTTAATAGAATCAGCTTTTTGTCTTGATGGTTTTCTTCATAGTATTTTTTATTTTCTATGTCATTAATTTATGCTTTTACCCTTTTATTTCTTCTCTTCTGCTGTTTTGGCTGTATGACATGGATTTTCTTGTTTTGTTTTGTTTTCTGCCTCTAGGGACCAGCTCCAGCCCCAAACACCATTAGTATCAGAGAACTGTTTTTCAGCTTTAGGTTTATGGAGTTCTTCATCCAGAGTTTGGCAGATCACTCTTCATCTTACCTTTGCCTGTTTCCATGCAGCCTCAGTTATTCAATGCTGAAAACTCCCGTTTTCCCCCCAAAACTCTATATGAGTTTTGATGTATAATATTTTCATTATCATTTGGTTCTAAATATTTTCTAATTGCTATTATTATTTCTTCTTTGACCCACGATTTAGTGTTTCTTAATTTTGTAAAACCATACATCATATGGTTTTCCTAGTCTTTTTTTTTTTTTTGTCATTGATATTTAATTCACTTGCATTATAGAGAGACAAAGTGTTCTGTATACCAATTCTTCGAAATTTGTCGAGACTTGCTTTATAGTAAAAACCAATGTCAGGTCAGTTTTTAGAAATGTCCTATGCGTGCTTTAAAGGAATATTTATATTTTGCAGTTAAGTCTAGTCTTTTCATATATCCAATAGATGAGGCTTGTTAATTTTGATGTCTGTTTCTTTATTTACCTTTTGTGTTGTCACTTTCATTTTAACCATTCCGATAGGTATGTGGTAATATCTTACTGTGGTTTTAATTTGCATTTTCCTATTGGCTAGTGATATTGAACATTTTTTTCATATGCTTACTTGCTATCTGTTAATGTTCTTCATTGAAATGTCTCACAATTTTTACCTATGTTCTAATTAGATTGCCTTTTTATTGCTAGATTTTCAGAGTTCTTTAGATAGTCTACATACTCGTCCTTTGTTCATTGTATGGTTTAAACTATTTTATCACAGTCTGTAGCTTGTTTTTTCATTCTTAACAAGGTCATTGCAAAATAGAAATTTTTAATTTTGATGAAATCCAGTTTATCAATTTTTCCTTTTATAGATCATGCTTTTCATGGCAAGTCTGAGAACTCTGCCTCGCCTTAATTCTAGAAAATTTTCTCATTTTTTTCATAAAAATTTTGTAGTTTTATATTTTTTATATAAGTACATAATCCATATTCAGTTAATTTTTGTTTAAAGTGAGAGACTTAGGCCGAGGATTATTTTTTTGCTTATGGATTTACAATTGTTCCATCACCGATTGTTGAAAAGACTGTTTTTTTCCTCCACTGAGTTGCTTTTGTACTTATTCAAAAGTCAATTGGGCATATTTATGTGGATCTACGTTGTTTTCCATTGATCTATATGTCTTTTCCACTACCAAAACCACAGTCTTCATTACTGTAGCTATATAATAAGTCTTGAAATCGGGTAGACTGAGTTTTCTTTTTCCTTTTAGCTATTCTAGTCCCTTTGCTTTTTCATATAAATTTTAGAATAATCTTGTCTGTGTCCTCAAAAAGCAATGCTAAGGGTTTGATAGGACTTGCTGTAAAACTGTGTGTGTATTTGGGAAAAACTGACATCTTTACTTTGTTGAGTCTTCCAGAGTAAGAACATATTTATGTCTCTCCTTTTATTTAGATCTTCTGTTGTCCCATTGTGATCAGAGAACACATTCAACATGGTTTCAGTTCTTTTAAATTTGTTGTAGTTTGTTTCACGGCACAGAGTGTGGTCTGTCATGGGGATTTGAAGAGAATGTATATTTTGTCCTTGTTAGCTGGAATGTTTTATAAATGTTGGTTAGAGCCAGTTGGTTTATGGTATTGTTGGGTTTTTATATGTCCTTGCTGATTTTCTATATGTTGGTTCTGGGGGGAGTTATTGAAATCTCCTAACTATAATTTTAGATTTATCTCATCCTTTGAGTTGTCTAAGTTTTGGCTTCACACATTTTGCAGTTCTGTTTGGGTCATACACATGTATTTGCTGAGTCTTGGTGGATGAACTTTTTGTCATTATACAATATTCTTCTCTGATAATTTTTTTTTGTTCTGAAGTCTGCTTTATCTGATGATAATTTTTAAAATTTACTCCTCATTTCTTTTGATTAATGATTGCATGGTATGTTTTTTCCACCCTATTACTTTTATACAAAATATTTTATGAAAAATACATTACATATGAATTTAGGTAAAGAGTTTTAATATGTCACATATTTGACATAATATGTATTTTATATATGTGTATATCTGTGTGTGTATGTGTGTGTAGTAAATTTTGTAGCGACAGCATATAGTTTGGTCATGTTTTTTAATCTCTTTCAATGTCTGTCTTTTGATTGGTTATTTAAACCATTTGTATTTAATATAATGGTTAATATATTAGAGCTTAAGCCTGCCATTTTATTTCGTGTTTCCTGTAAGCGTGAAAAACATATGTAACTTTCTTCTGGCCTCTGAAAAGAAAGTTGTCCCACTTTCAGGTTTTTTTGTTTGTTTGTTTGTTTGTTTGTTTTGGGGGGGGCGCATTATTGCCGCTGTCTTATTTTTGATAGTTTCTATTGCTCTGTGTTCAAGAGTTCATTATTTTTTTTCTTCAGTGACACCTAACCTGTTAATCCCATTTATTATATATTTCATCTCAGATAACCTTCCATGTTTTCCTAAGATACTCTTCTATATCTTGAAATATAGAATAGAGTTACATATAGTTATGTCCTTGTCTACTGATTATATCATCTGTATCACATCTGGGTTGGTTTTCATTAATTGATCTTTCTCACTGTGAGTCATAGTTTCCAGCTTTGTTTGCATGCCTGTTTATTCTTGATTGGATGCCAGGCATTGTGAATTTTACCTTGATGGATGCTGGATATTTTTTATTCCTATAAATATACTTGCACTTTGTTCTCAGATACAGTTTAATTTACTCATAAACAGTTAGATCCTTTAGAGGCTTGCTTTTAAGCTTCTTAAGATTGGGCCAGAGTAGCCTTTAAGGTAAGCATAATTTGCTCCCTTTACTGATGCAGTACTCTTTTCAGTACTCTTATATGATGCCCTGTGTTTAATGAGATTTTTTTTCACTGGTGGGAATTGAAGTGGGATCCAAGGATTCTTTCCTGTTCTTTTCCCTGCCTCAGATAGTTTCTTCACATGCATATACTGACGAGTACTCAGCTGACTACTCAGAGGATTGATCTGTAGATCTCTGGAGATTGCTATTTGCAGTTTTCTGCCATGTAAATGCTATCCCAGTTGGCCTCCTTGAATTCCCCACCTAAAACTCTTCAATTCAGATTTCTGGATTCAGCCTGGCTTCTCCTTCCCAGCACTGCAGCCTGTGGAAGGTGGCTTACATTGTTTGTTCCTCCTTTCACAGGAATCACTGCCCTGTGTTGCCTGTTGTTTCATATTTGGAAACTATTGCTTTGTACATTTCATGTAGATTTTTATTGTTTAAGGTGGGAAAGGTAAATCCAGTTTGCTATTACATCTTGACTCATAGAGGAAGTTTTTTTGGACATAGACAGTAAATAAGTAAAATATAAACAGACATATCAGATAACTTTTAAGTACTATGGATAAACCTGAAGCAAGGAAGGAAAATGAAGAATACCAAGAGGATTGTAATTTTAATAGGTAAGAGAAGAGCCAGATTGATAAAGCCACTATTATTCTGATTGTCTTTTGTTGCATAATAATCTGCCCTCGAACTTGGTGACTTTTGTTCACAGATGCGCAATTTGGGCAAGGCTAGATTAAAACAGCTTGTTTTTGCTCTGCTAGGCATCAGCTGGGGCAGCTGGGGGCTGGAATCATCTGAATGCTTTCTCACTCACATGTATGGTGGCTGATACTGGTTGCCAGCTGGGATCTCATTTGGGCTGTAGCTGGAACATCTACACATGACCTTTCCATGTGGCTACTTGGCTCCCACAGAACATAGTGGCTGGGTTCCCAGGGCGAGCATCTGATAGAGAGCCAGTAGTAGTAAACTGTATTGCCTTTTCTAATCCAGCCTTGGGAGCTGTATTATATCACAGGAAGTTACTAAGTCTGGCACATGTTAAAGGAGACTGGCGTTAGCTCCTGTTCTTGCTGGGAGTCATGTCAGAGAATTTATGGATATATTTTAAAGCCACCACAATGATATTTGAATAAACATGATGCTATCCAGGGGTAGAGCATTCCATCCAGGTACAGTGTATAGAACTGCAGAAACTTGGAGGCTGGTGGGGCCTGATAGTTTAGATTTGTTATATGGTTGAGTCCCCGCTGTACAATGTCAGCTCCCTGAGGGCAAGGGCTTTGTTCACTGCTATTTTCTCAGCACCTAGAGCAGTGTAGGACATATAGTTGCAGTTTAGTTCTCATGTGTGGAAGAGAGAATCAGCCTTTTTGCACCATGTATCAGAATCCTAAAAATGAGTACATAATCTTTGATCTGGTAATTCTCTTCTTTTGGAAATTATCTTCAGGAAAAATGTACAGATAAACAAAGCTGCAGTGAAAAATTGAAGGTTCCTAAGTACCTATTAACAACAGATTTAAACTAAATCTTATGGCATGGAAAAACGATTAAAGTGTTGAGGAACAAGGAAAGAATTCAAATAATAGTGTACAAAATGATTCTGTTTGGTTAATAACTAACAATATAATAAATACATGTAGAATGGAGAGAGATCTCATAGGATGTATATCAAATTGTTAATAATTGCTATAGAGGTTATTTTAGAGTTGCTTTTCAAAAAACTACTGCTATTATAATAGAAATATATTTCTATCATAAAAGCAAGTAATGTATTTTTTTATTGATATAGGATAGTATTCAAGCTACTGTGAGTGATCAAAATCATCTTTTAAAACCATGAGTTGGTCTTTTTATTAATTAAAGAAGACGGAAGAAAACCAAATTTGTGTGGCAGAAGTGTGGAATGATGTAAAATCAACATTTTTCAAGAGATTATTTTTGTATTTTTTTAATTGTTAAAATAAGCTTGTCTCATAATACAGATCTTTATATTCAAAGAAAATAGTTGTAGGGGATAATGTTAAGCAGCCTTACTTTAAGAATATCTGTCATGTGAAGAATGTAAATTTATAAACTACCAAAATCAGGGATCTCTTGGTTTATTTGCAGAATTCCTTTAATGGACTCAAAATATTGTGACTTAAAAAGAGAAAGACAAATACTGTATGATCTCACTTATATAAGGAATCTAAAAAAACCCAAACTCTTGAACAAAGAAAACAGATGTTGCTAGAGGTAGGGAGTGTGGAGGTGAACGAAATAGGTGAAAGTGGTGAAAAGGTACCAACTTCCAGTTATAAAATAAATAAGTTCTGTGGATATAATGTACAGTGTGGAGACTATAGCTAACAATACTGTATTGTATATTTGAAAGTTGCTAAGAAAGTAATCTTCAAGTTCTCATCATTGTGTGAGATGATGGATGTTAACTAAACTTATAGTGGTAACCATTTCACAAAATACACATATCAAATAATTATGTTGTACATCTTAAACTAATACATTGTTATATGTCACTTTTATCTCAATAAAATTGGAACAAATATTATGTGACTTAGAAATTAGATTTATATACAGTTCTTAAGGTACCACTCTGTTAAAACATGGTTGTTTTCCATGTTAATATTATTCTTTATAACCGTGGCACAAATTTTCAATGACCTTAAAAGGATAATGGAGGCCTAAGATAAAAATTACAAATATAATTTATGAGTAAAATTCTAAGTGGCATAATAATACTTAAATACATATTTTGTTTGTAAAAATGTTTTTAGGTTAATTCTCACTTCACTGTCTTACATCTTTATTTTAGTAATTCATTTTATTCTCTGTATACCATAGGATGTGTTTTGGAGATGCAGACAAAATATCTTTGATGAAATGAAGAAGAAATTTTTACAGGTAGACTGCTGATGTAATTGCTTTAGTGTGATGATCAGCAGAGCAAGTAATGGCATGTTAGTATTTTTATTTAATAACAAGGCATGTGTTAAGTTTTATGCTTGTTTGACTGTTTCGTTTCCTATTTTAATAATTTGAAAATCACCTTAAATGAATGTGTCTGGTAGTCCTTTGTTTTTAAGAAGAGAATGAGGGGGAAAACCGATATAAAAACAATAGAACTTTTTTGTTTTGACTTTCAGGTATATTGTCTATTTTTTACAGATATATTTATTTTCTGAAATATTATTACTCCTGGGATTAAATCATTTAATAATTTACAGTGTCAAAATGCAGAAATCTTATTTGAAGAATTCTGTAAAACTTACTTTCCTGGGAGCCTGTGTACACTACTAACTGTGTACAAACCTAAACTTTCCAGTGGCATCCCATTATAACCTTTATTTAATACCTCATTTTCTCAGCTCCCTGTTGCTCTAAGTTTTTCCCCTCATTATTCTTCCTTGAATCTCTTCTGTCTTCTCCAAGTGATTTGTGGCAAGAGACTATTTAGAAAAGGATTATATAACAATCAGAGTTTGCTAGGGTAGTTGAGTGAAGTGGAGGGAGGATTTTAAAAATAAAATATTTTTTTTTTATGTAAGTTTGGATTCACATCATTACCCCAGGAATCGTCACTTGTTAATGAGGCCAATAAATTTAACAAATTTCAATTAGCAGTAGTAGTCACACCATCATTCTCTATTTTAATGTATGGCAGTGTATTAAATATGAACTGTGGATATCCAGAAGAATTATGTGTTTAGGCCTATTTTCTCAGCTCATATCAGCTCCTGTTTGAAAAAGTAGATAAAATGGACTGATATGTACATGTGTTTATATATTTTTAAGTTTGCAATCCTAATACTGTTCTTTGTAATAACATTGAAGGGGTCTTGAGAGAAAATGGATTGATTATTATATTTAGAGGTAAAGAGGTCCCCTCATAATATTTTAAATTCTTTATCTTAATTTTTTTCTTAGAAAAATCTGAATCTTGATAACTTTGAATTTATTTGATATTGTTTTCTACATGCTAATGCTATCGTGAATATATATGCCATCAATTATACACCTTGTTTTATGTTTTTAATAAGAAACACCTCAGAAATATTTTTCTGAAACAAAATTTATGATGTTAACTTCAGAAAACTCAGATTTGAAGTTAAAACTCTCAGGTATGCCAAGAAAAAGGAGACAAAATGAGTTAAGAGGCAAACAAACATGCTTTCGGCAGGCTCTGAGATTTCTTAGAACTATTTGTGTCAAACCACTTCTAGATGTTCCTAGCAGCAAGCTTATCTTTAGAAGAAAAATATGTTTTTGTTGTTTTTATTCCAGTATGTTTTACATTTTAAAAGCAAGGATATGGTTTTATTCTTTTTTTTTTTTTTTTTTTTTACTTTTTTCAGGGATTCTTCAGACTTTACTAGGAAATCTAGTTTGTTTCTGCAGTGAGCATAGACAGAGAACACTCTCAGCATAGACAGTGTTAATATAATTGTTTTTGACCTTTCCCCTTACTCTCTCAAGTGTAATATGCTGAGTTGTCCATAAAATAAGTAGTTTTATTTTTTTGCTATATACCTTTTTTTGTATCTGGCTAGATTTTCCCTGTAGAAAACTTTGTGCCTCTCTAATAGCCCACCTAAGTTATATTAAATGTTTTCCCTAGTGGAACATGCTTTAGACTTTTCTAAAACTTTGTACTGGTTTTCCCTTACCTGATCTCTCTTATCCATCATAGAACTCTTTTGATTAAAAAATCATGCTACCTTCCCTAAATTGTTGTATCCTCAGATATCTTACCCAACATTATCTTAATGTTGAGTGTAGTACTTAAATGGACACCCTCCCCCACCACTTAGCAATACCTCCATCACCAACTACATCTTTACCAACTAGAGGTTGTGTGTGCTTAAATGTATTTAGGTGTGTTTTTATTATCTATTGCTGTGGAACAGCCTCCCCCCCCCCCCAATTTAGTGGCTTAAACAACAACTAGTTCATTTGTTCATAATTCTATGGGATTGGATTTGGACAAAGGCTCAGCTGGTCAGGTTTTTTTTTGTTTTTTTTTTTGTTTTTTTTTGCTTCACATGGTATCATCTAGGGTTGCTACTTGGCTCTGTTTGGCTGGTGGCTGGCTCTGGATGGAATGTGCAAGAAGGCTTTTCTCAAATGTCAGGTACTTCAGTGCTCTACCAAATGGTCACTTTCTCTTTGTGTGGATTGTTACGGTTTCCTCACAGCATGGTGTTCCCAGAGTAACTGGCTTTCATTTGTGGTGTCTGGGTTATAAGGGGAATGTTTTAAGAGGTGCAGAAGCAGAAGCTGCTGATTTCTTAAGGTCTTATGTTAAATCACAGTATCACTTCAGCCACATTCTGTTGGTCCTAGCTGGTCACAAGACCAGTTCAGATTGATGGGAAGAGGAAAAAAAAAAAGGAAAAACAGTGGCAAAAATTTTAGCTATCTTTTAATTCACCTGAAGGTGATACTGCTTTTTTCTTCGAGCATAAATAGAACCAGTCAAGGGTAGAGCTCCAAACAAATTAAGAAAGATAGCTACCTTATTTTTCCAATTCTAAGAAATACCTTTTTACATTTAAATGTTTGGGAATTTGCATTTTTAATATAATATTTGTAGAGTTTTTATTTTTAAAAGTTATAAAATTATTGGCACATCTTACATTATAATTGAAAGAAAAAAAAAATTTTAATCAGTTCTCAAACTGGGAGATGGACGATGAGGAGGAGAGAGATTTCACTTCAGTGTGATTAATGTTGGCAATTATGATATCAAAAATTTAGATGGAGTCCATGGATATATTACATATTAAATGAGAAATAAAGAATTATCTCTAAACTGTAATAAATTCTAGCCTAAAAGTCAGTAAAATAGAATTTATGGAACAAATTATTATTAATCCATGTAATAAAATAAAACTATTTAAATGATGTAAAAAGTTTGAGAGAAATTATATAAGTAAAAAAGTATTAAAACAGCATGTATGTTCTAACCCAATGTTTGTGTCTAAAAAGCATGTATATATATATATATATATATATATATATATCTGTGTGTGTGTAGAGTATACTAAAATGTTAATAGTTATCTGTGTTATGGGATTACAGGTGATTTCTACTTTTCTCTTTGTACTCTTCCCAATAAAAAAGAAAGAGAAAAATTACTTATAAGCAATGTACAGAAAAGAAAGCTATTGTCATTAAAAAGAATAGAAGGCATACACGGGATTAAATTTTGTGTTTAATAATAGCACATTTAAGTCTTCAAATGAGATTTGGTAGGGGATACTTTCCTTACATTTTGGGTGGAAGGTGAGAAGGCTGGAGTGCCTGTACCTTGTGCTCACATTCTAGGGAAAGAACTAGGAACTGTTAATGCCTGGCCATTTGATCTTGCCACATCACCATGCTTATGCATACTGCTGTTCCAGCATTTCTGATTTCCGAATTCTTAGGTAGGATCACCTTGGACAGTCAACTCCAGCCTATTTGAAGCTTTAAAATTCTGGTCAGTGTAGTATTTTGTACCTGGAAAACTTGAACCTACCTCTGAAGTATACTACCGAAGCTATTAAAATGGATCTTTTGTAGTTGAAATTTAGAGTTGTCCACTCTTATTATTAACAGTTTTTTAAAGGCGCACTTTATGTTTCTCAGTTTGGGATTAAAATGTGTAAAACATTTCTTTACATGTTCAGTGTACCTTAAGATGGTAGGTAAAGGTTATTTCTCTTTCTCGCAAGTACAATACTAATACTCTTTTTTGTTATCCTTTTTATTTTATAGAAATGTATTTTCATTTTTAAATGGGTTATTGTTGATAAATTAAATGTTTTGATTTGTTTTTAATGTAGTGCTAGCCAATCTGTTTTAAATGTTACATACTTCTTTTGTACTAATGTATTTCTGTTCTAATCTAATTGGATAAGACTTAATTTAAGTATTCTCTTAAAAATGCAAAATCATATATACCAGAAACAAATTATATTAGCCTATCAAACAAACTAATTTTCTATCTTCAATACTAGTAAATGATAATAAATTTCTTTAAAAGTAGATAATATAGTAGTAATAAAAGATTGGGGCTGATATAAAAAAGAAGGAAAAAATTCTTATATACAACACTAGTTTGTACAGTTCGTATTTCTGAAAAGCCTATTTGGGGCTGGTGAGAGATCTCTCAGTTAAATGACTGCAGCACTTGACTTTGATGGAAAGCAAGAGATTTACATAATCAGACTTGCATATTAAAATACTATTCTGGATTGAAGGAAGATAACATTGGAAGTGGTTAAACTTCTCAGGAAGCTATTACTGTAATTTCTGTGTAAGATTCTGATTGCTGAAGGCAGGAATAAAAAGAAAAGGGGTGTCCAGGAGATGTGGAGGGTAAGAACTACTCCCACTAGTGTCTGATGCAGCCTGCTTCCCCTGTGGAAAGTGGAAAAGAAAAGCAGTGTTCTTCAACAGCCTGGGGGCATAGCTTCTTTGAGAAAGTGTCCTTAAAAGTTTTTTGTTTCATCTTAATCATTACTAAGTTATGCACTAAATGAAAAAAGAAGGACGAATTTGTGACTCTAACTCCCTTCTACATTGCTAATTCAAAGTGTTTTTGCCCTTTGTTTTTCCTTCCTAATCTGTTTCGATAAACTTGTTGGCTCCCAATACATCGATAATGGATATTTTTGACATGTAGTCTGTGGATACAGTAGCGTAAAGGTCTTGAGGACTGGTTGCCTATGTCCCTTACATACAGATTTTGCGGTCTTAGACAATCCTCACTGCATTTCTACACAGTTCTTTAGGATACCCAGACATACTTGATTTGACTGTGTTAGCAAGGTAATGACATATCTTTAAGGATCAGATTTTGTTATTTTCAACTGAAAATTGCTCAAGTATACTGTCTTCATGGTTTGTTGACCATTGATACACAGACTTTTAAAAGGTGAAAGCGAATATCCACAAGAAAATCAATTTTTAAATATGCCCCAGTTTTTCCAAAACAAACGAATGTGGTACTTTATATGTTTGACATATCCATTATGGTGTTTCAAAATAACAACACAGTCATACTGGAACAAAGAAAATAATATTTTGTGGGATTTTTTTTTATATTTAATTGTAGAAAATATGGCTATTTATAGTTGTTTTCCATGAAAGATAAATAATAGTGTTTTTATTAAATTTCAGATAGAAAATGCTGCTGAAGAACCTAGAGTCTTATGTATAATACAAGATACCACTAATTCAAAGACAGTGAATGAACGGATCACTTTAAATTTACCAGCTTCTACGCCACTCAGAAAGCTCTTTGAAGATGTGGCCAACAAAGTAGGCTACATAAATGGAACCTTTGATTTGGTGTGGGGAAATGGAATCAATACTGCTGATATGGTAAAACCCTGGACTTAAAGCATCTTCTCTTAAGCTACTAATAATATTATAGTCATTATTATTGTTGTTATTAATGAGCATATTAAATCCTGGAACTTTTTTTAGTATAAACAAAACTATAATAATAAGAGCCTATGGGCAACTCAATAATTGACATCCTTCTTTGTCCTTTGCCTTCATTCCTCATTCTATATTTGCTTATCTTAAAGTTTGCATCATCGGTTTTTTAATTCATGTAAGATGACTATCATAATATTATATCAACTACAGAAAAATTTCAGTATTTACCAAATGGAACGATGTTCATCTTGTATTTTAAATAAAAAAGCAGGATGTAAAATTATGTATTTTAGATTCTAATTTTTGGAAAAGAAGAAAAAAATGTATATAGAAGGAAAAAAGAGTGGAAGGATATACACCCCAATATCAACAGAGATTACATGCAAGATAGAATGGTAGGCCTCTGAATAGGAAGTTTGGTGGTACCATGACTTCTGCTTCAGGGATCTCATAGTCCAGCTGTAGAGACAGATGTATCAACAAATAATTACATTAATATGTTTTAAGTATTATAAAGTTGCCATGAGTGCAAAGAGGAGGCATTGATCAATTTTGCATGGGAGAGTGGTGGAAACTGTTGAGTTGGTTTTATCTGCACTATTAGAATAGTATTCTAGTCTTTTTTGTTTTCTCTCTCAGTCCAGATTCACCCTGCATACTGTTAAAATTATCTTCAGTCATCTTAAATCATAGCGCTTGTGTCACCTTTGGTTTAAAAACCTTCAGTGACTGCTCACTGCCCACCATCAGTAAAATTGGTAGTCTAATAAAATAGACAAAAGAAACAATATTTAGTCTGTAACTTTGACTGTTCCCTGTCATATAACCATGTAACTTACAATGTTGCTTTTTTCAGTTAAAGGATGGTTCTATAATGTCATATATATCTACCAATTTTATTTATCTTTTAAGAAGCCCTACTTTGATGTTTCTTCCTGCAGTTTAAAGTAATCTCTTTCTCTTTGTCCTCCTATTACACTTTTTCTTCTGCTATGCCACTTATCATAGTCTCCTTTTATCATAGTTGTTACTCATTTGTGTTTTTCCATTTGGTAGAATATAAGTATTTTGATGGCTGGGACTTCATAGTGTCAATTTTGTATCCTCTATAAATACTCCCTCTAGGTACTTGAAAAGTGTTTATTAAATTAGCATCTACAACAGCTTCAAAGAGCTCTGTGTCGGGATTACCTATTTTTCTTTCTTCAGCTATGGCTATTCTTAAGTACTCAATTTCTATATTTTTATTTGCCCACTGTGCATTTCTACAAGTACTCTTTCACCTGCTTACTGCACAATGGTGCACGTTTGCTTCTCTGAAAACCTAGCCCATTTAGGTACCCACCACATTGTACTCATAGACACATTTATTGAGGAAGAATCCTATGTATTCAAGCTATATAATCTGATCTTTCATGTCCTGCCAGAAAAATGCAAGGGACCCAAAGATACTATTCCTCCTTCCATATGACTTCTCTTAGCTTCAGGTTTTCTATATCCTACTATTCTCATAGAGTCTAGATATGAACCAAAGATAAGAAATAGGTCATATAGTTTGTTCTTTATTTGCTTAATACTTTTTTTGCTATCATTCTGGTACTAGGCTCTATACAAATATAACCTCATTTAATCCTTATAACCACTCTAAAAGGTAGGTGCAGGTAGGTGCTAGTATAGCTTCATATTATAGCTCATATTTAAGCTGAGGAAACTGAGTCATGGAGAAGTAAAGTATCTATAACTTGCCCCAGAGTCACACAAATAGCAAGTGGCAAAATCACTTAAATTAATTTTGTCCTTAATACCTCTACTTTTATAAAGCGTTAGTTTCCTAAGAGAATAAAATAAATCCTTCTAAAGAGACATTCATCATCTCTTTAAAACATAAAAACATTCCTTAGTATAAGAAGAGTGTTTTAAAAGAAAAAAATAAGGTGTTCATCCCTTCATGCATTTTTTTCAACCATGGACCAAAGTGTGGGTGAGTCAGGCTTAGAGCATACAGGGCTCCATCTTTCATTTACCAACTAGAGTGTCTCAGAATGATAGCTAGGGTTGAAATTGCCCTAACAGATAAAAGAGTTGGATAACGACTAAAAATCTTAGGTGTTTAGTTTTCAAAGGAGTGATCACTTTTCATCCGCGTTATATCCTTTGGATCCTAGTAGTGGACTTAAACATATCATTTACTAGGACAGGCTTTTCCTTAAGGGGTCTTTCTAAAAGTGCCCATTTAGTTATATTACAAAATTATTTTGGTTGTAGTGTTTAGTGTTTGCTTATCTAGAAACTCTTATAAAAATGTTTTTAGTTATATAAATCATCTTTAATTTTCCTGAAAATCCATTAATACTATATTGCATACATTTTAGAGAACATAGAAACACAAATATCATAAATATTAACATTACTTTTTTAACCTTTACCTTTTCTCTTTTCAGTCTTTTAGATGTTGAGGAATGGGAACATCTGGGATGCCTGTCAGTACACATTGTCATAGGGTTCAGCCATCCCATTCATTACAAGTCGATTAGTTAATTTCAAGTCTAGATTAACAGAATTTACCAGAATTTTTGTTTACAAAAAAATACTATTCAAGCCCAATAATTGTAAATATGTGTTTGTTGGCATATTGTTTTATTTTATATTACAATTGTTTTCAAAATCTGAGATATTTTATTTTATGCCCATAGGCTCCACTGGATCATACCAGTGACAAGTCTCTTCTTGATGCTAATTTTGAGGCAGGAAAGAAGAATTTTCTGCATTTGACAGATAAAGATGGTGAACAACCTCAAATACTGCTGGTAAACCATTTAGAAAGCCCTATATTCATAATTTTTGTGCACTGTCACCTACTACTTCGGAAGCAATTTTCCAAAGGAAGGAGGAGAGATGAGTTTTGTAATTTATATATAATAAATTATTTTTCTATTGTATGTTGATTTGTTAGAAGTGTATATATTCATCTGGTTACGTCGGTCATCCATAGCACCTTTGCCATGCTGGGAATACAAGTTGCCATCTTCAAAACCACCACCACAGTAGCAAGGGAGGGTGGTTCTTGGATAAGTTAAAATGCCACAAAAAATATCTTACTGTGTTTCAGTGGCCTTTCATTTGGTTAAGCATGGCTTGGTTGCTGTAAATCTTTGGCACTTTGGCCAATGATTTTTGTATTAGGGAGAGAGATAGACCCCTAGAATTCTCTATTTTGCCATTTTCAATCCTACTTTCCCCCTGCCTTTTGAGGGGGTTGGGGACGACTAGTTTGTAAGTTATGTGATCCGTTTCTATTCTTTTAGTGTTTACTGCAATTCATATTCCCATAGGTTTTCCTGTCTGGTCCAGTGGCCTTAGAGATCATCTATCCCAGTAACTCTCAATTTGAGGGGCATTTCTTTAAAAAGACCGAGAAAACCTGGTCTCATTTAACCTTGTTGTTCTATGGACTGAGGAAAGGAAGGCTCAGAGAATTTATGAACTTTTTCAGAACCCTTCTCTTCAATGAAATTTTTCTTAGGAAAAGTTTTATTTGATGCTTTTCGTTTAGAAGTCTGTTGTGAATTAGAATGCCTCTCTGGACAGTAGGTAATAACTAAACACAGGGCATCTGTACTGAAGCAGTATCAGAATATGCGCTCTCACCTTCCTTAATCTCATCATTTATTTTTACGATATCATGAGAAGATTTTTATGAGTCCGACATTGAAATTAGCTATTAATTTAGGAATCTCTGGATTGACAATTTGGGAATTTATGTTTTAAAATGCATTATAATTACTCTTCAGCTGTCTTAATTGTTTATGCTGATTTTATATCCCTTAATCCTTTTTTGTCATTTTCCTCATTATAGAAGATTTCTAATTGGAGACAGTAGGAAACGATCCTTTTAATCCAACACTTAACTGAGTATCCTCCACCTGCCTGGCCTGTTTGGCAAGGATGTAAAAATGAGTGATTGACTGTCATTAAGGTTCACAATAGTACTTTTGATTTATTAGTATCAAAAATCTCCTTATTTTGTGTAAACAATATTTGTAAGATAATTAAAGAAAATTGAGAACATAAGAACTTTGGAAGGGGACATAAACACCTCTCTAAAGTGTTTTATTTCAGGCATTTTTCAAACATACCTACAGGAAAATGGTGAGGGTATATACTCCTTTAAATGTCTTGGTAATAATAGTAATAGTAATGCCTCAGCAATTAGTATATCTTTTTTCAGCAACATTTATCATTCAGTAAATATTGGTTATGCTGCATTTTAGGAGGATTCCAGTGCTGGAGATGACAGTGTCCATGACAGATTTATAGGTCCACTTCCAAGAGAAGGTTCTGTCGGATCTACCAGTGATTATGTCAGCCAGAGTTACTCCTATTCATCTATTTTGAATAAATCAGAAACTGGTAAGATTCTTTGTTGTTGTTGTTGTTGTCGTTGTTGTTGTATTTTTATGAAATATAGGGCATTAGATCCAGAGTAATGTTAGTGATCTCAAGCCTCATCCCTTTATTTTATGGAATAGAAAACTGAATTAGAACAAGAATGTGGTTTCCCTTTTCTTCAGCCCATTGTTGTTTTCATCATTACTGTCACTATTTAATAATAAAGTAAAAAATATTGAATATTGTATTTTTAAGGAAGACTTTTTCATAATTTTCTATTTTGAATTTAATCCTACATTTTTTTTTTTTTATATTGACTTTCTTTTGAAAACAAATGTCTCTGTTACCTTTTTTTGGATTAGAGTAGACTCCAGGGGATACTTTCGTTTTGAAGCAGATAGGCCAAGGTTATTTTATTAAACCTACTGTGTTATTTTTTAGTTTAATCATGTGTTTGAAATTAATCATGTAATTTAAAAATCTCCTGTTGACTTTTTACCAAACATGGTTAAAGCAGATTTTTGAATTTTTTTCAGTTTATTGTACTAATGCAGTTTCTTTACTTATATAAAAGTGTATTTATTTATATAGGGCCGATTAATTGCCTAAACATATAATCATTTGGGGATACTTTTAAAAATGTAGGTTCCAAAGTGATGCAGATTTAGCTGCTCTGGAGTAGGCTGGATAAATTGCTTTTTGTTTTAAATAAGCAAATTTTGTTTTAGATTATTCTGAGATAGTTGGAATACTTTGAGAAAGTTCCAGTTTTAACAAATCAGGATTCTTAAATTTTGCCTTGTATTTTGACAACCAGTTTAGCCTTTATGCAACAAATATTTACAGAACTCCTACTTTGTGCTGTATGTACAATATGGCCGTTTGATGCCTATAAATTCCTAAAGACTAAAACATACTTAAAAATTTTTTTTTCTCTGATTATACAAATGTAATACATGTTTATTATACTATAAAATGAAAAAAGTGAAGATCACTTACAGTACTCCCAGCATTAACTACTTTTAGTGATTTATTTATTTTTGTCTTATCTTTCCTCTATATGTTTGCTTTTAAGAAAGTAGGGTAATCATGATATTAGCAGAATTTTATTTTATATTTTTCACTTAATACTGTATACAGAGCATTTTTGAATGCTCTTAAATGATATTTTAATATGAAGTTGTAAATGGCTGAAAATTAGTGTTTTTTTCGTTGTGTGGTTTAGGTATTTAAACTGTGTATTATGTTATAATGAACATGCTTGTACATAAATTTTTATTTTCATCTCTTATTGTTTCCTTAAGATAAGTTCCCAGAAGTTGAATTACTAAGTTTGAATTTATTTTTTGAAATTTTAGAGGCCTTTGATATACATTGTCATGTAATCATAGTTTTCATTCCCAATTAATGTTCCTCACACTTCTCTACTCTACTCATTTCTCCTACCTGTACATTTTCCTCAAGTGTTCTGGATAAAAGTAATCTGTAAGCATCATCCCATGGAGTTGTGGTTCAAAACTTATTTTGTTAGTGACTGTTGAATTTGCATTTTCTTTAAGAAATTAATGTAAATCTTGGTCCTGTGTACAAAATGTTTTCATTGGAAGAATGCTCTCACGATTTCACCTCAGCTTTCGGAACACGTTTCTCTATAATGCAGTGGGTTTAGAGACTTAACATACTCTTTTCTGTTTTCCTTGCCTACCGACTCCCTCTGGTAGCCAGCCATTGTTGATGGAAAATTGTTGGAGGTGGGGAGATGTGAATTTTGAGGAATAGGAGTGGATTGAAGGCCGATATGGACTTGGATGTGATTAGAAACTATAAAACTGGGGTATTTCATCATTTAAATCCACAGTATCTGTCTGTGCCCAATTTCCTTAACAATTCTTTTATCTACTCCGGGAGTTTGCCTGTTATATTCCTATTCATTTGGCCTGTTAAATGTTTATTACTTCATTACCTCTTGGCTCTGTTCAGTATTTCTGCATGTATCCTCTACAGAATGACATATATTCTCACATTCTTCTCCCTTACTGGCTTATACTTAACAATATTGATTCACAGCTATTTTAGATATAGGACCCACTTGATAATAGTTGTTATTTGAAGTTTGTCAATTTATACAGTGCATACTAACAAAAGATTTCTATTCAGTAGTATTTTATTCTTATTAGTCTTACTAAAATCTATATATTTTATGAAAAATAGTAGTGCATTTATGGTTCTAAGTTAAATACAAAAGGCTATATGTTTCTACATGATTTTATTGCTAATGGTAATATCAATGAGCAAATGCAAAAATGAATTGTTATTACTCCCTTCTTTGCTTAACACTCTCCCCTATCACCCCTTTTTTAAGCCCAGGGAAGGGAAACAAGATCATAAATAAATGGTCCATGATTGCTCTGTAAGGTATATAAAGGACAAGTAGTATTCATTTACCTTTTAAAGTGATAGGTAGAGTGGTTGTCCGTAACAGTTGAGGAATTGGGGGAAAGAGATGGATAAGAAGGCAAATCCCAGGCATTCTCTGTAGAGAAGAAGAAGGTGTAGAACAACCTGTTCTCCTGGTGATGTTGTTCATGGAAAAGAGTCTGTTTATATGAACTAAGAATGAGATAATGCTTTTCATTATTAATAATCAGACCAAATATATAGATTTGAGTTACTTGCAAGTCTTAGGCACGTCCCCCTGATGTGTGTCTGCCGCTGTGCCAAGTAGTAGAATAGAGAAATCTGATCCACTCCTTGTCCTCCCAGTCTGTTGGAGAAAATATATAAATAAATAGGTAATAACAGAACAGTGAAGTAAAGTCTCTGATACAGGTTAAGGACAGGATGCTCTGAAAACAACTCAGATAGGGGGTGGTTAGGAATTGAAGTGGTTTATAATTATAAAACAATGTAGAGTAAAATATATAAACATACTGTTATTAAGATAAAGATGAAAGCCTTTAGAAATCAAAGCTTGAATATTAGTCCAGTGTGAAAAGTGGGTAGCTACTTTGTCTGTTCTTAGAATCATACAGGTACAGATAGTGTGGAATCTATTCCTCTTTTTCACAACTGCCCTAGATTTATTGTGCATATTTTTTGGTCCTTTCATCATCTTTGGCAATGTAGTTATCCACAGAGCCTACCATTTCTAAAGATATTTTTTTACAGTTGTTGGGAAATTGAAAAAGTGTTTTGAAAAGATTTGATGAAGATCTTCAGGATCTTTTGAGAAAAGATATGTTTTTTTGAGACAATCAAGTCATTCAATATTAAGTAGGAGTAAGTTTATTAAGCAAGGTGGTTACCACATTTTGTTTACATATTGAAGTGTAATTAAAATGAGGAGACTGATTTTTTTTTTTTTTTTTTGTATATGAGTATCTCATAAACTGGACCTGAAGTTCTACTTCAAAAGAGAAGTTCTAAAAATGTTTCAGCAGTGGTAGCCATATCCAATTACACATATAAAGCTAAGAAGTACTTTTAATCATTCACTTAAATTTGAAGTTCATGTAAATTCTTTTTCTTTTCTCTCTTCTCTCTACTTCTCTCTCTGACTTCTTACTTTATAGTTACTCTGCACAGCATGCTGATCTATAGAATCTCAAACTTTATGACTTATTAAAATAGAGGAAATTATTCTGGGTTTTCATGTAATGAATTTATCTCGTTATTAATTCTTCATAGAAATTTGTTTATGGGGCCTGATGACAGGGGTAATGGGTTCAGTTCAGTCTTCCTACATTGGGCATATGTGATAGTTAAAGTAGATATGTTCATACATTTTCATTTTAATCCACAACATCTAGATTTGGGAAACATTATTTTTGTGTCAGTTAAACATCATATTAGGCATTTCTGTTAAAATTTTATTATATGGTATATAATATCCATGGGTGTATCTGGACATATATAACAAGATACCCTGACTTACTGAGAAGCAAGATTTATATAGTATATATATTAGAAATGGGGTCTTGTTAGGGGCTGATGAAAAAATTGAAATTATTTCCAACTGAGTAACCTTAGCCTCTCAATTTTACCATGTATCAAATCCTTAAGTTCTCAATTGTTTTTAAATATAAATACTGATTTATGTTTGTGTTTTCTTTTTAAAGGATATGTGGGATTAGTAAACCAAGCAATGACTTGCTATTTGAATAGCCTTTTACAAACACTTTTTATGACTCCTGAATTTAGAAATGCATTATATAAGTAAGTATTCAAAAATATTCTAAAAGTAAAACTTATTGAAGAATGAAAAAGTATAGTTTTTAACTAATAAAATCTAATTTATCTTATTGCAGTTATTTGTAAAGTGTGGGTCATTTCTCACTTCACAAGACACACCTTCTTGAATAGTATATAAGAAAAAGATTTTATGGGAGATTGGCATATGAAAATTTTCTGGGGAGACAGAATTGCATAGAAAGCAAAGGATAAAATTGATAAGATTTACATTTGAGATAAATTATTGTATATTAACTTCCCTTTCTTACAACTTTAATTCCTTTATGAAGAAACATGTTATCTGTTTTCAAGATAATTCAAATGTGTAGACCATTTTTTTCCCCTCCACTTCTCAATTCAAGAAACAAAGTTGTCTTTTTAAACTTTCAAACTTTGTTTTTACTTAATATCTAATGCAACTGTCCTGTGTTTTGTGTTTGTGTGTGTGTTTCTAAAAAATACTGTATATACATCAGATACATGCTCTGTGAAGGAAGTTCATATTTAAATAAACCCTAAAGTCAGGCATTTATTTTTATGAGTAACTATTATATTACATTTAGTATACCCTTGCTTTGTATGTTTTCTTTAAGGTATACATAACTTTTATTTTTTAAAATTCTTTAAAGTACAAATAAACTGATTTCTTTCCTTTATTGTTACTTTTGAGTAACATTTTTGAAATTACTACAAATATCTGTTTAAAGTATTTTGGGAACTTTTAATATTGGTTGTATTGTTCAAACGTTATATTACCATTATAGTCATATGTAAACTCACTAATTTGAATTTACTTTTATAAAAGTTGACATATTTTTCATTCAGCAAGTATTTGTTACCCAGTAGCATTTATATGCTAGGAACCTGGCGAATAGAGATAGAGTTATAAATAAGGCCTTTGTTCATGAGTAAGTTACAGATCTCCACAATAGCAACATGTGTATCTATGAAATAGTTTCAGTAACATTTAAGAATAGGTAAGTGCCATTATAGTTGAGAGAAAAGGGAGATTAATGATACTTGGAGAAGTGGCTTAATATAGAATATAGAATTTGAGGTCATGAAGCTAGATATAGATAATGGTTTGGCCAGGCTGAGAAGAAAGAGACAACATCATAGATAGGACTTTCAAGAGCAAAAATGAGTAATAGTGCTACCTGAATGTTAGTTATTATTAGTTTGTATCAGACACCATAGTGAGCACTTTATATTTAGACTCATTTAATTCATGGTAACTGTATATGAACTAGACCATGTTATTATCCACATTTTACAAAGAAGTTAACTGAAGGCACAGAGAGGTTAAGTAAGTACTTTGCCAGAGGCCACAATGCTAGGAGTGGCACACCCAGTAGACATCATAATCCATTTCCCTATTTTGCCTGTATTGTAGCTGATGCCAAGAAGTATAATATGTCACAGGGACCTCCAGTATATCAGCATAACTGGAGTTTTTGTCAGAGTACTGGACGTTGAGGTAAATAGGAGTCTGGAGCCTGCCCTCAAAACTAGAACAAACTGCATAGTCTAGGGTGATATGCCTGCTTTGACGAGTAGTGCATAGGAGGGGGGATCCCAGGAACTTGATTAACCATGAGTCCCTTGAAAGTGGTCTATAAATTTATATCATTGTGGAGAAGTTTAAGAGCATAGCCAGGGCTACTCATTCAACAGTAAATATATATTGACTGCTTAATATGTACAAAGCATTCTCTTAGGCACAGAAATTACGGTGGTGAATGAAACAGAGTCCCTTCCCTTAGACCTTCCATAGGTCAGCTTACATAAATGAGTTCATTTCACACAGTCATTTATGCCTCAAAGAAAATAAAGCAGGGTAATGTGGAAAGAGTTGTCAGGAGTTGGAGTGAGTTGTCAGAGAGGGCCTCTCTAAGGAATTATTGTGTGAATAGACTTCACAGGAGCCAGTGCTCTGAGGATCTGGGGGAAGAGCACTCAAGGCAGACTAACTACAAGTGCAGAAGTCTTTGAGGAAAAAAAAAAATGCGTTGTGACTGGAACCTTGTGAGTGAAACAAGATTAAAGAGAAAGGCCAAATGCCTTTGGGATCGTAAGACTAGAGTGATGTTTTTTGGAGGTAGAGAATCAAACTCTGAGAGTCTGATGATGTTTCATAATGTAGAACTAAGGAAGCAATGACTTGTTGAAAAGGCTGGGCTCTGTTGGGCTACAGACAAGGGTAGCATTAGCATTAAAGAATAGAAATCTATTTGTTTCATTTTCTTTACTTATTACATGATAACCAACACAGACTCTACCACTTTAGATGTGGAGGCATTATAAACCTTAATCCCCCAATCTTATTTTTTCCATGATATCTTAAGTTCTTTGGTTAAGAATTTGCTTGTTACTGAGACAGTCCCTGTAGTTAGGGCAAAACTAATGTTTATCATAAGTTTATGAGGTTAAAAATTTTATCTGGATTATTTTATTACATTCTCTTTTTAAAACATTTTATTTTCAAATATATTAAAAAATAGCAAAATAGTGTAATGAATTTTTCTATACCTATCACCGAGCTCTGAATGTTATCAACTCATGATCAGTCGTTTTTATAAATAATCCTCCACTCTGATTTTTTGGAAGTATTCTCCCACTGTATCATCTGTAAATTTTATCTCAGCTCAGTGCTAAGATTTCCCTAATTTCCTCGTAATTTTTTAAAACACTCTTCAAATCATGATCCAAACAAGATCCATGGATTGAAATTGATTGGTATGGCATGTAATCTATTTTTAATCCCCTTCCATCTTTTTTTTTCCCTTGTTATTTATTTGTTTATATATATAGAAAACTGATGATAATTGTCCTGCAGTTTTAAACAGTTTAGATTTTGATGGTTGAATGCTGCCAGTGTCATTTAATATTGTTCTCCCTATATTTTTTTGTGAATCAATAATTAGAACGATTAGATTCAAATTTGATGATTCCTCTAAATGTGCTTTGTCTTTCACTCATGTTACTTTCTCATGCCTTTTCTTGTTATAAAATCTAAATTTCTTCTGAATTTATGAATTGGAAAAAAACTGTTTCATTAGATATGAATAGCTTCAATTAATATCCAAACCGTATAGCCACCAGAGTTAGGATCTTAGATTATTATGTTGTCAATATTAATTATGCTTTAAAGAATAGAAATATTTTATAATTTTCAATCATTTCATTTTAATAGGTGGGAATTTGAAGAATCTGAAGAAGACCCAGTGACAAGTATCCCATACCAACTACAAAGGCTTTTTGTATTGTTACAAACCAGCAAAAAGAGAGCAATTGAAACCACAGATGTTACAAGGAGCTTTGGATGGGATAGTAGTGAGGGTACTAATTCTCTTGTAATGATAAGTATTTCTAATATTCAAAGGAATTCTAGGAGACAATATTATAAACAAATAACAAAATACAAATTAAGAACTAATTAATTTTACCTTAAACATTTTTATTGCTTTTTGCTGGGATTTAAAAATGACTAATTTAAAAGATTTAAGCTCTGAGGGGTAAATTTTTGATCAATTAAAAATTTCTTATAAAGTATATTTGGTTATACTCTGTATGTAAAACTAAAATTTTTAAAGTTTGTCAGCTTTTTCTTTACAGTGAAAAATAACAAAAATAGCAAATATTCATAGCACCATAAAGCATGTTACCTATAAAATGCTGAGGTCTCTTGATTTTTTCCCCCCCTTTTCATGACTATAGTGTATATTTTGTGTTCCTTTTAAATTTGGCATTTTCTGTAGACTTTTCCCATGTTTCTGACATTTGCTTTTAAACAAGTTAACATTTTATTGCACTAAATTTATTACTATTTTTAATTAAATTTTATCTTAAAATAGCTTGGCAGCAGCATGATGTGCAAGAACTGTGCAGAGTCATGTTTGATGCTTTGGAACAGAAATGGAAACAAACAGAACAGGTAATTTATCTCTCTCAATTTGAGGAGAGTGTTTTCTAATAATTCATTACTTTAAAATATTGAAATGTTTTAACTTGGGCATAGTTCAGTTATTAAAGTACTTAATGGGGAATTGAAAGTAGTAAGCTCTCACTTGGCCATGACCTGAGTCATAGAAATCCTCATTAAACCATCCTAGACCCTAGTTTCCTCATCTTTAAAATAAGGAAGTCGGGCTCTATTATCCACATGGTCTCTTTTTAGCTAAAAACTGTAATAATTTG
Source organism: Rousettus aegyptiacus (assembly GCF_014176215.1). NCBI lineage: Eukaryota > Metazoa > Chordata > Mammalia > Chiroptera > Pteropodidae > Rousettus > Rousettus aegyptiacus. The sequence continues at coordinate 84,390,918 of NW_023416308.1, forward strand.
TGTGTGTGTGTGTGTGTGAGAGAGAGAGAGAGAGAGAGAGAGAGATTGATTGATTTGGGGGGATGATTTTTAACCAGTATTTTTAGATATTTACTAAGTAATTTACATGTTTTATAATCTGTAACATAAAGTACATTCGTTAAACATTACCTTCGTTTTGACCAATGGGATATAGTCGTATGGTTTTGACATTTAGGATCCTTGTTAATCTCATTCTTCTTATCCAGTAGAAGCAGGAACAGGTTAGATGATGGGAGAACATTAGATATATCGTTGGATTAAGGAGTAGGGCTGAACTAGATGGGGCTCAGGACACAGTAGAGGATTTATACTGGGTATAGCGAGAGAGGATCATAGGAATAAAAAAGAGGAAGAATCTGGAATATAGCCTTGAGGGTCTACTGTCTGATTGGAGCAATTATGATAGTTTGGACGAGAGTTTTTCAAACTCCAGATCGTGATCCATTTATGGGTCATGAAATCAGTTTAGTCACTCTGCACTAGCACTTAAAAACTGGCATAGAAAATTATAAGAAAGCATCACATAAGTAAGGATAAGTATTGTATTATCCAACTTCTGTAACAGTTACATGTATTAGTTGCAAGGAAAAAATTTTTTTTTCTGTGGATTACTATCAAAACTGAAAAACACTGGATTGAAACACTAGGAAATGCTCTTCCAGATGCAGAAGATAATCATATAGGACTGGAGCAGGTAAATGAAGAATCCTTCATTAAATAAATAGTATTAGAGTAGGAATGTTGGTGGATCCTGGTTGAAAGCTTATAAGTCCTAGACGTCTGAAGAAATGTAAATTTATGAAAGAGGTAAATTGTAATGTGCTTTCTTCTTGTCTATTCTTAAGAGATACTGAAAAAAAATTTGAGTTCATTTAGTGATCTAGTTTCTCTACATAGTCCTATGGAATTGTGTTTTAGTAACTTTATATAGATGTTATTAGAGTGCTGTTTCTTCTTCATAGGTCTGAAGTTACCCTTCCTCTGGTTACTTCCATTCAAATCAGCTGGGGAATCCCTACTGAGTTCCAAATTTGGGTACAAGAATTTTGAGGCAAGACTTTGTTCAGATGGCAGGTTCTTAGGGAGTTATATACCTTCTTTGGGCCAGAACAGCCCTAGTTGGCTAAGCGTGGGGAGTAGGTGAGAAAGCTGTTCTTTTAGATATTTTGAAGGGAGTGTGAACTTTAAGTTTTTTTTAAATTTCTACACACTTAAAAAAGTAGTATATTCTTCTTAAAATTGTTTTATATATATTACTGAAAGTTGAAAAGTTTTATTTTTATCTTGAGCTAGAAGATATAATTTTAGAAATCAGTATATTATTGTGAGAGTGACAATATGCATATGTAAAGCTATAAAAACAACTAGTTATTTAACTGTAATTACCAACATGCCTAAAGTGGTAGATTAGGGTGTAGTGTCATCCTAATGAAAAGATTTGAGGCTCAATAGTATAATAAATTAGTAACTTATTCAACAGAACATTTATTAATAATGGGATTTTTAATATATGAAAATTGAAATAGTTTTTGTACATTGATTTTTAAATTAGTGTTAATCTAATTTTATTTTTAGTTGATTTTTATCAAGTCTTGATTTTCTCAATAGAGTTTCAGCCAGATCTTAAAGCTTTCTAAAACTTTAATGGTAAGAATGAATATTCTTTTGTAACTCATTTTTAAAAGCATGAATTACTGTGTTTTCACATTTTAAAAATTATTTTTAAGGAATACTTTTTAAAATGTAAATGTTCTTATTTTTAGGCTGATCTTATAAATGAACTATATCAAGGCAAGCTGAAGGACTACGTGAGATGTCTAGAATGTGGTTATGAGGGCTGGAGAATCGACACATATCTTGATATTCCATTGGTCATCCGACCTTATGGGTCCAGCCAAGCATTTGCTAGTGTGGTGTGTACCTTTCTGCTGACTGCTTGTGTATCCATATGCAGAATACATAATAGCACAGTGGTATAATCAATTGTAAGGTAAGTATCATCCTAGATACACCTTCTTGGGTTGTTAGCCATTCCTGCATTTAAACTAGCAAGATCTAGAAGGTTTTTTATCCTTCAGTGAGTCCTAATAGTGCATGTATAAGAGGAAAAGTGAATGCATATGTATTGCCTCATGTTTCAGTATTTTATTCTTCCTAATAGGTGAGTGGATTATGTTACTCTATTATTTTTTTTACCTCTAAATAGTCTGTTTTGTAAATGCTATTTTTGTGATTTTTTTTTCCCCCCATTGGAAAGTACATTTTGTTTGGGGAACATTATTTTGTTCCATACACTTTTAAAATTTGAAAAATAACCTTTGGTTCTGTGATAAACAGAGTCTACAGCTTTTAAAGGAGCATCCCTATTCCAAAATTTAATTTAAAACCATGCATTGTATAAGCTGATAATTTGAAGAATTGGAACTGTATATAATTAATTTATTTTTATATTGAGTAAGTGGGAGATTATCTAAGATTTTCTCCTCCTGTTATCCATTTCTTAGTTGCTTTTTGGTGTTTTATTGCATTTTATTCTTATTTGTGTTTACTTATATAAGAGGAGAGTCATAGAAGGAATGAAGTTGATACTTAAAATGAGAGTGTTCAGAAACACTTATTTTGAACCTATTATGAGCCGAGGGGATCTTTCAGAGCTAACCAAGACATCTAAAAAAGTAGAATTTCATCATGATGTTTTGAGTTTTATTTATATTGCTAACAAGCTGATGGTGGCTCTCAGCTAAAATTAGCATTATTAAAGCTAGTCCATACTTTGCCTTCAAAAGTAGTGCTACACAAATGGTTTAGTCTTCTGGTCTCTGGGACGATTAATTCTCTTTGCTTTTTTCCTCCTGCTTTTATTTGGCTATTGGAAAATAATCAGCAAGAAGTTATAGAATCAGTCAGTGGAATCTAAAGTAAAAGACATTTTCTGGATGGTGGAAGATCAAGATTCTTTTCCTCCACTATTTTCAGTCCACTTCCTGAATAGAATTGAAAATTTTTGTTAAATACTTAGTATTACACTTCATAAACTGTTAACTTTAGGTATATGAGATTCCTCATGGTTTGAGTGACTGTTTTTGTTGTTCATTTTTGTTTTGTTTTTACTTTATTTTGATTAATGTAGAAATGATGTACTGAAAAACCATCGAAAATTGGTTAACACTTATCTTTCAGTGATTTATTTTCTCATTTTTAAATATTAGCATTTCTTTAGCAAAATATACTATGGAAATATTTGATAATCCCCAAATGATACAGAATATTTTTTTCTATTTTATTTATGGAAGTAATTTATGAAGGATTTTTTTTATGTATACATTCAGTTTTTATATATCAATTGAATGTTGTAGCTAGTTTTATTTGTGTTGTTATGTTGCATTATTTGAGTATTCAAATATGAATGCTTAGCTAAATTTTTGTCATTATTTAGTCACCTGTTAAATTGCCTCCACTCCCTTAAGTACATTATAGACACAGCAGTGAAGCGATTTAGAGGATACTTTTGGAGAAGTGAAAAAACTCACATTTGTAAATGGAATTCTCCAAGGGTAGTATCCTCCATTGATACAGGGATGGTGGTGGTAGTGGTGGTGGTGGTGATTCAGTGGGAATTGGAAGTTACAGCTATGAGGCAATATGTAAGCAGATTTTTAACAAACATGCACTAATAGGGCTTGCAGAAGGCAATTTTAAACTTCCTAGACTTTGTTGAAATCTCTTGAGGGAAATAACAGCAGATGAAACTACCCAAGATAGGGGTTCTAAGGAGGATACTACCTTCGGAGAACTTTAGTTAGAGGTAAGTGATTTACCATTATTTTCTGAATTCAGAACCTATAACCTATACTACTTAAGCCACAGAAATTATCACACAGCATTTAAAATTAGTTTTATATCACTGTTTGCCATTGTGTATTTTGTTAATTTTATGTGTTTTAAAATGAATTTGGTATAAATGTGGATTATAAAAATTTGGTTAAAAGATGCATTATAAAATCTCATTAAGGCTATCTATAATATTTGAATCGACTTGAACTCTTAACTTGAATTGAACTTTTTAAATTTATATTCCTACTTTTAATTATAGATTCTGGTATTTTTATCTTATTGGATATATACACATAAATATAAACACAAATACACACTTGTATACACACACATGTACATACATACACATACAACATTGATGGTTATATGCTTTGTTTATTCTATGTCTGTTCAGTGAACTGCAATATTATAGATAGATGTGTGTATATAGTGAGGTTAACAACTGATGTTTAATTTCAGACAATTAGGTCTGTGGTTCTGTTAAAAATTAAACTTTTTTTCTGTTTTTTTAACTATCCGAAACATCTACTTTCTGGAGTTGTTTTTGTCCATGCTCAAATAAATTACTTAAAAATAATATTTAAGATTAAAATGTGAATAGAAGTAGCACTTAGCTAATTTTCCTTATAACATCTATAATCAGTTTTTATGGTCGTTTTCAGCATGATTGATAGAGGACTGTTTTTAATGAGTGCTAGTAATGCCTACAGTTTTTAAAAAGTTTTTCATCATAATATTTTCCTTATGGAATTATTTTTTAGTTATTGTAACTGTGATATTTATTAAATTTCTGGTCTTCATTTTACCTGAGCAAATAGGGAATCAGTATTTAAGGGTTCTTCTGCCATTCTCTCTCAGATTGAGTACTGTTCAACAATAGTCTCCAGCAGAATTTAATAGATGTTCAGGAGAAGGTTTCTTTGATTAAATAAATTTGGGAAACGGTATAACTATAATCTTCTTTAGGAATTTCACAGTGCATATTTTATTTTAAATGCCCTGAGGATTCCTATAGTAGAAAAATTTGTTTAACTTTGTTTAACCCAGCATTGTTTTTCTCTGTGGGATGTCTGTTAATATTTCAAGGAACACTTGGATTCTGAGGAACATATTTTTAGGAAGTGCTTCATTAGAGTAAAGTGATTTTAGAATGTTTATACTTTATCATTTATGTGCTTAGGATGTTCAGGTGGAGTGAGAATACTGAAATATGTGTTTTAATTTCCTGCTTTAATATATTTTAGTTATTAATCCTAAAAAAGAAATATCAGCTGAAAATTGTTAGTTATTTTAAAAATTTTGTTCTTAATAATTTATTAGGTTATTGGAACGTTTTATTTTTTACTCATTAGCGTTGTCTATATAAAACTAGTCTTTCTGAATTTCATGATCAAAGAAACCTTGAATCTACTCATTGCTAAGCTCATTTGAGAATGTATTATTGAAGGACATAGTCCTAAATACATTCTAATGATACATAAAAATTAGAAACAGTTTTTTGTAAATTAAGTATATTTTATAAACTAAACAAAAATGATATAGCTTCATGTTTGATATTAACTAAGGAAATGTGTTTCTATTTAACAGTAAAATTTTAAGACTGTCTTTTTAAGGGGATCTTTTGTCATTTAACATAATTATTAGGTTGCCTACTCTGGCAGATACTGTTCTAGGCCATTTTCTATTAGGTTACTTTTATTCTGTTATTGGGTAAGTACATTTAAATCTGTTTATTATGGCAAAATATATTCAGAAGTATGAAATTGGGGTTAGGCGTACATTTCCATATAATGTCTTTGGAAAGATCAGATTATGTTAAAAGACTTTTGTTCCCTAAGTTAAAGGTATGATGATTATATTAAAGTTTTGAATGGAAAGTTTTTAAATTCATAAATATTTATGAAATCATAGCATTTCAAGTGTTTAATGGATACAAGTTTATATCAGAAGCCCTATCTTGATTTAGCAGGTGATTTGGATATTCTTAGGTGGTTGGTTTAGCCATATAACTCATTTGGATGGTGGAATGGTCCAACCTTTTCCAAATTTGTAAGTATAACATAAAGAAAAATAAATCTCTTCCACAGACTCTACCCTCATTTTTCTAGGAATTTGTGTGGTTGGATATAGTGGGAACCAGTTTAAAAAGTGGAGACTTCTGCTTTCAGGAAGATGGAGTAGGTGTATATTGCCCTATTCTTCCTGCTAAAACAACTGAAAATCTTGAATGTTGTCTGTAAAATAAACATAGAAAAGAAGATTCTGAAAGGTAGAAAAAGGCATAAAGACTAGGGACCTCCAGGACTCAAGAAATGACGTGGAGTTAGTTCCTTGGGTTTTCTTTTTGCCTACTATATCCCAAATTTGGAGCTGAAGAAGTTGGCAGCCTGGAAACAATAGGCACTAACTAAAAGGCCTGTTCTCTGTAATCAAAAGACCAGAAAAGGGACAGTCTACAAAGCAGAAAACTTTTATATAGTAACTGCTTTGCTCTAGCTGAACACCACAGAAAGAATGTGGGCCCCACCCCAACACCTGCCAGCCAAAGCTGAGGGAGGATCCTAAACTTACAACTTCATCAAGTTGTAACAAGGTTCTCTAAACCCCCACCATGGTGGTTTTAGGGAAGGCTAGGTAATATGCCAGGAGTGTCATTCTCTGCTGGGCAAGAATGCCATCATCCTGTTCCCTGGTTCACCGCCACTGGAGACCACATGGGAAGCCTGGCCGGCCACTCCCACCTGACAGTAAGGAGGTATTCCTTTTCCTTCCCACTGAAGTGATTCCTACAGGAGAGTCAGGACTTTGACCACTTCATAGTATAAGGACCCTCACTCCCTCCTACCTGTGGTGTCAGCGGAGGCCACAAGTGGAGCAGTAGTGAGATACTCCTGCCCCTCAACAGCCAAGATGATATCAGCAGAGGCCTATTGAGCAGCCAGAATCTCTACCCTTGCCCAATACTAATGAGGAGGCTCTCCCTACCTCAGGTGTCTGTAGAGGCCAAGTGGGAAACCTGGACTTCTACCTGGCATAATGAGGCAGGGCCCTTCTTTCCTGCTGGAGTAGTGTCAAGTGACCAGCCGAACCAGAAGATTCATATAGGGTCCAGAATCTAAAATACCCAAAATGTCTAGGTTTCAATTAAAAAAAAAAAATCTCTACTTACTAAGAACCAGGGAAATCTCATTTTGAATAAAAGGAGAGACAATCAACAGACACAAACACTGAAATGACAGATATTAGAATTATCTGGCAAATATTTTAAAGCAGCTATCATACAAATATTTTAGTGAGAGATCCCAAACCCACTAGAAACAAGTGAAAAACTAGAAGGTCTTAGGAAAGAAATAGCAGATATAAAGAAAAATGAAATGGGAATTTAGAACTGAAAAATACAATAACCAAAAGTTTAAAAACTCAATGGATAGCAGAAAGGAAGAGAGAGTAGAAAGACTCAGTAAATTAACTTGAAGATAGAACAAAGGAAATTACCAGAGAAAAATAACAGAGAGAAAATAGACTGGGGCGGGGGGGGGGGGGGAGGAAGCAGAGAAAAAATAGACTGAGGGGAAAAAAAGTTCTAAAGGAACATATGGGACTATAACAAAAGATCTAACATTTGTATCATCAGAGTCCTGGAAGGAGAGGATAAAAAAGTCAGGGCTGGAAATATACTCAAAAAATAATTGCTGAGAAGTCCCCAGATTTGGCAAAAGTTATAAACCTATAGATCCAAGAAGCTGAGCAAACCCCATACAGGATAAGCCAAAAGAAGTCCGTCAAAGCCAATTATAGTCAGAATTCTGAAAACTAAAGACAATATCTTGAAAGCAGCAAGTGAGTATCCTTATGGGGAAAAAAAAACTCTTATTTTTCATAAGGAGATTTGTCAGGAAAAACTATGGAGGCCAGAGGGAAGTGGCACATTTTTTCAGGGGTTGAAAGACAAGAACTGTCACCTAGACTCTTAGGGGAAATATTCTTCAGGAATGAAGGGAAAATCAAGACGTTCTTAAATGAGGGAACATCAAGAGAATTTGTCACCAGTAGACCTAACTTTAAAAAATGTCTAGAGAAAGTTTTCTAAACAGAAAGGAAATGATAAAAGGTAGACATCTTGGAACATTAGGAAATGAAGGAAGAACACAATAAACAAAAATCTGGGTAAATAGAATAGGCTTTCCCTCTCTTGAGTTTTCTAAATTATGTTTGAAGTTTGAACCAAATTATAATGCTGCCTAGTGTGATTCTAAATACATGTAAGGGAAATATTTAAGACAATTACATTGTAAATGAAAGAGGATAAGAAGACATACAGTAAATTTTCTGTGTTTCACTTGAACTGGTAAAAGGATGGTACCAGTAGACTGTTAACTTATGTGTATATAATACCTAGGACAACTACTGAAAAAGGAATATACTCAGAAACACTACAAGTAAATCAGAATAGAATTTTTTAAATGTTCAGGTAATCCACAGGAAGGCAGGAAAAAGAAAGAAAAAAAAACTAAATTAGTGGACTTAAGTTACATGTAAGGGGTCTAACTATACCAACTGAAAGGTCAAGATCAGCATATTCAATTTAAAAACATGATGGAGTAGTTAGTATGCTATCTATAAAAAAAAAAAAAAAAACCTCCCTTCAAATATATTGATATAGACAGGTTGAAAGGAAAAGGAAAGAAAATAATATTCATATAAACATTAATCAAGTGAAATGAGAAATGACTATTAATATCAGAAAAAGTAGACTTTAGAGCACAATTACTAGTGACAGAGATGAGCATTATATAATGATAAATTATGTAATAAAATGTTATCAAGAAAATAGCAATCCATAAATGTGTATCAAGTAAATAGAACTACAAAATATTTAAAGCAAAAACTGCCCAAACTGAAAGTAGAAATTAACAAATCTGTAATTGTAGTTGGAGACTTCAAGGCCCATTTCTCAGTAATTGATAGGTAGAATCTCCAGACAGAAAATTAGCTAACATACAGAACTCAACAACAACATCAACCAACAGGATCTAATTGACATTTATAAAAATTTGAACTCAACAATAGCATTCTTTTCAAGTGCCCATGGACTTTATACCAGGATGGACTATACCCTGGGTCATAAAACAAAAGACTCAACAAATTTAGAAGCGTTAAACTCATAAAGTGTATGTTTTTTAACCAGAGTGGAATCAAATTGGAAATCATTAACAGAAAGATAACTGGAAAATCACCTATTACTTGAAAGATAAATAACATACTTCTAAATAATCCATGAGTCAAAGAGAAAGTTCTAAGGGAAATTTTAAAAAAATACTTTGAACTAAATGGAAATATAACATCTAAAATTTTGAGATGCAGCTTTACTGAGAGGAAAACTTAGAGCATTAAATGCTAATATTTTGTAAAATGCTTACATTAGTAAAAAGGAGAAAAAGTTTTGAATTGATAATCTAAGTCCCACCTAACCTGGAAAAAGAACAAAAGAAACCCAAAGCAAGCAGAAGAAAGGACAAAATAAAAGAGCAGAAAACAGTGAAATTGAAAACAATACAAATCAACAAAACAAGGAACGAATTCTTTGAAAAGATCAATACAGTGTTTAAACCTGTAAGCAAGACCAACAGAGAAAAAGAAGCGGTAGAGAAGGCAGAAATTTCCAGTGTTAGGAATTAAATGAATACCACTATTGACCTCGCAGGTATCAAAAGGATAATAAGGGACTACAGTAGACAACTCCACAAACATAAATTTGATAACTCAGATGAAATGAACCAGTGCCTTAAAAAGTACAAACTACAACTCACCAGTATGAAATAATTTCAGTAGCCCTGTAACTGTTAAGGTATTCATAATTAAAAATTTCTCAAAACAGAAACCTGTAAGTTGGACCATTTTACTGGAGACTTGGACGAAACATTTTAGAGTGATGAACATCAGTTCTACACAGTCTCTTCAAAAAAAAAGAAATGGAACCATTTCCAATTTATTTTATGAAGCTAGTTTTATCCTGATACTAAACCAAAGACTGTTATAACAAACAGCAACAACACCAAAACTATGACCAAGCCAGTATCCTTAAAGGCATCTACATGGAAAAATCCTTACCAAAATATTGCAGATAGAATTAAGCAATATATAAAAATGATTATATACCACGACCAAATAGAGTTCATTCTAGAGATTCAAGGCTGATCAGTATTTAAAAATCAATGAGTTAATATACCATTATAACAGGCAAAAGGATAAAATTTACATGATCCATCAGTTGACTCGGAAAAATCACTTGACAAAATTCAGTATCCACTCATGATAAAAACTCTCAAAAACTAAGAATAAAAGATAATTTTCTCAACTGGTTAAAAAACATTCAAAAAACCTGCAGCTGAGATCACACTTCATGGTGAAAGACTGAATGTTTTCCCCATAGAATGTCAGGGTTGTCTAGGCAGTCACTACTCGTACTCAACATAGTACTGGAAGTCCTAGCCAACACAGTAAGGCAAGAGGAAATGAAAAGCATATAAATTAAAGGAAGAATTTTAAGTGTTCCTTCCCCCTTTTTAGATAACATGATAACATGATGTTTTATGTAAAAGCTCCCAAAGCATCTACAAAAAAAAAAAAAAAAAATCCCAGAAGTAATGAGTGAGTTTAGCAAGGTAGCAGGACATAAACCTATGCAAAAATCGATTGTATTTTAAAATACTAGCAAAGAACATGTGGAAAGTAAAATTAAAAACACAATACCATATATAATTGTAGAAAAGAATATTAGGTGTACTTCTAACAAAATATGTACTGGGACCTCTGTGCTAGAACTAACTATAAACTGAAAAGAATATTTAAATAAATGGAGAGATACTGTGCTTATTGATTAAAAGAATCAACATAGTAAAGATATCAGTTTTCCACAAATAATAGTTTTGCTAAAATTTCTTGCAAAATATGGTGAGATTTTTTGATGATACACACAAGCTATTTCTAAAATTTATGTAGAAGGCAAAGAAACTAAAATAGCTAGAATAGCTAAAAGAGTTTTGGAAAAAGAAGAATAAAGTTGGAGAAATCAGTCTACCTGATTTCAAGACTTATTATGTAGCTATAGTAATCAAGGCTGTGTGGTATTGGTGGAGGAATAGACAAATAGATTATGCTGGAATAGAATAAAAAAAACCAGAAATACAGCCACACAAATATGCCCAGCTGGTATTTGAGAAAGACACAAAAGTGATGGTATTGGAATAATTGGGCATCAGTATGCACACACAAAAAACTCTATACTTAAACCTCATGTGTGGTACAAAAATTAACTCAAAATGTATCAATGTAAAGTTATAAACTTGTAGAAATATAAATAGGAAAAAATCTTTCAGGTATAGGGTTAAGCAGTGAGTCCTTAGATTTGATGCCAAAAGTACAGTCCATAATGGGAAATATTAATAATTTGGAACTCACCAGAATTAAAAGATTTTTGCTCTTCGAAAGCCCATGTGAAGAGAATAAAAATAGAAGCTATAGATTGGGAAAATATACTTACAAGCCACATATCTGACAAAGAGCTAGTATATAGGATATATAAAGAAGACTCAAAACACAGTAGTAAAAGTTCAAACAATCCATTTAGACACATGGCAAAAGACATAAACATTTCATCAAAAGGATATACAGATGTCAGATAAATACAGGAAAAAGTGTTCAACATTACTAGGGAGGTGCACATTCAAACCGTCATGAGGATATCACTCTCTACCTACAGAATGGCTAAAATGAAAAATAATGACAGCACAAAAAGCTGGCATCATTGTGGACAAATTGGATCACTCATACTTTCTTGCTTGGAAAGTGAAATGCTTCAGGTTGTTTCTTGGAAAACTAAACATGCAATTACCATAAATTCCAGCAAGTGTACTCTTGTATTTATTCCAGGGAAATGAAAACCTATATTCACACAAAAACCTATAAACAAATATTCATAGTGGCTTTCTTCTAATGTCCCAAAGCTAGAATCAGCCTAGATGTCCTTCAAGAAGAAAATGGTTTAACAAACTTTTGTACATATAAACCATACAGTACTCAAAAAGGAACAAATTATTGATACACAAAAATTTGAATAAATCTCCAGGGGATTATGCTGAGTGGGGAAAAGCCAATCCTAAAAGGTTACATATGGTATGATTCCATTTATATAATATTTCATTTCAAGTATGACAGAATTTTAAAACTGGGAGACAGATTAATCATTGCCAGAGCTTACCGAGTTGGTGAGGTTTGGGGAGGACTGGTAAGTGATTACTATAAAAGGTCAACATAAGGCATCTCTGTTGTGTAGGAACTGTTCAGTCTGTTGACTCATAGTAGATACATGAATCGATACAGGTGATAAAATTGTATATATTAACACACAGACAAATGAGTACACTAAAACTGGGAAAATTTGAATAAGAAAGGTGAATTGTATCAATATCGATACCTGGTTGTGATATTATGCTATAGTTTTGTAAAGTGTTACCATTGAAAATGGGGCAAAGTGTACAAGAGTTCTATTATTATAATTGTATGCAAATCTACAGTTATCTCAAAAATTGCAATTAAAATAAGTGGATGGGTTAGATAAAAGTATTTGGAGTAATTTTCCTAAACAAAACAAAAACACATGTATATTATTGTATCCTGGGAAGATAGTTGAATATATCTGCTGCTATATATCAATAACACAAAATTGCTGAGTACATGAATGTCAGTGAGGAAATAGTTATCAGTGGTGGTTCGGATTTATCTTTGTTCAGTTTGAGAAATAAAATATCAAATTTTAATATTTATGTCTCCATTTAAAATAAAATGGACATTGAATGATAGAGAAAGAATTTATATATAGGATAAGAGGAAAAAGAAAAACAAGATTCATAAACAGTACCATTCCTTGGCTATATATTTATGATACATGAATTTAACACACTCAAGATGACAACTCATGGTAAGCAGTATAGTTTATGTGTGTGCGAGAATAATGGTACAGCGTTTATAATATTTTGTTCCATTTTTATGATCCATAACCTTTTAATATTCATACTATAGTTTGGCATGATTTTTATTTATCTTGTACTTCACATTAAGTGAGGATAAATGTATACAACCACATTAGCTCATTTACATATCATTCACATATATTTATTTGTCGAATGGGTAGATGAATTGAAGCTAAATTTTAGAACTGACTAACCTTAATTACAATTATCCGGGTGACAACTTGTTAAAAAAGCTAGAATAAGCTGTAGAAACTTATTAATATAGAAATTGAAGAAAACTTACTAATATAGCTTTAACTGGTTCTCAGTCTGAAAGATAATGGTGGCTACCTCCACACATTCTTCCAAAAAACCCATAGAAGGCATACATTAGTTGGGTTTCATTTGTGTTCCTTTTGCATTACTAGGAGATACAGTATCATGAACCTCAAATTACCTCTTAAGTAGCAAAATAATCACCAAATTCCAAAAGAGGTTCCACTGCTGCTGCAAGTCTATATGTGGAGAGAGTGGAGAGTGTGGAGTGGAAAGCTTTAGAGACTGTATGAAACAGATCAGAGCGAGTTGAAGGACTTAAGCAAAACAAAGAAAAATCACTCTCAAAATGAGGAAGTACAACAGTTATGTGCCAAAATAGAGAACATAGACTGAACTTGGTACTTTACAGCAGGGAAGGAGTTTTAGAGTAAGAGGGATTAGAAGTGACAGCCTTTGGATGAATTTTGCTTTTGGGGAAGGAAATAAACAGAAGGGGTGATGCCTCCAAGCCTTAGCAAGTGAGAGAAAACAAGAAAAAGAAAAAGGTCCTGCACAATGAGAGAAGACATCAACCTTTCCCCTTTCTTTACCAATTCAATAAATTGCACTTCACCAAGTTGATAAAATAAGGTACTCTCAAACTAAGGAATTCTATCCACAAAATGACTAGGGAAAAAAATCAGACTTAGAACCACTGTTAGAAGAAAACAAAATACGTATGAAATCATTTCAGCTTATGAAAATCTACCTCCCTCCTCCTCCCCCCCCCCCACAAAACCCTCAGGAAAATAACCACAAGGTAGAATAGTACAGAGTAGAACAGTACTCTAGCCTAAATCAGATATTCTCGAATGAGCAAAACAATCTGGTATCCAAAAATTTAAGGAGAGAAATGGAGTTTTAAAAAGAAAATTATAAGAAATTCAATGAATGTTAAACTCAGGAAAGAAAAAGATAAAACTATTAGAAATGAATAAATGATTAAGTTCTTGAGAGAGAATAGAATGGAATGAAAATCTAAGAGACATCAACTGAAAATGAGATTAAAAAAGAAGGATCTCAGAATAATTTTAAGGGAAGACCAGCTAAAGAGGTCCAACATAACTGGATCCCGAAGTGTAAAAACAACAATGATACAAAACTTAAACTATATTCCAGGGAAACTTTCTGGGAATAAGGGAAATTTAAATCTACCTTTTGAAGGGCCCACCAATGACCTGGAATGATCAACTCTGAGACATCTTTTAGCAAACTATTAAACTTTAAGGATAAATTGGACTGCCATTAAGAGGTGTAACATTCAAATCATGGCAACAGAAGAGCAGTTCGAGAAATTTGAAAAAAATATAAGCCAAGGATTCGGTATCTAGCCAAATTTTCCTTCAGTTATGATGGCAATAGAAAACCAATTTTGAACATTGAAAAAACTCACTGAGTATTGTAGTCATGAGCCCTTCCTGAGGAATTTATTAGAGAATGAGCTCCATCCAACCAAGAGATCACTAGGGGAGCTCCAGCAAAAGGACTGAGCATTTGATTTATTGAATTAGAGAATTAAGGACTAATTAAAATTGTAAAATTAAGTATTAAATTTTAAAAGGTAGAATAGTCTGAAGTGTTTTATGTTAGACAAAGTACAAAGAATATTCTGAAAAAAGGATGAAAAGGAGAGAAAAGAGAAAGTAGAATAAGATCATAGACTATTGAGTAAGTGGGAAATAGTACCATTTAGAACCCATAGACAGACTAAACACTAAAAGCTTAGTAAGAAGGGAAAAAAGAGAATTAAGGACAATAATAAAAGTGTAAATGCACTAAAAAAATTACTAACCTCCCTAAATACCAAAAGAAAATATAAAAAACAGTAAACATACCATGTAGAGAAAGGAACACAGTAAATATTACTTAATGCACACAGTAATCACAATAGTGACTGAGGTGAGACACAACATTTTGGTCATACCAAATATGAGTAGGCTTAAATTGCCTTTATTAAAAGAAGATTTTCAAGTTGGCTCATAAAGCAAGCATTACATTAGAATTTGGTTTAAGCAAGAATCTATAAGTGGATGCTAAATCTAGGATGGAAAGTTTAAGGCTCAAGATTTTTGCATGGTCTCCCAGGGTCTCCTTACATATTGCTTATAAGCTACAAAGGGGAAAAATGATAATTTTATAGTGAACAACACCCTGGCTGTGACGTAAGTTAGGACTGCGATACCCTTAAAAGAACACACCATTACTTAGTAGTCTAGAAAGGAATGCATAATCTGAATCTAATCATGAGGAGCATCAGAGAAACGCAAGTTGTGGAACATTTTAAAAAATAACTGGCCTCTACAAAAAATATTAACGTCATGAAAGAAAGGCAGGCTTTGGAACGGTACTATACAAAAAGAATCTGAAGAGACAGCCAGCCAAATGCAATCTGTGATCCTGGATCCTTTCTCTACTGGATAGGGAGAAAAGCTATTAAAGACATTAGGATAATTGACAGAATTGAAATATGGACTGATGAAAGCACTTACCAATATTAAATTTTTCTGAATTTGTTAACTCTGATGTTTAAGAATATTCTTGTTTTTAAAATGTCACATTGAAGTATTAAGAGGAAAAGCATAATGTGTGAACCTACTCTCAAGTGGTACCGAAAAATACCTAATGTGCGTGTGGGTGGGATAATGATAAAGCAAAGGTAGCAAATGTTAAAACTTGGTGAGTCTGAGTAAAGAGTTTATAGGAATTTTCTATTCTTTAAGCTTTTCTCTCTGAGTTTAAAAGAAAACAAACAAACAAAAAACAGTAGCTCTAGCTATGAACTATAAACCAGAGACCAATACACACACACCTTAGTTTACCAAGGTAGGATTTAAGTGACAGAATTTTTCACTCTCCTTGTTCTCCACTCCCCAACCCCCACTGCTCGATTTCTTTTTTAAATATTGACTATTTTACCAGTTCAAATTACTTCCATTTGGAAAACTTGACATTTGATATAATTCTATGTTTAGCTATAGATGTGATTTCTCTGAAACTTTTTTCTCTTTTTACAGAATTTGCCTTTTTTCTGCTTAAACTATGCTTTAGAGGAAAAAAAATTCTAAATGTGTGCTTTCCTGTGACTTCAATAAAATCCTTGGTCATGTGGACAACCCCCTAGTTAATTGGTTCTTCCACCTTTGGTCTTCCTTGTGTTTTGAAAACAAATAAGAGGTGGATAAAATTAGAAGCATTTTTAATAGCTTTTCATATTTTTGATCTTATTCAAAAATGAGCTCTGTCAAACAATATGTGGATAAGCTTTGCCAGCTGTTTTACAACTAAGTCCATTTTGCCAGATCAAGCTACTTTATTTTTAATAAACAACAGATATTTAAAGATACTTTGTCTTAATGATTCCATTTCTTTATATTTAATAAATAGTCAGTGGTTCTGCTTAGACCATATGTGGAGAAAAGAGATGACATCAAATGAAATTTGGATTATGTAATCTTGTATGTTGCATTAACCAAAATTCATTTTTTTATTGTGAGAAATTAGTGATTAAAAATTAAAAATTAATGTTGTGCCCACTTGTTCCTCAACAGTATGCATAAAGTTTCTTGCTTCTATCTTAAGGCTGTATGGAGAAAGAACCACGTGATTCTACTAGGTGAACAATCCAGTAGCTTTCATTATACCTTTTCAAATGGAGCAGTATCTGACAGCTCTATTGTGAGACATTGTGTGAGAAGATAGCACAGTGTTTTTCAACCTTTGTAATTAGTGCAGTGGTGGATCATTGACCCTAAATATAGTGATTAGGATGATTATGAGATTTCTAAGTGTGTGAATAGTGTGAATTCTTCATAGTTTTGTGTTACTACATAGTTTTAAAATGTCTCTTTTTACAAGAAGATTGAACTGCCACATTTAACCGCTTTTCTAAAAAGTATGGACTTGCTTTTTAATCTAAAGATGAGGATTTTTGTTAGATTACTTAGCCAAACATCACAAATATAAAGTCAGTAAAAATTAGGTAGTAATGACTGTGATGTGCAGTACCCAGAAAGGTAGATCTCATGAAGAATAAAATAAGTAATTATATTTTTGCTCAGTTTTTATAATATTTTAATTTTTTATCCTTTTTGCATTTTCTAACCATTTTCAACTAATTTTAACTAATTTTCTAAGCATTAAGCAATGTTTTTATATTCAGGATTTTGTCAGTATTTAAATAATTATGAAACAATTTTTTTTTTTTCTAACTAGGAAGAAGCATTGCATGCATTTATTCAGCCAGAGATCCTGGATGGCCCAAATCAATATTTTTGTGAACGTTGTAAGAAGAAGTGCGATGCACGAAAGGTAGATGCCATGTAGAAATTAATACTTAATTACCTGAGATATAGTCAATATTTAATAGGTCCCTTTCTTTTTTCTTTTTTTCTTCCTCCTCTTTTTTTTCTTTTTTCTTTCTTTCTTTTTTTTTTTTTTCTTTAGGGCCTTCGGTTTTTGCATTTCCCTTATCTGCTGACCTTACAATTGAAAAGGTTTGATTTCGATTATACAACCATGCACAGGATTAAATTGAATGATCGGATGACATTTCCTGAAGAGCTAGATATGAGTACATTTATTGATGTTGAAGATGAGGTAAAGATTTATTATAATTTCTTGAAAGATTTTTTTTGCTAATCCGTTTGGTCAGTCGTGTTTAAAAAAGGTATTTGGGGTAACTGATGTTATTTAGAGTGTTTTCTTGATGGAACCTTTTTTTCCCTTATTTTCTAATACCAAGTTTTATGAAAAGAACTAACTTCGTATAATATTTTCTTTCTCCACCATAAATTATATTTCATGTATACTTGCTTGGTCAAAGTAACTTATGATATTCCTTGAAAATACAAATAGGATCTGAAACTTTGGAATTATTATTTTAATTTGACTGATAATCTTATGTTTCATAACTTTCTCAATTGTTGAAACAAACCAATCTAAAGGTGGGCTGCACTTGTGGTACATCATAAACATAGAACAAATACATAATGAATATGAAAAAGCAAAAAGGATGGCCTTAATTTCTTATATTTGTCTTAGTGTCTTTTTCAAGGATTAAGGTTTCTGGGTTGTTCTTATATAAGGTTTGCCTGCTCTGAAATTGGATAGGTTAGAAAGATAGAAAAGAAAAGTATTTTGCCTTTTTTCCTTTTCTAATTTTTTTAAAATTAAAATTTTATTTAAGTAGTTTGAGAGTGGGACTTTGAAGTACACAGATAAAGCTCATCAGTTTCTACCACTCATTGACCTCCCCAAATTCTCTGGGTTCCTCTTTCCTTATCCAATAAAAGATTCATAACATCCCACTCTATTCTTTTGGAAATGCTTATAATTTCATTATGAAGAATATTTACAATTAAACGTAGTTCAGAGTGATAAATGCATATTCTCAAAACTTTAATGAAGCATTTTTTTCTGATTAGAACTGATTACTATAGTTATAAAAACACCTTTTCCCAGAAGCTCAAAAATAATTTTAAATATTCATGAAGTTTATTTAATGTATAGAAGAGCAACCTTTCTAGAGCCTCACCTTCTTTGTTTGTAAAGTAAGGATGATAATTATTTTTATAGGTTTATAAGAAGAGAGTGCCTTAGATAAAGATGTTCATTGAATGGTACCTGTGACCAAGTAACGTATTGAAAGGTTTAATTTAAAATAATATCTCAAACTCTTGTGCTTAAGCTAAGAAATCTACCTAAAGTGTATACCAAACTTTCAAAGGAGATATAATCTTTGTAGGATTCTTATTCAAACAAAGATCAATATTAGATCAATCTTCTATATATTCCTAATATATTTGTTTTAAAGGGAAATCTTTTCCAAAGCAAGGAAACCTAGAAATAAAGTTTGGCAGGAACTTTTAGGAATTCTAAGTTCATTTCTTGGGAGAAGAGATGTTCTGGCTTAATTAAAGAAGTTGAAGGAATGCTCTTTTGGGGCTTAGTGTAGAGTTCTAAAGTTAGCTTTCACCTCCATTTTTCCTTGAAGCAAACTTTCTCAAGGAATGAAGACTCTATGTTAGATGCAGTCCCTACAGCAAGTTCTTGGCAAACAAGCAGTCAGTGCTTATTTTATATTACTTGGTTAATTCAGGAGCTTCTATGCAATGCCTTACAGAAAAATTCTTAAGTTATTTAAATAAAAACATTTTTAGATATGTATATAAATGCATATAAAGTATTAAAGGAAAAGGAAAAGAGTTGTTTGAAGATTTCTAAAAAGTAGATTACTTCAATTTAAATTTGCATGAAAGGGATTTAAAAATCATAAAAGCATTGAAAAGTATAATTGTTGTTACATTTTCACCTCCAAACACTTGAGCATAAAATTCTTGAGAATAGATACAATGTCTTGTTTTTCTTTCTAATTGTCTATAATGCCTCACTCAGTGATAAACTGAATTAAACTTTTTATTCAAGAAAAGATGATAGTCTTTTGGAATTTGAGAACAAAAAAGCTCATTTTGTAGCTTAGGTTTCCGCTTTTATGGATTTGGGTGAAAGAAATGATCATTTTATATTGTTACTTTGCAACTGTAAACAAATGGGGTTTAATAAATTCTGAATCACTGATTTGTTGTATTAGAATTTTAAGGACATTAATAGAAATACTTTTAAAATATACTTTTTTGTTTTCATTTTATTTAAAGCCTCACTTTTTAAGAGAAACTAACTTTACTTAAAGTAAAATAAGTATTTTTATTAATAATAGGTTAAATTTTATGTGATGAGGTTAACAGCATATAACTAAAAAGCTTTACTTAGTGTATATTTTCCCTTTATTTACATTATAATTGTAAAATAATTATGTTTTATTAAGAAATCCCCTCAGACTGAAAGTTGCACTGACAGTGGAGCAGAAAACGAAGGCAGTTGTCACAGTGATCAAATGAGCAATGATTTCTCCAATGATGATGGTGTTGATGAAGGGATCTGCCTTGAAAGCAATAGTGGGACTGAAAAGCTTTCAAAACCTGGTCTTGAAAAAGTAAGGTACTTTTTATAGTTTGTGGGTTTTAACTGAGAGAACAATGTAATCTCTGAGCTGCTATATATGATTCTATAGCTGTGTGACTGATAAAGTTCTTTTTAAAAGAAGTTTAATTTTTTGAAAGTTAAGACTATTTAAGGTATTGTTTTTTATGCATTTATATGATCATAATTAAACTTTGGGAAAAACTTCTTACATATGGGGTCATTAATTTCTGGGAGGCCGGACTGTAATTATGTAAGGAAGCTGGGTTGTGGTGTGGAAAGGGTCTAGTAGTTAGACTTCTGCCTTCAAAATTGTAGTAAGCCTCTAAATCATATATCTTACCAGTTTTCCCATATGGCAGAATGAAAACATTAGACTAGATCTTTTGATTTTTAAAATTTTGGCTATGGAACCCTTTACGAAACAGTTAATAATAGAACAGATCTTTTAGAAGTAGGGGAAGGACAAAGCCTTCATCTCCTTCCTCTCCCCTGCACCTCACCCATGATAGCCCTTAAGGCACTTCAAAAAAATGATATAGGTCCATGGATTGTAATTTTAAAACTACAAAACTGGATATTCTGTAGAATAGAATATTTTTTTATCACCATGTCAGTGAGTTTTAACATTTTATCAACCATTTCTTTCACTAGCTCAGGTCTTACAGAGTCACATTACGTCTTTGAGAATAGCATTTCACTTGCAAAAATATTTTTAGGCCAAGACCATTATTCTCACCACCATTGCTACTACCCTTTACTTTTTAAAATTATCTATTTCTTTTAGGGAAGATAATTGAGTGTGAATTGCTATGAAATAAATAATGTAAGGAATGCATTATAACTTAGTATAAAGAACATTGCATTCAAGCAAGAGTTGGCACACTTTAGCTCAGAGGTAAAGTTCAACCCCGTGCCTGTTTTTCTGCCTAGACAATATGTCTCTTTCCTTGTCTTATTACAGTGCTGACAGGACTTCTCTTATGATGTTAAATAGGAGTGGTGAGAAGACATTCTTTCCTTGTTTCTGGTCTCATGAGGAAAGTGTTCAGTCTCATCTTTAAGTATGATGTTGGCTCTAGGTTTATTGTAGAGGTTCTTTATCAAGTTGAGGAGGTTCCCCTCTTCCCAGTTCATTGAGTTTTCATCATGAATAGGTATTGGATTTTGTCAAATGCTTTTGGTGAGTTAGTTGATATGATCATGTAATTTTTCTTCTTTAACCTGGATTATATAGATTGGTTTTCTAGTGTTGAACCAGCATCACACACCTGAGAGATGTCAAATCAATACATCACTCTATCACAGATATTACATAAATACATTAAAAGATATTCCAAATCATTATATCCCTAGCTCCTCTGTATAAGAAATAGAATCTTATTTGAATAAAAAACAATGTTATTTGGGATTTCTTGATCTTGACTGCTCCTATAAGAACAGTCTTGTATTTGCACCTGCTTCTAAAATTTCAGACTACTATTTTCTTTTTTACATAAACAAATAAATTTATATTTCAGACATGCATAGTTCCAGAGGTTTAGCTTAGTTAAAATGTGAAGGGAATACATTGAATGAAACTTGTGAAACTTGTGTCATATAAAATTATGCGGTGACTTGCCATTTTAATTATCTTAAAGGAAGTTAACCTATAATAAATATATAGAACAACTAACATGTAACCACTGTGTATTAATAGAGAATAAGGAACTATACAAATAAAGGTTTTGTGTTTCTCTTCTTCTGAGTTACTTTTATTTTTTCCCTTAGAATTCCTTGATCTATGAGCTCTTCTCCGTTATGGTTCATTCAGGGAGTGCTGCTGGTGGTCATTATTATGCTTGTATAAAGTCATTCAGTGATGAGCAGTGGTACAGCTTCAATGATCAACATGTCAGCAGGGTAATGAGGGGTATTTTAAGATTATTATTCTAAAAGAAAAGAGTAAAGATGTTTCTGTCAGTAGCAGGGTTTATTGAAATGGGAGTTTGAATGTGTCCAGCGAAGCATTTTAAGACACATACCAAATTAGTCTTTTGTTTTTGCATTCAGTAAATTTCCTGCTTTGTTTTTTGTTGTTATTTGTTGGTTGTGTTGTGTTGTGTTGTGTTGTGTTTGGGGCTTGCTGTTTCCAGAGATAGACTCCCCAATTTTTTCTTGCCCTGAGCCTTCGCGTGGCACTAGAACTGATTGATTGGTAGCAGCCACCAATTATGATTAAGTTTTGTGATTTGGTATCTATGTGCTTTATTTAACTCTGAAATAAAAAATTGGGTTAGATATTGACATCAAAATAATGGTGTTATAGATTTTACCGAAAAGTAAATAATGTAACAATTTTTCAGATAACACAAGAGGACATTAAGAAAACTCATGGCGGATCTTCAGGAAGCAGAGGATATTATTCCAGTGCTTTTGCAAGGTAAATAACTTCCTAATTTTTGGTGTTTATAAATTAGAATTAATTATACCTTCTTAACGTTTTTTACCATTAAAAAGATTTAACCCAAAGGTCAGTAAACTATTAACCCATGAGCCAAATCCAGCCCACTTCCAGTTTTTGGAAATAGCATTTTATTGAAACAACACTCTACTTATTTGTTTAAATATTATATGTGGATCTTGTCCCACAATAGCAACATTAATTACAACATAGATCACATGGCCTGTGAAATCTTAAGACTTTTACTATGTGGTCCTTCCAGAAAAAATTTGCTGACTCCTGACTTAGCCATAGTTATCATTCTAGGACAGTAAAGAAGACTTTACTGTATTACCAAAAGGAGGTATGGAATCTTCTTATAACTGTGTCCATAAAAGCAAAGTAGATTTTATTTTCTTAGATGTTGAACCTCTCCAAGAACAGTTATATGATTTTTTAATTGTTTAAAACAACAGAAAACTATTTTAAATACATGATTGATGCTAGAAAATGGGATATTTACAATCTACTTTTTGTCCCCATTAATCTTTTTCATATTTTTACTAGCTCCACAAATGCATATATGCTGATATATAGACTGAAGGATCCAGCAAGAAATGCAAGTATGTTAACATATAGTTATTTGATTTTAACCTGTATTTTAAACTAATTTCTTTTGCAAGTTTTACAAACCCAGATAATCACTTGTAAATGTTAGGACAATTAAGTTGTTTTAATGCATAGAAGAATTAATTATAATTACTGTTATGAGATGATACCAACTGGTAAAAACACTTGGAAAAATTGAACTTTTTTAGTACACTAAGGGAAAAAACATAGTCTACATTAAATAAACTAGATGTTTATTTGCAGTAAGGCTGTACTATATGTAGCTTGGTTCAGTGATGATAACCACCAGACCTGTGTAGCGTCATAACTCACTAGCCACATGTCCTAGACCAAGTTTTTTAACTTTTCTCTTACTTTCCACATCTGTAAAATAGGAATAATTATAGTATTTTATAAGGTTGTTATAAAAAAAAATTAACATTTTAAGCATACAACATCAGGTCTAATACATTGTAAAAACTCAAATTTATTATTGCTTTTTTTTTATTATAAGTATTTTGGGGATTTTAGTATCTAAATGCTTTGAATGGAGACCATAGATTAGGTAAACTTCCCACTTACCACTTTCGAAATATTCTTGAGAACTAGATTTAAATATCTTTATTTGCTTAAAAAGCAAGTAAAGCTCTATGAGTCCAAAATGCATCCTTTATTTTGTTTTTGGTTTTTGTTTTTGTAATTTGAAAAATCGCAGTCCTTGTTTTTATTTGCTAACTCTGATTCTAAAGTAGTATTGCTAATGGGTATATGTGTGTAGTGCGTATGTATGTACAGAAGTATACACAGATGATGTGTTTGCTTATATTCTTTTCATAATTAAAAAAAATAGAATCACTGTCATTGATTTTTCACATTTTCCCTTTGTTTAGAAACTACAGTGCTGTAAGTCTGTTTTAAGCAGTATACTATTTTTATTTACATTTTTGTAAACCCTCATTAGATTGTGAATTCAGGTGGTGCAAGGGTTAGGACTTACTCATCTTTTCACCAACAGTATAGTCCCAGGTCTGTCATATAGTGGCTTTTCAATAATTTACTGTGTAATTAATGAAAAAATAAAAGAAATTATAAGTCATTTTAGAACAGATTTCAGAGGAGAAGTAATCATTCTTACTTTACAGATAAAGAAACCGTAACCCAAAGAGTAACTTGTTTAATGTCATAGCTATCTGGAGGCAGAGCCAGAATTGTAGTTCATATGTCCTTCTCTATAGCAGCCAGTGTTCCAGATTATTTCCAGTACAGTGGTAGCTCAGCTTTCCTTTATTTACTCCCCAACTCTAGTTTTGTGATGAAGCACCAGAGGGCACCATATGTATGACATGTAATATTTTTGGAATTAAAGCTCATTTCTAAGATTTTTGCCCTCCATAGAGGCAAGATTTTTTTAAATAAATAAATCCTCCTCCCTGTTTAATGCCGAATTATCACCGACTTTATTAAACAGTTTCATAATCTCATATTGCCACTTTTATTTTTTTAATTTTTTTAGCCAAGACAACCCTTGGTTGACCTCACAGATTGCAAGGACCTTGTCAGTTTACAGTCTCCCCGCCCCCCTTTTTTTTTACACACCTACACACGCAGTCTTCCTAGGTGGCGGTCTCACATCCAAGTAGTAACCAGGCCCAACCCTGCTTAGCTTCCAAGATCAGACAGGATCAGGCTTCTTCAGGGTGGCATGACTGTAGACCATATTGCCACTTTTAGTACTTTGAGTTACATATGAAGTTTTTGAAGGCAGCAAAAAGATACTTTGAGACAAAGGAAAGATAATTGTATTAATGAATAATAATAAATAATAATAAATAAAAAATAATAGCAAACAAATAAATAAATAATAGTAGCAGGAGCAATAGCATATATTACATTTTATTATATCCTAGGCAATAACTGTGGGGTAGGTGCTGGTAATTAACTGAAGAAACCAAGATCTGGAGAATCTGATGGTGATAGCACTATTTGAAATCAGAAATTATTTTATTTCCAAATTTCAGAGAAGCTTTTTTTATGCTAGAAATCTTAAGTCTACCTACATACTAGAGTTTCCTGGAGCCAAGAGCTATTACGGATAAATATATGGCTGTTTAAAATATGAGACCTAACCATGCATCATTATCAACTGCCTCTTTTACCCTTGCCTGGAAAAAGTTCATGTCCAAGTTGAGAGATTCATGTAATTGAGGTATATTTTGATGAGAGCTATAGTAGGAGTATATGCTATGGGAACATAGTAGAACAAAATTAAATAAAGGAAGCTCAATTTTAGTGACAGTGTCTTATTCTGTTTTTATTATTAATAGAATTTCTAGAAGTAGATGAATATCCAGAACATATTAAAAACTTGGTGCAGAGAGAGAGAGAATTGGAAGAACAAGAAAAGAGGCAACGAGAAATCGAGCGTAATACATGCAAGGTTAGAGTTCATAATTTTACTTTTAATTAAAAAGTGCTATTGAAGTTTGCTTAACTGCAGTTCTCATAACTAACTCATTGGGTTGATTCTGTAAACAGTTACAGCATCTTGATCATTAGGCAGGATAACCAACTATATTACTGAGGTAAGATGGTTTTATTTTATGCCTAAAAAAACACATATAGTGATAATACTCAGTGTTGTTGGGGTTACAATGAGATGAACATTGTCACGTTCTGCTATAGTGTTCAAGAAGAACAAATTTGTAAAACCTTTCTGCACAGAAATTGAGTAGAATTTATTTAAGAGCCTTAAGCAAATTCATATTCTTTTACATATAATTCTCTTAAGGAAATATTACCTGACAAGGTAATTACAGATGCTATAAAATTTTGACTGCAAGGACAGTCATCACAATATTTTCCAAACTAGGGAAAAATTGGAAACAACTTGAACGTATATTAGTAGAGGAATGATTATATAAATTATAATATATGCTTATAAAGAGACATACAGTCATTAAAATTGATGTTTCTGAATATTTTAATAACGTGAGACATTGTCATTGAATTATTAAGTGAGAAAAATAGAGACCAGAGTGGATGAGCCCAATTATGTTTCTTAAAAATTATAACATTTCGACTTAGGAAAAAACTGCTGTCTATAGAGGTATTAAGCTTTAACTCATGACCCACCATTAATGATCGTATTTTGCAATTTTTAGATAAAATTATTCTGTTTGCATCCTGTGAAACAAGTAATGATGGAAAATAAGTTGGAGGTTCATAAGGATAAGACGTTAAAGGAAGCAGTGGAAATGGCTTACAAGGTATGTTTAATTGCACCATTGGCATTTCAGTATATTGATATCTTAGACAACAGTACCTAATGTATTTCCCAAAGTTTTTATTTCAGTAAATAGTAATAGAAGCACTTACAGTAACTTTGATAGCCCATTTAAGTCATATATCTTCTAAAGGGTGTAGTTAGTTTATACCTCTTTTTTGAAACATACTCAGTTGGTTTGGAAAAATTTATCACTCCAAAAGGCAGTTAAGCATTCTAGAACTCAGAAATAGAATTAGAAACAAAAATATTTTTTTTTTTTTATATTCATTAAGCAGATATTTATTGAGTGCCTACCATATGAGGCATTAGAGACACTAGAGTGAACAGGACAACATGAGGTAGTAGAGATACCGAAGTGAACAAGACATGCTCACTGCCCTCATGGAGTTCATAATCCACTGTGAGGAAAACAGACAAAAGAAATTTAAACATTAAAATGTGCAAATATTTTATTGTTTAGATGTTTTAAAGTAAATCAGTAGTATATTGAGATTATTTTTTGAGAGTTTAACCATGAGAAGGAGACAGCCATGCAGAAAGTTGGGAAAGAATATTTTAAGTGTCGATAATAGCATGTTTAAAAACTGAGGTGAGGAAGTGCTTGGCATGATCAAGAAACTGATAAAAAGGGCATTATGTTTAGATTATCTCGAATGAGAATAGAATAGCATAAAATGAATTTAGAGACTTTGTAAGAATAGAGGTTTGCATTTTTATTCTAAGAATAATGGAACGTTATTAGTGCGTTTAGAAAGGCAAATAGGATGAAGCTGTTTTGTGAGGTTGGCTTATCAACAAATGATTTAGTGGTCAAATTGTGCAGTACTTCGTGCATTTTGGATTTTTTTTTAAGTTTTTTATTATGCATTAAAATTAGGAAGAAAATAGGCAACTAGGGAAGCATTCTTTACCAGATTTTTCTAAATTGTCATCTGTGATACTTCGATTTTTTCTTTTCCACATAAAGTTTAACATCATCTGACTGAAATTAAACAGTCATTACCTAGAGAAAAAATTGCTTACTGCATCACTTCATTTGTAATTATATATAGAACCAATGGGAGAACTAGAAATAGTACACAGGATAGCTGACATTGTTTCTCAGAGTGTGATCCAGCATAACTTGCACCAGAATCACATTCCTGTTTTAAAAAAAAAACTAATTCCTGCAAACGAATCTGAATTTCTGTATTGGTGCCTGGGAATATGCCTTTTAAACAAGTACCTCAGGTGATTTTTAAGCATACTAAAGTTTGAGACCTACTTTATATTAGGTAACTGGTGTTTCATAGCATTTATCAGTATTGAAAATTTACATTGTATGACTATTTTGATTAATGTCACTGTCTCACTAAACCGTAAGCACTTATAAGGGTGAAGAGTGTTCTTGTTTTGCTCACAATTGCATTTCCTATACTTTTGCCTAGTATATAGGAGAGTCAAAATTCAATGGGTATGTGAATGAGTAAAGAAATGAACAAACAATAAAATGGATGAGTGGCACTGGATTCACCTAATTAAAGTAAAAATCCTTTAAACATGATGGTAGACTGACTGCAAACATCATCTTATGCAAAGCCACAGGGAAACCAAATTAGACTAAAATGGAGAAAATGTCTTAACAGTTTTACACAGTAGTAAAGGTAGTTTATATTCCATCAGTTTTCAATGCAGAAAGAAAAGAATATTTTTAAAAATAAAAAGTGAAAGTTCACAAATATAAAGAGTCAAACGGAACAGAGAAATAAATCAGTCTTATGTATCAAGAACAGAGCTCATCTTTGGGAACAAAAGTAGGGTTGGTAGAGGTCACTGGGGACACACAAAGGCTTACATGTTTTTCTTTAAAGCCACAATCACAAACTTTAAATAAAGATTAAATACTTCTGAGCAATCCTACTGTTTATCCAGAAAGTTCATTTCCAATTTAAGCAATGTTGCATCTAGGGTATGCCAGCTACTAGGGACATGGGCTAGAGGGAAATTTTATTATAGTTATTCTTATGTCCTGAGCTGTAGGCATTCTGCAGGCTAATCTTGAAGGGGATAGTCCAAAGAGGAATGGGGAAACACTTGAGAGACATAGAAGCTACAGCCCTTTATTAAAGGTGGCTCTATGAGGCATGATGTCTTACTGTACTTAGGAAGATAGTTACTAGGTATATGTTACCAGTTCTTCCCCAAACTGGGTTAAAAAAACAAAAGATGCATATTCTGGTTGGTTGTTTTCCCCTTATGTTTCCAGCTTAGTGATTACAGAGCAATAGCTTGTAATACATTGATTTTGAGTTCATCCGAAGTTTAGAATGTTAACTTTTTAAAAATGAAAAATGTCTTTAAAATATATTAGTTCATACGTTGTATGATTTGAGGGATAATTAAATATGGTTATTTAAAAATAGCATTTAAATTGTGCCTTTAACTTTGATGTCTTGAGCTTTGATGCCGATCATAAACATAGATTTTATTGTTTGTTAGAACACATAAGACTAAAATATATATCACTCCCCACGGTCGTTTTATTTTAGATGATGGATTTAGAAGAGGTAATACCCATGGATTGCTGTCGCCTTGTTAAATATGATGAGTTTCATGATTATCTTGAAAGATCGTATGAAGGAGAAGAAGATACACCAATGGGGCTTCTACTCGGTGGAGTTAAGTCAACATATATGTTTGATCTGCTGTTGGAGACAAGAAAACCTGATCAAGTTTTTCAGTCTTATAAACCTGGAGGTAAGGAATTTTATAGTATTTTGAGTAGTGTTGGGCTTAAGATTTTCATAAAGTTTCTTGTTTATAGAAATGAATTTCATTTTAATTTTTTATATGTTCTTAAAATATAGAATAATTTTGATAGGTTGGGAATTAGTCAGATTCAAGTTTGTAATTAAGTTCTAGATTACTTTCAAAGAGCTATATACAAGATTAAAAAAAATAAATAAAACTTTTAGCTTATAGTGTGGGTTCAATGGGAATTTTCTTCAGTATTGAATTATTCTTCCTTCCCCACCCCCATTTATAAAGAAGGCCCTCAGCTAAAAAAATTATATTCCCATAAAATCTCAGAATTAGAACCTGTTTCTCAAAGTCTCCTTGAAGAGGTAGTTTTATAACACATCACTTCCAACAATTTTTCTTTTTCTCCATCCTCTCCATATCTGCAGGTCCCAGGGACATCAGCTTTTTCTGTTTTTATTAAATCTCAGTTCCACGTCTTTATATATGTTTGTTTGTAATGCAATAAATTGTGAAAGAGAAGTTTTAACATGTATTATACATGTATAACATACATCTACCATCTTGATAATTAGAAAAAGTGTTACCTTTGCTGTTAGAAATGCATTAAGAATGCATTGCTCATGTGAAATACATTTTGAAAAATAACCTCCAGTTATGTTTTTATGTTTTTCAAATGTGACAGAAGTTATGGTGAAAGTTCATGTTGTTGATCTAAAGGCAGAATCTGTAGCTGCTCCTATCACTGTTCGTGCTTACTTAAATCAAACAGTTACAGAGTTCAAACAACTTATTTCAAAGGTAAGTAAAAATTGGCCAGTTAATATTTTTGAGTGCTCTGTACAAAGCACTGTGTAATAGTTATGAGTAAGATACAGGAATTAATATTTACTTCAAGGAGCCAATATTTTAGCTAGGTGACAACTATAGTTAGAGAAGGATGCTTCAAAAAGAAGAAACAGATTGACCAAAGTGTGGATGTAACAAGGTGTGAGACAAGTTGACATAACAGTGACGTGTATGTTTGGCTGGATCATTGTAAAATACATGCCTGGAAATATAAGTTCAGTTATTATTTAAATAGTAAACACAAAAGTTTGGACTCTATTTAATAGGTAAGCATAGGAGGTAGGTTTTTTGTTTAGGCAGTGATATGATGAGCTCTGCTGTAGAATGATATTCTTGAAAGAGTACTTTTTTATTAAATTATTTTTATTTAAGGCCATCCATTTACCTGCTGATACAATGAGAATAGTGCTGGAACGCTGCTACAACGATTTGCGTCTTCTTACTGTGCCCAGTAAAACCCTTAAAGCTGAAGGTTTCTTTAGAAGTAACAAGGTATCTCTTTTATTTTTTCATTACTACTTTCTATGCTGGTAATAGTAAATGAAATTAAGTTTAATATGGTAAGCCTAACTTCTAGAACTTATCCATCATCTGTCTGTAATTAACTTTTTAAATTCTCACATCCTCTCAGTAATTACTTTCCTTTGAAGTCTGGTTAGATCTGGCTTCTTTCTGTCCTCTGAATCAGTCTCTCTGGGCTCCTCTTTGCCTTGTTCATGAGATAATCCCACTTGGAATGTTCTTTCCACTCTTTCTACATTTTTTTCAAGCCCCAGATTTGTCCTGCCTCTTTGGTGAAGCCTTCATGACTATTTCTATCCACAGTGGTTATGCTCTTTGAATCTTATTCATTTTTGAGTTTCTCCCATAAAGTCATTCTTCATGGTAAAAGTCAAGGGCATGCTGAGAATATTATCATCTTGGGTTCACCCAACATTATTCCTTTTGCCTACTCATTTATGTCTTCATTAGAAAGGAGAAAGTTCATGTTGCTCTTTTTATTTCATCTATAGATATTGTTAGGTATTTCATCATTTATCATTTTTCCTGTATGTTTGTTCCTAATGCCATTGGTTTACTCTGGATAAATTGCATCCAAAATTTTCCTTGTTTGCCATCTTTTATTTACCGACTTTTCCAGTCTCATTCACTTTAGTGCCTTCTAGTCTTTTATCTCATTTAACCATTTTTAGTATTGTTTTATTAATCCTAATGTGTAATTTTTATTTACATCTATTTTCTTCTAATACTTTTGTGTGGTGTATGTGTTTAACATTAAAATCTCTAATCCATCTATGGTCGTGCTGCCCTGAACAAGCCCAATCTCATCTGATCTTAGAAGTTAAGCAGGGTTGGCCCTGGTTAGTACTTAAATAGGAGACCACCAAGGAAGACTAGGTGGTGTAGACATAAAAAATAAAAACATAAGGGATTGTAAGATGACAAGGTTCTTGCAGTCTGTGAGGTCAAGCAAAGGTTGCCTCACCTAAATAAATAAAATAAAAAATAAAAAAATAAAATCTTTAATTCACCTTAATACTGCTTTAGTGGGAGAGATCTAACTTTATATTTTTCTCTGAATTGTTGGTTATTAGTCCTGATATGTAATATTTGTTGAATAATAGTTATCTTTTTATACCAAACTCAAAATGCTACTCATAATTGCCAAATTTACGTATATGCATTTCATTTTGTAAATTTTATTATGGAAAATTTCAAACATATGTGGAAATGGAGAGTAGTGTAATGAACTCCCATGTACTCATCACCCAACTTCTACCATTACTAACTCTTGTTTCATCTATATTCAACCACCTGTGTACTCCAAATTATTTGAAAAATAACCCTAGTATCATATCATTTCATCTATAAGTGATCCGAATATATATCTCTAAATGATGAGAACTCTTTTTAAAAACATAACAATAATTACATTATTACACCTAAAAAATTAACAGAAATGCCTTAATATCAGCCAATATCTAGTCAGTGTTCAAATTTCCCTATCTTATATATAAAATTTTTTCCAGTAGGATTCGTCTGTTCAAATAAAGACAATAACGTATCCCTGAAGTCTATTTTAATCTAACGATTCCTCTGTGTTTTTTGTTTCCTTGCACTTAATTTGTTATAGAATCAAATCATTTGTCCAGTACATTTTTTTCTATAATTTGGATTTCGGTGTTACATTCCCAAGATGTCATTATACATGTTCGTCTAGCTATATTCATGCTCAGAGCTTTGATTTTCTAAAGAGCAAGATAAGGAATACAAAAATTTTCTGAAAGTGGACAGCCCAATAAGAAATCTGCGTGTGCATGTATGTGTGTTCCATCTATCTTAGCACAGTTTTATGACTAATTAAAGACAGATGAGTATATGAATTATTTTGTTTAGTCTCCAAAAACAATGTATATTTTTTAAAAACATCATTTCAAATTTTATAACCTATCTACTGTCTGGTATTGACGTGATATTATTCTAATGAATGAGAATGTCACCAAAATTAATGATGCAGTATAACTCTTTGATTTACTATTTAGGTGTTTGTTGAAAGTTCTGAGACTTCGGATTACCAGATGGTTTTTACAGATTCTCATTTGTGGAAACTCCTGGATCGGCATGCAAATACAATCAGATTATTTGTTTTGTTACCTGAACAATCCCCAGGATCTTATTCCAAAAGGACAGCATACCAGAAAGCTGGGGGTGATTCTGGTAATGTGGATGATGATTGTGAAAGAGTCAAAGGACCTGTGGGGAACCTTAAGTCAGTGGAAGCTATTTTAGAAGAAAGCACTGAAAAACTGAAAAGCTTGTCACTGCAGCAGCAGCAAGATGGAGATAATGGGGATAGCAGCAAAAGTACTGAGACAAGTGACTTTGAAAACATCGAATCACCTCTCAATGAGAGGGACTCTTCAACATCAGTGGATAATAGAGAACTCGAACAGCAAATTCAGACTTCTGATCCTGAAAATTTTCAGTCTGAAGAACGATCAGACTCAGATGTGAATAATGACAGGAGTACAAGTTCAGTGGACAGTGATATTCTTAGCTCCAGTCATAGCAGTGATACCTTGTGCAATGCAGATAATGCTCAGATCCCTTTGGCTAATGGACTTGACTCTCATAGCATTACAAGTAGTAGAAGAACTAAAGTAAATGAAGGGAAAAAGGAGACATGGGATACAGCAGAAGAAGACTCTGGAACTGATAGTGAATATGATGAGAGTGGCAAGAGTAGGGGAGAAATACAGTACGTGTATTTCAAAGCAGAACCCTATGCTGCAGATGAAGGTTCTGGGGAAGGACATAAATGTATGTATTTAAAAAGGTTCTTTGAAACAGCAGTGATTTTTTTTTTTCAATTTATTTAAATTTTTGGATAAGAAAAGAATCAGCTCAGAGTTAGGTGCTTTGTTGTAACACCACCTTAACTTTCTAGGTGATAAGACTTCTCTGTCACCTTTGCTTTTGTTTTTGATGCAGTTACAGTGAATAGTGTTTTTAGACCTATGTAACACATTAGACCTGTGACAGTAATGTTGTCAGAACTCTGCTGAGATAAGGAAAAAATAATTAATAATTATGATAAAAGTACTAAGTAAAAAATTTAAAAATATATAAAAAGTAAATAATATACCAAAAAGAAAAAAAGCCTGACACTTCAGAAAATTCTATATTCAATGTTATTTGTGTATCTCTCCTTTTCCTCCATCCCCCAGTGTGCATAACTAACTGGGAAAGTCAGAGAAAGGAAAGGGGTTTTCTAGCCTTAAAATTTGTCCTTTAAAAGGAAGTGGTAACTATTATGAAATTTGAAAATTATTTATGAAAAATACATAAATTTGTGGTTTTAACTAATTAGGTCCAAATAACACTGGAAACATGTGACATTCATATATCTTGCAGAAACTCAAATGAGAAAATGTGGATTGCTGGGCCAAAATGGAGACAAATTCTATTATAATAATGCTTTAAATTTCTCCGGAAATATTTTTACCTCACAAGGCTCATTAACTTTTCTCATTTAGTTCTCAACAGCTGTGTGAAATTGATGTTGTTAGACACTTTTCACTGGTGAAGAATCTGGCTCACAGGTTAAATAATTGTCCTGAGGTCACACAGCTCATAGGTCACATTGCTGGGATCAAACTCGGGTATTCTGATCATATGCCCAATGTGCATTCCTGTGCCCCATAGCATCTACCACTGTTCTTTACATTCCTCACAAATAGTAAAAGAAAATTAGCCAGTAGCTGCTGTGCTTTCTTACCATTCTCACCCCTTCAAGGACATTGGAGAAATTAAAAATATCTGCTCTTTAAGAAAAGGTTAGAAATTTCTTTCAAGTGGTTTGCGCTGAAAATTTGCATGATAGTCTCAACCTTAAGAAAAATTTGTGCCACTTAGAATTATAGTCTGAAGAATCTTATTTCCATCTTGGAATGGTTAATATAATTTTTCAGAAGCATTCTGCCCATTTTAACCTTATCAGAATGGGCTAGTTTACTAGCGCTCATTGACATAGTAAACATGGTGAGGAAGAGGAGCCATTTTCTGTAATTTATTTAGGCTTTCAGAAGCCATACAGAAGGGTTGTTTGAAATGAAAAGGTGAAAACCATGGAAAATTCCTTTTCATGTTTAGACAACTGGCTTAGAGATAGGGAAGTAACAATGATAGCCAGCTGTTTCAGGAGTCTATTGAGACTGGTTCATCACAGCTCAGTGACCTAAAAATAGGTGCCTAGGAAACATGGATGATAGGTAATAATATAGGTTCTTCAGAGTGATGAAATGGCAAGGTATAATACGTACAAAGAATTTGATAACTGAAGAATGACAGTCTATGTACAATAGACGCAGTTCATTAGATAATAACCAAACTACCCTTAAAATAATGGTCTTTAAGCTGTTATAATTCAGGAGTTGTTTCAGGGAATAATATACCTTTCTCTAAAAATACTCTTCTAGGGTGATCTAGTTATAGTCCGCAGGCACTCAGGTATAAACAGGAAGGTAAAGATAATAAAAATGTAGTGCATTTGCACTGAAATTTCTTTGTATAAGTTTGGTTACCACTTCAGTCAAGAAATACATAAAAGAAAAGGGAGACCCCTAAAGATATTTTGAAGTTGCACTGTGAAGAGACTAAACTCTTCGGTTTGAAGAGGTAGATAAGAAAAATGGTAAAACTATAAATTATAGCCTGTCAATTAAGCTAATACTTTTTGTCAGGGCTATGTTAAGCATTTTACATATATTGATCCAAAAATATACTTTAAGCTATAAATACTATTATTTTCATTTATAATAAAGGTAATTGCAGTACAGAGAAGTTAAGAAGTCAGTCACAAATCTAATATATGAGGAGGAGCCAGGAATTTATTCAGGCCAGACCATCTAACTTCAGACCCATGTGGTCCTAATCACCATATAGGACTTTATCAATAATCAACAAACGTTTGTGTCTTCCTATGATAACACTGTAACTACAAGTTATGAGTGAAACCAAAATTGCAGTAATAGCTTGTATTTGTATGATGCTTCAGAATTTACTCCACATGTCGTAACAACAATCATTGAGACTGGTGTAATGATCCTACAAGGTTTCAAGAGATTGGATAAACTACCTCCAACCATTTATTGAACTAAAGTGGCAAAACAAATCCATCCAGAGGCTTCTGATTTCTATAAGTAATTTTTTTCATTACACCTTCTTAAAAAATTAATTTAGTACCTTGCTGGATAGCATAAATAGAGGTTAGTTTTCTAAAAGCTGTATTATTGACATTATGGAGCATTCCTTAAAGCTTAGAAAATGTTTAAAAGTTCATCACCGTGCTTATATTTTCATCTAATTGATACATAACCACATTTTCTATAATGAAACATTTTATAACCAGGAAAACAGTAAGTGAACATTAATTTATTTGAAAAATTGCACTCAGAAAAATTCATCAGTTCGAGAGTTAGGATGACCTGAGAATATAAACCAGGAGTGTTTTTAGGATCTCATTCTTGACCTTTGTTGTAAATTTCACAGAAAACCAAGGCCTACCCTAGAGAGAGCCTTAGGGCTGCAGAGGAACCATGAGCCTGAAGTAGCATGGCAGCTCTTATAGCCTGCACTGCCTATTATAAGAGAGAATGAATGAAGTTTTTGCCCTTTACTAGAATATAATACAGAGTAAGTAGAAATATTCTAGAAGTGTGCTCATGCGTGGCTTATAAAATAAGGACAAAAGATTAAAAGGTATTAGAAAAAAAATAAAGCACATCAAAGATAATTATGTTACGATGCCAAGAGAGCGTAAATTATGACGCTTGGAGGAAGTGGGAGTTCTGATCCATTTAGATACTCTTGTTAAAGGCTAACCACATCTTTATATATTAGTCTTGACTTTTTTTTCTGGTAGGAATCCCAGAACAAAATTTATTAATAAAATTTTTGAGGCAATTCCTATGTATCTGGCAGTATGCTAAAAGCTGATTACCTCATTGAATTCACACTGCAGCACTATAAGGTAGGTGCTGCTGTTATCTCCATTTTTTGAATGAAGAAATGGAGGTATTAGAGTTGGCGGCTTGCTCCATGTCAAGGAAGCAGAAGAGATAGGATTGGAAACCAGTCAGAGCCCACACTTTACTGTGTAGAACTAGAAATGAAAAGAATTCCTAGAAGTTTGGTTTTAAATTCAGCATCCTAAATAAATAAATAAATAAATAAATAAATAAATAAATAAATAAATAGCGCTTAGCTATCTCGGAACACTTAAAGCTGTTAAATTATACCTATCATATACTCAGTGTCTGTATTTTTTGTCCATTCAATGTTGTATATTAGCTAAAAATCTAATAACTGAAATAGGGCACTTTTTCCTGCTTAGAGTATAATAAAAAGTATATGATCTGTTTTATTTTTACCCTAAGAGGTTTCTTTTATATTTTTATTTATGTTTTGTTTTGTTGTGCTTAGGGTTGATGGTGCATGTTGATAAAAGAATTACTCTCGCTGCTTTCAAACAACATTTAGAGCCTTTTGTTGGAGTTTTGTCCTCTCACTTCAAGGTCTTTCGAGTGTATGCCAGCAATCAAGAGTTTGAGAGCGTCCGACTGAATGAGACACTTTCATCATTTTCAGATGACAATAAGGTTGATTAAAATAATTTTTAATAATTAGAGTCTTTTAAATAATAGATATGAGAACATTGTGAACTAGATACCTAAAATGATAATTTTTCTTTGATGTGCAATTGTTATTTGTTTTTGTTTATTCCATTCATCTAACAAACACTTATTAAATGTTAACTGTCAGTTACTGTTTCAGGTGCTGGGGAATCAGAGGTAAAAGATATTCTTAAAAAGCCCATAAACTAAAGAATTTTGAAAAACAAACAATGGGGTGAGAATGGGTGGTTTATTCTGCTGAGAAAGTATACCTAAATACATGTTTTTGATTTATAGATTACAATTAGACTGGGGAGAGCACTTAAAAAAGGAGAATACAGAGTTAAAGTGTACCAGCTTCTAGTCAATGAACAAGAGGTGAGTAATACTCATAAGAGCAAGGGAAGGTCATTTTGGTAGTTATTTAAAACATACAATACAGAGACTTTATTACTAGTCGTTTCTTTTTATCTTTCTAAAGCAGAGGTTGGCACTTTTACTAGGAAATCCTTTAGTTGTGCAGGCCATGCTGCCTCTGTTGTAACTACTCATTTCTGCCATTGTAGCATGAAAGCTAACATAGACAGTACATAAACCAATGCGAATGGCTATGTCTCACTAAAATTTTATTTATAAAAACAGGCAGGGGACATGCGTGGCTCTCAGGTCATTTTTTGTTGTCCCTCTACTCTAAAGTATTAGTACAAATGCTGGAGTGAAGCAGAAATTTTCTGCTTTTGAGAGAAGTGTTTGTGCTCATTTTCTGGGAATGATTACATAATGCTACAGGTGGATGGCAGTTGACCTATAGAGTATATAGGTTCCTTTTGTGTTCAGAGAGTCATTTTAGTATTTAACAAGTATTTGTCTAGTGTTTACTAGTGCTCTCAGTACTTACAAGTATTAACTTCTTTAACTCATATCAATTAACTCAATGATATAAATATTATTTATTATTCCCATTTTATAGATGAAGAAACTGAGGCACAGAGAAGTAACATGCACAAGATCATACAACTTGTAAATGGTGAATTAAGGATCTAAGCAGGCTATGTTTTTAAGGGAGTAGCCAATACAATATTTTAGTTACTACGATACACAAGGCTTGTGGCGAATACCCAGAAGAATAAGGCAAAGACCGTATTTTCAGGATGTTCTAATATCTTATTGGGGACTTAGACAAATGTGAAAAACAAATAGCTAATAAGGGGATAAATTTTTCATATGTCATTTTGACTTATATGTTCCTTCTAAGTGTGTGGTTTGTGGATAGTGTTTCTTTTGAGACAATGAATGTACTTAGAGAATTAATATGCATTTCCCTTATTTTAGTCCATAAAAGTGATTTTTTACTTTCAAAATTGTGGTCAGTTTATTACTAGAAGGGAAATATGTGTAATCTCACTTAATCTTTACAATGATTCTCTGAGGAAGACACTGTCCTCACTTTACAGATAAGAAAACTGAGGCAGACACATTAAGTAAACTTGCCCAAGATAGCAATTAGTAAATGGTGGAGCCTAGATTCGAACCTAGGAAGGCAGACACCTAATCTCAGGCCCGTAATTGTCACAGTATAAAGTGTAAATAAAATGTCTTGTTATTCCTTATTTTACTGTGTAACTCAAGCTCTAATAATTTATATTCCTAGCCCTGCAAGTTTCTGCTAGATGCTGTATTTGCTAAAGGAATGACCGTACGGCAATCAAAAGAGGAATTAATTCCTCAACTCAGGGAGCAGTGTGGTTTAGAGCTCAGTATTGACAGGTAAAGGAAAATTACAGTGTTGTCAGTGATTTGAAGAAGACTGTGTGGTCAAATGATATGGATTGGTTTGATTTTTCTAAAACTAGGAGAATTGAAATTCCTGTACTATTCAGAATTTTAGTACTGAAAATTACTTTAATAGAATTAAGCAAAAGTATTAGAATTATGTTTGAATTTTGTCTGTAGAGTACACATTTGAAGTACTAGAAGCATTTTATTTTCCCCCAAATATAATGATTAACCACTTGACTTGTATTTGAGCCTAATTCATATTTCCTTGATGTTAGATTTATGCCATTTTTTTTAAGTCTGGAATTTAAAGTATAGTACTTTACAATGTCTTATCATGTTTGTAGGTTTCGTCTAAGGAAAAAAACGTGGAAGAATCCTGGCACTGTCTTTTTGGATTACCATATTTATGAAGAAGATATTAATATTTCTAGCAACTGGGAGGTTTTCCTTGAAGTTCTTGATGGTATTACAAATATTTTTGTGGGGAACTATCAGAAGTGCTCTAGAGCTATAAAAATATATAGTTTTTAGTCAAATAATAAATTTCTTCTATCTTTTCTCTGGGTCCCACTTGCCTTTTAACCCATTTTCCATTTGCCCCGAGAGTACTCGCCGGTGGCATTTGCAGCTGCAGCAGTTACCCCAAGATAATTCTCAGATTATAGTCCTAACCTTTCTCCCAAAGTTTGCCATAAAATATCTCACTTTTAATTATTATCTTCGCATCACTCTAGTATATTGGTAGTCTTTGGAAACAAATGACATCATTCTCTTTATAACATTCAGTTTTCGATAGTGGTATTTTCATTTACAAAATATAGTAATTCTTGATCACTGAAAATGTCCAATCCTAGAAAATGTTGCATTCCTACACATGATGTTACCATCATTCTTGAACAGTTGTTAGCCGAAGAGTCATTTGATGAATTCAATATTTCCAAAGTAGATGATTCTGATGATTTTTTGGATAGTGCTTCGGAAGATTATACGACAATCAGGTCTCTATCCAATTCATAATCAAAGAAATAGCCCTGCATCAGCTGACTCGGATTGCACTCTGAAATGGTCAGCTCATGTTATGATTCCACGTCAAAGGTATAACTTTACTGGCACACCTGGCAGAAAAGTTGACACCAGTGATACCACTGACCCACTACAGTGTTTCAAATGGTTCTTTACAGAGGAATTAGTTTCAAAAACTACCAGTGAAACTTATGCCCAAGCCACCTTGTTGGCTTCCAGGCTACATGTTCTGAAAGGATTTTCATGAATGGATAAATGGAAAGACACTGATAATGACGAACTGGAAGTTTTTTTTGCAATGTTACAACTGCAAAGTATTGTGCAGAAACCTGAACTGGAGATACTTTGATCAGCAAGGCTTCTTTTGGATACATCTTATCTCAGGTGAATTATGACTATAGAAAGATTTTTACTTTTGCTTCAGTGCCTACATTCTGTCAACAATTCTTCCATATCTGTTGGTCCATCAAAGGCCAGGTTTAATTACAGAAGATCAAACCTGTGTTCAACTTTCTTGTAAATAAGTTTTCAACTGTGTATACTCCAAGCAGAAACACTAGAGTTGATGAATCACTGATGCTTTTCAAGGGGCAGCAATGAAGCAGCACATCCTGATGAAACAAGCACGACTTGGTCTCAAGCTATATGTACTTTGTGAAAGTCAGTCTTCTTATGTGTGAAATGTGCTTATTCACACAGGGCCCAGTATGAATTTGAAAAATTCAGCTGATGGTCTGAAATTGTCACACATTATTCTTACCTTGGTCAGTGACCTTATTGGCCAAGGATATTGTGTCTTCCTCAATAACTTTTATACATCTCCCATACTTTTCAGAGAATTACATCAAAACAGGACTGGACGCAGGTGGGACAGCTCGTTTAAACAGAAAACAGATGTCAAGTGATCTAGAAAAAAGGATTGCAAAGAGGATGGGTATAGCCACAATCCGTAGTGACTTTATGGCACTGAAATAGTGTGACAAGGAGGTGCCAGTGTTGTCAACATCCCACAGTGATACTGTGATTGAAGTAGACAACAGAAATGGAAAGAAAACTAAGAAGCCATGTGTCATTGTGGATTATAACGAGAATATGGGAGCAATGGACTTGGCCGGATCCGATACTTACTTATTCAACTTAGCACAAAAGGCACACATTTTGGTATAAGAGTTTCTTTCGCCACCATCTAAACATTACAGTGCTGAACTCCTACATCTTATTCAAGAAGGATAATCTTGAGCACATGATTTGCCATTTAAACTCGGACTGACATTGGTTGAAAGGATGCTGGAAAAGCATCACAAGCCAGGGCAGCAACATCTTTGAGGTCATCCATGCTCTGATGATGTCACACCTCTTCACCTGTCTGGAAGACATTTCCCCAAGAGCATACCACCAGCATCAGAGAAACAGAATCCAGCTGGTCACTACAAGGTTTGTTGCTCACACGACAAGGATGGCAAGATCTGGAGAGAAACGTCGTATTTTTGTGCGGAATGTGACATTCAGCTTTGTGCTATTCCGTGCTTTGAAATTTACGACACACAAAAAATTATTAAATACTGATCATCATGTACATTTTTGTTACATTAGGATTAGAAACAAGTTCTATTTAGAAATAAGCTCAAGAACAGTTTTTATATTTTCACATTGAAATCCTGTCAGATTTGCTTCAGCCTCAAAGAGCATATTTATGTAAAATTAAATAAATGCTGGCAGCAAGCTGCACTTTTTTTTTCTAAATGGGAAATGGGTTAAATGTTCCTTTTTTTTTTTTTTATAGGGAAGTTGCAATTTCAAGGTTGTATTCTTAGTGCTTTTTACAGAAAATTTTGCTAATATATTCTTAGCCATGTTTGCTGTTTTTGTTTTTTCATTATGGCTTGTTTGGGGAAGGATGTGCTATTGATCGTTTATCAGAGATTTTGAGAACAATAACTATATTAGTTTCCTAGGCTGCCATAACAAAGTACCACTAATTGGGTGCCTTAAACAATAGCAGTTTATTGTCTCACAGTTTGGGAGGCCAGAAGTCTGAGATCAGGGTTTGGCAGGGTTGGTTCCTTTGAGAGCCATGAGGAAGGATCTGTCCCATGCCTACTTCTTAGCTTCTGGTGGTTTGTTGGCAGTCTTGGTCTTCCTTGGCTTGTGGATGAATCACCCAGATCTCTGCCATCATCTTCATATGATGTTCTCCCTGTGGATTTATCTTTCCATATCCTAATTTCCCTATATTATAAGGATATAAGTCAGATTAGGACCCAGCCTAATGACCTCATTTTAACTTGATTGCCTCTGTAATAACCCTGTTTCCAAATAAGGTCACATTCTGAGGTGCTGAAGGGTTTGAATTTAACATGAGGGGAACAGCCCATAACAATGACCTGGAAGAGCACTTATGTCTGTCATCCCTCTTGGTTTTAATTTTCAGCATTGGTACATTTAAGGTTTTGGTTTTTGGAGGAGGTCGTGGGAGGAAAGTGGGCTTTTGGGAGATTATATCAAGGGAAACAACTAGTTCTGTATTTTGTGACTTTGCCATTGTTTAGAAGGACTGATTTTCCTGTTCTTTTTTCATAGAAATTAAAACATTGCAAGTTCCAGACGATTTTATATATGATTTTGATAGTTTTAAGATAGTTCAGTAATGCTAACACCACCTATTCCAGGTCTAATTTGGTTTAAATTTCAGTGATTGTTATTCTGATTGATTGACAAGTTAACTGGGGAGACAAGGGAATACCAAGATACAATATGCCATGGTGTGTAAGCAAGTGCTTCAGAGTATAATTCCTTCTGTGAGTGTCTGAGGCCTTAGAGAATAATCAGTGTGCCTGGTGTAGGCCAGGAGGAGATCTTAAAGAACATAGAAGTCCCCCTTCTTAAGAAGGATTGAGTATATATTAGCAGAGGTGAATTAGCCAGAAAATATTGCTGGATGGTGGGTCCTCGCATCAGTATCATTCCACTATATGTTTTAGCATCCAATAGTTGAGTAAGAAATAAGTCATGTGATTAAATCTAAGAAACATTTATTGACATAATTTGCCAGACACTGCTAATCCCTAGTACTACAAATAATTGGTGATTGCTCTCCAGATATACACACTCGGTAGGACAACCAGAACTGCAAGCCTGTTATTAGAAAATGAGAGGTACTA
Organism: Rousettus aegyptiacus; assembly: GCF_014176215.1. Lineage (NCBI taxonomy): Eukaryota > Metazoa > Chordata > Mammalia > Chiroptera > Pteropodidae > Rousettus > Rousettus aegyptiacus. The sequence goes on from NW_023416308.1 coordinate 84,434,123, forward strand.
AGGATCAAATCTGTACAATTCGTTCATGTATACACCAGAGGGAAAGGTGACGATCGAGCTGGCTTTTGAAGAATCAATAAGTTTAGGAGTAAATGTAAAGGGAAAGATTAATAATAACTTGAGTGAAAAAAAGATAAAGTTATTTGATTATGATTTTAGATTGTGGGTAATAGGCAGTAGAGAAGCAAAGATTGGAGATCCAGAGAAGACAATAATTGGCACAGCAGTGCTCAGCAGGAGTTATGAGAGAATGGAATTAGAAGTACTGATAGAAGGAGAGCTTGTAGAAGAGTTAGAAATTATCTTCTGAGACTGGAAGGAAGAAAATAAATATTTCATTCTTAAAAATGTAATTGGTTTTTTTGTAATGCTCACTTTTTAAGAATAACACTTGAAGTAAATCTTTTTGTTTAGTCAGGCAACACAGGGAAAGTCAAATTATGAACCTCTAGAGAAAATAGAGTGATGGCCTAATGTTGCATGTTGATAGGGGTGGAGAAGATGAAATCCATGTCACAGCTTGCAGTTTTGTCAAGACGGTGGAAGCCTTCTGAGATGAAGTTGGACCCCTTCCAGGAGGTCGTGTTGGAAAGCAGTAGTGTTGATGAGTTGCGAGAGAAGGTAAGTTCATTTCAAGCAAAATGAGCTAATATACATTTTTCTTTGTGTTGCATAAGAGATAGCGTAGGAAGTGAGCGCCAAACACTGATGAGGCATTCTTTCTTTCTTTGTCTCTGTCACACCTTGCAACACCTTGTATCACACATTCTAGTTGTTGAGGGCTCCTGATGCCTTGAAAAGTAACATTGGCTTCTGGTTGTTGAGAAGTAGACTCTTACTTTGTGTTACTTGGATCAACTTTGTTCTAAGTAGTTAGGACAGTAGTTAGAAGTTACCATAGTAAAGTGCTGTGTGTATTAAAAAAGAAAAAAACAAATGAGGTAGAATTGAATAGAGAATCTGGATGAAGGTCTCTTGAATTTTTCATTTTAAAGGTGGGAATTCTAAAGATCTCTGGGGAAAGAGTGTATTATTTATATTTGTATACTTCACATCAAAGACAAGAATAAATTCTAAATATTAAATTTATATTAATAAACAATACAATGATAAGTGTACTAGATGAAAATATAGAAAGATAATTGTAAGCCTAATACCAGAAACTAAAAAAGAAAAGATAGACTACATAAAAGTTAAATCTTCTGCACAGCTAAAAAATTTTTTTTAAAAACAACCCATAAACAAAGCTTTAAAAATAAGGGAAAAAACTACATAAAACATAATATCCATAATTTATAAGAATCTGCTACAGTAATAAGAAAGAGATGAACATTCTAAATTTAAAATAGGCAAAGAACATGAATAGGCAATTTGTAAAAGAAATAACAGTTAAAATGAGCGTTTTTCACCTATTAAATTGGTGAAGATTTAGAGAATCAAAAAATTACCTAGAGTTGTCAACGTAACAGGCAATATCATACACCTTTGATAAATATTTTTTCAGAGTTCAGTTTGACATTGTTTATCAACATTCCAGATGTGCAACTCCACATCTAAGAATTCAGTCTAAAGAAATATTTACAGAAACATAAAAAGATATTTGTGGAGATATATAGCATTGTAACTAGGAACAGTTAAAAACAGGCTCATTGTTCATCAGTAAGAAATGGTATGTTGTTCAGCTGTTAAAGAGAATGAAGTTACTCTATATTCTATTCTTATAATAGGATAATTATTATTATAAAATAAAGTTATGATAGAGATATTTTATGAGTAAAGTTTTATGTATTTTAGGAATATAGTTTATGTATATATAAAAGGTTTCTAAAGAATATACTAAATATTTTTGGGACATGGTATTTGCAAAGTGTATAGAAGAGAAAATTTCACTTTCTGCTTTTTTTCTAATTTATATCAAACATTACTTTTTTGGAAAAAAAATCAAGCTAAGTTTTGTACGAAAGGGAAATAACTTTTCTAAACAAATTTATATTTTAAATGAACTCACAATGTTTCCTTTTACAGCTTTGTGAAATCAGTGGAATTCCTTTGGAAGATATTGAATTTGCCAAGGTAAAGCCTTGAGAATGTTTGCATCTGGTTACTAGTGTTCAGTAAACATGGTTGATGGCATGATTTATTAATTTGTTCTCTTTTTCCTTAGGGTAGAGGAACTTTTCCCTGTGATATTTCTGTCCTTGATATTCATCAGGATTTGGATTGGAACCCTAAAGTTTCTACCCTGAATGTCTGGCCTCTTTATATCTGTGATGATGGTGCAGTCATATTTTATAGGTAACAGTCACAATATTTTTGTTATTTCTAGTGATATAACACTTTTGTTGTGTATAAATATCTTGTTTTCCATAAATACCTTTATTGTTATGATATAGAGCAGCCGTAACCAGTAGAAATACAGTGAGAACCACACATTTTAATTTGAAATTTTCTAGTAGCCACACTTTAAAAAGTAAAAGGAAACAGGTGAAATTAATTTTAATAAAATATTTATAACTCAGTATATCTAAAATATGATTACAGCATGCAGTCAATATAAAAAATCATGAGATGTTTTGCACACTTATAGTATGTCTAAGAGCTATGTATATGTTACACTTCCAGCACATTTCACTTTGGATCAGGCACATCTCAAGCATTCAGTACACACATGTGGCTAGTGGCTGCCATGTTGGACAACATAGATGTAGAAGAAAAAGAAGTCATTGGAGCCTGGCAAATGTGGGCTTGTACTTAGCTTTGTTATTCATCTGGCTCCTCATCTGTAAAACGACAACAGTGAAGGCAACTTCACCTGATTAGAAAATTAGAGCTGCTCTTGCATTTTTAAAAACTGGCACAGTGCCTCTTATAAATAGATGTTCAATAAATGATAGCTATTAATAATAATATGGGAGTTAGTCTTTGCCATTTTTAGAAGTGACTGCTATGTTAATATAATAAACCCATTAGAAATCTATGACATCTCTAGTATATGAGATTATTTAATTGAACTGGTAACATCAGATTTCGTTTTATCACCAAAGGAGCATTATAGCACTCAAGCATAAATTAATAGAGGCATATGGCTATACTGACCTAATATGTCATTAATATTTTAAACGTAGGGATAAAACTGAAGAATTAATGGAGTTGACAGATGAGCAAAGAAATGAACTGATGAAAAAAGAAAGCAGTCGACTCCAAAAGACAGGACATCGTGTAACGTACTCACCTCGGAAGGAGAAAGCACTAAAAATATATCTGGATGGAGCACCAAATAAAGATCTGACTCAAGACTGACTTTGCTAGTGTAGCATTTTCCCGGGGGGTGGGATTTTTGGTTTTAATTAGATGGTTCACTGCTACTGTGTAGTGCCATTATGGCCGGACATGGGTAGGGGGAACCCAGAGACACCAGCACTGATTGGACTGCCCTTTACCAATCAGAAGCTCAGTGCCCAGTGGGCCACTGTTTTGACTTGGAATCATGTTGTGCACTATAGTCAAATGTACTGTAAAGTGAAAAGGGATGTGCAAAAAAATAAAAACTAAAAGCAAAACCTGCTACTAGAAAAGGGGAAAGGGAATGAGTGAACGTCTTTTATTGCGGACAGATGTGCACATAGCCGCTAGTCAAACTAGCCTCAAACAGGATGCTCATAGCTTAATAATAAAAGCTGTGCAAAGGCCATGAATGAATGAATTTTCTGTTTATTTCACTGATACACACATTACCTCATTGACAATTTGGAAGTAAATGCAACGTGTGTTGACTCTTGGAAAGCAGCAAAAATAGGAGCTGAAGAAAGAAATTCTTAGAACCAGCCGTAATCCAGTAAAGAATTGTGAAGTTGTGTTTTTATTTTGTTTCATTTTTTGCAAAGTATAAAGAACATTATTCTGGAACATCAAAACATTTCCCTTAGACCACTCCCAGCAGGTGGCAGCTCAAATTGCTGAATATTGTAATTATAACTGATTGTACTTAAGTTATGGATGTAGAGAATACGTTTCACTCGTTTCACTCGTTCATTCAGCATGTAAATAAAATTGATCCTATTGAGTTACCATAATTTGCAGTTCACCTATTTCCCATGGTTGTTCCTTTCACATAGCATTCATGATGTACATTTGTGTACATGGAGAAATATAGCAGTCTATGTAAATGTAATCCTCAGTGAGGTTCCTCAGTGCTGGGTCCCATACGATTGTATTTGCCCTTGTTAATGAGGTTTTTCTGTTCAACAGCTTCAATTTTATTTCTTTTTGTACATTTGTTTTTGAAGATTAACTTCAAGTTTGAATCTTCTAGAACCCTTGTAAGTCCCACTTTAATTTTTGGAGTTGATTTGTAGTTACATGTAGCTTAACTTTGGGTACACGTCCTAACATTGTGTTGAATAAACTTGCTAGTAAGTCAGGTCATACATAGCACAGGCTCATGCAGGCAACATGATTTCATTGCAGTCTATTAGAGTCAGCAAGTTTCTGCTTTGCTAAATACAACAATGAACACAGTTATACGTAAATTTTGAAAATGCCATCTAATTTATAAAAATCAATAAAAAGGTTTTGGTAAAACTTTTTCATGCCAGATGCTGTTTACAACAATGAACATGCCAATAAAACATTTGTTCGTTCTGTTGTGTTATTTTAGTCATTAAACTTTTGTGGATGAAGAGTCTGGGTTAAAAATAGATTTCTTTATAACATTTTGTAATGTGTATTGAATAATTATTTCTACGATAAGGTATGTTTACAGTAAAGTTCTCATAAGATGAAAAGATGTTAATATTTTGGAGGATCCTGTCAATATTTCAAAATCAGATTTTTATCCTTTTTTCCTTTTAAGAAATATATAATTAGATAATAGTATTAGCAGATGTTGGCTCTGCAGTTTGAATATATTGGGTGAGAATTCCATATCTTAAAAGTTTTGGAATCCACAAGGGAAAAAAAATTTTCTAAGGTATTTTTCTGGCTAATTTTTATTCCATGTGAACTGTGTAGCATTCTGCTCAATTTGAAGTACTGTTTTTGCATTATTGGAATTGGTGATGTTCACAGAGGAAAACGAAGCATTTGTGATGTGTTGCCTTTTGGATCACTTGGATTTTCTGATGTAACATGACAGCTCTTTGGCTCTGATACAGGCCTGCTTGGGACATGGGGTTAATCGAATATCTGCCTTCAAGGACTGACTGACTATGGAGCAGAGGAAGCTGATATGTAAATAAAATGGGTTGTGGGCTTATTTAGTTTGTTTTGACTTAGTGTTCCTATAAGAGTAAATGGTAAAATTCCTCTCAGACCTGTTCCTCAATCTGTGCCTTCTGCCCTGTTTTTCTGTTTCGTGTTTGCTACTTCTAATTGTGGGCATATTACAAATACCAAGAGAAAAGAAAATATATTTCATAGAAAAAAAAAGTTCTTGCTTTTCAGTGCCTGATAGAGTGAAAACACAATGTTGCACTTTAGCAGTCTCAGTAAAGAGGGTGGTTAACTTCAAAGTGGATTTGTGGCCAAGTGAGGGAAGTTAATGTGTGTCAACCCCTCTCAGATTCAAAAGAACAAGTGAGCACCTCTGAGCCAAGAGGCAGAGCATTACTGTGTGGATCAAGAGCCCTAGCTAGGGAGTATGGAGCCTGGTGATCGCTCATCTGCTGACTCCTGAGGTTAAGGCAGGCTACATGCAGTTAGTTGTGACCCTGCTCCCCACAGGTCACACCAAGGTTTTAAAGGTTTCCACTGTGCGGCAGATGGGTTTGTGGAACCAGCACACCTTGTGAAAACCAAGTACCTACATTTATGAGGCAGGTGCTGAAGGAAAGGGGCCATTCTGGCCAAAGAAGTGAAAGCTATGGTTACAGGATCATTCTTTGTTTACCTGTTCTGTCCAGAAGTTTGCTAGATGAAAGTCTACTAAGGAAGTCACAGTAAGAGGTGGTAGTCATGATGAGATAAAAATAGTGAAGGACACCCTACTCTAAAAGGTTAGCTGGTCTTTTATAATGGAAAGTACTTTAAAATACTGAGAAAATCGGTGAACCTGTAACACAGCTAGAAAATAGGTCAAGTAGCTTTGGTTGCCAGGCTGCATGGTTCAGGAATTGTGACACATCTCTAGGCCAGGAGAGGAAAGAGCTACAAACAGTGTGGTCTAAGCTAAACGAGTGCACAGCATCGGCATTGCAGTGTTGTTACTAAATCTGGAAGTGACCTGTGAATGTATGGAATACAATAAAATCTTTTATTCTGGTTCATTTGCTAGTATTTCCTTTTCAATTGGTTACTGTAGTTCTCCCTCAGAATTTTGTCCTTTTGTTCAGCATCAAGACCCTTACCAACTCTTTTGCACTTGTGACTTGGTAAATTGTAGTCTAGAGTACACAGAAGAGAAGAGAGTCTGAATTAGTAAATATTTTTGTTTGCTAAATAAAAACTTCCATCTAAACAATTCTGTGTAATTTGTGAAAAACCAATATTTTGGTCACTAGAAGTGTATGTATAGTTTTCTAGGAATTAGTAAATTTTTTAAAATAAGGTTTGTAAAGGAACTTATGGCCTAAATAAAGCTTGTAGCCACCTGGACTTAGTGTATGTGAACTCAGATATTCCTTCAATGTCTTTCACATGACCATATGGTTAAATACAGTTTTAATTTTCAAAACTTGGCTTTCGGAAACAAGAACACCTGACAAAATCAGGAGTGCACTTAAAGCAAGTGTGACCATTTAGAAAAGAATGCAGCAATCACTAGGGGCCACGTTAGGAGGGCTGAAAATCATTGGGGTGGAATCTGTCCCTTTCCCCCTCACCAGCTGACCTGTATAAAAGCTGGTCTTTTGATTGGTCAGAGCCTGAGACTTCACCTCGCCAGTAATTCATGGACCCTGTAGCCTAGCCTGAAATGTGGGGATCACACTTCTGCTTTTTTGCTCCAGACTTTCCTCTTACCCCAGTACTGAGGGCACACTTAGTTTTCAGCCTCTTTTGTAATGCTGAAGTAACCCATTAAGAAGTATCAACTTGTTGAGATACAAATAAGCAGTGGCTCTATTTTTCCAGTAACTGTGCCAACCTTGTTCTCTTGAATGCAGTTTCTTATTGGAAGTGGGCTCTTACCAGTCTCTCAGCGCAATCCTAAAAAATTTAAGTCACTGTGTATTTTTAAAACAATCTGATAGTTGTTTCAGTCATTCATTTCAAAGCTCGCATACCATGACGACCACCACCAACACACACAGTGCCCTGCTCAGTGTGCTGCTCTCTGCTTGCGGAGGGTGTGTTTGGTCGGTGCTCACTCTTCCCACCTGTTCTTCCTGCAGCAGTTTGTGGACAGTGGAAGAGGTAAGGAAAAGGAAAAATACATTTTCTTGCATGTGCAGCCTCCTGTTGGCCACAGTGAGGTTACTGTCCCCTTTCATCTGGTCGCTATATATTCATTATGAAGAGATGCCCTGAAGGTCCCACCAGCCAAGGACTCAACTCCCAACAACATTTGTGTTACTTTATGAAACCTGACTTGCTTTTGCCAACCTCATGCTGGCAAAAGGCATTATTCTGAAATGTGTACCACCTTGTCCCATGCTGCACTGGTCCCCATCAAATCTTCAACCCTTGTTTCATCTTTCTTCCATACCCTTATGTCAGGATGTGAGTGCTATCAGAATCCATATTATTATTTCTTCTTTGCATCTGCCCCTGTTTGTAGCTGTTTCAAAGAGGTATCTCTGCCTGATGCTTCTCCTATGGTAGCTTGGTGGCAAGTCAATGAGTCCAGTAGCTTTTGCACAGCCACCCTGCTATAATGTGTCAATAGCTCCCATACAGATTTTATGAAGTTCTTTGTAAGTTCTCCTCATGAGTTAGCCAAAGAAATAAGTCTAACTTCTTCATGAGAGTCAGGAAAGGAAATACCCTGTTCTCCAAACACTGTAATCTCCCAAAAAGGGATTTTTAACCCCCTTTCTAGTCTTCATATGGGGCAGTTGTGCTGCTGTTGCTGAAATGGCACCTCTCAGCAAGCCCTGTACCAGCTCCACGGATGCTGGACCCCTGAACTTAGAAACCTAGTCCAGCTATCAAAAATTAATCTCGGGGTAACCTAGTTGCATTTCTCGACTGTCTGGAAGGGATACACAGGCTACAAGAATACTTAATGCCACTTTCCTCAGCTCACCCTCTTCCCTCACAACACGGTAGGGCTCCTTGCTTCTCTCTTCACCTCTCATCCTTCTGTCCTATATCTGTTTCTCCCGGCTGTCAAAAGCCTAAAGAACCAGGCTAGTGAGACAGGGAAGGCCACACCCTTGGAGGGGAAAGACAGGGAGAAGGAACTGAACAGGAAAAGGGAAAACTGCAGAGTCAGTAGCATCCGCTTTTGTCCTATCTCACTGTGTTTTATTGTTCATTCTGAGGCCGTATGGGTGGACAGACCAGTCATTCTCATCTGTACAGGTCAGGGAATAGACTCAAAGCCTGCACCTCACACCGAAACACTTCATTTTCTAGCCTTGCTTTTTCCAGAGCCATGCATTGGAGGTGGGAAAGTGGGTGGGTTGAGATTCATAAAGCTGTGCTTTGTTCCCCTTTCGGCTATTTATTTCTCATTATGCAAGTATCTCCTATATCAGTTAGGAATGCTTTGAGCTTCACATAATGGAAAGACGAACAGCAACTTTGTCTATAATAATCTTGGTGGTTTATTTGAATGGGGCTCTAGATATGACTAATAGCAGGATTGCTTTCTTCCTCAGCATCATCAAGGACTCAGAGTCTTACCCTTCTGCAGTATGCAGAATAATGGAAGATATGATTAAGGACTGTAATATGGGAAGATTAGTCTGGATTATCTAGGTGGGACCAATCTAATATGAGTCCTTAAAAGTGGAAAACCTCTCCCAGCTACAGAGAACCAGAGAGATGGCACACAAAAAGGGCCTGTTATTACTGACTTTAAAGATAAAGAGGGCTATGAACCAAGATATGAGAGTGACCCTTAGAGGCAAAAACAAAACAAAACAAAACAAAACAAAACAAAGAAATGGTTACTTCCCCAGTGAAGAATGCAGCCTTGCTGACTCCAACTTGATTATGGTCACATGACTACAATATGGCTGCCACAGTGCCAAATGCCCCATCGTAAACCCCTGGACTCAAAAGGGAAAAAACCAGGGAAGGAGGTGGAGAGACTTCTTCCTGTATGCCTCTTTCCTTTAGTCACTCAGGAAAAAAAGCCTTCCCAGAAACTCTTTGGTAGCCTTTCCCTTACATTTCCTGGGCTAGAACTAGGTCATATGGCCATCCCCAGCTACATGGGGGCTGCCTTTCCAGCTTCTCTTGTGGTGGGAGAGGAGAAGGGCGAAGGGACTGATGGGTAGCTGAAACAACAGTGTCTCATGTCTTCCTTGACGGGAACTCTGGATCCCAAAGAAAGGCAGGAAGTAAAATCAGGTACCAAACTCCACCTAACCCTTATCACATTCTGTTTAGACTTGTGAGTAGAGGAGAGATGTCAGCTACTCTAAATGTGGATTTCAGCCAAGTATTTTTCAAAGCCTCTCATGTGCTTACATTTTGTGGCTATAATGACAAAGTGGAGCAAAGTAATACACCTGCATATAAGGTCTGTGAAGGAGAGACCTAGTTTTATAACATGTCCCATTATATCCCTGTCACCTGATATGGGGTCTGACATACAGTAGGTGCTCAATTAATTTTTTAAATAATTTTCAGCCTTTTCTCCAAACATTTACTCAAATTTACCTTGTTTTCCAGCCACGTGGTTTACAGTTTCCCCTATATATCATCTCTCCTCTGGCCTCTCTCTCTCTGCCCATGGACCAGAATGCCTTTTCTTATTCCCTATGGCCTCCTGATCATCTCCTATCATTTTAGAGAGTCAGTTCCCATGTTAGGCCTCCCAAGCCAAGTGCTACTTTGAGGCTGCCATAACACTGTTCTAACATCAGGTTGAGTGTTTGCTTTGTGGGCGCTGGGAGTAGTGTATCCTTCATTAGGCCGTGATGCCTTCAGGGTACAGACCCTATTTTAATCAATTTGGCACCCCCAGAGCATATCACAGCACCTGGCTCTGAGCAGGCTTTCAGTAAGTATCTGTTGAGTAATAAGGATCTAGAGTGGTCCTGACAATTTTTCACATTGAATAGAGAAGAGCTCTATAGTTGATCTTAAAGTTATCAATACTAGGCATCCTAGGCATACTGTACTGCTTACTGATTTTGTTTAACTTCTAGCTCTATCAGTTAATCTTTTTGAGCCTCCATTTATTCATCTGTTAAATGAAGAAAATGCTCATGGAGTCGGTGAAGATTAAATGAATTAATATAAGTAGACTGCCTCCACCTAGCTGACCTTAATATATAGTAGTTTATTATTAGTCCCTGAAGATCTTACTGTGTTATGGCCCAGAACTGTGTTTGATTATAGAAGGCTCCCAAGAAGAGAGTCATATACATTCCATTTACTCTTTTGGAAGACAGTGAAACATTGACACTCTTAATTCCCATCCAAAAATGGTTAACATTTCTAAAATATTTTGATGCTAAAAGAGGCATGCTTCAGTTGTCTGGAAATTTTACTTACATAGAAGAGATTTTATTTTTTTATAATACAGGTCATTTCTATTTTATTTTTCTGACTGTAAGGGTTTTATATTTACTCAAAGTCAAAAGGAAAAAGGAAGTCCAAGAACTACAAAAGAGTAGTTTAAGTGATTTATGCTTAATTTCTAAACGTAACATATGTGTTTATACATAATTTAAAACTCAAAGAAAGCATGCTTATACAATCATGTGCAACGTTAAAATTTAATAACTCTGGATGACTACATGATGGAAACAGTCCATGGCACCTGAAAATATCATTTGTGGAACAGCATACAGTTCAGTGCTCTCAGTTTGGATATTACAATTGTATTTTACAGAGCCTTGCTTGGTCTGATTTTCTCCATGTGGTCGATAACAGTCCACAGTTGCTGGTAAGTGATTTCGCAAATTTCATTTATAATCCTAGACCTAAAATTACCCAAATATTGTTTCTGGCAAGTTAACATATACTATACTCCAATCACGTACCTTCAAAATTACTAACATACCTTCGAAGTTACTGATGTAACTAACTGCCGTAGAGGGCAGTGTCAATACCACTTGTCTCCCCTGGAATGATGGGTACCCCCACACCAGGGAGGGAACGCTGCTGTTTCTAAGAGTAGTTTACTCTTATAGGGATGTGGGAACTTAATTCCAGACGTGCCTCAAAAAAAGAAAAATCTCATTCTTCCTTTTTCTAGGGGGTCCTTTTCGTGGCACCGAGGGTGGCAGGGAGTACTAGGGAGAGCACTGGCCTTAAAGTCACACATGGGTGAAATCCTGCTCTGGTCTTCACTAGCTGTGTGACTTGGGCAAGCAAGTTGACATCTCTGAGCCTCTGAGATCCTGACAGATGGAGAGAAGAATGCTCCCTTCACCAGGCTGTGGTGAGAGATGACCTCATTGTGGATATGAAACTGCTTCCCCGGCACAGAGGTAGGGGCTGAGTAGCGCTGCTGAAAGGCTGAATGCGTGTAACTCAGGGAGCGGAATGTTTTACCTGCAGGAGGTGAAGGCACAGCTTACCGATGCTCATGTGAAGAACCGCATGAAAAAAATCACTTGTTGCATTTTCGCCAGATTTATATTTGCAAAACAGGGCATTCTTCTCCACATGTATAAGGGTCAACATTTTCCCAAAACCTGTCATGAGGAAATTCTCTATCTTTTCCATCCCCTCCCCTCCAATAATTTTCAAGGCGACATAGAACAAAATGAAACGTGCCATCTGCCAACCATCAGAGGCAAAGCAGCCAGTCATTTGGACCAGTTTCGCAGCCCTGTTCTGCCTTGCACCCTGACACCCCACCTTTTCCCAGGCACCAGAACTGTGATGCACACTGTACAGTCTGGGGGAGCTGGACAAGTGTGCAGCACCTCATTTCGTTTCAAGCCAGAGGGAAAATGGTCTGGAAAGAGGCCATGGAAAAAAGTCTGGTGAGCCGACACACCTAGAGGACACAGCCGGGGAAATAAATTAGCTACTTCTATTGCACGTCTACCCGCATAGCAGGCCCGGGTCTAAATCTCCTCCCCCTCCAGCAGCTCAGGGGCGGCATCGGGCTCCCCGAGAGCCATTTCCACTGACAGGCTCCTCTCCAGGTTCTCCAGCTCCTGGCGCACCTCTTCAATGAAGCTGCCATCTCCGTACTCATCGGGGGCCTCTCTGGGCACCAGGCTCTCCCCACCTTCGTCGCGGCTCCCGACGAACGTCGGCTTGCACACATACACCAGGCTGTGGCTGGTAAGAGAAGGGGGCCGTGGCTCAGCCAAAGGCCATGTCTCCCCACAACACGGGACAGTCTGGGCGTGGGGCCTGGGCCTGAGACAAATGTGTCGTCGCCCTTTGCCACTGTCGGTGGGTCTCCTGGTCTCCCTTCCACGACACCCCCTCTGACGCCTCTTCATCAGAGTCTTAACTTTGTGTCAACACCTTACTTAAAAAATATGGCTAAGGGAGGGTCACTTTGGGAGAACGAACCCAAGGGGCAGCTCCCCGCTCCTCTTGCTGCAGAACTGCCTTCCTGTGACTGACGCTTTTGGGCTCAGCATCCCAAGGACAGGCTCAGAGGACAGGAGTCTGAGAATTTACAGCAGCAAGGTGCCCCTCACAACCCCTGCCCATCTAGGCCTCCAGGCAGGAGCTTCCCCTGACGCTGGGATGGGACCTAACTGCCTCATCTGCTGTGTCTGTGGGGAGCCCTGGGCCTGTGGGCAGGGAGGCGGCGTTCTGTCTATTCAGCCACCTGGATTCTGCTGAGAGAAAACTGTCAGTAGTGGTTGCTGAGAGGCCCAGCTGCACGTGCGCTGAGAAATGGCCACGGTGTAGCCCTGACGCCTCGCAGTCTCTCAGGAGCCTCTAACTGTGAGTGGTGCCCTCCAGCTTGGGGGCCACGCTCCTGGATTCCCTCCTGCTTCTCTGACTGTGCCTTCTCAGTCACCTCTGCCGGCTCCTTCTCAGCATGTCCTTCTTGTAACAGACCTGGGGTCCCGCCTCAGTCCTCAGCTTTTCTCTCTCCACACCCTCTCCCCAGGTCATCCATTCACGAGTCTCCAACCACCATATAGATGAGCCTGATGCTGTACCCCCAGCCACACCTTCTCCTGAGCCTTAATCCTATAGGTCTGACTGCTACTGGACCCCTCCATCTGGAAGACTCAAGGACATCTCAAATTAAACCTACTCTGAACTAAACCCACATCTCCCCCCTGCTCCTGCTCCTGAGTCTCCACTAGGTGGCATCTCATCCACTCTTGGCCTCTGACAAGGAGGACAGGTGGGACTTCACCTGTGAGGCTGGCAGAGGAGGCCACTGGCACATGGGCATCGGTCCAAAGCTCCATCAGGCTCCAGTTCCCAGGTGATGAGGTCCAGAAGCCGGCTGGCAGGGTCATGGCAGAGCTCACCCTCCACGGGCAGCGGTGTGCACACAGGGAACAACAGACCTAGAACCAGCTAAGAGTCAGTCACCCTTTGCCCTAGCACAAGGGACAGGCACCAGGGCAGGGAGCAGAGAAATGCGATGCAGCTTCCCACCTTCCGCCCTCAGCCCCAAGGTGGAGGTCAGGATTGAAGAGGGAGAATGAGAGGAAACAAGAATGGCAGCCTGGGCTCGGCATGAGTGGGAAGGGCTGGAGCAGGTCGGGAGGACTGTCTGGAAGCGGTGGGCTTGTGCTGGGCTTTGAGGCAAAAGTTCTGGGGGGAATTAAGACTGGAAGGAAGGTGTCCAAAGCTGGAGCACAGTACCAACAAAGGCCTGGGGTTGGACTCAGGGGGAAAGGCTGGGGCAGTGAGATTCCCGAACGGGCCGAGGAATGCTAGAGAGCAAAGGTCAGGTCGGCTAGAGCTGGCCGAGGCCTTGGAAGGTGCGCCGGGGAGTCTAAGTGAAGTGGCAGAACGGGACCCACCGCAGCTCCAGGAGGAGCAATACCCGAAGGGCCATCCTTGAGGAAAACTGCAGAAACAGCAGGTGCCAGGTGGAACAGGGGAATGGGGGAGGCGGCTAAGGGACAGGTTTTCAGAACCACCTGTGGGAGGGGAGCGTAGCTGAGCTGACCTCACCTGGCAGGGGCAGGAGGGAGTCGGAGGGGGCTGTTCAATTCACAGGAAACAGGACTGAGGTCAGGTGCTACCTCAGGCCTGTGGGGTGAGGAGAGGGGGATGGGGAAGGAGCTGCTCCAATCCCGCCCAGCTGGGGGTGTTCCTCAGCTTGTGTCCTGAAGGAATTTACATTTCTAGGCATCCACAGGGGGCAAAAGGAGATGGTCTTCCACCCCAGGTCGGGGCAGAGGCTGTGGGGCTGGGACACACACCAAGCGTATGGGAGCCGGCACAGGGGTGTAGTTGGCATGGACGGACCCAGGAGGCCCAGTCTAGTGAACCCAGAGGGAAGCCACCCACCTCTCTGGAAGGCACAGCACAGTCCAGGTTGGCAGTCCCTCTGGTTGTCGCAGATGGTCCCATTGCTGCCTTTGGTGGCCGTTTGGGCACAGTGACCCCAGACGCACAGCTGATCTCCACAGCACTCACTGTCCCGGGTGCAGACCTGCGGGGAGGTAGGGAAACGCAACAGCCTGCCAGCTCGGACCTGGGGGAGCCCAGCCTGTCACCGCCTCCAGCCTGGGGTGCCTGACGATGCCACCTGACGATGCCACAGGCGGGCTAACCCATATCCTCCCTCTTTACAGAGGAGGAAACAGGTCCTGGGTGAGTGGGGCTTTCGTAGAAGTCAAGGGGGCAGAGGTGGGAGCAGGGCTGGAGAGACTTGTGAGGGGTCAGAACTCTGAAAAAATTGACTCTGGGAAGGGGACACATGTATCTGAGGCTTCCTACACAGCTTCAATTTTTGCCTTTAAAGGATGGTCTTTAAAGGTGTGTCTTTGCAGATGGACTCACAGACGTGTGTCCTGCCTGCTTTTTATTAGGTCCCTAGGTCAGAAAGGAAGGTGGTGTATGACCCACGGAGGCAGGCAGCAGTGCAATTCTTATAAGCTGATTACGTGACAGCCCAAGCCGGGGATAGCCACGTGGAGGGGAGGGCGCGTGGGGGCCATGGGCCTGGAGTCGCACACGGGGAATGGCAGTTAGAGAGCACAGTGGATCTGCTATGGCTGTGCTCGGTAATGGCACTCAGCAGGAGAGGTGAGGAGGGGCAACCGTGGCTGCCTGACCACAGACGGGCCAGACAGGGTAGGAAGGAGCCCTCTGTCTTCCAGACTTGTTATTGTGCTGTGTTATTGTCTTAATAATGAAAAATGCCAAGAAAAGTCTATGATCCCATGTGGCTTTGTCTAAACATCTGTTGGGTGGAGGGAGTCTTAGCTCCCCTAGTTTGTGCTTCTGTGAAAAATCTCCATCAGGGAAGTGTTCTGGCATCTTCCCGGCCCTGCTTCCTGGGAAGACTATCTGGGGGAGAGGCTGCGGGCCAGGAAGGCCAGAGCTGCCCTTTCCCTGCCCCAGGGGCTGCAGAGGTATTGCTGGCTGTGTCCACGGGGATGGATGGGTCTGCTCTGGGGCCTCTTCCTCTGTTGTCTCTCCCCCTCCCCATCATCCATGAGGCAAGCGATGAAACCAGAGGTCTCGGGTGGGTGGGGGTGGCAGTAGGTCCGCGGATGACTTTCTGGTCACTGGGCGTCATGAAGAGGGTCTTCTGAGGGCGGATGTGCTGGCGCCCCCCAGGATGGGAACTCTGGGAAGGCTGGGGCCACTGGCCTTCTCCCCCAAAGCCCTTTTCTGGGCCCCATGGCACTGGTGATGCAGCCCCAGAGGCCGCAGGGCACACTCACTGTCCGCTGGTCCCGGCACGGCTGGCAGGTGTACTGGAAGCTGGCAAACTGGCAGTACCTGCGGGGCCCGCAGTCCTCGTCAATGATGCACTCCTGGGTGGGCGGGGAGCAGCTATGTCAGGAAAGGCAGGTCAGCGAGCCCACTGTGTCCGGGAAGGGCAACAGCCTCTTTGTCCCCCAGTCTCGGCCTCACAGGCTCAGGGCACAGGAGCAGTCTCCAGACGCACCTCAGTGCCCCTCGACCCCAAGCCCTGCCCAGCTGGCTCCTGGTGTCCAGCCCCCAACCTCCACCCAGGCCGGCAGGGCCCTCACCCACTCAGCACACCCCAGCTTCTGCCCTGTAGGATGCCGCGCCTAGTTCACAAAACCGCCTCTGTGTGCAGCCTCCCCGCACACACCCAGGGTGGAGAGCACAGGCCCGGGCTGCACTTCAGTGCGGAGCAGATGGGTTTAATGAAAGAGCTGATGAGTTCCAGGCTCCAGCGGCTGCACAGGCGGGGCTGGAGCCCAAGCCAAGCAGGCCCTGCTGACTGAGAAGGAAAACGGTGGCCACAGGGAGCCCACCTCAGCGTCCTGGGTCTGGGGTCTGGGGCTGACAAAGGCAGCTGCCAGCTTCCAAATGGGAAAAGGGCATGGCTGGCATCCAGCCCTCATGGCCGCCAGCCCCCCTTGGCTCAAGAAATGCGGAGAGAAGTAAGGAAGAAAATCTGCCCACCAGAGGCCCAGAGAGAGAGGCCACAGGAGCAGCCACTGTGCCCCTTGCCATAGTCACCAGTCACTGAGAGGAGCAGGGCCATGTCAGCTGAGGCCTGAGAACCTGCAGCTGCAGAGGGAAAGGAGGACAGGAGAAGGGGGCGGCCACGGCACGAACCAGCACTGAGGACCCGCCCCAGGGCCAGCACAGGCTGCGGTCCGCGTGCGAGCCCTCCAGCAGGCAGCAGCAAGGACTACTGTTTCCATGCTGCCGCCTGGAAAATGAAGGCTCAGAGAAGCCAAGGCCTCCGCCGCCCCAAGATAATATAGCTAATTTGGGGTAGGAGAACTCTCCACCACTAGCCCTCGGGAGAAGGATCCAGATGCAGCTGTCAGAAATGTATGGATGAGAAAGATTCTCCTGAGGCAGGTATTCTGGGGCCCTAGCAAACCTTCCAGAAGGTTCTAGGGGGAGAGAGGGAAGGATCTTCCTCCCGCTCTGCCCAGGGCATGCTCCATCCTGAGGGTGGGGGCGGAGCTGAACCTGCAAAGGCCAGGGTGGGCAGGCCCTGGCCTACACGGCTTTAGCTTGTCCCCACTGTGCTCTGTGAACTGGGGCAGAGTGCTAATGGGTATGGACAAGCAGACTTGTCAACAGGCCTCTGGGAACCCTGGGGATAAGAGTGTGTGGGTAGGCCTGGGGGTCAGCAGGGAGGCCCTGGCCGGGCAGCTGAGGGAATGCAGATCTGTCATTGGGAAACGGCTAGTCTCCCTGGTCCAGGTCTGAGTGTCCCATGGCCAACACCACAGGCCTGAGAGGATAGGCATTTGGTCCAGGTTGGCCGTAGGCTAGGCTTCTGCACAGCAATGTTTTAGCCCCAGCCCTGGTACCAACCCTCAGCCTGTGAGTCCTCAGCGAGTGAGTCCTGCTCTGCTCACCAAGCAAGGCTTGCCAGCCAGGGAAATCATTAGAGCCACTGGACACCATCTTCCCACAGCCCCCTCTGAAGAACAATGGGGAAGACGCCAACTTGGAGACGGTGGTACACGTCACTGCCCTCCGCCAGGCCCTGTGGTCACCAGGGGCTACAGAAGGGACAGGGCTAACACTCAGAAAAATTGAAAAGGAAGTCAAATCTTTACTGTAACTTCTTTTAAAGTGTCAGAATAAAGCACATGGCTTGACACCCTGCAAAATGGCCTAAAATCGCTCTTCTCTGTGTCTCCCCAGAGTCTGACTCATGTCAGCCCAGGGGCCCCCACCCATGGCTCTGGCCACTGATCACTGTGGCAAGCAGGGTCCACCCTATCAAAAAGAGTTGCTGCTTGTCCCCGTTCTCATCCCAGTGACCCTAAAATGTCAGCATGCCATCACTGCCGTTTTTACAAGTGAGAAAACTGAGGCTCGGAGCGGGGTAGAAGGGCTGCCAAGTCGAGGGCTGAGCCAGGGGCTGGGTGTTCAGTTAGTCTGACCGCAGAGCCCACATGGTCTGAGAAGTCTACTGCGCTTTAAGCAAACCACAAGATTCTCCTTGTCTCAGCCACCACACCCTTCCAGACACAGACTCAACTCTGCCAGTTCAACCAGAAGCATCTTGACACTTGTTCCCAAGCAGAATAGCAAGAGAACAGAGTGGGAGGGAAGGAGAGCCCACAGGCATCGAGTCTTTTCTCTGAACTCGCGCATTTTGGAATACTGGGATGTAAATATGAATATGAGAAGGTCCTTGTCCTCAAGGTATTTATAATTGAATTGAAAAAGAAAAAGCAATCTAGTAGAAAAGGAGACAAAGGGTATGAACAGACAACTTAAAGTAACAGAAATTGTTTTGCTTCCCCACACAGAAAAAGAAGCTCAACCTCACCAACGATCAAGAAAATGCAACTTAAAAGAGCAAGATACCACGTCTGCATTTACAATGAAAACGGTTAAAAAGGTCGACACTATCTGTGGTAGGCAGAATACTGCCCCCGACCAAAAAAATTCTCCAAAAATCCCGCCCCCTGGAACCCGTGTTCCTGTCATGTCATGTGGCGCGAGGACACTGAAGTCACGGGTGCAGCGAAGGTCGTTAAGGAGCTGACCACATGGTAAGGAGAGAAGCCCGCGTTATCCGGGGCAACCGTAAGGGGCTCTGAAAATGGAAAAGGGGGCAAAAGAAGAGTCCGTGTCAGAGACGCCATGTGGGAAGGACTCCGCCGGTCGGTCGTGCAGACCTCACTGGCTTTGATGATGGGCGGGCGCCACGGGCCAAGGAACAGAAATCTCCCCTAGAGCCTCCGGAAGGAGGGTGTCCCTGCCCACACTTTGATTTCGGTCCAGTGAGACTCCTGCTGGACTTCTGACTTACAGAACCATAAGAAAATCAGTTCGTGCTGTTTTAAAACCACTACATGCATGGTCAACTGTTATAGCAGTAGTAGGAAACTAATGTAATATTCAGTGTTGGTAGGGATTTGAGAAAGTGTGTATTGCCAGACACTCTGGAAGTAATTAAAACTGAACTAGATGTTTTTTGCAGGCAGTTCATCAGCACCACCAAAAATTTAAATGCATATATCCTTTGACCCAGTAATTTCCTTTCCAGGTGACTAGCCTCAGAAACTCTTGTTTATATGTACAAATATCTGAATGCAGGGATGTTTAAGGCTACCTTGTGATTATATTTCTAATCCAGAAATAATGGAAAAGCCAACAAGAGGGAACTGATTAAATTTCTGTATAGTCATTTCACAGGGAAATGCCACTAGGCAGACATTAAAAATGAGGAGGTAGTTCTTCGTGTTGTGATGTTTACATCGGTAAGTAAAGCAACTGGAAGAACCACGAAATCCCACTTTTATAAAGCAGAATAACATTTTATGTTTGCTACGTGCCTGTGACTAGCACAGCGCCTGGCACATAGGGCCACACGACAGATATGTGTTGAACGGATAAAACCACTTAATACATTACCAAACAGGCTAACAAAATTCTGCTAATTAGCCATGATTTGGGAACCAAAGCAAAAAAAAAGTATACATTTCATTAATTTGGCTTCTCATTTCCCAAGGATCCTAACAACTTGCAATTTTGACTCTATGCTTCCTCTTCCAGATCTTTAATTTAAAAAATATGAGCTAGGACCCTTCTAGCACCAATCCATGTGAGACCCTGCTGTTTACAATTTTCCATCAAGAAAAATACACATTCATCCTTAGAAATATTTTTCTTTCCCTAAATTGGCTCCTCCACATGACAAAGCATTCCCTGCAAAGCCACAGTGAAGCAATTACAATTTTTTCAAAGTATGGAAAATTTTTTGGCATGGCCCCTTGCCAAAGACTTTCAAAAAATGGAAATACTCTAAAGCTACCGGTTTCCTTTGCTGACATGTTTTTTGCTACCTACAAGAGGCCCGGGCACTTCAGGGTGAGTTCCCCTGGAGAAAGCACGGTGCTTTCCTTCTAAGAGTCTGCCAGCCTGTTTGCTGTGGACAGGCATTCCCAGAAGTGCCTAGAAAAACTCTTTAAGAATTGTGATCAAACTGGAAACCTTAGAAATCCGAAGCATGAAGAAACCCTAGAGGCCAATTTGTTTTTGCCACTTAGTGTGACCTGTTTCACAGGGCTGCTGTGTGGCGTTTGTGCTCTATAAATGGTTGCCATAGCAACGGCAGCTGTGTATCTGCTCCTACCCCCATCCAATGCCTGACACCCCGGGGTGCACGCCTGCCAGGGGACCAGCTTGTCAGCAGAAAGGCAGGTGCAGACAACAGGGGCTGACGTTTCCACCAGAAATTGTCCATCTCTGTCCCTGTCAACACTTAGAGACCTCATATCCAGTCTTCACTTATCTGTATCCACAGAGTGTCACTAATAGGTGGGCAGCAGCCTGTACGTCCACTGAAGTAAAGTTCTTGGGGTAGTGTGTCCTCTCATTGTATGAAGACCATACACTAAGGTCATTAGTTTTGGGTCTTTCCTGAAGACCCTTTACTAATAGAGGGCAGGGTCCCACCTTTCCTGGTGTCAGAGACCTGGGGAACAGGTTGGGTTTCCCACCTTATATAAACTGAATGGGTGGGAGGAGAGGATATGGATGGGTGCTCAAGCAGGGCAAGGCCCAGAGCTGAGAAATCCAGAATTTTATTCTTTTCAATAATTCCAGTTTCTCTTACCTGGGCTCAAATATTATATTACATGTGGGCCGATGTTTTAAAAGTGCCTCAGTACCCAACAGGGTGCGGAATGTCTGAGCAGGTGAGCTCTGAAGTAAGAGGCCTATGAGAGAAAAAAGGTTAGGCTGTTCCCCATCTCAGTGGCTGTGGAGGTTCTGGATTTGGGGTACCTCTTAGTTTATTAGGGCTGGAAGAGGGACTCCGTGCTACACTGAGGCAAAATTAAAGACACTCACTAACACAGAAGGTAAGGTCGCCTGAGTGCCATGCTGAGTGCCCAACCTTCGGAGCTTAGAACAGCAATCCATGGCATCCTGACACAGAGTCCTGGCAGGGCAGGGCCATCAGTATCTGCCACTTGTCACAAGTTCACCTTAATCCTCTCAGCGTGGGCCTTACCATCTACATTTTGCAGATATGGAAGCTGAGATTTAAGGTGAAGGATCTGCCCAGAGTGACCCGGCTTAGAAGAGGGGTCGGGAGTCCCAGCCTGTCGATCTGACCCAAGAGAGGCTCTTTCTATCTCCCGCCAGGAGATCCCTTTTCTGTCCCTTCAGCACAATCCGGTCTCCTGTCCCTCAGGGGACAGGGCCTGCCTGGGA
The DNA here is from genome assembly GCF_014176215.1 of Rousettus aegyptiacus. Lineage (NCBI taxonomy): Eukaryota > Metazoa > Chordata > Mammalia > Chiroptera > Pteropodidae > Rousettus > Rousettus aegyptiacus. The sequence goes on from NW_023416308.1 coordinate 84,455,477, forward strand.
CAGTTCTTGGGCCCCACACACACATCCCCAGAGATAAAATGCAGGAACTCAGGGCCGAGGCCACAGTCCTTGGACATCTGGGTCTCAGTGTCACTTATGATCTGGCTTCAGCGGCTCCTCTCTGTCCCTTTCCCTTCTGCAGCTCCCTGTCTGTCCTGGCTCCTCCTCCCATCCTGGTGGGTAATCTGGCAGTCTAGAGGCTGGCCCACAGGACTGAAGCCATTCAGAGGATCCTGTCTTTGTTGTCCCGAGGAGGGAGCTATATTTAGAAAGCTCTGGCCAGAGGCCCCACAGCACTCTGTTCAGATGCCGGCAGGGAGGTGGAGCTGGCGGGGAACACGCCATAGACTTGGCAGGATGCTGGGCCTGAAAACGGCCCTGGCGCTTTGATATTATCATGAAATAGTGGAAAATAGCAAAGGAGCTGTTCTGTGTCTTTGATTGTTTTCCATTCAGAGTTTATCAGAGGAGAGAGGCTCCGAGGAATGGAAAGGGGAGGAAACAGGACGTGACCCCTGCGAGGCTGTCCTCACAGTTGCGTGTGGTGTGAGTAGAGGACGGCTTCTCTGTGGCTCTGAGGCTGGTGCACTGCCCTTCTCACACCAGCCAGGGGTGCTTTGCCCACACTCCTCAGGAACCCCAGACGTGTTTGTTCTCATGAGGCCCAAAGGAGGAGGCCACCTGGGTGGGCCATCTACTGCTCCTCCCGAGTCCAAGGCTCAGGAAAGAACCATTCAAGGGGAGGAGCCAGGGCACATAAAACAGAGGCCCGGGGGACCGCCGTCAACCTAACTCACTGGCCCTCAGAGCTCTGCACGCTGCAGCTGAGGAGGGCTGGGCAGCAGCGAAGGCTGAGAACACCTACTGTGCGTCTGCACCTGCTCAGGCTTAGTCAGCTCCACTCAGTCAGCCTCACAGCCACCCTGTGAGGTCAGCCGCAGACTGCATATCTCCTAGCATGCATGTGCTTATTAGCACATAGTTGCCATTCACTAAAAGAGTCAAGAAAGAACGAATAAAAAGATGAACTGTTGGTCAATCTCTATTTTGTAGATAAGGAAACTGAGGCTCAGAGCCCAAGGTCATTGATGGAGCTTAAAAAACTAAGATTAAAACCCAAATCCGTCAGACCCCCGAGCAGAGGCTCACTCCTTCCATTGCACCCTGTTGCCTCCAAATGCCAGTCATGGGTTGTATTGTGTCACCCCTAAAGTCCTATGATGAAGTCCTAATCCCTGGCACCTCACAATGTGACCTTATTGGGAGGTAGGGTCCTTACAGACGTAATTACTTAAGATGAGGTCATTAGGATGGACCCTCATCCCGTATGCCTGGTGTCCTTATAAAATGGGGAAATTTGAACGCAGAGACAGACACACATGGAAGGAAGACGATGTGAAGACAGGGAGAGAAGAGGGCCATCTCCAAGCCGAGGAGGTAAGCCTGCCGCACTTCCTTCCCTCACAGCCCTCGGGGAACGGACTCTGTCAACAGTTATTTCAGACTTCTGGCCTCCAGAGCTGGGAGACATGCATTTCTGTTGAGTCGCCCAGTTTGTGGTACTTTGTTACGATAGCCCAAGGGCTCTAATACCAGCCCCACTGGTAGTGCCTATCCCGTCTTCATACACATCCAGCCCCTGCCTCTCAGCTCGGAATCTCCCTGGCAGAGGTGAAAGAGGGGAGGCCCGTGACAAGCCACATTCTGAAGGATGCTGAACCCAGGAGCTAGAACTGGGTTTCCCGGCTGAGCCCCACCGCCAACCAGAAAGTTGTAGGCTCTGGTACCTGAAGCCCACGCTCTGGTGATTCGAGGTTTGGGTGGAAGGTCACATCTGGCCCCCGGGGGGGGGGCGGGCGTGGTGTCAGGCGCTAAATGCCCGCAGGATGAGTGGATGACACAGGCTGTGAGATAAACATATCTCCTAGACACAAGGCTGTTTTCTGACCCCTTGACCCTCCTGAGCAGAGGTGGTCCCACAGAAAAGAGCAGACCATGGGGATCAATTATCCTAATTTGCCCAGGACTGGGGGGCTTCCTGGGGTGCAGGCCTTGCAGACTCAACACCACTAAGCCCTGAGCACATCAGGAGAGCAGTCACTTTGCGGAAGCGTGGTCACTTCTTACACTCCCTCTCCAGTCCTGTTTCTGCACTCACTACACTGTTGGGTCACGCCTGTTTCCTCCACCCCATCAAGGCTGCGTGGTACTCAGTGTACCTGGGGTGGCATGAGGGCGAGATTAGGGCGTTGGGGCCCATGCCAGGTTTGAACACTGGTTTACTCACAATCTGGGTGATCTTGGGCAAATTACTGAGCCTTTCTGTGCCTCTATTTCCTTATCTGTAAAATGAGGCGTGTCCTGAGGTTGTTGCACAGATTTATAGAGATAGTATGTGCATCACTTGGAACAGTGCCTAGCTCCCAGGACTTAACCCCCAGGGCGCACCTCTACTTGTACTATTTAACTCAAGGCAGGAGCTCAACAGGTGTCCCTGGGAAGGCCTGAGCAACCTTCTGAGCTTACGTTTGGGCCAGTGGATCTTGTCCTATTAATGAATACCCAGAATGTCAGGTCTAGCCAGGGTTCTCGATCCATCACCACAAGACAACACCTGCTTCACCCCGAAACACTCTGCTATGTGGGAAAGACGAAAGGAAGGAGGACAGTCATATGGAACTATGAGGGGGACCAGGACTGGCCATCTGACCACGGAGGGCAAGCGGTCATGCAAGGGCAAAGAAATATAAACACAATTCGGTCGCCTCTAGGCACCTGGGTGGCTGTCTTCCAAGGTAAACAAGAGAAGCCCCATTTTATCGACAAGGAAACTGAGGCAGTGAGATGAAGTCGCTTATGAAGGTCATGGGTAAAGAATGGCAGGGCCAACACTTGCCCAACATGCCCAGTGCTCTACGGAGGGAGACAAGGGTGACCCTGGGAGCAGGCAGCTTGGGACCCAGGCAAGAGGGAAGAGGGGATAGTGTGAGATAGGAGGCTTCTGGGGATGGCTATCAACTCTGCCTCTGTGGGACAGGAAGGTCCCCAAGGCTGGGCCCTGGTACAAAGTTAAGAGAGATGCTCAGGCAGAGCAACAGGAAGTCTCCCTTCATTTAAGGTTCCTCAGTCCTTTTTTGATTGAAACCAGGCTAATCACAGGAACCTGTAAAACGCACATTTGTCTTGAATGTAGCAGGGTGCCCCCAGCCTCTCTGGGGACACTGTGTTGGAAACTTTCAGCCAGCTCAGGGCAGGTGGCGACCCCAAACGTCACCACAGGTTCTGGCCTGACCCACGATCCAGAGCTTGCCCTATGGAAAAACCCAGGCAGGAGCCAGCTATTATCCTGAAGTCTCAGTGTCTGCAATAGCCTGTGTCTCCTGGGGCTGCTCTGGCAATTCTTTCTTCCCCCAGTCACACAACCCATGAAAGGGGAGAATGCATCCCCAGCAGGGCTGGGAACCCCAGGAATGGAGAGCATCCATCCCAAACCTTTAGCGCCCAGATCATTCAGGACATAGTCCTAGAGCCCTTCTCCAGGGACCCTGTCTGGCTGCCAGGCCACAGAGACATCTGGCCCCACACTTTATTTTAGTCTGAGTGACGTTTCCTTTGGCAAATTTACATGGCACTTAATTCCAAAGGAAACTTCTTCTTCACGAGCCTCTCCGGCCAAACAAGTGTTGTTGTCCCGCCTGGGTTAGAAGCAGCGGCAGGAGCCCTCTCGACCCTCTCCCCGCGATGTTTCCAGGGGCTTTGGGTCTGCATAGCCCCCACCCCCTATTCCAAAGGCGGACAGTAGAGGGGGTTGGGGGGGGGAACTCCTGGGCCTCGCCTAGGTCTGACCTTTACCAAACACACCTGAGACCCAGTTAGTGCCCCATATGCAGGAGTCAGCTGCTGTTCCAGTCATTAGGAGTCTGATGGGAACTTCAGGTTCAAAAGCACCAACAATGTTATGGCGCCTGGTTCTACAGCACCTCCAGATCTCCGGTATGAGGAAAAACCCAGTTGTGACCCCTCAACAGCTCCCTGTTCAGGGTTGCATGAGACCTCTTACTTTTGGGACTTCACGTTAGGGTTGCCAGATTTAGCAAATAAAAATGCAGGATGCCCAGTGGAATTTGAATTTCAGATAAACAAATAACATTTTAGCATAGTGTGCCCCAAATATTGCATTGGAAAGACATACTAAAAATTATTTTTGTATTATAAGGGTGTCTTGTGTTTTATCTGCCAACCCTATCAACAGGGTAGATTCAACAGGTGTGTTTTGTGGACGAAAGAGAGTGGTGCTGGCCTTGGACAGAAGGACCAGGAGGAGGCATGGGTGACCAGAGAAGAGATGTGGCTTCAAAGGCAGCCATGAAAGTAAGCCAACAAGGATATCAGGGAGCCTGCTCTTGACCTTGGGCCCTCAGCTAGGAGCAGAAGACCACCTGGAGTCTGGCCTGTTTATCAGGGGCTTTGATTATAATAATTATAATAATGAAACAATCAGTCATAACAGCCAATGTTTATATTATGTTTCCTATATGCCAGAGTTTCCTACATCCTAAGCATTGATTCATGTACTCATCACAATTCATTGAGAGAGGTACTATTATTATTCTTTTCTATTTACAGATGAGGCAACTGAGAAACAGAAAGCTTAAATAACGTGCTCAAAGTCACACAGCTACTGAGCGGTGGGCCTGGGGACGGGAACCCAGACCTGCCAGCTCCTAGGCCAGGCCAGACGGCAGGTGGGGGACAGGCCCTGGAGCCTGCCTGGGCTGAGTGTCCTGTGGGGCTTTGCCCTTCCCAGCCAGCCCTGCCTTCTGCCCACAAGCACTTCCCCGTGGGGTAAAAAGAGCAGCAGCAGAAGTGGGGAGCAGGATCCCCATAACGAGCAGGTGCACATCATGCGAGTAAGAGCCCCCACCCAGCTGCTTTCCTTTATCTGCTGGGTGGGGGAGCCCACCTTTCCCAGTGCTCTCCAGCTAAAAGGGCCCCAACGGCCGCCCAGGTCAGGGACGTGGAGGCTGGGCTGGTTCTCTGAAGGAGCAGCCTTCTTGGTATTGTTATTTCTGTTCAGCACCCACAGGTGTTGTGGTAGCTCCACCCCTGCAGTGACTATGGTCCCAGGACGCAGCACAGGAGGGGCAGCACCCAGGTCGGTCTGAAGTCCCACACGGGACTCCAGGAGAAATGCTTCCAGTTGTGGGCAGAGAGCCGAATTCTTGCCAGGTTCCCAGGAACTGAATTCCACCCAAATCCCAGGAGAAGACACCAAGTGTCAGAGAGAAACAAAGCAGGCTTCACTTCTTCTAACCCTCTGCTTCTGAGTGCTTTGTCTTCCTTCCCAGCTCCTGATAAGGCCTGGAAATTGGGAGTAGGAGTGCTTCCCAGGCAGGGGAGGGCTTGGCTGCCCACGCCTCTTCCTGGATGACTGTGGTGGCAGAGAGGCTGGTCTCAAGCTATCAGCCTCTTCCCCTCTCCACCCGGCTTCTCCTTGCTGCAGCCCAAATTATCTTTCTAAAACACAAATCTGATGACGCACATCCCTAATCTTAATTGTCCTGAAATCTGCTCCAGCAGAGGGGCCCTCAAGAAGGCTGAGGTTGGACTAATTGAATCAGCACCAAATGGAAACAGACAGGCTGCCTTCCAGGCCTGGGGAACAGCCAGCTTGCATCTGTGACACTGGCATAATAAAATAATGTGACAAGGAGAGAGAGAGAGAGAGAGAGAGAGAGAGAGAGAGAGAGAGAGAGAGAGAGAAAGAGAGAGAGAGAGAGAGAGAGAACAAACTAACAAGAACAACGAAAAAACCACAGGCGTGTCCACCAGTGACCTGGGAGAGGGGCCTGAGGTTTCATCACTGGGGTGCTCTCTGCTCTGGCTGTGGCGGGCAGAGTCTGGAAGCCACACGCTACCCTCAGTAATATCAGCCTCCCATGGCTTGAATTCTCACTCACTCAGCAGCCTCAGACAACCAACCTGGCTGCCCCAGGATCTTGACACCAGATACGGGGGGTCCTGGATGGGGTCCCAACATTTCTGCCACTGGAAAGAAATGTTCCTTACTCCTGCATATTAGTAACCTATCTTTTTGACGTATGCATCAGTGAGATCTGAATTTGGTTAGCAAGAGGGCCAAGAATGCCCAGTCTCTGGATCTACAGGGCTCCAGGGTCTCGGATTCTAGCATATTCACCAGGGCTTTGAGTCTCCACAAGACCTTGCCCCTGAGGACACTACCTTGCAACTCACTATCTTTCTACCTTCCCTGTCGACTGTGCCAGGAGTCCAAACTGCATGACACACAGAGCCCATCGTGGTCAGCCCCCGACACACTCTCCAGTCCGATTTCCTGACCTACCCCAAGACCCAGTCTTGGTCCCTGCTTCTAGAATGCCCTCACTGGTTCACCTTTAAGGAGCAGCACAAATGTCTCCTCCTTAATGAAGTCCTCCCTGACTGTCTCCACTGGGCAGCTGGCGCCTGCCTCTTTGGTGCCCCAACCCAAGCCCTAAGTATCTTCCTCACTAAAAGGATCAACAGGTACTTATAAGACTTGCCGAGACTCACACTGGGAAAGCCAGGATTCAGGTTGGGGACACTTTTTTCTCAGCAATCTCAGGCAGTCATTTAGAGCAGGGGTCCCCGACTCCTGGGCTGCAGACTGGTACTGGTCCGTGGCCTGTTAGGAACAGGGCCGCACAGCAGGAGGTGAGCAGAGGGCAAGCGAGCAAACCTTCATCTATGTTTACAGTCACTTCCCATCGCTAGCATCACCACCGCAGCTCCACCTCGGATCATCAGGCATTAGATTCTCATAGGAGCACCCGTCCCTGGTGCCAGAAAGGATGGGGACCGCTGCTTTAGAGCAAGGAGGCCAACTCCACATCCCTCTTCTTGTTCATCTTATAGGTCGGTGACTGATTTCATGAACTCTTTCATCTCCACACTGACCCTCTCTGGCTGTGGTCACTCTACGGTCTCCTTGGCCTTCTTGGCTGCTCTCTGGGCCAAACAGGTTTGATGCCATTTTCATTGGCTGGATAACTCCCCTTGCTGTTCAAGAGTCCAGCAGAGCTACCATTCCTATTAATCCAATAGAAATGTTGAGTCCCTGGGGGTGTCCCTGGGGTTCTGGTTGGTCTCTGAGGAAGAGGCCACCCCCCAATCCCAGCCTGACCCCATGGTGCTGGAAGGGAGGCCCAAGCTGAGAGCCTTTATGCTTTCTCTCTTTCAAAATAAATGTTCTGGGCGAGGAAAGGCAGCGCTCAGAGATAACATCTCGGAGCGACAGCAAGCCCTCCAGGGTTGTGCTGAGTCTGAGGAGCCAAGAGTGCTCCGTAACCACAATACAACCACAATACGTCAGGGGCTTGGGAGGAGATACAGGGGAGGATTCATTCAGGAATTGCGACCAGCCCTCCTGTGGGGAGAGAATGGGTGTTCCTGGGGAGAGAAGGATCTAGGTCTCCCAGCAGGCAGCTCCAGGAAATCATGACAGGAGTGTCTATGGGAAGGCAAGTCTTGGCTCTCGTTTCTTACGAGCTTTTTGTCACTGGCCCAAAGGGTCATATCTGCTTTACGCCTTTCAGCCACCTCGGCACATCTCCGTTACCTTCCTCTTCTTCCTCCTCTAGTCTGGGGCTGAAGCAGCTGTCTGGCTCACGTCTTCATTCACATTCCGCATCCTCTCGCCTCAGCCGCTTTTTGCAGCACACGCAACCAGAATCGGAGCTCCCCTTCCTGCCGGCATTTGCCCAGGCATTTGCCCAGCACAATAGCATTCAGGCTACTGGATATTGGAGGACAGCAGAGCTGTTGCCATGGCAGCGGTGTCCTGGGCCTCTATGGCTTCCGTGACTATGGGAAACCACAGTCACAGGCCAGGATGATGCTGTCATGGTAAGGTGGGAGTTACCATGGTAAGGTGGGAGTCCAGTCAGGGCCTCGAGGGGTAGGGATAGCTTTGTGTCTCTACTCTCAGAAATCTCCTTATACGGGCCCTAATGAAATCACCTTACTTCAAAGCAATTAATAGGATTAAACTTTATGACACTCACATCATTTACTTGTACCCTCTAAGCCTGGTACTGTCCACATGATCGGCTGTGTGATTCCTTCATTCATTCAAGGGAAAGATAATGCCAGAGATGAAAGGTAGGAAATGGAGTAGGTTTCAGCCTTAGAGTATAAACATCTGCTTTTGCTTTTCAGTAATTACAAAAAGCTACATCAGTTCTGAGAGTGTTGTTGCTGGTCAGTTACATTTGGTTATATTCAGGACTCCCTCCATCACCGGGGATGGTTGGAGTTTCTCCATATTTACTCAGTTGGTTTCTTGTTTACTCTTTTCATATGAGTCAGTGAGCTGACCTGGCAAAACCCAACCGCTTCAAACTGTTTTTCCTTTGCCTTAGGAAGAAAAAGTAATAAATGTATTATGTTCCTACTTACTCTGAGCATTTGGAGATGGTGCTTACACAAGGCCTAGTTTCTCAGAGTCTGGTATTTTGAGACTCGTCCCTAGACACATATACTGGAGAGAACTGTGAGGTGATGAAGACTAGATCCTCTTCTCTTCTTTGTCCATCCCAGCGTCTTGGGGCTGGATTCTTCTAGGGAGAGGGTGACATCACCTCTGAGGAAGAACAGGCTCCAGGGGTGTGGCATAAGATCCCTCTTGACACATCCAAAACCTACAACTGGATGTCTTGTCTGTAACCTCAGAGGGAGGAGGAGGTCAGGAGACACCTCAGGAGGCAAGTTTACACTGCTAAGCTGAGGCCAAGGCCTTGTGCCTTCCCTGAGGGAGGCTAACCTCCACTGGAGTCCTGAGCAGCAGGAGTCTACAGCTTCCCACCTGGCCACACAGGTGTCAAACAGCAGATCTGGGACCATCTGTGCACTTCTATATCTGAGATGGACCCTGACCCCAGCATTGTCAAGAGCTTCCACAGTGCTGGTGATGAGAATTTGTTCAAACTTCTGCTTGCTGCAAATGGGTCATCACAGTCCTTAGGATCTAAACCACCCAAATGGAGGCTGATATTATCTGGGGAACCTGGGATTTGAGTCCAATCTAAGACAGTGGCGATTCCACCACAGGGAATGCAACAGACAGATCCCCTCCAACGACTGCCCTCTGCCTACAAGGCCATGTCTAAAACTGAATGATCAAGAGGCCTCTGTGTGGGCACCGGCCATCGGCCTTTTTTAAAATGAGGGAGGACATCTTTAAAACAGGAGTCCTTTTTGGCCTCCTTTGGCAGCTAAATGAAGCCCATGGGCCCCTGCTCAGAATAATGCCTTTAGATGAATAAAGGAAAACACAAAATTACAAAGAAAAATCATTGTACTGGAAGATAGTTATCAAAATATTTTGAGGTATAGTGTTTTCTGGGCTTCTTTACTCACACACTGAATAGTAAGATCTACTAGCAGGTCTGACAATGGTCTTAATTTCCAAGTAGTGATGAGCGTAAATGCTATTTAAAGACAATGACCACAACAGTAAAAAAAAAAAAAAAAAGAAAAGAAAAGAAAAGAAAATACCTGGAAGTGCTCTCAGTAACCAATGCACTGCTAGCGATACTGTGGTTTGTTGCCTATTTTGAAGACTGGAGGAAGTGCCGCTTTAATTTAAACGCTAGTGAAAACAAGGGTGCATCTCTTCTCCTGTGAGTTCTATCCAGCTTAAGAAGGTGACTTAAAACAGATTCCAAGGTTAAGAACCCCCGCTTTAGTGCTTTCAATCTATCGCTCTTTCAAAAACACATCTCAAAGAAGAAATTCAATTTCATTTAAAAAAAGAAAATAGGAAAAGACAAAATTCAAAGCAATACAAAACAAACACGAAGTGGTTTTCCCCTTTGCAGAAAAAAAAGTCACTTCCCCAGCCCACTGCTAGTTGCTGGATTGGGGAACCAGCCTGACATTCACCCCTGGGCCTTGAATGGCCTCCCGACCCCCTGAGGCCTGGCCTTAACAATTATTCTTTCTTTTCTCCCAGCACTTCCCACAAAGTTCTACACTGTGAGGACTGAAAAAGGGGCTTGTGGAATTGTTCAGCCTTTCGAGCCGAACCGTTTATGTTAACGATCCTGGAAAAACAATGTTTCGGGCGTGGACAAATATGCTCTGGCTTCATTTTGCTCACAAGCGGCTGCGTCTTATTTGCTTCACCCTGGTGGGATGGCAGGGAACACGGAACGCGTCAGCCGTGCGCAGTGGTGCGAGGTGGGGGAAGAGGGGGGTCTGAACACAGCTAGACACCCCAGACGCCCTGGAGCCAGCCACCTATCATCACAACGGTCCCAGTGCCGCCTGCAGAGGCGCCAGCACGAAGAACCCGCCCACGCCACCTCTCTCGAAGCCAAGACCTAGGCTACAGGCTATAGAAAGGACTCCCGCCCCCAAGGAGAGTTCCCCAAGTCGGCTTCCTTCCTCAGTTCTCCTTGCTGGGCAAGCCCGGGGTGAGTCATTTAACATCACTGGGCTGCAGTTTCCCCATCTGTAAAATGGGAATGATAAAACCTAACCAATGACGTCGCCAGGAAGATTAAGGGTGACAAGTGTGTCCACACAACACGGCATGTGCAAGACCTTCAATGAATATTAGTGCCTCTCCCACCTGACCCTTTTGCGAGGTAGTGTTACACAGCAGAAAGAGCGGGCTTTGCAGTCGGACAGACTTATTTTCAAATCCCAACTCTGCCACTTCCTAGCTGTCCGACCTTGGCAAGTCACTCTGTGCTTCCTTTTATTTAAACTGGGGGTAGTAAGTACCCTGTTGTATGTAGGTGGGGGTTAGTAAGAGTTAAGGAAAAGAGTATACATGAAATGGTCACGCATTACCTGGCACATAGTAGGTACTCGATGAACAATAGTTCTCTTATATTTTTCTCTCACTCTCAATACCTAGCAAAGCTGTCAGGGGAGGGGAGCAGCTCTGCCAAGGCAGGCACTGAGTGTGACTACAGAATTCTGATTTGGCCTTTCGGCTTATGGGTGTATGTGCTCTCTGGGGAAGGAGGTTCCTGGGGCATCATTGGGAGAATCAGGACACTGCACAGGAGGGGCTGAGCCTAAGTCCTGCTGCTCCCAGGGCTTGAGGAGAATGGAGTCTGCTGACCTCTACCCACCTTGAGTCACCAGGGGACCTGCAGGCCCCGGCCACAAGCCCTCCTCCATCTCCCAGCCAGGAGGTTTTCCATTCTGACCACTACTCACATGTGGCAATAGGGTTCTCTCTGCCTTACGTACCTGCTTCCTCTTCGGGGAGGCCCTGAATTATGAGACTATGGAAAATTTAGGCTGTTTCTCTGTGGCTGTATTTTCCACATCACATCACTGAGATGTGTCAGTGGCCAACTTCTTCAGATATGAGCGCATGCTGCCCACTTAAAATACTCCTCATCAGCGGTTTAGAATGTCCCTCTTTGGTGGAAGCAGGTCTCGCACCCTGCCATTGGCAAGAGCAGAAGAAAGTAGGTGAAAGATTCCACAGGTTCCTAACTACTCTCCTCTGGTATCCTCTCCCAGAGACCCCAGGGGCTCTGCCATTCCTGGGAGGGAAAGGTCCTTATGTTTATTGTTTTTCATCTTGGGCATCTGGGGGAGGGAGTGTTTAAGGACCCTCGATGCAAATGACAGGGACATAACCAGGTGGTAGAAGGTTCATGATAACCTCTTCAAAACCACTCAGAATTATGGCCGTAAGTTTCCATGGCTTTTTCTATCAGAAATATATATTTTTATTGAAAGGGCCAAATTTATACCTAGGTTCATATTCCAGTTCTTCCATTCGATCATCTACCATGACTTTTAACTTCTCTAAACTCCAGTATCCTCATCTGTAAAATATTTACTTCTCACTATTATAGGGATTTGAAAATAAAACATCTAAAACCACCTGGAATACAGCACCCCAAACAGTAGGTGTTCAGTGACGTAGATGAATAAATGAATACAAGAAAAACACAGAGAAAATCATTTTTCAAGCAAGTAAAACTAATCATCATACTTGCAGCTCTTTGCTGAGTTATATCTTCAAGAATTTCTGCCTCTGTTTCTCTTCCCTAATTCACTCCTTAATTATACAACTTTTATCCATAAATTTGTGCATTCTCCTACTGAGCACCTACTCCACGTCGATACAGAGGTGAACATGGTAGGCCTTCTCAGAGCCACAGTCTACTAGACACTTCTCCCGGACGCCACTTTATAAACTTCTGATTTTGCTCCCTGGGCCTGAGAAGACTCTTCCCATTGGTCTTTACCATCTTTCTCAGCATTAAGCAGAACATCGTCCCTGTTACTAATTTTATGAGATGTCACAAAATTGGTGGCACCTAGCCCCTGCTTCCTGAATAAGAAACTCCGGACTCACAGTGTATCAAACATTGAAATGAACTGGACATGAAGTCCCAATTCCAATAGCTGCATGATCTGGAGAAAATCGTGTGCGCCCCCATCTCTGTTTTCTCATTTGTAACATAAGAGGGTTGGGGTGGAGCAGCAGTAAAGAACTGACCTCAAATATAGTGCTCTTCCAATTGATTAAGCAGTGCCTGCTTGAAGTGCCGCGTTGTCTCAGGTTCTGAGGCCCTATCTGGGTAATTCAGGAAAGAACTGCAATTGATTAGCGATGTCTGCTACAGGCACGTGGTGGGAGGGCGGTATTCTACCCGCCATATGTTTTCGACCCTTGTCTATAGGATTTCAAAAGGCCCTGTGACTTCTGCCATTTTTAATTCTGTGACTTAGTGAAATATTGCTTTACCTTATCTTTGGCAGGAGGCCTGTCTTCGCACACAGCCGCTTTTTCATGCTTGGTCCAGCAGCTTAGCCGCCATCACCTGAGAAACTTCCTCAGTTACTATGTTTCAAGTGACAGCAACTTTACAACAAAATAAACATATTTCCTGATTTATCACATTCATATTCAGTAAATTACTGTTTCCTGCCCTCAAAGGTCCAGGAAATTAGGTCAGAAAGGAGAATTTACATTTATTGAGCACAAGTTAGGTGCCAGATACTTTCCATACACTGTCACTTCTCAAACACTTGCCGTGGGGCATTCAGTAAATCCTCCTTTCACAGAGCAGGAGCCAGTGCTCAGAGCAGGGAGAGAAGTTGCCCAAAGAGCAGGAGTCTAACCTATGGCACTCGGGACTCCAAATCCGACTACACTGTGCTCCCTAAAACTTATCCAGATGTCTTGTTTATTCTTTCTCTTCCAAAGGGGAAGGTGAAAAATGAAACTGACAATAGGTCTAGACAGAGCGATGAGATCTGGGCAAACATTTAGACGATTCCATCCCCATCCATCATTTTTTTCTACAGTCTGCTGGGGATAAGACCAAGAGCAGACATTTCTGCCTGATTTAGGAAACAAGCTCAGCTCATCAGATCTGGTGTGACTGTGAATTCCCTGAGAGCATTAAATATGTCCCCCTGCATCCAGAACCCCCATTCCTATTTAGTTCCCTTCCACTGACCCTGATTTTGATCCCGACTTTGACTCCAAAGGAGGAAAGGGAATGACCAAGGCCTCTATCGGTCCTATCTTCTGACCCTCCTCCCGGTAAGCCCTCCCTACAACTGATGAAAATTTAAAATCCGCCCCACCCTGGAGCCTGAGCCCCAACCTGAGCCCCCAGGAGTCTGCAGAGCCCTGACGGGGAAGTGGGGTGCCTCACGAGCCTGTAAAATTCTTCTAGAAGACCATGGTGGGGGATCTCATAAAGGATGGGGTGAAGGGGGCATAGATTTCTTAGAGTCAAAAAAATATATCGCATCTTTGGCTCCTAGAGATGAACCTCCGCAATGCAGCCTGAGCCTGTATACACCCAGCCTGGAGGAGTTTTCAGCATGCTGGCCAGAGGCTGGGGTGTAGGTGAGAACCTTTGGTTAGTGGCCGCCACACTGCAAAGACAACTGCTGGGACCAGCGTAGGGTAGGCACTGCCTTGACCAAAAGCAGCAGAGCCTGGGGACTTCTGTACAGCCCTTCAGCTCAAATTTGAGCCCTTGAGTCCTCTAGTTTCTACAGTCATGGAAACAAAGAGGTAAAAAAATGTCCTACATCGTACTCTGCTAGTGGGAATGCACAATGCAGCCACTATGGAAAACAGTATGGCAGTTCCTCAAAAAATTAAAGATAGAATTACAAGATGATCCAGCAATTTCATTTCTGGGTATATGCCCTGAAGAATTGAAATCAGGGACTCAAAGAGATATTTGTACATACATGTTCATAGCAATATAACTCATAATAGCCAAGGCATGGAAAGAACCCAAGTGTCCATCAATGGATGAATGGAAACAAAATGTGTGTGTGTGTGTATATGTATGTGTATGTGTATGTGTATATGTATATATGAATGTGCATGTGTACGTGTACATGTGTGCATGTGTATGTATATATGTATGTGTGCGTGTACATGTATGTGCATGCATGTGCATGCATATGCATATATGTGTGTGTATGTGTATGTATATGTATATATGTATGTATGCGTATATGTATGTGTACGTGTACATGCACGTGTATGTGTATGTATGTATATGTATGTATGTATGCATGTGCATATGCATGTGTATGTATATGTATGTGTGTATGTATGTGTATATATGTATGCATGTGCATGTGCATATGTGTATGCATATATGTATGTGTGTATATGTATGTGTGCGTGTACGTGTACATGCATGTGTATGTGTATGTATGTATATCTATGTGTATGTGTGTATGTGTATATGCATGTGTATGTATGTATATGTATGCATGTATGTATATGTATATATGTATGTGTGTATGTGTATGTGTATATGTGTATGTATATGCATGTATGTATGTGTATGTGTATGTGTGCGTGTACGTGTACGTGTATGTGTACATGTATGTGTATGTGTATGTATATGTGTGCATGTATATGTACACGTATATACACACACACATACATACATACATACACATACAACTGAATATTGTTCATCCTTTAAAAAGAAGGAAATTCTGACACATGCTAAAACATAGATAACCTCCAGAATATTATGAAAAGTAAAATAAGCTGGTCACGAAGGGATAAATACTGTATGATTCCGTTCATATCAGGTACCTCGAACAGTCAAAGTCATAGAGACGGAAGGTAGAATGGTGGTTGCCAGCGGTGGGGCGGGGGTGGGGAGGGGCCGTAGGAGTGCCTGTTTAATGGGAACAGTGAAAGGGGACTGTACTTACTACTAAACTACGTATATGCCTAAAAACGGCTATGATGGTAAATCTTATATTTATTTCACTACAATTAAAAAAAATATTCCGTTAAGAACATGGGTTGTGGAAGTTTGGAATTGATGAGACTTCAGTGATTTGTTTTGCTTCGTTTTGTTTTTTCCTTTCGTGCTGGCTCTGCCACCCAGCTCTATTATAAAACTTCTCTGAGCCTCAGTTATTATTTCATTTATAAATTGGAGTTAATAGGATATCTGCCTCGTATGGTTGTCACATGGATTACGTGAGGGGAATCTGGTCAGATCCCAAGCACATCACCCGGCATCCAGCAAGGGCCCCACGAATGGCAGTTCTTACCTTCATCGTTATCTATGATTATTGTTGTCATTATGGTCAATGATTATTATTAAGCAATCAACCACAGTATGGTACTGACAGGTTAGTCTGAACTGTTACAAGGATTAACTCTGAAAATGAGCAATAGGCAGCTTCGGAGAAGAAGTGGTTAATCGGTCACTTTCTGAGTCATAATGACCAAATGAGGGAATATCATGGTCCTCAATGTTATTTTAAAAACAAAACATACTTGTGAGCTTTGTGAGCTTTTCAGAAGAGAACCAAAGATCAAGGAAGGGCAGGGTCACATATCTTACAGCCAGGACGCAAAGACCCCATGGTGAATGTTGTCCAGGCTGCTCTGGAAGGACCCCCAGGTCCTGAGAGCAGTAGACAGTCACCGTGCACAGGGGAGCTCTTCAGCCCAGGGCACTCAGAAACCACAGAAACTGGCTTGTTCTGCAGCCGTCAGCCTAATGAGATTTCAAGTTCAATCACTGTCACTTATCTGGCCTGCCTACTGGCACCAAGCAAAAGCGATGTTTTTTTTTTTTTCTCACTAAAAGTTTCCAGACTCCAGGCCCTGAAGCCAGGCTTTCTGTAGGACATAAAGGACTCAGGCCTCGAACTTCAGCAGGATTAAGCAAAATTCTACCCCCACCAATGTGTCTGCCATCCAAATCACGTCTTCCTAGCTTTTTCCTCTGGGGACACTGCAGAGCCTCAATACACTATGTATTCAGTATAGAGCACATTAAAACATTTCAAGTGCATGAAATGTTCCTAACAGCATGTATTTCTAACTCCTTGGCTGGGCTCTCGAAATCCTTCTTGATCCAATCCCTGCCTTTCGCTAGCCTCTTCTGCTGCTCCCTGAAGCACACCCCCAGCTCTGGCATTCTAAACTATGTAGTGTTCCTCAGACATGTTCTTATATACACGGGCCTCCTTGACTTTGAACACAGAAGGCTTCTACAATGAATGCCCTTTCTCCCCACAATCGAGAATTCCCAGACATCATTCAAAATACAGCTCAACTGCCACCTCTCCCAGTAAACCTGCCAATAAGTGTAAAGGGTCTGAGACTTCACTTGCAAGATGAGAAGTGAGCCTTCTTCCACAGTTTCATGCATGCCAGTAGAAGGCACGAGACTTCTGGGTTAGAGAGAAAGAACTTTATTGTTGACAGCACAGTAGCAGCATGAGTTTCATGTCTGCAACAGTTCCCCTTGCCTTTAAGTCCCACATGGCAACATGGCAGGGGCCCAGATGGATGCTGTAAGGGCACTGGGTGTGCATCACAGCCGAGGAATGTCAAGATTAGAGAACCCAAATCGTTTATAATGGACTACAAGCAAATCTACCGTCTGGCAAGGAGGGAGAGCTATCTGTCTTCCAAGGCTGCTTGCTGTACAGACATCTTTGAAAAGATAGTGTGAAGCAAAAGGACAATTAGTGCCTCTGCTTATAAAATGAGCACAAACTCCAAAGATCATGGAGAATTGTCTCCTGACAGTCTTTCCTGGCTAACTCATCTGGTGCCTGCACAATGTTCCCACCATGCCTTGTATAACCTCTGCCTTAGAAAATATGAATCCATATTGTAGTGACCTTTTTTTTTTTTTTTTAGGCTACTACCAGCCTGGGCACTTTCTGATGCTAGAGACTGTCTTTTATACTTACATGCCAGACACGTAGTAAGTGCTCAGTGAATGTACAAATAAATGAATTAATGCTGGGAATTTTGATTAGCCATGTTTTAGGGGTGATCAAATAATAACGAGTGGCTTATACTTACTGACTGCTTACTGTTTTTTTACCAGGATTATTTACTTTATCCTCCTGATAATACTGTGTGGAAGGTACTTTTATTAACTTCCCTGTATATATGGGGAAGCTAAGGCTTAGAGCAAGTAAAGAACTTAATCGAATTCGCAATGCTCATAAGCAATAAAGCTGCACTTTGAACTTGACCTGCCTATGCCCAAGCCCTTAGCCACGCCACTGAACTGTTTCTCCTATCAGCAGGCACATGTTTGTGGGTGTTTGAGGGAGGGCCTGTCTTTTCATGTTGACAAGGGTGGAGGCAGAAGCCTGCATGTTACCATCACCTACTTCCTGGTGTGACTCACAGCCCCATTAGCCACCTCACATGGACACTGAACACTCAGACAGCTCCCAGTGGAACTTCACACCTTCGTAATCTGCCCCACACTGGAATGCAAAACAGACCTTCTTCCTGAAAAAGGGAGGAAGGGATGAGATAAATCTGTGGAGGACTCTATGTTGGCTACAATTTACAATTCTCAAACAGCCATTTCCCTTGACCTTACCAATAATCAAAGAAGCATAAGCAAAAAGATCTAGATGATCGCCCACTGTAGTACCCATTATAGGTGAGGGTTGGTGAAATACAGTCTCAAAAATTGCTGCTGAAAGTAAAATTAGTACAAACTTTCTGGAGGAAAGTTTGGCAGTATCTCTCAAAATTGTAGATATGCACACCCTTTCACTTAGCAATTTAATTTCCAGTATTTATGCAATAGAAATACTTCCAAAATCTTTCAAAAATATAAATGGTTACAGTAAAATTGTAAATAATTTGCAAACTCTTTTTAAAACATAAAAAAATAGGTATCTATGTCTCTGCAAATTTCAGTTCCTCCAGAGATACTTATTATTAATGATTTAGTATATATTTTGCTAAGCTTTTTTATGAATACTTTTTTCTAAAAATGAGGTATTTTATATACTGTATATATATATATATATGGTATATTTTATATACTTGATATAGTATGTATTTTGCTCTGAAATTGCTTTTTTTCATTTAACATTTTATTGACATCTTTTTATATCAACTTACATATAACCTACATGAATGCACTTATTAACTTCACAATATTTTTATTTTGGATGTGGAATCATGTATATTTAATGAATTCCTTTCAGAAGGATATTTATGTTGAGAAGAGTACAATTTAATATAAACAAGTTATAGCCCCCCAAAAATACCTACTCCTGAAACATTGCTTATCTACATCAACTTTCTTTCCTTGAGGATTGTTTATCCATTTCTCAGAACGATCCAGAGCTCTTCGATTTTCCCTATAGTTTTTTTCCTATTACATTAAGGTATGAGGTCCTTATACAGAAATCACAAAGTCAACCCAAAATACAAATCTACAAATGTACCCCAATGTCTGGTTTATAGGACTGTGGAACTGTACATTCATTCCAGACGATGTCATCACTCGTAGAACTGCAAGTCAGTTGTTTTCTATAGAAGCCCGTCTACATCCTGCCACCTGAGGCTTATCCTGGAACTTGTCAGCACCTGATCATCACCTATTCTTCTTGTCATTTATTATGGCCTATCCTTCCTTCTGTTTGGATCACCAACACCCAGCCAGACACATCTGACTTGCAAGGACAAGAACAGCAAGCAGGTGAATCAACCTTGTTTCTAGGAACAAAGAGCTTCTACTCAGAGGGTGAGGCGGGCTCAGCAGAACTTAGCCCAAGGCTGTAAACCTCAATGGAAAGAGGCATGTGGAGTCCTTACATGTCCTCAGCTTCTGGGCACATTTATTTTATTATGTTTTATTCTTTTCTTTTAACTATGAGAGTTAATTTAATTTTATTTTTTTCCAGATTTATTGAGATATAATTGACAAAAATGTATGTATTTACGGTGTACAATATGATGGTTTGATACTTGTTTTTTAATTTTTATTTTTCAATTACAGTTGACATTCAATGTTATTTTATATTAGTTTCAGGTGTACAACATAGTGGTTAGACATTTATATAATTTATGAAGTGATCCCCCTGATTAGTCCAGTACCCACCTGGCACTATACATGCTTATTACAATATTATTGACTATATTCTCTGTGCTGTACTTAACATCCCCATGACTATTTTGTAATTACCAATTTGTACTTCTTAATCCTTTCACCTTTTTCACCCAGTCCCCAAGCCCCTCCCATCTGGAAATCATCAGTTTGCTCTCTATGAGTCTGTTTTCATTTTGTTTGTTTATTTTGTTCTTTAGATTCCACATGTAAGTGAAATCATATGGTACTTATTTCACTTAGCATAATACCTTCCATTATGTCAATGCAAATGGTAAGATTTCATTTTTTTACAGCTGAGCAATACTCTATTATATATGTACCACCACTTCTTTATCCAATCGTCTACTGATGGACACTTAGGTTGCTTCCATATCTTAGCTATTGGAAATAGTGCTGCTGTGAACGTAGGGGTGCATGTATCTTTTTGAATTAGTGTTTTGGTTTTCTTTGGATAAATACCCAGAAGTGGAATTGCTGGATCATAAGGTAATTCTATTTTTAATTTTTTTGAGGAGCCTCCAAACTGTTTTCCATAGGGGCTGTACCTATTTGCAGTTTCATCAACAGTGCATGGGGATCCATGACAACACTTGTTTTTTGACTTATCAGCCATTCTGACAGGTGTGAAGTGATATCTCATTGTGGTTTTAATTTGCATTTCTCTGATGATTAGTGACAATGAACATCTTTTCATATGTCTATTGGCCATCTATCTGAATATCCTCTTTGGAGAAACAGGCACATTTATATTTTTTGGCAGTAGGTTGCTGGGAACCAGGAGAAGCCAATTAGAACACAGTTTTAATTACTTTTCAATAATGATGAACCTTACACAAAGAGCTTTTATAAACCTTACCTTACTAGATTCTCACCCAATTTTGTGAACTGGAGATTACCAGCCCCATCTGATAAATAAAGAAATCTCATCATAGAGGATAGAGCTTCTAAGGGTTATAGCAGAGTTAGAGCCCAGGTGAGCCTTGCACCAGGTTTAGACTTCTTCATTCTGCCTTGAGACTGACAGAGAGGGAAGGGCTCCATTTCCTGGGACTTGGCCACCCTGGCCTCCCTTCGCCCAGCTGGACACTCCCAGAGGCAGGGCCTTTGGGAACTGACTGAGTTTTTCTAACAGGCCCATGCCATCCCCTAGTGCATTTCTGTTAAAATAAACTCCCAACAACCTGTCATCATGGCAAGCTCTACAATTCCATCAAGTTGATAAAGGCAACTCCAGCATCAGAAATCAGGGCATCAGGAGCAAACAAAGCCAGCACACCACCTGTGTTTACTCTGTGACGAATGACCAAGCCGGGGACAAGGAAGAACCTTAGGCTTAATGGAGAAGGCAGTCATTCAACACCCCTACTCCTCCCACACTCTCGTTGGGTCTCCCTGAGCTCTGAGGTGATGGGATGCTTACTGTTCAATGGGAAACCAAAAAGTAAGTTCCGAGAAGTACAGCCACAGTTTACCTTCCCACTTCTCCCGATCTTCAACACAAATAACAGACAAGCATCCTCACCACAGAGAAGATATTTGTAGAGAATTCCATTGTTACTATCTACAGTCCACTGTGTCAGGTCAAAAAGTGACTGTCAGGCCTGATCAGTCTCGGGGAGAAGAAAATTACTGGGTCACTCAAATTGCTACTATCTGGATAATTCTGGTAGTGAAATTTGTCTGCCTGGGGACTCAGAACTGTTGACCAAGACTTTAGAGTTAGTTGTAATGTGATTGAACTTGTAGGTTCAAACAAAGTATATTCATCTGGAAAAACAAGTGGACTTACTCTTTGAAATCATATTCTAATGTGAAAACAGAAAAAAACAACAATAAATGCAGGTTGTGCTAAGCGATGTAGCTGTGAGCTGTATTTTAATTAAAGGACATGTCTCTTCAAAATGGTGTCTTGGCAAATTGGGCCAGATTCCTCATATTTGGGGCCACAGTGCTAGAAACAAAAGCTTCCCATTGATGCATAAAGTCTTGTCCACTCCCTAGCTTCCAACACACAGTTTTCCTTCTAATCTTACTCTGCGCAAAAGCGGCACCACATCAGTCAGCCACGCACTGGCCCGTGAAGAGAGACAGGCCGCGGGCGCCACACAAAAGCCTCACAGAAAGACGTCAGAGCCCATCGCCATCGCCGGTGCGCTCAGGTGAAATAACAAGCTGCAGCGGCCTTTTCCCCTTTCACATTTGAATGTAAAAACAGACCAATACCTTGCACACGCTGTGCTAAATTTTCTAGACAGGCATATAGTGTTACCGTCTGTAACTTTCCATGGGCTTCCTCGGGTTACCATACATATTAATACACATACCAGCATTTGCAGAGAGAAAAATATGGGGTGGTTGGTGATTATTTTTAATTAAATTCATCTGGGAATTTTAAATCCTGAAAACTCAGCCCCTGTTAACAGTATTTGAAATCTCCCTTTTCCATTTAAGAAAGTTTCTTCAGCATGTAATGCATTTCAGAGCCAACTGTAAAAATCATTACATTATAAAACTATGGAATGGGACAGTGGTGACAGTTCCTCTGAAGGCAAAGAAGCCTTCGTAGCTTCCTACGAAGAAAAAGTTGCTCCGTATCTCTCAGATGATGCTCAAGGCCCCCCCGCATTCGATTGTGTGAGGGCCACAGTGCTCCGGGAACCAAAAAACAGTTGCTTGGAAGGATTCTGTGGGCCTGTGGGCATCTGAAACTAGATCGTGCTTCTCTGACTCCTGGCAAGCCACTCTGTCAATGAGCAAGGCTTCACGGTAAGGTACGCAAGCCATCATTTCTGACATATGACATCCCTTTCACAGATGACTTGAAAACCTCCAGTCTGTTCCCTAAAGACCTGTTGGGTTCTCCAGACACTGGTCAAGCATTAGATGCCCCAGGTCTCCCTTCCAGCCAGTCAAATTGGAGTTTATTCTCATAGAGAAACCCAGTGAGTTATTAGCTTGACCAGGAATCGAGAAAAACTTGATGAGTCTCTGCCTTCTGTGTTTCTTGGATCAATCTCTCCCTGTCAACCTCCTGCATTCTCAGGACCATGTATACAGGGGTTCAGCTCGTGTACTGCGCAAGGGTGCCACACGTATGTCCTGCATCACATGCTGGACAGAAGAGATGGCGTGAGCAGGCGTGGGCATTCTGGGCCTCCCAGCTGAGCCTGGAGCATGGATGCACGTGTGCACACAAGGCCATGCACACTGGGAAAGGCTAGTACAAACTCACTGGCTGCTGCACTCACACATAGGCAGCTGCTCCCAGACACAAGCACGTTCTTGGCATCTTTGAGATCTTGTCTCTCGCCCACCCACCACTCTCAGAGCCTCAGTTCCCCCACCACAGGGCTCAAAACCTGACACAATCACCTCACTTGGGGGGCAGAGGAAGGAGCATGGGATGTGAAAGTTGAAGGTCACATGTGCACCTGAGCCTCCAGCCAAGGCTGCTGCCCTCTGGGCTCTGGGAAGCATCCCAGGGCAAACCTGCCATTGTGCGATCACACACTTTTTTTTTTTTTTAACCTAAGGACAACAGCTTTTCTTTCTAACTCACAGCCCTGTGAGTTCTGTTTCCTCTGCCCTTTTTTTTCCAGGGCTTCTACTCAGCCCCTCCGTCCCTCATGGGGCCCCAAACAGACACTTCACTCTGGAACACCCAGAGGCTTTTCCCTCCCACTGTCAAGACCGGGCCCTGTGGCTGTTTGTCCATTTTCGGTTTTGCTTCCTTCTCTCTCTTCCCACTTTTGAAAGCTGGCATCTCTTCTCTCCTGACCTTAGTCAATCCTGTCCTTGTTTCAAAGGCTTCTCTACTTTCGGAATTGGGAGAGATGGTGAAAATCACTGCCTCACTTAAAGATGGGGAAACTGAGGTGACCCAGCTTTTAAGTGACAAACTCATGCTTTTAATCTCCACTGCGAGAGCTCTTTCCATTTCACCACACAATTTGCCCCTGCCAACCCACAGTTCCCTTGAATTGTGGGTCAGCAGCATCACATGTGGCCAACTGGACCCGCAGCCTGCAGTAAGTGTCTGAGCACCATGCCAAAAACAAGCAAAAAGAATCCATCGACTACCAACACATCAACACCACCATTCTGACTATGATGGGTACACTGTGCACTCTGCCTGAGATAAGGCTAAAAGAGGCCTTCCTTGATCTCCTTGGAAGGCCAAGGATGCATTCTGCAGCTCAGAGAGGAAGAACATGTAATCAGAAGTTTGCACGAGGTGCCTGGATACAGGGGGGCTAGTCCTTGCAGTCTCCACAGAGGAGGCACATTTTTACTGCTGACTGTGTTGCATCCTTGTTGGGAATCTGTATCTAAAGCCAGCTACCTCTCTGAAAAGATAAAGTGCAGTTGCATCACCTCTAGCCTAGGAGTCTAAAGACCAGTGAGTGACTCTGACTGGGTCATCCCCTGACCTGCACCCAGGTCTCCCTTCTGTGAAATGACATCCATTCCAACTTTAAGACTCTATAATTCTATTTTAACAAGTCATCTGCCTTTGGACTAAGTAATAGGCAACTGGTAGCAGGTGCAATTACAAGGAGGCCAAAGAATAAAGCCTGGAGCAGGAAGGTACCCCATTCCCTTCAGGCTACTGGGTTCCACATAAGGTTTTCTTACTCTCAAACTGCCTGACTAGGGCTGAAATTATACAAAGCATAGGCTAAGCCAGAGGCTTTAGGGAATATGGGCAAATGTACCAGATCTGTAAACAGGGTCCCTAATCAATGCACCAGTTACTCCTTATTCCCCTTCAAGGCTGAGATAAAGCCATGCAAATGACAACTGAATTTAATGTCCCCGTTACTGCTGATGCAAAGGGCAAGGAGGCGGAGCCTGTTACCAGATCGCGTCAGGCTGGTAGGAGTTGGAGAATCTTGGCATAACCGAGGCAGGAGAAGTGCCTGAGGGTCAGCTACCTCCTGCCCATGGTCTGAAGCCTGGGTCACCCTTGGCAGGGTACACAAAGCTGTGAGTGCAGGGGAGTAAGAACTCACGTGGCTCCTTTTTCCTTCTTCATCTCCCACAGACGTTATCACTGTCTCTGAAAAGACCGTTTGTCCAGTCTGGTTGTTGGTGACCTATAGTAGAACAAGCACAGTGAATATGAAACAGAAGGAATTCTGGGTAAATCCCACATGTATATTTTTTCTATTTTCCGAAGCAGGGGCATCCAGCAAAGTAGACAGAATGCCCACTCCCCTTTTCTTTCTGAGTTTCACCAGCAGCCCTCACATGAACAGCTTTCCCTCTGAGCAGCAATAATGGATATAATAGAATCTACCTCATCGGGTTGCTATGTGGAGGGACGAGGTGGTCTGTGTAAAGCACCCAGCAGAGAGCCTGTCACCTAGCAGATATTCAATGTTATATATTTTTATCATTCTTGGGGCTCATCATTTGAAACTCAAGGTCAACTTTCTTTTCAACACCTACAGGTTTGAGAGTCTGACTGAATATCTTTCATGAGACCCAAGCAGGTTTTAGCTACAGCTGTCCCACTCCTGATTCTGGTGAATTGTTTTGTTTCATCAACAAAGCGCTTAACTACAAGGGGGGACTTGGCCCAATTTTCTTCTATCTATTGTCTGCCTCTGATTTTGCAACTGGGAGTGGCACCGAAGAACTGAGCGTTAGAATCTGACACGGAACCCAGGCCATTCCTGCCCCAGCAAGACATTGTAAAAAGCCTACATCTGACGTTTGGGTTGCTAATGAGGAACAGAAAGGTGGCTGGCCCAGCGGCTAGATCTGCGATCTTTGAGCCTTGGCTCAGCTGCCAGCAACCATCTAGTATGTAACCTGAAACAAGCCATCTCTCTTCTCTGATTCACAATTTTCTCATTTCTAGGTGATCTTCAAAGTTCCTGCCAGCTCTAATATCATAGAAACTTGAAGCCAGAACAAAGTGTAAACTCTTAGCCTAATTTGTAGTAGCGGATCAAATTCCATTTCTAAGGACATAAAGATCATGTCTTCATCAACATACTTTAAAATTTTTATCTAAATAATTCCTCACCAGCAGAGGTGCTACCTTCTTACTCTATGACAAGTTTTTACAGGCTTAACCAATGTTATATTTTTTAAAAATTCCATAGTCTTGTACATACAGAATGCAGGACTTCTGAGAACCTTTATTATACTAATGTGTGTCTTTGTATTTATGGGAAGAAAATTACATACAACGTTTTCTAAATATGTTTTGCCACTACTGAGCCCCTCTTTCACAAAGCATTGCATAGGACAGGGCTCCAGAGAATCCAGTTGAGAATCACTATACTGTGCTGAAAACATAACTTCATTACAATAACAACAGTAATAATAAAAACAACTTGCTATTGCATAGCTCTTTATCGTTTACAATGAACTCTCATATACTTTAGGTTATTTGACGTTTACAATACTGTAATGCAGATGCTGATATCCTTATCTGAAAACTGTGGTCAGTGAGGATCATGAAATTTAAACAATTTTTCAAAATTACACTAGTTCCTGTGAAGGACTCACATTTAAATATTTGACATCTACAAGGAGCAACTTTAAGAAGCAGCTGAACCTGTTGACTATTGTCAGAAAGAATAACTTAATATTTGTTTTGGCAAAAAAATAATAATAGTAATGACTTTTGGACATATTGTCCAGTCCTCGGAAGAACAATGCTAAAGGATTCTGCTCAGCAGGTAACTAATTCATTTATCTGGGGGAGGGGTACATTCTGGAGCGGGCTCATCAGCATGCAGTGGGAGAAGAGCCACACAAAGGCTACATTATAGTCAAGGCAATGGCCTATGAAAATTGACCCCTTTATACTGTATGGCACAGAAATCCGATTGTTTCAACCAACTCATTACCTGAGCACTTGAACGAAAGTAAGGCTCTTTTGCGAGAGCTATGTGGCCTTACATGCAGGAGTTGAGATGACATCAGAGGTCAAGCCCCTTGATGATCATAACAGAATGTCAACTCTACAGCCTCTTACAATGATCCTGAATATCTGCTCAGCAGACACTCTTCAACAGAACACAGGCTTATGGAGTTTGCATAGCTTAAAGTCCTGTCAAAATCATATTGCAGACATCTCACTCTGGGGCAGGCTAATGCCATGTTCCTCTAAATTTGCAGTGTTTTCTTCTTCAAGTCAGATCTGGAATTAATGTGCTTGCTCCTCATGCAAGATATTAGACCAAGAGACATTTAGACAAGTGGTCAGTTGGAAAAACTCTGCTCTAGAATTCTGAATGGATAACCAGCTAAAGTAATGAATCTTTAAGCAATAGAGGCTTTCCCTTCTAAAGATAGACTATATTACATCTGAGTTCCTCCTGAGGAAACAGAGAAGGTGTACTCCCCACAGCATGGACTCCAGGACTCTGTTTCAATCTCTGAAACATACATAAAACCCTACAGGATAAATTCCTCAAATTAAATACTAGGAAAGTATCTCTGTAGACCCTTGTTTGCTTCCTTTTTCCAAACAATAAAAATCCCTGAACATTCCTTTGGAATAGGACTGGCAGGAAGCTTAAAGTTAAATTCACTGCTTAAATGCTAAAGCAAGTTAGGTTTTTGATACATATTTCTCCTCCCGTTTAAACAGCTCCCTCACTCCCTCTGAATTTTAATCTATATTTTGCCAGCTTCATTTGTAATTTTTGCTTGTCTATCAAACGCGTAAATATGACCTGAGTTCTCGCATGGGACGGGGAGCTACAGAAGGGGGAAGCGCTGGCCATGATGGCCCCTACCTTGTGAATTTCTCGGTGTACGTGGATGGTGTTATTTCCTACTTTGGTTTCCGTGTTGGTCTCATTGTGATAGCTTGGAGGTAAATCTGTCAGATTCACTTCTGATGACGTTTTAGCAGCAGCTTCTTCTGCCTCCATCTATTAAATCAATGAATTAAATGAGCAAAATTATTTTCTCTTGATATAAATCAAAGTCCATTAGAAAAAAAAAAAACACTTCTCCTCTTCTGCAATTACAAATAATGGTAATAATGATAGGTACCATTAATTGAGTACCCACTAGAATAAAACATTGTACTAAATGTTTTACATACCTTATAGCAATAAATCTCATAACCTCCCTGCAAGATGAGTGTTAATGTCCCCATTTTAAAAGTGGGGAAACCAAGGCTCAGGGAGACTAGATAACTTCCCAAGACTCTCAGTGAAGGGCAGAGTTGGGATTTGAGAATGTTCCCATTGAACTGTCTTGGCCCTTGTACAATGGCTGTTGGTTCCCTGCCCGTTCCCTGTGGCCTATCTGGAGGTCACCCACACTTAATTCCCTTACATGCCAACAACCAACTCTGTCTCTCTTTAAGGGTATTCCCTGGCTGCAGAAGCGTGCTCAGTCCACACAGGGCCCTAGTGCTAGGCAGTTAACATCCCAGGAACAATCCTCATTCAGTGAGGGACAGGCTATGGGGGTAAACATACTCCAGCTCCCTCTCTCCTCAATGGGAGGTCTCTCTCAGGATACCCCAGTAGGACTGAGCCTGAGGTGCCCCTAGCAGTAACCTGCTCATTAGCATAGCCTTTATAGTTTTTCTTTCTTTTCCATCTCACTTTCCCACTTCTTCCTAGTGTTTCTAGGATCACTTCCCAAATAAACTATCTGCTCCCAAATCCTTGTTGCAGGGTCTGGTGGTGGTGGTGGTGGTGGGAGGGGACCCAAACTAAGACAACCCCTTTTCCCCCTACAGGTGGGGCCACAGCTATGTCTCCTTTCCTACCCCACCTCTTGGGTACAGAGAGACCCTTATAGAGGGTCAGTTGACTAGTTCCTGGGGTCCACACTCCTTTTGGCTCTTCTTGCATGTATCCTTCTTTGGTGTCAGGTTTCTGAGGCCACTGTCCTCAAATCCTCCAGTCTCGTAAGCCTCCATGGCATCTGTACCAGATATGCCAGGCAACTCACATCTGCACCCAATTTCCCTGTCCAGATTTATCATCCCGCCCTAGTCCTAATCAGTGGGCAGCTGACAAAATTACTCATTCACAGCTGACTGGACTCAAAGGGAGGCCACATTATGAACTAGTTGTGTCAATCAGATATTCTTTCTAGGAATTAAAAATGAGAGATACAAAGGGAAGTTCTAGTTGGTGGCTGGCAATTTTCCAACACTTGTCTTTGACTCTGGGCTATTTCCATTCCTTAAAACTAATTCTCAAAAAGATTTCCCGTAAAAAAAAAAAAAAAAATCATTGTCCTCTATCTCCTTATGTACTAAGTAAGGTTCCCCTTTTCCTACCCCTTCCAATTAGATTTACAGAGCTGGAGTGAATATGGGGAGAGAGTTCTCATGTTAGTGCAGCACAAAAACACTGAACTAGAAGTGGGAAGAAAGTCTGGTAGGCACGAAGGCTCAAATAATCAAATGACTTGGTTGGTGACTATTGTGTTTGACCCTGAAATGATTGCTGAGACCTTTGAACTTGGTCACTGGCTCCATCACAACCACCACTACCACCACCACCACCATCATCATCATCATCACAAAACCTCCATGTCTGGGCATCAGCTCATCTGAGCCACTCTACCAGATACCTACCATGTCTCCTTGAATATTCACAGCAACCCTATGAGGGAGGTGTTATTACCCTCATTCTCCAGATGGAAAAAACAAGGTTGAGAGAGGTGAGGGATTTGCCTCTGGTCATCGCATTGTTAGTAAGAGGCAAAACTTGGATTAGAACTTATGATAGTCTGACTCAAAATTATGTGTTTTCCCAGCATATGATTCTGCCCTTGCTTTTACCGGGGAGATTTAAGAGAGTCCCATACAAAACAGTTTGAGGATAATTAGGATGGTTTCCAGAAGTTCAAAGAAGAGAAGAGAAGGGCTTCCAGAGGAAGAAGAGGCTTGATTGGGCTGGTCTCAAAGGATGGGTAGCATTTGGACAGAGATGAGTGTACAGGAAGCAAACTTATGGCAACTTGGACAAGAAAGGTATGTGTTGCAGGCTAAAGCAGAGGGTCTATGCTGGGCACAGGATAAAATGGTGGATGCTGAAATAGAAGGGATCAGTAGGCAGATCCAGGTATAGTTCTAAAGCAGAGGGCGCTATCCTGGTTCTCAACTAGGAGGGTACACAGAGCCATGACCAAAACTTTATGTGCGTGTATGCATGCGTGTGTGTGTGTGTGTGCACACGTGTGTGTGTGTGTCCTTTACTAGACCTGCCACATTAGAATTTCTGGGGATGGGACCTCAGATATCAATGAGCTTCTCGGATGATCCTGAGGTATTCCCGCCTTCCACCTGCTCCCAGGTAAGAACTTCTGCTCTAGGCAATAGGGAGTTGCAGCAAGCTCCAAAGACTAGTTGGGAAATAATATAGAGTCCAGAGAAGAAAGAGAGGAATCCAGTTAGGGGAGGTTATATCTGGGGAGGGACCTTCTAGGTGATAAAGGCTCCAAACAAGTCAAAAGGATCAATCTGGAAGGACTGAGAGCTGTCCACTGGGTTAGGCAAGAAGCTGCCCACAGCATCACCAGAGGGCAGTGCAGTTGAAAGCGCCAGGGTTCTGGAGTCATGTAAAGTGGGGCCAAGTCATAGCTCTACCACGAAGCAGCTGTGTGACTTTGGACAGGACACCAAATGTCTCTAAACCTCAGCTTTCTTGTTTGTAAAATGGGGATGATTCTACTTTGCTGAGCAAATATGAGAATTAAGGAACATGAAATCCAAGTGCTTGGTAAAGTACCTGCCACCCAGCAAAGGTGTAATATATAGCTACTTTCATAATATTGCCCTTTAATATTGCAGTTTTTGAAGAAGCTAGTTGGCTGGGAAATGTTTGAGTAGAAGTGGAAAGAGCAGATAACATGTGTTTGAAGAGTCTGCTACCAAAATGGAGCAGAAATGGAATGGAGTTAAGATAGAAGACAGAATGGGCAAGAAAATGACTTTTTTTTTTTTTTTGTAAGTGAGAAAGCCTGGCATATTTAGAAAAGACAGAGCTGGAAAAGAGTAGGAAACTGTAGATGCTACAGGAACTTTTATCCAGAAGGAGATAGGAATGTTTTCATGTTTTTAAAACTCCCGTGGGAATCTAAATCCTTCGGTTTCATTTTCAAATAATTGACAAGTTACCAAATCTAGAGTCTGCTTTGGGCTAAGCAGATAATCTTTTTATAAAACCTCCCTCTCAACCCGTGGTTATTTCAACAGAATGAGCTAACAGTTCTTCAACGTCACCGCAAACTAAAAGTACAGTTTACAATGGAAATTTCAACCACAACTATTACTGCTGCTAGCAAGAAAAACTTAAGCTGGACCAACAGGTCTTGTTTCATAGAGGAGGAATGTGAATGTCATTAAAAATGGCATTTATGGTTAGTTGAATCTGTGTATCTATTAAAGGGGCACAGTAGGAAAAATTGGAGTGATAAATTGAGGCTTGGTTCCTAGGAATAGGTGAGGTGATAAAAATCTTCTAAAATATGCCAGTTATAGACATGGCGATGAGCACAGGGGGAGGAAGGGGAAGAGAGTGGTTTTTTATTCTCAAAATACATTTATCAGTAACATACAGAATAAGAACAGGAAAATCGGGACAGCCTGGATTGTACCATTTGAAGATGTGACTCCTCCAATAATGATCCTACAAATAGAGTTAACTTCATCTTCCCCTCTTAAAAATCAACAGCTTGAGTCAGCTGGACTATTTAAAATGTCAGGAAGTTACTTGAAAGCAGATTCATGATGCAACTATGTCAACGATTAATACATCTGGCCTGGTCCTTTTGGTTCTCACCGAGGACAAGTAAATAGCAACTGTCCTGTGTTTATGAGATTTAAGGAAACTTCTGGCAGTCTTTTTAAAAGACAATTAATACCAATAGCCACAATCTATTGAGAATTTATTATATAGTGGACACCAGTTCTTTGTTATTATTCATACTAGTACTATTAACATGATGATAATGACAGCTAATATTTTTTGAGAACCAACAATCTCGTAATCCTTACAACCTCTTTGGGGGCTGACTTATACCAAATTTACTTACGCTCATTTTAGATGGTCAGATAACTTGCTTTACTTGCATCTTTTCATTTAATTCTCCCTTTACCGTAAGAGATGGACAATTCCTCCATTTCAGAGCCTGGATCCCACTGCTAGTAAGTGGCAGCACTGGCTTCAGTTAAAGGAAGGTTGGTCCCCATGGCCCGTTCTCCTGCCACACAGGTGTTCAGCCTTTCTCAGCCTGTCCCCGCAGCCAGCAAGGACACTGTTTGAGAAACAATCCCCGAGTGGGATAGCAGTGGCAGCTAATGTCTCCCCTGGTGGCAAACTTCAGTTAGCCTATCTGCAAAAGTCAAGCAGAGCTATGTCTGGAGGGAGGAAGGCTGGGACCCAGGCAGAGTCAATGCAGACAATTCCTACAGAGTGGTCCTGCTGGGCTCCAAACTGCTCTGACCAAGGAAGAGCCCGAAGGGTCCTTGCTGCTTCCATATCTCCCTCACCAGGAGGTGCCATTGGAGGACTATGCTGCCCGGGCAAGTTCACACTGAATAAAAACGTGGCCATGACCCAGTCAGTCTCACTAGGATCCGTGTGCAGGAGGGAAAGTCCCAGAACCCAGAGAAGGAAAGGAGATGACCAACCAGATCACAAGCTCAATTTAATTTGAAGGTGAAGAGTTAAGAGACAGTGGGGTCTATCTGATTCCCAACCCCCTTTAATTGTTCTATGTCATGATTCTTGTGCTTTCATAGGAAACAAAAAGTTTCCTATGAAACTTTGGAATCTAGCTCATACAGTGGATATTCAGGTCCAGTTGTCCATGCACCTGGCTCCCAATCCAGTGTCCCCTTCACTGAAAACTTCAAGTTGATTGTTGTGGAAAGGAAGAGGATATATCCCCAATCTACACAGGGCAAGGAGAACAAGCAACTTCTCCTGGTAGACCAGAGTCATCATTAAAGGCTTCGCCCAAACAGATGTGGAGACACCGAACCCATCCGCTGGGTCATCTGGTCTCTTACCGACTCCTCTCCAAAGACAGGCTGCAGCCAGAGCTGGGCCTAAGAGTGACTATGCCCATTCACCCCAAGCACCAGGGTTAGGCTGCCCACACCTGGGCTGGAGAACTGGGCCAGCTGCACCTCCTGGCCAGGTAGCCCTGGAGATGCTTGGGTGCACACTGTAGAGGCCATCCATAGTAGGATGTGATGGAAAGAATAAGCCGGCAAAGTTTTACCCTAGGTACCTGGGTATCTGATGCTAACAGCTGCTATATATATTATATACAAGGTGCCCACATATATCATGGCATTTAATTCCCACGGGAAACTGAAGTGCATGTTAAGGGATGTGCTCAATGTCAGCCTGCTAAGTGATGTCAGAGGAGGACCTCGAGCCCAGGCTTGACTCCAAAGTGCTCTTGCGGTGGAGGTGGGTGCCTTTCACAATGTCCTTCCTCCTCCCCTCTACAATTCACCCTGCTGGGTTTCAGGATTCTGATTTTCCTTCTCTGCTCCACATGGCAATGGGGGAAGCTCAGTCAGATGACCAGCAAAGCTCAGGACTCTTGGCGCCCACATGCGTCCTGTGTCTTGGGAAGACGTTACAAGCTCAAAGCCCAATGCACGTGCTAGAGCCTGAGATGCCTGGGGCTTCCTCAGCCTCTGCAAAACCACAGCCCCGCAATACCAGGGCCTTGGAAGCATCCGCTTACAACAGGGGGAGACTACACACCTGAAGAAAACCGCGGGGTGGTGGCCGGCAGCCTGCAGACAGGTGGTGACCTGGGCTAGCTGCCCGAGGGGGAGTCCAGCTAGAGGGTATTAGTGGACAGGCTCAGATCCAGATCTGGCAGGAAGGCAGAACGAGGTGGGAGTTCGGATTACCCCGCGCTGCCTCCAGATCACTCTGGATCTGCTGCCGGTCTTCTCAGCCCCTTCGCGGAACCGAGGACCCCGGCCAGCCCTTCCAGCACAGCTTCCTCCTGCTCCCGCTACCCCCAGGCTCGCGCTTCCCAGAGCCCTCCGGGCGCACCCACCTCCTCCACCGCGCTGCGCAGTTTGTGCTGCGTGTCCTCCATCAGTTCCTCCACCTCGCGGAACATTTCGTTGAGGGTGGCCTCCTCCTGCGGGTAGCTGAGAACCCGGCCGGGCTCGACGGGCGCCGAAGTCGCTGTCGGAGCGGGCGCGGGGGCCGTGGGGACCGCCGCCGCCAGCAGCAGGCACAGCAGGGTGCCCCCGAGCCGCCGCATCTCGGCCTTGAGCCCAACGCCGCTGCCGCCGCCTGTGTCCGGGAACGCGGTCAGAGCGACCACCCCTCGCCAGCCCCGCCGCCCCGCCCCGCCCCGCCGCCCCGGGTACTGAGAGTCCCCGCCAGTCCCCCAGCGCCCCTCTTCCCCGCCCCCTCCTCAGATGGAACAAAAAAGAGTCCCCGTGGACGCAACTTACCGGGTCCAGCCCCGCGCCCCTGCGCCCGGATCCCCTGTGTACCCCCACCCCCGGCCTCGGGCACAGTCAAAGCTCTGCTCCTTCCCCTAGTAACGGCCCCCTCCCCCGAGCAACACAGCCCGGGTCTTCTACGCTCACAGCCCCCAGCTCACTCCAGCTTCTGGGTTCAGCGGGCTCGAGCCCTGCACTCTTCTTGACCAGGTCAGAGCGCGGCTCTAGTGCTGCAGCCTCATTTCCACCCCAACCCCATCCCAGGCCCCTCCTGGGTGTTCGGAGCGCAGGTCAGCACCCTCCACTCGGGGTCCGACCCGAATTGAGCCCTCGGGCCCCTCACCCTTCCAGGCGGGACCCAGCAGAACCATCCCCCATCCCCGCCGCCGCCGCCCCTCACCCACGCGACTGGACCGAGCTGCGCTCCGGGCTGGACCTGCCAGGCCTCGCCGGGAGGCCGCCGCAAGGGCTGCAGGAACTGGACTGGCGCGGAGGGCGGGCCGCTGGTGCGGGAGCGCGGCGGGGATGCAGCAGCGCTGGTACCCGAGCGAGCCCGCAGCGCGCTCAGCCCGCCCGCGGGCCAGGCCCCCGCCTGGCGGGCGGGGCCGCGCCCAGCCGGCCGCCATTGGCCAGACCCTGCGCCAGCGACCTCGCGCCCAGGCCTGCCTCCTCTGCCTCCGCGATCCATTCTACAGGAAGCCCTCTGCTTCCCTGAATCCCAGACGCCCCACGACATCCCAGTTCATTGTCATCTATGGCTCGGATTTTTGCAACAGTGTACGGGAAGGGTGCGGAGTTGGGGGTGTCTTTCCGAGTCCCCCACCTAGTCCTCTCCAAGCCATCCTCCACCCAGCATGCAGTCCTGCGGGGTGAAATCCCAGCCCCTTAGCCTGGCGTTCAAGGCCCATCACAGTCTGGTCTTAATCTGCCTGCCGTGATTGACGCCGTACTCCAGCCAAGAAAACTCAGTTGTAGCTCCTGGAATCGGTCACCAGAATATCAGCAAGCTTCTTGAGGGCGGCTTAGCAAAGTGGTTAAGACCAGACATCCACAGCCAGGCTGCCTGGTGTGAATCCCAACTCTACTCCTTAGTACCTTACCTATCTGGCCAAGTCACCAAATCTGTCTGCGCTCCAGTGAGTCCAGATGTGAAATGGAGCTTACAGTTTTAAGTGTACCTCATAGTTAACAAGCATAACGCGAGTGGGAAGTGTACGGCAGGCACGTGGTAAGTGAGACATGTGTTAACTGTCACGATGGGAACAGAGCTTTGTCTTATTCACAGCAGCCTCCCCAGCACCTAGAACAGGGGACACTCACATATTTTTTGAATAGACAAGTGTTTTATCTGTCAAACCTCCTATTTCTTCCTGTTACTCTTTCTGTCTGGACAGCCCTTGGCCTGGTTAACTCCTGTCATCCTCCAAGACTCAGAGTTTCTCCCGAGCTCCTTCCACTCCCCCATGTCTCTAGCCCCCCCCCCCCCACTCGCACTGTGTGCTTCCCCAAATCAGCCCCAACTTGCACGCCCTGTCTGGTCACTGGGCCATTCCCCCTCCCCCCACTCCTCCACCCTCAGACCAGGAGATTCTGGGAGGCAGGGACTGACTTGCTCAGCTTTGTGTCACCAGTGCCAGAGGCATAATACACACTCGGCCCCTGAAAAACTAGTGGGCTGATCATTATAACAATAGCTATTGATATATCAACATAGAAACACGGTTACCGAGCACACATTATGTGCCAGGAACAGGTATAACTCATTTAATTTCCACCCTTGAAGGTCTATACTACTACTTCTATTTCTGTTTTACAAATAAGGATACTTTCCTAAGACCACGTAGCTAGTAAGTGGTTGAACGGGGATTTGAACTTAAGAATCTGGCTCCAGAGCCTTCATTCACCCCTTGCTGTCAAACTCTGCTGCTATAAACCTGGCTGGGAGGTATCGTGTATAAAGATGTTTACTGAAGCTCTATAATAGCAAAAAATGTGAAAATCACTTATTAGGGGTTTCAGCAGGAAAATGGATAAACTGGGATTTCTACACATAATAAAATATAGCAGTTAGAGTAATGAACAATATTTCTAAGCAACAATATGGATAAATCTCAAAGAAACATAATGTGGAGTTAAAAAGGCAATTTGTAAAGTGATATGTACAGAATACTATTTGTGCAGATTTAAAAAAAAAACACAACACAACTGTACATATTATTTATAGATGCTACAAACATAGTAAAAAATACAGAAATGTGCGAGCCGCCTCCAAGGCGGGAGGCGAGGGAAGAGATGTGGACTGTCTTCAGTTGTATTTATAACATTTTATTCCTCTAAGAAAGAAAGTACCGGAGTGGAAGAGTTCTAAAGCAAGTGTCCAAATATTCACATCTGTTTAAGCATCACAGTTGATTAATTACTTGTGGGTTTATGGGTGTGTCTGTTGTATAGTTTTTGGTATATTTGAAATAGTTTGTGAATACATTGAAATAAAAAAAATCTGAAGGCAAACACCCCACCCCCACTCACCACTGCCCCCAATAAAACAAAACAAAAAACCTCTTATGGCCAAACAGACTTTTCTTAGATTTGTTCTTGACAGAAATGCCCACCTCCCCAGGGCCAGCAGTGGCCTCCATTACTGTGAGGTGAAAGGCAGGAAGGGGAGGGTCCATGCAAGACCCAGGTGGAGGGGCCTTTCTCTTCATAAAAGGCCCTCTGTCTGCTTGAATGGCCGGGAGCTTTCCTCCTGAGGTGAGTGGGAGCGCCAGGCAGCTGGAGCCAGGTAATGGCTCTGGGCAGGAGATGGGGCTTATCTGTTTCCTTCTCTGGGGAGGGAACAGTACAAAAAGCAAGGAAACCTCAGATAGCCGGAATTTACAGGCTCTTGGTTTGGATAGGTAACTAGTATGCACTGATTTTTAAAATTTTAACTATTCAGAATCATTAATTAGACCAGTGTAGGATTGATTACACATTTCTGTCTTTTGCTTTCCCTTCCTTCTTAAATAGACTGTACTAAACATAACTTGGGAAAAAATGTAAAGAGTAGGCTCAGAGATAATGTATCTGCATGGTTATTAGTATCTGTTTTCTCTGCCAGAATGCAAGTCATGTGAGATTGCATGGGATACTTATCCTTGCAA
Organism: Rousettus aegyptiacus; assembly: GCF_014176215.1. Taxonomy (NCBI): domain Eukaryota; kingdom Metazoa; phylum Chordata; class Mammalia; order Chiroptera; family Pteropodidae; genus Rousettus; species Rousettus aegyptiacus. The sequence goes on from NW_023416308.1 coordinate 84,492,484, forward strand.
CCACCTCCGGTCCAGCCCAGGGCCTGCAGAGAGTTAGTTCTCAATAAGGATATGCCGAGTGGATGTGGTCCTACTTGGGATGGGGGTCTCAGCTCACAAGCGATCTGCAGTGTATGAAGAAACAGAGAAGCATGTAGATAATACTAGGACAGTAAGATTGAGGAAAAGACAGAGAAATTGGCAACTAAAGGACAGGAGAGTGAAGAAGTACAAATTGCCATTTATAAAAATAGTCACAGGGATGTAAAGTACAGCAAAGGGATTATAGTCAATAATATTGTAATAACTATGTACAGTGTCAGACAGGTGCTAGACTGATTGGGATGATCACGTTGTAAGGTACATAAATGTCTAATCACTATGTTGTACACCTGAAACTAATATAATATTGTATGTCAAGTGCAATTGAAAAAATAAATTTAAAGAAAGAAATTTCTAAAAAGAAAATAATAAGAGCTGATTCTTTCCAGAACGTCCATGGGGATTGTCCATCCCCGGTTCCATTAATTCTGGTAGGAGTGGGAGACCATGTAGTGTCTGCAGAGATGACCTACCTCTCTCACTCCGTTAATTGGACTGGAGATTGGATTCTTTCTTGACACATCAGATTCTTCCTTGGAGTTGGAGCCTGGAGACACCATTGAGCTGCATGAGGACAAAAGCCAATATATAGAGAGAGAAAGTCAAGAGAGAGGGAATGAGGGGGAGAGAATTTAGAGAAATAAGATTCTATGAGTCTGAGAAAGTTACCTTGGGGAGAAAGAAAGTAGCCACTTCATTCCATGATGTCATTTTTGTTCTTGGTTCTAGTCTTTTTCATTTGTAAGTCTGAGACCCAGCTGTAACATCTGCTCTTAGACTCTGTGAGATGTTTCTGGATTCTTCTCATGTACTTCCCTTTCTTATGAGCTAGGTGTAGTAACTTTCTGCTGCTGGCTCTCAACTGTCTGGGGTGGGGCTGCTTCTATTTTAACAAGGGAACCCTTTTTAAGGAAGATTTGCATTGGAGAAGGTTACAACCCCTTCCTGAAACCCACGAATTAGAAACAGAGGGCCACCACGTCCTGTGGACAGGGAGATGCCAGCCAACGGCACTGTTCCCTTTGCTAAATGACCCCTGACTCACACTGCCAGCCACCAATTTCATAAAGCCTTCCCAGGTCTTGCCTGGAATTTGTGATTGTTCTGATGAGATTGGTGCCAAGATTTTTCTGAATGGAAACTCCATCTGGCTTTGGAAAGAGTGTTCACGTGGATTCAGGGTTTCCATGAGTAACAACCATAGACCATCCAAAACATACATTTACTTTGCCAAGTTTCCGTGGGTGGGTGAACAAAAGAGACCCAGAGGACCATATTCTTGGCCATCACCGTTGAAACACAGCACAGGAGGGATGAGCCCTGAACCTGGCTGTCTTGCTTTTTATTTAGCAGGTGGATGTGCTCTGGATTGTATATTCCTGCGTGTGTGTCTGAAGCGAAGGATGACTAAAGGAGCAAGAGAAGGTTGGTGGAGCTATTACGAAAAGAGGAAAAGCAAAGAGGTGATGATATCAAGCAATCATGGAGAAAGAATGTCCAGAAATGTGTTTCCACCCAATTCTCTCCATTCCTTTGGGACAGAATGTTGTGTCTATTTCTTCCTTGGAGCAATTTCCAATGCTGGCCACCTAACAGAATCACCTGTGAAGCTTGCTAAACAGTGCAGGTACCTGGCTGACTACAAGGTGGGGCCTCTCAGGCTACACTCTAGAATGGTCCTTGCTGAAGATTCTGTTATTGTCAAGGCTCAAAAAAAGCTCTCCTCTCATCCCATCCCATCAGCCTTTCTTCCCATCTGTGGAACAGCACAGCCAGGCCAGCTGTGCTTTCTTTCCCACAGAAGTGGTTGGAAGCTGCTAGGATAGTGGAAAGACAGCTGGACTTGGTGCTAGAATATCCTGGGTTTAGGGTTTGGCTCTGATCCTAACTGTCACGACCTGAATATCCCAGAGTTCTCTAGTCTATGGGCACATTAGCACCCAAACCACAGGCTCGTAGCCCACACCTCCTGTCACTAGGAAGATAATTCAGGAAGCCCCCAAGGGATGTGTTCGTAAATCTGAGATTCGGTCCTTGTTTCCGGTCAACTTTCCTACCATTATCTCTGAGATAGCTGTGTCATCTTGATGATAATGAGCTAAGATTTAGCAATCGGTGTTCTCAACTGCCTTGCAGGGTGTTTCCAGTTAAGCGGGGGTGGTAGCTGCTGTTTTCTGCTTATGTTAACAAAGAGAAATGAACTACTTATACAAACGACAACACAAGTGCATCTCAAACGCCTTATGCTAAGTGAAAGAAGCCAGGCTCGAAAGACTACATAATAATTCCATTTATATGACCTTCTAGAAAAAGTAAAACTATAGGGACTACAAACAGATCATTGGTTTCCAGAGGCTGAAATGGGGGTAGGGGTTGACTATAAAGGGGTACAGGGATATGTGGGGGATTCTTTATCTCTATTGTGGTGGTAGGCAGAGGATGTTGATAAACATTTGACAAAACTTGTAGAACTGTAGAACTGTATACTAGAAAAATGAAATTAATGTACATAAATAAATTATACCCAAATTCAAAGACAATAGGGTAAAGAAGAAGTAACATATCCTGCTCAAGGTCAGAGCCAGAGTTTCCAGTAGGTGCGTTAAACTCCTGGATCCAGACTTTGAATTATTCTGCAGCTCAGCAGCTCACAAACTCAGGCAGCTCCACAGGTGAAGGGAGGCACTTCTCAGGAAAGAGGTCTCTGCCTGTGGTCAGGGATGTCGGACAAAGTAGCCAGCTGTGAGGACATTGTGTGTGATATGGGGAAAAGAGCTGTATTCTAATCATGGTTTTGTTACCGTCTAGATTTATAATCTTGGATAAGCTAATTTATCTCTCTAAACCTTAGTTTTCTAATTTTTAAAATAATTTCTCCTTTGTTAAAGAGAGCAATACAAGCTGATCTTAAGAAACAAGTCCTTGTTAGGAAGCACTACCATGTGCTTGTAAAGGGCAGAGGCCCTGTACAAATCCCAGCCCTGCATTACTTTCCAGCCAGGTGACTGGGACAAATCTCTCTACTTTTCTGAGCCCCACTTTCCTCATCTATAACAGGAGGACAGGAACTGCATCTACCTCATGGAACTGTTGTAAGTCTTACAGGAAATATTTCATTCAGGCCCTCAGCAAAGGACCTGGCCTGTGGTAAGCATCGATGAGTGTTAGCTGTTATATTATCATCCTCAGCATCATTACCAGGCTTGGCCAACAAAGCTCTTGTGAAGAGAGCAGGGAACAGAGCTCCCTTTGTGTATGCTCAGCTGGGGCTCAAGGGAAAACGGTGAGGGGAGTGTCCACAGTAATTCTGCTTAGACCAGGAAGGGTTATGGAAGGCCTTGGTACAGATAACTCTTTTCTGTTTATGCGAGCAAACTTTTATCTGCCTTGGCTCATAGTGTTGCCAGGATGGCTGGGTCAGAAGAAGTTCACATAATAAACATGCCCCTATCCATGCGTAGGTCCTGTTGCTGAGGCTCCTACAACTTAGACTCCTTTTCTTTTCTTGCTCAGGGTCTACACATCCCTTCCTGCAGTATGATTTTCACCCGACCCTCTGATGAAATGTGAACGAGATTCAAAAAGAGACTTGCTCAAAGTCCCACTGTTAATGGGAGAGAGACTTCTTATGATTGGAGCAGTTTGGATAGATACTGCTGAAACTGTGTCTTTTATTCCTTTGGCTGTTCCTTCTTGATCTGAAGCAGACACTTGGAGTGAGTCTATCTGCTTAATGTCTCTGCAAGATGATAACCCCTTGCTAGTTCGACTATGCTGCTTTGGAAGTTCACCCCACTGGCCTCGAGGCTGGCCAACACCGCCAGGCAGCACAAGCGGCACCCATCATCTTTTTTGGCTGGTGACTCTCAAATGTTAGCGGGCATTGGGATTGCCTGGGGGCAGGGAGAATGAGTGTTAAACACAGGCTCCTATACTTTGCAGCTCTAACAATTTCCCAGGTGATGCCAATACTACCCATTCAAGACCCAAATCTTTAGAATCTCTATTCTTAATTATTGAGGGAGAGACCAAGCTTCACCAGTGATCAGAAGATGGTGATAGAGTTGCTGATAGCATCCCAGTCCAAGCAAAAGAGAGATTGTGGCTGCAGAAAAAGTGGAAAGTGCTTTCCAAATTTTACACTCTACTCTGTGCCAGCAGCTACCACTAAACATTCTTGATTGGGTTTAAATTACAGGACGAAGAGAAGAGAAACTGGTGAAAGATCTGCTCAAGTAAAGGGACCCCTGAAGAGGGTCCCAGAAACCAAGTGGACAAAGAAAGATGTTTACAGAATACAGCTGATATTCAAAGGGCAGAGAAGAAAAAACAGGCTGAGTGTCACATGCAAGGTAAGGTGAAGTCAGAAAAAGGGAGACAATAGAAAGAGAGCAGATAGGAAACGGGGTTAGATGTGCTAACGGACACGGGTTAGGGCAACGTGAATCTGTGTTATGATCCTAAGTGAAAGATGCAGTGTAGACCCAGATCGGTAACGGGTTAAACGGGTGCTGGAGAGCAGCCTGCTTTTATGAGCTGATGGCTGAATAAATCCTAGAGTGGGCAGCTGATGGTTTAAGGAACCAGACTAGACAGAATGATTCTCTTCAAACTTAGATGAGCAGATATTATGTTTTAAGAATCACATTTTATAAAACTACAATGAGATATTATTTTCACCTGTAAAAAGAATGAGGCACCTCTATCTCTTCTCCTTCATTCATGCATCATTCATTCTACAGATATTTATTGGGTGCTCTGTTTAAAGAGCTGGGAATAAGATGAATAAAACAGCAAAGCCTGTTTTCACAGAGCTTACATTCCACAGGATAGAGAGAGGCCTCTAAATGTACACACACATACACACACACACATACACACACTCACAGAGAGAGAGACAGAGAGACCCAGTGAGTGGGTTGCTTATAAACACATTTTATATTTATAGTTCAGGTGTTGATCAATGCTATGGAGAAAAGGCAGAACGAGAACTGAAAAGGATAAAGGAGAGTTGCTGTTTTATATCTATCTGCTTTGGAGAGACTTTTCTGATAAGGTGACATTTGAACAGACATGAAGAAATTGAGGAATGGCATCTGGTAAGGATCTAGCATCTACAATAGGTAAAGAACTCTTATGACTCAACAACAGAAAGATGAACAACCCAATTTTTAAAATGAGCAAAGGACTTAATAGACATTTCTCTAAAGAACATAAACAAATGACCAACAAACACATAAAAAGACACTCAGCAGCTTATACCTTACATCTAATATCATTAGTCACTAAAGGAATGCAAATTAAAACTACTTCGCACTCATTAAAATGGCTATTATTTAAAATTTTTTAAAAAATAAGTATTGGTGAGGATGTAGAGAAGTTGGAACCTTCGTGCATTGCTGGTGGGAATGTAAAATGGTTCAGTCACTTGGAAAACATCTTTGCAGTTTCTCGAAAAGTTTACCATTATGAATGTCATTACCATATGACTCAGCAGTTCTAATCCTAGAACTGAAAATTAGTACTCAAACAAGTACATGTGCACACATGTTCATTGCAACACTGTTCACAACAGCCAACGGGTGCAAGCAGCCCAAATGTCCGTCGGGATGAATGGATAAACAAAGTGTGGTATATTCATGCAGTGGAATATTATTCAGCCTGAACAAGAAATGAAGTACTGACACATGCTACGACATGAAAAAACCTTCGAAATATGATGCTAAGTGAAAGAAGTCAGACACCAAAAGTCGCGCATATTGTATGATTCCATGTATATGAAATATCTAGAACGGATAAATACATCGTGACAGAATGTGGATTGGTGACGGCCTGGGGCTTAGCGGGGTTGGGCGGTGGGGCAGGGAGAAAATGCTTAATGTGGTTGTGCTTTGGAACTAGATAGAGGTTGTGATTGTGCACATCGTGAATGCACTGAGTGCTAATTTTAAAATTATTCATTTATGTTGTATGAATTTCACCTCAATTAGTTATTAGAAAAAAAAAAAGTGAGGAACAGCAAGATCCCCAAGATAAGCAGCTAAGGCAAAAAGGAAAAGTACAAAACGTGTGTGTACATTACTGTGCATCCGTCAGCATGAAATGTCCCCTACTGACCCTCTGTCCCTGATGAACTTTGTAACATATGCATGTATTATCTATGCAAAAAATTAAAAGTAAATTAATGAGTTATTTTTAAATGCAGCACTGACTTTAGAGTCAGACTCTGTGTCCCGTTAAGTCTGCCTTTCTTTGGTTCTCGAGATATTTAAAGTGCCTCCCCAGCTGCTGCTAAAGACAGTTTGGTTCCCTTCCGTTTGGTCCATCACACCCAGCAGCCCCTCAGCTCCACTCCCCTCCCAAGGCCTCTACTCCAAGTCTGTCTTCATTATCTGCACATAAACTCTTCCAAGGGGACTTCTGGCCTCCATGCACGCTCCCTTTTTATCCAATCGTCCATGATCTCTTTAAACCCACCGGAACTCTGAATTCCTATTTCTCCTGTCTGGAGGTCCCCGCTCTGGTGGACAGCAGAATGGCAGCATGCTGGAGCCACCTGGATGCTCATGGTTCATCCAGCTCCAGGCGGTCACGTGAAGGTCTTATCAAACAAAACACCCCTCTCCCATAGAAGGGCAGAAAGCAGACCCAGCAAAGTGTAATTAGTGTGGGTTCCATGGAACTAAAATCGTATGTTAGTGCATATATTTGATGAGTTTTAGAAAAATTGCAAATAAAAAACTCTAAGAAAATGGTTCATGTAATCATTTCATGGGTCTCTCTTTTTACCATATATAAGCTCACTATTACTATATTTTTAATTATTTTCTGTACTAAAATCATACTTCAGAAACAAATATTAAATGTCCTAATCCCAAGCGATGTTAGAGAACAGAAAGGACTCCGTCACCTTGTGCCAACAGAGCCAACCACTAAGCGCAGAGCATTGCGGTGGAGAAATACTGGCTATTTTATTTACCAATGGCGTCATCCAGGAGAATGGGAAACGAATGCACAAAAGCTGAACACCCCGATGGTGTGTAGGTTACAGGTTACACAGGGCAAAATCACAAGACACTGTGGGTTGGGGGTTTGAGGTTGCGCTGGGAACTGATCGGTTGGAGGGGAGGTATGGGTAATAGATCATTTCTTCAGGTTGAGGATAGTTCTGAAGTCTTTTCCAGTGTCCCTCTGTCCCAGTGTCATGGGAAAGTAGCCAGGGGTCAGTCCACCTTAGGGCTCAGGAGCTGAAACATAGCTTAGGTCCAGATGTTCTCTTCAGCCTGCCAGAGGTCCACACCTTGCGACCATTAGTCAGGTCTGGGCTATGTCTTCTGCTGCCTCGGGGGTTGTTGATTATCTGGGGGAACATCTAGGTCTCTGAGGGCTAGAGAGAGAGAGAGAGAGGGATGGATATATGATTTCTAGAGCTAGGATTTAAAACTAAATTTTAACAAAGTTATAAGGACCCTCGGTCTCAGAGGGAAAAGGCATAGTTTTTATTTCTGTAGAAAAGAACGTAAAGCCATTTAGTTTTGCCAATCTTTACTGTGCACTAAAGGATACAAACAGAAAACAGTGACTTTTGTTTCTATGTGGAACTGATTTTTTCCTTGTGTATGTGGAACCCACAATAGAGAGGAGGTTTTACTCAAAATTCGAGTGATATGTAGTGGCCATAGTTATTAATATTAATATTGGCCAGTATTCCTCAACACTGGCTAGCACGTTAGAATTTTCTGGGAAGCTTTGAAACTATCAATGTCTGGTCCTCACATCAGAAATTCTGCCACAATAAATTCTTGGGCCTAGAATCGTGGCTTTTATTACTTTGTGTGTGTGTGTGTGTGGAAAAAGTGTCTCAATAAGTTTTCCCTTTCACTTTCTGACAAACAAGCGTAACTTCTCAATATCTTTTAACAGGTACTTTCAGTCCATGAATTGTATCCTCACATAAAAGCCAGATATTAACATTCACTGAGAGTAAGAATGAGACACATGAATAAGAATGAGAGAAGTCAACAACGACCTGTCGAAGAAAGACCTGCTTCAGGACTGGATATTTCCCCCACTCTTTATACTAATTGAGGAAGAAACAATTATAATTACCATGGTGGGACAGTCTCTTCTCACAGTTGTTGTTTTTCTTTTTTAGCAGAGGTGAAAAATGAGTGTTGACGTATTCTTACCTCTGAACTGGTTAAAAAATTGGGGCGGGGAGGGCAACTAGATGCCACGCTCCGGGTAGCTGGGGTGGCTTTGGTGTACATTGCTTTGGATCAAGAGTGAACGTGGACACTGGGGAGACTGGCCACCCCCGGCGTCTGCTTGGAGGAAAGAGACTGGGGAGAAAAAAATGGGGAGGTGGTTGCAGAGACAGGAAACCAGGAGTCTGACACCCACTGTCTTCCCGGGCACCAGTCTCAAAACCTCGTTACCTCACTGCTGCAGCCCCTCAGCTCCTCCTCACTCCCAAGGCCTCTACTCCAAGCCTGTCCCCATTATCCACACATGAAATCTTCAACGGGGTCTTCCGGCCTCCACTCGCATCCCATTGGTTCCATTCTTTAATCCGGCACCATTTAATGTAAATGTTATTTATAATTTTCTAGTACTCACATTAAAATAGAGACCGGTACAATACGTTTTAATAATATATTTTATTTAATGCACCCGAAATACTATCATTACAATATATATTTAATATAGACTTATCAATGAGATGTTCTACATTATTCTAGTTTGTTTGTTTTACACTAAGTCTTCAAAATTGGATGTGGGCTTTACACTTACAGCACATCGCAATTTGGACTGGCCATGTTTCTAGTGCTCAAAAGTCACAGATGGCTGGTGGCTGCCATATTGGACAACAGAGTTATAATCAGCCACAAAAATGATCTTTTGGCAATTCATAACAGGTCTTTTCATTTCCCCTCTTAAAACTCACTTCCATGGGACATAAAAAAATATCTGTATACCCTTTGGCACACTAATTCCAATTTCCAAGACTCTAGTCTTCAGAAATGTTTAACTAAGTGTAAAAAAGTATATGAACAAATGTATTCATTGTAGCTTCATTCCCACTGGTGAAAGAGTCTGAGTTCTGAAGTCAAAATGCCTGGGTTTGAATCCTGGCTCTGTCACTTAATAACTGCATAGCTTTGAGTAAATTATTAAACCTTTATCCTCATTTCCTCATTTATAATAGAACCTACAACAGTGGACTGTTTACAAAGATCAAATGAAATTACCCACATAAAGCCCTTTTCCTAGTCCTTGGCCCATGACAGATGCTTAATAAACCTTAGTTATCATTACCATTACCAATAAAGAAAAAACCATGACAATAGAAATGTTTGGCAACAGGAAAATGATTTATTGAATTACGGTGCAATCACATGGTTTAAATGACCTGAGAACAGGGACCGTTTGACTTCATATTACACAGCGCCTGGCACAGCGCCTGGCACATGGGAGGCGCCTGGGGAGTATTTGCGGGAAGAATGGCATAGACAGTCTTTAGAACAAATGAAACTGCTCGAAATGTGTAAATATGGAAGGATGGCAGTAAAATATGTACAATGTGATTCTATTTTTGTAGGGGGGAAAGGATGCATCATGTGTATGAAGAGGATGTGTTTTTGATTATATAACCACGAGTAAAGACGGGTAGCAGATCAAACAATGGTTCTGAAGGGGGAGGTTGACGACAGTTAGTTTTTGTTGTCGATCACCTTCTATTATATTTTTGTGCTTGTCTTGTCCCATCCATCCGGCGAATTCCGTGGCTCGTCTTACTCATCTCTGTCTTCCCACTTACCCAACGCTTGTTCTTAGGCGGGCTGGGGGTTAGTAATTGATGCTGAATTGAACTGCTAGTTATTGCTTCCCCTGTTCCCACCCACACTATGAGTCAGTACTTGTCCAAGATCACACAGCTCTTATGAAATGTTCTCATTTTAAATCTAAATCCTGAAATATTGTATTATTAAATATGCTGTCTGACTCGTCTATTCTATTCCCCTCAGGACCTAATGCACAGTGATCCTTAGTAGGTGGGTAGGAAATATTAACTACATAAATGATTTGAACAATAAAAATGCCACAGGAGCCCAGCACTGTTTGAAGCTGCCTTTTCTCAGAGGTTACCGTTCAGGGCCAGGAGAGAAAGACCAGCGAATCCCTGTGAGCTTTCTCCTCTCTCGGTATTTCTCAAGGCTTTCTGTCTAGTAGATTATGGAGATGGCATTAACATGTGCAGAATCTTAACTTCTTGTCTCGGGAGCCAAATATATCTATCGATGCGTCTATGTCACACTTATTTATTCATTCAATACATATTAGAGGAGGCTTACAATATACCTACCAGCTACCATGCCTGGCCCTGAAGACGTAAAAATGAAGAAGGCGAGGGTCCTATTCTTAAGGAGCAGGGTCTTTTGTTCTCACTTTTTTTTTTCTCAGCTTGAGAATTAATACCTAACAGCCTCCTCCAAAAAAATGTTTTTCCCCCCAAGCCTAGAATAAACTCAACTCTAGGCCATTGTGTAGAATGGTGACAGGAGTCCTGGGAGCTGGCCTTCTACTTTGTTTTTTTGACACTCACTCACTGTGTGCACGTCAAGTCCCTCTCTTGTGCCTTGGTTTCTCCTCAGATCCCTGGGGTGCCTACTTACCCTTCCTAACTCTTGGGGGCATTAGAAAGGTCCTGCAGGACGACAGAGGCTGAGAGGGCTTGAAATAAACAGAGCAGGGTGGAAGTGTCGTGCATTCCTTTCATTCTGCCCTGGGCTGTCACCGAGATCTGAAGAGAATCCGGATGTAAGTCAGGTAAAACAGAAATTGTTTTTAACTCTCAGTTAAAACACCTGCCTTTGGGACTTAGATTGAAAATGAAGGCATTTAAAAGGATCCCTGTGATTTTGAACAGGTCCTTTCTCCTTTCTGAGTCTCAGTTTACCCTCCTAGGCAATAGGCAGTGGAGGGTATCTACTGGGAAGACAGTCTTCTACCCTCACACCTACAACTGAAGCAGCCATAATTAAAGAAAATTTCCTCTCATTTTACATATTTGGCTTCAATGTAAACTTTTCTTTTTCTTTCATTTCCTTTCCTTCTCTTCTTGTCTCTCTCTTTCCCTCTCCCTCCCCCGTTTTATTTCTCTTTTCTCTTTTACTTTCTCTCTCTCTCTCTCTCTCTCTCTCTCTCTCTCTCTCTCTCTCTCTCTCTCTCTCTCTTTCTTTCTTTCTCTCTTACTAAGAGCTCCTGGACCTAAAACGAAACAGGAAATAGAATAAAACCCCACTGCTAAATAATCTGTAACATCTTTCTGGCTCTGATTGCCATGTTCACACACACGTGGACCCGTGTGCTATTTGCTTAACATGAGTGCATTCCTCTTCCTCTTGTATGTGTTACATGTGCATGAGGGCAGGGCCTCTGGGTATGGAATTCCACTGTAGAGGAGAATTGGTGATAAGTCTGCAGCCTGGTTGACTTTTATTTTAAAGTGTGCGCTAGGTTTGAACCATAAAAATGCTATAGATGACCTATTTTCACAGCAGAATTCTTGAGTCTGAATAGTGTTTGGCAGTTGAAGGCTGAGAAAGAAATTCAACAGCTGGTCCAAGGAAAACTTCTTCCATATGCAGGAACATGCTTTAGATGCAGGCGGAGGGAGGTTACGGGGTTGTGGGAACAGCGCCACCTTATGGTTCCCGTGGTCACTTTCCTGAGCAGAGCCTGGTTGGTCCCAGAGCAAAGGGTGGGCCCCTAGTGGGTTGCACTTCTGGAATTGGGGATTCTGAATTTTCTGGAAGGGGTTTTCCGAGACCACAGCTTGGGTTTGAGGCCAAGTAAGTCGCTGCCTGGCAGCAAGCCCAGCTGCCTGACCTGGGAGCCTTTCTTTGAAAGCCACCAACCACACTTGCTGCAGCCCATGAAGTCTATGAGGGCGGCTGTGTAGTTGTTGGGACAAGAGTACTGTCACTGGTGAGACAGTGTCTGGGTCGAGAAGAGGAGGGCAGAGTAAGAAAGGAGATGGGACAAACTTCACAAGCGACATGGCTGAGGCAGAGTGGGAAGACGGTTGAGCAGGAGGTACATAGCGGGAGAGGGAGAGGAGGCATCTCCCTGTCTGAAAACTCAGGACCGTGTAAGGAAGAGAGTAGTCTTCCCTTCACCTTGACCTCACTCTGACCCCAATTAGGGCCCTGAGGGAACTCACCTGCTCCATACTTCTCTCATTGCCCTCCCGACCCTGGACCAGGGTTGCTGAAACGATAAAATCAGATGTGAGAGACATAGCCCATCGCCTGGCACACGGAAAGTCCTCGAAGCCTCCCGTGTGCCCCAACCCTCTCCCACTCTGTGGATTAGACATTGGGGCAACAACGACGAACCCAGCACAGCCAGCGTTGGAGCTCATAGCCTGGTGCAGCACTGTTGGGTACCAATGTGACACAAGCCACAGCTGCAAACCACTCATTTAATTTTAACTTTTCTAGTAGCCCACATTAAAGGAAGTAAAAAAAAAAAAGGCGAAATTACTTGCAACAATATATTTTATTTTCACCCAATATATCCATTATCTTGTCATTTCAACATATCATTAAAATGAAAATCGGAAATGAGATATCTTATATTCTTTTTTTCTGTACCAAGTCTTTGAAACTGTGTATTTCACACTCGCAGCTCGCCTTGCTCACTGGCCTCACTCCTAAGGAGACCTGAGGCGGCTGCTCTGTCACTGAGTAACCAATGTGCCCCTTGCTCAGTGCAAATTACACTCTCATGTTGCTCTTGTAGTCCTTTTCTATGAAATAGAAGGCCAGGCTGCTGACCTCTGGTGTTTCTTCCTGGAGAGAAGTTTTACGACCATACAGTGAGGCCTAACCCAGCCCTGCCCAGCCTTGCCTCCCTCACTGGTTGGTAAGAGGCTCAGCAGGGCAGCTTGTGAGAGCTTGCTGGTACACAGGAAGTGCTTTCGAATGAGAGGGACTTCACTTATTTGTGTGTGTGGACTGGTGACCTTGTCCTCCCACCCCAGCTTCCTGAGGATTGCCAGAAGCCATCCTGACTTGTTTACCTGAAGACTCTAGCACTAAAGATGATGCTGACTTTGCTGCTCCCAGATAACGATTCCCTGGCTCATTCGGGGGCCCCTCCCATCTTCCCTGAGCTTGGAAATGTTTTAGGAGGAAATCTACAGTGGGCTCCTCTGACTTTTAGAGCTAGAAGAGCTCTGGGCTCCCTCACCCCAGCACCCTCATGAAAGGCTGTGGGGAAGTGATGTGAGGCTGAAGTCTGAATAAGAGACCCACACCCCATAAATCTCTGTGGTTCAGCCAGTATCTAACTCTCCTTCAAAAGATCCACACCCCTAGCTCTGTCACTAAAAAAACTGGAGACTCAGTCTGGTCTGCTTAAGAAGCCCCACTCAGCATTTCCATGTAAATGGAGCCTGGCTGGACAGCCCCTCACCGACCCAACTCCTAGGCTGGGGGATATTTGCCTACAAATACAAACTTCTCCACAGCCTCATCCTCTTCCTGTACTTTAGGACCCAGACTGGTTAAGTGGGAGTCGATGAAGACCAGCAGTCAACCCCTGCATTTTACCAATGAGGAAACTGAGGCTCAGAGAGGCAGAAAGTTGAAAGTTGCCAGGTCATGGAGCTAGTCAGTGGCAGAGTGTCTCATCTCCCATCCTGGGGTTCTCCCCTCACCTCCCTGAACCCCACCCCAGCACCAGACCATGAAGCCCGGAGGCTCTGTCCCCTTCTGCTGCATTTGCTGGCCACTCGGATCTTTATGGGTAGCCATGGACAAAACCACTCAAACTCAGAAGCCCCAGGGGTTTGACCTCGGGGGTTGGCTGGATGGAGAGGGAGTTACAGAAAACAAGGCCCTGAGTGAGCTGGACTCTGCTGCCCCTGCGTCACCCCAGCGGCTTCACCCCAGTCTCTTTCCCCACCCACAGTCTCCACCTCTTGGCCACCCTGAACCACTTTACTTCCCCAGGGCTTGGCCCCCCAGGCCGCTTCCTGCCTTTGAGAGAAAACTCCCCTCCTTCCCCCCTCTGTATGCAGTCAGTTCTTTTCACCCTCAGAGACCAGTCCAGACATCACGCCCTTCACCCTGCTTCCTGCAGTCATCCCGTTACAGCCACCACCAAGCTCGTGTCTGGCTTCTCCCTGTACAGCCAAGGCCTGGCAGTTTAACGATGGAGGTGTGAATGAGTCCAGGATTCTGGAACATTTCTGTTCCAGACTCACACAGCACTTGAGCTCTCTCCCTTCTCAGTTCCCCAGCGCCATGGTCCTTGCCTGTTTCCCCTCTATTCCAAAGTGCCCCTTCCCTGCAGGAAGGGAGCAGACCCCACTGTTGTACCCTAGTACAGCCCAGGCAAGCAGCCAGGCATTCCCTTTACACCTGGCCAAGAGAGGCCTGGGAAGTTTCTGACAGCTCCCATTAGTCATTCCTGGCTTCCTCCTGGCAAATTTTGTGTACACGAGCACTTTGCAAGATGACCAGGAGGTGGCGCCAAAGTGCTGCCAAGAAAAACGTCCTGGCGGGAGCCTGGATCCCTGTTTCTGAGAGCCTGGGGCTTCCTCCCCACCACACAGTACCAGAGGTGGTCTTGAGTTCTATTGCTATGACCACGGTCCTGCTTTCCAACAACTATGGAGCTATACAGGCTCCTTGATGTTGAAGGCCAGTAAGGCACCATTCATTATTGCTGCCTCGAGCTCAGTGAGTCTGGGGTCTGAGTCACTCTCCAGGGCTTGGCACTAACTGTGTGGGGAACGGAAGGACAGGATGCCATCCAGGGACTGTCAAAGTCCTGCCTACTTCCTGTGCTGGGATTCTCATAATCACAATGATGTCAGTGTCCTAGGGTTAGGGGCTAGAGCCGGTGTGCCTGGAATGCAGTACAATTGTATTGTAACACTGACCCTCAGGGTCATAATCCTTGAGGTAGCTGGGTGGGGGGCAGGAGGGCAGGACTCCACGGGCCAGCAGCCTCCATTAACGAGCAGCCTCATTGATTGTATAATAATCATTTTCTGTATTTGCTCAGCATGAACACGGTTGGAATGTGGTTTTCTAGGGCTATACTGTCTGATATGGTAGCCACGAGCCACAGGTGACTATCTAAATTTAAATCAATTAAAATACCATTTAAAATCCAGGTATCACACTATCCACACTTCAGGTAGTTGCCATATTCAATGGCTACATGTGACTTGTAGCTACCTTATAGGACAGCATAGAAATGGACATTTCCATCAATGCAGAAAATGCCATTGGACAGCAACGACCTGGTGCTTACTTTAACTTTTTCTGCATAGGGCGTGCTTAGAATTTCAGTTCCTGACTCTGTAGCACACTGTCTTCCACCGATACGGTTGTGGTAATAAGGAAGTGTGGTTGACAGACCTATAATCAAATCCTAACCTTGCCATTTGCTGGGGAGAGGTCGCCTCGCCTCTCTCTGCCTCTGTTTTCTCATCTATGAAATGGGAATGTTACCCAGCTCCCACGGTTATTGGGAGAATGAAATGAGGGAGGGCCGGTGAATCACCAAACACAGTGCCCAGCACCCAGTTTTATGGCCTGGCCACCCCCACCCCGACTTTGTCTTCTCGCATCCACTTGCCCACAAGCCCTTATCACTGGTCTGTACTGTGTCCAACCTGAGTCAGGTTCCATAGCTTATTCAAGGAGAGCACAAGGCTTGACTCTTACCTAGAAGGAGATGGCAATCTAGGTGGGAGGGCAAGATAAGCGCCATGAAGCAACCTGAAAACGATTCTTAGGTAATACACGGGGCAGTGTGTCATCCAGCGATGCGGGGCCCACGGATAAGGCGTTTTGTGGGTGGGAGGTTCATTTGCGAAGGCCTCGTAGGGGGAGGGGTGAGAACGGAGCTGGTCTGAAAGGCGGCAGAGGGCGTGGCTGGCAGAGCCCAGGGCAGGGTCCGGGCAGAGTCGCGGCAGTGGACAATGGTGCCGTGGCAGGAGGGCAGCAGGAGCACAGGCGGGCTCAGAGGCTGGTAAGGGAGGCGCCTGCGCCGATGCACAGCGAGAGGCAGCCCTGCAGGGATTTTCCTGGAGAAACTAGGAGCGTTCACTAAAAATAAATAAATAAATAATAAATAAATAAATAAATAGATAGATAGATAGATAGATAAATAAATAAATAGATCGCTCAGCTCTTGTAAGTCAGGTGGAGTTGCTTTGGTTTGATGAAGCAGGTGGTTCCCAGGCAGCTGGAGCCTTGAGCTGAGAAACAGACAGGACTTGGGGAAGATTGTGTTGACCGCGCCTGCAGCAGCATCTGTGAGGGAATTCCTGAAGTCGGGGTGAGCATCAGCAAGGTGTGACCCCAGAGGCCTTCCTGGGGCAGCACAGGGTGCCATCTACTGAGAGCTCTTAACATACTGCGAGCTCGAATTGCTGGATCCCAACACAGTAACCAGAAACAGCGCTCAGCCTGTACAACAAGTCCACCTCGCGTGGGCGTGGACAGTGAGTGGGCACCGGGAGGAAACAGGATGGAGGAGATGCATTTGCAGCATATCAGAATCGGAACCCTGGCCCCTTATTTAGTTGGAAAAAAGAACAGGATGTGGACTGAGACTGGAGGTAGCAGTGAGGAGAGGAGGGAAGTGTCTGCAGAGATGACTGGGTGTCTGAGAAGCAGGACCGAATGCAAAGCCATCGGGCCGAACACGCCCTCCACGGGCACGTCTGTGACACACACACCTACACATGTATAACCCTCCCAACTTACGTACATATGCTAATCATACCCAGAGACCCGTAAGGTAGCACATATATTCACACTTGTGAAAATGCGCACGAATGCACATGCACAGGTACACATCAATGCACATGTGTTGCACGACCCAGCCTATCCTCCTGTCCTGGAGCTGGGGCTGGTGTGGAGTTTACAGCAACCAAGCCAGGAAGTGTCTGTCCTGCCTGGACACTGAGTGCGTTTCAGATGGAGGCTTCTTCAGGCTTTGTTTGTAAATGTTATTTATTTTAGAAAGCTACTTCTCTGTTTTCAAATAAAAAGCTGGGACATGTGGTATTGGATTTCCCTGACCTGACATTGACCTAGAAAAATGTGCTGGCAGGAACAGAAAATACGATGCCCCACCATGCTGGCAGGCACAGTGAGTTTCACTCTTCTTGGCTTCGATTGCAAAGGTTAAGATGCAAGTGAGAGGGGACAATGCCACTTCCCACCCAAGCGGCACTCTCGCACAGAGCTGGGGGTAAGCCGCGGCCCACGTTTGGGGGGGGGCGGGTTCCTGCAGGCCCATGTGCTCATGAACTGGCAGGGGAAATCAAGCAGCTGGGGACAGGGCTCCAAAAGGGCAGCTTGTCATAGGGGCCAGTGACAGGGGCCAGCATGCAAAGAAAGAGCAAGCAGCTCCACCACATGCGAACGTGGATGCGGCCCAGCTATGGGGGTCTCCAGAGTTGTCATCCAGGAAATGGGCAATGCAGCTTCAGCTCTGGGTAAAGTTGGAAGCAGGTTCCTGTCCCCTGCAGGAAAACAGGCTTCCAGGAGGCACGGCTGCCAGGCCCAGATGTAGGTGAAGATGATGGTCTGCGACAGGCCTGCTGAGGGCCTGGGTACTGGCTGTGTAGCACAGGAGCAGAACCAGAGAGCAGGGGCTGAGAGGAACCTGCCTCATGGTGGAAACATGAGCACCCATGGTCTCCTTGGTGGCACTGGGTTCTGGTCTGGTTGGCATCGAAGGAGACTCAAGAAGCAATATGCAATTCATTGCCCCAACCACCGAGCCGCAGAATGCCTCAGAATCCCTCAGCTAAATGGTGCCTTAATTCTATGCCTAAGATCAGGGTTCATATTTGACCACCACCCTCCCGGCCTCTCATGAAGATGAAGTGAGATCTGAAATGTAACGTGCCTAGCCAGGGCCAGTGACACCGGAAGTGCTCAATAAATTTGAGAGGAGACCCTGGGGTCACCACTCACTGGCTGTGTAACCTGGTGCAGGCAACTCCCTCGTGCCTTCATTTCCGTATCTGTAGAATGCAGATAATAAAATGTACCTCATAAAACTGTTGGAGATTAAATGAGTTAATATACATAAAGCACTTTGAACAGTGCCTGACACTTAATAAACACAATTACTGTTTACTATGATATTAAATATTATTCTTAATGATTTACCCATGTATTTGTTCACTTATTCATTAAACGAGTATTTATTTGGGGGGGGGGACTACCATGTTCTAGACACTGGGAATACAACATTGAACAAGAGATAATAAACCCTGTGGTAGGTAGAATGATGGACCCCACCCACACACCCAAAGACATCCATGTCCTGACCCTCAGACGGAGTAAATATGTTATGTTACATGGCAGAGGGGAATTAAGATTGCCAATCAGATGACCAGAAGATAGGGAGATTACCTTGCATTACCCAGATGACTCGATAAAATCATGAGGATCCTGCTAAGTAGAAGAGGGAGGCAAGAGAGGCGGAGTCAGAGAGGACACGTGATAACGAGGCGGAGATCTGAGTGATGGGCGTGCTGGCTTTGAAGATGGGAGGCCAGGAGCCAAGGAATGTGGCCGGCCTGTAGAAGCTGGAAAAGGCCAGGAAACAGATTCTCTTCTGGAGCCTCCAGAGAAGAATGCAGCCTGGAGCCTGACTTCAGCCCAGGGAGACTTCTGACCTCCAGAGCTGTAGGATAAATTTGTGTTGTTTTAAGCCCCTAAGTTTGTAGGAATTTCTTGTAGCTGCAAGTAAATATGAGTGCAAGCTTTCCCTCATGGAGCTCACACTCTTATAGGGGGAGACAGACAATAAGGAAATAAATAAAATACATGCTTCGTGGGATGGGCATTTCCTCTCCTTCCCACGGGGCAGCGAGCTGGCCGCTGAGCACAGAGGTAGCACGGAGCAGGGGCCAGGACAGGCTGGATGCAGCTCGTGAGTCTGCTGTCCTCTGAGCCATGGGCATCCCACTCCTCAAGCCCCTCAGGGTGCACACAGCTGAAGGGCAGGCGCTTCTCCGTCCCAGTGCTCCCGGGCTCTGGTCTGACACACAGCTGCGACTCAGGGGCTCCTGGGCTGCGGGGTGCGCAGGTATTCAGGAGTGGGAGGGGCTTGCTGCCAGAAGGCAGGAGCAATTAGTGTGTTCCCCAGATGCCTACTGGGGGGTGGGGAGGGGGAGAGATGAGAACATGTGATTTGTCAGAGCAAGTCAGGAGTGAAAGCCAAGGCCAGGTGGCCGCTTCTGTGAGAATCTCTCTGGGTTTCTGTAATTACAAGCTCTTGATTGAGCATAATAAGAAGCACTACGAATCCTCCCATTAGGATGCTGTAAAACACCGCTCGGGCTTGGCTTTCATCTTGCCTGGCTGCTTACAAAGCCTTCCTCTTTCATCTTCGAGGCCTTTAATTGGCAGGTCTGAGCCCCGAGAACTACCTCAGGAGGTGGCTGAGGCCTGGGTTGGATTCTACCTCCACAGCCCCTCCCTACTCAAGTCACTGAAGTCTCTTCCATCCCTGGAGTGACACTGAGCAGGGCCCACCACCAGGTGAAGTCTGCCACTCGGGCGCAGCTCATAGACCTTAAGTGAACGATGCCTTGCAGCTCATGCTCAGGAATCCGGGTTGTGCGCTGCCCCAAGTGTCTACCTCAAAGAGGCATCGTCCACGTAGTAAGTGCACACTAATTATGTGAGAGCGTGCTGGGTGGCACTGAGGCTCGGGGTCCCCAGATAAGTAGCAGAGGAGAGCCATCTTTGACCTAAATTTGCAGAGGCACTCAGGCCCTTGCACAAACTCTGTGCACATGGGTGCATACTGTCTCACCTGTCCTCTACCTGCTCTTTTCAATCTTGCCTCCAGATGTCCCTTAATACCGGATTCCCATGAACTTGATGTGGCTGCCTCATCTGTAGGGGCGAGGGGATTGGTGGGGGTGGGGAACAGTGGCACTCAGAGTGCGCTTGCTCCTGGCCACAAGTGTGTTCCTGTGGTGTGTGTGTATATGGCTAACCAGTTAGACACAATTTTCAGTAATATGTGTCTCGGTTTGGGTTTCCCCAAAATTAACACCTGAGATCAAAAAGTTGAGTGCAGGTAGTTTACCCTAGGTGACCCTGAGGAATGCCGATGGGGAAATGGGAAATGGAAAGAAAGAAAGCTGGAAGAAGGTGATTAATCTGGCTAGTTATCACTGCAGGCAGCTGGAGCTTAGCTCCCCAGGGGCCCTGGGAAACGGAGGAGAACATGTCTCCCTGAGGGGCAAGGGAGCCTCCCACCCATCAGGGCTGGTTCTGCTGCTCTTCAGAGCAAGGGCGTTCCAGCACTTCCTGTCGGTCCTTTGGCTCCAGTGGCCAGAGAAAGTCCTGAGGTGGAGTCCCAGGGGCTGGGTGGGTAGCCAGGCTGGAGTGTAAGGAAATAATAAATGTTGAGGGGATAGAGTGGGACACTGTAGAGTCTGTTACGGTACACCTCTAGATTTTGTATGTCTTCTCTTTAATCTCTTTTTTTTCTTTAACGATTAACCTTACAGGTGACAACCCAATCCAGAGCACGTTCATCTGAGAATGATTTCTTGCATGAGTTCCCATCTTTGTCACAGTTTAATGATCACTACATCAGCAATTCTACATTTCTATAAGTACCAAATGCTTGTGTTCTAAGTAAGTGCATGAAGAATAACGACAAAGGCTAACACTTATAAACACACCATGGGCCAGTTTTACTTCATCCCCAAGCAATGCTATGAGGTAGATATTATTACTGTTTTTGCTCTTCTGCAGGTAAAGAAATGGAGGCCCAGGGAGGTTAAGTAATTTGCTGGAGGACACAGCAAAGCTTGGCCTTCTTGCTGCAGAGTACATTCTCCTTATTAGCCTGGCAGTTAATGCCCATGTGATTGCTTAAAATGGTCTCTCAGCTGACTGATGAAAGCCCGAACTTGACATATTAAAGGGAGTTGAGGTCAGTATTACTGTACAAAACTGTAGAGTTTTCAAATTTAAATATATCAACACCAGTGTGGTACAAAATAGTTTATGGTTGTAGTGGTAGAAATTTTTATCTATTAATTCAGGTAGTTGGGCTAGAAACATACATTTCACAATTTCCCTTGCCTGAAAAGAGTATTATTTTAAGAAACACCCCACTGAATGAGGAAAATTAATCTCGGCCAATTCAGGGGCTGCCTTCAGCCTTTCCCTAGGGCCGAGGAGGGTGTTTAGTGCCAGATATTGGGGAAGGGGGTTGAGCAGTGTGTCCACACTGAGAGGGCTTCCTTGCCACTTGTTACTGGGTCACTTGTCCACCCCATCTCCCGCACTCGGACCCAGAATTTTCTGTGGGTCTGTTGGCTCTCAGAGACAGGAGTATCACCCTAATACTCCCGGCCACACCGAAAGCAAAGGTCCAGTTTCCCTCTGCTCTCCGAGATTAATCCCTACATCTATATGCGACCCGTCATGTCCCCCCATCCACGCCCACAAGAAAGCAAGAAAGGGACTCTGCCTGGGAAGGGGAGGGGAGGGGAGGGGAGGGGAGGGGAGGGGAGGGGAGAAAGCAGCGCAGTGGCCCCTGAGCAGACACCACTCTGCCCTTGTCCTAGCCCCTCTCTCGATTCTCTGTTTCTCCCATCAAGGAGGCTTTTCTTTTATTCTTTCAAGGGTGAGAAAAATAGCTCTGTCTAGCAACTGTATACTTCCAAATCGGGTGTATTATCCATCCCAGATTCCTTTCTGTTCCACAGCTTTAGCTGTCTACTGCTGCATGACCAACTAGCCCAAAATTTAGCAGTGCTTTTTATTCTGATCTAGGGTTGCCAGATGAAATATAGTGGATATTTACACTGTAAATACTCAAAATATCTTTTGATATTTAAAAAAAATAAAAAATTTTCTTGAAATACGGTACAGATAAAAATTTAATCCCAGTTAAATTTAAATATTAGATAAACAATGGATAATTTTTTAGTATAAGTAAGTCCCATGCAATATTTGGAACATATACTAAAAAATTATTCATCATTAATCTGAAATTCAAATTTAACTGGACACCCTGTATTTTTATTTGCTAATCCTAGCAACCCTATTTTGGTCATAGTTTTGTGGGTCAGGAATTGGGGTGGAGTTTAGCCAGGTGGAAGGATGCCCTTTTGTGGTGGCTTTTGATGCACGTCTGATGCCTGGGTGCTCATAGCTTCACTCTCTTCACATGAAGTCACATCCTCCAGGCTTTTCCACGCAGTTAAAATGACCACAGAATGGCAGCCTCAGGTAGTCAGGCTTCTTACACGGAAGCTCTGGGACCTGGCTGCAGGAACAGGAAATGGAAGCTGCTAGTCTACTGAGTCTTGGGCCTGGCTGCCTTCTTCTAATTGTCAAGCAATCACAAAATTCACCTGCTTTCAACAGGAGGGGGCGCAGACCCGCCACCTCCTAATGGGAGCAGTGGTCAAGAATTTGCAGTCATCTTTAATCTAGCGTGCCCACTGAGAAGGAATAGATTTCCTGCCACCCCAAAGCTTAATGTCACCGGTGTCTCCCTCTTACCTCATCCCTTTCTTGAGGCAATAACTGTTCAGTCTAGCTGCTATCTGACCGGGTGAACAGTTCTAGAAAAAGAGGACAGGACATTTACAAGGGTAGAGAAACCTTGGTTAATATTTCAATATGTCATTCTGCTCTGCAAACAAAAATTGATAGGGTCGAATAATATATAATGATTGAGAAAGAGATAGTAGTCTTCCCTTATCCGTGGTTGGTTTTCCGCAGTTTCGGTTACACGTGGTCAACAGCGGTCCAAAAATATTAAATGGACAAATCCAGAAATAGGTAATTCCAAAGTTTTAAATCGTGCACCATTCTGAGGAACATAATGAAATCTTGCGAGTCCCACTCCACCCCACCCAAGTTGTAGAAAATATGCTCCCGCCTGTTAGTCGCTTAGTGGTCATCTTGGGTATCAGAGCAACTGTCTCGGTACTGCGGTGCTTGTGTTCAGGTGACCCTTATTTTACTTAATAATGGCCCCAAAACACAAGAGTAGTGCTGCCCATAACTCGGGCATGCTAACGAGAAGCCGAAAGTGCTCGTTATGTCCAGCCAGAAGGGCGATAGGTGAACGCCCATCCCTGTCCACATCGCAATGCCTCTGTCATTCATTAGCCTCACTTTAGCCACGTCATGCGAGCATTTTATCTTCTCTCCTCATCACAAGGAGGGTGAGTACAGAACAATATTTTGGGAGAGACCACACCACATAACTTTTATTACAGCACATTGTTTTATTTTATGATTGTTGTTGTTAATCTCTTACTGTGACTAATAATATTAAATTTTATCTCATATGTGGAGGAAAGAACACAGTCTATACAGGGTTCCGTACCACCTGTGGTTTCAGGCATCCATTGGGGTTCTTGGAACATAGGGTAAAGGGGGGCTTCTGAATTCATAAAGTGTGAGGTGTAAAATGTAGGTTATGAAAATGTGTCTACAGTATGATGTTTGAAAAAATGTTACTATATAAATACTGGAGAGCTGTTATCAAAAATATTAGCAGTGCTTTATCTGTGAAAGGTGCGATTCTGGTACATTCAGATATTTCTGCTCGTGTATGTTTTTGCTATTTTATAAAATGAATATGTGTCACTTTTTCTAAAGGAAAAAAGAGAGGTTATCATAAAACAAAAAAGAATCCACTGTCCTCTGAATTTTTAACCAGTTGGCTCTTTGTACAAATTCTGTTGAGCTTCAAACCTGTACTAGTTACCACTCTAAGTCACTGAGATTCTGCCATGAACAAGTCAGACAAGGTCATTCCCAGAGCCTTTGGGGAGAGCATAGCCCCACCAATACTTTGAGACTTCCAGTCTCCAAAATTTGAGAGAATAAATTTCTGTTGTTTTAAATCACCTAGGTTGTGCTAATTTATTATGGCAGTCCTGGGCAAGGAATACAACTCCTTTATTCCTTGACTCTTATTAACCAATGATACAGATTTCCACTTTGGAAATAAGCAATCTAATCATCTCTATTTTACAGTTGGGGAAACTGAGATTCTGTGAAGATCAGTAGCTTGTCTCAGACTCCACAGAGCGTGGCTTCCATAGCAAGCCAGGACTCAAACTCTGGTCTCTCTAGCCCCCAAGTTTTGGCTCTCTCTATGGTGCCACAGCTTATAAACCTGGCTTTATAGCAGTTTCTATGAAGTCTCATGCACCTGTTTCTAAGGTCACTGCTCTTTTTTCAACCATAACCCTGCAGTGACAAAGAAATCAGCCCTGGGGGCCACTCCATGGCAGGAGCCCCTCCTCTTGGCTAACAACAAAGGAAGTATCCTTGCATTAGGCCCTGCCCTTTCCTGCCTCTCTGACGGACTGATAAATCCAAGCTGAGATAAATGGGACTCAGACAGCAGTTTCCATATGAGCTTAGTGCCATTTGTATCTGCAGCTGTTATTAGGCCTTCATCATCGTTTTGTTGAGGACAGGGTATATGCCTCCCTCAAGAAAATACAACCTTTCTTCGGGCCAGGCTAGGAGGGACTTGTCATTTCTTTTCTTCCCCATCCCCTCCCCTCCCCCCATTAGATTTTAAAATGAATATATCCTTTTTGGAAAAAAATAAGAAAAGATAATTAAATTGCTTATGTAGCCACCAGTAGTTTGCTATTTATAAATGTCCAGAAGGGGGAAAAAACTATATTCATATACATCTGTTTATGCTATATATATAGACACATAAATTCACAAAACTAATTCAACTAGGTTTAAAAATGAACATTTATATATAGACTCTCCTTCCTCTTGGAAAAATCTGGCCATTAGAGCAACTTTGTGTTCTATCCTAAGGATTTCCCCAGGTCATTAAAAATTCTTTATAAATATCATTTTTTTTTAATGTTGCATGCTATTCTGTCAAGTGGATCCTCACTTAGTAGTCATTTACTATCTATTACTAAACATGCAGGTTGTTTCTACTGTTTCATTAAATTAAAAAAAAAATGAGCATACTTGACATAAGTCTTTGTGTACCTTTCTGATTATGCCCTTGGTGCAAAATTACTGGGTCCAAGGTTATGAACATAACTTTTTTACAGCTTTATTGAAGTATAATTTACATAACATAAAATCTACCCATAGGAAGAACATAGTTCAGTGATTTTTAATGTTGTTGTGCAACCATCCCCACAATCCAGTTTTAGAACATTTCTGTCGCCCCAAAACATTTCCTCATGTTCATTCGCCATCAAACTCACTCCCACTCCGTCCCTAGACAATCGCTCATCTACTTTCTGTCTCTATAGATTTTCCTTTTGTGGATATTTCAGATAAACAAAATCATATAAAATGTATTTTTGTTTTCTGTGTGGCTTCTTTCAACGAGCATATTGTTTTTGTGGTCCAGTAATTTTGTACCATGAATCGGATCTTTGTTCATTTTGACTGCTGAGTAGTATCTCATTGTATAGATGTATTACATTTTGTTCATTTATTCATTGGTCCATGGAAATTTGGATTGTTTCCAGTTTTTGTCTATTAGGAATAATACTGCTATGAAGATTTGACTCAAGTATGAACATGTCTTCATTTCTCTTGGGCAGATACCTAGAAGTGGGTCATATGGCAAGTGTATGTTTACCTTTTTAAGAAGCCGCCATAGTGTTTTCCAAAGTGGCTGCACAATTTAACGTTTGCACCAGCAATGTACAAAGGTTATGCTTTTTCACATCCTTACCAACACTTGTCCTTTTGATTGGAGCCATTCTGATAGGTATGCATCGATGTCTCTTTGTGGTTTGAATTTACCTTTTCCTAATAACTAATGATGGCGAACATCTTTTCACGTGCTTATTAGCCATTTGTATATATTCTTTGGAGAAATATCCATTCAAATCTTTTGCTTATTTTTTAATTGGATTGTTTATCTTCTTATTGTGCTTTATAGATTCTGAAAACAAGTCCTTTATCAGATATCTGATTTGCAAATTCTATGGGTCTGGGGTTTACCTTTTTTAAAAAAAAAAAAAAATGATGTTTGTTGATAACCAAAAGTTTTTACCTTTGATAAAGTTCAATTTATTGTCTTTTGAATCACCTTTTTTTGTGACTTGTCTAAGAAAGCTTTGCCTAATATAGGGTCATAAAGATTTTCTCCTCTGCTTTTCTCTAGAAGTTTTTTTGAACATAATTTGAAAATAATTTTTATTTATTTTTCATTGTGAATACAATCCATGGTAATATAAAAAATTAGAAACTATAAGTGAACAAAAGAAAACAGATCACTCATAATCCCATTACCTAGAGATTAGCCACTATTAATGTTTTGTTACATATATCTGTACTGGTTATCTATTGCTGCCTAACCAATTATTCTGAAGACATACAGCTTAAAACAAGACGTGCTTATTATCTCAAAGTGCCCGTGGATCAGGAATCTGGGAGCACTTTTCCGGGTGTCACGATCACTCACAAGCCTGTGACTAAGGTGTCCGTAGGACAGCAGTCTTGACTGGGAGAGAACGCATTTCCAAGTTCATTCCTATGGCTGCGGGTAGGCCTCAAATCCTTGCAGGCTTTTGGTTGGGGACATCAATTTCTTGTCACATGGGCTTCTCCATAGGGCAATTTGCAACATGGCAGCTAGCTTCCTTGAGAGCAAGAGGAGAGCGCATGCCCAAACAGAAGCCACAGTCTTTTTGTTACCTTGTCTTAAAAGTAACATTCCATCATTTTGTGCCCTGTTTTATTCAGAGAGGTGAGGCACTAGGTCCAGCCCTCTTTCAAGGCGAGAAGGTTACACAAAGGTATGAATACTAGCAGGTGGGGGTCATTGGGGGCCACTCTGAAAGCTGCCACAATGTCCTTCTTACTTGTTTTCTGTTCTTCTGATGTATTAGGTAGTACATCTTTTCCTGTGGAACATACAGATGCAGGGGCCCTTTTCTAGATTCTAGATTCTACTGGGTCAGAATCTCCATGGGTGGGAACTCTCTCTCTCTCTGTAAGTCTTTTAAACACTTCATAGATCATTCTAACGGGAGCCAGGGTTGAGAGTCACTGACAAACATAAGTGGATGTTTCCTTACATGGATTACAACTGTGCTTATTGCTTAGAAGTGTGTTTTCCCTTCAAATAGTCTTGAACACAAATATGGCCTCAGGGGCTGCCATTTTGGCCCCTCTGTTCTAATGGGAGACGTGTTTGAGCAGGCAGAGCCCCAGCAACCGGGTCTGGCAATCACCACCTTCGCTTCTGGGGGCTTTGGAGGAGCCAAGCAGGTGGTGGAGGCTGCTGGCTCCGTGTTTGGCCCCAGAGCAGCTCTGACATCAATCCATCAGTCAGAGGACACTTTTAGATGCAAGTCTGCTGGTGTGGGGACTTTATGAGAACAGGAATCCCTGGCTGTGAAATTGCTGGCATTTCATGATGTGAGAGAAGATTTACAAGCTCCATGCTGTGCTAGGCTCTAAATCCAGGCCCAGCAGTTATGCAATCAAGCCTGTGAAACAGGCAGAATGTGAGGAGGCGGCAGGTAAGAGACAGGGGGAGCCACCACCCTGCTGTGCCTGGGACCCCTGGCCTCAGACATGTACCCCTGAGGCCTTGGTTCAAAGTGTCTTTGGCCATATCCACCATCGGGGGAGGAGTCACCCAATAGTCATTAGCGAATGAATTGGCAAGTAGTGTTATGTGAGATGTGGACTCAGAATGGAAGGGATTTCAAAGGCCCCCACTCGATACTCCCTTAACACCTTTCTTGCTAAGAGGCCATTCTGCTTCTGCCTGATATTCACTCCTATCACCCGATCCAAAGGCGATACCTGGCACTCACTCTCCCATAAACCTATTTAGTTTTTCTTTGCATAACCCTATTTCTATTGTGGTTTTGTCTCCCCCCATAAAATATAAGCTCCCTGATAGCAGGAACCTTGTCTGTCTGGCACTCAAATCATTGCTGGATCTCAATACATATATGTTGACAGAGTAAATGAATGGATGGATATTTGGATACTTCCCAGGGTGGGGAACTTGCCGTCTTACAGGCAAGCTCATCCCATATCTGGACGGCTCTTGACTATCGAGTCTTCTTCAGCTTGCTGACATCTACCTCCATGTGGCCTTCCTCATTGTCCTCACTTGTAGAGTCCCTCTGAACAAGCTGAACTCCTGCTCCCCATCAGCGACATCCAGAAATTTGAAAATAGTGGCCACTCACATGCTTTCCAAGATGAATGTCACCATTTCTCTTCGCTGTCTCTCATGTATCAGCGCCATCGTAGTCACTGTCCTCTGACGGGCTTTTGTGGCTCACTGTCCATCAATAAGTTAGATTAACTCTTTTGAGACCCTTAGTAAGTCTTGGCAGTTTGAAAATTTTGATACCCTTTTCCCTGAAAAAACATATGGATTGCTTCTTCATGCTCATAGTTTTTAGGTGGAAAAAGAGTGAGCGGATTTAACTGAGGATTGATCCTTTTAACCAGTTCTCACTCTACTCCTTTCCCCCAAATTTCCAGGGAATAGTAGCCAAAAGTAGAGGCTTCTGGATTTTGGGGGCCAAATGGCTCTACTGATCTTGCTTCCCTAACTCTTAGGATCAGAGTGAGAGATGTGGAACTGAAAGCAGAGTGTAGTGTATGGTCCCACCTGACAGAGGAGATGGGGACCATCCCTCTGTCCTTCAAGGGCAGTACACTCACCTGAGGGAAGGATGGGGAAGTAGAGGTTTCATACCCCTAGGGATTGCTGCCAGAGTCTGAGATGAAGAGGATATAACATTTGAAAATAGATATACGATATTCTTATTATTCTCATAATTAAGTCTATGCATCAAAGTTCAACACAGTTTCCTTGCCTGGTGGGGAGAGAAGACGAGGTGTGCAGGTATCATTGGGGAAACTGGCTGGGACTCCGCACTCGCTCAGCTCCCCTAAGCTTGGGGTGGCCTCACCACACTGATGTCCAGATGTCAGTGCTGACCACCCCTCCTCCAGCTGGCAGCAGTGGCCCTTTTGGTCCTAGGTACAGGACTCCAGCTGCACAGCAGGGATGATTGCTGCTCTGCCTCCTTGGAAAGATCCTCTGAGGAGCCCAGGAGGGAACCACGAGGAGGGGCTTGATAAACCAGCAGTACCCAGGTGGGAAAGGGCTGGTGGCTGCCTCAGGGCATCTGGCCCACATCTGCCACTGCTCTGGCCTGGGCCCCAGGTAGACCACGATCCCTGAGGCCTGCACAGATGGGCATTTGGGTGAAGTACATAAGATATCTGGATACTATTTTGCAAGTGTCGAGGAGGAAGGGAGGAGCAAGGATCACTCAGACCCACTGCTTGATAACAATTTCATTCATTCATTCATCCATTCATTCACTCAGTTAACATGTGTTCTGGGTCCACTACAGCCCGGCCTTGTGCTGGCTCCTCTCCTCATTCTTCCCTCTTCGGGCAGCCTCATCTCCTTCTCTAAGGAATTTTTGGAAATTTCTAAATTTAGCATTCAACAATAAATTCCTAGGACAAGGAGGTTGTGTATCAATACTGGTTTTCAAAAAAAAAAAAAAATTTAAATACCAAAATTAGAATTTTGTAGAGAATTCCATGTTCCTATCAACCTCCAGTTTAATAAAATGCCCCCAATTCATTTTTCATTGAAATCTATGCACTTTAGTATCACTTTGAAAATCATCATGGTTTGACATACTTTGCAGGGGAGAGTTGAGGGGAAAAGGGTTTGAGCGACACCTTTATTGAAGAAAATAACGGAATGTGTTTCTTCACCTGCGGAGCTCTGGTTGGGCTGCTGGGGTTCAGGTAACTGTTAATGTCGCTCAGGGAAGGTGACGCACAATCATACACTGTGACAAAACAAACACACAACTGGTCGTTTTGGGGGCCCTGCTCCAAGGAAGAGGAGCCCCATACTGTGTAGGGGAACAGGTGAGTATGTGAGGTGTTTATTCTGGCGGATGAGCCACCAGATTTGGGGAGTGGATGAGAGTGCTTTCTGGCACCAAGAAACCTCCCGACATCCAGACCTCTGAGCACAGCCATCCACCACTGCTCTCCTGGTCTGCAAATGGCAGGGCCTACACAGAGGTAAAGTCAACATTTTATTTGAGAAATGTTCATGACCACTCCGACTGTTAAAACCTTGGCCCGCCAGTCTATCGGCCCTCATCAGTTTCTGAACCCTGAGGCAAAGCTGTGTGCCTCAGTCTCCTCACTTCACGCGGGGAGTTACACAGCGATTAACCCTGGCAGGTGCATAGCAGCCATTGAGGTCAACAGCGAGCTGTTCAGAGTGTTCCGAGGGCCCTCGCGCTGTTCCAGGAAGGTCTGTGTCACTGGGCCTGTGAAATCCGAGGCCCAACAGGCGATGGAGAAGGGAGCACGTTGTGCCCGCCGCCCCGGTGCCGGGGGTGAGCGCCACCAGCGCACGCAGCGTCCCCTGGCTTTGCAGCGCCGTTTCACTCATCGCCGGCCGTTTCACGCCCCCCCCCCCCCCGTAACATTTATAGCTTTGTTGTGGCACTGGGGGCCACAATACGTCCCTCTTCTAGTCTATTTCAGTCGGAGCCTAGTCAAGGGGAAAAAGATCAGCAGTCATGGTGTGAGCAGCCTGGAGGGTGCAGCCGGAGCCCGCTCGGCAGGTGTCTGAGCGCACGGATCTTGGCTCCGGCAGTGCTGTGCTAAATGCCAGCTCTGCCACACATGGTCATGGCTGGGGCTGGCCTTTAAGGGTTGCTAAGACTCAGTGCCCCTATCTGTAAATGGAATATTAGAAGGACCTACCACACGAGGTTCACGTTGTTCAGCTGAGCTATATGTAAAGGGCGGATCACAGGGCTTGGCACAGAATGTGAGCTCAGTCTATAGCACTGTCCTTCTTCCTCTAGGGGGTCCTTCTTGGTGTGACTGGTCCAGGCCAGTCTGGGAGAAGCTGCCTTCCGACTCCACAGTGGGGTTGCTTCTCAGACTTGCCCACTTGTTGACTGGGTTTCCAGAATCTTCTACCTCTTTTAGTGCCAGAGGGAACAGAGGCTCCTCAGGACTCGCCTTCCACCCAGTTCTGACGAGGCTACAGACCCAATCTCCCATGATATGTCTGTCATAGGTGAGATACTGATCACTGCCTAAAAGTAACTCCTCTGGGGTTCCAGGTCCTGCCTAGCTTCTCTTTTCAGTGTGTGTGTATATACCACTTCTGGGCGGCCCGGGCTCTGTGTACTGATAAACAATTGCAGAAACCTTGAGCTCTTACCCTAGCCAGGCGTGTGGTCATCTAGACATGGGACCTTTCAGTCATTTGTCCTGAATCACCATTTTGGGAAATAGATCACATGTTTCCAAGGTCACAGGAGCTTTCTGACCACCCCTTGCCCTGGCCACCACCATGTGTGAGAACTGCCCCCCCGCCCACCCCCACATGCACACATTCCCTTGCTTCTCTGCCCAGAAAACTTCTAACTGCAGTTGCCTGACCACTGAGCTCATGTCTTGTCGTTTGCCTGGTTTTGGTTTTACTTATCCTGCAGGTTTTTGGGTACATTGTCTTTGATCCTTTTGAAAGTAAATAACATATAAATAAATCAGTGTAGAAGCTCTTTAAAACATTAACTCGTGTTGCCCAGTTAACTGGTTCCTGGGTTGACTTCAGAGTCAAGCTTTTCTGGGGGTCTCTGTTTATTGAGGAGTTTCTGGAGATTATAGTAGGTTAAAGTATACTCGTTACCATTTGCAGTTACTTATTTGTGTTAATCAGGATTCCTCAGTGTTGTACTAACAATCAATATAAAATATAGAAAGAAGTAAGAAGAGAACTGCCTGCAGCTAAATAGCATAATCCCTGATTTGGGTTTTAATTTATGTGTTTATGAAGTAACCTTTTTATTCACATAGATTAGCCAAAGATTAGCTTATTATTATAAGTAAATATTATATTTACTTATAAAATTGAACACCATATAAAAACTTATGAAATACATTTTTACAAATTCTTTTAAAGTACATTTCCATAGTTGTTTATTGTTAGTGTAGGCTAACCATTGTAACAAACAATCTTCACATTTTCAATGTCTCAATTTATGTCAAAATACAATGTAAGTCAGCAGGGAGATTGTTCTGCTGTCATTCGAGGGCCTGACTTATTCTCCCCTGTGGCTCCACCTTCTTCTGGGTCCTCATAGTGCTTTATGAATAGGAAAAGTGAGGAACCTGTAGGAGGGAGTCCTGTAGTCCTGGGGTCTCCAACCCCTGAGCCGCGAACCCCAGACCATGGCCTGTCAGGAACTGGGCTGCCCAGAGGGAGGTGAGCACTGGGTGAGTGACTGAAGCTTCATCTGTATTTGCAGCCGCTCCCCAGCGCTAACATCACTGCCTAAGCTCTGCCTCAGATCATCAGGCATTAGATTCTCATTGAAGCACTGGTCCCTGCTGCCAAAAAGGTTGGGGGCCGCTATTAGTCAGACCTGGTAGCAGGTTTATATAGGCCAGGTAGGCCTGCAAGTGTTGCCCATCACTTCTACTTACACCTCATTGGCCAGAACTCAATTGCAGGGTCATCACACCTGAATGTAAGGAAAAGAAGTGTGTGTTCAGTGAGAGAATATGGATATTGGTGGGAGCAGCATTTTCTGCGATGGGTATATAACCTTATTCATGTGCGAGTTTCCTCAAAGAGCCTGTAGTCGGCAGAAGGATGGCTTCTCAAAGCTGTCCACATCCTAATCCCCAGAACCTGCGAATGTGTCACCTTACACGCAAAAGGGACTTTGCAGATGTGATTAAGAATCTTGATATAGGGAAATTTTCTTGGATGATCTGGGTGGGCCCCGTATAACCAAAAGTGTCCTTATAGGTAGAAGAGGGAGGCAAAAGAGTCAGAGAGCGCGGTTTGATGAGGCTACACTGGTGTCTTTGAAGATGGAGGAAGGGGCCATGAGATGAGGAATGCAGGCAGCCTCTGGAAGCCAGAAAGGCGAGAGAACAGATTCTCTCTTAGACCCTCCAAAAGGAACGAAGCCCTGCAGACATCTAGATTTTCTCCCAGTAAAACCTATGTTGGACTTCTAATCTCCAGGACTGTAAGATAATACATTTGTGTTGTTTTAAGCCACTAAGTTTGGGGCAATTTGTTACAGAACTATGGGAAACTAATACAGAGCTCATTCTCCTTTGTATCTCCACCATCCATGTGCCTGACCCATAGCAGTTTCACATAGTAGGTGTGCATTTTCACATGAAGTTCGATGGGGAGCAAGGCAAACCTGTGAAGCAGAAATTAAAATCATCAAGGAAGGTGGAGCTGTGTCTTAAATATGGAGAGAGTGTTGTCATGGAGCTGAAGTAAGGGAAGGGACAGAACTTCCAAAAAGAAGGAGCCTTGGGTAGTGGTGGCCTGGAAGCAAGCAGCAGAGAAAGAAGAATGCCTATTCCTTTCCTCTTTGAATCTCGCATGTGGGGATTGAAGTATTTTCTCAGGCAGACATGATGCTGTCAGGGGAGCCCAGCTTCCAGCTGAAGAGCATGGGAGTGAGAGGCTCGCCAAGGGGAAGAGTGGGAGGAGTAGTGGTTAAAAGCTGGGGCTCAGGTCAGATTGCAAAGGCTCAGAGTCTGACCTCGTTCCCTTTCCCATTGTCTCGCTGTGTAATCTTAGGCGTTGTATTATTACTGCTGCATAACAAACCACCCCAAAACTTTGTGATATAAACCAATCGTTGTATTATGCTCATGCATTCTGTTGGTTGGACAGAACACAAGCGGGGACAAATTATCTCTGATCTGTGATTTCTGGGCCTTGAAAGGAAGGTGGGATTTAAAGGCCGGGATGACTCAATAGCTGGTGACTAGAATCATGTTGAGTTTAATGTGGGCTGGCTGTCAGCTGGGCCCGGACCTGGAGTTCTCAACTAGAATGTCCACATGTAGCATGGAGGCCTTATGTGGAAGCTCAGGGCTTCAAAGGCAAGTGCCCCAACTCATAAAGTAGAGTGCCTTCTTTTATGACTTAACCTCAGAATTTATGCAGTATTCTTTCTCTTAGTTTACAGTCAAAGCATAAGCCCACCCGGATCCAAGAGGAGAATTAGATTCTGCCTCTTGATTCAAAGGAGTGGCGAGGTTCTAACAGATACACCAGACAACAGATATTGTTGCAGTTGTCTTTGAAAAATGCAATCTGCAACATTTGGCACTTTCGTTATGTTCTCTGAGATTTGTTTTTCTCAGCAGGAAGAGAGTGGTAACAACTGTAACATTCTCATCTAGGTTAACGCAGCTGAAAAATCCATTGGCACAGTGTCTGGCATGTGATGACATTATGTGCTCCTAAGAGAGCTGAGGCCAGATCTCTTCTTTTTCATGATTGTATCCACAGCGCCTTGCATAGTGCATGGCATGAGATGTGTTAACTGCAGGGGCTATTTACTAAGGGTTGGGCAGTGTGTAGCAAAACTACAAGGTATAATGGGGATTATACCAGAATGGGGATTGCCTGCCTATCAGTGTATCAGTAGCTATTGTTGTGTAACAAACCATCTCCAAATTTAGGATCTTAAAACAACAGCCGTTTTATTTGCTTGTGGTTCTATGGGTCAGCAATTCAGGCTGGGCTCAGCTCATTGGCTCTTCTGCTGTCTCACCTGGGATTATTCATGTGGCTGCAGTTATGGGCAGTTGACTAAGGTTGGATGATCCAAGATAGCTTTATTTACACACTTGGCAGTTAGTGCTGACTGTCAACAAAAGTGGCTCTCTTCTCCATGCAGCCTGTGCAGCAGGCTAGCTCAGGCCCATTTGCATTATGGTCTCAGGGTTCCAACTACAGCCAAAAGAGCAAGGCTAATTCATGAGTGCGCCTGAAGCTTCTGGAGCTGTGGAGTCAGAATGCTGGGGTTTGCTAATTCCTGTTGGCCAGGACAGGTCACGAGGACACGCCTAGATTCAAGGGATGGAGAAATAAGCTCTACCTTTGATGGGGAGAGTGGCAAAGTCGCATTACAAAGTATACAGGGAGGAATTATTACAGCTGTCTTTGCAAACCATCTACCACAGTCAATACTGAGATGCAGAATAGAGGTTGGGAGGGAACTGGACGCCCAATTAACTTGAGAGAGGTAGCAGGGAGAACTGCTAAACACAAGTGACAGTCAATCTACACAAGGAAGAAGGACCCTGATGCCAGCAAGGAGACCTTACTTCACCTTCTGCCTTACCCCACATGGAAACATTTCATCTCACATGACATAACATGCAGGGGCTGGGCACGCTCCAGCTTGGCCGAAATAGCAACTCATCAGGGTCATCTGTCTCAGGCCCTTTCCCTTCACTCTCTGCCCTCCTCAGTGAGGGCTTTGCCCTTTATGCTCATAGCATGATGACTGCAGCAATCCCCAGAGTCACATCTAAGGATTTGGAGAGGGAAAAGTAGAAACCTTTCTCAGAATCCAGCCTATCAGTCTTCCCCCTATAGCTTCTTTGCTAGGACTGAGTTAAGAGAGTGAGATCACCATAGTCAGCTATATTAGTTTCCTGGGAATGCCAAAAATGGAATACCACTTAATATGTGGCTTAAAGCCACATAAATTAGTTTTCTCACAATTACAAAGACTGGAAGTTCAAAATCAAGGTGTTGACAGGGCCATGCTTCCTTTGAAACCCATAGAGGAATCCTCCTTTGTCTCTTCCTAGCTTCTGGTGGTTTGCTCCAAATCCTTGCCATTCTTTGGCTTGTGGATGGATCTCTCTGCAATCCTCCATTCACATAACCTTGTCTCTGTCGACTTCCCTAGGTGCATGTCCATCCAAATTTCCCTTTTTTTGTAAGAACACCACTTAAATTGGATTAGGCCTACCTTAATAACCTCATTTTAGTTTGATAATCTCTTTAAAGACTCTATTTCCAAATAAGGTCACATTCTGAGGTGGTAGTAGTTTAGGGTGTCAACATAGCTTTTGGGAAACTACATCTATAACATTGGTTTAGAAGACTAATCATTGGAAGAGGAATTGTGGTTGGGAGTGAACCACAATGACTCCTACAGCCCTCGAATGAATAGTGAGAGAATGAATGACCGTTGTACATAGGGCTTCACATGATTCAAGTGATAGCTTCTGGTGAGGCTAGGATTGTGATCTGAGCCCTAGAACTCATTGAAGATATGTGGGCACTTGTGCCTTCTGCTCATGACAGAGTGTTGAGCATAGTTATAATTTATCTCTGGCTGTGTCCTTAATCAGGAACTCAGCGTCTCAAGGAGAACAAATGCTGTTCCTCTGGGAAATTTTGACGACTTTTTTCATGACATGGTTTCCAGGAATGCATTGTGGTGAAAAAGTCCAACCTTCTTATACAGACACTCTGCAAGTACCCACGAACACCTCGGCTCATACACACAAACCATCGTCGCTAGGACAACTGCAGGACAGCAGCCAGCTGACCAGCAATGCCACCTCACTGTGGGTAGGAGGCGGAGGGCACTCCTGGAGACCCTGTTCACAAAGCTTCCTGAAGTTGCCTTGTTGTTTTAGAATATGTTAGGTCTCCCTTATCCTCAAACATGTCACACACTTCTTAGAAGCCAGACTTTCCACCATGGAAAGTCCTGAGTAACACATAATGCCAGATTAGGGGCTGCCAGCATTGTCGAATGGGTATTAAATTACCTTCCTTGTTTTTTGGGGGAAGGTGGAGGACTGAGTAGAGTTGGGGGACTAGGTGATATTAAGCCTTCAGAGTACCCCTGAGAGCATCCAGAGTGAAAAATAAAAATCACCCCCTCATAGTCTATTAATTAGAAATTCATGCCAGTAGATCCTTTTAAAATATACACTCATCTCCACAGAAGGCTAGCAGTAGCAGTCAGCTTTTTTATTGTAACTTTCCCCTCCTTTAAGAAGGGCCGTTTTGTTGTTGTTGTTGTTGTTGTTGTTGTTGTTGTTGTTGTTGTTGTTTTGACTAGTGGAAAGGGGAGAGCAGTGGAGACAGAAATTGATTTTCAGCCTGAACACTTAGAGGAGTTCAGACTTCTATGAAAGTAGGCTTTTGGGAGCTGCTAGGTGGCAGAGAAAAGGGGTCCAGGAATGGAAGGAGAAGGAAGCCAGAAGCCATTATATTTCTGCCCAGAGCAGGGATGCAGGAGGCCATCTGTCCTTCTGTTTGTGGTTGGTGCCATTCCCTCTGGAAAAGAGTGATTTCTTTTTCTTCTGTAGTACCATCTGCCCTTGACCTTGGGTCTTCTCCTAAGTAATAATGTCACCATCTACCCAGGTACCCAGGCTACCTAGACACCTCTCTTGTCCTTAGTCCCTATCAACAGGCCATGACTATTCTATTTTCTCAATATTGCTTGAATCTTTCTCCTCTATCTCATGTCCGTTCAGACCTATATTCCCTTCCTGTCCCCATCCCTCTGCCTTTAAGTCGGCCTCCATTCTGCCCAAGATGGTCTTGGTCGATATGTCCATCTCATCACACTACCCTTGTTCAGGACATCTTCCATTTGCCCCTGCAAATCCACTTTATCCTGCTCTTGGACTTGGGGTAGGGAGGGGGTGGGTTCTGGCATGAATGGACCATAACAATGGCCTCCCTTGGGGAGTACTGGCAGGAGGTCAAAAGGGGATGAGAATGAAGTTGGGATCTCTACACACTGGCTCCCTCACTGTGGTGTGACCCCAACCAAAGTTGACAGCTCCTTGCAAGATGATCTTTGAATGATGCACGGCAATTGCTCCTTCCCTTCAACCTCTTCTGCTTAACAGCCCTGGTGTTGCTTGCTCCAGGTATAACATTATACCTTGTAGCTTTGCTACACGCTGCCCAACCCTTAGTAAATAGCCCCTGCAGTTAACACATCTCAAATTATCCTCAACTGGGTGTGCCATTTCTTTCTGCTGGATCCCTCAATGATTCAGTTCTCCTACTCAAAGCCCTCAGACATTCCGATAGCCTTTAAAGTAAATCCAAATTGATGATCTTGGGATTCAAGGTCCTTCATTATTTAGCCCCATTTATGTTTGCAGCCCGGTTCTTGCCACTGGCCTTCATATGAAGCCATTTACCCTTAGACATTTGCACCTCTGAGGCCACTGTTCCTTATGTCTGAGTTGCCTCTCTATCTTTCTCAGCCTCAGGAAAACTTGGTTACCTTTTAAGGCTTAATGCAAAGGCACTAAAGGTCTAGAACAGTGCCTAGTATGTGTTAAACTCTCAGTAATTATATAATGAATGAATAATGAAAAGTTTTGAGAACCTTGCACTTTTCTTCCAGGTCTAATGTTATGCAAAGGCATGTTTGTGGACACACATGACGGATGCTTAAGGAAAAGGATTTCCTGCTAATGTAAACCCCAGACATGACTCAGTTTTCTTCCCTAAGTTTTGGGGACAGGTGGCATGGGGAAAGGAGGAGGATTTTAAGCACAAATCAGCACAGGGTTGTATAACCCTGACAAAAGCTTGGGAAGAATGAGGACATCTTCCACAGCAAACTATCTTTGATGATCCCTGGAAAAATCACCATAAAAGAGAGAGAGAGAGAGAGAGAGAGAGAGAGAGAGAGAGAGAGAGAGAGAGAGATGTTCTAGAAGGCCAGACATGTAATCAGTAGAAAATCTTCCCTTTCAGGGCATTCTCATTCAGTAAATAGTCCCCTACTGTGAGCTTCCTAGGGGATGCTTAGGTGAAACATGAGGGTGGGGCTGGGTGGTGGAGGGTCAGAGTAGCTGGCCCACTGAAAAGGCTACCTACAACCAGGTAGCTGAGTTCATCTCACCTGTAACCAGGGTAGCAAGGCCTGCTAGGAATGCTTTGGGTCTCCCCTTATTTAGGAAAAGCAGCTAATAGCAATTCTCCAATCCTTTTTTTCATCAGTGAAGTTTTGGGCCAACTGGTTCTTACTTTTTTCTGTATTAAAAAAATGAATAAATGTTATTAAAAATCAGTGTACCTACTGTACCTCTAAGATTTCCAAGACAGCCTTGAGTTCAAATATTCTGTCTCTTTAATTTCACACACCATAGAAATATCCCAGAAATCCTGACAGTGTGTTGGAACCTCA
Organism: Rousettus aegyptiacus; assembly: GCF_014176215.1. Lineage (NCBI taxonomy): Eukaryota > Metazoa > Chordata > Mammalia > Chiroptera > Pteropodidae > Rousettus > Rousettus aegyptiacus. Next base: position 84,531,668 of record NW_023416308.1, read on the forward strand.
ATTTTCTTACCTACCTGGAAGTAGTGTCAAATCTCAAATTGGACCTCAGTTCTCAGTTTCTAGGAAAGAAAATAAACTCATAATTTTCATGTCTAGTAAGAGCTTTCATCTTTTTCCTTTATTCTCTGAGAGTACCATCCCAGATGGTCAGAATAGTAATACATTAATTTTCTTCAGGAATCTGAGGATACAAGCATGCTTTATAGTGTTGTATGAGTCTGCCAATCCTCAAGCTAAGAAAGTGGCTTACTAGACACTAAGAACACTCTAGGGCACCCATTGTATCCAGACACAGGGGATCACTCCCTGAGTCGTCGTCGGTTATAAATCCTACTAAAGTCTGGCATTAACCAGGGCCACTGGTTTCCATTCCTGTTCCAGAATCTTACCTTTTTTTGGCCCTTCATCTTATCACTTCTTGGCAACTACTGACTCCTAAAGCAAAGACAAGATATTTTATTGATGACATTGTTAGAACTTCTGTATTGAGCTTCTCCTGAAGGCAAGACTATCATTATATTTTGCTATAAGCCAATAAGTCCCCCTTTTTGTTTAAGAGTAGTCAAGGTAGGTTTGTGCTGCAATATATAGATTCCTAAGTGATAGGCCATGCTGAAGGTCTGCCCCTAGGTCTGTCCCAAGCCTCTGGGCCTAGTGAGGATCCTTATATCTCCCCCTCCCCACTTGTTCAAAGATTCCATGAGGAACCATCATGCCTCAGGTCCAAGACATGAGAGTTCCATCCTACCACCAGCCCTACTCAGCCCCTGCCCTGTATAATCTTCTCTGGCTTCTTGTCTAATGGCTGTGAACTAACCTTCAGATGACAACTGGTCGCTGGGTCATTGACTAGATTTGTCTGGGAACCACACTGAAATGAGCCTGAAGTTGAGAAGTGATGGGCTCACTTAGGGAGTGGTGACAGCAGAGGTTGGGAGTGGGGCAGGGACTGGCAGGCTCCATAAGTGAGACAGGGAAAGAAACAAAGGCACACATGCATTGGTTTCTCAACAAAAGTTCTTCCTCCTGAGCTATCTCTGTGGGGCCAGCATTTCTGAACCTGTGGTCTCTCCTTTCTTCAGCATAGTGGCTACAATTATGCAAGAGGGAGAGAGAGAGCAAGAGACAGGGCAACCACTTGGAAAATCATTCGTTGTTATCTAGTAAAGGTAAAGACATGTATCCTATGACCCAGCAATTTCACTTCAAAGCATAAACTCTGGAGAAAAACATGCATATTTATACCAGGATATACATACCAAGAATGCTCATTGCAGCATTGCTCATAAGAGTCAAAACCTGGAAACAACCCAAATGTTTATCCATAGAAATGCGGAGAAATAAACATGAAATAGCCATGCGGCAGAATACTATACAGCCATGAAAAAGAATACACTACAGATATACACTACAACATGGTTAAAACTCATAAACATTACTGAGCAAAAGAAGACAGGTACACAAAACCCCCAGACACAATTCTATTCATGCAAAGCTTAAAACAGGCAAAATAAAACTTTTTTTTAGGAATATAAACTTAGGTGTCAAAACTAAAAGAAAAGAAAGTTGATGCTGTAAAAGTCTAAGGGAGAGGGAGGGCATGATCAGGTAGGGACATGCAGCGGTCTTCAGTGTGCTGACAATATTTTATTTCTTGCTGTGAATGGTGAGTATATGGACATTTCCTTCATAGTTATTTATTAGAATATATAAATACATGTTCTATGCACTTTTCTGTATGTAGGTTAATGTTCATCATTTAAAAAGCAGAGGAGGGAGAGGACCTCATTTTAATAGGAGCTTGAATGAGGGAGAGTCTCACCTTCTCATGTTCTCTGCTTCAGAATCCACCATATGGTCCCAGAAGAGAGACATTTCTACTTGGTCCTCGTGTTTCTGTCCTACTCCTGGATCACCCATCCCCTGGGAGTCAGTCCCAAGGCCTCCAGAACTGGCAGAAGCAACTTTATCCTTGACTAAGCCTGACTCAGCCATCCCTGATTGCTTCTTCTGGGCTCTTGCATTCCCAAGGATATAACTGAGCATGCTCTGTGGGGAGACAGTCTGTAATGAATTTCCTAGAATGGAAACAGACGAAAATCAAAATAGTTGTGCCAGATTGTCAGTGAGCATCACAGCTCAGGATTTGCTCTGATATGCCTGAGCCTGGGCTGGTGCCTAGCTTGTACGTCTCATGTCTGATTCCCTCCTCCTCCGATTCCTCCTCCTCTTCCTCTGCTCATGACACTAGTGTGCGTGCCAGCTCTCTGAGTTAGAAAGGAAGGTCAAGTTTTGCTTAGGCACTTTCTCACCAAGACCATTTTTGAGCGTTTGGAGTGTTTGTCTCTGCAGAACTTGGCTAGCAGCCTGGCATAAAGCAGGACTCAGTGACTGACTGGTATTTGCTCTCTGATGCTGAGACCGAGAAGACCACTGTTTCTGAGTACAGCCTAGAGTGACTTGTCTCCAAAGCCCGTGGAAGCTTTGTTCAAGGTGTTCAAGGTACGCAAGTCCCTGTGTTTGAGGATTGGGGAGTAAAATACCTTAGTCTCTGGGATGCTGGCCACCTGATGACTTGCTATGCAAATAAGAGCTCAGAGTTCCCTCTACATCTCCCTCCTTTGTCCCCAGCAAGCCGAAGTCAGAAAACCTGCGCTCAACTCCTTCACTAGGGATTTGTAGAGGTTGATCAAAGCCATCAAAGTGGCCAGGGGCTGCCAAGAGTTGTTGGTGCCTGTTGAAGATTTCCAGCAATGGATCCTTTGATATATTCTCCCCAGTCCAGGGTGTGCACTCCAGGCAAGGGAACTACATGAACAAAGGCACAGAAAGGTGAGAGGTATGGAGACTTTGGTTGCTGCCCTCTGCGTCTGCTCACCTGCCTGAAGTCTCTTTATCCTTCCCTTGGCCTCAGAGGTCACTGTTCCCTGGGCCGGTGGATAGGAAAATCTCAGCTCAGATTAAGGGCTTTCCCTTCAGATGAAGCTTATAAATTCCTGGAATTAAACACTCTTGGTGAAACCAGAGCTTGGAGAGGGCTCAGAGCAGCCTAGGCAGCCTACAGAAAAAAAGGAAGGGATGTAGGGACAGGCAGAAAGAAGTCAGACGGAGCATCTATCATTGACTGTAAATAGAAGCCTCAGTTTGTGGTGCAATAAAATCACCGTATATGGCTTGGGAGGAAATTCTTTGCAAGAAGCTGCATGCAAATAGGTCATCAAGTAATGGCAAAAATATGCAGCCAAATGGAGGTGACTGTGCAGAGTTTCTGTGTCTCCAAGGGCTAAGTAAACTCCAGGAAGCCATTAGGTCTTAGGGCTTCATGCCACAGAAGACAGAGGACAAGAGATACTTCCTCTGCCTCACAGCCCAGCCTCCTGTATCTTGCTTGCCTCTTCTCCACTGGGACCCACCCGGAGTCTGACCAGCATCCCTGTTCCCTGTTGTTAAGATCAGGCAGGGACTCAGAGATTGCCTGAGATACTTTCTGGTGACTAATGCAGTACTTGAACAGGAAACAGACTGGAAAGGGCTTAGGAGAAGATATAAATAGCCCATGTCCTAAAAAAAAAATTAACTTGGAAAGAAATGGAATTAACACACTGGAAGGAGAACAAGGAGATTATAGGCTCCAAGCAAGACCAGCCATTTCTCCCGGGAAATGAGCTTTTCTCCCAGATGGAGCTCTATTTGCCCTTTGTAGGAGCCAACTCTATCTCGTGTGCCCTGCTCCACCCTGGGATTGACCAGCCAGCCCAGTCTACCTGCTAATATGATTCTCTGAATTGTCTGTAGTTCTGGAGATCAAGTTTTGTAGGGTTCATGTGCAGGTGTGTGTGTGTGTGTGTGTGCGCATGCCCGTGTGTATGTGTGTGTGTATGGGGGGGTCACTGAGGCTCTGGCCTCAAGGACTATAAATGGTCTCCTTTTTGGTGAGGTAGAGAATTGAAAAAGTGTTAGAATATTCCTTCTGCTTGCCTCAGATTCCCCCCATCCACTAGGCTACAGCGATACGCTTCCGTGGTGAACCCAGTGAGGACAGAGGAAAATAAGATAGGAGAATTAGCGTTAGGTCGAATCCCAGCCAAGAACTCTTTTACTGAATAACCTGGAGAAGACACTCAACTTCACTAAGACTCTTACCTTTTATATAACATGGAGAGGCTGGTCTAGTTAAGTGGACTTTAAATCTTTTTCTTTTCTTTTTTTTTTTTTTTCAAAGCTACATAACATTTCTCCAATGGAAATCATAAGAACGAGCAGAGATGCTCTAGTTAAGGCGAGGGCCCCATGCTCGTACACACCACTGCCCTCCTGATAGCTGCTGAGAAGCCACCACAGAAGCCCAGGGGTTTCACAGAATACCATTTGAAAACCACTAGACTAGAGCTTGATATGTGTGGCTGGCCATTCAAAAGCTCCTGCTCATGGTCCCTTTTCTCTTTACCTACATGTACAGGCTGGAAAGTTAACATTGAAAAGTAATACTGAGAGATGAAATGTAACTAAAGATGTCAATCAAAACAGAAGAAGGATTTATATCTCCCAAGCCCCAGCAAAAGTTCTTAATATCCTCATTAGATGTTGGGATAGACTGATTGCAAAAACAGCCGCAATTCTCCATGCATCCCAGTATCCACACCCTCTGTAATGTGACTTTGTAGCTCCTCTTGTCAAGAGATGAAATACATTTCCCCACTCTTTGCATATACACCAGCCTTCAGATTTGCTTTGAACAATATCAAGTGGAAGCGATAGTATGCCATTTCCAGACTTAGGTCTTAAGAAGCCTGTGTCTTTTACTCTGTTAACCTCCTTCCTGCTCCTGCCATGAGAAGAGGCTGGGTCAGCCTGATGAGAAATGAGAGATCACATAGACAGACCTAAGCTGTCCCAGCGGAGGCCGCCCCAGATCCTCCAGCCCCTAGCCTATCCACCAACTGACTGAAAACACATGGGCAACTAGACTCATGAGAAATAAGATATGGCAGTTGTTTATGGCATTAATTTTGAGATAGTCTATTTCTGTTCCGGCTATCTATTGCTGAGTAACCACCACCCCAAAATTAACGGCTTAAAACAATTTGTAATACACTATTTTATTATGATCTTCTATGACTCTGTGCATTGATTACTCTCATCTGGGCAGTTCTCACTTGAGGTCCTTCACATGGTTATAGTCAGACGTCAGCTGGGGCTGCAGTTATCTGAAGTTCAGCTAGCCTGGGCATCTGAGATAGCCCATGCAGATGGCCGGTGCTTGAGGCTAGCTGTCATCTTGGTGATCAGCTGGGACTACCGACTGTACATGACCTTTCCACGTGGCATGGCTTCTTACCAGATGGGCTCTGGGTTCCATGAGTCAGAAAGAGGAAGTTGTTGGGCCAGTTCAGGGTCGTGCTAGCTCTGTTATGGCATCACTTCCATTTTATTGGTCATAGCAGTCACCATATCCTCCCATATTCAGATAGGTAAAGCGATAGATGCCACCTCTTGATGGAGAAATGGCAAGATCACATTTCAAAAGAGATTGTAGCATGGGAGATATTGTTGGGATCATCTTTGGAAAAAAAAAAATCTACCACAGTAGCACAGCACTATTGTGGCAAAGAATAATGGAGGCAAACATTTTTCTTTCTCATGGTCCCTTCTTTCTTGCAGCACTCCTTTCCATCCTCTCTGGCTCCTCATGTAATCACACAGGGATTGGTAAAAGCTGAGCAGTTGGGGAGGGAGACCTGCAGGGCCCTGCTAAGCACTGTCCACCCCTCTGGGCTCAGTGGGAAAGAATGCAGTGTACACTGCCTGCCAGAGGTCAAGAGGTGAGGAAGTGGTTCACCCGGTAGGTATTAGCTAGTACTCTTTACCCCTCCGGACCTCTGTTTCCTCTTTTTCATTTTTTTTTAAGGGCTCTTCAGTATGGGAATGAGGAAATGCAATTGTCTAATTTCAGAAGTGAATGGATAGAGTCAATGTCAGCCAAGTGCTTTGTCAATACCAGGTGCTGTGGAGGGTAAAATCAGATGATTAACAAGTCCAAGTTGAGATTTTCACTTTATTATTCACACTGTGAGGGTAAAGATATTTGTCTCTGCATTCCCTAGCCAGATCTACCTGCAGGTCGGATGTTTAACTGTCCTGTTCAGTTCTGCCCAGGCCCATGACCCAGTCCTGGGACCCCAGGCCTGACCCATAGTGGGAACCACATCTATGAAGTAGGAGAGAGAGGATTTAGACGTGCGTTCATGACCCATGTGCTCCCAAGGAAGCCCTTTCCTTGGGCTCCCACCTACCTTCTCAGCTCCAGCCTTTCCCCAGCCCAGTCTGAGCGACTGAGCTCTACCTCTGCTTCTCACAGGTTTCCCAGTGAATGGGGATCCCATTTGGCTGGGATTGTAAGGTATTGCTAATTTTTCCCATCTTTCCTCTTATAAACCAGATCCCATTTCTGAATCAAAAACTACTTTCTGTTTTAAATAGGAGGTCCTCTCAGAGGCAAGATACTGCTGCCCACCTGTGTTCTTGACAAATGCAAGAGACTCTTCTTGTCAGAGCCCCACCTACATGCCCAGGAGCCCCTGCCAGGTCGACAGCCAGTCCACTTCCCTAAGAACCCTAGCCCCTGCTGCTCCTGCCCTAGCTTGCCTTGTAGCTGAGCCCAGCGGGTCACAACAGGAAGCTTGTGGATGCCTCCTATGCTGACTTGGGTTTTGGCTTGCTTTGGCACCAACATCCTGTCTGCCCTATTTCCTATTAAGGGATAACTGGACTGGTTTTTAATTAGTCCCATACCCAGAGAACCTGTGGGAAAGAGCTGGCTTCATCGAACTGCTTCAGCAACCATCAGAAAAGGAAGGAGTTCTGTGGAGCTGGGACCAGGGAAGAGGGAGGTGAAACTAACGTCGGAAGTCCCAAGAGATTCCTTCCTGGATGAAGTAATACTCCAGCAATGTACCTTATGTAGTGGGGTAGCTCACTTGAGCATCTGTGCTCACAGGAGTGCCACTCCCTCCCTGTAGTGGCCTCCTCATGCCCACAGCTACGCCCTCTGCACATACACACCCATCCTATCCATCCATTGAGGGGTGGGGATGATCTTTGAACAACATCCTGCAAATGAAGCAAAAGTAAATTATATCCACTGTAATAGATGCACATGATAGAATATTTTAGCAAAGAAAAGAAAATTTCCAAAGTTTCACCCCTAGAGATACATAGTTTCTATATTCTGGAAATCTTTTTTTTTTTCTTTTAATATTTAACCAAATTATACTCTTCTGATCATCAATCTGATGCTCCCTTTGATCTTTAGCTGAGCCCCTCTCCCCAGCTACAGAGGCCATGAAGTTGCTATGGCAATTCTCTCCCCAGGGCAGGACTCAGGATTCTTCCCTACACCAGACCTCAAAGAATGTGCCTCTCCCTTCAGAGAGGATCCTCATCTGTGGAAGTCGGCCCTCCTCCTCCTTTTCTCCTTCCTCCAAGGGACAAACAATAACACTCTGGTTTCTAGATTCCCAGGAACCCAGGACACAGACCTTGGGAAAAGAAGGAGGAGGCCTGGGGCCTTCAACTCCAGCCTCCTCCTTTCTGTCTCTTTCTTCCATTGTCTCTCCCTGCCCCTCTCTCTCTTTTCTTTCCTTCTTGCACACCCTCCTCCTTTCCGTAGCAGGCAGAAGTGCATACGTGGCACTGGGCCTGGATTTCACAGTCACAGGTAGATAAAGCTCTGCTCACAGTTCGATCATTGACTGGCTGTGTGACCCTCATTGAATGAGTCACTTTAGCTCCCTGAGCCTTTGCGTCTCATTGCAAAATGGAGATGATAATGTCATGTTAGAGAAGACAAAACGGGTTCGTATATAATAAGCACTTAAACCAGTGCCGAAAACATGATAGGTACGTACTTAATGGATGTTAACCGACTCCAATCTGCATTAGGTAAGCACCTACTGTGCACCAGATGCAAAGGCCCAGAGAAAGCAAGGCAGAGATCCTTAAACGAGCCTTTGCTGTCATCTTTTTATAATGATTTGCTTCCATAAAATGTGTAAGGGAACGTAAAGAGTTTCCACTGCCAGGCATGCCGGGTTTTAAGGACTTCGGTACACTTAAAAACACAGAGTAGCCCGGTGGCTGGAATGAAAAGTGGAGACCAGATCACAGTCAAAACCCGGTGGCAAAGCATGTCTCCATTTAGTCTGTTCCGCTAACTGATTTGCCTAAAATCTACTGTTTCTCCAACGGGAAGCAATCTCTGAAACAGGAGGAAGTTGCACGTCTGATGTTTCTGCCTTGCTGTTTGTGGAAGACAGCAAGCTCAGGCCTCTGTGCAGGCCTGTGACGTCCCTTGGAGCCACCAATGTCAGATTATCATAGGGTCCTAGCAAATGCCTGTCTGCTTAAAAAAGGTTTAGTCTGGTTTCACTCGGCACACCAGTTCTGACTAATTTAGGGAGTTGACTAATTTGGGAAGTGCCAGAGTGGGAAGGAAGCCGAGAACCCCAGGCTCGGAGGAACTGTTATGGTGAATGAGCAGTACCTGCCTCAGTGAGATCAGGAAGCTGGAGCTTGTTTGCCATCCCCGAATCAGCCAAACCTTGGCAATGGGTTTACACAGCCTGCTTTCATCTCCTGCTGGCTTGGCTCTGCTCAGACTCAGTGATAGGTTTCTCAAATGCTCTTTACTCTTTCACTGGAGATTGATTCCTTTGGGAAGGATTGATTCCGTTGGGGTTCATTGCCACATCCTACACACAAGGAAACCTGAAGAGACGGAGAGCTTTACCTGGCTCGTAAATTGAAGATTCAGTAGCATAAATATGAGACTTTCTCTCAAATTTGCATATAATTTAGTGACATGCCTACCAAAATCTCCATAAGGATTTTCCTAAACCTTTGCAAGCTGATTTTAAAATTCATATAGAAGAGAGAAGGCCAAAGAATGGCTTAAATTATTTTGAAGAACAAGAAGGATAAATTGACGCTGAAGCAATTGATATAAAGGAATTAGTGCAGGAATAGATGAATAGACCAATGGGATAGAACAGAGAGCTCAGAAATAGACCCAATGTATCTGAATACCTGATGAATGACAGAAGTGACATTAATAAGGACAGGATAAACTATTCAACAATGTTGGGTAATGAATTTTCCATATGGAGAAGTTAAAATTCAAGATGGAACACATACAGGCACACAAAAGTAGAATGTTAAGATTTTGAGGGAGGGAATGTAAATATAAGTGAATATTTTTATGACATTGGGGTAAGAAGATAGTTTTTAAAGAGAATAACAACAACAATAAACCCACAGTCATGAAGGAAACAATAAATTTGCCTAAGTTAAAACTTTTATTCAAGAAGAGACACAGTAAAACAAATAAAAAGATTAGTTACAGACCATACCCAGAATATATAGAGAATTCCTACAATCAGTAAGGGAAAGGCCACCCAGCAGAACGAAGAACAAAGGGAATAAATTGGAAACTCACAAACAAATGACACCCAAATGTCCAATAAATGTGAAATCCTGCACCTCCACAGTAACTGGGGAAACGTGAATTAAAATCCCAATCAGATATCATTTTATCCCCATCGGATTAGTAAGACTTTGACAACTGGTAAACTGGACAGCCCCGCTGCATGCTGGGCAAACAGCGCTGATGAGAGCAAATTGGAGAGCAATATACGTACCAACTAGTGAAGTCGAAAATAAACGTTCCCTGTGGCCCAGCAATACCAATGCTAGATATATAGGAAAAACTGTTACATGTACACAAGGAGGCATAGACAAAGACGTTTCTGTGATATCGATTATAACATTGAAAAAAGAAAATGCCAATCAACAGGGGAATGAGCAAAGAAAATGTGGCATATTCACTTAATGGAATGCTATTCAACAGCCAAAACAAGTTAGCATATTCTCACGCATAATCTCAAATATCAACATGGGTAGATATCACAAACATCTTAAGGGGAAAAACAAATTTCATATATATAGTATGAGTCTAGATCAAGTTAATATGTTTTAAAATATGAAAAACGGTACAAAATATTGTTTAGAAAGGTATACCTATATAGTAAAAGTATAAAAACATACATTAGAATGATGAACATCAAATTTATGAGGAAAAGGATTGGATCCCTTTGGGGTCAGGGCATGCATCAACTATAACATGCCTTTAAAAAAGAAAAAGAAAAAAAGTCTAAAGCAAGTATAGCAAAATGACAAGATTCGTTAAGGCTGTACTGTGGGTACATGAGTATTCAGTGTGTTATACTTTGTTTCCTTATGTTTGAAATATTACCTCCCCCTCAGAGTCCTTGGTCTCTGTGATTCCTCCAAATGCATGGCTATCGCTTAGGAAAGCAAAGGGCAGAAATGATTTTGTCCTTATAATTCTATCCAGCAGTTTTCCTAGAGATTGTACCTCTCTTAGCACATTTATCACCTACGACATTCATTGACTTCACAATCATTGATTCAGCTAAGTGCCATATAGTAAGGGAACAAAACAATTAAGGTTTGTTCCTTCTCAATTTGGGAGCTTGCAGGCTATTAGAGGAGACAGACAGGTAAATGGCTATACTCTGATAAGCGCTAAAACCGAGGTGTGCTAAAAAACATGTGGGATAGCACAGTGGGAGAGAGCAATTCATTCTGCCAAGAGGGTGGGTACAGAGAAAGCAAGGAGTTGGGCATTGAAGGTCGAATAGGAATTTGGAAGAAGCTGGATAGGAGGGGAGGGCATAGCATGAATAAAGAAAACAGAGCCTGGGAGTCCCTGTCGTTTATGGGGCTGGAGAGCAGCATCTAGACTGGACATGTGCTCCTGAAAGATCTTTCCAGAACTGGTAGAAAATGGAACAAAGGCAAGGAAACTGGTTAGTGAGCCAGTTTCTGACAAGAGGTGATCATGAGATAAACCAGAAATACACAACACATTGGTTTGGGTTATACTTTTGCTGGAAAACCGCAAATTAACTGAGGTTAGGGACCATGGCTTAGTCAGGTTTTGTTTACTTCCCTGTGCCCTGCAGCACCTAAAATTTTACCCTACATCTGTTAGGGAGGGAGGAAGGAAGCTGGCAGGCCCCAGGCCCACTCCTTCCTTTTACAGATAAGAGCATTGAGAGCTGGAGAGGGGGAGTGATGTTTTCAAGGACATCCTTAGCCGGACACTTACTGTCTTTCTCTCAAAAAGCAGAGAGTCCTACAACTCCTTTGCTAAAAAATCTTTAAGCACATAAGTTTTTAAAGACAAAGCATGAACAAGTAAAGTTCCATTACAATGAATCCTATTATAAAGCTGCCATCTTCATAAGGAAGTGCTTTCTCTTCCCCTCAGGCATAAAGAGTTTCTTTAAAACAGACCAAATTCCCTGAGATGAATAATACAAAACAATAGCCCTTCACCGGCCTCAGTCCAAATAACAGGCTCTATTCAGGTGGCTCTGAAAACACCTGCTTGTGTGCTGTTGGCATTGTAGGTAGGGCCAGCCCAGAAATGCTGAGAACTTTATGAATCTTTTGTTTTGACGCCATGCAGTAATTGGCTCTCCACCCCAACATAGTAAACTTCCAGCCACTGAAAGAAATTCAATTAAATTAATAAACTGCATACAAAGCAAAACAACCTCCAAAGCACATACAGGTGTGAATATCTCTGCACCCATCCTTTCTGTGATTCCTCTGGTCTCAAGAGAGCCCTCCCCTACTGGTGCATGGCTCCATCTCCTATGATCTGGCTCCATCACGTTGAATCTGCAATTCTTGACACTTCAGCAGCCCCTTCTCACCTGGCTCTTTTCTTTCAGGATCTAAATATGCTCGAGGCTTTCCAGCAAAAAATGACACCAGCAGAAACCACCCTCTATTCTGCCTCTTCTCACTGTGTCCTCTTCTGATCACGAGATTTCTTCAAGGGGTCAGTCATCTGTGTTCACTGTCTGTCCCACCTAAATCCCATTCACCTGTTAGCCAACCCAGAGAGTCTACACTTAATATTCATCCAGGAGGGAAGGAAGGAAGGAAGGAAAGAAGGAAAGAAGGAAGAGGATGATAATTAGTGTATGTTTATTTTGTACCAAGCAATGTTCTAAGAATTTTACATTTATTAACTTATGGAATCCAGACGTCACTGTGATGTAAATGCTATGATAATTTATATTTTATAAACGAGAAAAGAAGACACTGAGAAGTTGAGTTTTGCTTGAGTCACATCAAACCAGGATGTGGGCAAAACACTCTGTCTCCAGAGCCTGAACAATCTTATATTTTGTACTCAGTACAAGGCACCTGGAAATAAAATATATACAAGAAGAAGGCATGGACTTATCTCATTCATTCATTCATTTGTTCATTTATACATTCATTTTTTTAGCATTTACTGAGAACCTATCCTGTACAAGGCAGAGGGATAAAGACATGAATCTTCCATTAAGATGCCGAGTGGTCAAACAGGGAGGCAGGCCAGTAATATGGTAAAACAGAGCTTTGGGAAGTGGGTGGGTGGGGAGCTGGGGAAACACAGAGAAAGCAGCTTGCTTTGCTTAGAGCAGTGGTTCCCGGAAAAATCTCCACACTTTTTTCCAGAGTGGCTGCACCAATCTGCAATCTCGCCAACAGTACACGAGGGTTCCATTTTCTCCACATCCTCCACAAACTTGTTTGTTTACTTATTGATGATAGCTATTCTGACAGGCGAGGTGATATCTCATCTCATTGTGGCTTTAATTTGCATTTCTCTGATGATTTGTGGCATTAAGCATGTTTTCATGTGTCTACTGGCTATCTATATGTCCTCTTTGTAGAAATGTCTATTCAGGTCCTCTGTCCATGTTTTAAAGTGGATTTTTTTTTTTTTTTTGTATAGAGTTATATGAGTTGTTTATAAATTTTAGATACTAACCCCTTATCGGATATATCATTGGTGAATATCTTTTCCCGTTCAGTACGTTGCCTTTCTTTTTTTTATGATGGTTTCCTTTTCTATGCAAAAACCTTTTTAGCTTGATGTAGTCCCCAGGTTATACGGTTTAGGCATGAATCCATAACTCTTCAACAAGTTCGATGAGACTATTAGGGCACTGGCTCAAGGTGATGCACCAAATTATTTTTATATGTTTGGATATTTTTTTTTTGTTTATATTTGTTTTGTTTGTTTGCTCTTTTAAAGTTTGATTTGGTTTGTCTGATGAGAGAGTTCTGAGCAAGCTGTCAGGAAAAACCAAAAGAGAGAGAAAGGCTGGAAAGTGATTTTCCATAGTGATTGAAAGCAGATTAGTGGTTGCCAGGGGCTAGGGGAGAAGAGAATGGAGAGTGACAGCCTAATGGGTGCGGGATTTCCTTTTGGGGTGATAAAAATGTTCTGGAACTGGAAAGTGCTGATAGTTGCACAACATTGTGAATTTATTAAGTTGCACAACATTGCGAATTTATTAAATGGCATTTAATAAATACACTTTGAAATGGTGAATTTTTTGTTATGTGTATTTTACCGCACACACACCCATGCACGCACAGTGCTTTATATCCCATGCTTCTTGGGTTTTATGTGGATCATGTCGTTTAATCTTTAGAAAAACTTACGACAACTTTTTAGGTCTCACAGCTAGATTTGAGATTCCAACCCAAACTGATTTAACTACAAAGCCCAAACTCTTAACCCCTCTTTCATATTATGTCTATGGTGACGTGATTTTCAGGTAATGTGAACAGCTCCATATTCACCCAGGTACTGATGCTCCAAATCTCTGGGTGATGCAATTATCTGTACTTTTATAGTCTTTTTGATTGGGCACAGCTTTGATTTAAAAAGGATAAAATCTATTTTTAATACATAGAAGAAAAAGATTTTAGAGGTACAGCCCTTTGAAGATGTTATAGGTGTTATAGGTTACAACTAGGGAAGATGTGGACCTTCCCAGGTGACTGCAGAATGTGGAAAGAGCATGAGTCAAGGCAATAAGGAAGACTTTTCAAGGTGGTGACCTAGACCATTGTCTGAAAGGGAGTGACAGTCCTCATCGGGTAGAAAAGAAGAGGGACGGTCCTTTGGAGAACAGCAGGCATGATGCCCTGAGGCCAGTAGGTATCGGGAAGGAATGGGGAGGGACAGGTTGGATCCAGTGGGGTGACATTTCATGGCATCTCTTTCCTGGGCCTCTCTCTGCCCCTCTCCTGGGTTCTTCTCCTCCTACTCTGCCCTGAGTAAACCATGCAACTTAAATTTGCTTTGCAGCCTGCTGTCCACAGGGCAGCCACAGTCTTGTTCTAAACTGCTTCCCTCTGTCCTCAGGGAAATAGAAAACCTCGAGGTCTGTCCTCTCAGGCATTTTTAGAAGGCCGCTGCGGCCATGCCTTCCTGCTTTGTCCTGGGATCCTGTGACTCTTGGGCATAAACCCAGAGCAGCCCTCACTTAATCGCTTCTTTGATTTTCTCCCAGTTGGACTGTCAGGGATTGTTGGCCAGTGGGAGGGTGCTGAGTGGTGAACTGTGCAGAAAAATAGCTAATACATTTCTTTCTGCCAGAAGTCAAATTTCTTTGCAGACATGCCTGTACAGAGAGGGATGGGTCCCATTCAGTTGCGACATGGCCTAAACCTGTTTGCCTAATGTGCAACATGTCCCATGACCAGCAGGTCTACAATTTATTCCCTCTTGTCAGTATTTTTGCATCTTTTAGGATATATCCATCTCTCTCTCTCTCTCTCTCTCTCTCTCTCTCTCTCTCTCTCTCTCTCTCTCTCTCTCTCTCTCTCTCTCTCTCTCCATATTTGGGATCTGAAATATTTTAACCTGGTTGTCTCAGAGTCTTTTTCTATTTCCAACAAGTACACATCACATTTTTCATATTTTTATAATTAATGAGATATATGCTTCTAAGATTCAAAGTAACAAAATGACAAGAACTTAGACACAGGACGGAGGCAGAGCATGCTCTGAATCCTAGTTCTGCCAGTTGCTAGGACATGGTGTTTAATCTCCCTGATCTTTGGTTTCTCCAGGTGTGCTGGTTAATTTTATGTGTCAACTTCACTGGGCCACAGGGTGCTCAATATTTGTTTAAACATTATTTCTGGGTGTGTCTATGATGGTGTTTCTTGATGAGATTAGCATTTGTATCTGTAGGTTAAGCAAAGCCGATGGCCCTCCCTACTATGGTGGGCATCACCCAATCTTTTGCCTAAATAGAACAACAAGGCAAAAGAAGGGAAAATTCACTCTCTCAGCCTGGCTGCTTCAGCTGAACATTGGTCTTCTCCTGCCTCTGGACTGTGGCTCACATTAATGTACCCCTCTCTACCTCCCCTCCCCCCAGTTCTCAGGACTTTGGACCTGGACTAGAGTTACATCACCAGCTCTCCTGCTTGCAGATGGCAGATGGTAGAACTTCGCAGCCTCCATAATCACATGAGTAAATTCCTCATAACAAACCTCTCTCTCTGTCTCTCTGTCTTTCTCTCTCATCCTCTCTCCCTCTGCCCCACCCCCCACCCCATTAGAACCCCAACTAAATCAAGTATTAAATGGAGTTGATGATCTCAGTCAGTAACCCTCAGAAGTAACCGTACGTGGTCGTTGTAAAGATTAACAGGGACATAGACGGGCTCATTGTAGGCATGTGAGAAGAGGCAGTTTTATTTACCGTTGTATCAAAATTTGATCAGGGAAGCAGAACCATTAATGTGATATGGCATGAGGGATTATTATAGCAACTAAAATTCATACAATTGTGGAAGCTGGTGGAGAGGTCTATGGAGTGCTGTCGCCTCAGTGCCCACTGGTGGGCCTGAAGTTGAGTTGGTCAGCAGGGTTGGCAGGTAAGAAGAAAGCTTAGATGTGGAGCAGGAGAAATCAAGAGCCAACTGGAACTCAGAAAACTTGGAACCCCCAGGGTGAAGCTGGAATTGGTATCTATTTCTCACCCCCTCCACCCTTAGAAGCAACTTGTACCTTTCCCAAACTGGTGTACACACACCAGCCTGGACTCAGGGGGCTGGAAGGAGCAGTACCTTGTCAGCTGGAGGAGGCCATGTCCACATGTCCAGCTACTGCCCCATGCCAACAACATGAACGCACAGCAGTGGTGCCTGCAGTCCTGAACTGACCTTCCAGGTGCACGGTTTGCTGTCACAGCCACCTTCCCAATCTCATTCGAGTTTCCAGTCCTAACTTGGTGCCATCCAGGAAAGGGAGTTCTGGGAAACCCAGGGCTAGCTTAGTAAGCTACTACATTACAAAACCACCGCACTCACAAACAGGGGAAAGTAATATTTAATCGGTCAGTCATACACCTTCATGGGTATTATCTCATCTGATTTATATACTCTGTTCTCACAAAGGAAGGGTTATTATCTCCCTCACTTGGCTTGTCCGAAGTCACACCGAGCAGAGGTTGGAACCCAGGTTGTTCTGGGTGCTTTCCACCAGAAGCTTGACCTGTGACACTGGTTTGGGATCTTCTATGCAGGGATTTCGGCTCCATCACAGTACTCTTGCATGCCCCTGTAGACCCTAATCATCTGACAAGGCGGAGAATAACCCCCTCTAAATGGATGGGAGGCTGGGCTGCACTAGCTAGTCCCGCGCCATCTAAGCTGTATCTAGAGGAAAAGCAGTTGGGTAGGAATTTAATTTTAATTTAAATATATATTTATCCACTGCAAAATAATGCACTTAGAGAAAAGCTTAATAAGGAGTGGTATGCAGGTGGGGTGGGAATAGGGAGCCAACAATAAGAGAGGAGGTCAGGATGACATAATTTTTCAAGCGGGAAAAAGCACAAGTTCCTTCTGTGAGGTCATATGGGCTGGGGTCTATGGTTATGATCCGGGGCCATTGGAGAAACAGTGAATGGGAGGTACAAACACCTGACTTAGTAGATTGTTTGTCTTTAAGTAGGTTCTTCTTTTTTTCCTCCAACAAACATTTACTGACATCTCCCATGTGCTGCATGCTATTTAATCAGTGTATGCGGAGGGTACACCATTGAATTTCACACTGCTGTTCACCTCAAGTGGTTCGAGGGCGGGGAGCTCTGGTGAGCCGACCCTGCTCTTAGGATGGGTCCCCCCAGAAGCAGATTCTGAGATAAGAACCTGAGAGCAAGCAGTTTATTTGAGAAGTAAACTCAAGAAGGCCCAATAAGGGACTGGGGAAGTGTGATAGGGAAGTGACAGGAGGGTCACCTATACAGAGTCTGTTAATGAGTCGGTTACTGTGGGCACCTGAGACTCAGGCCTGCTGGGGGTCTCTGGGACAGAGGGAGAGGCAGAGCACACACCTCCAATGTATGCGCCCACTAATCTTGCCCACTCTTTTTTGAAGGTTGCTCCAGTGGTGTTAAATCTTTCATACTCTGGCCTGCCCTGTTCATTGTCTGAGCTCAAGCTGAAGCTAGAGAAAACCCGCAGGCAGAGTGCCATAGGTGCTTTTAATAGAAAGCCAGTGGCACATACGGAAACCAGCAGCAACTGCTACACTGAGCCAATATATAGCTTTTATCTCTCCTCCTTCCTTCCCAACTGTACTCAACTTTGATTCAGGCGTCCACCTCTCTCCCATGCAGCCTGTGAGTCTCAGGGGGAGCTGAGCCCACCCCAGCTCTCGGTGGAGGACCTCACTGGCATGGCCAATCAGCACATTCGAGTCCTCCGCCTATGGCATGGGTTCAAGAGAACACTGACCCAATCCATTCAGTGTGGACCTCTGGACCCCTGCTTGGAATGCTAGGTCAGAAACATTCTCTTTTGGATAAGGTAGCTTGTGGCAACAAGAGCTCGTGGCACAGGCTACAATGAGGAAAACCAGCCCGACGACAAAGCCAACACAGAGGAGGGCAGAGCCAAGAGAATTGCAAAGAGAGGCAACTGTGGCATTTACCTCTGGACTCCTCAGTCATAGGAGTCTCCTTCTCCGTTATTGAGTTCAGATCTCCTCCACTGTCTGTGGAACACATTTACTGGTAGCTCTGACTTCCATGGAAAGAGACAGCTTCTCTCACTAGAACATCTAAGCGCTGATCCTGAAGAAGAAAGCTGCTTGGACCACGTGCATTTCTGTTGGACCGATCACCCCTGGAGCTATATGGTCAGCCAGGCCTGGGAGCTATGCCCAGTCTTATAGCCAATAAGGTGTGAAGAACACAGGTCAGATTCACCCTGCCATATGCCGTCTCCTAGGAGACCTTGGGCAAGTGACTTCACTTCTCCAAGATTCCATTTTCTCTTCTCTAAGGTGTGTGGGATAATAGTATGTACCTCAATAATAGTATGCATCTCTGTGGCTGAAAGATATATGCATAAGTTTAGTGCTGGCAGTTGCTCGAACGATGCCTCACTGACTCTAATTCTTTATGCCCCTATTAATATCAGCCCCCAATTTATTTAATTCAAAACCCCTTATGCATCATATACTATGTACCAGGCACTGTTCTACACACATCTCTCTCTCTTACTGTGCCCCTATTACAGGTTAGGCGTCTGCTGCACAGAGAGGTTGTCATTTGCCCAAGGTCATACAGTAAGTGGTAGAGCTGGGATTCAAATTTGGGCATCTTGACTTCAGAGTCTATACTACTCATCTATGACATCTCTTAGAATTACTGACCTGTACATATTTGTTGGGATGGATAGACAGATGAGCTTGAGCTGTCCCCTCTGTGGGCTAGAACAGAGAAGTATATTCCTGTCCTTGCTCCTAGCCAGCTTCTCTGTGGAGAGTTCGAGAGCTGCCTCCCTAGTTCCATTCAATTACAGAATGAGCTTCAGGTTCTAGATTGGGCTTCAGATTTGCCTGAACAGGAGTCTGCCTGGGCTGTAGGCGTGGCCCAGCCCACCATGAGGGTGCAATGGTTTTTGTGGCATTGTTTAGTCTCTCATGTCTCTAGAAACCAGAATTATGCTCTTGGATTTCTCAGTTGGCTTTGAGTGTGTCTGTGTGTATCTTACCAGGCTGTTTGGGGCTGGGGCTAGGCTACTTTCATGACCCTGTGTCTCATCTTCTGACCTTCTGCATGCCCATTCTGTATCTCTATTTGCACAGGTTGGCACATCGCCTTCTGCCTTTGGCCTCGATTCTCCAGCACTGACTTTCCTGTCATCACTACCAACGTGCATACATTCTCCAAAGTGCTGTGGTGCCTCCGAGGGTATTGCCGATTTTGACAGGTGCCATTTCTTCCCTAATCTGTCTCTGGAAAATCCGCTGTAAGTGTGGTTGGCCTGATGAGTTCCTAGTGACCTTGAACACTTTTCTATGTCTTATTCATGAAAAACAGTGCCTTCTGAGGCCTATCAGGATGATAATGGTCCAGGACGAGATCCCTAAGGATCTTGCTTCTCACACATTCCTGAGTCTGTTTGCGGAAGGTACAAATATTTCTACTTCCTGGCTTACAAAGTTCTTCAAAGATAGTTCCCAAGGTGGTCTGGGGCAATCAGCCTTTTCTCCTCATTTAGGTATCAGTGAATGGTGTGGGGCCTAATGAGGGGTATTAGCCTTCCTCTTCCTTCTGAAAGCTCAAAGCCTTTCGATCGCAGCTCGGGGAACCACACTCACTATTTTACCTCTTCCTGGAACATTTGCTCGCGAGGAATAGCTCTGAGGGCACAGACCCTTTTTCATTTGGAGGGGAAGGGACAGGGTGGGGGGGGTGGTTAACTCTTTTCCCTGCCATTCAAATTCTATGAGAAGCACCCTGGCTTCTCTACAAAAAATCTCTGCATCAGAAATCCACTTAGTTCAACTCTGACCTTTCTTTAAGCAAACGGCTGGGGTAAAAATAGAAGCCAGGCCTAATACTCCTGCAGCTCCCTCTTGGTATACCATCAGGTAGATGATCAGTGATGATGGAGATTACCACCTAGAGTTCTTTCGGGGGCGGGCATGCATGGCAGTGTTTAGACCCATTGCTTCCTGTCTGAGATGGAGATATTTTTAGGGATGAATTCGGTCCTTCCTTCTCCCCCTCTCTTTGACGTTAATGTGGCCATCTGCATCTCCCAGACAACCTTCACAAGCATACATTCACCATCCTAGAAGAGTGAGCTAGAGAAAAGATTATTATTAAATATAGAATACTGAGCCGCAGCATAAGGAAGTTGGGTTTGCCTGGCATGCTAAGAGTGAGGCAGGCGCGTTAGAGACCTGGAACCCACTCCTACACTCTGTGATGCTCATTAGTGCTTTTCTACCTCTGGGGCTCCATTTATTTATTTATTTTTTATTTCTTTAATCTGTTAGTGAAAGGCTTAGATATTTCCTCTAAGGTCTGTTCTAACATTACATAATCTTTTCTTTGAGGATCTTAGTTGAATAAAGTCCCACACAGTTGGAGTACAGCAGCATAGCTCATGGTTACTGCTTTGTCCAGAGGAGGGGGAGTTGTGACTTCCTGTCTCCATTCCTCTCCACCTCCCAGGGAGATGGCTAGCAAAGGCGACTTGCGTGTGGTGGTAAGGGGCTCTGACCACTGGCTCAAGAGGTCCTGAGGCTTATCTCCCTCCATGCAGTTACCCCACATCAGCTCCCGGCTTGCTGTCTATCAAAGGAAAATCTCACCCCTCAGCTCTGAGACCCACCTAGCAAGGGTTTTTCTTACTTAAGTTCCCTGAGTTAAAAAAGACTGAGAGTAGGATGAAGCAGAGAGACAGAGGTCCTAGGAATGCATTGATAAATTTTAGTTTTGAGCTACTAGAACTTCTGTGCTGAGCAATGCTATCTCTATGAAACTTGGTTGACCTACAGTGTTTTTGAAATAGTGTTACATTTGTTTAATTTGGAGAACATTGTGCTGCAGATAAGGTGATGAAAATATTAGTAAATATTATTGATAATTAGATAATTAGCTTATTAGCAATAATCATAATTATTAGATTTTTAGTATTTATCATTACTTCTGGTGATTTATCAGCCGCATTATAAATTACACAAATGCAGGAATCACATCCAGTTTACAGTAGAATTTGCGCGATGAATGAATGACCTGTCTCTATCTCCATCCCTGACATGAATGTTTCAGGCTTTGGCCAGAAGCTAGAGGTCTTGTGTCCAGTGAGGCCCTGTGCTGGGGGCAGAGGTAACCCTGTTTCCTGAAGCTCGTCTTTGTCTCAGCTTTCTTTTATCACTGTAAATAAGGCAAGGCCATGCTGGTCTCATCTCCTATCTCTGAAAGCACCCAGGTCTGAGCTCAAGCAAATGTTTGGGCAGGTTAGGCCCCAGAGCAGTTCTTTCAGTAATTGACCTGGCCTTTCCAGTGCTCTAGAGGTATGTGCAGGGCTGTTGAGGGCCCAGTGCATAGTGGTTAAACATGCAGATTCTGGAATTAGATAGCTCTGAGATCACATCCAAACTCTGATACTTATTAACCATGTGACCTTGACAAGTTACTTTGCCTTGTTGAGTCTCAGTTTCTACAGCTGTAAAAGGGGATGATAATAATACATACTTTACTTTGATAATAATACAGAGCCATTGTCAGGGTTAAATGAGATAAAGTGCATACAGAACACTCCATCGACTGGCATCACAGGCAGAGTTCCATCAGAGCTGAGAGCTTCCCCTTGCGAGTCACTGCTGACTGAGTCTTGCAAATGGAGCAAGGACAGCTTTACTGGAAGTTCATCTATAGGAAGATGATTAAATATTGAAGGTGCTAAGAGAGCTTCCAGGTAGGGCAATCCCTGGGAAAACCCAAAAGGCCTGGAGAGTACCATGTGGTAAGGAGTAAAGAAAAAAAACACAAGCCCCAGGTCTGATAGGAGCGAACTGCTCTGCTTTTACTTATCTGGCAAGAGAACATAGTCTTTCCAGAGGGTGGTCTGGTGGTGTGGAAATTCCAGCAGCCTGGAGCCACGGTACTGTCTTCTCACTGCCCAAGCCTGCCTATTCTCCTCCCTCTGAGTCAGCTCAGTTCCAAGAACATTTATTGATGCCTACATCGCGCCAAGTCTGTGATGGGCCCTGAGCCACAGAGGTGAGCAAGGCATGACTCCTGCCCAGGGGATCCTTGTTTCATGGTCACTGTAAAGTGTTAGCAGTATTTACAGTTTGCAAAGCTGCTTCACACCCCTCACTAGGCCTTCGCCATTCACTGGATATTCAGTGAATGGTGCTCCTGGAGGATATGGGCACCTGGAGCGGGTATGGACAACCCGAGCAGGGACAGAACAGAGACTAAGGCAGCCATTTGACTGCCAAGAGAAGAGTGTTCTTAGGTAACATAGGTGGCCTGCACCACTGCCCCTCTTCCTACCACCTTTATTCTAAGCAAAGGCAGGCCAGGTTCAAGGAAGAGCCTATCAGCTGGCGGGGTTTTCTCTGAAGTCCACGGCGGTGAAGAGGCAAAGCAAGGAGGGAGGTGCACAGCCCATACTGGAAGTGCTGTGCTGCTTCTCCAAGTCCAAAAGGGAACGATGAGGCTCGCTTTCCAGCTGCCTAGGCCAACGAGCATGAGGCCCAGCCCTTGCCTCTCCCTTTACAGTAGAATACCAGCACCTGGGTTTTCTCGCAGAATCACCACGCCCCGCCTCCCGTTGGCCCTCCACTGATCTCAGACCTGCGCTGGTCGGGGTGTGAGCACCCCGCCGCTCCCAGAGCTCGTGGAGCAGCTGCAGCCCACGTGC
The DNA here is from genome assembly GCF_014176215.1 of Rousettus aegyptiacus. Classification (NCBI taxonomy): domain Eukaryota; kingdom Metazoa; phylum Chordata; class Mammalia; order Chiroptera; family Pteropodidae; genus Rousettus; species Rousettus aegyptiacus. The sequence goes on from NW_023416308.1 coordinate 84,554,300, forward strand.
GCTCGCGGCAGCCGCGGTGACAGCTGGCTCCACAGGGGCGGAGCGGGCCGGGAGCGGGGGTGGGGTGGGCACTGCGCTGCGCTGCTATTGGTCGCAGCCCTCCGGCCAGGCGGGGCCGCGCCCCCGGCTTCCCTGTCATTGGCCGCGCAGCCAATGCGGGCGGCTTCCAGCCGGGTTGGCCTCACGGCGCACAGCTGCGGGAGCTTGCCGGGCTAAGCCTGCACGGGGCAGCCTTGCTCTCTCCCAGCTCCGCAGGCGGCCTGCGGGTCGCAACCGCTGCGCCTGCGGCCGAAGTGAAGGCAGGAGCTGACCCGAGGCTCAGTGGCCAGCGCGGCTCTCGGTAAGGCAGGGACCGCGCAGGGCTCCGGGGAGGGCGGGCAGGCAGGCAGGCGCAGGTGGGAATCGTGCTGTCAGAGCCCGGAGTCCTGGCGGGTACCGGGGAGGGTCAGGTGCGGCCGCAGCATCTCCCGGCTCAAACCCACCCGGCCGGGCGCCCGGCGAGCAGGTGGCGTTACCCGGGAGGCTGGGGCTGCCCGATCGGTCTCTGAACGGATTAGAACGCAATAAAAGCCTTCCATCTGTACCCCAAACTACCTCTTACTCTGCCCCTCAACACCCAAACCCGGCATTTCTAAGCCCAGAAAATACCCCAAACGTCAACAAGGAGTTGGTGCGATGTGCCAGAAGTATTGCTTGCCACAGTGGCGAAGATCATCCTCAAATCTTGCTTCCCACGATTTGGGCTCCGCGCCTTTCACGTTCTTTCCTGGCTTTTCACTGCCCCCCTGCCCTTTCCCTCCCTCCTTAACAACAGGAAGTTAAGTTGGGCCAAATGTCAGTGGCCCGGCCGGCTGCTGCCTGGGACCGGGTCTGGGGCCGGGGCTGTGGTGATGGCCGGAGGGGACGCGGCGCTATCCTCTCGGCGCCGCGCACCCCCTAGCAGTCGGCGGTCACCTCAGGCCCGAGAGCACCCGTGCCGGGGCGCCCGCGACGCCCACCTTGCTGTTGCCCGCCTGGCCCTGGGGCTAAGTGGAGTCTTGCTCACAGCTTCTGCGGCCGCTGACCTGGCTTCCAGGTCGGAGCAGATGGGGTTAACTTTATCCTAGGCCAGCCTTGCGGCAGAGCTGGGAATGGCCTTTGCTAGATGGGGAAGAGGCGTGTTGAAACCAGAGTAAACGTGTGTCTCTTTCCACATTGTTTATTCTGAAGCCTGGGTTCTTGAAGCCAAGGAGCTTTTATTTAAAGGCGCGGCAGGAGCTGGGGGGTGGGGTAGGGTGGGCATTCAGCAGCTTGAGGACTGGACCCTCTTGCGGTAGGTCATGCCTACTCACTAGTCTTCGGTAGTTTAGGTGAAGGGTGAAGTCAGTAACCTGCTCCCTTCTGGGTAGGTCCGGAGGGAAGAAAGCCAGCGGCATGTTGGCCCTCAGATATTTGCGATATTTCGTGCCTGGATGCCCTCGCACCTGCGCCAGCTCTATGCCTGTCCTCTTCCCGGGGAAGTGGACCCAACAAGTGGGCCTCAAGTCTCCGAGGCAGCGCACCTGATGCTCTGGAGACTCTAATGATAGTAAGAACTCGCCTTTAGACAGATAATTATTAAGTGACTACTGGGGAACAGGTCCTTCCCTGTGGCACTTTTGCAGCTAATTTCACAGTTACTCTCCCAAAACTCAAGAGTTTTGCCCTCCTCATTTAAGAGATGGGAAAACAGACATAAGTTGGGTAAGTGCCAATGGTCACACAGAAAGTGGCTTAACCAGAATTTAAACTGGGCTTAGCTTTGCCAGAGCTAAGTCCAGTGCTCTAACCATTGTCCCCTGGCTGTGGAAAGTGATGTGCAGTGCTGCAGAATCATGGTCCTACTATGTGCTGACTGGAGACTCCTAGTCTCTGAAAAGATTCTGTCTAAAAATTCAGGGGATGCTTCTTTGGTAAAGCACTTGAACTAACCCAGGTCAGCCCAGGTTATTCAATCTGCAGACCCTTTGCCCACCCTGTGTGCCAGTCAAGGGTGATGGCTGGTGGTGTTCATGCCATGATGGGGCTGGCGAATTGACTGCCGGTAGTTTGGGTGCCATTTGGGGAGAAAGCTTGCCTCTGTCATGAACTTGGTCTCATCTCTGACACCTAACTTCTGGAATGGTCTAGGAGAACTGTGTTTGGTGAAGTAACCAGTACCTTGGGACTGGTTCAAGTTTTGTTTATTTTTTTTGGCATATACCGGGTATGGTTACCAGTATACCAGTGATTGAGAGTTACAGTTAGAGCATACTTTAATAAAAAAAAAAATGGTATCATTTTTATCCATACTTCCTTTCTTCTTCAGGCCCAGGGCTCTGGCTTTCTGCTCATTTCTCTCTTCTTAAAAAAAAAAAAAAAAAAAAAAAAAAAATCATCAGGTTAATACCAACCAGTTACACATTATTCATTCATTTGTTCGTTTATACCTCCTGGGAGGGGCCTGAGACTAAAAGTGTGTCTGTGTGTGTGTTAGAGGTGGCAAGCTTATAAAAGGCTTTTTTAAAATTTATTTTTCAATTAATCGACCAACAATATATTACATTAGTTTCAGGTGTACAACTTAGTGATTAGACATTTATGTACCTTACAAAGTTATCGCCTCAATAAGTCTAGTGCCCATCTGACAACATAACATAGTTTTTACAATATAATTGACTATATTCCCTATGCTGTGCTTTACATCCTGTGACCATTTTAATAACCCAACCAGTTACACATTAACAACTTAAGGACTAAGGCTGGTTGTAGCTGTTGTCATTAGAGGTCTATTCCCTGGAGCTGCAAGGAGCAGAAGAACAGCTGGGGTAATCCCTCTCTGCCTAGCATCGAGGTTTGTCTCTCTTCTCTCCACCCACGTCTACACCCCATCGGGGTGTGCCTTTCAGTCATGGGCCTGCCTCTTTCACTTCCTACTACTGAAGAGTATAGGGCCTGTCTTCCTTGACTCTGGAGGGAGGTGTGGGCTATGGAGGCAAGAAGATTTGGACTGAACATTGCTAATCTTTGAAGCTCTCCCAGGGCTAAGGGTCTCTGGTGTTTAAAGAGCCAGAAAATGGAATACTGCTCATTATTCAGGACTTTTCATTCTTTATGTCATTAGATCCCCACATTAGCCCCTTGAAGAAGTAGGTGGGGTTATTCTCATTTAAGAGATGAGGAAACTGAGACTTGCCCCAATTGCATAGCTAGTGAGCAACTAAGCTCGGATTCTGGCCTTGTCCACTTGAGAGAGGTCTGTGTGGTGAATTAAACGCTAAGGGAAGCCAGAAAACCTTGTGGTCATCCTCTGAATTCTGGAGGCGTGGTGTGTGCAGCTCCCCTGCTGTGCTTACTGCTGTCTACCTTATGTTGTACAGTAAGTTCGCACTCGATGTTGTCAGTAGGTTCTGTGATTTTAATGAAACGATGTATAGTGAACCAGTTTAACATAGGCTGATCGATATTAGCAAGAGTTAAGTTCCTATGGCATCTCATCAATGTTATAACGAAACAAGGCTGAACAAAACAATGTTTTTCAAGGACCTGCTGCAAATATTTGTGAATATGTCCTTCCACCCCACTATAAAATGTCATTTAAAACACTCATAAACTTGGCAGATTTATTTTCTGGTTCTCACGAATTCTCTTTGTTCTTTGCTTTGTTTTCCCTTAACCTTTATGCCAGTCTTCATTAGGATAGCCACCGCAATGTATTGTAATCCTCTATTTAAAAATATTGTGAACATTGTCACACAGAAAAATAGGATAGTATAATGAGCCCCATATACTCATTACCCAGCTTCAACAGTCATCGAGATTATGCCAGGCTGGCCTCCTCCTTCTCTCCCTCCTCCCTACCCCCACCCCCTCTCATTTCTTCCCTTCTTTCTTCCTATTTTACAGCAAATCTCTGCTAGCATGTCATTTTGCCCCTATATAATCCAGTATATGTCTATTTGAGAAAGCATGATCTCTTTCATACCACACAGCCATTATTTTGTGTAACAGAATTAACAGTAATATTTTGGTCTCATCTGTCTGTATTCAGATACCCTCGATTGTTTGAATCAGGATCCAGACAAAGTCTGTAGACTGCATTTGGTTATTAGTCCCTTTATGCCTATTTTAATTTGGAGCCATTACCCTTCCATTTTAGGTTTCCCTCTCTCTCATTGGACCGCAAACCCCTTGAGAGTGGAACTGGATTCTGCGCCATGCTGGATCCCCAGCACTGTGCCTAGGATGGGGGTAGGCTCCCTGAATATCTGTACAGTTCTAGCCACTCAGGAAATGCACTTGAAATTAGTAAACCCTGTTGTGGCTTTGTATGACTGCTCATGCCTATGTTTAGATAAGAGGTTTTTAAAAAAAGATGACTTGCTCGCGTGTGGATGTTTCCTCAGCAAACATCAATCTGTAAACATCCCGAAATAATAGGAGAACTATTTGCTGTGCTCACTCGAGCCACTCTGGTTTGTGGTGGGGAGCCCAGACAGCCTCATTTGTGCCCTGATCAGCAACTGGCCTCCCCAGATCATGTGCGGAGCTGACAGGGACTGAGGTCATTTCTGCCCAAGCTTTGAATCCAGACTTAGTCAGCCACAGGGATTACCACTTATGACCCAGACACTTGGCATTCGAGCTGTGAGGAGAATGCTATACACCCCTCTCATAGACCTCTCTCTAGAGAGCACTTCTTCCTTTGTGTCTTTAGGAGACTTCTCTAATCTGCCTCACACCTGGGCAGGTTGTGGAGACTTTCCCAAACCATCATGCATCTGCAACTGGCAGGTCATGACAGAAAATGAACACTTGACCTTTCAGTGTCTTGTCCGAATTCGTGGTGAAGATAAAGTATTACCACTGGCACATTTGTGGACGTCCTAATAAAGGAGACCAGAGGGTTCAGGAGGAAAGGAAAAGGTCTGCTCCCTCCCTTTGATAATGAGCTTCACACCTGACTCCCAGTTAAATCTGCTCAAGGTGCTGGGCACTCTGATAGACATCTTCTGATCCACACAGCAAGGACCCTCTTCTGCCAACATTCCTCAGATGAAAAGGTTTTCTTTTTCTCTCCCTCCTTCTCCTCCCACTAATCATTCTCCTCTTCATTCTTATTAACTTTAGACAGTCTTTTCCACTAGGTAGAAATATAACAAAATGTTAAGTCTTTCTCTCTGGATGGCAGGGCTAGAGTTTATTTTTTTTCTTCATCTTTTGCTTCTCAGTATTTTTCAAAATATTTTATAATAAAAATATTTTATATTTCTACTAGAAAGCCCAAATATTTGTGTTTTTTTTTCCTGTTTAAAAAAAGAACTTCCTTCAACTGATTTGGATGGGTAGAAAAAATTATAAATGCATTTGGAACGTGTAGATAAGGTCACAGAGCCATTGGAATTTTGATATTTACTTATTTATTTTATGATATTATTTTAAAGAACATCTGGACTTCCTAAAAGTTAGAAAAAAAAAAAAACATTGGGGCTTAGGAGATGGGAAGCTACGAAACCTATGTAGCCCTACCCTCTCCCCCATTCTGCTTCCTCCTCTTCCTTCCTGAGAATTTCATTATGATTTGCTCAATGTGAAATTATTCAGGGAGGTTGAGATATCAGAGAAAGATTGACATAGTGTGTTTAAAAAAAGGCACGCAGGGCAAAGTTTCAGGCTTCAAAGGCTTGTCTTGTCCTCTTGGGAAAGTTCCCGATAGCCAAAAGTCCTAGTCACCTCACTTTGGGGGGCCCTGACCCCTTCCTCCGCCATTTTCTGTTTTCCTCCCTGCATCTTCCCCGAGGTAGAAAACATGACTGGTCTGTGCTGATAAGTCTCCTCCTTTCTAAAGCACTGATCATCTTGTCTCAGAAATTCAGAGCTGGTGAGGGTGATAGGGGACATGGGCCCTCTGTCATAAACAAACCTTCATTGCAGGATTGCATCACCATAAAGTCTGATTTTTGAGATGCTTCCTTTCTCTGTCAGCTGTGCCCCAGTTGAAGAGCTTTTTGTAAATACCAGGTATGGCATTGTGTCTTAAGCGCAATTGCTTTGTACCCATCTGTGTATCTAAATATTACTACACTTCACCACAGGAAAACCCGTGCTGTCTCTGTGGCTGCCGGCAGGGAGTGATGTGTGTGGATGGTGTTGGTGTTCTCGGGGATGGGATTTTTAGGGCATTCTTTATTCGCACTAGTATTTCTCTTTCCTGCAAGTCAGGGTGATTTCCTACCCTAAATCCCCTCCTCCCAGTGGCTGTCCAGATACCTTGCAGCACTTGCATTCCTTCCAAGGCTTGGTCGGATTTCTCTTTGGGGAATCCAGAGGTAAAGGCAAGCCCGAGAACGGGGTCTTGTTTCCTGTTGGTTTGGAGCTCAACTTTTCCTTTCAGGGCAGTGGGGGATCTCTAGTGCAGATACCCTTTCTGCTGGAAGCAAGAAGAGGGTGGCAAGGAGTTGGATGGCAGCCCCTGGTCTCTGAGCTGCCACAATAACAGGTTTATGGAACATTTGCAGGCCCAAGCTCCTGACACACCCAGTCCAGAAGCCCAGCCATGCCAGAGGCGGGAGTGGGAGTCTAGGGCCATCCCATTTTGGCCTTGCTACCGTAGTATCAATGTGTTAAGATGGGAAAATGACTTCTTTGCTCTCATGACTTGACATGTCTGGCCTTGGCTACTTATTTGAGTACCGACTGTATCTGGTGAAGTAGGATCTTAGGGTTTAGCTTGTGCCTGGGGCCAGGAACATGAGGTGTAGGGGAACATGAAGAAGTATCTGAAAAAAGTCTTTTGGACTTTTGGTCACTAAGGTGAGCTGCTCCCTGGAGCACAGTGTGCCCAGGGTTTTCCAGAGGCTTGGCAGAGCTCATGACCCCTCTATTGAACAGCTGTTCATCCCAAGGAAGTAGAATGGGGTGGAGGGTGAGGTACGGTATATAGACTTTGTGGCTGCTGTAAAATTGGGGTGCTGACACTCTAAATATCAGGACAGCTGGGCTTTTCACAACTTGATTTAAAGGTGATGAGAGTCAGGAGCTCCCTGCTTGGAGGAAGGAAGAGTCTGACAGCTGGATGAAGAGGAAAATGGAATAGATGAATAGGCAGGGATCAGGAAGTCCTCTTTTTAGATCCTTAGGGAGAGGATTCATTCAGTCTATCTCTTTTCTCAGGGAATGTCCTATGGGGCTGGTGCAATTAGATATGGCCTTAGGGACTACAGGGTACATGCTGGAGGAGCATCTCAGCCATTCGCCCAGCAGTGTAGCACATTTCTGTTGTAAAGGAAGAATGAGGCTCTAGGCGAAATCTCAGGCTTTGGATTCCAGGCTTTCTGCAACCAGAGAATTCAAAAGTTTCTGCGTGGTCCAGGTTTCCACTTCCAGGTTGGATATGTCTGTCATATCCTTGTATCTGACATTTTGGACTTTCTTAAAAATGACTCACCCACCCACCAACACACACGCGCGCGCGCGCACACACACACACACACACAGATATACAGGGTACTCACTCCTACATACATACAGAAATGCGTGGTACACACACAGATGTATGGTACTCCACCACCACCACCACACACACACACATGCATAGATGCATGGTACTCACCCACATACATAAATGGATACATGGTAAAATAATTACTCAGTACAAAGGGGATTCAATGAAAAGCAAGTCTTCCTTTTTCCCTTGTCCTCCAGCCCTCAGTGGCATCTGCTGTCCCCAGTCTCCTGTGGATCCTTCCAGAGCCTACGTGTATCTTTTTTGCCTGTTTCCCCCTTCGCTCTTCTTCAGGCCTCATGGGAAGCAATCAGGATGCGAAGCAACAGAGTTGCTGAGACTTAGCAGTTATTGAACTAGCCAAAGCTTAACCGTCGCTCCTCCACCCTGCTTTGCCATCTCTTCGCTTTAGTAATCTCCTTGTGTTAGATTTGTGGGTGGAGAGATTCTGGGCGCTGAGAATAAATCTCAGAGGTGTGTTCTGGATGCAGATGATAGAGGCACAAACAAATAAATATTGTGCTAAGACAGACCTGGAGTTGAATCCTAGCCATGTGGCCTTTAGCAAGTTGATGAACCCCAGTATTTCACTTTTTAAAAAGGAGGTTTTTATACCTATCTCAAAGGATTGATGTGGAGATGAAATTTAAATGAAGTGCACTGTATAAGTAGGCTCGCTAAAATATCGGTTTTTTCTACTTCTGAGGAGTGACCCATTTTCAGAATGAAGGATGTTGGCATGGAATTCTCTGGATGGCTTCCCGGAAATCTCATTGGTCCCTGGGTTTTATCTCCTTGTAGAAGGCAGCCAGTTCTCCATTTTCTACCAAGTTGAAGTCTCCCCTACCACTTCCTCCTGCTCACGGGAAGCCCAGCCTCCATCCTCCCTCGCTTCTCAGTACCACCTCCTTTTCCGTTCTTCTGCTCCACCCTCCTCCCCCACACCGTTGGTGAGCAGGATGCTGCTGGCTGCCTGGAGAGGACTCTGGGCTGTTTATGGCTTCTCTCTAGGGTGTTTATGTTGTGATCTCTTCAGAAGCTCCTGGCAGATGTCGGTTTATTGCTGAAACTTCATCTTTATCTTCAGCATGAGAGAAGAGAGAGGCTATTTTTAAAGACCTTTAATTGGCATGGCTGCACAATACAGTCTCCATTGCCTCCAAGTTTCATTCTTCATCACTCTTGCTCTCTCTACCCATTTTGAAACCCTTCAGATCCAGGCGAGAGACCTTATATGTCCTGATTTTAGGGCAACACTTAAATTTGGCAGGCAGTCGTAATCTCTTAAAAAGGTAAGTCAGAGAAGCAAAGGCAACCAGCTGACTGTCTTTTTCTGGACTGGGACAGATTGGTGTGCATGAGAGTAGCATTTCTGTGTCCATAGAAACCAATACCTTCCTCTACTTCTGCTTCCTCCTGCCTGTGGTGGGAGAAGGCCACCCCTGCATTCTGCCTGCTGATTGGCTGGAAATCCACAGCAGTTCCTTTCCCTTTAGACTCAGGTTCCCCTCAAGATGAAGAGGGAGTGGAAATAATGTGTTTCCAAATGATACTGACCTTCCGGAGGGAGGAAGATGTAGAGGCCGCAAGTTACAGAATCTTGGGATGTTAGCTTGGAAAGGCCTTCTGGGCTCATGCAGTTCTCACTTTTGTTACCTTGTTTTACCTATGGGGAAAACAAAGCTCAAGTAGTTCTTGATACTGCCTGGGAGGTGCAGTTCCTTGCTCAAGGTCACCCAGCCAGGTCCAAGTCAAATCTGTTCTCCATCCACCGTTTCCGTTAGGCTGTGGTTCTGTGATTAGTCTCTAACAGCTCTGCTTGCAGCTGGCCTTCCCTTTTGAAAGTCAGAGCCTCACCCACCACCCACCCCCTTTTTAACTGCTCTCTAGTTCTTTGAATTTAGGATGTACACACTCCAGCACTGGTTTGCACAACCACTTGGTACAAGATCTTTCCTTATCAAAAATACCTCCCTGAGCCTCTGGGGCCTAAAATTCCCACCTTTGTTTTCAGCCCTTATCTCCAGAGGGTCTAGGTAGAAAAAGATAATAATAATAAAAAAATAAAATTTAACTGGGAAGGACAACCGAGATTAGTTTATCTCCGATTAGCTCTCAGCTGAGAGCTGAATCTTGTGAGAATGGGGGATGCGTCAGCTGGGAATAGGTGGAGGAGGGAATCAGAAAGGACTGTAAATAGCATGCCGTCAGGGCAGGCATGGAGCACCATGGCCAAGGCTCTTCAGCTCATGGTATAAGCAATTGCCATGCTGGGGTGCTGTGAGGAATGACAGGAGGAGAGTACTCATCTAGCTCATGGAGAGAGGCGCATTAGACAAGCTCACTGATGCCTGCACATCAAGACAGAGTATGGAATGTGTTTTGGTGAGTTGAACAGTGTGGGTGAACCAGGGGTGACTTCCTGGAGGAGGTGGCACTTGGTGCCTGAGATGGGCCTTTGACGATAGGAAGGATTTCTGTAGGCAGAGATGGGCCAGAGGTATAGCAGGAAAAGATGCAGTGAAGAGTCTATATTCAGGGTGCCACACAGTGGAAATGTTGGGGCCACCTAGGGAAACTGGAAGCAGAGGCTGGAATCAGGCCAGTCCTGAGTGCCGGGAGTAGGGGCATGACCCTAACCCAGCAGGCAGGGGGAAGCCGTGAGGGATGATCAGAGCTCTCCTTCAGGCAGGTCAGCCTGTGGGGGTGTCAGGGGCGAGGGATCTGTCAGGGGGCCTGCACTGCCCTCTGCGCACTGACAGCAGATATTTATTGGGACTAAGTATGTGGGGAGTGAGGTACGGGGGGGGGGGGGCAGTGGCAGAAGGGGCAGTTAAGGCTAGGCCCAAATAAGGCCTTGTCTGTGTCCTGGTTTTGCCCCGCAGGGTGTGTAAAGGGTGTCAGTGTGGGAAGTCTTTCAGTTTAGAAACTCCTTAGTAGGGTTTTAGAATATGGGGTACCTGTCACTTTCTGTGCCCCAAAATGTGATTTCTCTAAGCTTTGGCAGCTTTGTCCTCTGTAGAAAATGATTACTGCCCCAATTTTCACTACCTTACTACAGGCTAAGTCTTCTATGCCGATCATTCTTCTTTCTCAAGGTCAGTTTGAGGGGAATGAATAGGGGAGTCAGGTGCTGTGCCCCTGCAAGGGTGGGTACCCATGGATCAGGAGCAAGAGTTGCCTGCCTGCATGTGGATGAGGCAGCAAAGCTAGGATGAGACAGGAACCCAGGTGACCCTCTCCTCCTTTGTTAGAATCAATTCTGCAAGTGTCAGATGCTCACCAAGCATTGTGGGCCATGATCTGAAATACTTATTCTCCCTTTTGTGGTCTCATAAGCACCTGAATATTCCCTGCAGGCGGGTCCTGCCCTCGTGCACACTTTGAGTTTACTTTCCCAGTAAAGGAGGAAGGTCGAACATGCTCATGGACCTAGGCAGGACTTGATGTCACCAGGCAGCTGGAACACATTGTGGAGTTGGCTGTCTCTCAGCTTGCCCCCCAGCCCTGTGGATATCCTGGCCATGGGGAGGGGATGAAAAAAAGCTGAGCTCAGCTTCCGCCTGCTCCAGTGTTAACCTGGCAGGTAGGCAGCATGGCAACATGGTGAGCTCGCAGCTTTGACATTTGAGCAGGGTCGCTGGCACCTGTTCTTTGCCATGGATGTTTCAGAAACACCCTTTCTCTCTCTGATGGTGTAAATTGCTACTGCAGGAGCAAATGGCAAGAATTTATTGCCTGTGGGAGCTATGACGAGGGTGGGCGTGGGGGTGGGTTCTGAAACAGCTTTCATCTTTCTTTGTTCTCCTGGCATCAGTTCTACCAATATGAGACCAAGTTGGTTCATTGATTGAGTGATCACTCCACTCATGCTGCCAGCCAGGACTTCTGGAGTTTCCTCTCTTTGGAGCATGTTGTCACAGACTGGCCGTGGGTTTCAGAGTCACTGTAAAAGCTCGGGCAAGCCACTTTCTCTAAGCCTCAAGTTTCTCTTCCATGAGCTGGGAGTGATAATATTTACCTCACAGGGTGGCCGTGAGGATTAAATGGGGCCATGTGCTTAGGATACCTCACGTGATGCCTGGTGCATAGATGGCCTTTCTTCCTCTGGCTCTTTCCTGAATCGGCCCACAGGAGGCTTGGAGCACAGATGTGGACAGGGCTCCGCTTTGCCTCAGGCCTCCCATTCGGTACTGTTCCCTAAGTGGCTTTTACCTTTAACCAGTGACTTTTTAAGAGAATGGCTCAAAGCACCTGTGTGTGCAACAGGGAAACTGATGCCTTTCTCTTCATGGTGAGGTCTAAATCAGATCTCAGAATTGCAGGGCTGGGTCAGCCTGGGCTTGCACCTTGGAGGTGACTCGTTCCATCTTCAGATGGCTCTTCCTGTCACCTCCCTGGTGGCTCTCCATAGCTTCCGGCATTTGGTCCCAGTTCCTCCTTCTTGAAGCCATAGAGAATGAGCCTAATCTCTCCTCTACTTGATAGCTCTTCAAATACTGTTTTTAAAAATTAAATCGATGACACCATCAGTTAGAAAGATGTACTATTATTTTATTTATAAAGAAGAAAGGGTGCTCCCAATTAAACTGTGGAACCATTCATTGTTATTGCTTAAATTTTTTATTTTTTATTTACTGAAATAACTTTTAGAGTGAGATCTACGTTTTCATTCCGTATCACTCTTGCATGTATATATAAAGGAAAACAAACTGGTTACGGTATTTCTAAAACTTTTTCACTTTCAGAATCCAGGTCTTCCAAATCACTTTTTAATTCAGTCATCAATGTTGTTTTTTGACACATTAACGTACTATGGTAAAGTAGTGATGTATTTCTTAATCTCTCTTGTCTCTGGATTTTTTTTTCCAGTTGCTGATACCTATTATGTAGGTTTTAATGATATTGCTTTCTTGATTTTATCAGAAGGTGTCAATGGAGGGGTTTTAGTCACATTTCTTCCTCAAATGGTCCTTAAATGTTTTTGCTTCTGAAATAGTAAGGATTGTAGTTGTCCAGTTATACGCTACCAGGATAACAGTCAAATTTCTATGTGACAATGGAAATGAAAAAATGACATTGGGCTACAGCCAGAGAAATTGTTAGCTGTGGAGGGATTATAAGATATATTTGGCTTTCAGACATTTTATAAGTGAAAGAAAGAAAGAGTTGCATTTTCTAATTAGTGAAATATGATATTTAAACGCAGTCAATTTGTTCCATCCTGAGTCTTCTTCTAGATTAACCACCCATGACGTAGGCTCAGGTCTTTTTACCTTCCCTGTGGTTCTCCGCTGATCAAACCCCAGCTTGTCCATATTCTAACACAGTGCGGGCAATGCCCAGACTATACATGGGATTTGCAGTGTGCTGTGACCACAGCAGAGGAAGGGAGCTATCACCTCCCTCGTTCAGGTCATTCTACTCCCCTTAATGCAGCTCAAGATCAAATCAGCTTTTCTGGCAGCTACATCACACCACTGACTCATTGACGTTATTGCTGACCAGATCTTTTTAACATGTGGTGTTGGGAAGCTGCTTCTCCCCTGTCCTAGAATGTGTGTGGCTTTAAAATTTAAATGCATAGCCTCTATTTTGTTCCCATCCGATTCAGAACAACCATTCCTGTTAAATTTCAACTTGTTAAGTTCAGTGCAACCCTGTTCAGTTGAGGTCTTTCAAGATCCTATTTGTGTGCCTTTCATAGCATCGCTCAAGTCACTGATAAAGTGCTTATCAGGAGAGAGCTCTCTGGATTCATGCTGCTAGAGTCCTCCCTTCAGGTGACATAATCTTTAATCAGCCTACTCTAAGAAGATTAATCCAGGCTGCCCTGTGCCTGTCTTTGCCCTTTTACTTTTCTAACCTGTGACCAGATGCGTTCTTGAATCTAGATATGCCAATCTATTGCAATTCTCCATCGACCATCATGCATTCTATCACAGAAACAAGCGAGCTCTTCTTAACATCACATGTTCTCAGTTCCCAGAAAGCTTCGTGGATGCTTGTAGGTGTTCCTGGGCCACCCCATAGTGACACAGTAGGCAGTTCGGCAGACTCATCTGCAAGAGCTTCCAGTGCTCTAAGCCAGGGGACTTGAAGTCATTGAAAATATCTAAATAACTTCTTTTAAAAACCAAGCTCCTCTCCCATCTCAGCTCTCTGTCTCATCTCCTCACTGAATCCTTACCTGTCAGTCTCAGTATAACTCTTTTTAATAGTAGCCATGATGCATCTAGGGTGGGAGCCAAGGTCCAATTTCCCAGACCCTTTATGCCTCTGGACCTCTTGGCTCAAGACAACCTCCCATTCCCAAATCTTCCTGCCTCTTGAGGTATGCTGTACAGCCTCAGCTGGTCCAGGGCTTTCCTTCTCTGATTAACACTCTGGGATGGGCTCTGTATCACTATCTCAGGGTCTTCTTTGGTTATGCATCCTTTTCCTGGTGATGAGACTGGCTTTTAACAAGGCTTTCCTGTGCAACCACATGGCTCCTATTCTATACCACTTATACAGCAGTTATAGGGAGCCAAGACTGTCAATATTAACTCATTTAATTCTTATGCCAACCCCAAGAGGTAGATATTGTCATTGTCCTGTTACCAGTGAGGAAATTATGGCACAGAGGGATTGACTTGCTCAAAATTTCAGAGCTGAGAAGGGGAAGAGGGGGAATTAGAATTTAGTCAGTTTGCCCCCGAGTCCAGCTTTCATGCTCCTTAAAAGTCTCCCTCTTCCCTCCTCCTGCCTCTTCCCCTCATCCTCTGGTTCCTCATTCTTCCCCACTCCCCTCCCAGTTACATAGCTAGAACTGCATTTCAGAGAGTCTGAATCATTTACTTCCTCAGTCTTAAATCCCAGAACCCTTCTATCCTCCCAGCCATTAGAAGTCTGTTTTCTTAGAGCCTCAAGCACCAACTTCCCCTTCTTGCTCACAAATTGCAGAGGAAATGATTGCTTTTCCTCTATAGTTCCTGTGTTCTTCTGGTTACTACCTATTTGGCCATTGCTGTGAGAATTAGGTTAGTCGTCCTCTTTCTATGGCGGCTTCCTCTCCCAGAAGATGAAATGCTCAGCGAGGCTAGTCAGGCCTTTAACCCAGTGAGGCTTCCACAACCATTAGGGTCATTGGTTCCCGCTTGTCCCCAACCTCCAGAGCCCTTCTCTAACTGGCCTGGGACAGGGGTCAGAGGCACATCAGTGGTGTCAAGGGTGGCTTTACCTTGATGCCTCAATTCCCTCTTCATACAAGTATTCTCCAGAATATTCCCTTCTTTCTGTTTCATGGGCTTGTCATGTAGAGGTACTTCACCCTGCTCTATTCCAAGTTCATTCCTTTAAAAGATACAAGCGGGGCACAGAGAAATGGGTATAGTCTGCTACCTGTCATGTAAAGAAAAGGATATGTATTTGTATTTGTGTGCGTATACATAAACATCGTCAGGGATTAGACACAGCAATTAATACCAACTTTGGAGTGGGGCGAACTGGGTAGACAGGGCCAGGAGTAGGATGAAAACATTTTCTGTGTACTTCTATGCTTTTTGCTTTCTGACCCTTGCACCCCCAGCAAATGTAGTTCCTACTCAAAATTTTAAAAAGCATAATCTGGGAATCCTGATTGGCAAACTGTGGAAAGAGTATGACTCACTTGGTTGAGTCATTGCTCTGAGCCTCCTGCCGCCACGTGGACCTCAGTTCTTTAGGTGTGAGCCTGGCTAATCACAGCCTACTTACCTAGCAGTGGGGACACAAGGAGACCTTCCACACAGCCCGACATGTAGAGGGTCTGCTGTAAACAGGGCCTCCTCCTTCCTCCCTGGCTCATCTCTTTGAAGCTCAAAAGTAATTTGAGATTTTGCACCTTTGGTTGAAATTTTAGTTTACTTAGAGCTGGACCTCATATGTTGCTTTTTCTGCTGTGAACCACCTAAAATATATGCCATGTTTTTTTCCTCCTCTGTTGAAGTCTAATATTTGAGGAAACTGAAACACCGAATATCTGGAGCAGCTGTGGGACTTCACAGATTAGAATGGGTTTAACACCCTTTGAAAACACAAGCCCATGACTGGGGTTGCAGATAACCGAGGTTAGAGCAGGCCCTGAAGAAAAAATTCAGGCTGTTGGGAAAAGCCAGTCCAGGTACCTATTATTGAGGAAGTGACCTACTTAGGAAGGTAACTTATTTACCTGGGGCAGCTAAGTCAAAAGCATACAATGAGCACCTACTGTGTGTCCTAGATTCTGTGCCATGGGGACGACAATATGGTTAAGGCCCAGCATCTCCTCCTAAAGTGTTCACAATGAACTTGGGAAAGCAAGACACACGTGTTTTAAAAATTAAATAACAGATGATTTGGGTAATAGCTCAGCTCAGTTATAGAAGGTGAAAGGCAAGGTAGTTCATGACTAATTTCCGTACGACTGGTGGAGATAGCAGTGGGTGTGGGGAGTTTTTCTAGGGGCTGAAGAAAGCCCAGAAAGCTTTCTGGAGGAGGAGGAGAAGGAAGGAAGGAGGGAGCGGGGAGAGGGATAAGGAGGCTGCATTTAATTCGGATCTTGAAAGGTAGACGAAATGCAGATGGGTAAGTGGGAGGAAGAAGAGAGCATCTCCAGTTGGCATCAAAGTCAGGAGAAATGGGAAATGGCCATAGAGGGAGATGAGGCTGGGCAGATGAGTTTGAGACTGATGCAGACAGCCTTCAGAATGACAGGGAGGGAGGGGGAGAGAGAGACTGTGTGTGTGTATGTGTGTGTGTGTGTGTAAATTCAGAATAGGGATGGGAAGATGAGGGCCCAGGGTCTCATAGGAAACTCTTATTGTAAATCCTAGGGAGGATGTGCAAAAAAAGGGTTTGGCCTCCAGACATTTAATCTGGGCTTCTCCAGCCTGTCCTCCAGAAATGTCCTCAGGAGCAGAGAGGCCAGAGGCATGCTAGCCCCTCCCCCACCATTATTCCATTTGGACATTTTCTGCTTAGGCATTTTAGATGTGCACTCAGTTATTCATTCAGCAGGTATTTATGGTTTTTACTCTGTGCCAAACCTGTTCTAGGTGCTGTGGTTACAGCAGGGAAAAAAGAAAACCAGGGTAAAATCCCTTGCTACGTGGAGGGGGAGGCAATAAAGCAGTTAAACATTTGAGGCCAGGTGATGAGAGGTGGGGGAAGAACACGACAGCAGGGAAGAAGACAGGCTGTGCTGGGCAGGGGCGAAGGGAAGCGGTGGGGGTGGGCTATAATTTTAAACAGGGTGCTCAGGAAGGGCCTCGCTGACTTACTTTGTAGCTGGGACTTGTAAGCCAGCACGTGGAAAGCCTGGGGCCACAGGGAACGGGGTCAGGCCAGATAATGCAAGCACCTTGAGTCCCCAGGCATTCCTCTTTAACCCACTGAGTCTTCAGTTTTAGGCATCAGGGAGCCTTTGAGTGTTCTTGAGCAAAGGAACGCCATGTATGGGAAGATGTCCCTTGTAGCTTTGTAGAGGATGGGCTATCGGGGATGAGGCTAAGGTCCCAGAAAGAGATGACCAGGGCTTAAAAAATGTTTGGTACTTCCTGCCTGTGCATGGTGGGACAGAGTTAAGGAGCAAGAGCAGTGGGACAGGAGTGAGAAATGACAGCGGATACTGGCAGAAAGGGAATGATGGCAGGGTTTAGGCTGGAGGGGGGTCGACAAGCAGCACACCGAAGTTCTTAGAATTTGGGGCGTGGGGGTTGGTTTAACATTCTTGCTGTAACTTTCATTATTTTAGTATAGTGTAGTTAGTATAGTATAGTAAGTATAGCATCGTACTTAAGAATGTGAGCTCTGGGTTTGAATCCTGACTAAGTGATCTTGGGCAAGTTGCTTAACCTCTCTGTGCCTCAAGCTCTGCATCTGTAAAAAGGGGGGATAAAATAGTACTTATCAGCATGTTTTTGAGAGGATGAAATAGGTGTCTGAATGTAGAATATTTAGAACAATACCTGACATAAGTGCTTAATAAATATTAGCTTGACCACCTGTCTCTCTCTCCATGTATATGTGTGTTTGAATAAAGTTAACATGTTGGACATATCCTTTATTGTTCTGAAGCTAAATCAAAGGAAAAAAAGGATGCTTTCAAGGATTAAATAAGGTAATAAATGTAATGAATATGGCATAATTGCAGATGAATACTAATTAAAAGTACTGTTAGTATCACCAAATATTATCGTGAGGAAATGATTTTCCAATGGAAATCCTTTCTAAAGTTGTTCGATTCAACCATTATTTATCGAGTGTACAGTGTGCCAGGTGGTGCACAAGACATATTACCTCCTTTCATCTTTGCAACGACTGCCTGCGATAAACACTGGTAACTGCATCTCACAGATGAGGAAGCTGAGGCTCAAAGAGGCTAAGATTTGCCCAAGATCACACAGCCAATGAGTGGCAAGAGCTGAGATTTGGGAGTATTTTTTCCTTTGACTTTGAACTACCTTTTATAATAAGAACAATTATTCTGTGAGTTATCTCTTCTATAAACGAATATTGACGTATAGGTTCTTACATCAATCTCCCTTGATTTTGGTGCACATTTGGAGTCTTGGAAGTGTAGAGGTATGGCCAACTTCCGGGAAAGACCGGAGGCCGTGTCAGAGAGGGGACCTGGGCCAGGAGTTTGAGCTGCCCATGGGCGGGAGGGCCGTGGGTGAGTCAGTGCCTTCCCTGGGTGACTCCTCCCTGAGGCCTTATCAGAGACTTTCAGTCATGCAGAGTCTCTCTGAGACCTTTTCTTGGTCGACTCAGCCCCTAAAGTGCTAGGGGAGCTAGAGCTCGGGGGGTTCAGATTCCAGCTCTACCACTTCCCAGCTGTAAGGCCAACATAGGAGTGAGTTTCTTTGTGCCTCAGTTTTGTCACCTGTGAACTCACTCATGAGGCTTCATGAGAATGAAATGAGATGGACCATGTAAATACTTAGAACTGCCTGGCCCATAGCAAGTACTCAGAGTTACTATGCTTATTATTACTATTATAAAAGTCTCCCGTGATCTGTAAGGCCAGAATAAAATACCCCACCCTCTCTGTATGAGTCCTCCAGTAAACCATTTTGTTTTGCCTTATTATAAAATTGTGGGTAGAGCCCTCCCCTTCACCAGATGGAGTGCTTGAGACATAGGTGCTCAAAACATATTATATAACAATTCTCATATTGCTTGAGAATAGGTCTCGATCAGTGCTTTTTAAATACCTGGAGGCTTGTGCGTCGTCCTAGAAGGTACTGAAAGAAATTTGCCAGATGGAATGGATTCCCAGTTCTCCTTTTCCCTTCAAGCCACATATTCTGACTTGAGTTCCCCACCTCCCAGGATTATGAAAAATACCTGATATTTTAAGGGTGCTTTATAGTTTGCTAAGCACATTCACATTCATATTGCACTCAGTCTTCACAATCGTCCTGTGCTGTGCGATTATTGTTTACTGTCTTCATTTAATAGGTAAGGAGACAGGCTCCACAGAGTTAAGTAATTTGCCCATAAACTCTCAGGTCGAAGGTAAACAGGCACCGCTGCCCCTCTCGGGAAGCCGGTCTGAAGGCTCAGATTGACCATCTCTCCAAAGCCTTTTCATCATTTCCCCTTCGCCTTTTTTCCTGAGGAGGGTTGAGAGGAGATCATGTGACCAATAGATCTTTATACAGTTCTGCTTTTATTCTCCTCCCTTCTCCAAGTCCTGTTACTATGAAAAAAGCACGTGATGGTGACCTTGAGGTAAGCCAATGATTAGAGTTGCTTAAATCATCCCTACTCCCATATTCCCTTCTCCATGGGTTTGAGGCCTGGGCTGGGACTCTGTGCTCTGGGCTTTGTGGGGAGCGGAGACAGTGGGGAGGGCATTGTAGCTTTAAGCATTTGGAATAGTGCCTGAGCACAGCCATGCCCTGGAGGAACCTACAATTGAAGGCGGAGGAGCTTGGCATCCTCAGCTTCACCCAGGAGGAGGGGCAGGCGCTAGGTATGAGGCCCAGAACCAGGTCCAGGTTGCAGAGGCTGCTGAGGAGTACGGAGCAGAGAATGCGGAAGGTGGGAACACTTCCTCTCCAGGAGGCAAACAGGCAAATGATCCTTCCAGCTAAGGTGACACTAAATCACATGCTCCAGGATGGATTTTAATTCAGACTTATCAAAGTCCAGGGTTGTTCCTGAAGTGGAAGAATCTTCTGTGTAGCTCAGCTCAATAAGAAATTATTAAAGAAGTACCTATAGTGTCCCAACAGGTGTGAGGAATGTGAAGACCCGTGA
This sequence comes from Rousettus aegyptiacus, assembly GCF_014176215.1. Taxonomy (NCBI): domain Eukaryota; kingdom Metazoa; phylum Chordata; class Mammalia; order Chiroptera; family Pteropodidae; genus Rousettus; species Rousettus aegyptiacus. The sequence goes on from NW_023416308.1 coordinate 84,574,068, forward strand.
AATAGGGACCTGGCCATGAAGAGCTCATATCCTAAGGCCTCATTTTTACATCTTTTCCCTGCTGGGAATCTTGAATGCCAGGGTGATGCCGGCAATACTTATATGCATAGGGCGGCATGCAGACAGACTCCTGGCATCCCAGGGCTTGGGCTACAATCTGGGCCTGGTAGCTAAGCACAGCAGTGCAGGTTGGGAGCTGGCAAAAAAAAACCAAACCAAACAAACAAACAAAAAACCCTGCTCATGGAGTTGGGTTTTAAGCCTGCTGTAGGGGGTAGAGGGGCTGTTGGTCCTTTTCAATCTGGTTCTTCATCCCTCCATGGTTATTATGTAACCAAAGGAGCAGACACAGGAACATCTCTGGGGAGTAGGTGAGAAAGATCGCATGATAATGGCTCAGATGGCCCGCCTCTCATTCAAACCAGCGGTCTCTCCTCTCCTCCAGCCTGGCCAGTCTCTGCTGCCATTCTCTGCTTGCCTGCCTGGGTCACCCCTGCCTCCATCTCTGTCTTTGGTTTTTCCAATATGCGGTGCTTTCATTCTCTTTTTGCTTTTATCCATCCTCATCCTGCACGACTGAGATTCAGCCCTTCCTGCTTCAGAAGGGCTTCCTAAACTCTCTCAGCCTAAACTCCCCCCCCTCCCCTTTTCTCCATATGCCTTCTGGGTGGAGAGCCAGCAGCCCCCACCAGCTCAGCATTTGCATGTTACATAATATGTTTTGAGCACCCACCAGATAGCAAGCAGCAGAACAAAGATTAGAACAGTGGAGCCTAACTGGCCTGGGCGTACATACCATCTCTGGTCCTTAGGAGCTGTGTGGCTTTGGGTAGGTGTTTTGATGTCTCTGAGTCTCAGTTTCCTCATTTGACCTTGAAGATATGATGCCTGTCTCACAGGGAAGTTGTAAGGATCTGGTGAAATAATCCATGCAACACAAAGCACTTAGCGCGCAGTTCCTGCCTCATAGTAAATGGCTCGCATGTGGGCAGCTTTGACTCTTCTTGGACATATATTGTCTTATTTAAGTCACACCCTAGCTTTATAAGGTAGATATCATCCTCCAAAGGGGAGCAAACAAGCCTCAGTGCAGAAATGACTTGTCCAAGAACTGAGGACGGGGTAGGTAGTGAGGCTGACATTCAAGTCCAGGCGCTGGCTGGTCGTCTTCCACTGCTTCTTCTTCCCAAGCCCAGGCCCCTGTTCCTATGCTTTTTGGTATTCTTCACAGTCCTAGTCAGGGCACTCAGCAAATGCTTAGCGAATAGTCTTTCTTTGTTGATTTTAGGCGAACCAAGTTGTAAGGGAATCGGGGAAGCAGAAAATGGGACCCCTTGAGCATTCCATCCCCTTTCAGATTTCAAGCTGATCCGGCTTGCCTATGGATCCCTGGCAGAGTACTGCGCACAACTCCAACCCCAGGCAGTGCTGGGCAGCATGGCACCAGCATTGCACCCAGCCAGGGAGCATGAAGCCAGATCGTGCCCGGAGGGGAAATCAGCCAGGTCCTCTCTCCCTCTCTCTCCGTGTGTGTGTGTGTGTCTGTCTGTCTGTGTGTCTGTGTGTCTTTGAGTCTGTCTCTGTCTCCCCCTCTCTTTCATTTCAGAGCATAAAGCTATGAAAAAAAAAAAAAAAGTAAGGGAAATACCTACCTGGACAATCCCCCATGACTGGGGCAGCCACCGCTGAACCTGGTTGGTGGGAAACAAAGAGAAAAGCCACGAATTGGCCGGCAAGCTCTGGGTAGTGTGTGGCATTGTGTGTGTCCTGTGGGGTCAGTGAGGAGCTTACTGAACTTCCCCAGGACCACAGGAACAGCCCACTCCCTGCCAAAGGTGGCTGCTCTTGACATTGTGGTCAGGATGATTTCACATTGTTTCAGATCACGATTTCTCCATCAAATGTTGGAAGCTGCCACTTCCTTCTCCGGCTGAGTCTTCTCTTGTACCAGCTCAGGTGTGTGTCTGCAGAGTCCTTACCACACCGGTTATTTAGTTTATGCCTGTGCAGACCTTAATGTGGATTCCCAGGGACCCGTGTGTACTCATATATTCACCCCATGCTAATGTTGCAGGAGACGGGGAGGCACCAGTATCGTTTGGTTCTTTGTTTTTGTTACCAGGCCAGGGGGTTATTTTTGTTTCTGTTTCTCTAAGACCCTTTAAAACAGCGGTCTCCAACGTTTTTAGCACCAAAGACCAGTGCTCCTATGAGAATCTAATGCCTGATGATCTGAGGCGGAGCTGAGGCAGCGATGCTAGTGCTGGGGAGCTGGGGAGCGGCTGCAAATACAGACGAAGCTTTGCTCAATCACCTGCCGCTCACCTCCTGCTGCGTGGCCCAGACAGGACCCCTACTTTAAAATACATCTGAAGGTGGAATTGCTTTTCCTTGAGGGAATTGAGAGGGTGCTATTAGAAGGCCTGAAGGTACAAGAATAGACTATATTTGGGTGCTGGCCCGATAGGTGGCTAGAAAATGAGACAAAGCAAAGATAACATAGTTTAGCACACTGCTATGTGTCGTGCATTATGGTTATACCTGTTAAGTGAGAATCTCTTGGGAAAGGTGTCTGAGAAATAAGCAAAAACAAACAAACAAAAAACTCTCCATAGGGTTCGGATAGGCATATCTCAGTTAAAATCTATAATAAGTGTCATATCATTAATATTGCACTGATACTCTTGGAGATTAAAATAACCAATGTTCAGAGAAGGAAACATGCTCAAGGATGTACCAAGGTATCCACGATGCTGCCTGTCCCTTCTTCTGGAGGCTGCTTCTGGGTGGGGTGGAGACCCAGTTGTAAATCAGGGGGCAGTTGTATGTCCCCATCTCCCTTGGGCAGGTCTGAGCACAGGTGTGAGTGACAGCAGACATACCTGTGTGAGGAGGCAGCCTCAGGCTAGGATCAGAGTGTGCTGGGGAGGCAGCATGACAGGCGGACCAGGTATCGGTTACTAGCGGTGTGACCTCGGCAAATTATTGAACTCTCTGAGCCTCAGTTTCCTCACCTGGAAAATAGGTTGGATGAGCACCCAGCTCCTAGGGCCGCGGTGAAGGTCAGATGCGAGCATACTAGTGAAAGAGTCTGACATACGTTTAAGGGCTCAGACAAGGCAATTTCTCTTCCCTTACGCACCCTCCTTCCTCCTCTAAATAGAGTTGTTTCAAGCAGCTGCCAGGATTTTTTCCTCTGCCACTGTGAAGTTATTAAAAATCAGCTCCAGTCTCCCTTCTCTTCTTCCCCTTCCCTAATGCTCATGGCAATGCAGACCCATGTCTGAGGCTGGGTTCCCAGCCAGGGACCACAGGACTGGCTGTCGAGTTTTGGTTCCAGCATCTTCCTCTCCCAAGAAGGTCGTTGGTCCAGGGACTTGCAGTGGCCTCTTCTTACTTCAGTTTGTAAAACACCTTGCTGTGCGTGTTTGCCTTTCCCTGGCTGCCTGGGTCTCACTGAGTATGCAGGCTAGCTTTCCTTGCCGGGTGGGACTTTGTGATGATAAAGTAGCAATCGTTGAGTGCTGCTGTTGGTTGGAACTCTTTTGGTTTCGAGTGACAGGAATCCAACTTGAATGAGCTTAAGCAAAAAATGGGATACCTCGGAAGGTTCTAGGGGAGGCTCAGAGACTCAAAGGAGGAGCTGTGGAATCCAGCCCCAGGAAGAGAGCAGGTGACCTCGGCGTCCTTGGACCAGCACCCCTGCTTAGCGGCCCATGGATGCAGACAGCTCCCAGCTGACCTCATACAGCCCTCCACCCATCTCAGGAGAACTAGGTCTCCCCTAAGATTTTTCAGTTTAGAACTTGGTGCAGCTTGGAGCATGTGCACACTGTTTATATCCAGAAATGTGGCTAAGGAGGAGAGACACTCTGATGAACCTATCTTGAGTCCCATGCCCACCTTTTCATCACGGAAGTAGAAGATGGGAGTAGAAGATGGGGTGGAATCTGTTATTAGAACAAAGGGAGAAAGACACTAGTAGTATTAATAAGTAAGAGTAATACTTTTATTGAGCGCTTTCTTTGTGCCAGACATTTTTCTAAGTCTTTACCTATGCAAGTCATTTCATCTTCACCATCAACCCCATTTTACGTACCAGGAAACTAAGGCACAGAGAGGTTAAGCAATTTGCCCGAGGTCACATAGCCAAGCTAGCAGGAGAGCTGGGATCGAACCCAAGGAGAGAACTCCAGATATACTCTTAACCATCCATTCTGGCGTGGACAATAACAACAGATGTCAGCTCCAAGAACTTACTCCGAACGATACACACTGGGCTATGGCCTTTACAGCATTATCTTATTTCCATCTTCAGAACAGCCCTGTGGGGTAGGCACTAACATTATCCCTATTTTTAGATAAGAAACAAACAGGCTCATGGAAATTAGGTGACTTGCCTGGGGTCACCTGACTCATGTAAAATGACAGAGCTAGGATAGGAAACCAGGTTCGCCTGATTCCAGGGCCTGAGTTCAGGATCAGTTCTCTGAACAGCCTTTGCATTCAGATACTTTTCTTTTTCTATCAGAAGCTCCCTTAGTTATTGGGACAAAGAACAGACCTGGCTCAGTATCTGAGCCTTCACCCTTTGTCTGGAGCTTGGGGCATGGAGACCCCTGCTCCGTGCACACTGCTGAGGGACCAGCTTTGTGGTTCTCAGCTGGTCTTGGTGTGTCTCACACTAGCTCACCAAAGGGACGTGAATAAGCTCTCACTGTGTCTAAACTCTAGATTTCGTCATTCCTCCACTCATCAAATGTTGATGGAGTGCCCACTGGTGCCAAGCCCTGTTCCAAGTGCTTGGGGTCTCTTAGTAAAGACCTCATCTCTATGGAGCTATACTTGGAGAACAGCAGAGAGGAAAGTCCCTGAGTTATTTTCATGTTTCTCGGGATTCCCTGAAGCCACTCGGGCTCATAGGAAACCTTTCCTGCATTGCCCAAGTCAGGCCCGCAAGGGCCTGGAGACCTCATGCTTTTTTTTGTTTAGAACTGACATGATGGCAAAGTCCAAGAGGAGACTTGTTTTTTCGTTCTGATTAATTACAAAGGGAAACATTGTATCAGGGAGTGAGCATGGGCATGGACTCAGGCCAGATTGGCTGTGAGTCCCAGGCTTCTGTGGCTAATGCTGATTGAGTCTCCAGGCAAGGAGCCCTTGGCTGTACCATGCCTCAGTTTTCTTCCTCTGTGACGTGACTATACTGCCTGCCTCATGGGGTTGCTGGGAAGATTATCTGAGATAGCTCATGCAAACCACCCATCACAATGCCTGCACATAGATTAATTCCTCTCCTTCCTTTAAAGGACTGACTAGTTTTATAGGTGTTTCTACAAGTCAGACCCGTGGAAGGGGGCAACAAGAAGGGATCCTTGGTGAGGAAATCACAAATTAGGTCACGCTTTTCATTTTACCGATAGCCATGGAGACAAAGTATGTCTAGGCACTAACAGTGGCCGTTCCATGCGTGGCCAGTGCTCAGTACACAGTAGCTTCTTTCCCATGAATAGTCTGAGAATGCTGAACAGTGAGTCCCACCCCCCAGGGCTCTAAACGCAGGTCTTTGTGTGTTAGAGAGAACAGTTGTGTGTTTATGTGGGCAGGTGGGCCTACTGCCCTGCTGAGGCAGAGCGTGTGTGTCCAAGGGGTATAGGTATTCCCTCTAGGCTCCTCTAGGGGAGGGATGGTTCTGGGCCCTAGGACCCTCTGGTTTAGTGGAGCTCAAAGTTGGTCAGACAGAGGGTATGAGTTGGTTTTTGGAGTGGCTGAATCACAGTATTTCCAGGCCTATGTGGGAATCTGACTGGAGGTCAACCCTTGTAGATTGGTCCAGAAATGGCCACCTGCATCCACCATATAGACAACTCAAGCAGAGCCAGCATTTCCTTGCTGCGGGTCTCAGCAATGTCCCCAGGAGGTTAGGGGCATGGTACAGCCAAGTGCTCCTTGCCTAGAGACCTTGGGAGCATAGGGAGGTTCCTAGTTCTCAAACCTGGTTAAACCAACGATAGAGTTCTAGGCCAGGATGTCCAGCATCCCCATCCACTGTATCCAGAAGCTTCTTTTGAGAAGCAGGGACAGATAAGTGGAGGCTTCCAACCTCTCCGTCTTTTGGCTCTAGACTACACAGGGCCTATATAGCTCAGGCTGATAGAATGTAACCAAGGCAGGCCAGCCTGTTTGTCAGCTGCCACGGGCTGGAAAGGCGTGGCTTGATAATGATGATGATGACAGAGATGATGGCAGCTCCTGGCCAGGTGGCTGCCCTCAGAGCCTGCCAGGCAGCTCACGGGGTGCCCGAGCCCATCAGAGCGCTAGAATACCTCGCACCTCAGTGTGGTGGGATAGCCATGAGCATGGGTCAACCAGACCCAGGCTCCAATCCCGCCATGCTACGGAGCCTTGGCACATGCGTTCTGCTCTCCGAGCCTCCGTTCCTGTCTGTGGGAGCCATGGAGACAAAGTACGTCTAGGCTCTAACAGTGGCCGTTCCATGCGTGGCCAGGGCTCAGTACACAGTAGCTTCTCCTCTACGAATAGTCTGAGAATTCTGAACAGTGAGTCCCATCCCCCAGGGCTCTCTCTACACGCAGGTCTTTGTGTGTTAGAGAGAACAGTTGTGTGTTTATGTGGGCAAGTGGGCCTACTGCCCTGCTGAGGCAGAGCGTGTGTGTCCAAGGGGAATGGGTATTGCCTCTTGCAGATCTCAAATTCTACATCTATGTTAGTTTTGTCTTCTCGAGGCTACCTCTTAGAAATTTAGAATTGGGAAAGTAAATCCTTAGAAATGCCTTGTAACTCAGGGCTCCATTTTCTAAACAGGTGTAGAGGCGCTTTCTGCAGAGGTAGTAGGATATAACCAAATGATTTGGGTGGTCATCGGAAGTCAAAATACTAATTTGTTTAGGAAACTCAGCCACAATCAAATGATCCACTTTGATAACTTCCTTTTTTTTTTTTTTTTTTTTTTTTTTTTTGCGTTCGAGACCTTTCCCCCTTAGGAAATGTGACAAATTTCATCTTTGTGACTTGTTATGAGATTTTTACACCAGCTTAATTTACCACATCCTAAGCTTAGAAATTCTGGCATTTTTTGTTGTTGTTTCTAATAAAGTATCTAAAACATTTTTTCCAGATCCATCTTACTTTCTCCGCAAGCCTTTGTGTAGAGGTTTGATAAGCCCTTAGGGAACCCAGACAGTGGCAGACAATAGAATTTATTTGACCATCTCAGTTCCTTTCTTCACACAGAGGAGCACAGGGAGAAATTCTCTGTTTATTTCTTCCCACTGGGTAAAGGGGCAAAGGGCACAGGCACGTGGGCCCTCTTGGCAGGGAGAAGATACGAGGCTGCCGGGTAAGATAAAGTAACTGACATTCATCGTTGGGCTTTTGTTTTTAAAGGAACATGGCAATCTGTGCGAGGCTCGTCCTGGAAGGAGGTGACTTTAGTCACTGCGATGCCTAAGAATCAAGTGAGTAAGTCACAGTGGTGGATCTCTTTTATGCCATTGAGTCATTCTTGGGGTGGGTGGGGGGGGGGTTGGCTTCAGACTTTGGAAAATGTAAGGGCGCTTGTACTCTTTCTTCAAGCCCGAGTGAATGCATGCCCGTTTAGAGACTCGATGGCTAGTGAAAGCCCTCTGTCTTTGCTACCCACTTCGCACAGCCCTCCCTGGTTGTCAGAGGAGGGAGGGAGGCAGGAATAGAGATCGAGATTTGTTTAGGGACATGAAAGACCAGACTAACTCAGTGCTCTTCGGATGGGTGGGATCTCTGTCCCCTGTTCCTCTAAGACCAGCAGCCCAGCCATCTTGACTCCGGTCCCGGCTCTGATGATGTTTTAGTCTCCTGCTGGCCTCGATCTGTGCCAAGGCAAGAATCTGGCTGGGCAGCTTCTGTAGGGAGTGACTTCAGAGCACTGTAGCCCATTTGTCCAAGATGTGAAAATGTGATTGCAGCATCTTTCTCTGCTTGGGTTTCATTCTGATGAGAACAAACCTGTTTACATCTTCCCGTAGATTCAGCAGATCCTTGGAGGCTTAGGGTAGAGAAGGCTAAGTTATAGGTAGTAGTGACTTGTTTTTGCACAGTCACCCTCATGAACTATTGTGAAGAGATCTTCCTTGAATACCTGTCTGACAGTCACTCTGCTGTTGGCCTTCCAGGCTCCCTCTAGTTGATCTCAGATTCATATCCCAGCGTGTTTGCTGCCTCCCCTCCATGTCCAGGCTCCAGTCCTCAGCTCCGGGAACAGCTTTATGTCTGAGCCATACTGTGCCCTCTGAGACGCTTCCCTCACTTCCCCGGGCAAAGTTGGCACTTCCTCCTCCTCTACGCTCCCATAGCACTTTGTTCAGACCTCTTACACAGAGCTGGCTGAATTAGGGTTTGTTCACTTGTCTGTCTCACCCGCCAGCTGTGGGAGCCTCGAGGGCAAGCACCTGTCCTCCAACCTTCCTGTCTGAGACGGGCAGCGCCATCGGGGCGGCACAGGACCGGGCACATGGCAGTGGATCAACAGCTGTTTTTTGACTCGAGTACAAACCCCGGGTTTATTCAGGGCTTATGGCTCAAAAAGTTCTATCTCAGTGTCTTATGGGAACTTTGCACCCTGGAAGGGGTGGTCACATTATTCTCACTTATTTTATAGACATAAAAACTGAGATCTGAGCCGTCAGCTAAGTTGTACCAGGCTGTAGTCTAATAAGGACCAGGACCCATACCTCCTGTGGCCAAGGCTAGTCTGGTTTCTGTAATACCAAATTTTATAATTAGAGAGAACCTAAGAGATAATTTAGAGCAAACCCTTCATTACCAGTTAGGGAAACTGAGACCTGGCCTGAAGATACTTTTTCAAGATTACATAGCTAACTGATGCCAAATGGAGAATTGGAGCACAGGCCCTGGACTTCCTGTCTAGCATTTTTTTTTCACTCCTCCTCCCCATCCTCTGCCTCCCTGGCCCTGCCCTCCAAGAGCTTCCCTTCTGAGGCAGAGCCTTGGTGGAGGGAGGAGGGAGAGCAGAGGGTGAGGGGAGCACCTCGGGCACAACCCAAGTGGCCGGAGCATGGTGGCAGGCAGCAGGCAGGCACATCTGGGCATTTAGGGACTGGTCTGGTGGGCACTGGGGATCCACGGTGGGTGAGGAGTCCGCGTTGAGAGTCTTGACCAACAGAATGAGAAGGGTTGACTGGACCAAGAAGAAAGGAGTGTGTCCATGGAGGAGGGTCAGGCAACCGACAGTGAATCCCATCATGGTCTCCAGTGTTTATAGGGAGGAAAATGTGTGCATTTCCTACTGGCTTATCCCTATTGTACTCAAGGGGATTTTTGTTGTGTTTTTTCTTATTGACCATACTTCCAGTTGGTTTTTTAAGCCCATTCGAATCTTGGGGCTCTCCTGGTCCTTCACTCATTCCAGGCTGCATACAGGGCCAGGTGGGTGCTGGTCACTCATTCCATTGTTACTCTGAAGCTTCTTGGGAATCCAGACGGAGGGGCTGGGACTGACCGCAGGCTCCATCTCCACTGGCAGGTTGAAACATACAATTTGCACAAATTACAGAGAATGTGATGTTTGCCAAATAGGTACCTTGGATTATTTTTCTAAATACAGCCAGGTTATAAACTTCTCTAGGGCAGGGAAAATGTGCAGTGTTACAGCATTATTGTTCACATCTTATGTTTATATTGCAATTTACATTTATAAAGATCGTTTCATCTTCATAATAAGGCAGGTGGATTTACTCCCATTTTACAGATGAGAAATTTGACTTAGGCTGTAACCTGCCCAGGTAATGTAGCTGCCTGAGGGCTGAGCTGGGTCATAGCCCAGGTCTCTTGTTTATAAATTCTGTGATCTTTCTACTCTCCTACGCTTCAACCGTATGTAAATCCTGTAGGACTTGGGACATACGAGGAGCTCAGTAAACATTTGTTAAATGAGTGAACTTTGGCTGTTCTAGTTGCCTTTTTTTTTTTTTTTTGGCCATACTTAAACCATAAAATTATCTTCTTTGGCAGCAAGGGGACACTATGTGAAGTATTTGAATTTCTTGCCATGATAAGGAGCTGATGAGCTCTCCTCTCACCTAGCCTCACCTCTGGGAACTGGGTCATGCACACTAAATAATTAATTCCTTAAGCCTTTTACTTAGAGCTTCCTGCTCCTGATGCTGAGATGATCTCTCCAACACTGATCTTTGAAAGGTCTCTGGTAGAGGCAAAGCTGATTGCTTGTTGTCATAACCTTCAGATGACCCATCTAACTGCCCACGATGGATACTCTTGGCCTAATTCGGTCAGACATCCAGCGGGTTAATTCGATCCCCTTTTGCCACTCTTCCCCACCAGCCTCTTTCAGATGAAGGAAGAGAGTCATTGTGGGTTATCTTAGATATTTAGGGTTTGGGAAGGACAGAAAGCCCACCCCTCCCTTCTTACTGACCTCTTCCCCAAGATTTTGTGGTGAGGGCTAGAGAAAGAATAAGTGCACCATGCATGGGATGTAGGAGGCACTTATTGAAATATCTGCTAGGCCTGTTCTTTCCCTAAGTGATACTTGGGCCATGTTGCTTAGAGTCTGCTGGGGATTCAGCTGGTGTCATTAGAGCAACCTAATTAGGTTCTTGGGTCAACAAAGTGAAAAAAGAGTCGGCTGGGACCAAAGGCCCACCACGTTCCAGTATTGATTGTTCACAGTTTAGCTGTATGGCCTTGGGCCAGTCGCAGAGCTTTAGCAGCCCTCAGACTTCTTATTAAGGAAATAAGAGGGGCATAGAGGGTTGTGGTATCTTAAAGCAACCTCTTAGACATCTGTGGTTCTCAGTGCCAACTCTGTCTGCCCTCATGATTAGCACTGCCCTCTCTTCCAGGTCACCTCCCCCTCACGTGGTCAGAGTTTGCTTCTGTAAGCACTTTGCTCCTGGCCTTTGTGGCTTTGCCACCTCTCCCCTGTTGCACCCTGAGATATGCCAGAGTGCTGATAAAAACTGCCCATTGCTACTTTAGTCTCCTACCAAGCAGCATGGGGACAAGTCTAATGTTTTGAAAGAGTGTTTGGGGACCTACCAGGTATAGGAGAGGAGTGGGGAAAATCCTTGAGCGGGAAGAAGCCAGTGCAGATGTTTAGGGGTTGTTGGTATCAATGTAAGAATGTTCAAACCTTTTGAGAATTATTATAAAAATCTATTTGAACCAGATAGAGGATATGCCAGGAAGCAAGATCTCAACAGAGACAAATGCTCTAAAGAAATGACAGTTTGCAGCTTCTTTGCTGCATTTAGAATTAAGGAGGGAAATAAGAAAGATTACTTGAAGGTGGGAGAGAGCAAGGGGGTTGGATTACAGGATAGTGTAAATTACGTGTTCTCTTGAGGGTGGTCACACTTTAGAAGGAGGGGTCTGAAAAGAGTCATTTTCAAAGGTGTATTAACCTGGATGCACAGAAGCAATGGGCAGGGCTCGTTTAAGGCAAAGATAAGCCTCTTACCTAAGAAGTTATATGCCTAGGGTGTGACTACTCCCCTCGACCTACCCAGTTAGGAATTTATGATCAGATCACCCTGTGAAGTTACTTTCCTCAGAACCTGTTTTTCGAATATCTTTTTCGAAAAAAGATATGTGGCCCCAAATTTATCTTCTTCCCTGGCCATACTTTGTGCTCAGGGGTGACCAGACACCCGGCTGCAATGAAGGTCATAGCACTGGTAGAAGGCTGCTCGGTGGGAGCTAAGTGATAGACAGACAACTAACACAGAAAGGGGAGAGGCTGAGGAAGGTAAATCTACAAGATTTATAATCTAAGAACATTAAACCTGGCAAGATCTTACAAATCATCTAATCTAACTCTCCTGTTTTGTGGGTAAAGAAATAGATCCCCAAACATGACTTAACCAAACCCATAAAGCAAGTTAGTGGTAGAACTGAGATGACAATCAAGTCTCCTGGTTCCCAGCCAAGGGAATTATAACTATCATATCAAATGGCTCTTTCCCCAGTGCCAAGTTGCCTCCTCACGTGGATTCAGTTATCATGCTTTCCAATCCTCTCTTTGACCCTGAACTTGATTGTCTTAGGTGTTAGCAGGGTCCCACTGCTTGTTTATTGAGGCCTAATAAAACTTGGGTGCAGCATCATGGAGAGGTTGAGGCTTCTCATGTGCAGGCTGTTTGACTTGCACGTAGTGACTTAACACTGTTGAGTCAGCATTATTCTGTTTTATGGTATGTCTTGGGGTGAAAGATTAATTCAAGACAGGAAATGAAGGATACAATGGCCCAGCCTTTGTTGCTAAACAGGCCTCATTCTGAGACTCTCAAGCTAAGGGCAAGGATTGAGTGCAGCCTTCACTGTCTCTTGATTTGAGAGAGGGCTCTTTGGGGTTAGAGGCGGGCCATCCCATCACTGCGTGGAAGGCATGTGAACCAGATGGAAGCCATTCACTTTTTTTCCTTAGAGCTCCATTTGGCCCAGCATTTCCTACGGAGCTCAGGGAAATGTATCTTGAGCTCTTCCCATTGGGCAGGTACTGGGTTTACATATTTTGCCTCATTTGTTTCTCACGGCAGCCCTCTGAGAGGTGGGCATAGCTATTTATTGTATTGAGGAGAAAACTAAAGCAGATACAGGTTAAATAACTTGTCCATGTCCCACAAGATGCAGGGTGTCTGACTTCCAAGCCTCTTCTCATGCCACATTTCACACAGAGAAGGGAGAGCTGGGCCTAAGTGGGCCGGGTATTGATTAAGGCATTATTGATTAAGCCAGGCCCTGGGCTTGGGTGCGGGAATGCAAAAGTGAAAAAGTTGTAGTTCCTTAGCTCCTTTATTCCCAGGAGTTTGTGGCTTGGCCTGGCTCCAGGACAGATGTGTGCAAGTCACAGTCATTGTTCTAAGCATTGTCATAGGGAGAAACAGCAAGTGCTCTGGAAGCAGGGAACACTGCACCAAGCAGGTGCTGTGGTGCTCAGGTATTGAAGGATTAACAAGAGATTGCTAAGCAGAGAAGGAAGCAGAGGGTTTTTCAAGTAAAAGACACGATGGTATGAAAAGGCTCGTTTAGGCATTTGGAAGTAACGAGGGGTTATGTATGTGTTTTCCTCGTAGCAGAGGGTAGAAGAAGTGGATGGAGCATTCAGCTGAGAGAGAAGCTGCGCAGGAGGAAGGGGGATTTGGAGCCTGACTGTCAGAGGCTTTGTATAAAGCTAATTATGTATGTAACAGTCTTTGAAAGAAACATCAGTAGAGACCAGCAAAGATCCTCCAGACAGAATGCTCCAGGCACCTGGAGTATCTTTCCCTGTAGAGATGTGGGTGGGGCTCGTTTTCAGACAGTTCCTGTTCGTTTTCTACTTCTTGTGCCTTGCGTACCAGTAAAAGTGTTTATGGATGGGGCCGAGGCACCAGGGTGGGACAGACCGCATTGCCAGTTCATATTTAAAATGTCTCAGATTCCTCTTGCCAAATAAGCCGATAGCAAACACCCTTGTGAGTTCATGTGCAGACCGTTCCTCCAGGGAGAGTTTTGTGTTCCAGACAGGGACACACAATAATTCTGTAGAAGCCAAGGGTGTGGGGGAAGAAGGCTACTTAAAAATAAAGACCAATGAGAAAACAGCTGTTTTTAAGGATATTTGCAAGGCAAAAGTATCGAGGAGGTAGATTATTTGCCACAAGGATAAGCCAGAATCTTTAAAAATATCAAGTCTTTAGAGTGGGGAAAGTAATGAAGAAAGAGAGAGGCCTCTACCACCCCCCACCCCCACCCCCACCCGACCCCAGGAACTTTCGTCTTTCTCCTTTGGAATGACTTCCTTGCTGAAATCTGCCCCAGGAAATCAGTTTTGGAAACTGAGCTTTGAGCTTGACTTGTCTTTCCTGGAGAGAACAAAAACCAGGAGAGCGATTTAGAGTCAAGGGTTTTCTTGGTCTCGTATCACAGTCCATCTCTCGTCGTCCCTGAATTTTATTTCTTTATAAGAGATAAAGACAAAGATAAGGAGAAAATCCTTTTGGGGACAGCTCTTGTTTATTTTCATGAATGTGTTTTTCAGAATATTAGCCCAAACACGTGGAGGACAGTCCAGCATCTTCATTCAGCCAACACAAGTTTATTACGTAGGGATGGTGGGAGACTGTCTCCCTAACCTCCACAGAAAGTTCACCAGCTTGGTCACACCTTCTACTGCCCTCTCCTCTGGGGCTGCAGTCTGTTGGGAGTTTGGGTCCATTTTGATTCACTGAATGGGGAAACGGAAAGGCAGTCACTGGTCTTGAAGTGCTTGTTCAAGCATCTCTGAGCTCACAGGAACATGGCCTTTGAGTGTCACCTGGAGAACTAGGCATCCTCGTCCTCAGACCTCCACTGCCCTCCCACACAGGTCCACACTGCCCTCAGTGTCAGCCTCATGGCCATTACCGATAGGCAGTGTGACAGGACTGTCCACCCCCGGTGCTTGTGCGCCAGTCCTGGAATGTGAAGTGCAACCTGTCAAGCCAACAGTCTCCTCAGAAATGAGTTCAGCAGCTGAGTGTATTTTAGGTACCGGTTCTCCCATGTCTTATCAGAGAGGCTTTTCTGTATTTACTGTCTGGAATTTTAATTGGTTTCATAGAGCTTTGGGGAAAGTAGTTCCAGGAGACGTCAGTTCCTCTGCACAATAAAGAAGTGGCCCAAACTGTCTTTTTCTCTCACTTCTGTTCAGACCTCTGAACTACCTCCAGGTATCAACATATTCGGTATAGACACCCTCCAGCGGGTCCTGGTGAAGTGAAACATGCTTTCTCAGAGCTGTTTCCCTTAATCTCTGGCCTGGTCACTTCCAAGTTGTATCTGATAACCATTAAGCTGTGTTCATTTAGCACATGACACATGGTAATCAGTATCTGGGGGATGAATATATGAACAAATAACCTGCAAGCAAATCCTTCCATTTTATAGCAAAAGCAAATGGAAGTGAACAAGTCTCAGGCTGAGCTGCCTGCAAGCTGTCCAGCACCCAACATGCACCCCAGGAAAGACGCCTCTGGCTCTTGGTGCAAAGGGAGTTGCAAAACTCCCATATGTGGTGCTGTGGGCCTGGAGGGAGGGCCATAGGATCTATGATCCACATCCAGAAATTCTCCTCATCAAGACTTTGGGTCCTGGTTAGGGGCTTTAAAGAAATATACAAACAAACAAACAAACAAATAACAATAACATCAGCAAACTGCTGGGAATGTTGCCCCAGCGAAAGCAGGGTAGAGTCCATTCTGCTGTTCCTCTCAGCTTGCCCCACCCACCCCCTCTCGGCTGAATGTCCTATGCTTGGACATGTCTCCCAGGAACCTCCAGATGGTTGTCCTTGCTTTGCCATGTCACTTCTCAGTAGCGTAGGGGATTTTAAATCGAAATGATAGATCCTGGCTTCTTGGGTATGTCGACACATTGGTAGGCTTTGAACAGCCCATGACGCTTCTCTGACTCAGGCAGGGTTTACCTGCTCATGCAGGTGCACACACCTGCTCATAAAGGCAGTTTACACGCTCTTGGGTGGAGGCTGGATTGAAGGGCATGGCCGGCTGGACTGCTGGCTGGATGGGGGTCCCTTAATGGAAGGAATGGATAAGCATCACCCCTTCGCCTGCCCTGGGGACCTCCACACAGAGGCCATCTGACTGCTGAGATCCAGAGAGGTATTACTTACATCGCTAATAACATTAAACAACAATGACATATAAACAACAAAGCCTGTGTAATTGCATGTCGGGGAACTAATCCTGAAATTAAAGGTCTGTAATTCAAAGGAAAATTTAGAAGTCTTAAGTAAACTCTAGAAGTGGTACAACATAAGTTGTTCCATCCCTCATGAAACAGGTTTTCACTAATAAACATTCATTCAACCAACTCACATTAACTACCTACTAGGAGCAGACATCACACTGGCGCTGAAATTACAAAGATAAAAATCATTAGACAGCTCGTTAATGGGTAAATTAGTAAAAAAGGGACATAGTTCATAAAGTGGAATTATTTGAATTTTAAATATTGATTAAATACCAAATGCCCATGCAGAACTGAGCTGAGTACTCCAGGAAATAGAAAGAAACAAAAGACACTAGGCTTTCCCTCAAGAAGTTTATATATTAGTTGTCCAGACAAGATTGATGTACAAAAAATGCTTGAGTTCGAGGCTAAATGAAGCATCAAATACTGTGATCTATGCACCGTATGACTTCGGTGTTATAACTCTTGGTCTCCCTACTAGATGCCAGTTTCTCAGAACCTGGGAGAGACGGTGCTTGTTCACCTGGTACCTACAGTGCCACACAAGATCCCGGGCCTAATGTAGGTCCTCAGTAAATAGAATGAATGGAATTGAATGTGAGTAGTGATTCCCAAATCTAGCTAGTCCACAGGATTCCCCCTCAGACCTCAGGCTGCAGAGATTCTCTTTGGGAGTGGGCCCAGGATGCGCCATTTTGGACAATTCCTGGTGAATCTGCTGTGGAGCCAGATTTGGTGACCCCTGGCATAGACTCCAGGAGTTAGAAGGATACATGGGGGAAAAAATATCACTAAGGGCTGGGGAAGCTTTGCATCTGAAAACTCCAGCCTATTCCCTAAGATGCAGCTCTGGTGCCACTTCTTTTGTGAGCTTTTCTCCTGGACGTCCGTCATATCGTCTCCTGTCTCCGCGCCCACACATCTTGGTCCCCACCTCTACTTCAGCTCTTATCAAAAATTGTTAGTTTGAATTCGATTGCTTGAATAGACTGTGATGCTCATATGTGAGACAGCACATAGTAGGTCTTCGGTTAGTACCATGGGGCCTGACTTTGCTTCAGAGGATGGGTAAGATTAGAGTAGGGTGGGAGGAGGAAGGCAAAGATCAGACATAAAGGATTGGAGGGGCAGCCCCAGGGGAGCCCTGATATCTTGGGGAATTGAACCTAGTGAGGAAACAAGAGCTGCGTTGGGGGTACTGATGAGCCCAATAAAGGAGTCTGGACTTATACCGCGGGGCCTAGACATCCCTGAGGGCTTTGTGAGCAGGAAGGAGGTAGTGCCCAAGAGGTGGGAAGGGGAGGATGGAAGACTAGTGAGGAGGCTCCTGCAGTGACTCTGGTGGTGTTTGGACACAGAGGGCAGTCACAATTCAAGCCACCACAGAGCCTGAATTTTGTACTATTCTTGAATAGATTATTGAACATCTACCATTGCCAGAGGCACAGATGCCAGGCCCTGGGACATGCAACCTCTAGCATCAGAGAGCTCATAGTCTGGTGGGGCAGGCAGACCTACAAGTAGATAAAACCAATAGTATGTATGAACCTACCGTCGGATGCTCCACAGAGTACGGCGTGAACAAAGGAGGTGAAGGGAGGCCAAGGCGTGGCTTTAAAGAGGACAGTGCAGCCAAAAGTGCTGCCCAGCCAGGCGTCATTGCACTTCATCCCCATGTAACCCAGCGGAGTCAGCACTATTATTATCCCCATTTTATGGATGAAGAAACTGAGGTTCAAAGAGGTTAAGCAACTCGTCCAGGCTCACACACCGAATAAGTAGCAGGTGAGGTTTGCAACCAGCCTGCTTGACTCCAGAGGCCAAACTTGGACCCCCGACACCTGCTGCCTTTGATATTCAGCTGACTGGTATTTCACCAAGTGAACAGAGTCTAGATGGGCATTTTAGATGGAGGAACCCATGTAAGCAAAGGCACAGGGAGGGAGGCATGAAAGAGTTCAGTTTATCAGGGAGCTGAAGCTGGCTCAATAAGTCTATGGTAGGAGGAGGTGGGGAAGTGATGGGAAGGCAGGCTGGAGAGCAGGCAAGGGGAGAATCACGGTATTGTTTGCTTTACCAAGATGTTTGGACTTAACCCTGAAGATGGTCCGGGAGCTGTTGAAGGATTTGAAATAGAAGTGGAACCTGACCAAGTATGCATTTTTGATATAAAGCTTCTCTGGCGGCAGTATGAGAAATAGGCTGCTGGATTGGAGGGAGGTGATCTGGAAGCAGAGAAGGCATTTATGAGGGGATTCCGAGAGTGGCAGGTAAGAGCAGGAAGGAAGGACCGCACGGGAGGCAGTCGATGGGGCTATGTGAGGACTTGGCCACTGGCTGGCTCTGTGAGATGAGGGAAAGGGGGCAGAGAAGATGACTCCCAGGATTTGGTCACCGAGGTGGGGATGAGGGGGAAGAACAGGTGCGGGTGAAAGGTAAGTTCACTGCATGTGAGTTCTGTAAGAGAGTTGGAAAATATGTAACTGGCAGTTGACATAAGGACCTGTAGTGTGGCAGGGGGATCTACATCAGAGGGGTAGCTCGGTGGGTCATCGGGATGTAGACACTTGTTGAATTTTGGAGTATTTAGGTCCTTGAGAGTGAGAAGAAAGTGAGGAGAACCTTGGGACACAGCAAAAGTTCAGGAGCAGGTAGAGAGAGACAAGTTTGCCAAGATTGAAAATGGGCAGAGAGTGCGAGTGAGATAAGGTCCCGTAAGTGACGACTGGATTTAGCAGCAGAGAGAGTTGGTGGTGACCTTGGGCATGATGCCTGGGGTGGGCTGTGTGTGTGAGCGGAAATGAGATTGTGGTGGATCGAAGGGTACGTGGAGGTGAGAAAGTAGATGTCGCCAGGCTAGACTCTTCTGTTGGGAACCTAGGCTGTGAAGCGAAGGAAAGAGAGTGCCGTTTTCTCCAGTAAAGGCAAATATGGATCTAACTGGGGTTGAATTTGTGCACATTTTTGAGAATGGCGTCACATTGGTAAATTCACAAATTAGGAAAAAAATAGTTTTTTTGTTTTGTTTTTTTTTTGGTCAGGCAGTGAATCCCTGCCGCTCCAATTTTTTTTTTTTTTTTTTTTTTTTACTTGAAAAATGACATCACTTGGCACAATTCTTCAAAACGCAGGGCCTTCGGAAGACAGATTCCATGAGACAGAGCTGGGCTGTGAGCTCCCCAGGTTCATCCACTCCATGGGCGTCCCACCTCCTGAGCACAGTGCTGTGTGCAGAGCCAGCGGGCGTCATCAAGAACCCTAGTCAAGCTCACTTTGCCATGACTTCTGTGTCTCTTCCCCAGCATCTCTCTCTATCCTCCAAACTAATTGCTAGGGTTCACGTCTCTGAGGCCTAATTTCAGCAAGTCAGGAGATGTAATGCCATCCCAATACAGAGGTTCACCTGGGGAGTGACTTTAAGGGCACCCTGGGCAAAGACTTTGGTGGCAATAAGCTTTTAGCTGTCCCATGTCAGCATAAAGTAGACTAAGAAGCAAATGAGCCACCTGCCATCTATGTGAAAATATACCAGTTTCTGCCTTGGTTTGAGTTGCGATACTTTGCGGTGTTGGGAGTTGTCCCTAAGGCATTGCATGGGAACGATACTTAATGACACATCTGCAAGCCCGTGCCATTAGAGGTGCCTTCATTTAATTCTCACAGGGACTCTATGTTGTTTGTGCCTTGCTCGGGGAGTGCACAGGGACTCAAGGCCACACTTCTCCACCACACCACATGGGCTTCCAGGGACTCAGCTGGGGGATCAGCGGGCTATTGAAACCTAGTAAATACACTAGCCTACCTGTCCTAGTCTCCTGTCTTATTTCATTTTCAAATAGGGAAGGGATATGTTTATTCAACATAGGGTATGTGCGTGTGTGAGGTGCTCAAGTAGAAAGGTGAGCAGGCTTATTTCTGGAAGTCAAGCAACTTTTCCAGGATCAAGGTCCTAATGGAAGGGAAGATACAACATGACAACCGGTTGTTTGGCCCACAACAGTGGTAGTAGTGAGAGGGATGTTAATTCTTGCACAACCAACCTTCTTCTTGAGAGGGAGTACTTGCTGAAGCAGGCCAAATTTGACATACCCACCACGTTATGGTTTACTTACTACATTAGTTAAGGTGATGTTTCCTGCCTAGCAGATAAACCCTCATTTCTCAGTGACTTCACATACTTTCTCATATATATAAAGTCCAAATATTCTTGGGCTTTCTTCCAAGTGGGCTTCCAGGGGGTCTGGCTCCTTCCTTCTCGTGGCTTTGCCATCTTCAGCATGTGGTTTCAAGGCTGCGGTGCTCTGGCAGGAGTGGAAAGCGCATGGAGGGTCACCGGGGGAGGCGCTTATGGGGTGGCCCTGGAAGTGGCATAGGCTTCCGCTCCCATTCCATTACGTAGAGCCTGGTCACGTGGGATCACACAGCTTCAAGGAGGTACCCAAGAGGAACGTGCAATGCGTCGGTGATCAGCTAGCCTGTCTCTGCCATACCTACCAAAGCTTGAAAGTCACCCCTCAGCTGAGTGTTATTGGCATATTGGCCGCTGTCCTCATCTGATGTTGCATCGAGATCTGAGGACTCCAGATCCTAGCATTTTGGAGTGTAATGAAAGAAAGGGGAGTATCATGATTTAAAGGGTCTAGGCCAGAGACCATGTCCCTGATTTGGTGAGCAAGGCAGTACTTATATACCTCTTTCCACTTTTGGGGGGAGCAATATGGGTATTGTGGTTTAGCATGTGGTCCCTGAACTCTGGCTATAGGGCTTCAAGTCACAAGTTTATCATTTCTGGCTATGTGGCCTTGAACAAGTTGTTAACTTGAAGAATGAGAGTAATGATAGCATCTAACAATGCCCTGGTTTGTTACTATGATTAACTTATTTAGTAATATAAAGCTTTTTAACACATTGCTTGGAACGTCATAGATGCTCATAAAGTGTCAATAATGTTTATGTTCCTTAGAGTTGAACATCCATTTATTCATTTAGCACATAATATGTAGAGAGAACCTTGTGCCAGGAACTGGGAGTAGGAAAACAAAAAATTAATTTCAATGCAGAAGAACTTACTGTATTTGAGGTAAGTCAGGATACTGTGGGACGGAT
The DNA here is from genome assembly GCF_014176215.1 of Rousettus aegyptiacus. NCBI lineage: Eukaryota > Metazoa > Chordata > Mammalia > Chiroptera > Pteropodidae > Rousettus > Rousettus aegyptiacus. Next base: position 84,594,945 of record NW_023416308.1, read on the forward strand.
TCAACCCATTTTGGAAAGGGGTTGGGGTTAAGGAGGTGGAGAGTATCTAGAGAATAGGACTTTGAAGCAAGACCAGCCATTAGTGAGGTAGAATTTAGTCACATCCATGTGCCATGGTTAACAACAGTAACTACGGTATATAACATGTTAGACTTACTGGGTTTTTTTTTGTAATGGAGAAGCTTTTTGCCTTACAACATAATTCTCTTAACATCAAAAAGGATTCCTATGCAGTGTTCCTGAAATTGATGTTAGTCAATGAAAAATATTCCAACCCATGACTTTGAAGGACAGAAGTCTCAACTTATTTATTACACAGCCACTGTTCTCACTCATCCAAACCTGATGACATGTCCAACAGATATGGGCTAATCTGGACTTGTCCTCCAAGAGCTTTTAGGGAATCTGTCTGCCGCGGAAGAATGCTCGCTGCTCTCAGGGAGCGGCAGTCTGCTCGCAGCACTGCTCGGGGACCATGGGCGCACAGGAGTGCTCTCCCCAGACAGTGGATGGTAGGCCCTGGGAGCGAGCACCAGGAGCCTTCCCTGGGGTGTCGAAGATTTCACAGGTGCCAAGGAGAGGGGGCAGCATCGGTGCGGGGCGCCTGGGACTGGCAGAACAAGAGATAAAAATTTGGAACTTGGCACGGCTGAGCTTTCACAGGCTTCCTGGGGTCAAATGAGATTCGGAAGAAGAATGAGAGCTGCCTAGATGACTGACAAAAAAAAAAAAAGTTAAAAATTATTTCATTGAGCCAAATAAAAAACAGCAAGAACCTTTCTTTAGCCTAATGATTTATTATGCTTATTATATTTTAATTCAAAAAGTATTTTAGAAGATTAGCTTCATTGTTGATTGGTCTACGAATTGTGTATTCTGGCCTTGGACAGCTCCCACTGTTAGGTGGTGATGGTTATTCGTCATATGCATTTTATTTATTTTTTTTTGTTATGGGGAAATATACATAACATAAAATTTACTATTTTAAGCATTTTTAAGTTTAAAGTTCAGTAGCATTAAGTGCATTCACATTGTTGCGCAGCCATCACAACCGTTCATCGCTAGAACGTTTTCATCATCCCAGATTCAAAGTCTGTACCCATTAAACAATAACTTCCATTCTCCTCTTCCCCCTGGTTACCACCCATCTATTTTCTGTCTCTATGAATTCGCTTATTCTGGGCACCTTTCACCATAAGTTTTGAGTTAGGCTGGCCTTTTGAAATTGGAATTTAGAGTTCACAGTGATAAAGATGTGATAAAAGATGATTCAGGGCACATGCAGAATAGACTAAGGTTTTGTTGGTAAGATAAGCTCAATGTGTTTGTTGAGCACCTCCTGGCCCATAACCAAGTACGTAGGTTTCTTTCTTGTGGGTTCGCTGGCAACAGGTCCTGTGTGCATAGCTGGAACTCAGTCAAAGGCATCATCTTCCCCATTTCCCAGCATGCCGCCCCAGAAAGAGGCCTGCCACCCTGGGCTTGAGGACCTGTGAACCAGAGAGCAGAGCAGCCTTGGGGGCTTCATCCCTGACCTGCCGGAATGTAAGCAAATTCATTAAGTTAGCATGTGGATGGCCCTTTGCAGGATGGCCCTTTGTTTTCTGGAGAAAAGTAGCACCACAAGGGCAGTGGGGCCACATGGGGCTGAGTACTCGTTAGGCCCGAGGAAGATAAGAAACACAGAAGCTCACCTCCTATTGGCAAGACCCTCAGTCTAGTCAGGAAGGGAACACTCCTGGACTTGGAATGTGTGTATAGGAGGGGATTATAAACATTGTGCGTGTTCCTGGTAGAAATTTTGGGAAATACAGAAAAGCATAAAGCTAAAAGTAAAAATCATCTGAAATACCATCCACACACATAACCACTGCTCACATTTGGCTCGTTTCATTCACCTACAGATATTACTTTATGGACTTGGATCCTATTGAGAACCTGAAATCATATCCTGCTCTTTTCACTCTGCATTAGCGCATAAGCATTTTTCTGTGTATCAAATGTCTGTGTAAACATTGTTCAAAGGAGTGCTTAAAACTTGATTGTTTGGTTGCATCATAACTCATGAAACCACACCCTGTTGTTGACATTTGTGAACTCTCGGAGCTTGAAAGAACTTCAGAGACTACAGAACTGAGCCCATTTAATTTACCCAGTGGCTGTGGAACAGGAAGCCACATTATTTCCATCTACACAGTTCATGTTGACATGCTGATCGGTGGCTAAGCGTGTGTGGGTTTTCAAGTGAGATGGAACTGAGCATCCCCACTCACGACCGCGGGATATTGAGGTCACTGCCCTCTCTAAATCTGTCTTTTCTTTCCTCAAACAAGGATGGTTAAATGAGGTCGTGGATGTAAATGGTCTGGGACAGGGTCCTGTTCTCTGTGAGCAGCTGAGTGGTGTGGCTGTCGGTGTCCTCGTGAGGGCAGTGAGAAGGGCAAGTTTAGTCTCCTCATGCCCAGGCCAGAGTTCTGCCACCTCAAAGGCTTTGTTTCTCCAGAAGGTTCTTGAAGAGAGTCTTAGTGGTACAAATGGAGATGTGGAGCACTGGCTAGAAATCCTTATAGAAAAGTGTTTACAATATATTTGTGCATATGTCTGTATACACAGGCATATACACACATATAAGTGCATGCAAATGTATGCGCACACGTGTACATACACACTGCATGTATACATGCATATACATATTTTATATATATACATGCATGCATATTTGTGTATATACAAACATACATAATAGTAACCACATATGGTAAACTTATACTTGCATTACAGGAAAGTGAGATGGGCAAATGACTTCTTTTTTTCCTAAGGCCTTTCTTACATATGAGAGAGAGGGAAAGAGAGGGGAGGGAGAGAAAATCACCTCACCTCACGGACCTGTTGTGAGGACTTCTTGGGAGAATTCAGGTGAAAGAGCTTAGCCTGGGCTTCTGATGGCATTGGCTTCCTTCCTGACCGTGACTGGCCAGCATACAGGTCTCTGATTCACTGAAAGGTTGAGGGTGGAGGGTCATCTCAGAATCATTTACTGTGAATGATTCCATAAGGAAATGGACAGAGGTGAGGAAGTGGGAATGTGTGAGGTCACTTTAAGCCAGAGCAATGTGGTCAACTCTATTGAGAAAGAATGAGGAGAGGGCTGCGGCCAGAAGGGCAAGGGCCAAATGATCCTGGGCCCTCAGTGGAGTAGCAGCATAGAAGACCAGGGCCTGCGGTAGCCTGCACTCTCTTTCCTGAGGTCCCCACCCTAGGGCCACTATACAGAGGATGATGTCTGGGTCCTTGCTGCAGACTGGGAACCTGTTTGGGCTCTTGTAGTTAGTCTCGTGGATATTTCCATCAGCCTTTCCTTGTGGGGGCCCAGATGGTGTATGTAAGAAGACTGCATGTCTGGGTTTAGCCCACATGGAAAGGCTTCAACTTCCTGTGGGTGACTCAAGGGCTAAAACCAGGAACAGAGAGGAACTGATAGAGACAGGATTGATCTCACTAAGGCTCTCTTCTAGTCAGAGGAGGCAAGGGTGGAACAGGCTTTCCCGGGAGGCAGTGTGCTCTCCATTTGGGGAGGTGACCAAGAGAAGGCTGGGGACTCCTTTCTGGAAGGAGATTATAAGGAGGACAAGGGGGCCTTTTTAGTCCCTTCCCAACTCTGGGAGTTAGCTCTTTTGGTTCAAGCTGGTTGCCACATGTCCTCGTAGGTGGAAAGCCAGGCATCCCTGGGTTGGTGAGAAGATGAGGTCTGCAGGAGTTACCTGTAAACCAGGTTTTCTGCTCATGCTGGGCTCTGCAGAGATGCAGCGTGTGTGGAAGGCATTTCCCACTGCCGAGGCCCTGGCTGGCTCCAGGTATCCATGGCTGAGGGTCTTCTGTGTTCAAGGTGCAGAGTTAGAGACTTGAGTCCCTCCCACCACTGTGAGTGCATGAGACAAACACCCCCATTTCATTGATGAGGAAACCAGCCATGCCCAGGGGCCTCTTGGTAAGGTAAACCTGGAAGATGGTAAGTTGGAATGGGGACTTGGCAGTGTCAGTAGCAATAGTGTTTGATTTTTAGATTGTGTTTACCTCGGAACATCTGCGAGCCTTGAGGGTGGAGTTGAGGGCTGAGCTTTTCTCCTGGGCCAAACTGCTACTCTGTGGGAAGGTTCCTCCCAGTGTCCCTCCAGCCCTCAAGTTTTTAATAGAACTCCGCCATCCATCCATGGCCTGGTCGCACTGTTTGATGCTATTTGGCAGGTGATAAAGCCTAGAAAAGGCAGCAGGTGCGAGATTCCTAAATGTGAGGGCATTGTACTGGCAACTCTCATGCCAGGAGGCTCCTCCTCTAATTTGAGAGGTACTCAGAGACTTTGCATAAACCTTGAACTTGTCTCCTAGATGCCATGCTCTGAGCCCATTGCCGCTGCTGTCATCAACAATCTGAGGACCCGAATTTTAATTTGTAGCAGGCAGAGGCAGGGCAAGGGAATTGCTTTGAGACTCATGAAGTCCTATAGACAGAACCACAAATGAGGGACTCCACTTGGCAAAAAACAAATTGCTTAAGACTATTCTTGGAAACTAAAGCATCACATCTTGTTTCTTCCCAGAAAATGCATAAACCTTTCATATTTCTGGGTAGTGGTTTTATTTATATTTCATATCAAACTCCAAAAAGGCAACAGCTGGGTGGTGGTTGACAAGGAAAATTTTAACAGAGCTATTACCCAGGATCTTCTGACTTAACTAATCCTCGACCTTCTCCTTTTGGGGAAGGAGAAGGGGACTCACCAAAAATAGTACGCCCCAGTTTCTGGGAGAAAAGGCTTGAAGCTCAGACTCAGACTGAGTCCTTCTAAGTCAGCCTTTCTAGTTCATAACAAAACCACCTTGTACCATGTGTGTTTTCAGTTGCCCAAACTTCCTTCTGTGAGGTCCCCCACAGTAAATATGGGGAACTTAAAACTCAGCGGTTAAATGAGGCGTCCAAGGTGACACAGCTAGGAAGTAGATTTGAACCCAGATCTGAACTGAAAGCCCAGAGCCTCAAAAGTCCATTATTCCTGAGCCCGGGAAGCTAGTCCCAGGGGTCGTCAATTATGTTCCTTTTTATCTTCCTTTTGGTTTGATGAGATTTGGGCCATTTGAAGAATAGCGTACATGCTCCTTATCATGTAGCCACCAAGTACTGAATTTATCACCTACGTGATTGAATTTAATCCTTACAACCCTAGGAAGTGAGTATTATTATCCCCATTTTACAGATGAAAACACAGACTGAGATGGGTTAGATAACCTGCCAAGGGTCACACAGCTGACAGATGCATGGGGCTAGATTCACGCCCAGGTTTGCCATATTCTAAAATATTCTGAAGTTCTCCTGTGCGGAAGCCTACCTTGCATGGGTGTTAAAGAGTCATTTTTATGGTCTTTGACTTATTTTGGAAAGCTGACTTTAAAGGTTGAGACTAGACCCTTTAGATCAAGGGAGGCAGGTCTGAGGCTGGTACGGGCTGTGGGGTACAGTCCAAGGCAGCACTTACCGACTCCTGTCTGGCTGTCTCCCTCCGCCTCCTTTATCTCACTGTAGATAAGAGCTAGTTCCTGGAGCTCCCACGCCCACCCAGCGCCCTCAGCACCACCTTTGGCTCTTTCTACTGGAGCCCTGAGATTAAGTTATTCGTTTTTCTTTTGGGGGAGGAGGGGGAGGAGGGGAGGCAGCTGAGGTTGGGAAGAGACAGGTTCTTCCAGTTTGTAAATGTTTCTCTGGCAGTCAGGTCTGGCTCTATACCTCTAAACAGTTCACCATTTTAGACGAGGAGTTGGCAACTTGGAGAATTGATTTACAAAACTGTTTTTCAAACTGGTGTGTTCCCCAGATACAAATCTGCCCCATGCGATGGATACAGTGTGCATTTCCATGTCTACTCTGTGCCGCCGAGGGCCAGGCTCTGCTCTCACACATGTCTCTCGCCCTTCACAGCAACCCTGCAAGGTGCAGATTATCACCCGCTTCTCTCTCTCTCTCTCTCTCTCTCTCTCTCTCTCTCTCTCTCTCTCACACACACACACACACACACGCGCACACACACACACACACACACACACGAAACTGAGGTTCAGACCTTATGTGGCTTGTGTGAGGCCATATGGGAAGTGAGAAGCTGAGCTGAGCTTTGGACTTGGCCTCCAATAGCCCCAAAGCCTGTGTTTTTCTTTGTGCCACCTGCTCATCCTCAAAAGGACTTCAGGATACTAGTTGAATTCAAGTAGCTTTGTATTTGTCAATCAGTTACTGTAGCCTTTGTTCAATCCTGGGCAGAGAAGTGGTTCCAAAGATAAATACTGAGGATATTGATATGCTCTGGAAAACAAACAGGTCTTGCTCTCTGTGCTTTCTGGGTAGCAATTCTTGCATGGGAGTAGAGGGGTGAGGAGATGGGGTTTAAACACAGTGGGAGGCAGTGTTTTTGTGAGCGATGCCACAGTGAGCACTGCGGACATTCAAGAAGCTAAGGGAGCATCTGTGAGGGACTCGATGTCTTATCAGTGCCAGGCCAAGCTCATAACCAGCCTTCCAAGTCTGTTGAATTTGTTGAGTTGTGGGGACCAGAGCAACCAGGTAAGTTCTCATGGAGGAAGTGGCCTGGTGGAGGAATAGAACTTGGCTAAGCCTAGAACAGGGAATGTGCTGTTCTTTCTTCAGCCGACTGTAGTGCCAGGCACATTGGCAGTTGTCAGGGAAAGAGGGAAGGGAGGGGTCCTATACTGTGCCCCCTCACGCATCAGTATCTGGGTGTCTGGTGTCTGAAGAGCTTGTCTTTTCCCAGCAGGCTGCTCCTTACTGGTGGTGCGCAGCCAGGCTGCCATACAACATTCACCTGGGAGCTTTTCCCCTTTGCTCTCCCAGCCGCTTTCCTCATTGTTACTTGGGCAGCCCCTTAGCTGCCTCCTTCTCTAGTCCATCCTCTGCCAGCTCACATTCCCAAAAGACTTGTCTCAGCTGCCGCATTGTCTTCTGTACCCTACAGCCCACTGGAGAAACCAGGCCCCCTCCACAATTTGCATACCCCCACCACACCTTGTCGTAAGTCTTTAATGCCTGACGTGGTGAATTTGCTGTCGTTCTGCAGCTGTCCTGGCTCTTTCCAGACTCACACCTTTGTATGGTGTTTCCTTTGCCTGAACATTCATTTCCCCGTCTTCTAATGAAATCCACTTTGTTCTTAAAATTGTCACATTTTGTCATTTCCCTCTCACGGCACCTCTGGACTCCACTGTGCACTTACTCTGAGCTTGTGTGCACTGTGTTCGTATTCTGCAAGTGCTCTCCTGTTGTCTTAGAATCAGCTCTTTATGGGTCTGGGTCTACCTGCCTCACCAGGCCCCATCTCTGTATCTCCAGCACCTAGGGTGATGTGCAGTTCTTGCTAAGACACTAGTAATTGTCGCTGAATGGATTAGTAAAAGATCGAGGGAGGAGATAAACATTGGACTCTGCTTTTAGTATTATAAAGCCAGTCCACAATCTAAATACACCCATAATAGTGTTCCCATCTGGAGAGTGGGAAGCCACCCAGCCTGAGGGCCTTGTCTTTGTGTTTGCTGACCTCCTCCTGCCCAACCCCGATGTGCTTGTTGTATCCTCTCATTTACAGACCCTTGCCTTCCTGACAGCTGGGCCAGCCTCAGCTTCTCCATGCTTGTCTTCTTGCACTAGCTTTGGATTTTGGAAAAATAGCTAGAGCTTTGGAAAATCAGCTCTAATTTTGTTTTTGTTCCTTTGAAACTTAAATGACTCTGCTAAGAAATGCCTGAGGTTAGAGTGGTGCAAAGGGAAAGGACGATGGCCAAAACCCAGGCAAGCTATTTTTGTGATGTGAATGAACACCCATTGCATTTTTCTTCCACCAGCCTAAGCACTTGTTCCAAATAGCTCACAGCTTGGGCTTACAAAGCACAGGCTCCTTTCATATATCAGGAGGAGACCCACATGTCTCTGTCTTTCTCTATGTCTGATGGAGGTAGATGCTGTGCTTTCAGCAAAAAACCAGGAATAGACGTTTTAAGAAGTTGTTGTCTGTCGCCTGTATAGGGGAAGGACCTACCCTCTGGTAACCAACAATGAAAAAAGACTGAAAGATTCACGTCTAATGATAGGTGAGAAGGTCATGAAACCTAGGGAGGCATGTGCTTGTTTTGTTGGTCTGTGTACTAATATCACGTGGCTGGGTTACATTAGATTAGCCCATGAATTTGCGGCAAGAATTATAGGTTTTTAATGGTGCTAAATCTAGAGTGCTTTTCTATTTTTTCTCTTTTTTAAGTTGTTATTTCTAGAGGCATCTGGCTCATAGCAAGATTGACCAAGTAATGTTAACATCAACCAGGGCATAACTTTGAGCAATTTGTGGTTCTCTTTAGCCAGCAAGAGGGGTGGGGCTTTGGGGAGGAAGAGATTGCCAGCAGGGTGGCATTGACAGGTTAGAATTGCACATTTTCTATAGATTATATGTGTTTAGTATTATGTATAGTATCTTAAAGGACTTTATTTTTCCCCGTTAGCACCCACCCTCGCCTCACCCTTGGAGCTCACCTCTGCCTCCACCTATCTTTGCAGGTGTGACCTTTCTCCAGGTACTTCATGGTGTCCTCCTCCATCTTCTCCACATACCTGCTCCACGTGGCTCCTGAAACATGGGGGAAAATGAGGACGAGAAGCAGACCCAGGCCGGGCAGGTTTTCGAGAACTTTGTCCAGGCTTCCACATGCAAAGGCACTCTCCAGGCCTTCAACATCCTCACGCGACTCCTGGACCTAGACCCTCTGGACCACAGAAACTTTTATTCCAAGCTCAAGTCCAAGGTGACTACCTGGAAGGCCAAAGCCCTGTGGTACAAATTGGACAAGCGTGGATCCCACAAAGAATACAAGCGAGGGAAGTCGTGTATGAACACCAAGGTAAGGGAACCCCTGTGTGGACATCCGTTACCCTTGTTGAAAGGGTAGGGAGTTGTTGCCGTTTTGACGTTCTCAGGTTCTCAACAGGTGTGTAGGTATGTTTTGATGTCTTGCTCAGTTGAAAGTTGTCTTTGTACGTGCGCAGCTTATCCTGTTTGGGAGTTTCCATCTTAAGGCAGTGGTCTCAGCAATTCTCCTTGTGTCCTCTCCGAGACAGAGAAAAGCAAAGGCATGCTGACGTTATCCTGCTTCTGTTATTACTACTGCCACTACTGCTTCTGGTAGTGACTATTTATCGGCCAACTTCTGTGCGCTGTGCACTCCATGTACGTGGTTTCACTGAACACCCACAATAGTCCACTGGGCCATTTTAGAGATGTGAAAACTGAAGAGTCAGTTATCTTGCCCAAAGTTACACAATTAGAAGACAACCTTGGTCTGCCAGATCCCATGGTGAGGCATAAATTCCATAGCATTGTGTTCCCCTGGGAGCAAACATTTTAGAAAGGTCCCCTGGTTTTAATTGGTAATGATAGAGGTCTTCGGTCCTTACTGCCTTTTCCTCCTCTCTCTCTCTTCCTCCGCATTCTCCACCTCCCTACCCCCTTCCCCAGGATGCATTTTCTCTCGTGATCATGCTTGCAGTTAACCCTCCACAAGCTGATTACATCCCCCATTGTTTGGCCTTAGGCGGCATCTGTGAACATGGGCTGACCAGCACATCGCATCTCTGATATCTCTGCAGTGCCCATTGCTGGGGGGGCAACCAGTAGTCAAGACTTCCCGGCTGGGTCTTGGGTCCTGTCAGCCCTGGGCACTGGTCCAGGCCGTATGTTTAGGTTAAAATCGAGTGTGCTGTATTTAGACCTCACAGGAGATAGCTCGGCCAGAGCCCTTGGAATTTTAGTCGGTGCCAATCCCAGACAAGAGGATTGAACTCTCCATGGCGATCAGGACTGTTGTGTGTTTGTTTTGGTGATGAGGAGCTGTTGAGTACACCGTGGGATAAGGCTGCTTTCTCTTGCCCCCAGGGGAGACAGCTGCCAAGCTTATTTGAGCCTGGGATGCACAATTGTATGGGGCATGGGAAGAGCATGGAGCATGCACCAGAATGAAAGAGACCAGTCGCTTTAGTCCAGAGCATACTAGCCATTCTGGCAGTGCCTGCCCATAACCTGCCAAGCTTCAGCCCTACACAGAGGAGATGGAAGTGCTAAAGAAGAAGAGGGAGAGAAAGGAGTGGCGCCAGTATCCTAGGTGCCATCCCCACCCAGCACCTCACTTCCTAGTTGTTGTAACTGTGGTTCATAGTTCACTGGGCGGCGTTTCAGACTGAGAGGAGAAGGACGCTTTTAGCTTTAAAAACATCACCCTTCTCAGTAATTGTGTAAGGCGGCTTTCTTTTAAAAGGGTCCCATAGTAGTCATGTGGCTGAACTGCATGCAATTTGTTTTCTCAGGGAAAGTTTTCAGGTCTTATTAAGAAATGCATTGCCCCAGACACTCAACAGCTTCTAGTTGCTGAGGAGACTCTCTTGGCAATCTGGAGACAGACCTTCAGAGGGAGTCAGCCAGCAGGAAGATGGGATGGGGGCCTGACCGCCATGTAAATGTCCTTCTTTCAAAAATCACTAGCCGGTTGCCTAGCCCGTTTGGCCAGCCCCTATTTTACAAAATTTGATGACTTGAAATAGAAGAGACCTCACATCCTGTGGTTGGCAGGTCACCACTGGTGCCCACGATACAAAGAGAAAGAACAAACATCTTGAGCTAGTGATGCTGACCGAATAAGAGTAACTCTTGCCCAGGATTTTTATGCCTTTTTTAGGAGGAGGAACAAAGACATTTTAAATGTGTGGTAGCCCATCTCATAAAAACTAGCTGAAGAGTAAAAAATGCACTTGAAAATGCACTCTAAGTACAGTCATGCTGCATTAGGCCACTTTAGCTGCTCAAACTAACCTAAAGGAAACAGGGAAATCAGTAACTTGTATAAACAGGAAGGTCTAGACACTCAGTCTGTTCCATCCCCTCTCCCATCTCTCTCGTGGTTGTTTAGCTCTGTGTTAGCACTGTTCTTCCCTCCTGCGAGATTTTCTCCATATTGTTAGCCTCTAATTCACATCTTTATAGCTCTGACTCAAAAGGCTAGAATCTTTCTCTGCCTGCTCAATATTGAGGGGGTTGGGGAGAGACAAACAAACCTCAGGGAATGATTCCAATAGGTTCACCTCTACGCCAGTTATTGTGGCCAAAGCAAGGGGAGCTAGCTGCTGTCTTTGGCGCCCTTTTAAGCATCACATGATTGATATGAGAGAGGAATAGGTCCCCAGGGATACGAAGGTAAGAAACAGATAAACAACAGGTGTCTTCTACAGTGACTGTTTATTTGCATTCCGCTTATGGTACAGGCTCTTTCCATACTGGATTCACGTGGATAGTTAGTGCTCAGCTCTAAGAGCTCAGTGCTTATACTCCTTGAGTCAGTCAAGCAAAACACAGAATGTGGTCCTCCTGCTCTTCCAACATGAGCAGACACTATCTTGCTTACGCCTCTCATTTGGGTGTAGTCATTTATGCTGAGCATTAACCAAACAAGAAATGCTGGGCATTAGTGTACACATGGCTGACTATTAATGCTATGCCATGGAACACAGGTGTATTTCCAAGGCACATAGCCAAGCTCCTGGTTAGCCACAGGTAGGGTGAGTATGAACAAAATTCAGCCAAGCACTCCCACCTCCTGCTGATGTGGACACATCACAGCGCCATCTGGAGTGGATCTGGGCTTCAGCATTGCATAAACATTTATCAACCCCTACTATATGCTAAGCACTGTGCTGTTCTGAGAGAGAGAGAAAGAGAGAGAGAGAGAGAGAGAGAGAGAGAGAGAGAGAGAGAGAGAGAGAGAAAGAGAAAGAGAGAATATGAATATGAATGAATATGAATGAGTGTGTGGCTGTGTGTTCATGTTGGTGGTCTTAGTGAAGACAGATTAATGACCAGAATCTGGAGAAAAAGGCCTCTGGTACAGGTGCTGGGGAACAGGGAGAAGGACCTGCAGTGTCACTAGAGCAGTGACTTAGATGCCATTTGCACAACCTAACTTGAGGTCATTGTTTATTACTGATTATTATTTATGAAGGTTTTGTCAGGCACCTAACAATTCTTTCCTTGGGTGCGATCCATTTGGGTAAGAATGGTGTGAACCAAGGATCAGTCCAGGTTGACTCTCTCAGGACTGATATCGCCTCTGTATTAGGGTAATAACAGGATCAAATGCTGCATCCATTTGTGTAACGTTCCTGAGGAAAGCAACCCAGAAGAAAATGCAGCACCTAATTTGGTATGGGATACCATAATCACAAAATCATGGAGTCTGGTCATTTATTTTATATGTACTTCTAATGCTAAAAGATTTTGAGGGAATATGGTGTGCAGTCTCTGCATTTGACACGTGACGAACAGAGTCTCAGCAAGCTAAAGCTATTTGGCTGGACCTAGTGGGTGACATTGCCAGGATTTGGGCTCTGTTTATCGGTTTGCTCATATATTCTTCTGTTCATTCATTCATTAGATATTTCCAGGTGTGTACACTCTTCTCTAGGAGTATGTGTGACTGGGGTAGTCTGCGAATGCTTCTTGGGCAAGGAGGTATGATTTGGAGTTTGACAGATGAGTAGGAATTTGCCTTGTATTGCTGAAAGAAGAGTTAGAGGAAACACAAGGCAGAGAGAGATAATCTAGGAAGCATGCATTGCTTATGAAATGTGAATGTGGGAATTAGCGAGAGGGCGAGAACCAGAGAGAGCAGAATGAATGAATGGCAAGAGTAGACCAGAAGAAAAGGCCTTCTGAGGCCAGGCTGTGGAGAGAGAGTCCTACAGTCAAACAGAGAACCTGGAGGACTAGGACCTAGAGGATTACTGAGGATGAGCCCCAATTCCCAGTCCAGGGTTCTCTCCATCACCCTCCATGGAATGGCTCAGTAATTGCAAATAACCAGTTCAGGTCAGGAGGCATTCATACATCATTGCCATAAAAACGTGTGCAGGAAATGAGTCATGGACTTTTGTCACCAGCAGAAATGGTGTTAGCCCGTATGATGAAGGCTCTTGCATTAACTTCTGAAAAGGAAACGTCAGTGTTTCGGGAGCATCCAGCAGAGTCAGCCCACACCTTTTGCTCCAGAACGTGACCCTTGCCCATTTTTGCCTCTCCCGTGGCTCTCCCGTAGCCCAGCCCTGGAAATGCCTGGGCCCAGCTCAGTATGTGGTTCCTGAGCTGCACAGTGGGAGGCAGAGAGGTAGGGTGGGAGATTGGGAGGGGTGACGCTGGGGGCAGAAGGCTGCTATCTCCTGGCCTAGATAAGCCTATCTGACATTCCGGACCTCTGAAATCACCCACCACAGCCCCCAAAGCCAGGCTCTGCTGCACCGGCTGGGCCATGCCAAGTACTGCTTTGCCTAATATGGACAGTTGCAGACAAAACCAGTAGAGCAGAGGATGGTCTCTGGGGTGTGAAATTCCGTCCCAGTTGAACACAAAACTTGGCTGAACTCTGCATTTATCCATTTACTTGACAAAGGACTCTGCTACATCAGACATGGTCAAGCGTAGATTGCCAATCAGGTTATGTTAATTTCTACACTGTCACCACAACTCCACATGGAGTGTGTGGGGTTTGCATGAATTTGTGCATTGGATGTTATATATGAGCTTAAGTAAAATCAATTCCCAAAAATATTAAGCTGAGTTGAAAAAAACTCTTTTATTTTCTGTCTTCATGGGAAGTGGTTAATCTGGGTACACGGTAGTTCATTTCATAAATAAAGACCTCTTTTTCTTTTTAAGAAAAATAACTACTTTTATTTAATTAAAAATGAAGTGCATGCTCATGATTGAAAAATAATTCAAGCAGGACAACAAAATATACTGTGAAAAGAAATGTGTTTTCTTCAGCCCCACTCGTCCCCTCCCTGGAGGCCACCACTGCCCCATTGCCTGTCCCAGTGCCTTTCTTGAAAGTTTCTACATGTGTATACGTGTGTGTGCACACACATATGCATATGGATGTGTGCATCCCCTTTATTTCTAATGGAATTCTTTTTACATATTTATTGTTTATCTAGCTGTTTTCACTTGAAAACATATCTTGAAGATTGTTTTGTATCAGTACATGGGACTCTCACCCTTTTATTATTTTCACGGCTTTTAATGGCTTTCCATTTTGTGGCTAAATCACATTTCATTACCTACTTAGATTGTTTCCCATCTATTGCCATTTTAAATAGTGCTGCAGTGTACCTCCTCATACATACTTTGTATGTGCGTAAAAGCATACCTATGGGATAGATTGTGAGGATATTGGAGATGGATATGTGGATTGCGCTGACAATATTATAGACATTGTCAAATTCTCCTCCCTGGGGGTTCTTCCAGTGGACACTCCCACCAATAGTGCTGGAGAATGCTAAGAAGAGTCCTTTAAAAGGGAGCTACTATGGCAGGATGTTGACTCCTTGGATTTGCTTGGCCTTGCTGAGAAGGCATTGGGAAGGACATCCATCGAGTCCTGGAAAATGGGCTGGATGACCTTGAATGGGGCCACCGAGTGACGAGCAGTCTGGCAAGAATATGGTAGGGATTCACTGCCACCCCTGTAACAATCACAGTCACAATGTCATTAGTGTTACCACCCAACATTTGTGTAGTGCTTTATAGTTGAACAAATTATTGCCTCTACATGGTTTTATTAAGAAGTTTGCTTTATCAGTGAAGGTGAATGTTCTTTAAAAGAAAAAAAAAATACAAGTATATACTTTCCTCTTTAAAATTTCCTCAAAGAATGGGAGATTTTAGAACCCTGGCCCAGGGAGGATCTGTACTGTTACTGCTGAACAGAGACCCCTTCCTGGCCTAGCTAACTTGTTCTCTTTATGATTGCGCTTAAGCAAGCATCACCTCCTTCAGGGAGCCCTCCTGATCTCTCCTCTACTTTCCCCTTCTTTACCTTTTCCTGGTTTGGGTTTGGTGCTTCAGGTAGGCTCTCAGACTCTTGTCCTACCAGATCTCACTGATCAGTGTCCCTCATTGATTGCCTTTTTCTTCTTTTTCCCTCCCTCCTTTCTTTTCTTTTTTCTTTTTTCTTTTCTTTTCTTTCCTTTTCTTTTCTTTTCTCTTTTCTTTCTTTCTTTTTCTTCCTTCCTTTCATTCATTCATTCATTCATTCATTCATCTTTTTCATACTCACTGTTAGCAACCTAAGGACAGGGACTATGCCTGGCTCGTCCCTGGGTCTCAAGTACCCAGGACAGGGCTTGGCATAGGAGAGCTGCTCAGGGACTAGACAAATGAACTCTGAAACTCAAGAGGTTTCTTTCTGAAGCTGTATAAATAGTGTACTATTTAATATATATTGTTCTTCTGTCTAGAGCTGTACTGGGTGAGTCCTGATATTTCCAAGCCTTGATCATGGTTTGCAGAAGCCAGTTGCAGCCAATCCCTTTATTTCTTTATTTAAGCATCTGTCTGTCCAAATTTGCAACAGAGTATTGCTCTCTGAGCATCCTTTCCTGTGGTGTGGGGTTGATGACCACAGCCCTGTCTGGACCTTGACTAGCATCCGGCTACTTGTAGAGCTTACAAGGGGGACAGGGAAATTGGCCAATAGGCCTGGGAGGCTGAAGGGCTGGGCCTTCTTTTTCTTGGAGAAAAAAAGAAAATCCTCTTATAGTTCTTGGCCCACCCGGGTTGCACAAAGCCTTAGGGAACCTCTGGCTAAGATTATCCAAATAATCTTAGCCAGAGATTGTATACCACGAGGCAGGGCAAAAGGAAACCATGAAGCCATTTCATGCTCTGCTTCCCAGACTGGGAGGGATCCCCTGGCTGCCCTCATTCTAGCTCACCCGAGATTTTTGCTCTGTTTTCCTTTTTTCTTTTTTTCATGATAAAAAGTATCTTGGAGCTCAGTATATTCCATGACAGAGAATTTTCCCAGTTAGTGTTAATATATCTGTCTACTTCCTACGCAGCTGGATGGGGCGCCAGGCTAGGTTCAACCCCCTGCCACAGGTCAGGTTCTAAGCGGTTCACTGGGCCCACCCTTAGGTTGTTCTCCCCTCTGAGTCCATGAGGACGGCACTTAGCTGCAAGTACCTGATACCTGACTGCAGAGACTTCAATAAATAGGGGCCTGTCTTTTAATCAGATGCCAGGAGAGAGATGGTGGCTGGAGGTTCGGTGGCTATATTCTCTGCAGTTCTCTAGGCCAGTGCTGTCCAATAAAAATGCAATGCAAGCCACATATGTAATTTAAAATTTTCTAGCAGTTACATTTTAAAAGCACAAAGAAATGGTGAAATTAATTTTAATAATACATTTTATTTAACCTAATATATCCAGATAGTATCATTTCAACATGTAATAATATAAAAATCACTATCGAGATATTTTACCTTTTTTTTTGTATTAAGTCTCTGAAATTCTGTGTTTTATAGCTTGTCTCACTTCAGACTAGCCACATTTCAAATGATCAAATAGCCACCCATGACTAGTGACTTTTGAATTGCATAGCTCGGCTCTAGGCTTTCCTTCATACTTGTCACTTTATTGTCACAAGATGACAGCCATTACATCTGCTTTAGAGGCAGGAGGAAGGTAGAAGGGGCCGCTCTAGCTGCTTACATTGCCTTATCACATAGGCAAGAGTGTTCTCAGGAACCCCATTAAAATGTTGGCTCCAAGGGGACAGGACGTTTTGTCTACATAGTCCCTGCTGATTCCCAGCTCTTAGGATAAAGGCTGATGCATAGTAGGTATTCCTGCAAGGCTGAGTTCTTCAAAAGCAGTTGCGTAGAAGGTGTTTGTAGTGTAAGATGTTCATTAGCAGTCAACACCCGTGAAAGGAACAGGGGAGAAAGCAGGACCGGGCAAAAGAAGTCAAACTGTGAATGAGAAAACCAAATGCCTGCAGGGTCAAGCAATTGGATTTTTTCCTCCTTGGCCTTTCAGCAAATGAGTTTTTGTAAGAGACAAGGATGGGAGGCCTTATCAACCTCAGGTGATGTACAATGGTCAACTATGAGCTACCAGCTCTCTGTAGAACATGTTTAACATATATACCAGTAAAAATATTGTACAATTTAACATATGTAGTTAAAGAAGTACGTAATTAAGAGGAGTAAGTTGTAAATATAATAGTATTTACTTGTATTTTTGGTGTATTATTATATAAAAAATTATATTACATACAAAATGACTCACCTTAAACTTCTGTGCAGCTTCTTAGAAAGAAAAACATGTTCTAACTTCAGAACCTGCTCAGAGCCTTCAGCTGTATGAAACGTATTCTACTGCCACCCGCAATACCCCACACGTCCTCACGTACTATAAGAGAGGTAAATACAGGATAGCAAGTTGTCACCAAACATTTGTCCATGGGAATTAAGCAGTATCAA
Organism: Rousettus aegyptiacus; assembly: GCF_014176215.1. Taxonomy (NCBI): domain Eukaryota; kingdom Metazoa; phylum Chordata; class Mammalia; order Chiroptera; family Pteropodidae; genus Rousettus; species Rousettus aegyptiacus. The sequence goes on from NW_023416308.1 coordinate 84,612,355, forward strand.
GATTTTTATGCTTGAATTCTTTCCCCAAGGAGAGCTATCTAAGTCTGAGGAACGTACCTGGAACAATTTCTTTATGTCCAAAGCTACAGAGTAAGTTGGGGAAGTCTCCTTTACCCCTTCACCCAAGGAACTGGCAGACTGATACTTACTATACAGTTGTTTATTGCTCTATCTAGCTGTAAGAAAGTAAGCACTTCCATTTACTCTTCTGATTTTTGCGTTCCTGATATGGCTTTTTATTATTGTAAAAATTACATATATATGTAACATAACACTTGACATTTTTAGCGTATAATTCAATGAAATTAATTGCATTAAGTATTGCACAACCATCAACATTTTCTATCTGCAAAGTTTTTATTGCCCTAAACAGAACCTCTGTACCCTTACGCAGTATCTCCCCATTCTCCCCTCTCCCCAGAACCTGCTAACTTCCAAATCTCCATTTTGTTTCTGTAAGTTTTCCTATTCTAGATATTTTCTATAAGTAGAATCCCTTAGCAGGATGTTTTCAAGATTAATCAAAGTGGCAGCATGTATCAGAACCTCATTCCTTTCTTTTTTTTCTATTTTAATATATTTTATTTTCTCCAATATATCTAAAATATTATCATTTCAATGTGTAATCACTGTAAAAGTCATTTATAGGATATTTTACATTTTTGTACTAGGCCTCAGAAATCTGGAGTATATTTTACTCTATTAGCATATCTTAATTTGGATACTAAACTTTAATAAGAAATACTAAATCTGTGCTTAGATTTCATAAAATTTACAGTTGGAAAAGTAGATTTACATATCCCAGTTATTCTGATCACACTTAAAAGTTTTCCAATAACCAAATCAAGTATGGGTTTTTAAAAACTGTGGTAAAATATACATAACATAGAATTTACCATTTTAATCATCTTTAAGTGTACAGTTCAGTGGCATTAAGTGCATTCAAATTGTCATACAATCTCCACACCAAGCATCTCTCAAACTTTTTCATCATTCCAAACTGAAACATCACAAACTGTACCCATTAAATAATTCCTCACCCTCTCCTTCTGCCAGCTCCTGGCAAGCACCATTCTATCCTCTGTCTCTATGAATTTGACCCCAGGGACCTTATATAAATAGAATCAGACAGTATTTTTCCTCTTGCGATTGGCTTCTCACTTAGTATAATACCTTCAAGGTTCATCCGTGTTGTAGCATGTACCAGAATTATTATGTATGTATACCACATTTTGTTTATCCATTCATCTGTTGATGGACACTTGGGTTGTTTCTGCCTTTTGGCTATTGTAAATAATACTGCTATGATCACCGTCCACAAGTATTAGTTCAGGTTCCCGTTTTTAATTCTTTTGGGTACATACGTAGGAGTAGAATTGCTGATCACGTGGTAATTACGTGTCTAACTTTTCAAGGAACCACCATGCTGTTTCTACTTACTCTTAATTTTTAAATTGCCATCCCTGGGCTAAATTTTTTACAATTATTAATTCATTCAAGAAATCATTTTGAGTGTCTACTACATGCCAGGGATATAGCAGTAAAGAAAACAGACAAAATCCCTGCCCTCTTGGAATTTACATTATTCTGAGTGACAGACAGACAACAAACATATGGGCCTGACCTGAGTGTGTGAGCACGTGATGTGAGTACCTGTGTGAGCACACACATGCGTGTGAGTTGTTGGTGGTGGTGGTAAGGTGCTAAGCGTTGGGGAGAATATAAAGCAAGGTGAGGAGATGTAGGTGCCCTGAGCAGAAGCGGGTTGCTGTTTCACATTGTATATACTGAGACGTCTTCTATAAGATGGTGACATTTGAGCAGAGACCTAAAGGAAATGAGGACATGAGCATGTAACTCTTAGAGGGAAGAGAGTTCTAGAGAAAGGAAACAATGGCAGGCACAGAGATGCCGACAAGCAAGTGCACTCAGTGTGATCTTGAAACAGCAAGGACCCTGATGTGGCTGGAAGGAACCAGGCCGGGGGTGAGGTCGGGGGTGAGGTTGGTGGTAAGAGGAAGGGAGTGGGGACCCAGGTCTGCAGGCCTTGAAGCTATTGGAAGGACTTTTACTCTGAATGGGATGTAAAGTCAACAGACGCTTTTGAGTCAAGAGTCACATGATCTGACTTCCTCATGGGAGGAATTGTGAAATCTCAGAGTTGAAAAAAAGTAAAGGTAGACTAGAGTCTCTCCCATCTGTGAATAACAACCGTTTCAGGCCTAAGGAATTTATTGCATCCTGTGCCTGTCATGTCTTAGAGGAGCTGATTGCTCTTTCCTCAAAGACCATCAGATTCAGGACAGGCTGAAACCAGCCTTGCTGCCCAGGTTAGGGCAGACCTGGCTATTCTAATTTAGTCTTCTTAGAGGGAAAAAAATCCTCCCAAATGTCCACAGCATTTAACGCTACCCAAGAAGGAGTATTTTCATTAATTTACTCATTCCCTCACTTATCTGGTGACTGCCACCTAAGTGCTGGTTCTCTGTACTGGACGCTAGAGAGAACGGTGAAGACAGCAGAGAAGGCCCCTACGCTTGTGGAGCTGTCTTCCTGTCTGGTTGAGAGAGAGCAGAAACACACAAAGATAATTTTGTCACGCCATCCCAAGAAGGATATTATGTTGTGTATGTTGTGATAGAGAGAATTGGGGGTGGGACGTTCATTCTTGATAGGGTGTCAGGGAGGTGACATTTAAGCTGAGATCGCCAGGTGAGAAGCAGCCAGCCGGCAGATAGCTGGCTGTTCACAGAGGACAGCAAACGCAAAGGCCCTGAGGTGGGAAAGCTCTCAGCCAGAAGGGAGAAGCAGCTAGGCAGCCAAGAGAGGCCTGGAGTGAAGTGAGCGAGGGGCAGAATGATGTAAGATGAGGCTGGGTATGTGGGTAGACAGGAGGCAGATCACCGAAGGGCCTTTCATGTGGTCCACTGTAACAAGTTTAGGTTTTATTCTAAGAGCTCATTTCGAATACCAGCACCACTGCTTACTGACCAAGCAGTGTGACCTTGCCTCTTAGAGCCTCTGTTTCTCCATCTATGACATGGAAATTATAATAACAATTATTATCTCATAGGGCTGGGGTGACGGTTATATGCAAAATGCCCATGAAGCATTTAAAGTCCTGGTCAGATGTTAATGACCTCTTTCCCTTCTTGACACTATCCTGTTAAATTTATGACACATCTTTTTTGACCCCTGTTTTAAAGCTGTCTTCGTGTTCTTTCTCCTTTTGCATAGGACATACTTAGTGCTCTCTGACTCCTTTTGCTTCTGCTAGGTATGTTTTCTTAGGGAAATCTCAGCTCTACTCAGCTGTCACCGCCCCCACCAAGAAAACATTTGTATCTCTGGCCTTTACCTCCCTCTCACGATCCATGACTTCATTAGGTACCTTATGGACATCTTCAGGATGTCCCTTGGGCACCTTTAAACCACATTTACCATCTTTTTTATGAAACCTGCTTCTCTCCCTGTTTCGTTAAATCCTGAGACTCAAAACCCTACGGTCATCCTAGACTCCCATCTGCTCTCCACCCCAACAGGTGATCAGCAGTTGGGTCCTGCTGCACCTTTTGCAATTTTATTCATATCCACCCGCCTCTCTCCATTCCCACTGCCCCCATTTCGGTGGAGGCAAGATCTCTTACTCAAGTGATTGCAGTCACCAGTCTCTGAGCTCTCTTTTGCTTTTCCTGCAGGGTCATCCTTTCAAACACAGGCCTGATTGTGGCTCTTTTCTCAAATTCCTCGCTCTCCAGCACCTATGCTAAGTTACAGTTCCACCTTCAGCCTGGCCTGGTGCCCTGTCTAAACTGCCCGTCTTCTACCTCACCACCCCCGTGTTCCAGAACTCCCTCCTCACACGCCCTATACTCACCACACTCCCCTCAGCCCTTTCTCCTTCCGGCCTCTGGACAGTGTTCCTACACTTCCAGTGTCCAACCTGCTGAGCACCCTCTCCTCGGATGCCCTCGACTCTTGTGGCTCCAGCAGTTTCCACCTCCCACCTTCCCAGGGCTACGCCTTGGAGTTTGCCAGCCCCCACCCCCTGCCCCCGCCCAGAACTGCTCCACCTAAACTCTCATTGAGAATGCTCCTCTCTATCCATGGATCTAAGCTGTCGCTTCTGTCACTGTGTCATTCACAAAACCTGCTGCCAACCTAGGTTTTCATCCTCAGCCTTCTTCTCCCTTTTCTACCCATCCATCAGCCTAACCTCCCCTTACCTTCATTTTCTTACCCAGCCCAAAGCCCGGGTCCTCTCTGTGCAATCATCTTCAGCGGTGTCTCAAGGTTTGAACGTCTGTGGTAGGTCTGCCTCCAGCTCTGTGCTGTCCTCAAGGGCTGCCTGGCACTGTTGGAGAAAGTAACAGAGCTCGACAGGACGCTCTCAGTACCAAGTTATGATGACTCAGTGCTGAGCATCTTAGTGCTGCAGAGACGGCCTTTTAAGAAAGTTCAGCCTATTTTCTGTCTGCGTTGTCCCCATGCTTTATTTCTCCCTCTGCTCTTCAGCCCCATCCCTTTAAGTAGCCATCCTGCTCCTCATGAAAACCAGTCTCATCAGCTCTGTTTCTTCTTCCTTTCTCAACCAAATTCCTAGGGAAATCATCTCTGTGCTCCTTGCTCCCATGGCTTCCTCTCCCTCTTATTCCCCAATCCACTGGAACCTGGCTTTGTTCATTCCCTCTGCTCCCGCAGAAATGCTTTTTTCAGGGTCAGTGGGGGCCTTGGAGTGAGCCCAGACCTTGACTACCTTGCATCCTCATCTCCTTGGCCTCTTTCAGACGCTGGCCACGGAAAGTTGTCATCTCCTTGAAATTATTCTTCTTAGGTGCCTAGGGGTAGCCGTAAGCCCTGATCCCTGAGGGAGGGGAGTATGTGGATTATGTTCCTTTGCAAGTAGTTGTAAACCTGAGGATTGATAGGTTCAAACTCTCCCAGTGTTTTCATGTTTTCTTGGCAGGAAGGTTTTCCATAATGACCACGTCACCGGCCTCTCTGCTGATGCAGCTGAACTCAGCAACAGGTGTGGGCAGCATGGATTTATGATTTCTTCCAGTGCTTCACGAGCCTCTGGTATTTTTTCCTCTCAGATTTTTGCTCGGACTCAAGATCACGTTGAACAACTTTATCATTCATTAGAATTTAGCGATCCGTTGCAATGGCATAAAGCTTTTCTGCTTACAAGGCAGTTCTGCATTCAATATCTCACTTGATTCTCACCATAACTCTGTGAGGTAAAAGGGCTGGCATTATCATTCCTACTTTGCAGATGAGGAAACATAGGCTTAATTGGGATAAAGGAGTTGCCTGAGACGTGAGGCAAAAGTTCAGGAATTTCAGGGGATAAATGAAAGAATGCACGAGTGCTTAAAACCAGGGTCCCAGATTTTAGTGCCCAGGTGATTGACCTCTCCTTGAGGGCTTTAGACAGTGACTCTCAGAAAAATCTGAAAGCCATCGCACCTCCAGCAGCACCGTGTCTCAATACTGAGTCCTGGGTGTGAAGAATATGGAGGATCAGACATTGTTCTTACCTTTATTTTCAAAAGATGTGCTGCCCGAAATATTTAATATGGACAACAACATTACTTTGTATTTATGAGTTTATGGTTTTAGAACTTCACAGTTGAGTGTTTGCTTATAAGAGGTTCTCAGTAACCTCCTGGTACCGTGAAGCTCTTCTGATGGATGTAGTAGGTGAAAATTTGGGGTTAAGATGGCATTTGCAGCCTTATATCAGATTCAACATCTCATTTATTTATTTTTTTATTTACACAGATTTAAAATAGGGAGGTTCAAGGAAACAGTGTTAGCAGTTTGCTTTGCGATCTCTCTGATGGTGATAGTCCAGATGTGTACTAGATTTGACTTTAAAACCAAAATTTTTAGATCTATAAATCGAAGATATATTACTCACTTCAAGAAGTTGTAAGTTAGCTAGTAGGAAGCCTACAGCATGGTAAGCACTCAGTAAATGCTAACATTATTTCACTCTAAAGCTTTAAGGACTGGGTGGACTACTGTCCCCCATGCTGGGGATTCATCGCAATGATTTTGTTTTTGTTATTTTGGTGGTCACATCACTTTTTTTTCTTTATTATTTTTTATAGCAGTTTTAAGTTCACAGCAAAATTGAGGGGAAGGTACAGAGATTTCCCATGTACTACGACCCTAACATGTGCATAGCTTCCCCTGTGATCAACATCCCCCAGCAGAGTGTTGCATTTACATAATCGATGAACCCACACTGACATATCGTCATCAACCACAGTCTAGTTTACTTAGGGTTCACTCTAGGTGTTGTACATTCTGTGGGTTTGGACAAATGTGTAATGAAATACGTCCATCATTACGGTATCATACAGAGTGTTTTCATGCCCTAAAAAGCCTCTGTGCTCTGCCTATTCATCTGTCTCACTCCAGGAAACCATCTTTTTACTCTCTCCATAGTTTTTTGATTCTTTTCCAGAGTGTCATATAGTTGGAATCATAGGGTAGGCAGCCTTTTCAGATTGGCTTCTTTCATGTAGGAATATGCATTTAAGTTTTCTCACTGTCTTTTCATGAATTGGCTGTTCATTTCTCATTAGGGCTGAGTAATATCCCATTGTCTAGATATACTTACTGAAGGGCATTTTGATTTCTTCCAAATTTTGGCAATTATGAATGAAGCTACTATAAATATCCTTGTGCAGGTTTCCGTGTGGACATAAGTTTTCAGCTTCTTTGGGCCGATATCAAGGAACCTGACTGCTAAATCACGTGATAAGAGTATGTTTAGTTTTTGTAAAAAATCGCCAAACTGTTATCCAAAGCAGCTGTACCATTTTGCATTCTCACCAACAATGAATGAGTGCCTTTTGCTCCACATTCTTGCTAGCATTTGGTGGTGTCAGTGTTCCAGATTTTGGCCATTCAATAGGCATGTTGTGGTATCTCATTGTTGTTTTAATTTGCGTTTCCTTGATTACATAGGATGGGGAGCATCTTTTCATGTGTTTTTTTGCCATCTGTAGTATTGAGAGATTTTTTAGTTTTCAGGAGTCTATGAACTTGGATGGGGGGAAAAAATCTTTATTTCACTAACCTCTAACTGAAATGTAGCATTTCCCCAAACATGAATGTCAGCAGCCTGTGACTTTGTCACCAATAGAAAGCACAGATATTTTCACTCATCTTTGCAGTTGTTACAATATGTCAGTCTCTGGTTTACACTTACTACTGTTTGGAAAATATGTAAAGTATTAGACCTGCAAGTAGAACTTATTTAATATATGATTAGGTGCGTTGAATACACTGACATTTTGTTTTATGCATTTAAATATATTCCGAGAGGGTGTCTATATAGACTTTACCATATTTCCAAAGTGACCCTTGGCATAGAAATGATGAAGAAATCCTGGTCTGATGAAATGACTAGGAGCTAGGGGGTCGGGAGCTGCCAGGGGCCTGCCTGTGTGTGGCAGTGGGGGCATGCTGGGAAGACCCTGGGAGGGACCTGGGTCATATCCCTGCTCCTCCACTTACTAGTTGGTGACTCTGGGCCGATCACGTTAGTGGCTTGAATCCCAATTTCTTCATGTTTAAAGCAGCAATATCAAGACATACCTGACCAGATTTAACACAGAGAAAAAGAATCATTTCTGGCAATAACCCTGTTCTGTCTCCTCTTATGTGATATGAGAGATTTTAGAAGATAGCCTCTCTAAGGTCTCTCTTAAATGCGTTGTATTTTTTAATTAAAACCATTCAGTCCATTGTTGTTCCAGTCAGAACTGGTGACTTAATGCCCATGGGACTGACAGTCTTCTTTTCTGGAGCAGCAGTGGGAACCGGAGGCTTGCAGACCTTTCCTGGCCCTTCCGCTGTCCACCTTGGCTCTCCCTGGCTCACCTCCAGGCTGAGCTCACAGGTTGGGAATGCGTAGGCAGATCTGCTCCCTGGAGCGCCTGTGAGAGGGCCTTTGGTGGAACATGCTCTAAGAACAGTCCCTACTCTTAATGTCTGGAACAGCTGATAGCCGACCTGGGAAACCCATTAATTATTGTCCTCTGTGGCCCTGCAGGCCCACAACCATTCTCACTGCTTCTCCATCTGTTGATTCAAACTGACTGTTCTTAGGTGGAAAAATGGAGCCTATTGTTGTCTTGGTGAGAAGGTGCTAAAGAGACGGAATGCTTCTTTGTACAGGAAGTTAGGAGTAGGGGTGGGGGAAGTGGCTTGATGCCATCATGAAACCATATCCTGCTCCTTTTTTGTTTTTCTTAATTAAGCTCTGAATCAAGAAAGGCTCTGTGGTCACTGGGTTCAGATGACACGTACTGTGGTTTTGTTTTTCAGTTGTTTAACTGTTCTGATCTTTGGAACCATATCCTATTCCGACTCAATTTCCAGAGTGAGTGAAAATGTATGGTGTGCCTGGCCGATCACTGCACTGTTTGTTAAAATGGTGGTTAGAGTCTCAGCCCGATGGCATCCATCCTGCAGTAGAGCAGGAGAGAACCGTTGTCCATACTCTGCATGTCCTCCTCCCCATCCCAGCTGAGGCACAGAGCCTCTGCTCTCGCTCTGAGCCCAGAACTAACCCCCCGTGTTCTGCATAGGCCTGCAAGAGAATGGAGTGGGAGGAAAAAGATGTTCCTGAGAATGAGATGAGGCAAGAGGGGTTGATAATGTGTCTTGTGTCTTCAGTATCACTGGTACGATGCTTCCTGGGGACTTTTGAGGTGAGAGGAAACTTTTTGCCACCATACATAGGCCAGGTAGGTGTTCCAAGGGTCCCGCTGAGATATACAGCCCTCAGGGCTCTCACTTCTTCATGCCTAGAGTGAGATAGTGGTATGGATGTGGAGCTGTGCATGTGAACATGGTCTTTAGGGTCCATCAACCTGGATTTGTATCTACTTATGCTGTGTGACCTTCGGCACATTACTTAACTTCTCTGTGCATCAATTGCCTCAATTGTAAAATGAGGAAGATAATGGTAATCAATTAATTGGGTGATTATGAGGCGTGAATAAATTAATATATGTAAAGCACTTTGAACAGTGCTTGGCACACCTTGGTCGTTGTTACTGTTTTTCAGGGGAAAGGAATCTTAACAGTGGGGTTCTTTATCCCTTGGCCACGTCATGCTTCTTGTTCACCTTCTCCCCAGTGGTTTACTACAGGTGTCTGCATCCCAGAGGAGGGCCCCCCTGCAGGCCCTAATCATTGGTCAGACCTACCCACAGAGGCTGCAGAGTTGGTACTCAGCTGCGTCTCTGAAATTCCAGCCCAGGAGAGGTAAGGGCCGGTCTTTTCGTTTGCCTTAGGGACACCTAGCAGTCCTGAGTGTCCTACCTTGTCATCTGTCCCAGAAAATGTCTGATATTTGGGTTTCATGATGAAATTGTCTAGGCTCTCTGAGAGGTTTTGCAGATACATTCCAGGCATTGTATTAAACAAAGCCCACCCTTGGGCCTTCCCCTGTTTGCACTGACATAAGAATGAGCTTGGGGAAGTAACTTTAGGAATCCCTTACTTCAGTCTGCTTGGGGAGGGGGTTTGGGTGGAGTTTAATCTGGGGTTTAATAACAACTGTGGTAACTAACCCACACTGGGCCCCTATGGTCTTTAATTCCCCGTTAAACCTCAGGGGTTGGTATGGTTATACCCATCACTCAGCCTCTAGGTGCTCAGAATCTCTCCAGTTAGCTGAGCCTTCTGAATCTCTCTGCCTTAGGAGTTTACATGGCAGGAGGAGAAGAAGGAAGGCTTTGTGTGGCCTAGAAAGTTATTAAAAAGCTAATGGCCAAAGGAAGGGCTCCTTGCCTGCATCCCTCAAAATTCTTCCTGCTTATGTGACATGTTTTTAAAGGGCTTAGAGCACTGATTAGCTTTCATTCAATACACACACACATGCACACACACACGCATATATACACACACATACATGTGTATACATATATGTACACACATATATGTACATATGTGTGTATGTATATTTAGGGTCATGATAGCAGTGTTCTAGATGCTAAAGATAAAGCGGCGAGAACTCAGTAAATGTGACTGCTAGAATAGAAACCATTACTACTATTTAGTTCTGGAGGGAATAGTGAAGAAATATTCACATTTTCCCATTTCTAGAGCACTTCCCCACACAGAGGGCCTTCCTTGCCCACATTCCTTCCTTTTGTTCTAAGCCTCTCATGTTTCCATCCAGTCCAGATGACAGAATCTGGCCATCACAGGGCCATCCCCTGCTGTGTTGCCTGGGGCTGGCTATGAGCTTCCTGGCAGCTCTCTGATGTGTGTAGGTATTCCTGGTGCCATGCCATGGATGAACAGACTGAGGCTGGAGACGACCAGGGCCTGACTGCACTGCTCAGCTCTTCTAGGGGAGGCTGTAAGGATGGCCAAGCCCACACACAGGGTGTGAAAAAGGAGAATCTCTAGGACCTCTGAGGCCTGGAGGAAGCCAGAGTGACACCCCTGTACCCTGCCATTCTTCTTCTAAACTGCTTTGTGTTGAATCCCAACCCTGCCATATTTCCAAAATCTTGCTCATGACTTCAAAATTCTATACCTTTTTCAGCCTGTCCTCCTAGGCACGTAGTAGGATTTTAGCAGAGGGGTCCTGAAGCTAGAAGGTAGGTCCAGTGGCTCTGACTAGGGCCCAGTCTCTCGCACTGGCAGGGGTTTCCTGTCCTGCCCTACGCGTAGCGTGGGAGGTGGAAGCCCTCTAGCCAGCTGTAGGGGAGGCTGTCCTTTATGGGAGTAACTGGGGCCTGCACTTTTGCTGGAAACTGTGCAAAGAGGTGAAGAGTTCTCCACTGCTTAAAAAGTGGGTTTTGAAAATCAGAGATCTGGCCTATGTGGGGATGAAGCAGAGGTCAGACATGGCACTTTTTTTTTTTTTGGCTTAGTTGAATAACAGACCAGAAGGAACCCTGTAAGTCGGCTTTAGTCTGTTTGAAAGTAGGTCCATAAGCTTGTCTAAGGACAATGTGTTCTCTGTAAATTTAATAATAATTATCATTTATAAAAATGCTCTATAACTTATAAAGCCCTTTTCACATGTACTCGTGTGTGTGTGTGTGTGTGTGTGTGTGTTTAAATACTGTATGCAACTTTCCCCTTTAAGGTTATTATACTAACACACACTGTCTTCATTCTGCCCGTTACAGAGTGAAAAGTATACAGGTTGGCTTTCAGTCTCTGGGCCTCAGTTTACCCATTTGCAAAATCTGGATGACAGCTCCTATTAGAGGAGATCAAGAGAATGTGCTTCTTTCCAGCCCGGGTGCCTAGTAGAAGTGTGGAGAATGGAAACTGATTTCCTCTGAGAATGTTGGGCAACTCAGGGGTGCTTGGCACCTAGTGAGGGGAACCCCAGACAGCAAGTAAGAGGAGGTTTCTTTCTAGAGCTATCCACACAGAGGATGGAGGCAGGCAGGAGAGGCTCAGGCCCCGAGGCCCACGGGTAGCTGGGGTGCACCCAGCCCGCCCTCTAAACCTAGTTCTCAAGGCTACCTGGTGAGGCCCCTGATTTACCACGGTGCTCATCAAAAGGAGCCTCTGAGCGGCGAGTAGTGTCTCTGCTCAGAGTATCCAAGAGAGCAGTGACCCAGACTCAGAGGGCAGAGGTGGAAGGCCACTTCCTGCTTCCCACCCGAGGCCAGAGCCCTGCTCCTTCGGTCTCCCTTACCTCCATCCTCTTCCTGCCGCATTGCCTTCCTTACATCCTCTTCCTTCCTCTTAATCCCATGAGGCTGTTTGCTTTTTAATTGTAGAGGGTTTTCTTATATAAACATCAGTTAACTGATTTCATATTAAAGAGGGGGACTGCCTAAGTTTTATTTTTGAATTAAGTGCTTCAGTTAAGTTTTTTTTCTTTAATTAGTACTGCATCCTGGCCATGTCTAGCGGTGTGGTCCTGTGTCTCCATCTGGGGTCAGTAATGTTCCCCTCTCAGGGTAGTAGTGGCCAAAGGAGTGAATGAAAGAAGTCCAGACAGTGGAAGCCCCAAGCCCTTCCATTTGAATTACCCAAAAGATGTGTCGATATTTGTTGAGTCATCTCAAGCAGGGGTCTCGATTTCTCTAGATCTTACTCAAAATTGACTCAGACGCTGTGGTTTCTAGGGCTTTGTTTCAGCGGTTGCAAATCAGCCCTGCATCAGCAGCTGCTGGTAGAGGCGACTGGGTGGATGACATCCTGATTGTGGATGACTTGTCTGTTTCTATCTTACTTCTTGCCTCTCTACCTCTCTCGCTGCGGTCTGGTGGCTGCCTATGTGAAAGCCTCGATAACTCCCCAACGCCTGTGTGGGTGGGCTTCCCATGGCCCCTCCCCTAGGTCTCTCTAGTTTCCCCTTCACCTATTCTTACCAGATACTTTTCTTCATGCTCCACCTGCCCACCCCCCATCCCATGGGGCACTGGGTCATTGGTGGAATGGGGCAGTTCTCGGAGGAGATGAGAAAAGCTGGAACTACCAGCATCCCCAAAGTCGTCTATTACACCTTCTGACCGTTGTCCAGTGTTGCCTTTTGCTCCTCTGTCTTCACCATGCATAAATGTGGGTGAAACCTTTTTGCCTCTAGGTCTGTGTTGTCCAATATGGAAGCCACTGACCACATGGCTCGGGCACTTGAAATGTGTACGGCAAGTTCAAACTGAGAAATGCTGTAAATGTAAAACGCATGCCTGATTTCAAAAAGTTAGTATGAGAAAGGGTTGCGTAATAGCTCATCAGTACTTTTTATATTGGTTATATGTTGAATTACATAAAATACATTATTAAAATTAATTTTACCTTTTTTTGTTTTTTACTTTTTCAAAAAAAAAATAGGGAGGGGGCTACCAGAAAATTTAAAATTACATGTGTGGCTCACATTATATTACTGTGGCAATGGTTCTTAACTGGTGGAAATTTTGCCTCCTCCCCAATCCCAAGTAACATTTGGCAATATTTAGAGACATTTTTGATTGTTACACTTTGGGAAGAGTAAGTACTATTAACATCTAGTCGAGAGAGACCAAGGATGCTGCTAAACATCCTGCAATTCCTGGGACAGACCCCTGCAGCAAAAAATGACCTGGCCCAAATGTCCACGTGCCCAAGTCGAGAACTCTGGTTCTACTGGACCCTCTCGCCTTGGATAATGTAATCCTCCTTTATGGGCAATGACCTCAAGATCGGAAGCCCCAGGGCATAGGAGGAAGAGCATAAATGGCCAGAGTCAGATACCTGTGACCATGGGCAGATTACTTAACATTTCCAAGCCTCCATTTTCTCATCTGTCAAATGTGCGCAGTAATCCTTACTTTACAGGTTTCTAGTTGGGATTAAATGAGATTGACACATACCATACCTGATACATAGTAGACCTCCACTACATAGAAGTTACTATTATTATTATTTTTAAAAAGCCTACCTTTTACTCTGTTGGTTCTCTGGATCAATGATTAGGATTTCTATATGTCCTTCTGGATTTTCTACGATACCTGACACTCAGCAGATTGAAAACTAAATTTATAATTTCACTCTTCCTCTCCCCTCCTGCTCGCTAAATTTATTCTTTCTGATTTTCGGTCTTAGTGCACAGTGGCACCACCCTCCCACTCCGAGACTCCGAATCAGTTTCACTTCCTGTTTCTACCCCCTTACTCATATTTGTAATCCCTTAACCTTTATGGAGTGTGTCTCGTCCAATTCTCATTTCCATTCCCACCTAGTGGGACCTCTTCGCCCAGCCAGAGAGTGAGTTCTCTCCAGGTCCCTGCCTCTTCTTTTTCCAATCTCTCTATGTGTATGGTTCGTGAACTCCAGCTTGCTCAGGATCCTTCAGTGTGTTTTGTGTGTGTGCGCTAACGTGGTAGTCCTGTGGGCAGTAAATGTGACATGTCGATCTCTATTTCCCTAGCACCCAGCATGGTGCCTAAAAATATTCATTGACTGCTTTATGAATGAATGAATGAACAAATGAATGATAGATATCCTATTCTTTTCGGCTTATGGATAGGATCAGGTGCTATAGGGGGCTAGAATAGTGGTTTCCAAAGGTCTTATTTTCCTTTTAATAGCTCGGTAGAGCTCAAACCATGCCCTCACCTCCTCATCCCTCACTCCCCTCGCCACCACCCCATCCTGTATCTGAGCTGGGGAAGCAGTTTGTTCTAACGGGAAGGTTATAGTCAATACACCTGGATCCTGGATGTCCCGCCTTCCGCATGTACTTCCTCAACCAGCCTGAGGGGTGATGCCACAGCCCTTCCACTGGCTCAGGCTTGCCTCCAGAGAGCAGTTTTCCCCTGATGCTCAGGCACGCCTTCCTGTTCCTGGCAGAACGAATTCTCAAGCAGCTCGCAGCAGGCCATGAGGAGAAGCTTTCCAGAAACATTACTTTAAAGATGCTCTGATAAAGAAGACATAACATGTTCTTTGGCAGGTTGTAATAATGGGTGGGCAGGATGGTGTAAGATTGGAGTCTCCCCATGTCTAGACACTGTGGTCTATTCACAGTTTGAAATATTTTAATTACAAGTCACTTTAGAGTGTAAGGTGACCCACGTGGAACTTATCAAGAGCTTCTCAGCAAATTCGTTCATTTCTTTCATGGAAGCTGCGAGTGGAGTCAAAACTACATTGCAGTGGTAAGAGTGGGTTCCCTGGCCTGGAAGGCATGTGTGGGATGCTAGAAGGGACCCCGTATTCTGTTATCTGCAAAACGTCAAAACTCCTTGGCTGGGGAAGGTGCCTACATATAAATACCCTGACGTTTGTCTCTGGAGCTGATGAGCCATGTCCGGATTTGGGAATTTCCTATGCAGCCATCTTTTGTGGGTTGAGTACCAGGTGTGTATTCAATGCCCCAGGAGATGGACCAAGTATAACAATTAAATGTATTTTCACCTGGCTTTGTGATATCTGAAGTTGTTTCCTCTACCCGAGCCTAGCTGTTTCATTGGTAAAAGATGAGAAAACCCCCATCTTTCGGCAACTTTGATTCCTCTTCCTTCTCCCCAAAACCTCTGCTTCAAAACAAATTGTTTAACAAACAGGCTTGTATGTGTTAGTTTTCTTTCCTCCATTTTTAACAAGTCCATAGGTACTTCAGTGCCCATCTGCATGTGTAATCAGCCACAGATAAACTGTGTTCATACTAAATCAATATAATACCAGGTAAAATTAAGTAAAAGTGGTGGTTAATAGCGTAGGGCCCAGAGTCGGGCAGTTTGAAATTTAGTTCTACCTCTTACCAAATATGTCATTGAGCAATGAGACCTTCACCTCAGTGTCCTCATCAGAAATAGGGAGATAAAAGAGTTCTTATCTTACAAATTAGTTTCTGCCTCATTTGTTAATATAATATGTATAAAGTCCTAAGACAGTGCGTCTCAGTAAATATTGGCTGTGATTTCATTTAGTCTCTGTGTGCATCTTGATTTGGGGTAAAGGTATGATTTGATTTAATTCATTTACCCATTTGATAATACATCTTCTTTGGGCCAGGGACTGTTCTGGCCCCTGGGAATACAGCAAGGCCCCTGCCTTCGGGGAGCTCACATTCCAGAGGGAGAGACACACAGTGAACTAGTTAACGAATAAAACAGAAATTTAGGGTTGTGAAAATACTGTTTAGAGAATGAACAGGGGAGTGCGATAGAGTAAATCACAGGGGTGGGGCCGGGAAGGTAGCACTGAGGAGTGTTTGAGCTGAGACCTGAATGATGAGAAGAAGTTGAGTACAGAGATCTGGGGGAAGGGAGCAGGAGTGGCAAGGGAGATCTACCACACTTTGAGAGAGATTGAAAATGGCCTCTGTGCTATCATGAATACCTTTTTGGAAACCCAAGGAGCACGGTGTTATAGGGAAGGAAGTGTCAGATGGCCTAAGCCAGAAATTGGCAGAAAAAAAAAAAGTCTAAAATATTTACTATCCGACCCTTTACAGAAAAGTGTGCTGACCCCTATTGGACAGTGCACATACCTGTGAGCTCAGGGGGTACGGGGCAACTTCTTGGTGCAGGAGACAGCAACCCAGCAGCATCCTGGGGCCCAAGCTCCAATGGCGGCTCATCGCCCATGTTTGGAGATGCCTCGATAAAAGAAGTGTGTCTGCCCCAAGGGATGCTAACCACAGCCTTTGAACTTGTGGGATCAGTGTCCATATCCCCAGGTGGACTGACTAGCCCATGAGCTCTCAGAGATCAGAATGCCGATTTCACCTCTGGGAGTCCTCCCCAGGAAGAAGGGCGGGAGGCGAGGAGCATTCGATCATTGCTGCCATTTACCAAATGTTCACTATGTGCTATGCTAGGGTTTCCTGCCACCCCTCCCCCCCAACAATTCTGCAATGTATTGACTCCATTCTCATAACAACCCTAGTTAGTAGGAACTACCCTTACTCCTCTTTTGTGGTTAAAGAAAGTGAGACCAAGTACCTTGAGTGTAACGAACTGCTGTGCTCAAAGTCACACAGCTGGTAAATGGCCTGCCTGCTTCAGAGCCAGGCCCCTCGGTTCGCTACCTTTGTACCCTTTCTTGGTGGTGGTCTGTGGAGGGCTGGTGAGTCTTGTTTGCATGCCTGAATTAAGCCATGATTAGACCCACCTAGGCTGTATTCATTCAGCACCTCCTTATGGGGCTAGAGACTCTCCGAAAGGAGAAGATGGAGACCAGCATATTCTTACAGTGAATTCCTAGATCGTCTTCATTCTTACCTGCCACTTCCTTCTTGGGGAACACTCCATGGCTCTTGGTGGAGTGGTGAGCTGGTTCTGATATGGCTGTGGAGTGGCAGAGGTGGCCTTGTACTCCTTTGGCCCTCGGCTCAGCTCTGGGATGGCTGTAAAAACAACTGCTGGGCCCGGGTAAATAGTGTCTCCTTTGCTGACCTCAGAGCAATAGGAGCCAGTGAATGTGGAAGAAGCCCCTGGACTTTCCTTACCTGGATCCATTATCAGGTCTAAAGTGGCCTTTCTAGAGGCCTGCCTGGGACAGGGCTACTATCCACTGATAGGGTCAGCCTTGCCTGTGGCCATGAGTGGTCATGGGATGAGGTGACACTAGTAGAGGGGTCACAGTACCCACAAGGGAGAAAAAAGAGGCCATAAAGGAATAGTGGGGCCCCAACAACTGGGAGAGAGGGTGATGTAGAAGAGAGAGCTAGATGCTGGAGTCACAAGACCTGTTAGTGACTCCTGGTTCGACCCTTTATTAGTTGTGTGATCTTAGGCAGGCACATCTGAGTTTGTGCTCTGGTGCTAGATGCCTGGGTGCAAATGCAAGTTCCTCCTTCCTAACCGTGATGTACTTACTTACTTAACCATTCTGTACCTTAGTTTCCTAATCTTGGGATGTTGAGATGTTTGAATGAGTTGATGCATGTGAAGCACTTAGGTCAGTGCTTGACACTGCACAGAGTTAGAGTTCAACAAATGTCAGCTCTAATTCGGGCATGTCACCTTTGAGCCACAGTTTCTCAACTGTAAACCGGGAAAGGCAATGCCCCTCTCACAGTGGACAGGAATTGCATGCTTAAAGCATCTGTTGCAGGGCTGGCGTATGTAAGATACATGCTTCTCCTGACTTCAGGTGGCCCCTAGTCATGGCACCTGATAAGAGAAAATATTTGTCATTGGGCCAATCGATAGATTGTCATCTTTCATTGGGAAAGTATAAGTTAGTGGATATTCAACGTGGGTTCTGCCTTTCCCCTTGGATTAAGTTGCCCATGATGTTGGTCCCTTCCAGAAGTCGCTAAGTCCTGGCCAGAAAGGGCATCTTGCCATTGCTGTAGTTTTCCTACTGGATATTGCCAGTACTTGCTGCTCTTACTGCAAGCACACCAGGTTGGCCCCCAAAGATGCTAGCCCACTTAGTACTCTCGCCTCTTTTATTCTAATTATCACTGAGTACTTAACTATGGCCAGCTAGTTGTTTGAGATATGCAAAGGTGAGCCAGACATGCCTCTACTTCTGAGGAGGTCATAGGAAGTCAGACAGACAGACCTGAAAAATAATTAAAATTCACTGAGAAATGGAGCAATAGAGGGCTGTGTGGATTCACAGTCTACCATCTCTCTCTCTCCCTGACTACCTGTAATGGTCTCTGTGGCATAGTGGGTAAAGGCATGGTCTCTGGAGCAAGACACCTGGGTTTGAATCCTGGCTCCATCTCTTGATAGTTATAGCTATGAAAATGGCATGATGGATATGGGTTTTATTTTTGTAAATAAAAGACTGTCAGTGCTAGCTATTGTCATTGTAACATGGGGACCCCTTTACTACTGAACTCACAGGTTATTAAAAGTGAAAGCTTACTAAGTGACCAAAAAAAGTGATAAAAATGAACTACTGAATCTATTTCTGGATGCTAGATTGTGTGTATATCTTAGCTCTATTTTTTCCCCACATATGGATTATAACTGGCCCTAGAGGTTTTAGCTTTGAATACATCTGGACTCAGTCCATCTCAGAAGGCTCTTTCCCCTGTTCCTCCTAAAGGAATGTGAGATTCCTCCACACCCTTTTTTGAGGTCTTGGAGGGGCATGTGACTTCTACTCTCCCAAAGGGAGGAAAGGGGGCCAAAAAAGCTTGGCCGGCCAGCCCCCAGCCACCCCCACCCCCACACTGACTAGAAGCTCCTTGCTGAAACAGTGCACTGAGGTGACAGACAGCACCAGAGCCTCGGGAACAGTAACCCACAGGGTTCCCCGGACGAAAGCGCATCGATGGGGGGGAAAGCGATGATGCTTTGCAAAGCGAAAAATATTGTAAATTGTCACACCAAATAGCATATTTAAGACATGTGCGTTCACTCCACTTAATGATAGGCAGCCTGAAGTGCTTGGGGAAAGTGTACTGATTCTGCAACTTTGATGAAAGGTACCAAAAAAATTGGATGAATTTGATGAATGGGCAGAGGGATGACTGAACAGATCCGTGATAAAGCCAAAAGAATAGAATCTGATTGTAGAGTCTAGGTGGTGGGTAGTTAATCTGGTGTTCACCAGAATTATTTCAACTTTCCTCTCTATTTGAAAAATTTTATAATAAAATGTTGAGAAAAAATATGGTAAAGCTACTAGATTGGGGGAAAAAAAAAAAAGCCCACAAGGGAAAAATATACTAGTAGACGCTGGAAATACTTTATAATGTTGTTGTGGCTGGATGTTAATAAGAAGAAATATAAAACTAGGCCTGTATATTTTCTATAATAGATTATTTTTTTGTATTAGTATAAATATGTGTATACTTTATTGTTTTGTGTTAGAGTATATGTGTGCATACGTACGTGTGCATTTAGGGAAAGAATCGCCCAGGCAGAGGGCAAAGCAAGTGAAAGGCCCTGTATGTGCTTAGTGAGGACATTAAAACAGAAGGGAAATGGAGGGCATTGTCATGTGGGTTCTCGAGGCTGTGACGAGATTGGATTTTGCGTTCCATGTGCCATGGGAATGTCACGATCTGACTGGAGAAGGACCACTCTGGTTGCTGTATGTGTGGGGTGGGGGCGGACTGCAAGGGAGCAAGGGTGGAAGCAGGGAGACCAGGTAGGAGCCCTCAAATCAGGGCAGGAAAGGTATGGGAGTATCTTGGGTGGCATCAGGGATGAGGCGAAACTGGTTGGACTCTGGATGTATTCTAAAGGTGGAGTCAAAAGGATTTATTGGTGGATTGGTTGCAAGGTGAGAGGAAAGAAATCATGGTTGATTCCAGATTTTTGGTCCAAGGAACTGGAAAAGTGGAAAGTTGATGTGTACTTACTGAGTTCTCAATGACTAGGGGAAGAGGAGGGATTTTTTTTTGGGGGGGGGGGGCGGGTTGGGATGGGTGTTGATCAAAAGTTCATGGATCCGTTACATATGAGATGTTTATTAGAGCAGATGGGAATGTTGGTTATAAGAGTCTTGGAGTTGGGGATAATTTTGAGTATCATCTGCACATAGATAGTATTTAAAGCCATGGAAGTAAATGATATAAAATAAAGGTCAAGAAGGGAAGAGGACTGAGACTGAGCCCCAGGCCATCCCAAGTGCAGAGGTCAGGAAGATGAAGGGACCAGCAAAGTCACCTGAGCATCTGTGCTCAATGCAGAGGGTAGAGATCCAAGAGTGGATAGACCATTTCAAATGCTGTTGGAACTGGTTCCTCAGCCTCTAGTCTCTCTTCTCTCTTCTTAGCTTCTTTGTTGTTATTGCTCTGGAATCATCTCTCTTAAACTAGCACTTTCATTCTACTCAAAACCCACATAGTCAAGAGAGTAGGGGGGTGTCCAAACCCTTTGATCAACTGTCCCAGACCCTCTGCCATCTGGCGTCCTCTCCCTCCCCTGTCGGGCTTTGCCCTACCCAGAATTCTTCAGCACTATGCTCACCTCTGCTCAGCTGGGGCTCCCCATTCCCTCCAAACCACCTCCCTCTTTCTCAGCTTGGACCTCAGCACCCCATTTCTCCTGTCTCTTCAAATCCCCAGCTATAATTCTCCACTCATGGACCATCTCGTGGAGGGATACTTTCTTGACCAAAGTCACCAAACTGTTCCTCCAACAAATTTCCTACAGCAGTCACATATAGCCCCAAACAATATAGCATTCATTGTCTCTGGTTTTCTTCCTTAGTCTCCAAAGGGACAGTTTCCTGAGCCTTGGGAACATGAGCCTTCTCCTGCATCCTCTACAATCCTACAACGTGGTGTCGCTGGTCCTCACATATCTTAGTTGAGGAAGGAACATATTCATTCTCCACCGTATAATACCCCGCAGAAACCTGGAAGAACTAATATGGATTGTGATTTCAAGCATGGACTCGGGATTAGAGTTTAGGGTCTTAACTGTGGTCAGGTCAGTTAACCTTCCCAAACTCCGGTTTTCTCATCTGCCAAATGGCTATGAATATACATAAACCAGGGTTGTTGTAGGAATGAAACCGTATGCATGTCTTAGAAGGGGCTTAGCACAGTTCATGCACATCGTAAGCAGATAGTAAGCGGTGGCTCTGACTTTTATTATGAATAAATACTATTGTTACTGTTGCTCTTCCCAGTTGGGATGTACAGGCACCAACAAAGGTGGGATGGGGTTGGCACCGCTGATTACGCGCTTCGGCATCTGAAGTGAAGGGAGCCGTGGCCTTGGTAGCTGTTGCTCATTGGTTTCTCCTGCCAGCAGGGTGTTCGATGGCGGTTGGCACACACCCCCTGACTTCTGGGAACTCATGTCTTGGGTGGGGAGGTGCTGTGAGGTAGGAGCAGCACCCAGAGGCAGGCAGCAGAACCTCAAGGATTGTTCTTATAAGTGTCAAACCAGGGGTCCAACGCAAGTGTACTTACGCGGCCAAGGAGAAGAATGCTTGCAGATGAAACAGTCCCCCAAAAATCCAGATTCTGTGGTCAGTGGTTACACTTGCTCATTGGAAGAAAGTACCAGCTCAGGCTGGAAAGGAAGGATGGAGAGGAATGGAATGTTTCTCAGGAATTTGTATATGAGAGCAGGCAGAGAACAGGATATCTTTTTTCATTTCCTTTCTGTAAATTTCTGAAGTTAGTGAGTAGTGTGTAATTGTTATTCAGGAATAACTGGGTGTGTCTGAGACACAGAAGAGCCTGACTGAGGCAGGGCCACATCAAATCAGATGAGATTTAGCTCCTAATCCAGATCGGCCCCTTGAAGTCTCCACAAAGAGTCCCCATCTAGCCACCCCCCTTGCAGAGGCTCCTCTGTGGCTAGAACCTTAGGCGGCTTCATCAATCTTGAGCCTGCAGGGTGGGGCTGTGAGGGCAGGCCCCTTGGGCAAACCCCTACAATAGCATGGCAGTGGCCCTTTGGGTTTGAAAACTCTCAGTCCTATGATTCTGAAGTGAGCTGTTTTCACTCGTGGTAACCCAGTAACGGTCACGGCCTTCCTGCCTGGGTTTAGATAAGCAGCTTGTGCTCAAAGCCAGTGCGGCTGGGATGCCTCACCAGGAAGTGTGGCGGCACGTTCTTGGAACCAGAACGATGCCCAGGGAGATGGCCTGCGGGTCAGCATGCTGGGAGGGCCGCTGCTACCAGGGAGACAGCACCGCGCATGACCTTGTGTCACTCGGCTCCTCTTACCACCTGGGCACGGGAGAAGGCTTGCACGGTCCAAGCCCGAACCCCTGCTGCCCTGGCACCCGCCAGAGTGGCTTCTGAGGATTTGCATGGACTCTGGCTCCATCCAGCTGGTAAACAGCCACCCCAGGGAAGCACAGAAAGCTCAGCCCAGATGCAGGCTTAGGGCTTCCTTCCATGCAGAGGCCGGTGCACTCAGCCTGAACCCCAGCGCCATTCAGGAGGCCGCCACACACTCCGCGCAGATAAGGAGTGAAAAACAGCCTCACTTCACTGACCACACCTCCCAACGTCAGGCTTTCTTGTCAGACAAGCAGTTCTGAACGCAGGCCTCGGAGCCCCACTGCCTGGGTTGGAATCCAGACTTACTGTCTATATGGTCTTGGAAGCTTCTGACCCTCTTTTGCATCAGTTTCTTAGCTCAAAAATGGGGATAATGAGGGTACCTGGAACAAGTTGCTTAACTTTTCTATGCCTCAGGTTTCTGATTTACAAAGTGGAGATGATGATGGTCCTTAATTTACAGGGCAGTTGGAAAGATGAAATACATAAAGTGATGAGGGCCGTGCCTGGCAAGTGCAAAAGTGCTGGATGATACAGGTTAGTCACTATCGTCATCCTTCTCCATGAGGTGCAGAGCCCAGGGGAGCAAGCTAGTGAACACAGACCCCATCTGCCTACCGTCGCCACGTGCTGGCTTTTGTGCCCCGTCTCGCTGGAGCGTCTGTACACAGAGGTCCCGAGGAACTCAGAGGCAGAATTCAAAAGCGGAAATCACGTCTCCAGACTGCTAACCCCTGGCTTAGCCTCTGGTCCCCTTGGCGGCTCACTCTGGGGACCAAATTCTGTTAGCATTCCAGCACACCCACCCACTCGTGCTTTGAGAGACGCACTGTGTTATCAAGAAGTAGGCAGTGATTGCGGGACCCCCTGGGATATATCGCACAGGAGTCTGTGTGAGCTGGGCTTTGACTGCTGGCAAGTCCCCTGGTCTCCTCTTCCCACCCCTTGATAATAAAAAGCTGATTTTTCCATGTGGTGTTTGTCTCTCTCTGCAAACATGTAGGCCTAAGTACTGCCAAGCTTATCTATACAATGGACTTCCTGCTGGTGTTGGATCTGCCCTCCTCCCCACTGGGTAATAGATTTATGTCACCTAAAGCACAGAGATCTGCTGACGTCCGTGATGCTGGTGGCCTTGGCAGACCCTCGCTACCCCAGCCTGGGTGGGAATCTATAGACATAAATCCTGGCTGATGTGCACTGAGCCTCCCGGCTAGGGACAGCCAGCCAGAACTGGGTGGGAGGCAAGGGTATGGGAAGGTTGTGCATCCATCAACTGTTTATTGAGGCCTCCTGTATGCCGGGCCCTGTGCTGGGCTCTGAGCATTCACGGCCGCAGAGGACACTTAACGCTGACCTGGGAATCAGATGCAGATAATTAGAACATGGATAGGCTAGTTCTGGCACTAAGGACAGAGCCGGTGGGATGAACGCACAGCCTGTTTTAGGGCACAAGGAAAAGGACCTCTGGTATGAATTTTAATGAAAAGTTTTCTTTCCTGGCAGTACGCCCTCAGCAGTGATAGCCGAGCTGGGCCTGAGAAAGGTAGGGAGCTCCCGGGGGCCGAGTTATCATAACGCTTTGCATCCGTGGTGCTCGCACCACGCCGCCATCCAGAGCGCCCAGGGTGGGCATGCTGCGGAAGCCCTCCTCCTCGGCTCCTGGCCCAGGCGTGCAGCAGCCACGGTTTTCGGCCTCCTGTCAGAACTCCGAGTTCCCGTGTTAATCATAACAAGCGTTTTCCGAGAGGAACTGCGTTGGCCCCTGCCAACCGCCTTCTCTCCTGTCTTGATAACATCTGCACCAAATTTTCTCCCTTTATGTAATTAAACCCACGGGTATTTACTTTGACTTTAGATTACAGTATGACTGGCGTCTCTGAAATTTCAGGTCCAAAGTATGTGCCAGGGGTCCAGGGTGGTGGGAAAACTGAGCGTTTGCTGATGGGATTTCAGGTTTAGCGGGGAGGATGGGGGGGGGGGGTGTTAGAAACAGTACACCAGCTACTGTTTGTATGAAAAATGCGCTGCAGCCCCCCAGCTGGTGGGAAGAGGATGTTCTTCCCTGTCCTGGGAGCAGTGCTTAGTCAGGCGTGGTGGATGAAAGGATGCAGAAGGGCTCCCCTCCTTCTCTTCCTGCCCTTCCGAACCCCACATCCTCCCACCCCCTCTTCATCCCTGGCCTTGGAGTGACAGAACTCGGCAAACAGGAAAAGATGCACTAACTGCAAAGAAATGCAGTGAATCCAGACTTAGCCCCAAAGCCAACCTCACAAGTGCTGGGGTTTGGAGTCCTGCTTTGAAATGCCTGTCATGGTCTGGCTATGTTGGAGCCTGAGAAGCTGTTTGGGGTGTGAGATAAGGAGTGGAGCTGGGTTTGGGGGAGTGGCTGTCTCTAGTCAGCTCCCACTGGAAAGGAAGCCAAGGGATTTGCACACTTGTTCCTGACATCTCTGGAGTGAATTGTATCTCAGCGGTTACTTCATTTCCCCTGATGGGGCTTCTACAAACTATTTGGAAGGTTCCAAGCAGTGAGCCACACTGATTGTGGTGTGGGAGCTTTGATATGCTTGTTTGCGCTTCCCCTTTGGGACACCGGAGGCCCCAAATGAGTGATAAATGGATGATGGAATATTTGCTAGGGGAAAGGGAATGCATTTTTGTAAGATAAGATTTGATCCAGGGCAGAAGGGAAGTTTCTGGATGCCTCTGTAATGTCAAAAAGTGAAGCGTGGGTGCAGATCTCCTTCCCTCTTGCCTTGCAGGGGAATCCTCAGTTATTTAGACGCCCCGTCCCCCTCCTCGCCAGGTGAACTCTTGCCTCAGGACGTTACTTCAGGTGCTGCCTGGGAATAGGGCAGGGTGCTGTGTAGGGGTGTCTTTGACTCTGCCAGAAAACTGCCATTTTTTTTTCTCTTTTGAAATAGTATTGATGCTCCATATAAGATTTTGTTTGAATAAAGGGCTTTGGCCCAGTATAACTAGCTAGATCATTATGTATCTTACCTTCTCTCCTAAATGGCTGTAGCTTTCTTGGGGGAAGGACCCTTATCTTGTGCGGTGTCACAGTGTCCATTAAGACATAGCATGTAGAAAGTTGTGCAAGATCCCGTTTTTGTCTGCCCACCATGGCTCCAGTGCCTACAGGAGCAAGGCCACACTCCTTCTCCTGGCGTTTAAGACCATCAGCATCTGGCTGCAGGTGAACTTTCATCTCTTTTCTCTCCTTCCCCTCCCTTCCCCCAAAGTTTCCCTCTCTCCAGCCGCCCTGAACTTCTTTCCTTTTCTCTTTAAACAGGCCATCCCCTCTGCCGAAATGTTCTTTCTTCTTTTTATTATGGCAAACTAGAAGCAGTACAGCATGGTGAGATCTGGAGTAATATTACCTGGGTTTGAATCCTGCCTCTGCCCCTTTCAATCTGTAAGACCATGGGCCAAATTCTTAGCTGCTTTGTGCATCGGTTTTCCTGTCAGTGAAATGGGGATAATAATAGTTCCTGCCTCTTTGATTTCTTGTGAGGATTAATAGGTGAAACACATCAAGCACTTAAACCAGTATCTGGCACAAAGAAAGTGCTCAACAAATGTAGGCTATGATGATGACGATGACGATGATGATGATGACGATGATGGAGAAGGAGGGAGAAGGGGAAGGGGAGGGGAAGAAGAAGAAGAAGAAGGTAGTGATGATAATTTTTAAAGGCCTCTGTGAAGTCTTTCTCAGTTTTCCTCTTCTGAGGTCCAAATAAAACTAACCACATGGAGTTCAAGTTATTTATTTCACAAGTCTAAATTTACAACTGAGAGTTCTTAGGAGTAGGTCTCAACAATAAGAATAACGTCCATACTAGTGTGTGTCAAACTCGGTACCATATGCTTTTTTTTTTAATACGCAATTATTTAATTAAAACATAATTCACATGCCATAACATTCACCCTTTTAAAGCGTACAGTTCAGTAATTTTAGTATATTCACAAATGTGTGCAACCACTACCATCTAATTCGAGAATATCTAATCCCCATAAAATGAAACCTTGTACCCATGAGCAGTCCCTTCCCAATCTCCCCTCTCCGCTTCCTTTGCAACAACTAATCTACTTTCTGTCTATGGATTTACCTTTTCTGTACAATTCATATAAATGGAATCATACAATGTGTCCTTATGTGTCTGGTTTCTTTCACTTAGCATAATGTTTTCAAGGTTCATTCATATATCAGCACTTCATTCCTTTTTATGGCTGAATAACATTCTATCGTGGAATGTATCACATTTTGTTTTATGTATCAGTTAAGGGACGCAGGTTGTTTTGGCTATTATGAATAAGACTGCTATGAATGATTATATATAAGTTTTTGTGTGGATATATATTTTTCATTTCTCTAGGGTATATACCTGGGAGTAGAATTGCCGGGTCATCTGGTAACTCTATATTAACTTTTTGAGGAATGGCCAACTATTCCAAAGCATGTGCACCATTTTACATTCTCACCAGCCACACATGGGGGTCCTGGTTTCTTCATATCCTCACCAATACTTTTTGTCTGTCGTTTTGATTATACCCAGTGGATATGACGTGGTCTCTCATTGTGGCTTTAATTTGTATTTCCTTATGACTAATGATGTTAAGCATCTTTTTTTTTTATGTGCTTATTGGCCATTTGTATATCTTCTTTGAAAATGTGTCTATTCAGATTATTTGCTCATTCTTTAATTGAGTTATCTGTCTTATTGTTAACCTGTAAAATTCTCTTTATATTTTGGATACCAGTCCTTTATCATATACATGATTTGCAGATATTTTCTCCAATCTGTGGGTTGTCTTTTCACTTTCTTGATAGTGGCCTTTGAAGCACAGAAGTTTTAAATTTTGATGAAGTCCAATTTATGTCTTCCTTCTTTTGTTGCTTGTGCTTTTGGTATCATATCTAAGAAACCATTGCCTGATCCAAGATCACCGAGATGCACTCTAGGCTTTTGGAAAGAAATCTTATTTTCAATAACCCTATGAAGAAAGGGTAGTAGACCTATTCCACAGATGAGGAAACTAAGAAGTCAAATGCCAGAGCTGAGATGTAAGCCCAGCTCAGTCTGACTCTGAACCCCACATACATCTTACTGTGCCCCCCCAAGTCCCTTTACCTTTGTATCCCTCATAGGGTTTGGCACAGTGCCTGGTGTATGGTAGACCCACAGGTAATGCACGTTGGACTGATGAATGGCAGATCCTAACAGGTGCTTCGCTTTGCACTTGCTAGTGGATTTGGGTGGATGGGGTTTTGCTCCTCAGTTACACTGTCTACAGTCCTGGAAGTCACTGAGTGTCTCTCTCCTCTTCACCTTTGCAGTGTCTCATTGTTGGGGGAGGACCATGTGGTTTGCGCACTGCCATTGAACTTGCCTACCTAGGGGCCAAAGTGGTCGTGGTAGAGAAGAGGGACACTTTCTCCCGGAACAACGTGCTGCACCTCTGGCCTTTCACCATCCACGACCTGCGGGGACTGGGAGCCAAGAAGTTCTATGGGAAGTTCTGTGCAGGTTCCATCGACCACATCAGTAAGTAGAGCTGATGGTGGCAAGGGGCTGACCCCGGGTGGGATACATCTCTCCACATTGAGGAGTCCCCAGGATGGCCATGTCCCTGGGGACTCCACGCATCCAACTGGCAGATATTTAATGAAGAGCTTGCTCTGTGCCTTGTGCCAGGTCCTGTGCTATGCCCCACTAGGCTGTAGGCACCATGAGGTCAAGGACTGTAGCATGTCTTGCTTACCAGGGTATCTCCAGGGCATAAGAAAGTGCTGGACACATAGTAGGTGCTTAATAAACCTCTGTTGAACAAGTTAATGAAGTATGGAATACAGAGGCAGAGGTAAGTAACACGGTCTGCCCTCTCAGAGAACTTACCAAAATTTTATCAAGTGACGTGTGCTTTAGTAGAGTAGCCAGACTTGCTAGAGGATTTCAGAAAAAGCAGCCAGACGAAACCGTTCAGTGGGCCAGGTTGTTGAGGGCCTCTTGGGCAAAGGAGCTTGGATGTTGTGTTGCCAGTCCTGGGGAGCCATGGAAGCTTTTAGAACAGAGGACTGACACAGTTGACAGATCCCGTACCAAGTTTCCTTGAGCTTTATGAAGAGAGAGGACATCATGATGGGGGGCTCGTCCAGAAAGGGAGGGGAAACAGAGGACATGGATTTCAGGTCTCGGGCCTTCCCTGAATGCTTAGGGAGGGTGAGGCGAGTGCCAAGGCCCTTCTGCGCTGACTTATTCGATCCTGAGTCTCTCAAGGCAAGGTCTGTGCAGACAGGCTTTGGGATAGCAGCCTCCCTGCTCAGGTTTTGCAGGAAGGAGGCCTTTGGCCGTTTTATATGTAGTAATCATGATCCATAAAAATCCAGGAGGTGAATACCATGGAGAGAATTCAAGGGTTTGACCAGATTTGATTCCAAAATCTGTCTTGTCCATTTTCCGTGCGACTCGGGTCAAATTCCTTGCCTCCTTCAAGCCCCAAATGTGATCAATGCCTGCCTGCCCCAGGGTTGCTGAGAGGATTAAAGAAGGTCAAGCTTGCAATGTGCTATCGCTGTCCCTGGAAAGTAGTAGGTACTCAGGAAATGCTTTACATCCAACAGTGTAAAATGAGCAAAAAGCGGCCAAGGTCTCCGAACTCCAGAATTCAGAGCTGTAGTCTCTCAACTGACGAGCAGGAAGAGCCCCCTGAAAGCCACGTTATATGAAGACAGGAACTGAAGGGAAAGGGTCTGGGGTCCAAGTGGGAATGACTAGAGAGAATGATCAGCCACATAGGGTATAAGTTAGTCAGACACAGCAGTGGCCCCAGAGTTTCTTCTCGTTCTGAGTTGAGAAAATTCCAGGAGTCCATTGGAAAGTAATTTGGATTTGCCTAGAAAACTGCAGTGTCAGCTTTCAGGATATTTCCTACCACCCACGGAAGAATGTATGTTGGTTACTGATTTAGAACAGTGACATTGAGCCCCACTTTCTCATCGGACCCTCCTGAGAGGCAAAACTGGGCAACAAGAGGTCTTGTGAGGGCCCCAGGGCTGTTGGGCTGCCTTCCAGGCCAGCAGCCCCTTTCTGCCCCACTGATGGGGTTTCCATTTAATTCCGAGTCTTTGGAAATATCCCAGTGTGCAGAAACACTGGAAGGATTCTGGAACTGAGATTCAGGGCAATCATTGTCAAGAGCAATTCTGATACTCGTGAGGAGGGAGGCAGGAAAAATTTATTGAGCACCAGCCGTGTGCTGGAACCAGGCAGACTTGGAATCTTGAACCTATAAGGAAAGGCCAGGCCTCCGCCAATGCCTGTTCTCGGGCAGGAGGTACTTTGGATTCTTTAAACCCTAGCTGACTGGCTTCCTTTCAGACCGACCATGGTCTCCAGTCCCAGCTGTGTCCTGGACCTCAGCATTACTCACCAGTTCTCAACGTGTCCTGTGTCAGCATCTTCCTCCAGTTCCCACTGGGGCTATTCCAAACCTCCACTACAGCCTCCCATTCTTAGCAGAAGGCCCCCCTCCTGTGCTCTGGGGAAAAGAAGCGACTGGTGGACACTTCCCCTTCCAGCTCCCTCTCCTTCCTCCTGCACTCACCTCCATCCAAGTATGCATTCATTCCTCTCAACCCAATGTCAGAGGCATCATTAGCTGCCTCCTTTCCAACTCTAGTCCCTCTTGGACTTCTCTCCTTTTCAACTGCTCCCTTACTTGGTCTTCCTGCTCCTTACCGCCCAATGCCCCTCCAGTCTTCTGTTGTTGCCCATTACTTTACTTCAAAGTATTTATTCTAGAAAGAATAGATATAGACTTTGTCTATGTCTATTTATGCCTCCTTTCATTGTGGTCTGATTTCTCTCCCACCCCTGAGCTACAGAGTTTTTCACCAAGGTCTCTAGAAGCTTCCTAACTCCCAAGTGCCCTGACCTCCTATATTCTTTATATTCCCTAATCTCTATGTGGGAGTTGATATTCTTGGTCCCTCTTCTGTTCAGGCTTTCAGGACTGCAGCTCAGGCCTGTTCTGCCTTTCCCCTACCCCCAACCACTATGCCCTGCCGCATTCCGTTTACCTCTGCTTCCTCCATTAGAGGGGGTATTCCATATCTCCTGGACCTAGCATGGCACCTGGCTCATTGTAGATGTTCAATAAATGTTAAATGAGTGAAGCCCACGAAATGCGGAGGGACCCACAGCAAGTCTGAAACTTTGTGCTCTGCAGAAAAAATATTTGGTGGCATATCCATTTGTGCTGAAAGGCAGGGGACAAAATAGAGAAACAAGTTGGCACTCATCGGGAAAGTTTAGGAGAGTGGATAGGAGGTGGAGAACCATGAGCCCGGGTTTGCGGGGAGAATTCCCCCAGCCCACTCCTTACCCTGGATGGCTAACAGCTTTGGCCTTGTCCTCACAGAATGAGCAGACTTTAATTATGGCCCCTTGCTCCTCTTTGCATCTTTATCTTATCAAACCCACAGTGCACCTCAGGAAGGAGGCAGGAGAGAGAGAGCCTCCTCTGTCATCATAGCATCATCTAACAGCTAGAGCATAGTCTTGGAATCAGACAAATCTGGGTCTATATTCTAGTTTTGCTACTCTGTGATCTTGAGCAAGTCACTTAGCATCATCAAGCCTCAATTTCTCATCTATAAAAATAAAAATAATTATCCCAAAGAGACACTGTAATAGTTAAATGAGAAAATATTATAAGGGTTAAATGAGAAAACACAGTGCGTGGTACATAATTCATTCTCGTGATCATTATTGGTGTATTACTATGCTCAGAGATCGTTGAGCAGTAATTATATAGTATGTTGTATACAGGAGGCACTCAGACATTGCTACTCACAGTTCATCTCGTTCTCTCTTCTTTTCTAACAGGTATTCGCCAGTTGCAGCTCATCTTATTCAAGGTGGCCCTGATGTTGGGAGTTGAAATCCATGTGAATGTGGAGTTCGTGAAGGTTCTAGAGCCTCCTGAAGATCAAGAAAATCAGAGTACAGTACAGTTTTCCTTTTCTGCCCAGAAATCAGTTATTGCACAATGGAAATCGCATTTGCAGCTCTAAGAGTTATTCTTATTGGGAGCTGTTTGCCACAATTCCATCAAAAGACATTTTACCTTTTTTGGCCATTGCTGTCCTCTTCAGTTCTGGGGAGATTTATTATTAAGCCATCAAACTTGTAATTTAGTTACCCTGACACTTGGAGACAGTACTTTGACAAATGAAGTCTAATCAGGAAGCAGGATAGAAGACATTTGATTGATAAAGATCATTTACATGCTCTTCAGGCTGTGTCTATACACACGTAGATATGTGGATAAACTTGTACCTATATATTATTTTTAAAATTCAGTAAAGAAAGTGACGTTTCCATACCAAATATGAAATTAATATTCAAAATATTATTTGGTATATAATATTTTAAAACTTTATTGATGTATAGTTTGCAAGACATAAAATTCACCCATTGTAGCTATATCTCATTTAGTAATTTTTATTCCCCCCCTTTTTAGTATGTTTATGTAAATTCTGATCTCGTATAGACACCATGGTAGGAGTCTGTTCATGATGCCTCTGCGTCTTATCAAAATCGCCTGCCGCCTGGGCATGGCTTTCAGTTTTGAGCCAGTTTAGTGTTGGAGACCTCAGTAGTTTCATGCGCAGGTTACAACTCTGAGTTCTTCTGTCCTCTGCCCAGAATATTGAGAATTTAGGGAAGGCATTAGTTGGCTTTTGTAGCAAGGCATCCGCTATTTAACTTTCAGAAACCCGTGTGCTCTTAACCTTTCTCAGACCTCTAGTGGATGTTAAATTCTAATTATGAGTAACCAGCAAGGTTTCATCTGAAAGTGGTTTCATAGACGAACGTGCTACACAACAGAACCGTTTGAGCACAATGATGGAGAAATTCAAATTGGTTTCATTACACACATCCTTTTGGATCTGTTTAGCAATGGGAGGGCACTGAGGAATGTGGGGGCAGATGAAGAGAACATGGCGGATTCTGCAGAGAAAAATAAGGTGCAAGTGATATGGTTTGAGAATCATTGAGGAGAGACTCCTAGCCTTTTTAGAAACCAATAAAAGCAGGAATGGACTTAATGCCGCTGGTTTACCTTATCCTGGATTGAACTGAAGCTAAAGCCCGAGGACTCCAGATTCAAGTGTGAATCTGGGCAACTCCAGGTCTTTCCTCTGGAGGCTGTGTCTGGGGGTGCCTATGTGCCTGGCGGCATTGTCCATTTCTCCTAACACGTTGGGAGTATAATCACTCTGACTTCCCACCTCTCTCTGTCAACTCATCTCATTTTTCTGTCCTGGTAGAAATTGGCTGGCGGGCAGAATTTCTCCCTGCAGACCACTCTCTGTCGGAGTTTGAGTTTGATGTCATTATTGGTGCCGATGGCCGCAGGAACACACTGGAAGGTGAGGACTCTCCTTCTTAGGGCTGAGGATTTGGTGGGGGTGGGGGGGCAGTAATAGCAGGAGGGTGTGTATCTAGAAGGGGGTAAAAGAAGAAGGGGCAAGATGACAGTTACCAAAGCTGGTTGGGGGTCCTGATGGAAGGGCAGACCACCCTGCCATACCTGAGGCTGAGCATCTATCTATCTATCTATCTATCTATCTATCTATCTATCTATCTATCTATCTACCTACCTACCTACCTACCTACCTACCTATCTACCTACCTACCTACCTACCTACCTACCTACCTATTTAAGTTTATTGGGGTAACATTGGTTAATACAATTATATAATTTTCAGGTGTACATTATAGTTTAGTATCTGTATATTCAATTGTGTGTTTACTGAGGCGGAGTATTTAAAGAGCAACTTTTTAATTCTCTCCAAACTTCGGTTTTCCCAGCTGTAAAACTTGCAGCATAAAACCTCAGAGCATTGTTGTAAGGGTTGGGGAAGGACTTATATGTAAAAATGCTTTATAAAGGTAAAATGCCACAAAAATTAAAAGAAAAAAAATCAACATTTATTGAACACCTGCCAATGTACAAGCCATGATGCTAAGCATTTTCATACGCCATTTAACTAAGATAAGCATTTTTATACTAGTAATAGTATCAGTTTACTGTCAAGTATAATATTCCAGAAGAAGGAGGCCATCTCTTCTCATAAATTTTGAGCACACTCACTCCTGGGCAGTAAGATGAATTGTGCCCAAATTGTCAAGGTGCAAAACCGTGCTTCTCTGAGTTCTCAATTTGGAAGCATAACACATTTTCTTGGGGTACGATTTAGTTAGGTTGAGAGAAGAACCCAGTTGCCAGGACGGGACTCAGTCACCTCCACCCCAGCCCCAAGATTAATGGACCGATGTGCAAGTTGTACTGGTTTGCACTCACTACTAATATGAGACCGTGGGTTGTGATAAAGTAGTCCCGCATGGGATCTCTTTGGGTGCAAGTCTGCTTGTCAGGCTTGCCCTGCCCAAGGGCTGCAGACAGAGCTTAGAGAATTCAGGATGTGAGGTGGGCCAGCCAAGGCCCCTCCCACCTGCTTTGGCCAGTGCTTTTCCTCTTTTCACCTCCACACCCACTCCCCATCCCCTGCAATCAACAACCAATATCTGACAAAGAATTTTTAAGCTGCCAATCTGTATGTTGTGCTGTTAGAGTTTATGAGGCCATTTTATCGACTTGAGGAAACAGTCTGAATTTTGAAAATCCAGGATCCACGCTCAGCATGAGTATGGTTTGGCATTTTGTGAACATGGAAAGAAGGATGGGAAGGAGGAGAGCCATTTGAGCAACTTTGGACCAAGGATTTAGACTCGAGCAGGGTTTCTCAATTGGCACTACTGACATTTTGGGCCAGATAATTCTTTATCTTGGGGACTGTCCCCATGACATTGTAAGCCTAGAAACCAGCAGCAGAAGCCCAAGTTGTGGCAACGAGAAACGTCTCCACATTTTTCCAAATGCCCCCTCGGGGACAAAATCACCCCAAGTTAAAAAAAATAATAGAGAATGATGGCCATTTCTGACTGTTTTGACTAAGGTCTAATGACAAACAACTTAAAGAAGTGGGTTTTGAATAGATACCTAAGATTTTTAGTGAAAGGGATATTTGACAGAAGTTTGGGAATCAGCATGAGGCTTGATTACATGGTAAGGGAATGTGAGGGGAGTTCCCAAAGGTGGCTGGAGACAAAGGTTATGTCCAGCGAGTCTGTTAGTATGATTAGTGCCTTGAGTTAAACAGCAGTGACTAGGGCACAGGGAAAATTGAGAACTATAGGAATAGGTAGATTCTAAAAACAAAGAGAGATTAGGAAATGGTCCATTGAAATGTAATCACCTGCTTGTGGTTTTCTGTGTAACCACCTTTGAGAATGTGATTTATAATAGGGAATAGATATTTGATCTTTGTCCCTTTCTGGCACAGAGCTCCCCAAACCCTTGGAATTTCCTGAGTGATAAGAACAGTGGGAGCATCTTCTGTTAACAATATTTGATCTCTTTTCCTCAGTTCCTGAAACCCTTTCAGAGCCACAAAGGTGAGAAGTGTGGCTTTTTATTCACAACAAGCCCCTTTCAACCACACCTGAGTTTATGTTAATGAGGTGACTTTTGGAAAATCCCTAGAGGTGGGGTGGGTTGCCAGGGAAGCCAACCACGTTGCAACTTTCTGTCTCACCTCCTGACCTCCTGAAAGGAAAAAGGGTAGAGATTTAGTTCCCTCCCCGATGGCTGATGATTTCATCAAGCCCGCCTAACTAATGAAGCACCCAGAAGGGAGAGGGCTTGGAGAGCTTCCATGTGGTGAACATGTGGATATTTAGGGAAAGTGGTGTGCTCCTAGTGGGCATGGCAGCTCCGCACCCTTTCCCCATACCTCGCCTTATGCATCTCTGAAAGACCCGCATGCACTTTAAACTTATACAATTAAAACTATCATCTGGCTGTTCCTGAGTTATCTAGCTAGTAAAATGTTTCTGTAAATTTTGTGAGCTCTAGCAAATTAATCCAAGCAGGGGGGTCCTTGGAACTTCCTATCTATAGCCGATTGGTCAGAAACATGGACTTGCAATCTGAAGTGGGAGGCAGTCTTGTGGTACTGAGCCTCTAACCCATGGAATCTGATGCTATCTCTGGGTATATAATATCAGAATTGAGAATAGTTGTAGAACCTCTCACTGGTGTCTTAGGATTGCTTGTTGGTGTGTGCGTGTGCATGCACGTGTGTGCACACACGAGTGCATTCATAGTGTGGGGAAAACCACATTGTAATCGGGTACAGAATTCTTACTACCATTAAAAAGCAATTTCAGTGTAAACCATTGAAAAAAATAACCCCGAGGAATCACTGTACTAACTTAATTGTAAGTTAGAATGCATTTTGTTATACATATTCATTATACATTTATTGAGTGTCTACTAAGTGTCAACTGCTGTGGACCTGAGACAGAAAGAAAATTTGTTAATATTCCTATTCCACAGGAATTCAATCTCACAATCCCACTTTTCAGGGGAGGGGGGACAAAAAATGCTAACAAAGTAGTTTTAGTTGTGTAAGTCTAAAGTGCACGTGGGTCATTCACGAGTGTACCTAGCAACAATGTCTAACACATCTTTAGCAGGATGACCCTGTGATTGCCTGTTAGAGAACATCACTTCAGCCTTTTGTTTGTTGAATTCTAACCAGGATAATGGGTCTTACAGATTTCAGAAAAGGAAAAAGCCCCACTGATTTAGAAAGGCCTCTGGTGCTGTGTTCCTTCTTTGGGTGCAAACCTTGGCATTTTTGCCCCTGTTCTGTAGACACCCAGAATCCTGATTTTACTGGCCTGCGGGGCATCTGAGAATAGCTTTCTCAAAACCTTTTTCAGTTGTCACACCGAATCCAGAATACCCATTTCTTCCCTTTTCTTTACACAGGGTTCAGAAGAAAAGAATTTCGTGGGAAGTTGGCTATAGCAATCACCGCCAACTTCATTAACAGAAACAGTACAGCTGAGGCCAAAGTAGAAGAAATTAGTGGTGTGGCTTTCATCTTCAATCAGAAATTTTTCCAAGACCTTAAAGAAGAAACAGGTGAGATGGTCACCTTTCCCCAAACCAGGCCGTTGTCCATGCTCCCTAAAGTGCCCCAAGGAACAGCTGGCTTTCCTGGCTCACTCTGATTAAGTGAAGACAGAGATGTCTCCTTAGGATAATAACGGGCAGAATTTCTTTGAGGACAGGAGGAATCCTTGAAGGAAAGTTCTCGACGTTGTACCCGAATAGAGATGCACATTTATTTACTCAGGAGACATGTACTGAACGTCCATTGTGTGCTGATATTCAATATTGTGGGGTATAAAGTTGAAGCTAACACGGTCCCCATCCGACGGGGCTCCCTGTCCAGGAAGGGACACCCACATTAACCGTCCTAATGCAGGTTGCTTAGTGTATGCCGGAGGTCAGCATGAGATTCAGGAAGTGCTAAGTGGGAAGCCAGTAACCTGTGAGTGGCCCCTGAAAAAGTGTAGGTGTTTTGTGCAGTGTGCCAGCTGCCCTTCCTCTTGAGGGATGTCCAGAGATGGTTGGGGAGCATGACACTCACCCAGGGGTATCAGTTGCCCCCCAGATGTGGGCTCTGAGAAAATTAAGTATTCATTCAACGAATATGTATTGAATGCCTACTAGGTACCAGATGCTATTCAAGGGTGTGAGATAGAGCAGTGGGCCAAACAAACAAAACTCCACTCCGGGAGCTTATACTCTACGAGGGGAGACTGTCAGTAAACACATAACTAACACTGTCAGGTGGTCTATAAGGATGGTGGGGGGTGGGGGCGGGAACAAAGCAGAATGAGGGGAAAGCAAGGGATGAAACACCTGCTCCCAATTAAGTAAATTCCAGATTTTTCTTATTAACCTGATTTTAATACATTTCTCCTTGAAAAGGCAGTGCAACAACAGTGTTGAATCTTATACTAAAAATAAATCATCCACACCTAGCGCCACATAGCTCATGAATAGCCCTCCTTTTCCTGAGCTTCCTTTTGGTAGTCTTCCACCTGAATTCTTTTTACAGAGATCTAGCTCGCGTCATAGTGCCAGTACTCTTGGTTATTCACCCCTCATTCAGTGTCACATTTTAAACGTAGTCCGTGTTGCACCCTAGTCCACCTGACGGTCCATTTTGGCAGGATAGCTCATTAAGTGCGTGTATTGCTACTGCTTAGCGCTTAAACCAGGGGGGTGGCAAACTGGCCACGCGTTTTTGTATTGTCTTCAAGCTAAGAATGGTTTTAATATTTTTGAATGGCTGAAGAAAAATCAAAAGAATATTTTGTGACGAACTGAAAGTTATATGAAATTCGAGTTTCAGTGTCCCTAAATAAAGGTTTATGGGAACACAGCCGTGCCCGTGGGTGTATATTGCCCGTGGCCGCTTCACTGTGAGTGG
The DNA here is from genome assembly GCF_014176215.1 of Rousettus aegyptiacus. Taxonomy (NCBI): domain Eukaryota; kingdom Metazoa; phylum Chordata; class Mammalia; order Chiroptera; family Pteropodidae; genus Rousettus; species Rousettus aegyptiacus. Next base: position 84,649,942 of record NW_023416308.1, read on the forward strand.
TTGCCACACAGACTGGGTGGCCCACCAAGCCCCAAATATTTACTATCTGGCCCTTTACGTAGAAAAAGTCTGCCAACTCCCAATTTAGACCTTTCAGTTATTGTTACAGCTAAAACTGCTTCTTTTGGACTGTTTCGTGAAGATGGTTTTCTAGGACTGGGATTCGTTTCTGCGCCAGACTCCGCCTTTCTCTGGCCACAGGGATTTGTGCCCAGCGCATGACCCTCTGAATTTCACTACGGTCGCATTATCTTATTTTAAAAAAGTATTTCCTTTCAGCATATTATGTCCCTTTGAATGATTTAAGAATTTCCCAACCCTCCCTTCCCCTCAAAACCCAAGAAAATAAATGCTTAAATAAACCACCAAAAAATTATGACCGGAGACTGAGTGTGTTTTTCCAAAGGTTTCGATGAGTTTCCTTTAAACTTTGCTGTGGTCGTCACCTTTGGCCATTGTTTCACAACAGCGTCCTTCACACAGTGACAGCGATGAATTTCCTCTGATTCTCTGGGGGGCCCTCTGCATTGATGGCCGTTTCCTATTTAATGGTAATAAAGGGGTTCCTATGGTTACCCAGTACACCTCTGTGTTGACTGCTGATAAGCTGCTATGCATCTATTTCTTTCGCTTTGAAGAAGCCAGAGGTTCTCAAACTTAAGCGTGAACCAGAATCACCAATAGGGATTATTGAAGCGCAGACCGCTGGCCCTACCCCTATAGTTTTAGCTTCAGTAAGTCTGGGTAGGGCCCTGATCACTTGCATTTCCAATAAATTCTCAGGTGATGTTGATGCTGCTGGCCAGGATCCAACTTTGAGAACCACTGAGCTAAGCTGTCATCTCACAACATTGTTTTAAATGCAGAAACCTAATCTATAAAGTGTTTTTGCAATTGGAGGAAAGTGCCAAGAGATACAGTCCAGCCCCCTAACCTGAGTTGCTCCTCCCAGGGCACCTGGGTTTTTACACACAGCAAGGGCACGGTAGAAACATGGCTTAGCATAGTCTTCGGAGAGTTCATGCAGCTCTTTGCATCTCTGGGCACATGCAGGGTGTGCTGGGTGGACTTGGAATCAGACAGGCTTGGGCTCAGATCTGGGCTCTGCCGTGCCTCGCGGCCCTGCCGCCGGCAGCGCTGTGCCTTTCTGTGGCACCTGCTAAGCTCTAATTTGGAAATACTGGTCCACGGCCCCTGAGGACGTCCAAGCTTTAAAAGAAATGGTGCCTTAATCATATTGTAAAACACATGTATCAAATGAACATGTCGTGCACTTAAATTTACACAATGCTATATGTTAACTATATCTCAATTTGAAAGAAAATCAATAGTATCTTTGTGGGACTATAAAAGCTGGCTGAGTTGAGGCAGATAAACACGGGAACTCAGTTTTATCTTTTTTAGCCTTGTGTGTCTCAAACACTTGTCTAACATGAATGTCCTGCAGGTAAATAATGAGGGAAGGTAGCGCTCCTGGCACGCGAGGTGATACTGAGTCCATGAATGCTTCTCTTTTCAGGGATTGATCTTGAGAACATTGTTTACTACAAGGACAGTACCCACTATTTTGTCATGACTGCCAAGAAGCAGAGCCTGCTCGACAAAGGTGTCATCATCAATGTGCGTACCCCTCGGCTGTGAAGTCCTGTCGTTCTCTTTGTGACCTGGGCTCGGCAACTTCAGCAAGTGCGGGAGCAGATGTCATCCTGCCAGAAACGGGAAAAGGGGGGAGAAAGAGGGAAGGAACCACTGCCCACCATTTTCCTTCTCCTCGATGTTGTATTAGGGCTGGATGAAGGAGCCCGCATCAGCACACACAGATGGGTTTCTGTGTAGAGCTGTGGGGGCGGGGTGCTCAGCCCCTTACCCAAGGGCTTGCATGAGTCTTCACTCCTGAGAGACCAGCTGAGCTTTCTCCTTCCCTGTCTCTTTGAGTCCTGCCCGCTTTTCTGGGAGGTCACATGTCATTTGGAGGCAAATGGGGCTCCTCATCTTAGTGGGACATAGAGACACTTTCACGTGTGAATTTCGTGCTCTGGCCCCCTTGTCACAGTATGGGAAGAAAAGCTCTGTTACAGTCACATGGACTTGAATGGAATCTTGGCTCTGCCACGTATTAACTCAAGACTGTGACTGAGACACTTACCCTTTCTGAACCTGAGTCTTCTCATCTGCAGGATATGAATAATAGTTTCTGCTGCAAAGGGTTGTTTGGAAGAGTGCATTTAAAGACATGTACAGAGCACCTAATACCATGTGTTGCACCTAGTGGATTGTAGGTTCCCTCTGTAACTTCTCCATCTGGTTTGGACACCTGCTTTATTGTCCTACTGGCTCCCTGGCCTCTGCATTTTCCTGGTTAAACAGAGAGCAGAGTTGGCAGGAAGGACCATGGAGTGGTGGCCCTGGGCTGGAAGCTTCTTCGGTCAGGTGTTCAATATTTCCTGAGCCCCTGTTCCTGGCACTGCTGCTACTGTAGCCTCAAGATAAGGATCAGGCAGTCCAGGGGCAGCCTCCTCTCTGGGTGTCAGCCTACAGCCCAGGCAGCACGGCGACCATTCATTGCTACTTGTCAGAGAGGAATGTGCCTGTCCTCTCACCAGCTTGTGCTGGCAGCCCGCCGGTGGCATTAGTAACCCAGCCCTCCCCTGGGCCGTCTCCATGTTGGTCAGGTCTTTGTTGAGAGCCTGAGCTGCTGGACAGGAGGCTGTAAACGAAGCTGACTGAACACAGCCAGCAGATGTGTGAGCGATGGGCTCAACATCTGGTGCCCCGCTGCTGACCTTGGGGGAGGCGGGGCGGGGGGGGGGTCCCTTCTTCCCTCTGTCTGCCACAGGGGTTCCTCCCAAAATTGCTCCTCTCTCAGGACGTCTGTGTCAGATAGTGAAGGATTATTTGGGGTTCAGGGATATGAGAGCAATGGACATCTTTGCAGACGCTGGAGGGGCTTTTGTCAGCCCACCCCCGGGTCATCGGGCAAAGGGTGACTTGGGTTTTTTATTTCACTCACTGGCCAAGTACTCCAGTCTTCTGGAATGATAAGGTTCCCTCAGGTCACCCCAGGGCATTTGTCCAGGCCACAACATGTTGCTCATGGTGACTTGATTTCTTGGCAGTTGTCAAAGCCCCTCCATACTCCTGTCTCAGATTCTCCCTCATGGCATAGGTGGCTGAGAGTGACTCACCCTGGTCCCACCCATCATAACTGGAGTTGCTGGGAGCAGATCCCAGGCCCACTCGTGTTCTCACCAAGGCCTTCCTCCTCCCTCAGAGACTGACAGCATCTTCTGAGCTGATGCTGAGGGGCCTCTACGTAGAAGACATGAACTCCTGTCTAGAAATTGGATGCCATAGGCTAGACATGGGAGAACGGGACACTCATTGCGTTCAGGAGCTCTGGCCTGAGTCTTCTGGTGTCCAGCCAGGCTCATAGCATTTGCATAAGCCGAAAGCTGACCCATCACCATGAGCCACTTAAGTTAATGTTCTTCACTTGCTCGCAGGGGAATGGCAAGTCCTCTCTATTTTCCACTCCCCGTATGGGCCAGCATCTTCCTAGAGGCACACAGAAGGTGCTGAGCAAATGTTTGTTGAATGACTTGACTGACCTGCTTCCCCATCTGTTCCTGCTGATCTCTGGGCTTCTTTTCTGTGGCTACTGAAGAGAAAGGAAAGTTTCTCCTCAAGAAACTGCCCCTGGGCTCCCAGCTGTGTCCATCTTGCCCTCCCCCACAAGGATGGTAGCCCACCCACAGGCCCCTGCCTCTGCTGGCCCAACATATGCAGGCTAGGGTTCGTGGACACAGCAGGCTTGTTCTTGCCACGATGAGAGCTTGGCTGCCAAGAATGTGAAGAGGAGACACATCATAGATGTCTCTTGAGGCTGAGCCCACCCTCATTTGAAGCATTAAACAGGCACTGTCTGACTTTTGCTTCAGGTTTACAGCCTCTTTCTAGCTCAATATTTGAGGTAACTATTCTCCCTGTGCCCACATTCACTGGTCACCTGATCTACTTCAGGGGTGCTTACAGCGTGTTTTGAAGAGGGGGATTTTTGAAGCTTGTCCATTCCCTCTTCCCCATCTCATCCCCACACTTCAAGGGAGGAAAATGATCATGTGACTGTAGAAACAGGTATGAGAAAGGAAAGCAAATAACAGGAGCCCCATCCAGCCTGGACAGCGTGACCTGACAGAGGCTCTTGGGCCAATGCTGGGTACAATTTGGGTGACGTGGTTGGGGTATGAAAATATTAGAATTCCTGGAACAAGGTATTTGAAATCATGGCTATAGGGGAAAATGACCCAGTGGGTCACTCTGTTTGTAGATGAGGTGCCTTCTTAGACCTTTGTAAATGTTCTTGCTGGCATCTTAAATGGGTCCTGAATGTACTTCACTATATGCGGTGTTTTGTGCCATCATTATAATTGGGGACAAGAATTCCCATTCATTGAGTACTTCCCATGTACCAGACATCAGGCTGGGGATTTTATAACAGCCTCATTTGGTCCTCACATGGCTCTGTGAACTAGATTTTGTTGTTCCCATTTCATATGTAAGAAAATAGGAGAAAGGAAGGAAGGAAGGAAGGAAGGAAGGAAGGAAGGAAGGAAGGAAGGAAGGAAGGAAGGAAAGAAGGAAAGAAAGAAAGAAAAGAAAAGAAAAGAAAGAAAATGGAAAGTTAGGAGAGTTCAATAATTTTCCCAAATTTACGCAATCGTTAAATAGCAGAGGTGGAATTTGACCTGTTGCTCTTGATGACCCCAAGGCCTGTGTTGGTCCTACACCTATACACACTAGTCCCTGTCTCCCTTCCCCAGGACGTGAACCTTCTGTGTCACCTTTTGAGAAAGATAGTCTTTAGTGTCTTTAGCCACACAATGAACGGGTTTGACTCTGGGAGACAGGTGTCCTACAGTTCACTGCCAGGGTCCCCGCAGGGTGGGCAGCCTAGTCCTCTACAGCAATTAACATGGCGAGAGCAAAGCAGGGCCCTGAGCAGCCCTCAGCCCATCAAGAAGAGGAGTAACTGACTCTGCAGAGAAAGTTTGAGTTATGCCAAGTGTCTGTTTCTTTTCTGGTCTTGTTTGACCACTAAATAGTGTATCTAGACCACATTAGCTTAGCTTAGTCCATTATAAAATCACTCTTTTATTTGCTCTTTTGTCTTTTAATTTTACCGAAGTTATCATGGAAACTAGCCATATGAACTATGCACATGCATTTGCCGCAAGACCATTTCAGAGTACGTTGTTCATTACAACACAGTGTTCTCTGTCGAAATCCCTACGTAAGGCAGTTCTTTTAGAATTTGGTGCCAGGAAAAAATTGCCTCCCCTAAGGAATTTCTATGCTTCCTTCTTTCTGATATGGAGAGTCCTGTAATATATCAATCCCATTTCCCTTTTGTCCTGGATGCCAGGAAGCTCAAAGCCAAATTCGATGCTTAATCACAACTCTGTTGGTTCTCACAGATGGCTGATTTGGGTTCTTTTAATTCCCTTGGCCCTAATATTGTTTCCGTTTCGCTTGGCCTCACTGTACACACTCATTGCAAATCCTTCTGTTAAGAAGTGGGTATGAATCTTTGCACCGTGCTACTATTCTCCTGCAGGACTACATTGATACGGAGATGCTGCTGTGCGCAGAGAATGTGAACCAGGATAACCTGCTTGCTTACGCCCGTGAAGCTGCAGACTTTGCCACCAATTACCAGCTGCCATCTTTAGACTTTGCCATGAACCATTACGGGCAGCCCGACGTGGCCATGTTCGACTTCACCTCCATGTACGCCTCAGAGAATGCAGCCCTGGTGCGTGAGCGTCAGTCACACCAGCTGCTCGTGGCCCTGGTGGGCGACAGCTTGCTCGAGGTACTGTCTGCATTTTGAGCCCCCTCACTCCTGTTAGAAGGACAGGTCCTTGAATTTCTTTTGAATGGCAGCATCTGTTGTCATGCAGTTGAGGAGAGGACAGACCCTCAGTCCATTGGCAGGACTCTGCCAGGCCTATCCTGGCCTTGGAGCCTACCCTTTCACTAAATTCAGAGGGGACAGTCTGTCTGTATAATGGCAAGAGAACATTGGGGTTCTTCTGGGCTGACTTCTTTGTCAAAGTACAAAATTAGGTGGCCCCGGTCTGGACTTAACGGCCGTCCTGCTCAGAGCATGTGAGCTCTTGGCTGGGCCAGGATGTCTTCCTCATGTAGATGGGTCTTTGTGGCCTTTCCATGTGGAGATTGTGTAGAATGCAAGAAACGTATGAGGGCCCAAAGTTCAGTTTCGGTCCATGGCCTCCCTGCTCAAAATTCTTCCCAGAAAATCAGCAAATGCTAGATCCTGAGGTTAAATAAACACTTTCAGAAGAACTACATTTTTTATCTTTAAGCATTAACCAAAAAGTGTTATGTATTTATCTCAAGTTAAGCATCAAATTTCGAACCATGCTTCAGGTGCAGGTGGAATAGTTATGTTAGAACCGAGCTTGGTGACTCCTTCTTTACTCGCCATTGTGTGTGGACTATAACATAGGCTCCTCGGTTGAGCACTGAGCACCCCGCCCTGTCCTCCACTTCTCAGGTTGACCTCTCAGTAGTCTCCTCCTCTGATCTCTGGTATACCCGAACCAGAGCGACTGTTCTGCCATCAGGCTCTGTCATTTTCCAACCACCAAGCCTTTGCCCACTATTTTTTTTTTTCTTTTTTGCCCTCTGTTTCTCAAAGGGTCAAGATCAGAATCCTATCCATTCTTTAAATGAGCATAAATGCAACTCTTTTATGGAGCATTACCAATTTCCATCTCCCTCCCCCAGGACCAGGATTTGCCCCTTTTTTGAGCCCCAGAGCAGGTTTGTTGTTCCTGGGCCAGAGCACCCTTTGCGCGTGGCTTGTGCTGCACACATTTGTATTTGCGGTGAATCCCGGTGGGCCACCCTGTCACCTCTCTGTCCCCCCAGTGCCTCGCATGGGCCTGGCAATTGGCAAATGCGGAACAAAAGGGGCGGCAGGCTGGGAGTCCTTACGATCAACAGGAATTTGCCTGTTTTCTCTTGCAGCCCTTTTGGCCCATGGGCACCGGCTGTGCCCGCGGCTTCCTGGCCGCCTTTGACACAGCGTGGATGGTGAAGAGCTGGGACCAGGGCACGCCTCCGCTGGAGCTGCTGGCTGAAAGGTGAGGATCGGCGGCAGGGCCCCGATAAGGTGCAGGAAGGAGGGGGACTGAGGATGGCCATGAGGTGGCTCCGGGATGAACCTGGAGCCTCTGTCTCCTCTCGGCTGCCTTCCCGCATGTGGCTTGATTTGATCATCAAGGTCCCCAAGGAAGCTCTCCACCCACGATCTACCTCCTTCAGTGACTTTCTCTGGGGCCAAGTCCTTAGGTAGTAGGTGCCAAAGAGAAATCTTCCTCTGGGGTCACCCTGAAGGTTAGCTTCCTGGTACTGCTCAGTTGCCAGGAACCAGAAGAGGTTTAGGGGAAATTTCCGTTGAAATGCCCAGTGTCTGTCCTGCCCTGTTGGGGGCTGGGTTCTCTGACCGCCCAGGCCTCTTCCAATGCTGAGATCCTGGGCTTCCCCCCAGAACCCTGCTATTGCCACGTGGTTGTGACAGCTGATGAACTGGGAAAAGTCAGAACTATGGGGTTTGGGACAGGACTTTGCTGGTCTTGGGTGTGGAGGTCTGTGGTCATGGCGGGCAGGCCACAGGAGGCAGCATAGCTGAGTGGTGATTATAGCAAAACCACAGGTCGCTGCGCTGCCAGCTCTGTCTGGGGGAGGAGGCCAGCATCCCCGACACCCGGATTCCCGCCTGCCTCCTCTCGGCCCCTTTGAACCTCCCATGACCTCGCAGATCTCAAGAATCAGGAGGGCCAGGCATTGCAGTGAAGGGTTATATAAACACATCTAAAAAGCCCTTGAGAGCAGGGCGGGAGGGAGTGGGCTTGGGGTGTGAAGACAAAGGCCTGGGGCTTCAAGAGCAGTCCCTAACCTGGGCTCTGCCCCCTTCCAGAGAAAGTCTTTACCGGCTGTTACCTCAAACAACCCCAGAGAACATCAACAAGAACTTCGAGCAGTACACGTTGGACCCCGGGACGCGGTACCCAAACCTCAACTCCAACTGTGTCCGGCCCCATCAAGTAAGTCCTTCTGTGGGGCTCCATCCAAGTCACCCTTCACTGAGCAGTGGGAAGGAGGATGTCACCTAAAATCTTGTCTCATCCTTGGGACCAAGGCCACCAGTGTTTCTTGGCCCAAAAGTGGGAACTGTTTTTCTCTAGGAGAGCCACAGGAGTGACATAGAGTCAGCAGCTCTCTAGCACACAGGAGAGAAATAGAACACATGTAAGCATAGGTCCACACATGTACATATATTTACATATGTTTGTCACCGTGCATGTGTGTTGCTAAACATACCTCTCTCAGATAATCTACTTGGCTGAATACTGAGTCCTTTCCAGGGTCCTAGTCCTTTTCCTTCCCATTGACTCAGAGCCATACCACCCCCAACCTCTTCAGTCAATAGCACCAAGAATTGTATGAATTTTTAAAATTAGCCAGTGACGTATATTTACATTTGAGTCCTTCCACCTTTGGGTAGATGATTGAAATCCATGGCTCTATGTCTCACATGGCCTGAGTTCCCTTGCTGAAGGCCCAGTGGTAGAGCGAAAGGGTGGCCGACATTAAGTAGAGAGCAGATTGGGTTCGGAGACCCCAAGACTAGAGTTTAGGGGAAAGCTAGTGGGCAGCTATGTGGTCTCTCTTGCTTATAGGTGATCTGTGTGGTCTCTCTTGCTTGTAGGTGAAGCATTTGTACATCACTAAGGAGCTGCACCAATACCCTCTCGAGAGGCTGGGCTCAATGAGGAGATCTGTGGGCCTCTCCAGGAGGGGTAAATGACCCTTCAGGGACCCCTGCAAGGCCACTGGGAGGGGCAATCCAGGGAGGAGGCCTCCTGGATGGCCGTGGGAGCACAGGCCCTACAGCCAGCCTGGCTCTGCTTCAGTGACCTTTATGACCTTGGCCAGGCTTCTCTCCTCTGTACTTCAGTTGCCTCTTCTGTAAAACAAATGACACTCCTACAGTATAATCGTCAGAGAGAAGTTAATGTGTCGAGCACTTAACACATTGAAGTGAATATGAATTACTTCACTGGAGCTTTTTTCTTTTTTTTTCCTTTGGTTCCAGTGTGGGAGTCTGTCTCCCCAGCTAGATAACAAGCTCCATGTGCTCCACTCTTTTCCTCATCTTCCAGAGCCTGGCACAGTACTGGGCACAAGGCCGGTGCTCAGTGGTGGAGGGAAGGGATGATTAAACGAATAACTCCCCAGCATCTTTTAGGCTTTGCTTTGGTCACCATGCTGCTTAAAAGACCTGTCTTCCATTGCCTGCCCCGACCTTGCATCCTCCCTGCCGTTGGGCAGGCTTGGCCTTTACAGCCCCTCCTCCCTTCCCTCCACACACCACATGCCCCCCGCTGCCACCCCTGTAATCAACCATTTTATACACACGTGGCAGGTTTTTCTGGAGTCTTTGCCATGGCATGGTCCTTTCTGTTTTTCTGGAATGCCTTCCTCTGTCTGACGAACTGCTAGACACTTTTTAAGAGGCAACTCAAGCGTACCTCCTTTGCGACTCTTCTTGGAGAGTTCCCCTGCCCTGGCGGACGCAGGGCAACCCGCCTCGCGTGCTCCCCTGGGGCCCTGCTTTTCCGTTACTGCACTGTGTCATCATCACCCGCCCCCACATCTGTCTTCTCCAGTAGAGGAGATGCTGGCAGAGTCCATGTCATCCTCACTTGTGTTCCTAGCCTTTAACCGAGCCTGGCCAGAGGAGGTCTCAGGGACCCTTTGCCGCGGGAGAGCATGCCTTCTGTCGGAGCGTCCTACCCTCTTGCCATGTCCTTGACAGGGCTCCTCACCTTAGTGCTGTTTCTTCTAGGCCCCACCTATGGTGGCAGTCAGAGGGAATCCCCAGGGGGGCTACTGAGATTTCTCCAGAGTGCTTTACCACTGTCTGTCTCTCCTTGCTGCAGAGTCAGACATCCGACCCAGCAAACTCTTAACCTGGTGTCAGCAACAGACTGAGGGCTACCAGCATGTCAACGTCACTGACCTGACCACATCCTGGCGGAGTGGCCTGGCCCTGTGTGCCATTATCCACCACTTCCGGCCTGAGCTGATGTGAGTCTGGGGCCCAGGCTGGACTTGCCGAACCCCTCACGGCCCAAGGGGACCCTTGAGACAAGTTAAACAAGGGCTACTTTGCTAGATGCAGCATCTTCAGAATTTGGTTCCGAATTTCTCATTTCTCTTTGCATATTTTCAATTTCAGTTTTTTCTTTCTTTCTTTTTTTTTTTCACTCTGCACTGATTACTCTGTCTACAATTTGTTTGATCTATGTTCCTAACATGTGAGGAGCAAAAGTGACTCAGGTTCAGTGATTTTACTAGTTCCCCTTGCCCCCTCCATCACCACACTTGGGAAATTCGAGTATTTGCATCTTGGAATTCTACCCTCAAGAAAGGAATTATGGGATAGACCTAATTCTGGGGACTACTGTGAGGCTTGATAGCCAAAAGTATTAGATTTGAGACCCAGATCAGTTAGCTGTGTACCATTGGGCAAGCCACTTATCTTCTCTGAGTTTATTTCTTCATTTAGAAATTGGAAATAATGTCAGGTTCTTTAGGCAGATTCGGTTATATTTGTGGAAATACCTTGTGATATTGAAAGCACAATACATCTACTGATGTTGTATTTAAATCAACGTGTGCAGTATAACCTCATACCCATGAGCACATTGATCCAAAAGGCTGAAAGGAAACCTCTCAAAGGGTTATTAGTCGGTAACAAGGAAGTTAGGTTACCTCAAAAAGGGAGTGGAGCTCTCATTTGTTATTTTATATGTTATATATATAACTGAATTCTTTTTGTTTATTTGTTTTTTTTTTACAAGAAGCCCATGTTAGTTTTGTAATTAAAAAGAAGAGAACATACGGGAACTATTTAAAAGTAAAGAAGGTGGTGTAAATCATTTTCTGGTTGTTTTCAGTCCAGGCAGCAATGACATTATCATGGCCCAAATCTGATTTGGTCCCACCCTGAGTGAGCAGGACAGGGTTAGCATTTTTCTTGGCTGAGTCTCTGGAGAGTGCAGTGGGGGAGTTGGCTGAGGGCAGGGGCCGGGGTCGCTGCTCCTTATTCCTCCCCCTACCTCTGCCTCCTCTCTCTGAATTTCACCCTGTTTTGATTCTCTAGCAACTTTGACTCTTTGAACGAAGACGATGCTGTGGAGAACAACCAGCTGGCATTTGATGTGGCAGAGCGCGAGTTTGGCATCCCCCCAGTGACCACAGGCAAAGAGATGGCATCAGCCCAGGAGCCCGACAAGCTCAGTATGGTCATGTACCTCTCCAAGTTCTATGAGCTCTTCCGGGGCACCCCGCTGAGGCCTGTAGGTAAGGATTTGCCTTCCGACCAGGCTTGCTTGGCCCTTGAGCCATCACCGCCCTCTGCCCGTGTCTGGCTGCTCTTTGCACTGGTGTCCTCTGTCCCGGGGCTGACCCATGCCTTCCTTCCCTTTGAGTGTGAGGCCAGTTAGGGGTGGACCCCACCCATCCACACATGTGTAAGTGGGTATGTGTGGCAGGTGCCATGTGACACTGGGGGTCTACCCCTGCCCTTGGGAGGTCACCGATAGAGCTATGTCAGCCCCCTACCCAGGACGTTTACCCCTTTAATTGGGGGATAGATGGTTTTAGAGGGACCTTGTAGCAACGACATTCCCTGAGCTCTAGGGTAGCTGTGGCAGGATCCAGATCTCAGTCCTTCTTTTACTTCCTGGCAGATTCTTGGAGCAAAAACTATGGAGAAAATGCTGACCTCGGCATGGCCAAATCATCCCTTTCCCATAACTATCTCAACCTCACATTTCCAAGGAAGAGGACTCCACGAGTAAGTCTCAGCCGCGTTTTCATTTAATTTCTCTTTGCACGTGAATGGAGCAAGGAGATTGGAGAATGTCATGCTCTCTGTCTGTTTGTGCTGATAAATTACACAGATAAAGCGCTCACAGAAGACGCGAGTAAAATTCAATGTCATAACTGAGTGTTTTTGGGAGTTCCCCATGGTACTGTGTAGCTAGCTTCAGTGACTTAGAAGTGGTTATAGGAAGGTCGTGATAGATCAGCTCAGTTTCCTGAGTGGGGAAAAGGAGATGGTTTCTTACTATGTTAAGCAGTTTATTTGGGTCAGGAATGCAATGGCCGTTTAGTGGTCGGGATATATGGTGATACTACATTTACGCATTCTGTCTCATTATTTTTTTTTTATTCAATCATTCAACAACTATTTATTGAACCCTAATGCATGCCAAAATTAGGGCTGAAATTTTTGTTTGTTTTTGACAAGGGAAGGAAATACAGAGATGAATAAGATGGTCCTTGCCTTTGAAGAACTTGGATTCTGATAAAGAGGTTTCCGAACTTGCCTAACTTACAGTTTCCTAGTGTCTCAGTAATTTTTTTCAGTGCCCCTAGATCCAAAGAAATATATAGAAGTCCATTTATTAAGTAGTTAAGTCCAAATAACTTGGTAGGGATATTTTGCAAGGTATATGACAGACTTTATCATGTTTCCTAGAAAATTTAAAACATCCTATGGCTCCTCTATGAGTTTACGATGGTGCCACAGGGTGCCTTGGTACACAGTTTGGGAACTATCGACCTAACAAGAAATTATAATTTTATTTGAATGGTGGTATCTTTATGGAAGGGATAGTACAAGTTATCTTGTTCATTGTGCTTATTTTAGAGGTTTTAAAAAAAAAGGCCCAGAGATGTTAAGTTGTAAGTAGGGGCACAGAATTGTCTTCCCTTCCCAGACTGGCAGGGCAGCCCTCCCCTGGCTCTGCAGAGGGCTGCAGGCCTTTACATGTCTCAGTCTCTCTAGGTTGCTGACAGTCTCTCAGCCTCTGGCCAGTCATGCCATGTCCTGCCAGCCCCTCCGCCCAGGGTGGGGCTGGGCCATGTGGCTTCCTTGCTTTCTGTCAGCCGTGTGGGCAGTGGTCACTTTTTCCACTGAGGTCTGCACTCCCTAGAATGTTGCAAGCGGTTGCGCTAACTCCAGGACTGGGATAGGATACTTAATGCTCCCCTACACTTTGTTTATAGCAAGGAATGGGCAAGCCAGACTAGGGCTGGGAAGGAAGGTGTCCAGGTTGGCTAGGGTTTTCAGCAGAGCAGCTAAAAGGCTGAGCTGCACCCAGCTGCTCTGTCCCACTCTGCTCCCCAGGCGTTCAATCAGAGGCTTTGCGGGAGGACTGTGTCACCTGCACATGCCTCACTGAGCAAAAGCTGTCTTCGGGAGAGCACATAGGCTTGTTCCACCCCAGCCCAGGCGTTTTCTTCCTCTGAAGCCAAGGACCCCACTCAGCCCAAGCGAGCCCATGCAGCCTTTCCGGAGGCTCTCTGAACCAAGCATTTCCTGCCTCTCCATTTCACCCAGTTCCTCTCATCACATAGCCTGCAACTGGGAACAGTGGGGGGGGGGGGGGGCTGAAGAGGACTGTTTAAACCTTTCACTCACCACACCTCTGTGAAACAGCTAAGCCAGATCTGGCTCAGGAGGTGGGAATGGGCAGAAGTCAGCAGTCAACAAGGCCGGCCAGACCCTTGAGGGCTGCTTGGGCCCTGCTTTATGCTTCACTCACCGCGGGCTCTGCTAGGAAATGCAGAGGAGCAGATGGGCTCTGCCTGGCCAGCCCTGGCTGGTCTGGAACCATGTCAGGTCTCCTCCACGGTCTGCCCAGGGTCTGTCCATCTTCAGAGGGGTGAAGAGCCACAGATCTGCTCCGTCCCACAGATACCATTTAATGCCCAAAATCTGCCCTGTTCTTCAGATAGGTAGAGATTAGGTCACTGAAGTAAGTGCATGGTGTGGGGATTACTTATCCTTTTGTTTCTCCTCAAATCAATTGAATACTTCCTCTGGATGGGATGACAGTAAGGCCATGGGTCACATGGTGCCTTGGTCGTCTCTGAAATACCCCAGCATATTGCCCGCCCTCAGTGCCAGTGCAGTGATTGCACCACATGGAAAGCACCTTCGACCATGCCTTCTTGTTGTGGCTGGACACTTTTTGGTTGGGGGAATGGATTTGCAATGCTCTTTGGTCTTTACATTTCTCACAACAAAGAGTACCAAGTCCACTCCAGTTCCCATGGGATGGATGTGGAAGGTGTTGACACAGGCGACTCTGAAAACTGAGCACACACAGAGGCTCCACTGCTGTTACACCCAGAAGAGATCAGTGCAAATAGGTGTGCAACCCTCAGTACCCCAGCTCATGTGCCCCTAGAGATGGAGGCCAGACCATGCTTGCATGATTCTACGCCGCAGCACACACGTGATATCTGTACATATAGGTGCATCCTTATTCGAGCTTGCTCCCTTCTCCCCCTCTCCCTGCCCCCTCACTAACTCCTAGAGGACATCATGATATGGGAATTGAGTCACCCACATTTGTTCACAGTGCAGCCTCATAATCTGAAGAGGGTTTGTTGTTTCTCTGCTGAGCCAGTCTTAAAGTTATCTTTCTCCCTCCTAGTTTTCACTGTAGGTGTTAAATTTTTCTCTCATCCCTAATCCCAATAACATCAAAATCCTAGGCAGACTGATCAACATTAGGTGAAATAAGACTTTTTCCTCCACGGAGGACCTTGTTTACATTTAGAGAGAGTAACTCTCCTATCCGTCCACCGAGAGAGTTGTCCCTCTGGTGAGTGGTAACTATTGGGGTTGGTTGATCACCTCTGAAGACTGGACGGCCCATGCCTGGGAAAAGGAGAGCTTGGGATTATATTTTCCTCTTAAGAAGCCCTTGGTCTGCTTCCGCAGATCTGCCTCTGATCCTGGTCAGCACCTAAGAGCCTCGTGGCAAGCCACAGTCCCTGGGGTCTCCAGAGCTCTTATCACCACGCACTACCACAGGTGACACCTGACCATACGTACGCCTGCATTTATGACTAGTACACACATTACGTTCCATATGTACCCGGGTACCTGATCTTTGTTTTCTCCATCCTGAGCCTACTCCTTGGGGGACAACACAGCATAGCTGTTGTCACTTGTCCAGAAGCCCAGTCAGTGGCCCTAGGATATTTATCCTTCTCAGCTGACTGATTCCGGCCCAGGTTCTCCTCCAGCACTGGTCCCTGGTAGAGTGAAATGCACAAAGCATGACTCGAGTCAGTGTCCGATCTGGGTCCCTCACAGCTCTCCTCTCCTTGCCCCTCCTGCACGGACACTCTCCAGGTGCTATATGGGAAAGTACTTCCTCCATCCACGCATTCAACACACATTCACTGAGTGCCTATTTTATGCTGAATTCTCTTCTCGGAGCTGGGGGTAGAGCCATGAACAAGACAAGCAAGGACCCTGCCCAAGGGAGCTGGCCTTCTAGCGGGGCTTCCTAAGCTCCTTTCATTCCCCTTCCCCACCTGCTTTCACAGAACCATCCACCTAGAAGCCAAAGCTCCCCTCTAGGTTTCTAGTACTTACCAATTCAGAGGTTCGAAGAAGGTTTAGGAGAGTCAAGAGCTCCGGGTCCTGATGCTGCCCGGCAAGCACAGGGCCCGTGAACAGCGCCTCCAGCACTGGTGGTTTCCAGGCCGATCTCAATCCTGTCCTCTGCACAGCTGCAGCCTGAGGTTCTGTGCTGGTTTACAGAATGGAAATGCGCTCTGAAGCCAGGTAGATACATACATATTTAGGTCTGCTGGGGATTCAGCACATGTTCAAACCTCTCAGGAGGTTCCTTTTCTTGTCTGCAAAGGGATTATAATAATAAACATTGCATTGCTGTGCAGACACCATGAACAAATGTGTGCTGCTGCTCTGAGCACCTTCTCTGGCACGTGCAAGGGCCCCCATAAATAACGAGTCGTGGCGTTTATAAGTGCTGATTAAATGAAGATGTGCCTCTTCTGAAAAGATGAGGGAAACTAGCTGGATTGAACACTGAGTTCGGTACTGCAGCCGTGACTGAGGCAGCATTTCACACGGAGCAGTTTCCTATCTCGTTTGTCCCTGGTATTACCTTCTGAGGAAAACAGGGAATGTATTCTCATCCCAGTTTTACAGATGTGGGAACTTGGGCATAGGAAGATTAAATTGCAGTGTCATAGGTGGTGAATGTCAAAGTCAGAACTAGAATTCAGATTTTCTGTTACCTAGCATTAACCTAAATAGTGACAGTGTCTAACACTTACACGACACTTTATGTGATAAGAAATGTTGTACCTACACGATTTCATTAGTTCATATAATTTTGAGCTTGATAGTATATCTTATAGGTGAGGAAACAAGTCAGAGAAGTTAGATGATTTTCCTAAGTTCACACAGCCAGGAACTAATTAGCACCAGAACGTGAACCCATGATTCCTTACTGCTCTGCTATTGAAGAACAGCTCTCTTGCTAGTGACACCGGTCATCTTTCTAAATTTCATGGTTGCTCCCCAACTCAACCAGGTCATTGCCTGCCACGGCCAATCTCTCTATGACCCAGATCTAAATTTCTTTAGGATTGGGTTACATTAGCTAACTAAATATAAAGTCTGTTTGTTTTGGGCTGAAATCACATTATGTCATGCAGTGTGGGAACATGGTTATCTCATGCTAATCAAATAAATGATTAGATTGGCAGATATGTCTTTTTAAAGGAGGCACCAGTTTAATAAATGCCTTTTGGTATATAGAATCTTTCAAATCATTGGGAAGTCATGATAAGAAAGTGTTCTTAGGGTGAAAAAGAAAGCGAGTTATTAGTGTAGTCTCATGCTCTCTCTAACTAGGCACAATAAGTATTTTCTTTCTCTTCATACCCCAATTATTCGTAAAGCAAATACAGTCCAAGGAGATAAGGGTACTGAGGCAACTTTGGATCCCATAATAGAGATACACAGGTAAGAAAAAATTAGGTAATTCTTCAAGTTTGCATTTTCTCTCCCTCTTTGTGTTAACCTAGCTCTTAGTTGAGAATCAGCGCTTCCATGATAAACCCGTAAGGAAGCGTATAGACACTTTGTGTATCTGTGTCGCTAACCTTTCCATATAGATTGCATTTTGTTGTCCTGCGGGTCAGGCTGAAGCGAGAAGCTGTGATTGCCCCCACCCACTGCCTTTATTCCCCCTGAAGGATTCGGGGCCTTCTTAGGCGCCACCACTGCGCACACTTCCCCCAGGAGTACTCTCTGCGCCTGTGGGTACCACACCGGCTTTCACCTATACAGGCTCTGATTGTTGAAACAGTCACGTCAGGGACTGTTGAATGCAAAAGAGAGAATGAGATGTGTTGCTCTTTGAGGGAAAAGCCAAGTCTTCATTTAAGGTAGAAAGAAGAAGAAAAAAAAAAAACAGAAAACCCTAAGATTCGTGTTCTTGTCGGGTAGGACATCCTGTACTTTCACAGGCTCCAGTCTGCAGGCCAGCGAGCCATTCAAAGGCTGTGGAGCTGGAGGCCCAGACAGCCTGTGCCTCTAAGACCCAACATTGTTGCAAATAAGGTCATCTGTTTCTCTTGGTGTTTGCCCAAGCGCTGGAGTTGAAATAATTTCCATTCACAGAATCATGATTTATTGGAAGCTGAGGAAAATGTTGAAGGGAAAGCAGGAACCTTTGATCTGTTGTTTTTTTGCTGCCTGGGCAAGGGATGGGTCAACTTTTTAGACAAGTATCAATGACTAAACTATGGTTAACATTGTCTTTAACAATATTAAAGGTTCTGGTGAATGTGGGGAGGGAGCAAGGATGATGGGGAGGTAAGAACTGGAGAAGCAGGTGCTTTCCACGGGAAGCAAGTGAGTACATAGCAAACCATGTGCTAGGGGCTTCAATGTTGTTACTATTATATCATCGTTATATTATCATATAATAATCTACAAAATCATTTATTGTTCTAGAACAACTGAGAAGTTAAAAAAAAAATCTTCTTGTGGTTGGCCAAGTTTAGGATGTATGGAACCAATTGGGCTTATATTCCTGGGTTCGAGGGCATAGAGTGGCCAGCAGCCCTTCCTACTGCATCCAAAGTGAAATAAAGCCTGGGGTTTAATCTGGGCTGCCATGGAGGGCCCTCTAAGGGTGAGGAGGCTCCCGGCAGAAGGGATACATACTTAGGGGGATGATTCTGTGGTCCTCAGGGGGCTGGCCATCTGGAGAAGTCCCCAGCTGGAGACTGGTGGTGTCAGGAATGGGCTTACCCTGCAGGGTGCAGAGGAAATAGCAAATCCAGGCCTCCACACCCACCCCAGCCATAGCATCAGCTCAGTGTGTGCAGTCCCTCTCATTCCCTTGAGACAAGCCTGACAACAGGTGGCCCTTCGGTGGCCCTTGCAGAAAAAACGCAGTGAGCTTGGGCAGTGTGAGTTTCTTCAGATTTAAATGTCTACATTTGGACAGCAGAAAGTAGACTGTAAAGAGTTATCAGCAGGGCAAACGTGTAATTTATTGTCAAAACCAAGATGCTTTTGAGAGTGAAAGGAGGCACTATAACTATACTGGGGAGAAAAAAAGCAATAAATCAAAATTGTCCTGGTCAAACTGGGCTGTATACTCTCCATCATATTCAGACCACGTCTGATGCTTCTTTGAAGTTAATAAAATATCATGCCAGTAGCTGTGATGGTGACTGAATGGCAGGCATTAATTTACCATCAAATCCTTGGGCAGCTGCCCTGGGTCCCAAGAATCCTGTGAGGTAATCAGTGTCACCGTGTAGAAGGTGGTCTCCATAAGGCAGCACCCTCAGGGTCTTCGGCAAGCCTGGCTGCCCTGAGCCCAAGGGCGCATTGACAATGGAGCCTATCCCTGCCCTGCCACAGGGAGTCTTTGTGCTTTGGGACATTTCCACATGACTGGGAATGTGATTCCCAGCCCCTTCTGACAGAACCTGCAGCTCTCCAGGTAGAGTGAGGCTCCCTTCATAGCGTCTGAACAGAACTCTAGTGAGCACATTGCTCACAGCAGGATATTTCATGTTCGCCGGTCCCCTGGGTGGGCAGGGCTGTATGTCCAGTGCTGGCTCAGAGCTATTAGAGGAACCACAGTCCTTGACAGCTCAGAGCTCACCATGCTTTCTTGGCCATTGCAGGTAGACAGCCAAACTGAAGAGAATAACGACATGAACAAACGGAGGCGGAAAGGCTTCATCAACATGGACGAGGTTCGTGTGCACCCAGTGTCAGTGTAAACAGAGGCCCGTTGCCTGACAGCCAGTGGCCACATGCCCGCCCGGCTGTGGCAGCCCCGCTGGCCCTTCCTGCCTTCCTCTCTCATGAGCTACTGAGTTCCAATTTTGGCTCGATGGAAAAACAGGCTCTGATCCTCGTTCTGCTACTTACTAGCTAGGAAACCTTGAGAAACAGAATCTCCCAGGGTGGAGCTCATGTCTGTAAAAAACAGATGATACATTTGAAACTTAAGAAACTCAGCAGGATTTTTAAAGATTAAGTAAGAAAACGTTATATAAAATGCTGATGTCTGGCACCTAGGTTAATCAATCTACAATTACCATTAACAGCAAGTAGTAAAGAGGTGCCACTGTCCCCCTTTTCTACTAGTCCTGTTTCTACTTTTTGTGTTTTCTGAGCTCTCAGGGTTTAAGGCCAATGTCCTAGTGCCCATAAGCGCCACCTTCTGGTGAAAGAAGAAGATTACAGGCTACTTTGTGAAAACCAAGCCCAGATCTCCTGCTACTACTGAAAAATTGATTAGCAGAGTTTCGTTTCTGAATCCCCAGGTGATTCTTTAAACAGACCTGAGATATACACCTCATTTGAAAAAGCCATTTTAGTCCCACAAAAGGAAGCGCAGATATTGTCAGTGAACTCTAGGATGCCAGTGTTAGCTAACTGACTGGCTTATGTTGTAATTGATATTGAGGCATGTGAGAGTTTACATAAAACATTGACACGGGAGTTACAGGACTTAGAAAAGATTTCTATCTTATATGGTTAAAGAGGTGTTATTGCTGTATATTTTTATAACATTGTTGTTCATGTCTGTGACTCGCTTCATGTGGACGCTTTGACTGGGGTCAGGACACTAGTTCTCACAGCAGTGAACTTTACAACAAAGAGAGCCGCCTGGTCCACCTTGGGGGAGCTGCCTATTGTTCACCCCATTTTCTGGGATGCTCAAAGGAAAACACTGATCACAAAAACCTTGAGTTCAGTTCATGTGCACAAACTCATTTTATCTATTGAGTTAAAATCACCCTTGTCGGACCCTTTTCTAGAACTTCTTTGAGAGATCCCTTCAAGAGCTGTTGCTTCCTGTCTCTTGGCTCTGGTGTGAGCCAGAGGCCAGCAAACAGGGAGATGAGGGAGAGGAGGACACAGAGGCTGACTGACAGGGTGGGAGAGATGTCGCATTTTCCCCATTACAGGTGTTAGCTCTCACCTTAGGTGCCTATAATTTGCTTCGGCCTCCTCCCAAGAAGCTTCCCTTGGATGCACTTTGTCTCAGGTGGAAGTCTTCGCCCACCTTTCACCCATGGCTTGTTTGAGAGAGTGTTTGTGCTCTTTCTGTTGATGGCAGCAGAGGAGTGGGGTGTGGGAAGAAATCTGGTTGCACCTGCCCCTTCTAAGATGTCTCTGGGCTATTTTCTGGGCCTGCTATTTTGCATCCAGGTCAGATTTAACCAAACAGTAATTCTTTCTAAATTCTTGCTACTCAAAGTGTGGGTCAAGAATTAGCAGCATTGGCATCACCTGGCAGCTGGTTAGGAATGGGGAGTCTCAGGGCCCACTCCCGACCAACTGAACCCGAATCTGCTTTTGAAGGAGCCCCGAGTGATTCATGTGCACATTAATGTCCGGGAAGTGCAATCTGCATAATCCACTGTCCTGGCTGCCTTTGGCCTTGAACAAACAGTGACCACCCAGTAAACTCACCCTCCTTGCACTCAAGACCGTATTACAGAGTTACATCTCCCACTTTGAAGTGAGGAGTGACTCTGGTTTGTGTTTGTCCAGCACTTCAGAGCGGCTATGCATACAGTGTTTCCCATGGGGCTGCTACTCTTAGGGATCTTTTTTTTTTTTTTTTCCAAATTGACAATAGCTTGCTGCCTCCCATGAATTTCTTCTAAGTGAACACATCTTTCTCGTCTTGGGAATGTCTGTTCCTGAGGGAGATTCATTGTCTCCTTGGGAAAGCAGAGTGCTGGCTTGCCATGACAGTGCCATTTACACTTCTGAGGTCTGGGGAGCAGATCCAATGGTGACGGGAAACAGGCATTCATTGAACACTGGTGATTTTCCAAGTTTTACATTTAGCAGAAGAGCTAAAGAAATCTTACATAAATGCCATTGTATAAACAATATAACCAAGTGATCACAGCCAACATCAGTCATTAGTCACATGAATATCGTGTACCCCAATATAAAGCAATGAGAAGAGCACTTCACCCCTGTGACACCCTTCTCCAAAATCAACAACCCTGATCTAATCATTAGAAAACATCAAAACAACTCAGAATAAGGGACTTTGTACAAAATAGCCAACCAGTCCTCTTCAAACGTGTCAAGATCATGAAAGACAAAGATGGAGAAACTTACAGATGGGAGGAAACTTAAGGAGACATGATGGCTAATTGCAGTGCAGGATCCTGGATGTACCCTGGAACCAAAAAGGACCTGGAAAAACTGGTGTAATTGATATCGAGTCTATAGTTAATAGTATTATGCCCAGGTTAATTTCTTAGTGATGATAAGTGTCATGATCGCTCCAGGTGTTAACATTACCTGCAGGTGAATGAGAGTATGCAGGAACCATCTGTGCTATCTTGGTAACTTGTCAATAAATCTAAAATTAGTTCAAAATTAAAATTTTTTTTAAAGATAGCAACCAAGAGCAGGACAGGTTGTAGTTGAGAATGGGGTGCAGAAGAGAGAGCCCAAAGTCTGCCTTGCCTGACTGACACCCCTCTTGGGTCTTTCACTCCCTCTACTCTATGATTCTTGACAGTTACATGTTGTATTTTTGAAAACTATTTTGCATACCACTCATTATTATATTTGATTTTTGCAACAACCACATGAAGTGGGTTACAGTCCCACTTTACAGATGAGGAAACTTAAGAGAAGTTAAATTGCTCAGGTCACTGGTCAAGATTCAAACCCTAACTGTCTGGCTCCCAAGCATGGGTGTGCCTGTCTTTGGGAAGATGTGTCCCCTCCTGAAAACATTGTCTCCACTGGGCTTCTGCCTTCCTTCCTCAGACCACAGAGGACATTCTTTAGGAAACTGGTCCCTTGCCCTCAGCCACCAGACCTCTCCCTGATATCTAGGTTCCGGGACCCCAAAATCAATGCACTAATTTGGGCTTTGCAGCTTTCAGGCTTTTCCAGCCGGAGCTTGGGCTCCAATCAAGAGGGAGGCAGCAGTAAAGAAAGTGGAAATCAGAACAAAGTCAAGTCCATGGCAAGTCAGCTGCTGGCCAAGTTTGAGGAGAGCTCTCGGAACCCCTCACTCCTGAAGCAGGTGAGTCCCATCAAATGATCACTGGACCTGCCTTCTTGGTGACCAGAACTGAGAAACCAGAAGAAATGTTCAGGTTGGTGATGGATTTCAGGTATACCAGCCAGGCCCAGCTGAGGCGAACCTCCTTCTAGATCATGAGTCAGCAGACTTTTCTAAAGGAGACCAGATAGCAAAAACTTTAAGCTTTGGGAGCCACTCAAAACTCTGCTAT
Organism: Rousettus aegyptiacus; assembly: GCF_014176215.1. Taxonomy (NCBI): domain Eukaryota; kingdom Metazoa; phylum Chordata; class Mammalia; order Chiroptera; family Pteropodidae; genus Rousettus; species Rousettus aegyptiacus. Next base: position 84,672,697 of record NW_023416308.1, read on the forward strand.
TGTAGCATGAAAGCAGCCATAGACAATACCTAAACAACGTGTGTGGCTGTATTCCAATAAAACTTTATTTATAAAAACAGGCAGCAAGACAGATTTGGCCCAAGGACCATAGTGTGTTGATGCCTGTTCTGCATTGGAGAAGAAATCCTTCCTTAATTTGGTTTCATTTTGCAACAATGATTTGGTTTGCAGCCATCTAGAAGATGGTACAGCTGGAGGGAGCTTTAGAGGTGCTAGATACCGGGGAGATCCCTAAGTCCATGGTGAGAAGTCTGTCCATACAAGGGGAAACTGAGTCAAAGGTCTTAGCTCCTTGTGGGCCTGCAGGAATGGGGACCAACCTCCCAAATGTCCTCATGGTGCCCCTCTCCTTATTCTCTTGGGTCAGGCTGGCAGGGCTGAGTGTCTGACCAGGGTCAGTGTGAGGCCGAAGGCAGCCAGAGCTGCGGTCAGCCAGCAGACTGAGCTGACTTCTCTTGGGCTCTGGCTCAGGGTCTGTGCTGCATGGTTCAGTTTGCTCCGCTGAATTCCTCTGGGATGCCACTGTCACATTACCTAAGCTTGGGACAGAGGGTTTTGTTTTTCTTTGGAGAACATCTGTCACATAACAGAATTAGGCTCTCCTCAGGAAGAGGACAGACTCTTGGTTTAGAGGTGATCATAGGCATCTTCCTGGTCTTGATGTGGACTATGGCCCTTGGGGACAAACTGACCTTCCCCAGAAAGCCAGGTTTTATTATAAAGGAGCCATTTTCCTGAGACTCATAACTGAATTTTTTCTCAATTGCCCCTTCTGGAGGCTTGGTCACTTGTGGGCCCCCAAGTGTTGCCAAAGTCTGCCTTGCGTCGGAAGGACTATAGCACCCTCATCCTCTAGTGAGCAGGAGGTTTTTCCATTTCCAGGAGGACTCAGGCCTGGCCGCCCGGACCTGGCATGGGCTGTGGCCGTGCCTGCCAGTGCCCCAGGTCTGAGCCAAAAGCAAGGCCTCCCTGGATTCACACATTGTCCCAGAGGAGGAGACTCCAGGACTTGCTGTCCACATGGACGGAGCGCCAGGGTTCAGGTTTCCTGGCAGAGCCCAGCTCACAGGGGCTCAGCTCAGTGCCCTCTCTCTGTACCTGCGAACTCTCCCTCCCTGCCTCTCTTCCTCTCCTCCCTCCAAGTATCTCAGCCTGACTCACCTTTTTCTTCATGTTTCCTGCTGCTGCTTTTTTGGACTCACCTTCCTCTCAGGAACGCCGTGTCTCGGGGATAGGTAAGCCTGTCTTGTGCTCATCTCCTGACCCTCCTGTTAACTTTCGCTGTCCCAAGCCGGAGGAGCCCACACCCACCCTGTCACCTCTGAAAAGGCAGGTAGGGCTCCTTCCAGTGGATGGGGTATTTGATACAGAGGGGTGGGCTCCAAGGCCTTCTGCATACCTCAGGGCTAACTATAGATTCTCTGGGAAGGCAGACACCACTTAAGTTCACTACCCTTGTAGGTATACAGCATCTCGAAATGCATGCCATCAGCCATCAGGGATATCAATTGACCAGCTGCTATGCTCTTGGTGTTTTATTTGCTTGGGGAAAAACAGGCCACACCACATGGTCTCTGGTCTATTTTGTCTGATGCCCCTAGAACACTTAGCTTTAGTGGCAGGCCGCTTAAATAGGCTGATGTCTAAATCGAATGAAAAAGTGGCAGTGATGGTAGAATGGGCTCAGGTGGCTGATTGGCTGCACGCATTAAAGGGGGAAGGCTGACATGTGGTTCGGATCTCTCCTGGTCCCCGAGCAGACGAGGACCTGCCTGGTGGACAGAGACACACACTGTGGCTTTCTGCAGCTAGCATCTTGGGTTTGGAATTTGAACAGGATCGCTGTTATTAACCACAGCATTCAAAGATATCTGATCAGCATGAGAAACGTTGTGTTGCTTCTGGGTGGTGGAGGTCGACCAAGGTCAGCGTAGATGTAAGGCAGTGATGCTATGTCTGCGTGTGTACGAATTACCTATGGAGTAATTTATTTTTTCAATTAAAAATAGATATTTAAAGAAAAAAAAACAAACAATGAAATCTGATGCCCACTTCAAGACCAATGAAATTAGCATCTCTGGAAGCCAGGCCCAGTCTCGAGTTATTTTTTAAGAGTTTCTCTTGGTGATCTCAGTGTGCGGTCAGGATTGATAACCAGGATTGTACTGGTTTTGCTTTGGTGGGTCTGGGGTAAAGCCCAAGACTGTCACTAAGGAAGATATCAGTAACCAATCTTACTCCAATAAATTTAATGAAAAAAGAAAATATTTTAAAAAATAAATAAAAGGAGGACGACAGCTGATTCTGATGCAGGTGGTAAAATGTCAACGCCTGAGGTTAGTTTGGAATCTTACTCCAGGTGGTCATTGGTCCTCTTGGGGGTTCCTCACGTTGGATTATTTAAAGGCCACAGTAGGGAAGGAAGCTTGATTTTCCTTCTCTCCCAGTTCTCCTCGGTGGTCACGACAGGGCATGTGCTTCGAGAGCTAAATCAAGTGTCCGCTGGTGGAGAGTGCCCAAGCCGGCCCTGGAGAGCCAGAGCCAAGTCCGACCTGCAGGTGGGGGGGCCAGAAAACCGCACTGCCCTGCCTCCTGCCTGCCAGGGAGCGCTGGCCCTTTCTGGGGTGCTACGGCGGCTGCAGCTAGTGGAGGAGAAGATTCTCCAGGTGAAAGCCTCGCCCTTTGCCCTGCCCGAGCCCGAGTCTGGGGTGCCTTCCATTGCCCCTCTCCCTCCACTGGCCCGGGGCGGGTTCCTTGTCTTGCTGTTCACACCCTGTCTCCCATCCAGTCCCATGTGTGGTGAGACAATGAGACAAGCCTGCCGACTGCCTCCCGCCTCTCTCGCGGAGGTAGCCATCCCAGTCTCTGTCACTATCTCTTTTTTTCTTTCTCCTTTCTCACTTTGACTGCAGAAGAGGGCTCAGAACTTGGCCAACAGGGAATTTCACAAAAAGAACATTAAGGAGAAGGCGGCTCACCTTGCCTCCATGTTTGGACATGGGGACTTCCCGCAGGTAAACGGGGCTTTCCGACCCCCCAGGGACCCAGACATCGAAATTCCAGGGAGGCAGCTGCAAGTCCATCTCTGGAGCTTCATTTCTTCCTTCCACCTGCTTTTACGGCATGAGGCACAATTCATTGTTCAAGCCACTGAAGAATTCAAGCTAGCGTCTAAAACTCAAAGAGAACATTCCAAATAGGTAGATAAATCAGGACAAAGGGAAAACCAAGGCGGAAAAGTAGGCTCAGATCAAAGGAAAAATCACTGAACAGAAACGCATGCTGTTAGATGCCAGATAGGTTCTGAGCAGGATCTCAGCTTAAGGGTCGATACAAAGAGAGAAAGCTGGTCGGTTGCAAGAATCACACTACAGTGCCTTTAAGGTGAAAGCAAAACAATTGCTCGTGACATTTTGGGGCACAATGGAGACATCTCCCCGTGGCCTGATCAGAGAGACACTGATGAGGAAGTCAACCACGTGCCATAATCTGTGCTCTGCTTGCCCAAAAGGCAGCATCGAGCCAAGAAAAATGGCTTTCCCTTAGCATACGAAGCACAACCCCCTCCAAGGCAGGTACTTACTTACTTAGAAACTTGTAGAGTATGTGCTTCCAAGGAGGTGAAAGAATTGATATGAGGTCCCGTGCTGCTCGTATGTGTCAGGTGCTCCCTGCCTGCAGCAAGCCTGGCCTCTGGAACATACTTCTGCTTCTTTCACTTGGTCTCCTCCGGACCTGTGTCCTCTGCTACTCAGCAGAGTCATTCACATGGGGAGAGTAATTTGCATTTATTTAGTTCGTGAGGTGCCGCGAAGCTGGCACAGTTGTCTGCGGCTACAGAGGCCCCAGTTGGGGCCATCTGCTTGCCCTAAAGTAGCCCAGGATTCTTCTTTCCTAAGCTTGCAGCTGCCGCTTCATACCAAGCTCCGGAGTGAGCACTTCGAGAGTTAGTGCTGGTGTCTGTGGCCGACATGAGAACAGCATGGTTTTGCTCCAGCTGTTTTGGAATGACAAGGGAGTTAGAATAGTTGTAACTATTCCAATAGTTGTAACTATAGCAGAAATTGTAACCAGGACCCAGACAGTCCTGCCCAGCTCCAAAGTCAGAGGCTACTATTTTGTCCTGAGACACAGGCCTGGACGTCTTTCGCCTCCTTGAATACGTAGGCATGGGGCTGCATCACCAAGGCGACCATCACTGTGCCTTTCCCCAGGGATAATCATAGTTTCCTGTTTCTGTTCTGTGCAGAATAAACTACTCTCTAAAGGCCTGTCTCATACTCATCCTCCGCCTTCTCCCTCCTGCCTTCCATCTCCTGATCCAGCTGCCACTTCCTCTCCATCAACTGTCGACTCTATTTCTCCTGCCAGAAAGGTAGTTGTTCTAAACGATTAGTTTCCCCCACTCCCTGCATGCTCTGAGGTGTCCTGCTCTGCTCGACCTGCACAGGCACATCTGGAGCTTGGCTTGGCTAAGATGAAAATGTGTAAGATACTTCACAGCAGTCCTGCATTTGGTTTTGTTTTTGCGTTGGAGCCAGCAACATACTGGAACAGGCAGCACACGAAAACTCACCTAACGGTGCTCGCTCATCCAGCAAGCATTAGTGGGGCACCTGTCATGTGCCAGTCATCATGCCAGATGCAGAGGAAACAGAGAGGAGGGTGGTACAGTTCCCTTACTGAAGTTTGGATGGCAAGCAGCATATTAGAAATAATTTTTTACCAGATGAAATTGCCAACATTTGGCTGTAAGGTCAGAATGCTGGTATGACTTGAGTTTGGAAATAAAAGTATTTATGGCGGTACAGAGATGAGTGTGAAAGTGAGCCCACTCTTTTCACGTTACTGAATTTCATTCCATCCTCTTATAAAGAGCCACTGAAGGATCTGCACTGTGTTCTAGAAGAATGACTCAACAGTGCAGAGGTTGGCTCCAAGGAAGGAAGGAAGTGTGGAGCTAACTGTGGTTAAGTTGATAAGAAAATGTACCATGAGCAATTATTAAATTTGGGTTCTGGGGCACTTTTTATGTTTTCCACTTGCCCTTCTACTACCTAATATGCTGGGAACACCATCAGGTGGGAGAAGGGCAGCCTCCAGAGAAGCTTGGCCTTTGGAACTGATGAGCCTAAAAACCGATGTGAAGGCCACTTCTTTAGCTGTTGCTCAGGGAAGTAGGTTTGGCATCTCTTCTCCACAGACAGCCTCCTCTGAACACATCCAAGCTGTTTAGCTCCCACCTAGGCTCAGTGGGTGGTGCTGAATATTCTCCTACCAGAGTTGCATTAGTAAAAAAATTAGGAGTTGCTTCTTGGTATGTATCTGGAAGACCCCACCCCATCAATCTGCCCCCTGTCACTCTCTCACACACCTCACTCACACACTCTCTCTCTCTGTCTCTCTGTCTCTCTCTCTCTCTTTCTCTGTGTGTGTTGGGGGTGGGGGCGGGGGAAGAAGGGTGCAAGTAAGAGCCCCAAGAAAGGAGCAAGGTTTTTCTTATCCCGTGTCCCAAGCCAACCTTGGCCGTCAGCTGACGGTGTAATTGGGATATTTTAGTAGCTTCTGCCCTGTTGTGCCATTCACAGTGTGTCTGGGAATGATCCAAGAGCTCTTAGAAAGGGTCATTCTGGGATATATGGCAGGTCAGTTACTCTCTCTGTGCCTTAGTTTCTCCATTTGTAAAAAGGACCCAGTTTGCACTTAACACCCACAGACCCCTCCAGATCTTACTGTGAAGCTACTGCAGGCAGTTAGGGATGGAGGGAAAGTTTCTTGGAGATGATATTCCCAGTGTTACTACCCCACCCCTTACCCAGCTCCACCATTGATCAAACACTGGACTTTGCACATGCAGAATCTGGCAGAGGGATGTTCTCCTCTGAGAACTGGCTGCCTCCTAAATTAGGTGGCAATCCAGTGACAAGCTACTTCATTCAGTCTTGGTGGAGCTCAGAGAGCCTCCCTCCTGGAAAGAGCCTGGGATGTAATGCTTCTTCCCAACAGATTATGGGCTGCTCTCATTGCCCAGTGACCCAAGTTTGCCTCAATTCAGGGAAGCCAGAGGAAGGAAAATGCACTTGGAAGTTGATGCTTAGTCCTTGACAACCTCCTGGCAGGCAGCATGTCTCTGTTCCTGCCCTAGAGCCCCACCCTGCAAGTCTGAAGATCCAGGGATAATCACTTCCTTGTGGGAGCAGGCTTGGCCAAACTTACCATGAGGAGCATATGTTATTCTCAGAGACACAAACTTGGGTCACTGATTCTGCCTTCAGACTACACTTGCCCACCCTCTCAGATTGGCATTCTGCCTTAACATTCAGAATGATTCTGCTGGGTTGAGTATTTGCTTGCTTGTTTGTTTGTTTGTTTTTGGCCTGAACAGTTAGTTATAGGGAGTCCGAGGCCCTCTTGTTTAGGGCCCAGATCCTTTCCCCAGAGTCTTGTCTTTGAAGACCTTAGACTCTGAAATTACATCCAGTCTTATGTCCTCAGCACCATTTGGCTCATCCATCCCATCAAACAAGCCCGCCTGTAGCAGTATCAGCCCTCTACTGTCCACGTTAACTTATTTCTTCAAGAAGGGAGCCCACTGCTCATTTGGCCTCTGCCATGGCTGCTAGCCATTTGCCAAGGCTGGTGAGCTCTCACAAGAACAAAGTGGCGGCCGAGTGTTTGCACAGCTGAGCATGAGGGATGGCCTCACTGGGCTAAGGCTGTGGTTTAGTCCTCCTGGGTCAGAAGAGCTATGTGCATTGCAAAAGGAGCTTTCTCTCCACTTGGGGATGTTTGTTTTAAAACTGGATTTGCAGCATTTACTCTGGAGACCTGCATATTAGAGGGAAGCCGGACAGTCTTGGCTGACCGATCTGCCTTTGTTTCTTCTGATACAGGGTAGATCTCAAGGCTGCCTCCAACCTCATTGTCCTTTTCTCTGTCCCAGAGATAGAGCCAGGCAGATTTTTGGATGTCTCCTGCGTGTATCCTAGCATAAGGAGCTTTATGGTGGTATGTCTCAGGGAGGCAAATTGCTACAGGGAGGAGGTTATGGGCTTGGAGTCGCACTTGGGGTCAGAGCACCAATTACTGTGTGACCTTAGACAAATTAGTGGACCTCTTAGCACCTTAGCTTCCTAATCTATAAAATGAAGATGACAGCAGCTACTCCTGAGGGTGATTAGAATAATACAATGTCAGTCTATGTCAAAAAACAAACAAACAAACAAAAAACCTGTCGGAAGTACCCAGTAAGTGTGCTATTTCCAAAGAGGAGGAGAATTCTAGAAGAAAGCTCATTTACCCAAAATGCAGATTGATTCTTATCTTCCTAAATGCAAAGAAGTCACCATCAGGTTCCTATTTCCATCCGAGCCACTCAGGAACAGTGAGGCCTCAGGTGAGTTAGAGTCTGCCTGAACCTCAGCTGCCCCAGCTGTGAAGGGGGACTCTTAGACCCACCTTGCCAGGCCATGAGGGTTAAATGCATATGATCAGCACAGTGACTAGCACCAGGGGATGAAGCCACAGATATGAGGGACAGTAACAGCCCCAAAGCCCTACTTACATCTCATCTCTGAGCAGGTAATATTCAGACCCCTTCAGATGAAGAGATTTCAATCCTATTCCTTTCTTTCCCTTACCTTGGCCATATGGCTGAGGACTCAGGTCCACCAGCCTAGCCTCTGATGTTTCTCATGCACGAACTCCTCAGTGAGGAATGTCCTTGCCCAGGCACCCAGGGTGGCCCAGGAGATGTCCTCTAGCCCTACCTGTGGAAACCTCCTCCTCTGGTGAGCCCCGAGCCCCTGAAAGCTCCACTCTCACCCCTTCCTGACCCATATGGGCTTCAGGATGCTCACAGCAGGCCAGGTGGCCAAGCTCTGTGGAGGAGCATGGTCCGAACGCAAGGTATTCTTCGCTGAGTTCCAGGCCCAAGGTGGGAACTTGCCATTGTTTGGACACAAAAGGGCCCAGAAGCCTGCTTCCTTGTTCATTCAGAGCATCTGTCCTGTGCCAGGAGTGATGAAGACAGTGTCATTACATCGGGGAATGCAAACCAAAGGGGAGATGGGCCAGCTCGAAGCAGAGCGAGAAAGGCCCCAACATCCAGGCAGGCGCCATCATATTCCAGGCTGGGAATGACGGGATTGCCTCAGGAATGCCTCTTTGTGGAGGTCCAGCCATCCTCTGCAGCCTTTGGTGATGGTGCTTGTGAGAACAGTTATGTCACCATGTTAGAATCTGGGTTTACTCAGGGGAAAGAAGCCAGTGCTCTCATCCTGGGTGGGCCAGATATTCTTAGTCAGGTAGAGGAGGGAACCCAGGCAAGTGGGAGCTCCCCCAGTGAAGGCCATCTGAGAGGGGAGAGAAGAAGTCCCAGAATGTGGAAATGTGGAGCTGTACTGGTGACAGTGCTTTGGACTCATCAACTGCCAACTGTTCTTGGGAGCCCAGTGCCATCGGAGAAGCAGCCCAGATTCTTTACGGACTCTTTGGCAGCTCTGCAAGGATGTTGTTAAAAACCTCCAGGTCTTACTCTGAGGTCAATATCAGGCCAAGTTTTCTAGAACTTTCTCCACAAGTTGAGCATCTCTTTCTCAGCATCCTGAGAGCCTGATAATTTCCTGGTTAACTAGAGCAGTGCTACTTAAAGTGTGGTCCACAGGCAGGTACTGGTCTGTGACCCAATGAGCACAGCAGGTAAGTAAGAGTAAGCATTGGACACATGTAAAGCAATGTGACATTGCTGCACATCCAAGAATGTGATTGTATTTCCAGTATTTCATTTCTATTGTGTTCAAAAGTATCAGGCCGCAAGAGATTAGAGACTAAAAAAAAAAGAAAAAAAACTAGTCATTCACCATTGATAGGACGAGAAGCACTGAGCTAGCACAAGGCCAGCTGCTCATGTCCTCACCCTCATGGAGCCAATAAGGCATCCTGCTGTCAGGAAACAGAAAAGAAGGCATGATCCCTAATCTAATGTTCGCCTTCACACGGGTCTTTGGGTGAAGACCTTGAGATAAATTCTCTATCATCTGGTCTCCTTGTGACCTCTCCAGAAAGTACCTATCCACTTCTTGGTATTGGCTATTAGTGATTCCGGGATGGTTTCCATCAAGTTGGGACACGTATGTAGAAGACTCTGCTAATTTCCTTCAGGAAGCTTACATTCTATTCTTAAAGCCGCTGTCACAGAGCGGGGATGTGGATTTAACTGGGAGAAAGGAGCCTTTTTGGCCCATAATAAAAAACCAGTGCCTTCGCCCTTCATTTCCTGGCCAGGTGAATGGACAGGGTCCTGTGCTGGTAGAACAACGGAGCAGGCTCGAGACCACACCGACGAGTTCTGGCAACACCCATAGCAGCCACATAGCCCTCTACGTGCTTCCGTAATTGCTCCCCGAGTCAGGCTTACACGGAAGCTCAGCGGCACAAGTGCTTATTAGCTAAGTGGTTAATAAGGTCTTACTGGGGACTTGTATTTAAAGCCCGAGAAAGCACAGTGTCAACCTCTGCTAACTCAGGGGAGGCGATAATTGCACATGGGTATCACAGCATCACCATGGCGCCTTTCTGGAGAAGCACCATGGAGCCAGTCCACACGCTAGGCCAGAGGAGATGGCCACACAAGGGCACTCTGGGGAAAGAGGTACATCTGACCTATCTTCTTTATTTTGAGATAAACCCAGGAAGTACTCAGTATTCTGCAGCCTCTACCTGAGGGGCCTGTGTCAGGGGATGGGACACCAGGCAAACTGTGGCATATTGTCCAGAACCAAGGCACTTGAACATTTCTTGAAAACAGGAACCAAGCTCCTTGGCATTTGTGAAATCTGGAACATGACGGAGAGTGTGCGCAGAAGCAGAATCCGAATCCCTCTCAGACTGGGCCAGCTTGGGGGATGGGCTGGGGGCAGGGGAGTAACTAGTCTGGCTGGGAAGGAGCAAGCTCTGTGAAGTCTGAAGAGGCCCCATCTGTCTGAGTGGTAGGACCAGACACTCCCCCAGCAGGCCTACAGCCACATTCTCTACAATCCCTCAGAGCCACACATGTGGTCTGGAGAGACAGATCCAAAGTTGCTGTTAGGCTGGGGCTATCTTCATGAGAAAGAGAGGGGGTGTCTCAGGGTCTTGTCATGCTCCCCAGGCTGTTCGGCATCCCCTACCTGTTCGTTCTCTTGTGGTGCCTGTGCTCTTGCTGGAATCTGATGAGGTAGTCTCAGTATCTGAGGCTGGGCATCGCTGCCAGGCGTTGGGAAGCTGTGGGAGCCTGCTGCCGTTTGCTTTGCTGTTCCCTGAACCTCTTGCCGTATGCTTGAGGCTTTCTGTTCTGGGATTAGATGTGGCCTCCCAAAAGCAGTCTTGGGTGTAGATTGAGGGCCCTGTTATTGGTCCTTGCGAAGGCCATCTGCCTGTTCCTGAGGCCCTTCCGCCTCCGTCACAGCTCTGGCCACGTCTCCCAGAAGCTGGACTCGGAGGCTAGGGAGCGTCCGGAGCCGCCCTCCCTCCAGGGTCATGTACCGAATCTCATACTGTGCGGGTTTGTATCTCTGCAGAGGAGACTGCAGCGTTCCCGGGGTGGCCTTTCAGACCTGGTGGGGAAAAGGGGAGCAGGCTGGTTTTTCTGGGGGATGTGTGTGTGGTTGTGCCATGTCTGCTTGGGCTGCCACATCCCACCCCTTCCCCAGTTCCTTGACATGTCGTGGGGCGTCCAGGCACTCACAGGCAGGCATGGGCCATCATGCTCTCAGGAGGCCAGGCACCCACAGCCCATCAGGCAGTGGTTCCTGGGTCCCACATAAAACCACTGTCCTGCCTCTGGGCTGGCCGTGCCCATCACCTGCTCTGGAACCTTGTGGGCACTGCCACCTGCAGACTTCAGTGGAGCTCCCCATCCTGATCCACTGTGGGCCAGATTCACGTCTAGTCTAGTCATTACTTTTGCTGGCAGGGTGGTCAGTGGTCCTGGCCTGGAGGGACTCAGAAACCATCATCGCTCCCTAGGGACACGGTTACTGCAGGGCAGGCTGGGCCTGCTGGATTCAGAGGAAGAAGGGAGGGAAGAGTCTAGCTCATCTTGGCCCAAACCCTGCTAAGTGCCAGGGACTTTGACATATGTTTCCTTACTTGGCTCTTAACCACACGTCCATGAGTCAGGCATGATTATCCCCATTTTACTAAATGAGAAAACCGAGCATAGCAGTGGAGAGCTTTGTGCCTGGGCTCAGAACCAGCTGGTGGTGGAGCAGGGTCTTCACCGTCGAGGTCCTTGGGGGCTCACTAAGCAGCAGGTCACTGCCCGCCAAGGGGAGAGTCTCTGTGGGAGGGCGGCTGCTGTTCAGTTGTCTGTGACGTCTTGGTCCCTTAGCTCTTTGTCTACTTTGCTCAGCCTTTGCGCCTCACCAGCTTTTGGAGGCTCCAGTCATACCGGTGCAGACACTCCTTTATGGTGGTGACCAAGCTAAACAGCACAAGATTTCCCAGCCACTGATTAAAAAAAAAAAAAAAAAAAAAAGGCCATGTGAAGGTGCCTGGGTGGGGGTCAGGAGACCAGAGTAGAGTCCTGAATCTAGTGTCTATTTGCTAAGTGGCCTTGGATAGATCCTTCTTCTCTCTGGATTCATTCACCCTGTCTGTGCACTGAGAAACTCAATTGACTCCCGAAGGCCTTGCACCCCCAGTGAATGTAGTTCTCTTAGTCACCTGGATCACACAGGGCCACAGGGGTTCATTTCTGTCCTTCACTCCAATCCCAGAGTGCCTGCTGCTTGCCGCTGGCTGGTTTTACCCCTCCCTGGATGTGTGGTGCTGTTTGCATGTGGGCGTGGAGCCCCCTCCCACATCCAGCTTGTTCATGTTAACTGGCCTTATCTTTGTCTCTGTCTCCTCTACCTCTGCTCTTGGGTAGCTGACAGTAGGGAAAGTATCCAGTGGGATAGGGGCTGCCGCTGAAGTCCTGGTCAATCTGTACATGAATGATCACAGACCTAAGGCCCAGGCCACCTCGCCAGACCTGGTAAGGCACGCACCCCTCAGCCTTTGCCCACAGACACGGGCTCTGGCCCTCCCAAGGCGCCCTTTCTCCTGGACATGAGGGGCTGAGAATGGGCTGGATCAGAGTAGAGTGAGGGGGAGGCAAACCCCTCTCAGCTTTCTTGGGGGTCGTTTCACAAGGCAAATCATTCTCCCACCTGTCTGGGACTCTGGAGCACTCGGTGAAAACACCAGGCGAGGCCGTCTACATGGTCAGACATCCTTGACTGTCAATGTTTAGTGTCCAAAATAAGTAGCCATTTTGCATTGAATTGAGAATTCAGTAATGGAGAAACACCCCTTTCCTTTAAATTCCCCCCTGCTCCAAGTGAGGCCGCTCATTGCAGTCACCAGCAATGTGAGTTGACAATTCCTTTGGCTTCTCTTCGGCACATACCCTGGAATCACCCAGGTGCACCCCTGCCCTGGCCCATCCCCACCCCCCCCCCCTCCATGCATTTAGGAATTTGGCCACTTGGTGATGTGTAAGACATAGCCTCTCCCTTTTCTACAATTCTCTTGAACAATTTTGATGCCACTACCTTTCCTTGCCTGACCTGAGTTACTGCAGCTGGACAAGGATGTGTAAAACATTCTTTTAGTGACTTCATTTCAGACCCAGGCAATACGTAACCCCAGGGACAGAGTTTTGGAAACAGTATCGCCAGGTAGGCATGTTTGTGACGGATGCCCACTCTGTTAGATCAGGAGACATCACTCCTACGCCCGAACCAGAGCAGCCAGCCTAGGGGACAGCTCCCTCCTTGCCCATCCGGCGGCCAGCCTGCCCGCCTGGGTGTACAGCTAACAGCTGTACCTGCTCTTCCGGGGCCTGTGTTGGGAGTGCATCTTGCCATGCTCACTTTTTGCTGAAGTGCCCGAAGTAACATGAGCAGCAAACAGGAGCCTGCAAGGTTCCTATGATTCAGGTCAGAATTTCTAAAAGCCTAGGCCTCGCACTTCAAGACTTGGCATCAGCCCTAACCCTGCTCTTCTCTCCCGATGCCCTGTGCCCCACAGGAAACTATTCGGAAGGTGTTTCCCCTAAACGTGGGCGGCAGTGACACCTGTTACTTCTGTAAGAAGCGTGTGTACGTGATGGAGCGGCTGAGCGCAGAGGGCCACTTCTTCCATCGAGAGTGTTTCCGCTGCAGCGTCTGCGCCACCACCTTGCGCCTGGCCGCCTACGCCTTCGATGGCGATGAAGGTAACTCTCTTCCCTCAGGGGCAGCACTGTTCTCTGGCCTGGGCTCTGTCCCTCTGGAGGCTCTGGGGAGCCCAACACTTCTCAGAGAGTAGAGGGCATCAGGAAAGCTATTCAGGGAGCTGGGAATTCCTCAAGAGAGAGGCTGTCTGTGGTGGGCAGGGACTTCCAGGGGAAGAGGAAGCTGCCCATGCTGCATGTATGGCAGTGGAGAGCACCTACTATGTGCCAAGAGCTTTGCGTACATTTTCTCACTCAGTCTCACTGCCTTCCATTGCCCCTGAGTAGTTGAGAAACACATGCTCAGCACCATACTGCTCATGTGATAAGGGTTGAATAAATGATGGTTTATAAGTGTTATTATTCACAAAGTCTGTATTATAAAAATAACCATAATAGTAACATCTGTTCCAATAAGTGGCCTATCAGAGGCCATCGATGAGGGAATTGCACTCATTGAATTGAGTGATTATTGCCTGTCTAATTTTCAGCACTCAGTATTTGCACTGCCCAGTACAATGAGAGGCAGGCAGTACAGCACAGTGCTTATGATTTCATACCCTCAAACTAAACTGCCAGGTTCAAATCCAGACTGTACCATTTACTAGTCATAGGGCTTGTTCCCTAACCTCCTTGTCCCTCGATTACTTCATCCATAAATGAGGATCACAGTACTTAGCTCATAAGGTGGTTGTGAGGGTGGATAAGTTAACTTACAGGGAGCATTTAGAATAGTACCTGATATTTTGAGTCCTACCTAAGTTTTTCCTGTTGTTATTCCCATCACCTGTAACTGTCGTAACTTTGAACAAAGAAGACTTTTCTGGAAGGTACCCGGTTATCCTGGGCAGTGGCCAGTGGCCCAATGTGTATCTCTCCTGGGCTTTATTTCCCCATCACTACTGCCATCTGTTCTGAGCCTTTCCCATCACCAGGGGTCCCAGAAAGAAGGAGGAGCTAGAGATGATGTCACTGCTCAGAGCTGTCCGTTTTGTTGCCTGGCAACTGCCCTTGGGAAGAGACAGGCTCGCTCTGGTTCGGGGATTATCTAAGAGTTTCAGCCTCATCCATGGGAGCCCCCCATTGCTGCAGCCTCCCTCTGAGGTAGCAAAGGGTCTTGCACCTCATCTCAGTGATACTTCCTTAAGGCAGATGATAGAAACTTTCCCAAGTGTGAGCTGTCCTGGGCTTGCTCCATTAATGGCATTTTCTGACCGAAACAATGGTGGGCATTTGGCTGATGAATGCTGTGGCTCTGGCTTATGGGAGAAAAATCTTTGTGAGTGTGTGTTTCTTTTTACAGGCAAGTTTTTCTGCAAGCCTCATTTCATTCACTGTAAAACCAATACTCAGCAACGAAAGAGACGGGCGGAGTTGAAGCAACAAAGAGAGGTACGTTTGGTCTTGAAAGGGCTGGGGAAACAGAAGGCCCCTAGATAGAAGGTTTTCAAAGGCTCCTCTACGTTAGGCCATCATTTCTGGCCCTAGAGGGACTGAGATTCATAGACGAAGAGGAGGGCTCTACTCCCTGGTGTGAAGGGTCCCTTTGCCTCTGTCTGTTCAGCTCTCTTCTGGGGTGTGTCCCACCAGATGCCGGCTCCCAGGTGAGTGGTTGTGCTGGCCTCTCATGAGAAGCATAATAGAGCTTTCCTATGTACCAGGGATGGGACAATATGCTTAGCCATGCAGAAGTTACGGGTCATCCCCTGTGGTCCCTATGTCATGTCTTCTTCCCCTCTGCCTCCTTTATAACCACTGGCTGACATTTTCAGGGGTGCCTGGTATTGGACCCAACCTTTGCTGTGGTTTCTAAGTCTTTTCCCCAGGTTCTTGGATGTCATCAAAGTGACCAGCCTGCTGGAAGTATGGACAACTTGTTACAGCGCCCCCCCCCCCCCGGCAGCTCTTAGCTTCTACAGCTTGATTAATCACTGCCAGCAAAGACCCACGACTCACAGCTTTTTCTGATTACACATTAATATAAGCTTAATGTAGAAAAGTGGGTAAATAAATGAAAGTATATAAAGAAAGTTAAATCACCCGTCATCACTCATTCTGAGTAAACCATGATTAATTTTGTAATACTTCCTTCCAGACTTCTTTTTGTATGTGAATATATTTTAATCTAGTTGCAATCCTGTCGCCACAACTTTATATTCCTTTTTGTCCCCACTAACACTGTATCAAGAACAGTTTCCCATGACATTAAAAATTCTTTGGGGGCTTGATTTTTGATGCCTATAAAAACTGGTCGAGAATTTAACAAGTCCCATGTTGGACCTTTAGATTGCTTAATGTTTTGCCTTATATTTTTACCGTGAACATCTTCGTACCCACATCCTTATCCACATGTCGAATTATGCACTTAGAATATGTCATTGGAAATGGGATTTCTGAGTCGAAGGACATGCGTTTTGAAGGCTGGTGAATTTGCCCACTTCCCGGTGCATATTCACTTTCCTCCTCAGTAGTGAAGGGTGCGCTGTGATTATTGGTGGGGGAGGGGGGGGAAGTACTGGGTCTGCCAAGCTCTATTTTTATTGTCTCTCTTTGTCTTTTCTACAAGGGGTCCACTGTGAGAATCATAAACTAAATACTCTCCCTTTGATCTTTCTCAGGAGGAGGGAATGTGGAAGGAGCAGGAAGCCCCTCTGCGGCGGGACCTGCCCACAGAAAGCTCTTGCGCAGCCGCTGTCATTGGCCCGCCCGCAGGCAGCCCCCCAGGTATCACCACTTCCTCCTTTAGGAAGGCGCTAAGCTGGCCGCTCAGGCACCTGCTTAACTGGATTCGGGGACTCCTGCGCGCAGCCGGCCTGCATTTCAGGGACAATGCTCACAACTACTGCTACACGTACGAGCTCCTGAGCCTTGGGCTGCCCCTCCTGTGGGTGTTCTCCGAGGTTCTGGCTTCCATGTACCTGGAGTCCCAGGAGTCCCTCGAGAGCATCCGCGACTGGGTGCTCACGTTCATGCCGGCCAAGCGCCACTGAAGGGCAGCCGCCCCGAGGGCCTTCACATTTCCAGCGTAGATGGCGGTGTGTTTGTAGTTAGCTAAGGCCCTGGCCAGGAAGCCCAGTGTACCTTAAGCCACAAGCCAAAGAGTTTCACGTTGGCCACCTGTGCTGGACTTGCAAGGTGAACACCTGCTCACTATGCTAGGGCCAGCACGATATGAAGGATTTTTTTTATAGAGATTTGTACTTCTTTTATACCAAAGTGAGCCGTATTTCTAGGTTTACATTTCAATTTTTAACTTTTAATAAGCCAAAAGAAAGCATTTTTTACTATGTGTGTCAGGTTTTCTGTACATGGGTTTGAAATTTATACTGGTATTACAAACCCCTCCCATACTGCAGCCAATTGTAATAGTCATTGCCTGCAACATTAATGATTTGGGCTTTTACCTAAATAAGTGCCTTTCGATCTACAGACCTGGCTGCCATTTGTCAAGAGGGGGCAATTTTTTTGCAGCACAAAAGTATAATTATTTTATAAGGAAAGAGTAGAAGGACAGTCTAAAGAAACATACAAAAGCATGTGGCAGTGTGTAGTTGGCTGTTAAATTTCCTCCCAGAGGAAGATTTTTTTGCTCCCTTGTTTCTATGTAAAATAATAGATTAAATTTCCCCCCAAATAATAGCCAGATGACATAGAACCATGGGGTTTGGAGCAGATTCCTACAAACATGCATTTTCCCTTCCCACTAATGAGCACTGCGGCAGAAGTCCACTGGCACCTAACCGTGCAGAGCTCTGTCAAGCTGATGCAATGCCTGCCGAAGAGGCACTATGTCAGCTGCTGGCTCCCTATCTGGTCCCCAGCCCCAGCTGCAGTCTGACCCAAGGCCACTCAGGGTCCATAATGGAGAGGCTGAGGGAAGAATTTGCTCTCTCACACCAGGTCCTTTGGGACAAAGGGTGTGTGTTAGCGCCTCAGAGTGGTATTTATGGGAAGCGTGGCCTGCCCAGTGAGTGCTGCTCACAGACCTCCTGACTGTTCAACCGGCTGGCCACCATGCATATTTGGTCAAAACAGTCATAAAACATTTATTTTCACACTGTCCTAGCAAAGGAATGTGTCTGACCTCCAGGAGTAATCTCCCCTTTGTCTTGATTGGCAGAGGAGGCTGGAGTGGAAGCTATTTATTGACTGATGCAAATATGCCCTATTAAGGACAAAAACAGGCATTGAGCCTACCTGCAATCTTTACTCTGGGCATCTGGAAGAGGCCTAAACTCCTTGCCCACTCTCCACCCTCCCCGCACTGCCCCTCCCCGCCTTCACCCACTACACTCTGCCTGGACATGCACACTGTTGGGTCTGGTTGAAAATGGAGAGGCTGATATGAAAAAGGCCTTCTGCCATGTTCAATGTATCTAGAGTTGCCTTCTGCCATGTTCAATGTATCTAGAGTTGCCGGGCTGAAGACAGCTCCATGCACTTGTTACTCTGGAGATTTCTTCTAGATTAAGTAGGATGGAACCTGGTGTGGGTTTGGAGCAGAGCTCTTGAGGGCTTTGAAGTGACAAGTTTCTATAGGATGGAAAGAAGGGGGAAGGCATTTCTACAAACAATTCCCTGAACTCCTGGGGTAAAACAGGGCATGGCTGTGGCGAAGTCCATGGGAAATGGCACCCCTATCCTTATTGGATCTGTTCTCAGTCTGATGACTTGCATTGTGTTTTTACAAAATTTTGCTGGGATTTTAATGTTCACCATGGTGGGATTAGCCTTTGATTCATCTTATATTTGATTCCCAAAAGTAAATTCCCCAATGTGAGCACAAGCAGAGCCACGTCATTTTTATTATTATCAGCTCAGGGCAGGACGAGATGCTCTGTGGAATGCTCCATAAAAAGCCAGAGTTAGAATTTCTGAGAATGTCATTTATGGCCATAAAGAGACTGTTTTGAATTACTCTGATGAGACAGGGTGTGCCCGTCAGAAGCCTGAGATGTCTGTATGTTCTGAGACTTTGAACCTTCCTGGTGGGCGGCACCAAGCACCCTGTGTTTCCCAGGGGTGTGGAGACTTCCAGGCCTCCACAACATATTCTAAAGTGAATATGAGACACTAGAGTAAAATTGGGGCAGAGAGAAAATTGGGGGGCAAGGGGTCCTGAGGGAGCTCTCGAGAGCGGTAGAGTGTTGGCGTGTGCAGACCACACGTACTCACTTCTGTGGCCAGGTAGCGGTCACTACCAGAAAGGTTCATCTGTCCTAAGCAAGCAGTGACTTGTTTGGGGAAGTTTCCCCATTTTTAATGGATGCCTTATTTTCAACTCCCGTGTCTTCTCTTGTCAATCGTTTTTCTTTTTTCCTCCAAACTAAATTCTCTTTTCTCTCTCTTTCCAACCTTACACTGTGGCCGTCAGTTCATTTCAGCCTTCCAGTGCTACACCCACTCCTTGGCTGACGCACTTCTGCTCTGAGGTGACTGGTTTTCTTGCCGATTTTCAGAGTGGGACTAACCCCTAAGCCGCTTTCCGCACCCATCCGTGGTACCGTTTGTGCTAACTGCGCGCGTCTTGCATACTAATGGATTCATTTGGTGGCGGCGTTGTCGGAGAACTGTGTGGGGTGGTGTTCAGCTTGAAAGCTGTTTCCGATCCCCCTGAGCCGGCAGCCCAGTCGACGCCAGGTGCATGCTCCGCCTGCCCTCCGTTCCCTGTGGCCTGCGCGCATGCTTTTCTAGTTGCACTGACAGGAGCCGCTTACCTTCCTGGGAGGGTTAACCTTGACTGAGACAGTACCATAGAGAGGGCTCCGGTCGCCTTGGAAAAGAACTCCTTTGTCTAGCAGCCCCTGAAAAAGCACATGCGTACAAGCATCTTCTTAAATTGGTTCTAATATAAAGATTATTATTAACGTCATTAATCAAAATCATAAGTGATGATTTTTGGAGGGATTTAAAAAAAAAATACTCCCTAGCTTCATCACCAGCTTGACCCATGCTCTGTATTTTAAACACATCATCACAACTTTCCTCGCAATTCTTTCTCTACTGCAGCCTACATTATAGATCCACGGATCTTGCAGTGGCTCTTCTTATCTCTCTTGGCTCATAAAGCCCCAGATGATGAAGAAGCTTCAACTAGAGCAATCATCATCATGGGCCAGGGATGGCTTTGAGAAACCACTCAGTTCAACTCCAGTCCTGAAGCGGCCAGTTTCATGGCCCTGCTCAAAACACACATCCCCCGCTGACTCATTACATAGAGCAGCAGGACATTCAAAGTGCTTTTAAAGAGAAACACCATGTCAAGTACGGGGCGAGCTGTGGTAGGCCAGGCCTCACAGTCTCAGGTTGCAGGTGCTGCCTGTCCTGCACGTGGCCCAGAGCCGTGCTGACCTCTTGGCCTGTCTGCACTGTCCTGCATGCTGCATCACTCACTGCATCGGCGCCGATGCTAGCCAGTACGAAGTCATCGTTCTTGTCTTATC
This sequence comes from Rousettus aegyptiacus, assembly GCF_014176215.1. Classification (NCBI taxonomy): domain Eukaryota; kingdom Metazoa; phylum Chordata; class Mammalia; order Chiroptera; family Pteropodidae; genus Rousettus; species Rousettus aegyptiacus. The sequence continues at coordinate 84,692,401 of NW_023416308.1, forward strand.
TTCTCTTGCAGAGTCTCCCTCCCTTTATAGAATGTCAACCAAAGAGTGCCCTCCTCCCCTCTCAGCCTCCTCTTTAGCTAGCCTCCCCCATGTCATCGAAATGCATGTTTATGACCTTTGGTAGTCATTTACAGTGCCACATGGAACCCTGTATTTTGCACACAGCAAACAATGTTTAGCTTTATTTATGGTATTTGATGCTGTAAATGAAAATAAATATGGTTCTTTATAAAGCTTATTGTTTCCTCTCTTCTTTGCCATGGAAGCTGCCCAAACTTGAAACACAGGTTGGTTTAGGGGGGTCATACTTCCCTAAACTGATGACAGGACTTGCACTTATGGTGACATGGGACTCTCTGGGGCTGTGCTGGTCATTCTAAAAGGAAATATTACCCAAGGGTAATATTTGGAAAAAGTCACCAATGCTCCTGGGCCAGGCTTTGCGGTCTCTTTCTTAAAAACGCGTGGTACTTTTCTGCTCTAGGTGCTGCATAATTGGTAAGGGTCAGTGTCACCTCAATTGTTAGGATAGACTTACTTTCTTAATAGCTGTTTTCTCCCATTTTCTCCATACATCCAAGCCATGGACCTGTAGGAGAGCTTTACTTAAGAACCATATACTGATTTAGGTTCCTGTATGACCAAGGTTGTTCTTGCAAGTTTTACGCTGGTTCAGCTGAGTGATGAGTAAAAGGTAAGGAGGAAGGACCGGACATTGATTTAAGGTCCCAGTGAACATTGTGGGTGTGCTCACCAAGATGGAGAACCATTTGTGATTCTGTCCCACCCCAGAAGCTCAAGTCACTCAAGGTCTTAGGCTGCAAGGCTCTGCTCACAGGGACACTCGAGGACAGCACCATGGTAGGCCTTGGTTCAACTCCAGGCTCTCTTCTCCATAAAGGAAGGATGTGGAGTTCCACTTGCCTCCAGAAGTCTGATCCTCAGCCTCCCTTGGGAAGGATGCCTGTCATTGCCAGGCTAGATATAGCAGGGCTTCAGACACTGGTATAAAAACTCATCTGTGAACTTTGCAAAGGCCCTTGCTCCTCCAAAGGGACATGTCTGGGGCCCTGGGCCTCTGAGCCCACCTAGCTGCAGGTACCTGAAGCTGCCTTCACAGCTGCCTGGGATAATGAGCAAGGGTCTGTACTCTTATCCACGTGAGAAACTTCCCCTTCCATGAAGGGAATGGTGTTAGGGAGTGAAGTCAGAAGCTAGGTTAGGCAAGTGACTCATTCCTTTATTTATTGATCTATTCAAGTATTTATTGAATGCCTACTATGCTCTAGGCATATCCTAGGTCCTAAGGATGCAGCAGTGAACCACAAAGTCCCTGTCCCTCCCCTCATCTTGGCATGTATGTATGCTCAGTGTCGCATACTAGATTTGATTTGTTTTGTTCATTTGTACATGCACTCATTTGTTTACTCAACTAATAGTTACTGAGCGCCTGCAGCGTGCTGGGCATATAGCAAGGAATGAAATGGAAAAAAAATCCTTGTTCTCATGGAGCTTAGTTTTGATTTTTTGGTTTGAAGTCAGATTAAATGGACATTTCCCAAAGTGTGGCAACAGAACACTAGCTCGAAGAGGTGAACAAAGGGTTCCATAGTCACAATGTTTGAGAGATGTTTAATACAAATCATGCCAAACGTCCCAAACCTCAGACACCCACGAGGTTCATTAGCATGTTCGAGTCTCTGAGGAGTTCTGCAGTAAGGAAGCTTCATTAACTTTGTCCAAGTGGGTTTTGCTATAGCTATTCAAAATGGGCATTTCGTTGGAGGGGGGGCAGTTTTCTGTTTTGCACATTACAGTCTACAAGTGGTTGGTAGAATATTTTTTAATCCAGAAACACTAGGTTATTAAAAACTTAAAATCAAAAATGTAAAATAACAAGATTAAATAGAATTAAGTATTGATTAGATCATGGGTTACTTTCTAAGCTTTAAAATCTCTGACAGAAAAAAATTATATACGGAAAAGAAAACATGACATAAATCTAACTAAATTTTAAAAACTTGAAGTATAACAATAAAATGAAAATATTCAATAGAAAGAATGGAGAAAAACTTGAATTAGATATGATAAGAAATGTCATTGCTGTGACATTTAAAAGGTTCGTATAAAGCAGGTGTTCCCAGGCGCCTCACACAGTGTAAGTGATCGATTGATATTGGTTGATAAAGACCGAATTATAAATGTGCAAAGGCAGTTGCATAGACAGTTCACACTAAAGCAAATTTTAAAAATAAATGGTAAAATAAAAAAGTCAGCATTTACAAAATGTACTTACTTGGCTTTCAAAGGAAGGTAAGCAAATTATGATGTACCCACTGAATTGGTAACGAAAAATAGATTGTAAAAAAAAAAAAAAGTATAAATTTAGTAACCACTATTGAGTAAAGATAAATGGGGACAATCTTTTCTGGAAAGCAATATGGCAACAATTACTAAGATCCCTAAAAGGGCTCCGACCTTTTGGCCCAGTAATCCTACCCCAGGGAGCCAATCCTAAAGAAATAATCCAGCGGAAGAAACAAATCTCCATGCAACTGGAACATTAAATAAAGTGGGTCAAGCAGAGTGGGTGGGCTGTCCTTTATTTTGTGAACTCATTCACTTTTACAGCTTTTTCCTTAATTCCTAAGTAAGTAAATGAAGCTGTTATTGACTGTTTCCTCCCTGCCAGGCGTGGGGCCAAGCACTATATGGGCGGGCATCTTGCAAACTCTTCACCTCCTTGAGGCAAGCTTGAAGTTGGTAATGATATTAAGTTCACGGATACTAGGGAAATGATCTAGAGCAGCAAAGGAACAGCGAGTCCCACAGGCCCAGGCCAGGAGGGAGGTGCTGCTCTCGGGAGAGCCTTAGCACATGGGACAAGCCCTGGACGTGGCCGGAGACCTGGCTTTGACTCCTGCCCTTTGTACCGACTCAGCGGCATTGGACAGGTTCCTTCTGTGAAGGACTCTTTTCTGGAAAGCAGCGCCTCGGGCACAGGGTTTTATGAAGGCAGAATGGTGAGCATGCCAGGTGTGGCACTCAGAGCAGCAAGGGCTCCCTGGCTGAGTTCTTGATAGCATTTTCCTGGTTTTGTACAACAGGGAATGCTGTACAGAAGTCTCCCTGAGGGACACTTTTTTCAGGCATTCTAGATCAGCTGAGTCTCAGAGCCCCTGACAGGACATCTTCAGATTGGAGACCAAACAGAGGCCTCCATACATGCTGAGTGGCAACATCTAATTTTTTCCAGTTTTCTGATTCCCCAGTCCCTGGAAGGTGACTAGTCACCTCCCTTCAGACACCCCAGCCTCAGCTCTAATGCCACCATCCCTCCTGCCACCCGCCAGCAGGAGTTTTCGTTTCACTTTAGCTTTGCAGTGGGCTCGATGTGGTCTGGCCCCTGTGACTCGGACCTTCTCTCACATGCTGCCCCAGCCACACTGGCCTCCTCGAGCACCGGGCATGCTCTGTCTCAGGGCCTCTGCACGGGGTGTCCCCTCCACCTGGAACGCCCTTCCCCAGCATCCACATGGCTGACCCCGCCCTGATTAAAACCTTTGTTTCCATGTCTCGCTGCAGGCGAGGTTTACCTTTAACCCTGTAACCTGTACTCCCAGCTCTTCTGATCCCCCTTTCCCGACAAGACAGTATTTCCATAGCATTTATCGCCTCCAGCCATATTATGTCATTCACGTATTGTTTGTTTATGTGTTCCCCCTTGCTAGAGTATAAGCTCCTCTAGGGCAGGGGTCTTTGTCTTTTGAACACTTGTAACCCCAACAGGTAGCACAGTACACGGCACATACTGGGCCCTCAATAAATATTTGTAGAATTAAAGGAATGGCAGGCCCTGCTTTCTGGCTTGGACCTCAGACCGGGGAGCCTCTAATTGACTTGGGCTGGGAAAGGTCTTGGGGCGTGGGTGCATGGCCCAGGAGGGGGTATCTGAAGGAGAAGCGTGACACTGTGAGTCCTGTTACCTCCACAGAGCCCTTCGATTGATTGGGGGAAGGGAGTTTTGATTTTGCTTTCATTTTGCCTTCTGAGGGATATGATCTTCAGTTTCCTAATCTGTAATATCATGGTACACCGAACATGTTGCTTTGTTGTCTCCCTCGGTTCTGGGGGAGAGAGGAGGGTCTCTGGACTTGGGTAGAAACAGGAACAATTTCACCAGCAGAACTGGGGTGCTGGTTTTCACCCTGACTCTGCAGCCTGGGCCTCGCCAGAAAAGAGCCACAGGGCTTGGCTCCTAGGAGTGGCGTGTGAGGACAGACACCTCCCCGGACACCACCTACCTCTGCCTCTGGAGTCTCATCTTTCACCGCGGAGCAGGTGTCCGGCCAGAGCTCTGAGAGGAAACTGAGATGCTCGGCTCTGAGCAGACCTTCCCTCTGGGAGGCCAGGACAGCTGACCTGGGAAGTGCTGGACTGTTCTCAGCCCCCACCCCCATGTACCTCGTGCCTTGGCAGCCCCCATAGTCGTCCTGGGTTCTCCCTATGACCACAGACAAGGAGAAGTCCAGAGCAAAGAGCAGCCAGCCCTGGGGCAGGTGGCACAGGTGAGCACACCCTGTTCCTTCACCTGGAGCTGCTCTGTGTCCTAGCAGAGGCTGATCCAGCTGACTCACTGGGTGCCTCTGGCTGAGTTACTCTCTGGACTTCATGTTCCTCTGCTCATGCGATGAAGATGACAGTACTGCCCTTTCAGGGTGCAGGATGTTAGAGGTGATAGACATAAGGTGCTGGGCAGGCACGTGGGCACTGGATGATGAGTTGGTGTTGCTTCTGTCACTATCTTTGGATTACTTCTGTTACTAGCACTAGAACCGCTGCAGTTAGCGTTTCTGGTATGTGCAGGTGGACAGGAGTGCGCAGGAATGGAAAAGAAAAAAGAGGTGCCTGGGAGTAGAAGCTTGAGGAGAGGCACTGAACCTGAGACCCAGCTGTAGCCTATGGTCCAGGCCTTGGGGCGGGGGGGGGGGGGGGGGGGGGCAGAAGGAGAAGAAGAGCATGTCCTCCTTTGGAGCCTTTTGCCTAGTCAAGGTAGTGACCAGAGAAAGCATCAGCTTCTTTTCCACAAAGCCTCCACCTCCCAGTGCCCAGCAGCCCCTCCACTGATGTCTGCAGATGGCAGGGCTCCCCTGTGAGAGATGCTGGCCCCAGCATTGCAGTCCTGAGAGGTGATCAGTCAGCCATGCCCCCATTCCTCCAGAAGCCCAGGAAGCCACTCAGCCCTCACCCTGTTCCATCCCTCAGCTGTGCTGGCAAAATCTAAACTCTGGGAGGAGGAAGGAGAGAAGCAGACCCATGGGGTGTTCCTCGCAGGTGTGGCTGGTTCCTGGGGTGTAGGGGCCATGGGTCTGATGCCACTGCATCCTGGCACAGGTCACCTCTGCCTGCAGCTGCCCCATCCTGCCAGGATGCTCTCAACTCCCTTACTTTCCTCTCCTCCAACCACGTGTTTTTGTCCTCAGCCTTTAGGTTTTCTCGCTGGTCTCCCTCTCTCCTCCTTGCGGGTCCTGCAGTCTGCCTTCCACATTACAACCAGAGCCATCTTTCCATGCGGAAAATTTGATAATGCCAGTCCCTACCTCTCAACCCTTCGGTGGGCGTTCTTGGAGAGCAATCCACTCTTCACCTTGCCATTCGAGGCCCTTCTCGACCGATGTCAAGGCCGTCATTTTCCACGGCTTTCTTTTCTAGTCCTTCCCACCCTCCAGCCACATGGACTTGTCTCCGGTTCCCATGCAGATGGCAGGGCTTGCTGTCGCTCACAGAAGTCCACCCCGTGGAGCACCACCTCTCCCTTTTCTGTTTGTCCAAATCCTTCTCATCCTCAAGCCTCGTTAAAATGGTGCCTTCGCCCCAAAGCATTTACTGCATTAAAATAGGTCGTTCTCTCTTTCCACCTTGTCTGGGCCTCATTCTTAGATGGTCTGCCTTGTAATGTGGATACCTGTGAATGTGCCTTATCTCCCCCGTTGGATGGACAGAGATCCTTAAAGGCAGAGACCATGTCTGATTCATCTCCAAATCATCAGCACAAGTCTGAATCAGTAGCATCTGCTGACTATAAAAGTATTTGTATGTGCAGCTCACGGGCACACACACCTGTACTCAGGTATCAGCCAGGTACAGAGTCAGATCTCTGCTACAGTACTTCTGTGTAACAAGCCTCCAAATTCTCAGTGGCTCGTAGCATTTCTTTTTCTTGTTGAGGGGTCTGTGGGTTGACTGGGTGGCTCTGCTTCAGGCTGCAGGTCTGAAGGTGGCCTGGGCTTTGTGGAATTGGCTAGGCCGGACTCCAAGCCATAGGTTGGGTCTAGATCTGTTCCATGTGCGTACAGTCAGGGACCAAGGTGTAAGGGGAAGTGGCAAAGTAGCAGGAGTGTGGGTGGACGAGCCAAATAGCAAGGCCATTTAAAGCCACCAGTCACACCACATTCACTAATTTCCACTGGTCAAAGCAAGCCTTATGGTCAAACTTCACGTCAGTTGGGCCAGAAGGCACACCTCACCTCCTCTAGTGGGAAGGACTGCGAGGTCATAGGATGAAGCGTAACTCTGCTACAGGGAGGGAGTAAAGAGCCAGGGACACAACCCAGCCCCGGCCAGCAGCTCGCCCAAGCCTCTGGAGGGGGAGCAGGCACCCTGCAGGGCTCCCATGCCCGTCGTCTCTCTAGACCCTCTTCTCCTCTCAGCAGATGAGCCGACCTCCCCCAAGAAGCCCAAGAGTGTCCCGGAGCCAGACCCTGGCGATGTGGAAGGTGAAGCCACCTCTCCCCTGCCCTCCGAATGGACCTCAGTGAGGATCAGCCCTGGGGAGGACATGGCTGGGCAGGACGTGCTGGCTGTGCGTGTCCTGGTCACCAGCGATGACAGCAGGTATGCTCAGGCCACTGCAGGGCGGGGGCAGGACGGCTTGGGCAAGGGGAGCAGCGCTCGGGGGCCGATTTAATTCGTCACTCACTTGCAGTGTGACCTCTCTGTGCCTCCACTTGCTCATCTATAACACGGGGACAATTAGAGCACCTGTCTCATAGGGAGTTGTAAGATCAAAGACGTAATATGTAAAGTGTGTAGAACAACTCAAACTAGTTTATGTGACAAAGGGAAATATGTCGGCTCCTGGGGAAATGCAAGGGCCGTACCCACTGCAGGCGAGGCCGGAGCTGGAAACTCACACGGCTGCTGCGTGTCAGATCAAAGCAACCCACAGACAGGTCGTCTCCATGTGGGCCTCCGGGCTACTGAGGGGTTCGTCCCACATTCATAGATTAATGTTTATATATCTAGATTTCAAAGTAGGACTCCAATTGGTACCATCCATGCCTTATGCCCACCTCTAGGGCTCACCGAACAGAACCAGGATGCCATGACCAGCGGGTTTGGGCAGTCTGATGGATAGACAGTCCACCAAAGCCCACAGACAAGGGGCAGAGGCCTAATATAAAGAAGCATGCTGGAGATTATATATATAGAGAGAGAGAGAGCGAGAGAGAAAGAAAGAAAGAAAGAGAAAGGGAGAGAATATGTATATTCACTAAACTGCCACCGCCTGACAGGTTTTGTACTTTCTTCCCCTGGGACTGTGCTTGTGCTGTCCCCACTGCCTAGCACACTCTGCCACTTGAATTTCTGCCAGTCATTTAAGACCCAAGTTAAATATTTCCACTCTCCCCAAGGTAGGCTTTCCCATACCCATCCATTCCCAGGGGAAGCAAACGGTATTTAAGTGCCCGCAGGTTTAGGACCAGGTCCCTAATGATGAGCTCATTTTACCCCAGAGAGCTTATGGGTTAAGCCTATGGGTCAAGCTCAGGGACTGGAAAAGGTAAGAAGACCAGCCTTCATGCCAATACTTTATCACACATTTGCTGGGCTTCTTTCTCCTGCTCAAATCCACACGTGTATTTGTTTGTTAAGGCTGCCATAAAGTGCCACAGACTGGGTGGCTTAAACAACAGAGATTTGTTTTCTCAGTTCTAGAAGCTGGAAGCCAGATTAAGATTTCGGCAGGGTGGGTTTCTTTTGGGTGTGTGAGGGAAGGGTGTGCTCCAGTCTCCTCTCCCGGCTTATCTGCATGTTCACATGGCATTTTTCTCCTGTGCCTGTCTGTGTCCTAATTTCCTCTTCTTGTAAAGACACCAGCCGTATTGGACTAAGGCCCACCCTGATGCCATCATTTTAACTTATTTATCTTTTAAAAGACCCTATCTTTAAGTGCAGTTATATTCTGAGGTATTAAGGGTTAGGACTTAATATAAATTTGGGGGGACACAGTTCAGCCTGTAACAAAGCCTGAGGCAGATGTTGGTTACAGAGGCAACTCAACCACCCCCCTTGCCCCAGAACCCCATGATCCGCTGGAGGCAGTGGTGGGCAGGGCACAGTGTGGGCTTGGGGGCGAATTGCAGGGCCCCTCGCTCACCCCACTGTGTCTTCCCTCCTTCTAGCTCTGACACAGAGTTGAACTACGGCAGCAGTGAGGCCTCTGGTACAGGGCCCTGCAAGGAGAGACCCCGGCAGCCGGAACCCCGACTCCTACCGAGGCCCCTCACTTGGCACAGCTCCCTGAGGGAGGTCCTGGCCAGGGCAGTCCTTCCACAGCGCCCTGAGGAGTCCAGAGCTCTGCACGGTGAGCAGAGAGCCTGTCCGAACAGGAGATGAGCCTGCTTGATCCTGGGTCCTGGGGAGGGAGTAGACAGCCCCACGGCCAGTTTTTTCTCATGGAGGAGCAGGTAGCAGGAGGCCTAACCTTCAGGCTCAGACGCAGTGGGGCTGGGACTTTTGAGGGTTAGGATGCAAGTGGGGGTGAAGGCACTGGATCCGGGCCCAGCCTCCTTTGGAATCTCGAATGAGAAGGTGGCAGAGGAGACTGGCTGGCTTTGTGTGTCACAGGCAAAGATAAAGAGGTCCCAGGACTCTCCTGAGTGGAGTAGTCTCCTTCCTGCCTCCTTTGTGGTCTCCGTGGGGGCCCCTCTGGCACTTCCTAGCCCACCAGGGAGGGGAGGCGGGCTCAGCTGCTGTTAGACCACATGCAGCCCCAGGTAGCACAGCTTCCCTGGGGCTACTTAAGGGCAACACAGGACCATGACCAGTGTTTGGGGCTTATACAATGCACTAAAACTACCTACACAATAATAAACACACTTTCATTGAGCATCTAGAATCGGCAGGCTTATTCCCATGCATGACCCCATTTCAATCCTCAGAATGACCCTATGAGGTAAGTAATATGGAGCTCTGTTTACAGGTGAGCAAATAGACTGCTTTCCCGAGGTCTCACAGCTAGTAAGCAGTGTGGCCTAGTGCTGAGTTCCCTTTAAAAAAATAAAGATGGCCTTGAATAAAGTGTTTTGATTCAGTCAATAGAAATTGTGACCTCTGGGTGGGAAGAACAGGCTAACAGAAACTTGCCACCAGCAATACCCATGGCCTCAGTGGCCGAGCGGGAGCCAGGGCTCACCTTGTCCTGTGCTTCCCTCTGGTGGCCGAGAGCAGGATTTTCACCTGAAACCAGAAAGGTTCTCATGGGGGCTGGTTTCACAGGAACCACCGGGAAAGTGATGGATCAGGAAGACCAGGGCTGAGGCCAGAGTCCTGAAAACTGGATTTGCCCTCCCCATGAGCGTTTTTGTTTGTTTGTTTGTTTGTTTTTTAAAAAGGACGCATTTGCTAAGTACCATTTGTGGGCCTGTTCGGAAAGGCTTAGCACATTTAGTGAACAGAGCGCTGTGCTGTGTCCAGCTGGGTTCAGCCCGCTTCTGACTGGGTACTACTTGGCGTAGGTGGGCCCCGCCCCCCACCTCCTGGGGCTCCAGCCTCCTCATTTGTAATACAAAGCCTGCCTGCCTTTTAATCCTTCTCTCCATTTCTCCTCTCTTCTCAATTGCCTGGGGATTTTAGGCAATTTACAATTCTATAAGAAAGACATAAAACAAAATCATGTGTCTATATAAATGAAAGATAAAGCCTCAAGATCAGGGTTAATTAAAACAGTTTAGGAGGTACAGACTCCAGAGAGGAAGACCATAGTCCTAAACTACTGCTCTAGTAGGATCTTAAATGTGATTCTGAATTTTCTGGCAGCCAGAGTTAAAAAAGAAATAATTATTTCATTGTTCACGAGAGAAAAACAATATTGGTTCACAGTGGCAAGCCTCAGAGCAGGTGCCACTCTTCCTAATGCTTCACTCTGCAGGTATTTTCCAGCTCATGGAAAATAGATGGCATTGAGAGGTTATTATGTCTTGAGCATCTCAGAAAAATGTGCCGCCATAGTTTTCCCGAGTCTGTTCCATGCGGCAATTTTTCCTGGCAGGGGAGGTCATGACAATCAAACATGGCAAGAGCAGTTCTCCCAGGGAATTGGGGTTGAGCTGAGAGCACAAGGCAGTTTGGCCAAAGCATTTTGTCCCTGACAGTCCAGTTTAATTCCAAAATGAAATGTAGGATAGACAGAGAAGTGGAGAGACCACAGGACTTTCAAACAGTCGTCTGTCGGTTTCATCTTCACCCATCCTGGTTTTTGATCATTGCTAGGCAGACCACGTTGTAAAGTTCAAATCTCCGGCAGAGTCTAAGTGCTATGTTTTGTGTTGCTGGTTGTGGCGAGTCTATCACTTTACTAGGTAATGTAGCATTGTGGGTATTAGGGAACTTCATTAATTGCAGTTTTCACCTGGATAAATGGCTCAGAGGTGAGCCAAGGAAATGCTGAACAAGACCAGGATATTGCTTTAAAAAGAACCCTGGTTTGTACACCATACTCAAAGCAGTGTGATTCACAATCACCAAAAGGGGACATGACCCAGCTCTCCATCAGCAGGTGAATGGATAAAGAAATTCTGCCACATCTACACAATGGAATGTTATTCAGCCTTAAAAAGAAAAGAAATTCTCACACATGCTACAACATGGATGAACCTGAAGTCATTATGCCAAGTGACATAAGCCAGACACAAAAGACAAATATTTTTTTATTCCATCTCTATGAGGTACATAGAACAGTCAAAGTCATACAGACAGAAAGTAGAATGGTACTTACCAGGAGCTGAGGGAAAGGGTAGAGAAGAAGTTATTGTTTAATAGGTACAGAGTTTCAGTTTGGGATGAGAAAAAAGTTCTGGAGATAGATGGTCGCATGACAATATGAACATCCTTAATTCAACTGAACTATTCGCTTAAAAGATGATTAAAATGGTTATGCTGTATATGTTTATGCTACAATTTGAAAAAAGACTCTGGGACTACCTCAATTCATCAAGGAACCTATCGCCTCCTCAAAGTTCTTTAGCATAGAGCGTGCCCGAGAGGCTGGTTTGAAATAGAACTTAAGTCCCGTGTTAACGAAGCCATAGAAAATGCTCAGTAATGTTCTCCTGAAACACCTAGTTTAGTGGTTCTTAAAAATCTTGTTTAGAAGGCAGTTTCCTAGCTTTGCACTCAGAGATTCAGATTCAGCTGGTCTAGAGTGTCTGCATCTCATGTCAGACACTCTAATGCCCACCGGTGCTTCCCGGCAGGAGACTAGCCCGGCCCTACACCTTGGGAAGCACGGAAAAGCAGCTTCCCAGAGGCCTGCCCGGGTGGGCTCGCTGTCAAATGCATGCCTAAGCAACTAAATGAATGGACTTAGTGCACTGGGTTCTTGGACATAAACCAGTTAGAGTTCGGAGGGCAATCTGCCCTACAAATTACTCTGATTTAGAAAAATTGGTATTTGTCCATTTTTTTTTTTCTGGCAATAATTTGATGACAGGATGTTCCAATGGCCTATGGAGGACACTGCTGGTTTGTAACAATAAAACGATATCATGAGCACCATATGGCACAATATTTACCCTCTTACTCCTTCTGTAGTGGGCCACGCACCGAAAGTCTCCAAAAGTATTCCCTTAAAATAATATGGATAGATTAGATAAATATAGGTAAAATATAAGCTAAAAAGAAGGGAACAGCTCTGCTTTCCTCTGCTTAAAATTATCAGATCAAATCATTACCCACCCTATTATTCCTATTTAAAAAATATGTCCACGTGCCACCTATAAACCACCCATGACTTTTAGCCTTTCTAATAAGTTCCATTTTACAATGTTAAAAGCTGAGGGGAAGCAATCAGAGGTTTAAGCACTCTTCTTTGTTTCTTGAATAACATCTCCTGTTGGTGATTAAGAGGTAAACTTTGCCCAGCAGGATGTAGCTGTGCTTGAGGTCGGCCTGCTCCTTGTATAAAACACCAGCCTGGAAAACCCTGATCTGCACTTGGGGGGAGGAAGTGGACCAAAATTGTAGACAGACTGTTCATCTTGTAATGGGGAGATGGGGAGAATGCACCCTGAGCCTGTCCACACAGGCTCCCCTCAAACCCATGGGTGTGATTATGAAAGTTGGCCTGTGGGACTGGGAACCCACCAGACTGAGCAGGCTCAAAGCATCTCCAAATGGAGAAAGGGAGGGAGGGGCACCCAGAGTCTAGCAGCTGCAGGATCTTGTCCTGAGGAAGGGAAGTGCCCAGGCAGTGGTTGTTACCTGGGCTGCACGGCCCAACTGGTAAGAGTTGACACCCAACTCTGAGCGCTGGCCAGAAGCGAAGTAAAATCTAGGGCTTTCTACAGAGAGAGGAAGAGAGGGAGAGACTTGTGCCAGCCTGCATTCACGCCTTCTCCCACACCCACATAACTCCTGTGGGCTTGTTTCCTTCCATGCTTCCTGGTCCCACCTGTGTGAGCATTCAGGCATGCATCATCCCCATTCTTTTTCTCAAGGTCATGATGGAACCACTACAGATTTGAGGCCAAATCCGAGAGGCTGGTGAAGTAATTTTCTTCTGCATGCAATGTTCATTTTGCTCAGCTAATTCTCAAGCCCCTGTGTTCCTACTGGAATCAAGGCCAAGAGGAGGATCGGGGCAATGGACTATTTAGAGATTCAGTTAAAACTGGTTCCCAAAGGGTTTTTGAGGGCAGAGCTTTCTGCAGCTTCCAGCCTTCAATGAGAGCAGCTCTCGTTTTACCTATTGCATAGACAAGACACAGATGTGAGACTTCAGCATTGAACTGCTGTGCTGAAAAAAAAATGTTGTATATATGCCTATATGTATATGGACATAGATGTATGCACATGTGTGCATATAAACACATGCACATCTATATGCTTATTAATGGTGGGCATGGTAGAATGATGGCTCATAATTTGAGGCATTTCCTGAAAGGTAGCAGTACCAGTTCCATAGCAGGGTCTCAATAAGTATTTGATGAATAAACGAATGAGACGTTGGAGGTGTGTGTTACAGGCACAGGAAGGTGTAGCCTGAGGGAAGGACGCAGTTTAGTTAGTTACGCCATTAGCTGATTAACTTTTGGTAAAAGGACCATTGAAGAAAACTCCCTTTTCTACACTTTTAACAGACTTTATCCCTCCCTTCTTCCCCACCCTTTTCTTTTTTCTTTTTCACTACAGCTCTGCAACGGGCAAACAGCATCCAGTCTCCAACTCCCAGCAAATACCAGAGCTGGAGAAAAAAATTCCAGTCCAGTGAGTCATGAGTTCTCTGGGGGTGGAAGTGGGGGCGGAGGTAGGCAGGAGTTCTCTGATTAACTCTCATTCCTTACATGGCCTCTCTGACCCGGCCTCCTAGAAGTGAGGAGCAAGGCAAGAAAAATGAGGGCGACCCTTTGCTGCGGCTAACTAGAGGGAGTGTTTTCCAAGGGATTCGAGACCTTCCCTCCCCCTTACTCCCCACTCTGGAATCATGGAGTCTTAGAATTCTGCAATTACACTTGGAAGGGACCTTAGCATATCAGCTCCACGCTTTTGAAACAGATGAGGAAACTGAGGCCCAGGGTCTCTGTATGTTTTGATTTAGCACCCTGGAGTTGGGCTGGCTGCGTCCACTTAACGCCATGCAATCACAGGGAAAGCAGTGAAGGAAGACACACACGCATGAGCACACGCATGCATGCAAGCACGCATAAATGCACAGACACACGCTGCTCTGCTCCTTTTTCTGAGCAGGCTGTGGACCCAGCATCCCAGAGAAGAGCGGGCTGGATGTGGACCAGGGCCTGCGGCAGGTGCCATGGCAACATGCTCCCGCTAGGGGGCGCAGTGACCACTCACGCCGTTGCAGTTCATCCCAGGGCTGCCCACATTCCTGGAGCACTGAAGCAAGTACAGAGCAGGGATTCCCTCTCTGGTCCAGAGAGAGGGGTCGAGACTCTTCATTCGAGTCTAAGTCCATTGCTGCCTTTCACCTCCTCCTGCCCCCAGGCCCCTCTCCGGGCCTGGCTCGAGGAGAGGTGGACCCAAGAAAGCCATGGGTTAGACGAGGGTTTCTGAAAAAGAAACGTAGTTGTAGTCAGAACAGAGTGCTAGTTTAGTTGACTCCTTTCTTCTGAGTCAACAGTGGGTGTCTCTGGAGCTGGATCAGGGCTGCATACCTGGGGACAAGGCAACCTAAAATGACTCTTGCATTGCCTTATAGCCCCAGGCAGCGAGAACGAGGCGAAGGAGCCAGCCAATGTTTACCGAAAGCGTGGGCCAGGCCCTTCTCTTCAGCCTTCTCGTTTACTGCCCCACCCCACCGCTCCCTCAGTCTCGGGGATTCTTTTCATGGGTGAGCCCTTCTGGGTGCAGATTCCATTGCAGTGCCTCCAGTCGCCTTTACCGAGGGCCACCAGCGCCAGGGGATTGTACTTGCCCTCAAGAATTTCCCAGTCTGGAGTAAGAGCAGGGAGTCCGGTGGGGGACCCTCACAGCAAGGTCAGGGTGCTGAAGGAGGCGCAGGACAGAGGGGACTGCTAACCAGCAGGATGGTTTTCAAGATGGGCCTGAGGACCTCAGCTGTGTCTATAGTTGTCCCAGGAGTATCAGGTTTTGATTCTCTTTGAGGGCAGGCCTTGAGTTTGAATCGTTTCTAGGGGCCTAGTGTCTGGCATGGACCTGGTCCAAAAGAGGCACCTAGTCCTTGCCAGATGAATGAATAATGAATGAATGAGTGAATGGGCAAGCAAACAAACAAATGAACAAATGTACAAACAAAAGAGCGAACAAATGAATGAACAAACTAACCAGGGAGCAAGCAGGCTGGACTGAGTGCAGGAACAGATGAAGCACAGGGATTGAGGCCTGTGCACACTCCCACCCCTAGAGGGCGCTCCAAGACTATGGGAGGATCCGAGCCATTGCCTGCACTCCAAATTCTGGGAAGCGGCACCCTTGCGTCCCAGTCTTTGTGAAAATCCCCAGAGCTGAAAGCCACTAGAGCTGTCCTTTTCGTTCATCTTCATTTTTCCCCTAAGGAAACCTCACTGGGCAGGCTGGTCCCATAGTAGGGAGCAGAACATGGGGTACCATCTCCTCTCTCCATTCACTGCCCCAGCAAGGCTGGTTCTGTGTGACTGCCATCGGCACCCTCCCCTAGCTGACCATGTCCACCAGAATGATCTCTAGGATCAAGGGGAAAGGTCACCATTGCGAGAGGGCCCAGAGAAGAGGCACCTGACCCAGACGGAACATGAGGCTATAATCCAGGCCCTGGTCTGCTCACCAACCCCCTTTGCACAAAGGGACCTGAAGGACCGGGGGCACCCAGGACTGAGGCCCCTGCACACGGCAGGGCAGCCCTGACTGGGCCATGCCAGGTTTTAATGAAAAGGAAGAGGCAGCGGAGAAGGATGTGAGTTGATGAATGAGGAGTTGCTGGGCCCAGGAGTTAGAGAAATTCTGGCTGGGGTGGGTGTGCAGCCCCCTCTGGAACTGGTCAGCGGTTCAGCAGCGTCCTTATTAGACACCACTTGTATGCATGGAAGGAAGGGAAGGGGATGGAATTAATGTTCAGCCAGCACGTAGCACTCACTTTGCATCCTGCAATGGGCACCTCTTTTTATCTCATTTTATTCCTTCAACCTCCCCCAAAGCAGCACTAGACTTCTCATTTTCTGATTGAGAAAACAGAGGGATTAAGAAAGTTGCTCAGTGTCAGGTAGCTGGTGTGGGAGTAAAGGAGGGTTCCAGGCTCCCCTTGACCATTCTCTGAGGGAAGCCGAGGACATTAGTCACCTCAGGCAAGTGAGAGTCCACGTGACCTCTCAGTTCTGCTCTCGGTTTCCCCTCCAGTGCAGCACCCACCTCCCAAACAGCAGCTAGAATGGCGGGTGTTTTGTTAGCCCCGTCTCTCCAAGTTCCCCTTAAGAACGTGCATGAACAGTGCCTGTGGGAAGAGACCCTGCTAGCTTGGGTGGGGGGGTGGGGATTAGGGAGAGGTAGAGAGGGAGCAGCTCCTGGGTCATGACCTTGGGAACCCCAAGGCTTTCCTGTCAGGCTTGGTTGCCAAGGTGTCCCTGGTTCTGTATCAGAAGGTTCCCAGAGAGCTCCTTAGGGTAACACAAAGGCAGTTTGTTAAGCTGAGGGGACTTTGAGAAAAGTTCAGGAGTTTGATTCAAGAGGTGGCAGAAGATGAGAATGAGGGGGTGAGGAGGAGGAGGAGAAGGAATTTGGCAGGAATTTGGCAAGCTGAGGACAGGAAGCGAGGCAACAACTGACTCACATCTTTTGCCTTTTTAGGCTTGAACCATCTAAGCTGTGGGCTGAGATGGAGGTTCAAGGGCTGAGATGGGGGTTTGGGTAATAGGCTGGCTGGCCAGATGCCTCCCCGGCATCGGCTCCTGGCAGTCAGTGGTCTTTCTCCCCAGCAGTGCCTTCCTGCCACCCTCAGATCTGTCCCCTTGAGTTATCTTTTCCTTCCAAAGTATTCTGACGAGTTTCTCATTGGGCCCTTACTGGCCATACCTGTGGTGGCCATCTTTTCAGAGCCCAGGCCTGGGCTGCCTACTCTGCCATGCTAGCATTTCTGTGTGGGGAAAGCAGGACGGACTACTGAAAATCCCCCTGTGTGGTCCCCTGTGCGAATGGGCCTTAAAGGAATGCTTCTTGGGTCAGAGCTCAGGTTTGGCCTGGCCTGTGTGGGTCCCAGAGGAGAAGCCCCTCACCCAAAGTTTAGGGAAACTGAGGCCAGAGAACTTTATTGGATTAGGAAGAGAGCTAAAATCTGAAAGCTGGACACTTCGGAGGAAAATTGGAATGGGTCAGTTGAGCAGCCGGGAGTAGCCAAGAGAAGTAGCTAGCAACAGCGGTCCTGGGCAGCCTCTACGTGCGAGGTGGGTTCAGGGGAGCATTGGCTAGGCTGAAGCATCAGACGCTGAGGGGGAAGATCTGAAACAGAGCATGGCATTGCCTGAATCCCTTTGAGGGCAGATTACCGAAATGGTCCAATATGGAACCAAAATGCTTAAGATTTTAGATTTAAGGTTACTGGGGAGCATATGTGTGCGTGTGTGTGTGCGCGCGCGCACGTTTGTGTGTGTGTACTCATGAGAGATGTCAAAAGAGAGAAAGAAAAAGAGATGAATCTTGTAGGCTACAAATGTCCAGAATTCTGCTGTCGCTAGACTAATTGATTTCATTTCCCACAGTTCAGAATTAGGCTCGTCCTCCGGGCTGGCCACACTCCTTTCTCATGTCACTCTGAGCACATACACCACATCTCGTTTGTTCCCTGACCAATAAGAGCTTGGCACAAACTCCACTCCATACGCTTCAAATGATTTGATACTCATTATAACCTCTCTCCCTTGGGTTCTCTTAAAATCTCAAACTAACCATCTCGTCTGAGAGCCGCTTGGCACACATGTGAGAAGGAAGAGCTCATTTCATTAGCAGTGACCGCCTATCCTGTTCAGTGCCCAGAGCTAATGATCCGGGCTTTGTGTGGGAAAAGGCCTCAGGTAGTTTACTGACTAAGCGACTTAATGCAGCCCCAACCCCTGGCCATAATGGCTTTAGGGGAATCCTAGCAGTAGATGTTTATTTCTAAGAAACACCTTGGGGCTTCCTGTTTCATCTCTCAGGAATATTCTCACATGAGTGTGAAACACAGCGATGTTTACACTCTTCATCCTGGGACCCCTTTCTCCCACAGGAGCTGCCACTCCTATGCCCCTGCCTCGAGTCCCAATCTGTGGGCACTGGGGCCTCTAATCCACCCCTGAAAGCTTCCTCTCTCTGACCGCATTTATAGAGTTGGTGCTTCACTCAAAACCTCCCCTTTTCATGGTAAAATAAGGTAATAACAACTCTGTAATGGACAACGTGTTCTTTCCTTGGTAGGTTTGACACCGATAAACAACAAACGAACTGTGTCACCTCCAAAGGAAGCTTCTCCTTCTCCATCCTCATCTTCTGCTTCGTCTTCTCCTCCATCTTCTTCAGGCGGAGTCCCAGGGAATACTCTGGATGGTTCCTCCCCACCTTACGTAAGTGCCCCTCAGAGCCCTGCACAAGTGCTAGGAAAGCGAGCTGCCTCTACTTCTCCCACTTTCACGCTTTACTCTGGATTCTTAGCGCTCTTAGGTCACCCCATTGCAAAGGCAGGGCCAGAGAGCTGCTCTGTCAAGAGTCTGCCCCCCAGGCCTCCTGCATGAGTCCCTTTCACAAAAGCTCCTTCTGCTGCTTCTCAGCCACCTGCCAGGGCACCACCACTCCATCGCGCACTGAGCAAACTTGACAGAGTATGGAATCTGGGCTGGGCTGTGGGATGCACAGATGCTAGGGTATATGCTGTGCCCTGGAGGACCTCACTGAGGGGTGTTAGGAGCTGGCAGCCGTGGGATGGCAGGCATAGACCTAAGGGTACCTTTGGGAGCCTCTGAGATCCTTGGAAGAAACATCCACCTTGAACAGAAATGGCATCACTGGGAAGCACAGGGCTGGACTCTTTCCTTCACGGGTTTCTCAGGGCTCCATGAACTATCAGACCCTGCTCTAGGCTGCGGGAAGTAGAGCACACAGACGAAAGGGTGCATGCTCTTGTGAGGCTCCTGTCACATGACCTGCCCCTCGGTCATACCTCTTGGCAGAGCTTAGCCACTCCTTCTAGAAACCACCTATGGTCTTCCTTTTCCAAGAGCCATGCTAGAAATGAGACATGAGCTAGGATTTCAAAAGTTATTGGAAGGTCCTAAGGGCCATCCTGCCGCCACAGCTCCGGCCCAGAAGGGTAGCCGTGTCTCCTTACCTCCATAGGCTCCAAGGAAGGAGCCTTGGTTTCTCCATAGCTGGAGGAATGAATATACCTGTGGGCAGAATGCGCCTGTTAGTGGGGAACATGGTTGAGCAAGCCAAGGGGACTCTGTTCTCCCCGGTGTGCTGGCCACACACAGGGGCTGAGTCAGCTCTACCTTCACTGGCACAGGAGCTTGTCAGTACCTTTGCCTTGCCTTCGGGCTTCTTACACGCCTAATCCAAGACCCAGAAAAGCCTTTGATCAGTGCCGATACAAGGGCTCCAGGCAGATCCCGGAAGGTCCCAAGGCAGCCACTTGAACAAAGAACAGCACTTTGAAATCACCCTAGGGAGAATTCTTTTTGACTTGGGTATCTGAGATCCGAAGAGAGGGAGGGAAGGGAGCCCTAGACTGAAATGTGCCTTCCTCATATAAATCAGTGGCGGAAATTTCTAAATCCCTTATTTTTTGTCCAGCAGGTCTCAAGAGGTCATTTTACTCCTACCCCTATCTTCCTGAGGAGAGCCAGAGCCCAAGGAGCGCCAAAGGAAATCCCTCTGTACCTGCCTCATGGCCAAGTGCTGGAGCGGGCAGAATACTGCCTGGTGAGGCCCGGTGGAGATGGCCTTGCAAGCCCCAGGCAACCCATCCCTGTAGAGATGGCTTCTGATGGATGTCAGGAAGCAGAGGCCCCTCTTGGGGACACGAGAAGCATCCATACAGGCCCACACCCCATTGCGGAGAAGGACAAGTGTTTACCAGATCAAGAATTGTCTCTCTGGGCTGGAGAGGACCTAGGAGATGGGCATACTGATTCCAGGAGGGGAGAGGAGGATGGGTCAGAGCCGGCAGAGGGGAAGAAGTTCAATTTAAAGAAGTTGGTCCTCACTCAGGAGCAGAAGACGAGGTTGCTGGATTGGAATGACTCCAGTGCCGAGGGTTTGCGCCTGGAAGCTGGGGCAAGACTTTCCCAGGAAAGTGCTGAGAATGGTAGAAGAGGCCGTGTGCTGAAACCAGTCCGGCCCTTGCTGCTCCCTCGGACAGTGAGAGAGACTCTGCCAGCAGCCCAGACAGAGGCTCAGGAGAAGATGGGGACCCCAGCTGAAAGGACTCCAGGAGAGCAAAGCGTGGCTCCACCCAAGTCCCCACTGCGGCTCATAGCAAATGCCATCCGAAGGTCGCTGGGGCCCCTCCTCCCCAACTCTGAAGGCGGGAGGAAGGCCTGGGCCAAGCCAGAGTCAAAGGCCTCGACCACCGGCCAGCCGCACACTTGCACTCGCTCGTTCAGCCTGCGGAAACCCAGCTCCAATAAAGACTGGGACCAGCAGTGCCCTGGGAGAGACTCGGCCAACAGGGCCTCAGCCTTCTTCTCCCTGGGCACCCCGAATGCCAGGGCTGCCCAACCCTCGGACCCTGGCCCTCTGGACCCTGCCCTCCGCACCCGTAGTTTGCCCAACCGGGGATCCAAGATGTTTCCTGCATTCACATCCCCATCCTGCAACAAGATGGAAGATGTCCCCACACTCCTCGAGAAAGTGAGTTTGCAAGAGACATTCCCAGATGTTTCTAGGGTTCCGAAGAAAAGAATCCCGCTCTTTTCCTCCCTCAGACTCAAAGACAAATATTTTGAGAGTTTCCTCCAAGAATCCATACAAAGAAAGGACCTCGGGGACCTCTTTAGCAGCCCCAAGGGGAAGACACTGCTCGGGGACATTGCCAAGCCCACTCTCAGTAGTGCCTGCCTGGAGCAGAGGATCCATCCTCCTCCAGAGAGAGATGCAGGTGAGTGGCTCTTTCCTTACGCATGTCTACAGCTCATGCTGGGTGGTTAGTTATCTTTATTGGATGAATAAGCAAGCATCTTTCTCTTGGTTTTGCTTCTCAAATTAAATTCTCACAAAAGTAGGAAAATTTGAATTTGAAAAATATGAAAAATATTTAAAAAATTAAATTTGAAATTATAAGAAGTTTTGAAAGTGACAACGATTTAACTATAATTCGACCACTTTCCCACTCATTGTTCATGTTTTTTTACTAAGTTGTGCATTAAATTTTGTATTTTTTAAATCAATATTAAATTATAGCTATTAAGCTAATTACCACACAGTCTACATAAATGTGATTAAATGGCTGTAGAATATTCTATCTAGTGGCTATGATATCATTTAATGAACTGTTTTCTTATTGTTTAACTTACAGACATATTGTTCTTTAAAAGAGAACGCTGTGGGTAAAGGATACAGGAGACCTCTCCATGTTATTTCTTATAATTGCATGTTGTAAATTTCAGTTAAAACAAAGGAAAAGTACCAGTTTATATTCTACAAGAATGTGTGAGAGTACTTTTTTCACCACACTCTGCATTGAGTATCATATTTTTTAAATGCTGCTATTTTACTAGTCAAAATATGGTGCCTCTTTTAAACTTGTATTTTTTTTTTTTATCAGTAGCTTAAATGTGTTTATGTATATTCGGTTACCAATGGAAACTTAGGCTTTTTTATATTTAAATCTGTTTATAATCTTTCTTAATTATAAATTAATTAGTACACCAAAGAATCAGAATAATTCAACAGTGAGGAAATATCTAAAGAAAGCAACATGTACTCTCTCACCCCGCCTCCTCCTTGCCAAAGTTGAAACACTCGCATGATTTCTTTTTGTTGTTGGGTATTTGTTTGCTTACTTTAAACAAATTGGGATTTAACTATCCCTATGGTTGAGCAACTTTGTTTTTCTAATGTTTTATTTTCTTAACTTTTATTTTGGAACTTTAGTTTTCAAGCAAAAAATTACTTCTCTCCTTTGGTGCCTTAATCAAAAAGCTATACAGATTAACAAGAGACTTTATTTTCAGCCAAGTTAGGATAAGGATGGACAGGCTGAAAAACTACATTCTTTAGATCACATCATACACTCTGATGGGTCGTGCATTTTTTGATAGATAATACATTCACATGGTTCAAAATAAAAGGGTACAAAAGGCACAGAATATCCTATCTCCCTTCCTTTGTCCCTGAGCCATTGAGGTCCTATTCCTGATGATAGATATTATCATGTTCTTAGGCTTTCTTCCAGATGGAATTTATGAATATATAAGCAAATTTACATATCATGTTCTTTTTCACAATATGCAACATGCTAGCATATTGTACACACTTTTTTGTACTTTTATTTTGGAGATCATTACATATTAGTTCATAAAGAGCTTTCCCCTTTGTTTTGTAGCTGCGTGGTATTCCATTATGCACTTGTGCCATAATTTATGTAGGCAGGCCCCTCTGATGGAAAGTTTAGGTCATTTCAAATCTTTTGCTATTACAAAGTGTACCATAATTAAGAACTTAGTCCATTTGGCATATGTGAAAATTTATCTGTAGAATAAATTCCTAGAAATAGAAATGCTGGAATAAAGGATGTGTGAATTGAGAATTGTAATAGATATTGCCAGATTGCCCTCCATTGAAGAGGTGCCAGTTCACACTCCCAGCAGCCAAGTATCAGAATGCCGTTTCTGTGCCTTTACTAACCATTGTGTTACTCGACTTTTTTTTTTTTTAATCTTTATCAATCTCATAGGTGATTGAACATCTCTTTTTTATATATTAAAGAGTCATTTGTATTTTTTTCTGTGAATTATTATTCCTGTTCTTTAGCTAGTTTTCTGTTGGGTTGCTGGTATTTTTCTTAATGATGTGTAGGAACTCTCTTAAAAGGGAAATTTAGCCTTATTTTGTGACATATATTACAAATACTTTTCTGAGTTTCTTGTTTGTGTTTAATTTTGTTTATGGTGTTTTTTGTCATATGCATTTTTAACTTTTATATAGTAGTTTTAAGCAATTTCTCATTTTATAGCTTCTGGGCTTTATACAAAAGTTTAGAGAGAGCTTTATCCAAGTTTACAGAACTTTCATGTAGTGCTTTTTAGTCTTTTGTTTTTAATTTTTTTTGCTTTTAAATAGTTACATCAAGAAATTATCCTACTATGAAATGTGAGATATGGATCTAACCTTTTTTTTAGATGTCTCTCTGGTTATTCTAAAATAATTTAATGAATAATCCATCTTTTTCCTCTCACGTGAGATGACATCTTGATCATATATCAGATTCTTGTGTTTGGACTGATTTCTACACCATCTTTTATGTTCTATTGAATTGTCTTTTATGTATCAGTAGCACCTATTTTAATTATTTTGGTTTATATATTTATACATATTTTAAATTTATGTACTACATTATCAGATAGAATATTCTATTATTGATCTTTCAGAAATTTCCTGGCTCTTCCTGTCCTATATTCTATATGAACTTAGTATCAGCTTGTCTATGTATCCCCCCCAAAAATCCTGTGAGTACTTTTATGAGATTGAGTTGTTTACAAACTAACTTGGCAAGAATTTACAATCTTATGATATGGACTGACTTTCCATTTGTTCATATCTTTATTCATGACCTTCAGGAATATTCTAAACTTTATATCATATAGATTTTGCATATTTATTGTTAGACATGTTTAGTTTTTTTTTTCTATTATAAGTATTTCCATTTTATCTTGTTACTCTTGGTTGTATATATGAAAGTTATTGTTATCTGTGTAGTGATTTTGTACCCATTCATTTTATTGAATCCACTTTGCTTGTAAAAATTTTTCAGTGACTTCTCCTGGTCCTCTCTAAGTATACAATCATAACATGCGCAAATAATGATAATATTTTCTCTTGTTTTAAAGTTATACATGTCTGATTTATTTTGTTTCTTTAATTTCTTTGGTTACCAGAACCTTCAGAATACTATTAAATAAAAGTAGTGACAATGGTTTCCTTATTACATTATCTTAATGAGAATGTGTCTTGTTAGTGAGAATAAGTTTTCCCATTTAAGCTAGTTTCTGGGCTTATCCAGGTGTATTTAATCATTTTAAGGAAATAGCTATCTAGTCCTATTTTATTAAAAATACAGTTGACCCTTGATGAATGCATGATTGAACTGAGCAGGTTCAAATGTATATGTAATTTTTTTTTTCAGTTTGGCCCAAGTAGTCCAAACTCATGTTGTTCAAGGGTCAACTGGCAATTGGGAATCCAAATATGTTGAGGGCTGACTTACGTTAATATGCCAGTTTTCTAATACATGGGTGGTAGATATCCCTAACCTGCAAACATAGTCAACTACATTTTTAATCACAAATGGATATTAAATTTTATCAAATATCATTTTGGCACCTTTTGAGATGATTGTATGATCTTTTTCTCCTTAGTATGATTAATATGAATTATCTGATAGATTTACTAATATTGAACCATCCTTGCATTGCTGAAATAAATACCACGTGGTCATAATGTTTTCTTATTTCGATATACTTTTTTGTTCCATTTACTCAACATTTTATTTAAGGTTTTTGCATCAAATTCATAGGTGAGATTGACTTTTATTTCATTTATTTTATGTTTATTTGATTTCTGTATGTGCTGATTACAATAAGTTGGGGTAAATGTGTTTGCCTTATTTAGTTATCATGGACAGTTGCATTCATTTATATTCATTAGGAAATGGTATGACTTTCTTGACTTGGAACAGAATGGGAATGTAGAGAACGGAATTAGGTTAAGGTTGACCCGCTCTGAAAATAGTGTGTAGGCCCATGTCATAGAAAAGTTTTGTGTTTCTCTCAGATGTTTTTAAATCAATATCATAAGAAAGTTAAGATTTATCAGATCAGACCCATTAGTTTCCTTTTATTTCCCTGCCTAATCCACCAAACACATAGACATAGCTCTCTCCACACTTAAATTATAGGTGTATACTTCCATGCAACGGAGAGAGAAAACATTCACATTGAAAGTGAGAAACTTTCAAAAGTCATTCAAATTGAAATATCTTGAATTTATGATCACTTGCATAAAGGCCAGCTGAAATTTAATTTTTCTTATTTTTCACAATTTTCTAGGTAAATTAATAGTATACATAAACTTCTCAATGTTTAAATTACTGAGGGATATGAACTGATTTCAGGTACTTACCAGTGCCTATTATATACACATTGTTTTAATGCTAATTATTATTCTTGCATATAATTAACAAAGGTGCCCTGAGAACCTCTCTTTTTTATTTTTACATAAAATTGTTATTGCAGTATAACATACATACAATAAAATACACAAATATTAAGCACACAAATGATGAATTTTTATAAAGTGCACATATGTGTAATCACCTCTGAGATCAAGATACAGAACATGGCCAGCACTCAGAAGCCTCCTTCATGCTTCTTCCCAAATACACGTGCCACCAAACAAAAAGCACTATCTGACTTTTATCATCTTAGATTATTCTTGTAGATTTTTGACTTTATAACAATTGAATCATTTAGGATTGTGGTAGGCAGAATTCTAAGAGGGCCTCATGTTTCCTACCCCTGGTTGACTTGCCCAGTATAATTTTATCCTCTTGAGTATGGGGGCAATATGAGTATAATGGATTTTATACCTATGATTAAGTTATGGGATTTTGCAAAAGGAATTGCACTCTAAACCAATTGACTTTAAGTTAATGAAAAGAAAGATTATCCTAGGTAGGCCTAACCTAATCGGGAAAGCTGTTAACAAAGACTGGGCCATGCCTCAAGTCAGAAACTTCTGCACGAGTGGTACATGATCCCTCTGGTCTCAAAGAATTAAACTGTCTTATTGCGAGAGGGCCTGGGACAGGGGGCCTCTAGGAGCTAAGATCAACCTCCAGCTGACAGCCAGCTAGAAAACAGTCCCTATGTACTACAACCACTAGGAACTGAATTCTTCCAACAACTGGAGTGAGCTGGAAGAGAACCCTGAGCTGCAGGTGAGAACCCAGCCCAGCAGACACCTCGATGGCAGCATTGTGTGATATGTTGAGTAGAGGACCCTGTTGAAGTGTGTGCCTGCACTAGTGACATACACAACTGTGAGATAATAAATGGGTGCCCTTGTAAGCTGCTAAATTTGTGTTCAGTAATTCCACAACAGTAGAAAACTAATACTATACAAGTATATATTCCTTTGTGCGTGACTTCTTTCAGTAAACTTTATGTATGGTGGGGGGGGGGCTGTGATATACCCTTATAGTTATATGCAGTAGTGGTTCATTCTTTTTCATTGCTACATTTTTATTTTCTTGTATGAATATGCTACAATTTATTTGTGCATTCTGTTGCTGGCTACTTAGGTTATTTTCAATTGTTTTTACTGTGCATAATGCAGCTTTGAGCACCCATATATATCCTTTCTTTTGGGTAATTTCAAACATAAACAAAGCCATATACTAATTAAAGTAGTAAGAACAGATTTTAATTATAGTATACTACTGCAGTAGGGAAGAATGTCCAGCATGAACTGAACTCAGCTTTGATTTTTATGGAAGTGGCTTGGTGTTCTACCGGGAGAATGAAGGAGTAGGGAGAGAGGCTGAATAGTGGTAGAGAGCTCAGCAGAGTCAGAAGTGAAAAGTTACAAAAGGCTTGTCATTGCAGATGCTGATTAGGCCTGCTGTGTCTGTTATCTGGCAGTTATGGAAGTTAGGATGCTATCCTCCCACAGAGACCAGGAGAAGACAGAGGCTCTATCCTTCCTGATGGTTGCATTTTAAAGGACTGTCAGGAAAGTATTTATAAAAACAATACATTCTTTTGTCACCCTTGAGTTTTCTCAAGTAGTACTTTAAGGAGGGCTAGCCTCCTTAAACCTACTATGTTAGTTTTTTAATGTAGGAAGAGTGAGTGGGTTAAAAATTTATGTTGAAGATCTGTAGTTTTTATAGACCAAGGTTAAGGCCTAGGCAAGAGAAGGGCTTGGAGGAGCTTGGCTATAGTTTGTTCAAAGAGAGAATCTTTGTCAGTATACACCTCAGGTATGGTGTAGGCATGTATAGTTTGCTTTAGAAGATACTGTAAAACAGTTTTCCAAAGTGGTCGTGCCAATGTATATACCCTCCAGCAGGAAGTGAGAGCTCCCCTTAACCCACATCCTTGCCAACACTTGACGGTGTCAGTTTTGTTTTTCCAATGTCACCATTTTTATGAAGATGTAGTGGCATCTCATTATGGTTTTAATGTGCATTTTACCTAGTAATGATGTTCCATTACTTTTTTAGATATTCTCCGGTATTCAGTCTCTATTCTAGTGTTGTGCTCATATTTTTTGCTGTGTAAACAGCCCTTATCGATTTGTAATCTGGGTAGATTCTGGATGTAAGTCTTTTGTCAGATATATGCACTGTAAATATCTTCACTCACTTTTTGGCTCACTTTTTCACTCTCTAAGTGTGTCTTTTGATGAAAATGTATTTATTTTAATAAAGCCAAATTTGTTAATGTTTTCCTTTATTGTTAATGACTTTGCATCCTGTTTAGGAAATCTTTCCCTACTCCAAGGTTATAAAGATGTCGTTCTATATTACCTGTAGAACAGTGCTGTCCGATATGGTAGCCTCTATTTCAAAATTGAGATATGGCTAGTGTAAGAAACTAAATTTTTGATTTATTTAATTTTAACAAATTTAAATTTAAAAACTGAAACAGCATAAAATGTTTTTAACGAAATGTATTAAGCACAACTTTTTGCTTTTGATTGAATTGTGTTTCACTTTAACCTAGCTCACTATGAGTTTTTATCATGAATAATCAAATGCTTTTTCTACATCTAATGAGATAGTCATATATATATATTTTTTACTTTAATCAGTAATGTGCTAAATTACATTGATTGCATTTTATATAGATTTTAAAATGTTAAACCATTATTGAATTCCTGGGGTAACCTCAACTTGGTCGTAACATATTATCTTCTCATGTATCATATTTGATTTGTTAACTGTTTTTAGTAGTTTTGCACCTATGTTCATGAGAGATTTGGTCTGGAAGTTTTCCTTCTTGCAATATCCTTGTTAAATTTTGTTATCAAACCTTACACTTGCCTCATAACACAAGTTGGGAAGTGTTCCATCTTTATTCTCTGAAAAAAGTTTTGTTTGTTTGTTTGCTTTAACATTGGTGTTATTTTTTAAACATTTGGACACAAGTGAAGTCATATACCCTAGCTTTTCTTTGTAGAATGGTTTCTAATTATGGATTCAATTTCTTTGATAGATATATAAGTATTCAGATTTTCTGTTTCTTCTTATGTCAGTTTTTATGGTAAATTGTGTTTTTCAATAAATTTCTCCATTTTATCTAAATCTTCAAATTGTCATAAAATAGTTTATGTAACAGCTTTCTTTAATACTCTGTATGACTTTATTATTTCAAATATTGGTAATTGTTGTTTTCTATATCTTTTTCTCGGTCATTCTTCTTAGGAAGTTATCAATTTTATTATTTTTTTGAAGAACCAAATTTTTGTTTTGTAATTTTCTATTGTATTTCTGCATTGTCTTATTGTCTTTCATTATTTCTTCTTGATTATCTCTTTTCCTTTTAGTTTCTTTAAGTTCAATGGGTAGTTCTTTTTCCAGCTTCTTGAAATAGATCTTAGAGCATTGATTCTCAACTTTTCTATAAGGTTTTTAGCAATTTTATCATCATGAGCTTTGCTATGATTTTTCTTTGCATTTGTAGTTTGTACCCTGTAGTTTATTGAGCCGCTCGGAACTGTGGTTTTATCATTTTCATGAAATTTGCATGATTTGTAGCAATGTTATATCGACTACTTTTTTCCGTTCCTATCTCTCCCTATCTCCTCTGGCACTCCACATATATTTTATTTAGGCCACTTGATACTGTCACACAGTCACTGAGATTCTGTTTATTTTTTAGTATTTTTATTCTGTGCTTCATTTTGGATAATTCATATTGCTATTAATTAATTTTACTGAATGTTTTTGATTTGCTATTAAGCTGATCCAGTGAAATTTGTATTTTAGATTTTGTATTTTTTATCTATATAGGCTCCATTTGGTTCTTTTAAAATACTTCTTTCATTCTTTTCATGTTTTCTTTTACATCTCTATCATTTCTGAGTCTGCTTTTATTAATTGATTTTTCTCTTGATTATCAGACTCATTGTCCTTTTTTTTTTTTCTTGCATATCTAGTAATTATTTACTGGCTGCTAGATTTTGTGACTGTTGCATTACATAGCAGGTCTAGGTTTTGTTTCTTCATTTAAAGAATATTAAGTAGGAAATAAATGTATGGAAAGGCATTAAAGTACTTGCAGACCAGTTAATTTCTTTCAAGGCTTGTTTTTCAGCTTATTCAAGTGAGTCTATAATAACCTTTACCCTAGGCTAGGACTCATTTATCCCTATTGCTAAAGTGAGACTCTTCTGTGGTCTTTCCTAATGTCCCCCAATGTTTGTTCTACCCTGGTTGGGTAAAACTTGAACGCTTCCCACTCCTGCAAAAGCTTTGGAGATAATTTAGCCTATAACTCCCCAGCAGTTATTTGCCCAACCTCATGCAGTTTCTCTCTATGCATTTATAGTTTACTGTTAAGCAATAGACTCAAGGGAACCTCTGTGTTCCTTTCTGAAGTTCTTTTTCTGCATAGCTTCCTCCCCTCCAGTGCTCTCCCTCACACATTCCAACTGCCCCTGCCCACTCAAACTCTGATCTGTTTCTCAACCCAATGAGTCAGCTTATGTTCTGTTAAGGTTCTTCCTACCTGCACTGTGGTCTGGAAAATAGTGCTTCTAGGCAGAGGAAGCTATTGTGATTGTAGGGCTTACTTCATTTGTTTCTGTTCCTGCCTTTATCACAGTTCTGCCCTGCCCATTGTCTGATGCCTGGAAACAGCTGCTTCATATATTTCGTCCTGACTTCTAGGGCTTTGTGGTGGGAGAGCAATCTCAGAATCAGTCACTTCATTGCAGCCAGAGTGAAACAATGCTGCCAAGTTTTTTAAACTTTGCAAATGAAAAGTAAACTTCTAGAATGGATGGTTCGATGATGGAAGAGGGTAAAGGGGAAGAGATTCAGAGGCACACATATAACTTTATATAACTTTGCTATAAGTTTAAGAAATGCACTATATTTGGAAATATTTTCTCCTTGTTGTCAAAATGGAAATATTAAATTTGTTTTTGGGAGTTAGAAAAAGTCTCAACCTTAGGTTGTTATACTTCTTTCATTAAATAAAGGTCAATCAGGCAGTTTAACTGATACTGCAGTATTGTTAATTTGGATCAATAACAATGATGAGGCAGTGGCTGTTTCTAATGCTGAGAACAACATTCATTTAAGCACCTCCAATGAACCAGGCACTGTGTTAGACTCTTTACGTTGATTGTCTTTAATCTTGTATAGCAAATCTGCATGTTAGAAATTATGATCCCCAGAAACTCGGGGAGGTAAAAGTTAGTTCCTCAAACTCACACACTCTGAATAAATTACCCAGTGGTAATTTATTGGCTGCAACTGAGAAACAATCTCAGCTCACCACTAACAATGCCTCCTCCGTTATTATGCTGTTCCCTGATTCTATCTTCACCTGAGCTTTCCCATCTGGCAAATTAAAGTGGAAAACAGTTAACTCCCTCCCCAGAGAGGCTGTGTTATTGGATGTTTTGCATTATTTTGCTTTGAATAACAGTGTATGTAAATGTGCTTCTGGAGGTTAAACTTATTTCTATTTTTTAAAACTTGGCCTCTCCTCCAGGGGTAAATAGTTGAAAATTATGAAGAGGAAAAGGCAGACTGGAGAGAATTAGCTTCCTCTCCACCCAATACATATTTCTGTTCAGATTTAAGCTGCCATAGCAGAGTAAAGATTAGTAAACTTCCTATCATGGAGTTTTAGCTGGTTCTGATATTCAATGTCCAGAGTGTGTTAATCCAGATATTAATCATTAACTCTGCATCAAGTGTAGGGGCAGATATTCTTGCTGAGAAAAATAAAAGCTTCCTAAGACACCTGGAAGACTTGATCACACTTGGTCCCCAGCCAGATCACAAAGAGATTCTAGTGAGCACGGACACTTTGCTGCCTCTAACCATCTACCTCTTGTTTGGAAGTTGGCATATCCCCTCAGCCTCAGCTCTCCCATGGACCCTGCATTGTTGAGCCCTCCCTATCCTAAACCGCCTTTCCTGGCATTTGGATCATCACTTCAATGATGTGATAATATCTGCAAGTTGGGAAAATAAAAGTGGCATTTGTTTAGCCATAATTAATGAAATATTTATGTTGCATGAGACTATGTGATAAAACCTTAGGCTTAGAGTCCTTTTGCTTCTGATTACATTTGGGATTTTTTTTTTCTATGACCAGACATTCTGACGCCAGCTCTTTTACACTGAGCAGATGTCATGTAGTAAAAATGGGTGCCAGATGCTGTGAGCCGCAGAAGGGCGATTTGTTTAAGAGCTGGCTCCGACTTTTTTGCATTCAATTACTTTGCAGAACAAACCTTACACAAGCATTTAGGTAACTCAGCTAACTTCAGACAAGCGTTTTCATAATAGATTTCATCTCTGGATGCATTCTAAGCTGTGTACCATATAAAAGGTGTTTAAGGAATTAATTGATTTCTGCATAATACCTTTATTTTTAACATGAGGAGAGAGCTGCAAAGCTCTTGGCAGGGACCCAGAAATGTAATTAACGTGGAGGGCCAAATTTTCAGTTGCCCTTAGGTACTGCCGTCTCATGCTTACGGCAGGTGCAGTGAGGGGAGGGCAGAAAGGAAGAGAATGGGGAGAGAAGGGAGGAGGAAGAGGCAGCTTTGAGTCACTTAATAAGAAAAAAAAGCTAGGAGTTCAGTGAGTTTTCTGTTCTCATTTCAGATCCCAAGCACATCCTGAACGGGTTGCAGGTGACAGGGGCTACCTCTCCAACCTCTTCCACCACCTCCTCCTCTGCAGATGAAGAGTTTGATCCCCAGCCTTTCTTGAGGTCAAAGGTAACAACACTTGGCAAACCAAAGGGAGCTTTGGCTTGCGGGGCTGTTTACCATCCAGATTTCAAACCCAATGTGGGCTCCAGCTGTGGTAGTTTCATTAGGAGGGTCACATTTCATTGCATCTGACAGCAGCTGCTTTTATTTTTACCTGGAAGACCCCAAGAATTATCTTTTTTGTTGTCGTTAATTTTTATAAGCTTGCCTCTCTCAGAGATGTAAATTTGAGGAGGGGAAAAAAAAAACTGACATATTAACTTGAAACCATTTGGTGACTGCAGCTCTTAAAGTGGGTTTAATTTGTGGTCCAACAAGCAAACTATTGAAAAAATTACAACAAGCAGATGCATATTTCCCTAGGGGACGCACAGCTTCATTTAAGAAGCACTTGAGGCAGATTGCATGGAAAATGTTATGTTTATTCTAATCAGAAATATGAAATGAACCATGCAGTTGCATGTAGACATGAATACTCCAAGGATCCCTGTTGTGGAAGGGACTAGCTGTGTGCTGGCTGGGGAGATGGCAGTCCTCCTCCTCCTCATCACTTAATGAACATTAATGTTTCTGGAGAACACTTGAAGCAACTCTCATTCCCATAGATTAAAAAAATACGAACACTGTTATATGTATTTAAATGTGTCTGTGGGTCACATACACAGAGACACCGGGGCTGAAGCGGTGGCACTAGGGCTGCGAAGGCCGAATGGCGGGACCCAAAATGATTCCTGGGGAGACAGAGGCGCGGTTCACTGCTCTGGCTTTGTTTATTTTTTGGAGCAGTGAGGATCTGAGGAGAAAGGGAGAGAACCAAATTTATTTACTTAGACTCAACTTTTCCATATCTGGCACTAGTTGCTTTGGCATCATCTCAAGTCACTCAGGGGTTTCAGCTCCTCATGGCCCAGACTGGAGCAAGTCAGGAGGGGGCTGAGGCATGGCGCATGCGCGCACGTGTGTGTGTGTGTGTGTGTGTGTGTGTGTGTGTGTGTGTGCGCGCGCGCGCGCGCGCGCGCGCGCGAGAGAGAGAGAGAGAGAGAGAGAGAGAGAGAAAGAGAGTATGTGAGTATGTATGGACTCCTAATTTTCTAAAATAAGTGTAATTTGATGGATAAATAAGATGATACATGTGAACCAATCTCTGATGGTTGCGTTACTCAGAACAAATGAATTCTATGTGTTCTGTTGATTTCTGGGGTTTCCTTACTGCCCCTCTCATCCATTTGAATGACCCTGAGTTATTTCTGTGTTCAAATAAGGTAGAGGTCCTGGCGTCGGCCATCCTGACACTCACGTAGAATAAAAGAATGGAGTGGCCCAAACACATCGAGATAGCTAAACCATGATATCTCAGGCAAGCCTTGCAAATAGCCACTTATTCCCTGCTTGCCCAGAACAGAGCTCGGCACCACTTCCGCTTGCAGCAAGGTAAAGCTTGCCTGCTCCACCTGGCTGCGGATGTGGCCCACTCTTACAGGAAGGCGAGCTGGACGAAGGGTTTCTTCTTGACGACTTTTTAAGGGCTTGCACTGAAGGGATGAAGGTAGTTTTTTCCCTTCTTATTTCTTTATCTCTTCAGTCTCACACAGGTGTGTCCCCAGACATGTGGCACAGAGCCCATGTCAGCTCAAATGAACCTTTCCACAGGAAATTAGAGACAGGATATCCACACTCCACCTCTTCCCTTTGCTTTGCCCCTCCCCATCCGCTGCCTCTGCTCCCAAACCAGTGCCTGGGTCCGAGAGACTGGGGCAGGCGCATTCCTGGTCCTGCCAAATTGCTCCTTTCTCTGTCCTTTTTCTTCTTCGTCTTTAGCCCTTAGTCTTTCTTCTTCTCTCTGCATCATCATCACCATCACTGAGGACATAGGACCTGTGCCTGGCACATCAGAAGTCTATAAGAGTATTAATAAATCATCCTTCATTTCTATGTCAACATCTTTTAATAAAATGCCACAAAGGACTTTCTTCCCTCCTCTTGGTTCTGTTTTGCTGACCCTTGAGAAAGCAGTTGAGATTTGGCAGCTTTGCTGCTGGGAAATGCTAAGACAATGGGAGGCTGTTAACACAGCCTCCCTTGAAATTGTATAAAATGGTCTTAATTTAGGGGAAACTTTGCAATTTCTATAAAGCAGAGGTCCTTGATGTGCCTTCACAGTATTTGGCACAGGAAAGGTAGAATAGAAGAGACGAAAATGTGAATGCTGGATTCGGGTTACCTGGGGTTACCTCCTGCGTCTACTAATTACTAATTGTGTCGTCTTAGGCAAGTTATTTGACTCCCTGAGTTTTGATTTACTTATCTGTAAAATAAGTCTATTTAAGGGATAAGTAAGATGTGAAGTAATCAGTACAGTGTCTGGCACATAGTATTCAATAAATACTGGGATTATATAAAATTAGTATATCATAAACTGAAGAGCTTTTTGTTAAATGAACTGACTCTTCATAGATTGAGTTAGATAATCTCTGGATAACAACTACCAGTGATCTCCACCATACTCTCCCCCCTGCTTTCCAGAAAGGTCCTGGATGCCTAATAGAGGGGTTCCATCTCCCAAATGGCCTGGAACCTCGGTTCAGATTGACAGTCAATCTGGAAGTCATCCCCTAGAAATAGAGATGATATTATATGGAATAAGTTTGAGTTCTGAGAGCCAAAATATCCTTCCAAGGATGAAGAGAAGGATGAATTCTTTGGGATTCTAGATCCTAAGAAGAATTGTGGAAAAAACAAATTTCACCATTGAGATACCTGTTTTCACTGGTGATCTGTAGACATTATGAACTCTGAAAGGTGGTGCTTTCCTAAGGAGAGGGATGGTCTCTCCATGGAATGGGTGATAGAATGACAAGGATTCATGAAGCCCTGGAAAGGTGCATGCTTTTAAGGCACAATCTCTAACCTCTGTCATGGACCCAGATTCCTCTGGCAATTTCTGGGGCCAGGCCAGTTAGATCTATTTCCCACCCGTGGATCTGTGGTACTTTTAATGTACAAATATTCAGTTCACCCACACTTATTGAATACCCAGGCACCAGCCTAGCTGTAGCAAAATTTTAATTCCACATTTGTTTCTGCCAGTATTAAAAAGAACTCTCTAGCATGCTCTTATCCTTATTCTAATGTAGAAAATTGATATGTATGCTCAGAGAAGGCAAACTCACAAAAAAAAGTGCCCAATTTTAACATTTATTTTGTATGTACAGAATGTATAAATATGTATATACTCCTACACACATACACACATGTAATAGACATAAGTTTTCTTCTCTTGATTTTTATAGGAGAGGAAGACACTTAGAAGAAGACGGAAGCTGGAAAAAGCAACAAAACAATTGGCTAAGCAAGAAGAATTAAAAAGACTTCATAAAGCTCAGGTAAGAAAACAAACTCGAGATGAGTGAGTGGGTCTGACATCCTGGGAGTCTGGAACCGGAAGCCTTTTGGAAGTCTATATTGCACTGGGGGAGGCAGGCTGGAGAGAGGTCAATTTCTCTTCTCTGAGTGACCATGTTCGTGGCCACTCTGAAGGCCCTGGCTCAATCCCTGGTGGGATTCTGGGGCCTGGAGAGCCCAGGTGTGGAGCTATCCCAAGCCCAGCTACCCTTCTATCTGCAGACATGCAAAGTGAGCCTGAAATGGCAGCTGATACATAGCCTTGGAAACCACTCCAGACTTTAAGTGCCACATAGCAGTGGCCTTAGTTCTGACCTCTGTCAGGACTCTTTCCCCAACTTCCTGAAAGTGTCTTTGCTGAATTGACAGCTATTAGGAACTATCTTTATTTCAGAGCTAGTTGGAAACATAAGCGTGCAGCGTTCTGGTAGATTTCCTGGCCTACTCCAAACATTTCTGCCTGGATTGATCTGCCCACCTCTATCACAGACAGGCAAAGTGAAACAAAAAGGCAAGGCATTTTCCCTCTCCCTAAGAACCCCAAAACTAGCCTTGAAGGACAGTTAGGTTTTAGGACAAAAGGACTTAGAACGACCACTCATATTAATCCAATGCACCCTTACATCCCTTTTTCCAGTTAGTCCCTTTACCTGGCCAGGTAGTCCTGCGAGTTGTTTCTGAATCCAACCTCCCTTCACAGTGACTGACTTGGGAGCGACCCTTTTCACCTAGTGGACAGGGGAAATTTCCATCACCCTCCCCCTCTGTCCACTCTCCACTTCTGAAACAGGTTTCTTTGAAACATTTCAGCTTTCCCTTTTGAGAACAAGATAGTCTTTATGATATGGATTGGCAAACTCAGCAATTTCCCCTCCTTATATTTTCACTCCAGACAATAAGTGATGATAAGAGAAGGATTATGATGGCCTTTTGAGTTCTAATTTGCAGCCCTTTTTAATCTTTGAGATTTTCACCCCTAGTTCCTAAAGAATAACCCCTATAGTAGCTAGCTTGGGCTGCCTTAACAACATACCATAGATTGGAGAGGGACTCTATTCAATCCATAACAACCATGTAGCCATAATTGCAAAGTAATCAGTAATAAAATTATTTAACTGTTTTCCTTCCTTTAGCAATTCTATACCATGCCAGCAAGAGATGGATTTATGAAGATATAGTTACCTTTAAAAGAGAGACAGGAAATGGGCATAAAATTGCAAGTAATTTTAGATAGAATTTCCATCTATTTCAGATTTTATGCTTGGGGCTTAAGCAGTCTTAGCCAGCATGAGAGAGCCAGGAGGCTACTCAGGTCCCATCCCCGCTCAGGCCTCTTCATGATATTGGAGGTGCTTTGGTGATGGTATTCCTGAATCCGTGGAGACTCAAAGATACAGAGTTAAAGAGGAAGGGAAGCAAGAGAGAGCTGGAGTAAGGTAGAGGAGGAGAAACACCCACATTCTATCTGCACCGACACTTGCCAGTTCCTTTAATATACCTGGCCTGCCAGGTGCAAAGTCTGTTCTGCCAAGAGATGTGCCTTTTGGCAGCATGGTGTCTGAAAGCAGAGAAACTTGGGATGAACAAAATGTGCATTAGAAAGGCTTTTCCCTAATTTTTCTTCCTAATATACACAAGAGAGGCATAACTAATGCCTCTCTTGAGAATGTGAACACAGTCATGGCCCCAAACCTTAATAGGTGCTGGTGGTGAGTCTAAGGGAGGGTGTGAGGTTGCCCCTTAATGGAATAAACATCTTGTGTCTTAACAACTTGCTAATAACAAAACCAGTACACTGGTAGTAAAAGACCCCTGGGCATCGTGGTGTGGAAGGAATAGATACAATCTCTAGCTGAGGACAGGAGCCAGACAAACCGAGAAAGAAAGACCAGCTCCAGGAGTTGGCCCAGGTCTCCTGCTCCAGATAAGCTTCTTGAG
The DNA here is from genome assembly GCF_014176215.1 of Rousettus aegyptiacus. NCBI lineage: Eukaryota > Metazoa > Chordata > Mammalia > Chiroptera > Pteropodidae > Rousettus > Rousettus aegyptiacus. The sequence continues at coordinate 84,729,682 of NW_023416308.1, forward strand.
TGGGATCTGCTGGTTCTTTGTAGGAAAATGGACTCTGAGTGTGCCCTGTCTTTGGCCTCAGAGTCCTTGTGTTACTCTGAATAATGGCTGCAGCTCCAGCCACTATATCATAGTCAGAGGCTGGCTCTGAGGGGTCCAGGAGCCATGAGGACCACCTGCCTAACCTCGCAGCCTCTGCCTGAAAGCAGACCTGGGCGACTGGGCTGGTCAAAGGGGCCTATTCTAATGTCCACTTGGGGAAAACTGAGCTTACACACAGATTCCTTGCTTTACGTTTTCGTACTAGAGAAGGAAAATGTCAGGTTCTAGTTGTTTGGAAATTCAGAGCTTCTGACCCAGTTAATCAAGAAGGTGACATCGCAAGTTAAAGCACTTCTTCCTCTTGAAAAGTAAGTGGCAGAACTGGCCCCCTTGTGTGACTCAGCACCTCGAGAGTCCCATGTGACATAAGATCTCGGCATTGCAGGCCATCCAGAGGCAGCTGGAGGAGGTGGAGGAACGGCAGCGGGCTTCCGAGATCCAGGGCGTGAGGCTGGAAAAGGCGCTGAGAGGAGAAGCAGGTAGGCTTCCCAGAGCATCCACGGCCCCAGGCCTGGGCCGTGTCTGTGGTCTGAGAACAGTGCCGGTGTAACCATCTGGGGGAACGGGGGCTCTTTGTCACTTTCTGTGGAGCTGTCAACATCAGCGTTCAGTGCTAAATCCACAACTGCTTCACATTTTTACAATCAACCTGGTGGTTCCATTGGAAATTGCCTGGGGGCCTGGCCACTGGGTTTCTGGTCTGTCCAGTTATCCTCTGCTCGTGCAAATATTCTTTGCAATTCAAGGGTTAAGATAAATTCTGGAGAAATATGTGGGCATTCGAGCAATGTCGGTAGTGATGATTCAAAGCCCAGACTTGGAGTCAAAATCCTGGTTTCTCCCTTTACTCACTATATGACCTTGAGCCAGTCACATTCTAAATTGTTATGAACTTTGTTTTTTTTCCTCTAAGGTGGGGTATAGTGGTTTTCTACTTTATAGAGCCGATGTGTGTGTGTGTGTGTGTGTGTGTGTGTGTATATTCTTCTTTAATCCATATATGTGTAAATATGAATTAGCACATTGCCTGATACACAATAAATCACTAAATAGTAACTATTCCATGGATAGCTTCAGAGTCAAACAGAATTTACCTGCTGAAGACTTACGATAAGTTGGACATGAAGATAGTCAGTCTAGAATGATGAGCATAACACAGTTTCTGCCTTTGAGAAGTTTATAGTCCATCAAAGGACAAACATGTAAAGAAATAAATGACAATACAGGAGGACAAGTGCTGTGATAGAAGCAAGCATTAGGGTGCAAGGGGAACAGAATCAAGGAGTTCCTAACTGATATGGGGAGAGGGGTAGTCAGGAAGGGGTGATCTACTAAGATGAGAAACAGGAGGAACAGGAGTTAACCAATGAGGTGAAGAGATTGTGCTTGCAGAGGGAGCAGCACCTGCAAAGGCCATATGTAAAATGCAAAAAGATATGAAATGCCTTAACTAATAAGGAGCCAGCAAAGGGTTTTATGGTGAATGATTACTTAAAGAAATTAACATTTTTTTTTGGAAATCACCCAGTGGCTGGGTGGCTAGTGAATTAGAGGGGGCCCTTAGATTTTGTGGGGAGTGTTGTCTCTTTAACTGTGTGATGTGATGTCTTTAGCATTCTGTATTTTGGATATAAAGTGGGAAAAACCAAATACCGAAAACACGTGTCTCTCTGTACAACCGTGAAAACAATGTGTTACTTGTTAAACACATAGTGAAGGGTTAGTATTTCAGTTCTCTTAAAAGTCTAGTTATTTGAGAATGATGACACTAACAGAGGCAAACCCAGGTTTTGTGAGGCCTGAAGCTCATACCAAGTCATGTCCTCGAAACCTCGAGGACTGCTCCCAGAGCCTTGCAAGGAGGGGCCCTAGTGCGGGGCTCTGTGGTCTCAGCTTTATCAGCTGTATAGTTAACTTGTCTCTGAATATCAGGGAAATGTTGGGGTCTGACTTTCCCCCTCTGTGCCTCAGTTTCCTTGTTTGTAAAGTAAGAGCGATAATTGTATCTGTTTCTTGGATTTGTGGTGAGGATTGGCTAAAACAACTTATGCAAAAGCCTTCGTATACCGCCTGTGAGATAGATGATTAATAAATATTTGTTTCTTTTCTTACTAAAATATGCTACATTTCTGTGCAAAGAAAACTGAAATCTACTCATCAGAAGTAGGCTTTATTACAGAAACGATAGCTATTTCTTGCTGCGTGGAGTGAGAGTCACTGACTGGCTTTACAACTGCTTTCGGGACCTTTGGCAGTCAACTGCCCTTCCTTGATATTTGATCATATTCCCAATCAAGAAAGCTCTGGCACTTTTTATTAAAATCCACTGACTTCGGCGAGAGCCGTAGAAATAACAAGGATAAACCAGTAAAACTAGGGCATATTTTATTTTGCTGGAGAGGCAGTGTGGCATAGTGCGGCAAGTAGAATTATTAGGCATCGAAGAGCGCCGGGTTCAAATGCTGTTTCATTGCTTAGGCTGTGCGGTCCTAGGAAAATCATTTAACCTCACTAGCCCCAGATTCCTTATCTGAAAAATGGAGCTACTAATCTCCACGTTACCAGGTCATTTTGAGAATTAAGAGTATTGACGGGAAAAGTGTCTGTCACATAGTAGGCATTCAATAAATGCTACCTGATATTACTTTACAAAATATTATTAAATATGCGCGCACACACACACACTTTTAAAGAATTGATTCTCTAATCTTTAGTGCTCGAGATTTAAATTCTGTAAACTAAATTTTGAAAGCTTCTGAAAATCTCCACCCCAAATGTAAAGAAAGGCTATTTTGAGTTATCAGCTAAAGAAACCTAGGCCGCTTGTGGCGTTTTCAGAGGTGTGCTAAACCTGGCCAGAAGATGGATTCCATTCATTCTCTTTATGCCCTTGGTAATTTAATTCCCCTGTTAAGTTTATGAGTCTTTTCCTCCTTGATTGTCCTTGTGTGGGTGACATCAACCAGGGGCTGAAGACTAAAAGAGTGAAGTCATGGAGAGAGACCCCAAAGGAAACCAAATGGAAGATCTGTAAACCAGGCATCAAAATTAATACACTCTAACTTGTAATAACATTTGCGCAATAATAATACTCCTTTACAGTTTAATATTCTATTCAGCCCCTTTAAGAGATTGCCCTGGTGCTTAATGAATGACCAATGTTTATTAGGTTAAGTTGTATTTGAGCTGGCCTGTGCTGTTCTGGCTCAAGTAATTTAATGGGAATTATTTAATAGGTATTATTAGGATAATTAGAAAATGATCACAGTTAGGCAATAATACTGAGTTATAAAGGTTGTGAATAACCAAATTTAGAGACAGGCCTGAAAACATGAGTAGTCTGCGACAGTTATGCAAGTCTCCTCTAATAATTATGTGCGCCAGCCTGAAAGGGTCTTTTGTTCCTAGGAGTTATTCATTAGGCAAGCATTGAATTAGAGGAACATGCGGGGGTGCAGGACGGAGGGCAATGATGGCTGATGAGCAAAATGAGGCTTTGATGAGCTCCTAATTGTCGTGACAACAATTCCCGCTTTCTTTTTTCCCAACAGTCAGAAATAAGCTTCCCCACCCCCGGGAAGGGTTTTTCCCCATTTTGTCAAGGAAAAAGAAACAAAGAAGAACCCACCAATGTACCCCAGAAGACAAGTCATTATGTTCTGTAATGTGCATGTGTGTGTGCATGCGTGTGCATGTGCACACTATGTATGGATGTCCTTGACAAAGGAATGGATTCCCCTGGTGGGCCTGGCTGCCCAGAGTAAAGGACTAGCGTATGCAGTGGCCTGACTTCCCTGGGCCTCACTTTCTGTAAGGAGGCCAACCCGAGCTTTGTGAGCCACTTAGACTCTTCTTGGGCATGGCCCTGTTCCCTACTGGTTTCTTGGATGTCATGTAGTGCTTGCTCAGTGTTGTTATGTACCAGGGCCATGGAATACCCCAACTTAGCAAAAGACCACCATTCATATTTAGAGAGTCTGCATAACAGATTTTGTGCTTTTCTTTGAATACCTGGAGACAGGTAAAATCTGACGAAAACTGAGAGTGCTTTTGAAGGAGGAAGGATTTATCCGCAGTGGAGGTGTGCGGAAATTATTCCTCCCTTATAATTTTATAGGCTTCAGAGAAGGTTTACCAGCTGGTTGTCTGCATTGAGCTTTTTGATTATTTATTTATTTATTTATTTATTTATTTATTTATTTTTTAAAGAACCAGATGGCTTCTGTTTCATAAACATGGAAGAATTTACAAAGAAAAATCAGAATACGTAAGGTTGCCAGGAGGTGGCAGCAGGAGTACACATTATGACCAGAGAAACCGCAATGAAAACCTACTCAGGAAGAGGGAAGTAGTTTGGCTTCCACTCTGTGGTTTTTATCTTGACTGCTGCTGAGGAACAGAAGGACTAATAATTTCCTGGATAATGTAACACTGAGGTGTCCTGAAAAGAACACAGGTATTAGGGTCAGATGCTCTTGAGTTTGAATCCTCACGCCATTCATAGAGAGTGGCCAGGAGGAGCAAGACTCCAAAACTGATGGCTAAGCAAGCAAGGAACTTAGGTTGATTTGCTACAACTCTGTGATTCACTTAAAGTCACATACTTCTGAGTTTGAATTCCAGTGTGGTCATTATCCAGTAGTTACCTCATGCTAAACTTTCTAACCTATAAAATGAACTAATAATACCAACCTTATAGGGATGGTATAAAAACAAGACTAAATGAAATAATGTTAGTAAAGCACCTTAAAAATTGGCTAGCATGTAGAAGGTATTCAAAAATATTAATTGTTTTTCTTTTTTTCAAATCCCTATCATTATAAAATACAGCTAGATGGTCAGTGATTTCTCAGATTGCATTTATTTATTTGTCCATTCCTTCACATTCATGTACAACGATACTCCCTACAAGATATTTACACTAGTTTTTAAAATGCATAAAATAGATACATTTCATAGGCTTGGTCCATATTAGGATTTCAGTGTAGACTCATAAGGTTAACCCCACAAAAAAAAATTTTTGTTGTTGGTAAAAAAAAAAAAGAAAAAAAACAATGAGAACAAAATACTGTGGTTCTGAGGCACACCTCTCTGACAGTCTGCCATAATTTGGGGACAAATTTCAGGGAATGGACATCTTTTAGGTAAACCTTTACAATGATTTGTTTCATACCTGTACTGCAAAGCAGTCAGTTCAAGGCTCGTCAGCCATTACAGGTGGCTGATTGCTGTGCTCTCAAAGGTCATCAGGGCAGGGGAAGGGCTGAGATCCTTCTGTGGACCTAGAGGAGACTGATTGTCTAAATACAGGGTGGCCATAAAACTGGAAGCACAGAAATTATTATTTCACCACATAATACAATGGGATATGGTCAGAAAAGAACTCTGACCTCATAGAAATAGGAAAATGCATACAAAAATGATCAAGGAGAAAAACAATGTAAAAGTGAAGAGGCAATACCACCCTAACCTGAACCAAGCATAACCATAATCAAACTTAACATCATGACCTTCCTGCTATGATGTACTAAGAGAGATATATTATAATTAAAATAGATGTAAGTTGAGAATTGAGTGATTAGAAGTAAAGTATTCCAAGGTGTTTATATTGTTTAAAAAGAGGCTAAGGTGTTGATTAATTTAGACATTGCTAAGGTATTAAAAATATCTGTTTAAATTTTAAGTGTGATCACTACAAGAATATAAATAAAAATGTATAACTTCCAAATCAGTTGGGGGAAGCAGAGGGAGAAGGAATAAGAAGAAAACAATCAATAAGACAAAAACCCCAATTCAATTCTAAATAGAAATAAAGCATAGGGGAAAAAAAAAAAACCAAAGATTAAAAGTTAGCACAAAGATGGAAGAAACAAGCCTATATCTCAAAAATAGTAGTGACGGTTAATGACCAAAACAACACCCAATTACAAGCTGTTTGGTAGACATGTATAAAACATAAATACACAGAAAGTTTTAAAGTAAAAGGATAGCAAAATATATACTAACTAAATAAAGTTGGGGTAATTATATTAAAAACAGTGAAATAGCTTTTATTACCAAAACCGTAATTAGCAATAAACAGGGTCATCACAAAATTTTTAAATGATCCACTCCCCAAGAAGGCATGACAGTTTCAAATGTGTGTGTGTATTGACTATAATAGGCTCAAAATAAGATAAAATCACAGAGAGAAACCTCTTCTATCAAGGCAGGAGAATTTAGTGCATCTCTCAAGTAATGATAGTCAAGCAGACAAAACATTAGTATAAATTTGAACGGTGCAACCAATTCCCTTAATTTACTGGACACTTAGAAACTCTGCACCCCCAAATTAGAGAATGTATATTCTTCTCTATTTCATGTAGTGATTTATAAAAATTGAGCATATTAGTTCATAAAGTAAATCTTAGAGACTCTATCACACAGACCGCATTCTATGCTACAATATAATTAACTGAGCAATATTCAAAGATACTTGGCATTTAGAAAGTAAAAATATACATTTTTCATGAATCAAAAATAAATACTTGGAAATTTAAATATACTGAATATGAAAAGGAAAACAGTGAATGTGGTGCTTAGGGGTATCGCCTTAAGTACTTTTATTAGAAAAGAAGAAAAGCTAAAAATTAATGAGCTAAGTGTCCAATTTAATTTAGAAAAAGGAAAACAAAATAAACCTAACAAAAGAAAATAATAAATATATGAGCAGAAGTAAATGATATTGAGAATAAAGATAAAATAGAGAGAATCAAGCAAGCCAAATGTTGGTCCTTTAAAAAGACTAATAAGACTAAAGGCAATCTCTTAAATTGATTTTTAAAAATAAGATAGAAGACAAAAATAAATTAGAAATAAAAAGGGCAGATATAAACCCAGTATAGCAAAGATACAAAAAGATAAAATAACGAGCATGTGATCGAATTTCGAAATTTGGCAATCTAAGGGCAATTCAGCAGTCACCATGTTAACAAATTAAAGAGGAAAACCATGTGATTTTTTTTAATAGAATAAAAAAATATTATTTGACAAAATTCAATATTCATTTGGGATAAAAACTTTTATCAAAAATGGAATAGAAGAGGATAGAATGTTCTTAATTTGAAGAATATCTTTTAAAACCCTGCAGCAAGCATCATTGTTGAATAGTAAAATATTAGAAGCATTTCTTTAAAGATCAATAATCAGAGAAGGATGCCTACCATCACCTCTTGTATTCAGCATTGTCTTGGAGACCGTAGCCAATGTATTAAGACAAGGAAAAAATGGCATAAGGCTTGGAAAGGAAGAAACAAATTTTTTTTTTTCAGATGATAGAATTATTCACATGGAAAACCCAACGAATATACAAATAAATTATTAAAAATAAGAAGAGCCTATATGATGGTGATTGGTTATAAGATCAAAATTTAAAAGACAATTGCATTTCTATATCTAAGTATCAAGCAGTTAGAAAATGAAATTTTAAAAAAGATATATCATTAACATTAACATAAGAACATAAAGTGCCTGGGAGTAAATCTAATGAAAAGTGTGCACAACCTTTATGAAGCCAATTTTAATACTTTACTAATGGCCACCAAAAGACCTAAATATAACCTTACATATTTGAAAACCTGATGTAAGCCTGCTGTAGCATTATAGATCATCGGCAATAAGTAATTCTGGGGCAATCGGTTTTCTATACCAAAAAAAGAAAAAAAAATCAGCCTTACCCTACACCATACAAAGAAATCAGTTTCACAAAGATTTAAAAGTTTTAATATGAAAAATGAAGCTGAAAAGTTAAGAATCTGTTGACCTCAAGTTGGTAGTTTATAACACTGTCGAGAAAAGATAAACCACTAATTTAGAAAAAATATTGATGCAAATATAACCAAAAAAGAAGTAATGTTCTAGAATACGTAAAGAACTCTTACAAATCAATAAGAAATAGACAAGCAACTTACTATAAGAATAGGCAAATGATACAAATACACATTTCACAGTAAAATACTCATTAGTAATTAGGGAAGTATAAATTAAGACTGCAATGAGAAACTATTTTAAATTATCAAAACTTCTAAAATGTGATAATACTAAGTATTTTGCAGGGATAAGGAACAAGAGAGGCTCTTATTTAGTGTTAATGGGAGTGTAAAGAGTCACAACTCTTTGGAAAACAATTTGGCTTCATGCTTAAACATTTGTATACCCTACTACTCAACAATTTTATTCCTCAGTGTATAATCCAGAGAAACCTTTGCCCACCTGGACCAGAAGACATGTACAAGAATGTCTCAGCAGCATCATTCATAACAAAACACTAAGAACAACTAGATGTCCCTTAACAGGAAAATGGATAAACTGTGGGTTAAGTAACTGTGCTATATACAACTGAATATTATACACCTAGCAGTGAAAATGAATGGCAACATGGCTGCATTTTAGAAACATAATATGAAATTTAAAACAAATTTTGGAAGTACATACAGTATGATATTTCGATGAAATTCAAAAGCAAGAAAAACCGTATAATAAATAGATATGTAGTTAAAAGCAAAACAAAACAAAAAACTATTTTAAAAGGAAGGACTAGAAATTTTGTTTTTCAGCTACAGCCTCTGGCTCCCTGAATGGAATTGCAAGCTGCCTTCCAGCATCCCGGCTTTGCCCAGACTGAATCAGGCCAGGCCCACAGTGCAGCTTTCTGGATTATCACCATCATGTGTAAGGTGCCTGAGAGAAGTTAATATACCCAGAGCACTGGGTACAGAAGGCCAGGCTAGAGATTTAAGTGAAATATGCCTATGGATAAACACAGGAGTTAAGAGCTGACCTCAGGCCAGGAAATAAGAGACAGGGGCTGAAACGCAGCCAGTCTAGGGGAGGTGCCCTGCACCACGTACCAAAGGTTCTGCCCGCAATTCCTCTCATGACCTTTTATAACCCCAGATCATCAATAAGGATTTTGAGGGTATTGACAAAATTGCAGCAAACACCAAATTAGGACTTCTTACAGACTCTTAGGAGGCAGAGAATCACATCTAACAAATTAGATAGTTGAAAACCAGACAGCAAAACAAGACCCAACTTGGAAAACCACACACCAATACATAATCAGAGAAGTATTCAACATCACCACCAACAACAAAAAGGTTAAAAAGCCATGACTTTGAAGAATACATTTTTCATTTATTATGTTATTATTCATTGGAAAAAGAGTTATTGCCCATTAAGTGCTAGTCGCTCTAATGACAGCAAGGACTAAGTGTTGTCAGGCTACGTGATTTGAACTTGACTGTGGGGAATTATTGAAGAATTTCAGTATGGAGTAACCAAATTTGCTTTGTATCTTTGACAGTCCATTCAGAGAAAAAATGGTCAATTTAAATAATTTCATTAATAAAAATTTGTTCTGTGTTGAGTTTGGATTACTTTGCTTCACCTGAGCAAGTGGAAACCTTGTATTTCGTCTAAGAAAAAGCGTGATATGAGGATACAGAAGCTAATAAAGAGCCAGTGGCTGGTGGGCTCAAGCAGGGGTGGCAGTAAGGGTTAGTTAAAGGTAACCGAGCTATTGTAGCCACAGCCTGGGGCTGCTGGCCTTCTGGCTGCACCATTCAACTTTCTGGTTCCCAGATGTAGGAGTCACATCTCTGCTCTGGAAGGGCTTTCAATTCAACAGCAGCCACAGAACCCAGATGGAGACATGGCTGAGCCAACAATCCATGTAGGCACAGCACACTAAACTCTTCCCAAGCAGGTGCTGAAGATCCAGCCAGCTTAGGACCTTTTCATTTACATGGGGCAAAAAAAAAAAAAAAAAAAAATTATTTAAGAGTTTTTATTAACCTCGAGTGAAATTACAAGATAAAGTTTAGGCATGTGTAATCAAGTCAGGGATTATACTCCAGAGTTTTAAAGATGAACAGGAAGTAATGCACATGGAACCATATAGAACTAGACACTGGAAGAAACAAGATAGTAATAACAATGGTACAGTTTACTGAACATTTACTATGTGCCAAGCACTATAGTAAGCATTTCACATGCGTCATCTCCATTAAGCCTCATAACCAATTATGAGACAGGTACTATCATCATCCACACTTTTCACAGGAAGAAACCGAAGTAGAGAGATTTGAGGTTATCTACCCGAGGTCACACATTTATAACTGGATGAGCCAAGTCTGTTTGACCTCTAAGCCCAGGCCCTCTGCCGCTTCACTCTACTACATCTACAGTGAGAGGTGACCCTGGTCTAGGCTTCATCAGAACATATAAGGAAGCTGTCTGAAGAATGGTAGGTAGTGAGTTAAGGAACATCGTGGAGCAAAGTCTCAGAGCACTGTTGGCGTTGAGAGCAAGGCAAGCCCAGGCTAGGCACAGTCTCCTGTACCCAATGCTTTGGGAAGGCAGATTTCCTGGGAGTCCATGTTCAAAGGTCCCCAAAAGGGATTTTGATACTGAGGAAAGGAAGACTCAGAAAAAATGAACTATAGGCTATAAAATTGTAAATTATTCCCTTGGAAAGGAAAATTAATTCAGTTTAACCTGTCAGTGTGACTACACCGGGAACTTGCTAATAGATTAGAAGTACACATAAGAAAAATTGAAAAAGGACATGTAATCCAGGATAAAAGTCTGGCTGGACCCTGTGGGTATAATGCAGCAAAGAGGCTGAATCTGAAAAACAACAACAAAAAATACTCTGAAGACTGCAAAATAGTGCTGTTTCTTTTGGACTGGGAACAAGGAAAGGATAGGCCCTGTGCTGAAGCAGATGGTATCATGTTACGTGGTGGGGAAAAGCAGGATTTTCAACTCTCAGCTTTTCTGTTTTCTTTCTCAAGGCAAATGATTCTCAATCTAGAGATATTAAACAACTATCCAGAAGAAAAACAGGAGAGCATGAATTCTGGATTCTAAGCTCAGGTGAAGGATGATAACATACATCGAATAGTATCTTGGATGTGGCATTACTGTCAGAATTTGTCAAATGAACTGAATTAACCCCCTGGTGTTGAAATAACCTCAGTCTTTGAAAACTCATAAAGAATTCCAGAGCCTAACGACTAGAGATGAATACATTTTCTACTTTTCACATGAGAAAGACACATGAATTCTGATCTTTGTCAAAATTCTCGAAAGGATTATTAAAGAAATTGTGAACATTTAGAGAGACACTTAGAGATTACTAAGGAACCACTGGTATTTACTGAGAAGCTGTGAAAAACAAATGTCATTTCCTTTTCTGGGCGGAGCTGTGAAGTTTACAGTGCCAATGAATATGGCAGACATTTGTGAAACTTTATTTCAGGAAATTATTTTGTTACTAAAGTTTCCTATAATGACCTACTGGATAACACATAGAAATGTGGGCTAGATAATACCAGTTGAATATATTTAGAGTCTATAGAACAGTGTCACCGAAAAGGTGAGGAAGGTCTCTAATGGGCCAGAAGGCTCTGTTCTTAGTCAGATTCATCTGAAATTTTGTTTTTCAATATTGCATAAAGGTACAACATGTCCATTTATCAATTTTTCAGAAATCTCAAATCTAGGAGAAATGTGTCAGATGGATAAAATAGTCAAAAGATTTCCCCTCGATGGAACTAAATAAACAAGATGATATTTAACAAGATTCATATAAAGTCTTGAATTAGGTTAAGAAAAAGGTCAGTTGCATAAATAGAACATGAAGTCATCAGACTTTACCATCACTTGTGTGGGAAGATGAGATTCATTTGCAAGTTAGTAATAGCCCATTGGAGATGTGGCTGCTAAAAAGACTTCTGCAATTCTAGGGCACAGGAAGCTTCAAGAGGCTCTGTCTACTCTGGGCTGTGGATAATTTGATTCTGCATTTTCTTTAAGGTGCGTCCTGGAAATTTAGAGGGCAAGCAGAGGTGGGCAGCCCTTTTAAGACAAAATAATAGATAACCTGGAGGTGCTGACCCTGAAAAAAGAACAGTTCAGTAGTTCATGAAACCTGTCTTGAAATGTCTTAATATCTTTTGTCTAAAATATGTAGTATGTGTTCTCTACTTTCCTCTAGAGGACAAAACTGGACTGGACTCAATGCCTAGCAGCTAACCCATCAAAGATGAATAGAAAGAAATGTCCAATACTTAGAGTTCACAGCCCTGCAGTGAGCTTCTCGGACAGCAGGGAATTCTGCCATCAGTGGAAGGAGTGGGAGGCTAGAGTAGAAAGGAGACAGAGGGAAATCCTATGTGCCCCCATGGCTGTAACAGATGGCCCCAAAGGGTTCTTCCACCATGTATGTTGTATAATTTGACCATTATCATTTATTGAGCTTATACTGCGTGCCAGGGCTGGGTTAAGGTCTTTGTGTGAATGGTCCCACTGGATCTTCACAAAAGTAAAGAGACTGAGACTCAGGGAGGCTAAATACTCAGGCCCACAAGGTGGTACATAAAAGAATGGAAGTTTGATCTTAGACTGAGTTTAAATTTGATGCTCTTAACATCTATGTTACATATGATCTCTAATCTATAAACTTCGTTCTTTTATTCAAAAACTAATGCCCTAGAATGCCTTGTTCTTCACCTCCTCTCCCTAGAAAACTCTTACTCATCCATTTGGACTCACTCGCTGTCTCCTTTCTGAGGCTTTTTCACATTGCCTCCACCCAAGATTTGTTGTTTCCCTTCTGTGTTGCATAGCACAGGAGTGCGTTATATTCTATCTGGCCATATAGTGTTGGTTTCTCTCACTGGACTGCAAGTTCCCAGTTTCCCGAAGAGCTGGAATTAATGCTTATTCATTCCCATCCCTCAGCACCACAGAGACATTGGTACTCAACATATTTATAAGTTTGTTCACTCATTCATTCATTTAGTCAGTCAAGAAACCTAAGAAAGAATAACATCTTATTTCCCTCCTCTCTTCCCTTCCTGTGTAAACTCTATATATCATTCTCCTGCTCAACCCTTCATATTCTATAGAATACAAAGTGTCCCTCTGTATTCTATAGCATAAAGTACGTGAACCTGAGCATAATAGTCAAGGGCTTCTACAATGAAATCGTCATACACTCCCATCCCTCTTAGCCCTTAACCATCTCTGTCTCTACCACCTTCTGGCCTACTCCCTTGTCTTTGCTCATACTGTTCCCTCTTCTTGAAAAAGTCCTTTCTCATCACTATTTCTTCTCAAAGTGTTATTCATTCTTCAACATCCCAGTTCAAACACCACCCCCCTCGGGACGCACAATCTCATGCCCTCACCAGGAAAACCCTCCCTTCTTTGTATTTCCACAGTCTTATTTTGCTGCTTTGTTGTGGTGACTATTTTCTAACGTTCTGTTTTATTCTATTTCTTTGGGTCCATCTGATCCAAAAGATTACCTAAAAATAAATACCCTTACAGCAGATCCTGTGCTTTACTATCTCCAAATTTCTTGTGATACGTAGCATTATCTATTACTGTACCCCCAGTATCTAAGGCAGTGTGCAACACCTATTTTGTAACTAGGTGTTGTTGAATGAATAAATGACAAATGAATGAATTCACCGTAAGTTAAGACCTGCACTGTAGCATTGTTTGCACATTAACTAAATATATAACTTGGGGCATTGCATATAAATCTCTCTGGATCAATTTTTCTCACCAGTAAAAAGGTGGTGAAGGAGACAAGGAGAAAAGGGAACTCTTTTTTATGTGTGACTTGCTCTATGTAACACAATGTGCTGGAGGCATTATTTACTTTACATGCCTATAAGAAGGATAATGGAGGGAGTGAGGGAGGGAGAAAGAGGAGGGCATGCTACACAAGTAATGAAAAGTGTGGGCTTAGGATAAGGCTCATTTGAGTTCAAACCCTGGCTCTGCCACTTACTGTGAGCTTGGGCAAATTAACCTTTTAAACTTCTGTTTCTATAGCTGTCAAGTGGTGGTAATAAGGAAACCTACTTGTGAGTTTCTTGTGAGGATTAAATGAGATGGTGCATCTAAGGCACGTAGCCCACTGACTGGCACATAATCGTTGCATAATAAACAGTAGCTCATTATTATTATTTTGCCTGTGTGTCTTATTATTCAGTTTCCAATGAAGAAGCAGAGGCTCCAAGAGATTAAACAACTTGCCCACAGTCACAAATATCTTTTGTCTGCATTGTTTCCCCCTCTGCCTACAGGACCCTCCAGTATACATCCTTCTAGAATGGCCATGAAACTTGCAATACAGAGAGCCTGTTCTCACTTCAGGGTGAAATACTAGAAAGTCACCTCAATATTGCTACTTCTCAAATATGCCCAGATTTTAACATTTTAATATCGAGACATTTAGCATCTAACAGTGAGCATCTGAAAGCAGTGTCGATTTTCTCATGGTTACTCTTCTGTTTAGTAAAGGTCATAATCTAAATTATAAGAATATATGGATATAACTTTCTTCTTATGAGTCTCAAAGCTAATAACACTTTCCCCATCATTTGCCTTTTCTTTTTGCAAAAAAAATCTAAATGCCAATTGTCACTCTTTAATGACCAAATGAGGTATGAGCTTCTCTGCCCCGAAAGAGAGCCACAACCCATCTGGGCACTCAGTAGGCATTTGATTAGGGGAAGGGAAAAGAAGAGAAGGAGATAGTAATCAGCAGGGTTATTAGAATTTTCTTTAGTGAAGGATGTGACACACAAACAGAAGGTTTACAGAGAACATACAAATAGGCAGAAGAGTCATTTGTGCCAGGACATTATCAAGGGTATATGACCTTGGAACTGAAGTATTAGTGCTCTGAATGTCCAAGGGGACCCCCCATGGAGCATGCACAGGTGGGTTCTATTTGTCATGCCCATGACCCTGCGGCATCAACAGGCCGTCAGGGGGCTGCCGCCTGCTGAGCCCTTTTCCCTACAAACATGGTCTGCTAAAGTAGTCCAAAGCAGTTTGATCATGTGGAGAGAAACGCCAATCTAACCCATTTGCCGTTGATTTCTTAAGCAGATTCAGGCACACAGGATGAAGCACAGCTTTTGCAGGAATGGTTTAAGCTGGTTCTGGAGAAGAATAAATTAATGCGATATGAACGAGAGCTACTGATCATGTAAGTAAGGCAACACAGATAACAGTGAGTCCTAAAGGCAAAGGGGGCAGGAGGGGTGGCTCAGCCTCCCAGGTTGCCATCCCAGGATTTTTTCTCCTGTGCATACAGAATTGTGATTGACGCAAATTGAGATTTGATGTCTTGCATATCATGCTGGCATTAGTACAGAGAATTTTCAGTTGTCTATTTTTCTCTGTGGAGTCCTTTGGCTAAAATAGATTTAAGGTAATGGGTCTGAAGCTGGAGGGCATTTGGATAAAGTATTTTCAGTCCATTCCTGTCACCCAGACCAGGGGCACAGACCTGTAGTCACCTGCAACACGGAAGCGTATGTCTGGCCTACGAGTGTGAACCACAAGAAAGGCTTGGTGAGAGCTGCCTGGGCACTTTCTTGTATTTTAAGGAATTGAAGGACTGAAATATGTCTGACTGTCCTCTTTGAGGGGTAGCAGCCTGGTTTGGGGATCAGAATGTAGAGGTGGGTCACAACACATTCTGAAAAAGTCACCATTCTGGAGGGAAAGAAAGTAACATTTAATATAAAGCAACGAAGTTCCTTACTGGGCGCTTTTGCTTATGCTGTCTCATTTCATTTTCATCCCAATCCTGAGAGGTAACTTGTGTGTGTGTGTGGGGGGGGGGGGGTCTTTGAAGAGGTCTCATAAATTCTGTTCCTCTCCTCTGGCTGGGTTCTGAACCAGGAAGGAATAAGACAACCAGGTCAATAGATGGAACATCAAAAAAATCACCTCGATTACCAGTAATGGCGTGGCTAAATGTAAGAGCCCAGGTGGGCTTGCTAACTGTATTATTTTCCTAGGGCTGGAGTAACAAATTACCACAAACTGGGCGCCTTACAACAACAGAAATTTATTCTCTCCCAGTGCTGGCAGACAGAAGTCTGATTCAGATGTTAGGAGGGCCGTGCTCCCTCTGCAGACTCTAGCGGAGAACCCTTCCTTGCCGCTTCTTGCTTCTGGTGTCTCCAGGCGTCCCTTGGCTTGTGGCTGCACCACTCCAGGCTCTGCCTCTGTCTTTACACAGCCTTCTCTGTGTATCTGTGTCTTCTCTTCTTCTGCTGTCTTTTATAAGGACACTTGTCATCGGTTTTAGGGACCACTGAGCTAATCTAGAATGTTCTCATTTCAAGGTCCTTAATTACATCTGCAAAGACCCTTTTGCAAATAAGGTCACATTTACAAGTTCCAGTGTTTAGGACATGGACATATCTTTTAGGGGTCACCATTCAACCTATGACACTAACCAAACCCCAGAATTAGACATTTCTATATAGTCTCAAAGGGAAATGGACCCACTTGCTTCTTAAGGGTAAGGCTTTTACCCTAGACCAGTGAATCTCAATTGGGGATTATTTTGTATACACGCGTGCGTACACACACACACACACGCACACACACACACGCACACACCCTGACCTGGGGGATATTTGGCAATATGTGAAGACATTTTTGGTTGTCACAACTAGCAGGTACTACTGGTAGTTAGCAAGTAGAGGCCAGGGGGACTACTAAACATTCTACAATGCACAAGTTACCCCTTCTCCCTCACTAAGAATTATCCAGCCTAAAATATCAATAGTGTTAAGATTGAGAAATCTTGCCCTAGACATATGGCAAGGCTCAGCGCAGTCAAGAATATGTTTACTGCAGACAGGCTGATCCCAGGAGAGAAAAGGTGTGAGCTAACTTCACCTAGTCTGTTCTTCCTCAGTTTACATCCCTTGGGGTGTAAATGAGTAAGAGTGGAGACTAGAGGACGAGGCCAGGAGTTATACTCATTGAGCTCCACTGACATAGAAGAAAATGCCAGGAAAGTGTTTTTTCCTATCACTGTTTTTGAAGTTGATGCACATACTGAGACTCAAAGCAACTAAATAACTTGTTCGTGTCCACCTGACTACAAAACCCTTTTTATACAGTAATACCATCTGCTTTGAATCAGGTTCGAATAATCAAGTTCATTCAACAAAAATGTATCAAGCAAATTCTACGTGCCAGGAACAGTGCTGAGTACTGTGGAAATAATGATGAAAAAGGCCACAGGCCCCATCTTCTAGGACCTCATGGTTTCAGGGCAGACCGACATATAAACAACATAGCACGATAGTAATAAGAAAACATGGCAAGAGCTCCATGAAGGTTTGTAGAAGGAGCCGTCAGTGCAGAGGGTCTCCCCCGGAGAGTCAGGGAGGCGCTGGCTGGTGCCACTGCTGCGCAGAGACTGGCTTCCCCAGTTACTACTGCAGAGGTAACTCCCTTCTCTGGAAGAGGCCAAAGAGAAGAACTCGGGCATGTGAGCTAGACAAAGGCAGGGAGGAGCTCTGTTAAAGGATAGGTTTTAGTTCGGAGATAGATGAACAAGAGAAATGTCCATCCGGGTTCTTTGGGAAGCCAATGCCAAGACAGAGTTAGAAGTACAAGAGATATATTCGGGAAAGGCTGGCGAAGGATGAAGGGGAAAGGCAGCAGAAGTAAGAGGGATATCTTCAGAACCCACTGCAGCCCCAATACCAGTAAAAGGACTAAAAGGAAGGAGAATTGGGCAGGAGGAGCCTCAGATAGCATCGCAGCCGTGAGAAAGTCTCAGCCAGGCCAGTGGGCACCCCAGAGCAAAGAGTCCAAAGTTGGGCAGGAATGGCTCAGCTCTAGTACCTCTGCTCTCCTCAGTCCTTGGCGGGGACCCGCACAGGGATGACATGGCTCCAGCACGACATTGAACAGCTTCTGCAGTAGCAGTCAGCTCACTACACTCCTCCCGGAAAGGTCTCTCTTAAAGGGAAATCTAAGCGGCTCAACTCTACTGGCTACCATACTGGGCCAAGAGAAGTTCAGTGTCAATAACAAAAGGCAGAATATTGAACAAGGTAGGGACGTTGGCCCAAGGAGTAGTAGAAGCAGTAAAAATAATGGCAGCGACGACAGGGTATAGCAAAGTGATCCTGACACTATGGAAGATACACGTGCTGGCTGCGTGTGGGGCCGGAAGGAAAGGCGCCACCACGTCAAACCCGGGGACCTAGTTTTCAGCCCTCACCTCTTCAGTGTCTCTGTAGCAGTGAATGCTCTTGCCCTCTCTCTTCTCTCTCAAAACTTTCCTCTCTTGGTTTCTGTGATGCTGCATTTCTTGTTTGATCCTTCTCACCTTTGCTTGCTTTCCCCCTGGCTCCACCTCTTTGGGGTACCTTCTAAATGTAAGCATTCCCGAACTTCTGTCTTCAAAACTTTTCATTCTCTATAATCTCCCTTTTAGGAATCACATGACTTCTTTTCACCTCTGACCCCTGACTTCTCCGTCTGCAGTCATCTTTTTTCCTGAGGACTCCAGAGCTGCATTCCCAAAGCTTTGAGGACCTCCGTGTTACCACACGGCCTGGCCTTGGGGAGCTCACACACTGTGATATGCATGGGCTATCTGTAGGCACTGAAAGATCAAGAAGTTCCTCACTGACCTTCACCGAGGACTAACTTCATTACTCAACTTTGTCGTTCTTAGCAGTGGAAATACTGAGTCCCAGCACTCTGGCTTGACCACTGAAAGCATCGCTGACTCTTCTTTCCACTCATCCTACAACCAGATAGTTGTCTGAGTGTTATTGCCTCCACCTGGACAAAATGTCACACTCCTGTTTCTGCCTTTTTATTTTCTTGTCCACCACAGTCAGAGTTTGGGGAGTGGTTAGAGGTGACACTTAAAGTCATGTTGCCCCTAAAAGAGAGAGGAGTTTCAAATTGTCATTGTTCATTTTCTGGATTATTCTAGTCATTTTCTCATGATCCACCCCTGAAGAGTGGCCTTCCAAAAGCCTGCCGAGGTCACATCACAACCTTCCTCTACTGCCCGTCACCTCTGGAGTTCGGCGTGCCTCAGCAATGCCTCAGCAATCCTTCTTGGCACCTCAGTGACCCCAGCAGCAGTAACACTTTTAGTTTAGAGATATTTCAAGACCCCAGTTTTAATAAGGAAAAAAGAATGCAGTAGCTACTGTCAGTGGGCTTATTTGTCAGTGTGTCTACACAAACCTCTAGTATTTACGAAGTCTGAACATTTCTCATTCCCAGGGCTCAAGAACTAGAATTGGAAGATCACCAGAGCAGACTAGAGCAGAAATTAAGAGAAAAAATGCTGAAGGAGGGTGAGTATGGTGAAGTGTTGGGGGGTCTTGTTAAACACATTTTTCCCCAGAAAGATAGTTGAAGAGAGCCCACTGCAAATCGCAGAGCGAACTTGCCCTTCCCGCCTTGGAGTCAGAAGAAAGCACAAAGCCAGGCTGCTTTCTGCCCCCCACTGCCAGCCCAGCAAGTCCCCGTTTAGCTTCGTTCCCTGGGCTATGAAGACAGCACCTTGCTCCATCCCAAAGGCAGAGGAACAAAGTCATTTATTCACATTTCATTCACTTATCCATCCATTTAACAAATATTTAGTGGAGAATCTAGTGTGTGCCTGGCATAGAGAGATCAACTCTGCCCTGTGGTCTCACTACAGAGACTAACACCCAGACAAGCAGTTATAGCACAGTGAGATGAAGGCCGCGACACAGGTGCGTTGGGAGAGGCGAGGTAAGGGAAACGCCCTTCTCAGCATGGGCTGGGCTGGGCCTCACACGCGAGAAAACTATTTCCACCATGAAGGACAGAAAATTGAAATAAACTCAACTGACGTGATATACTGACTTATATATTGACTGGCTCTAGCCAGCTAAACATATTCACTCTGTTTTTCACCTGTGTGTTTGTGGGTCCAGACCCAGGCATGGCTTTCTTGTATTAAGACTTAGGTCTAAAAGAACAAGTGAAATAATTTTTTTAAACCTTATTGACCAAACTTTGCACCTATCTGTGGGGTGAGTACTTAGTAAATATTAGATATCATCATCGTGAATATTTTTATTTAGATATTTCGCCCCCATTTTACAGATTAGAAAACTAAATCTGAGAACTTCAACCACAGATTCAAGGGCTCTTGTTCTTTCCCAGATAGCAGTGATTCGTACACTCTTTCTTTATAGCAACAGAAGTCTTTTTCTAATGAAATCTGTATAGAGCTGCACTACACAGGACAGAGGAAAGTGGTGTATATCATCTTATATTTGTTGGAAAGGGCTCAGATTAGTCCATCAATGACAAGCCAAAATTCAGAGAGGAATTTTTAAATTTCTCTATGTTAATTATCAAATAACAAGCACCAAAACTGGGATAATCCTAAATTAACAAACCATAGTGTATAACTAATATCTGATTTATACATCTGATGACATTTTTAATCAACTCCATTTCAGGGTGGTAAAATAAATACCACCAAGACTTTATTACCCACCTTCGATTCTTTTTTCTAAAAAAAAAATTCTTATTAAGGAGTGATGGTCATACATTTTCTTACTCCTCTCAAATATACAAAAAAAAAAAAAAAAGTAGCTTCTTCGTTTTGTCTGTACCTGAGCTCATCTTCCACAAAAGCTTCATCCCATTAATTAGTAAGAAAGAAAAAGAACGTTATTTATCCCTCTCTGGTAAACTTAGTCTGATGCAATAATTTAAACAGTCCCTGTAGGAAATGTTTAGTCTCTTTGGGATGAAAATGTTCAGTCTTGCAGATGGCCACCCCTTCCTTCTGCTTTTGTCCCTAAGATGACTGCCAGGTAATGGGAAGAGGCAGGTTTGTGGGACGTTTTGGCATTAGGAATCTGTGTGGGTTGCGCTGACTTGTTGAGTCCCCACACAGTTATCTCCTGTCACTCTGCTGACATTTGCAGATAAGGTGTGTGGCTGGTGTGATCCACAGCCTGCCATTCTCTCAATGTGCTTGGAGCCTGTTGGCATTCCCTGACTCACTCAGACAACTCCTCAGCATGTCCTCCCTTCCGCTTGGCTAGACATTCTACAATACAGTCTCCACTGGGGGGCCACTTCATTCTTCATCAAAGGCGACCCCACAGCAGGCCCACTGGCCAGCTGCCTTTGGCAGCTCTGGGTCAAGTGGACACTTCTAGGTTCTACCCATGCCACACACAGCAGATCGAGATCTGGGGAGCCACATTCACAGCCTACTTCTCTGCCCAACCACAAAGCACTGCCCCCTGTTTATACATAGAATGCCCTTCCTGCTGGCTTCTTCCCAGAGTTCCAAACAAGGGACAGAGCAAGAGTCTTTGGGCCCCCAGTATTCCCACCAACTGATACGACATTTCCTGCTGCCATGGGGGCTTCTAGGGCCCAGAATGGAGAGACTGGAGCACAGACAGGGCTCTCGCCCTCCCATAAAATATGAGGTACAAAGGGAATGGTGCTTCTTTATTTCTCTGTTGTCATATGACCCCGCCTTCTCTACTCTGTGATGGGGCTCCCTGCCCAGGCCCCGATGTGTTAAATGGAAGTCACTAAAGGTATTTATTAAGTCCTTTCCCAAGACAATAATCTGGTTAATAAGACTTAAATCTGGCTTTAAAATTCTATTTTGAATGTCAGAAAGTCATGACTACAGTACCTGTTTCTTACTCCTTTTCTTGCTTTTATAATAATCTTACCTCCCCCAGGCAATTGGATGCTCCCAGCTATTTAGGAAGAAGGCAGCTTACTCTGAAAGGCAAAACCAGAAAGCATACTCACAGTCTGGAAGCATCCACCTATTGGCCAGCCTAGCCTTACTCTGCTTCTGCCTGATCTCTACACAAAGGGCTACAATTTGTCATTAACTGCAAATGAAAACAAGGATTCTTATCATTGCAATAGAAGCCATTGGTGCAGATAGCTTACTTATTTCTTGCTGTAGCCCGGATAGATTTTGTGGGTTTCTTTTATTTATTTATTTATTTCAGGGGAGGGGAGGTTGGAGAACTTGGTAGGGCTTGGCTGGTATTAACTTCTTTTTCTCACAAAGGGGTCCTCTCCTGTCACTTTACATGTATTCTCAAGATGGAAACTGAGCTGATTGCAGCATAAAGCACCCACCTTTGTAACCTGTGGCTTTGAGGGCAGTTCCCTGGTGTTCAATTCATTTCCTTATTTTCTCTGTGGAAATTAAAGGGCAGAACAAGTCCAGAACAATCAAGAATGCCCAGGCTAAGATCTCTCCCGGGGCCAAATCTTACCTGAGGACCAATGTGGTTTTTTTTGTTGTTGTTGTTATTGCTTTGTTTTTTTCTTTAGAGAGCCAGAAAGATGAGAAAGATCTAAGTGAGGAGAGAGAAATATTCACCAAGATGATGCAAGTGATTGAGCAGAGGGACAAACTTGTGGATTCCTTAGAGGAACAACGTATAAAAGAAAAGGCCGAAGACCAGCACTTTGAAAGCTTCGTATTCTCCAGGGGCTGTCAGCTGAGCAGGACGTGAGCAGGCCCAGGGGCCCTCTCCCATGAAGCAAGTCAAGGATGGGATCTCACCAACACCTCACACACTCCTAGTTCCTTTTGCAGGATTTGTCATACCTGTAACTTAAGTTATACACTACTGCAATATGTTTTTTAAAATTAAAATTCTCTCATATTTGCTACAGCTGCTCCAGATCCTTCCAGAGATTATAATGAGGAAAATATAAAGACGCTTTTGAAATTGGCAGTCAACTTTAGCGGGTCTCTCCAATCAAACGTGACCTTGGCAGATGACCGGCATTGTTTTCCTTGGAAAGTGATGTAGAGATCGACTTTCCTGCTGCTTTTACTATCTATCTTCCCAATTCATTGAGTTACACATCTTGAGATTTCAAAAAAGCTGCCTTTTCATTAATATATCCATATTTGCCTTTTTTACATGGATGACTGGTTTCCAAATGTCAGAAGGAAGCAGCAGCAGTTTAAAGATTAGGTTAATATTTAAATTGTGTTTCCAGAGAAAGAGGAAAAACCTTGAGATTACTGATTACATAAAGCAAATAACTCATATAGCAGGTGTTAATTCAATCCAGGGTGAATTTAATTTACCAGGTGTATTTATAAGCCTTAATATAATATACATAAGTAATGAGAGTTTAATAGAACATTTGAGCCTTAATTTTATTAAAAAAAAGAAACAAAGGAAATAAAACTTTATCTTCATACCACAAGGATCGTTAGTTTTCACCAAATACTGTTGGTTTAGAAAAGCTTTTGTTCTCAGAGCACTGTCCTTATGGCCCCGGAACATACTGCAAAGCGTTTTTAGAAAATGAATAATTTTGAAGTGCTGTTTTATAACCATTGGTAATGGCAAAAAGGGAAACTCATTTGTTGCTAAAATATGGGTGTGGTTGTTGCTGCTACTAAAAATGAACACACTAGTGATCCACGCAAGGGCTACGTCCCAGAGGTGGCCTTTTCGGGTCCAAGCAGTGAAGTGCCTCTGAGACTCTCTGCAGGAGTTGCCCAGAACCCCGCAGGACAAGGACAGAACTGCTTCTGACGTCATGGTGAAGCTGAGAGGAGTGACCCCATCTACAAAATCCCAAACTGGGTCATGGATTTTTAATGACACTTTCAATGTGCAAAGAAAGCTGGAAGGTGGAGTGTGTACACTGGCATTGGATTCCTGGGTGTTCTGATGTTTCGTATGGAACCCAAAAGATTTCAAATGATAATCTGTTGTCATAAAATATTTTATTTTTTTCCCTCAATGGGAAAAGATTCAGGCTGACATTGACGAGAGACAACCTGAAGAATTTCTTTGTGGTATGTTTGGCCTCTCTAATTTCTGCAAGTGTTTAAATATGTCATTGGACAAAAGGTGCTTTGCAATAGTTGGATCTGACTGAAGACCTAACTTTCCTCAATATAAATTGACCCATGAACCACTTCCGTCTGAGATGCTGTCAATGTACACCAGCCTGGCCAGCTGACAAGCTGGAAATTAGAAGTGTAACTGGATTTCCCAAGTCAGGCAATGTTTTGGATGGTATTAAAACACAACCTTCTGGTGATAAACCAAGTTCCTAAGGTTGTAGGTTTTTATCCCTTTCTTTTCCTCTTTCTTTTTCTCCTTTGTTTTCCTTTCTTCCTTCCTTCCTTCCTTCCTTCCTTCCTTCCTTCCTTCCTTCCTTCCTTCTTTCCTTTCTTTCTTTCTTTCTTCTTCCTTCCTTCCTTCCTTCTCTTCCCTCCCTTCTCTCCCTCCCTTCCTTTCCTTTTCCTTCCTTCCTTCCTTCCTTCCTTCCTTCCTTCCTTCCTTCCTTCCTTCCTTCTTTTTAGAATTAGGTCTTTTAGTGCCTGAATTCTATTATTAGGAAATATGTACAGGCATCTATCTATTTATCTATCCATCCATCCATCCATCCATCCATCCATCCATCCATCCATCTATCCATACATCTATCCTTCCATCTATCCATCTATCTATCCATCCATTCCTCCATCCATCCTTATCATCTAGCTATGAAAACTGCCACTTATGGCTATTTATGTGTATATTTGGTGAAAATTGCTAACAGGATTCCCTCATAATTCTTTTTTTTTCTGTGTTATAATTTGGAGAAGACCTATATCACTCTGATATTGGTATATAAGCTATTAATAACCCAGATGTTTGGGGCAGTGAGTTGTATAGTATTAAAGATTTATGGAGAGAATCAAAATAATGTTTTTCGGCATCAGGCATTTGGAGGTATGATAAAAGATGCACAGGAATGGTAACTCATTTTCAGTTTTCATTCTAGAATATGTAGAACTATTCAAGCTCAGTCTTTTCTGTCAGTTATAAAAAAGTATACAATTGGATGCTTGCATACATTTAACAGATGATGCTCAAATGTGTAGTGTCTGGCTTGTTATTGTGCAACAGAATTAATTGCCACTTATTTTAATTTGCTCTATTTCCATCTAAAACAAAAGATTCTCCCAAGAGGGCCAACCGAGGAGGTGGTTCTTGGCCCTAGTATTCTGTTAATAGGCGAAAGAAACAATTTTTTCACTTTCTCTTCCAAAGACTATGTTCTGTGGTTTAAAACTATGTCTTATCGGGCCAAATTAAAACATAAACCTCATACTTAACAGGCTTCTACTTAATATGTACAAGTATCTATCTATCTTTCTATCATATATCTATCCATCTATGTTTTATCAATATGTAAAAACTAACATGTATAGTCATCTATCTTCTTTCAGTTTTACCAGTATATAAAAACTCTTTCAATGATTATTTCCAAAAGGACACAAATATTATAGTTTTTGAGCTATTTTAAATGATTCCATTCCTTATTCACAATAGTGAATGCTCCAAAAACCTCAAAATTTATAATATTATACATTTTTGAAGATAGTTTCTTTGTGTATAGTATGAGTAGGATTATGATGGAAACAGCCTTTACTGTCGCATGGAAGAACACTTGTCATCAAGTCTGAACAATTTAGGACTCTGAATGAGACATGGAGCCCAGCCTCAGGTCGTATTTCATAGTCTCACACAGCTTCAGAGTTGAACCAAAGGCTCACGATAGTTATAAATTCAGAATTTTACATAAGTTGGACCAAGAGAACAGTTCTTAAGTTCACTCTCATTTGTTTATCTGTTTAATAAACATTTTCTTTTTTCAAATACTCATGGAGTTCTGCATCCCTGTGCTAGGTCTGGGATATAGAAAGAATGTTCTGTGCATGTGTGTGTGCGCACGCGTGTGCGCGCGTGCACACACACACACACACACACACAGATAAGTACTACTCCCAAATAAATACAAAGAACTATTTTTATTATAAGCATGAACTTATTCTACTCACATTTATCTCAAGTATAAAGACTTGTATCTCCAACTATTGTGCTTCTCTAGCAATAAAAGCAAATAAGTGTGTTTTTAAAACTGAAAAATAATATCAAGTTATACTGTTTTCATTTAAACCTCGACTTTGGCAGTGTTAGGCGGCTTGGAATCAATGCTGAGATGCAGCATGTTAATTGCAACTGAGAAAGGAAGTGGCAGGTGTTTCCAGCTCTGATGAGCTGCAATGAAATTGATGTTTTCTGCATTCTGGAGGCCAATAACAATTCAGCAAAGTCTGTCTTCCCAGGAAGCAGATTTACAGGCTTTTCCTTCCAAACTGAAAATGGCAGCACGTCCCACCCAGGTGGTTGATCAGACCACTCCGTCAGCAGAGCAGAGGTGGCAGGGGGCAGCTGGGGCTGCCACATCAGCAGAGTGGCTGGCAGTCACTGGATGTGGTGAGCGCCAGTGTAGGAGTTTATGTAATAAGACAGTTCACCTACAGGGGAGCGTGTACTATGTCACCTACTGTTTATCTTCTAACTTCACTGCTGAGTACCTCGTAAAGGATTAATTTGCTCCCACATTTGGGAACTAGTCACGTGGATTGAAATGCGTTACATGTACACTGCTCTAAGTACTCAAATGAACCCCAAATAAATGGTTTTGTGTCTAAGGAATCAAAACGTTTTCCTGTGAGCTTCGCCCGGCACTCCCGAGAGCAGCGCCCTTTTCGTTTCTCTCTTTTCAGTGAAAGGACCTGGGAAAAGCTTTGATTTCATGTGGGAGTCTGTGAGTTAACGTTGGATGCTCTATTCCCGCTGGGGCACCTGGAAGAACTTACCTGACCAGCAAAATTGGATTCAAGTGGAGGAGGAGTGAAGAAGGCTCACCTGAGGTGTATTCTCTCAACAAAGAAAGCTATTCTCAGGACTGGGGAGGATTAAGGTGGGGCCTCGCCTACTTTCACCTCGTGTTTCTCTTCCTACCTGGTTTTGTATTTTATTCACTCAACGAGAATGCTCCCATCTGCACAGAACTGGCCTCTTCTTCAACTCACACTCTTTTAGGCCCCAGTTTTTATTGTTATTGTTGTTTTCTGTTTCTAATCCCAGTACATGAAAATTCATGAAACGTGAGTGCATAATACACCAGAATCGCCACATCAGATTAATGAAGTGCTTGGTCCTCATCATTGCACACCATGTTTCCCCATTGTTTGAAAGCTTTTGTCTGCTGATAGAATATTCGAAATGATTCATTTTTTTCCATTGAGAATCCACCAAAAGCAAACATAACTGCAGATGAGAGCTCCTGTTTTGGAAGCGCTAACATGCCAAGGGAAAAGTGCCAAGGAAAGGCCAGTCACCTTCGATGGTGCTTTGTGAGTGTTACTTGTGCCCGTGCTGGGGCTCATGTGTCCTGCTCACAGAGTCACAGATTCTCAGCCTTCAGTGGATCTGTTAGCTGCAACTCACCATCCCTCAGCCTTCAGGGCACACTTGGTAATTTCATGCTCACTCTCTCTCCCAACTCATTTCTAGAAATATAACAAGCAAAACAAATGCTGTCATGGCTCCCCTGAGGAGCTCTGACCCTGACGATGGTAATGGATCCTGTGAATTCAGCTTCCCTCACCTGCCAGGTGCTGGCATAAGCTGTGTATATGCATTATTATTTCTTTTAATCCTGAAAGCAAAACTCGTAAGACCAACATTACCCCATTTTGAAATGATAAGACTCAGACACAGACGATTCTCTAGAGCCTGGGCCCTCAACCAATAGGCTGTATGGCTTCACTTTGTGTCCCCACCTGGACTTGTTCCTTGTGCTTACCGGTCCCTTCCCTTCCTTTCCCAGATCGGTTCCCATTGCTACCCTCCCCCAAGACACCAATGCAGAGCCTTGCTCAGGGGAAATCTGGGTATAGAAGCCAAAGCTGCCATTTTGCAGTGTTTTGTGTTTCCTTCTGTACCACGTCATATGCTCTAACATGAAAACAATCATTTAGAACAGTTAAATCTCTTAACCTCTGTCACCCCTCACAAAAATCTTTGGATAAACATGATATTTTAGGAAACTGCTTGCTGTTTATCCAGGGTGACCAAGTACCCCTGACACACTGCTGTGGACACTTGGGGAACAATTTTACCCCAGATTGAGAGGCATGACATTACATAATTAAACCCCCAGTCCCAAGGGTAGAGAAACAGAAGCACAGGGCTGAGGGGATGAGAGAGGAAGGACCTAGGGACTCTGTTGGGGACCAGCTGAGAGTAAGGTGGCTTCTGCAGGCCCTTAGGGAGATTGTGCAGAGGTGGGGTGGAGGAGCAAGGAGGGTGGGGAGCAGGACAGTAGTCACTGAAAGATGCTACTTGTGGTCCTGTGTGAAACTAAACCTGATACTGCGCCAGTGACTCCAAAAGTATCGGTGCCACATGAATTCCCTTCACATTCCCAGAATAATAGGAAATGCTTCCATAAGCGTATGGGGGAATTGCACATGTGTGTATAGAGTAGTCCTAAAACCATAAGGACGTAATTTGAAAACATCAGTACCTCAAGGCAAAACTCACCAGTCTAAGCATTTTATACACAGTAAACTGAGTCACTACTTCAGGCTCGAATTCTAGCTCACCACTGCACAGTGGATGATACTGAAAAAGCCATTTGTGCCTCAGTATCTTCTTCTGTGAGATGGGGGGATCTTCCCTCCCTCCTTTTCTCCTTCCCTCCCTCTTCCACTCTCACAGGTTCCTTGAAAGAGCCACTCTGCTGTACATTGGCTCAATTTCAAAATGGAAGTGGCTAGAACATAAATTTTTAATTGGAATGACCATGGCGAATTTCAAACCGTTTGAATTCCAACAGCAGAAATAAACAAGCAAACAAAAACAAAAATAAAACAAAAAACACTTCAAATCTCAGCAGAACAGGTAAGAACGGGCAGTTTCCATGAGGGGAAATACACTTCTCAGAGCATTGGATTCTCTCTGAGCTGGCCTCTGCCAACCAAATGTGCAGTCTCTTGCAGACCCCTTTGGCCAATAGTTCTTCAAGGTCACTCTGAAGACACCATCTGGCCCTGGTGATTTGGTTGCATCTCATTGTCAGATGTCATCCTTCTGACCTTCCTCCTTGAAAGGAAATATCTGAGGTAGGAGTCACCCTAATGTCTTCCCCAGCAAAGATGGAAGCGAGGACTTTTGCTTCTCCAGGCCACACGAATCTGGAAGTGAGTGTGGGAGGAAGGTGGGTTACAACGTGACAAGGAGGCTATGTTCCTCCAGTCACTCAGGTCTGGGAAACGGGGAAGGGAGACCTTCGGAGTAATCTCAGCGGCCTGTGATACGGACCAATAGAATCACTGGGACCCTAGGTACTCTTGCCTGGCTGGGTCTGAAGTAGCTGACAGCTGCCCCTTTCTATCCTTGAAAGCTTTGCCCCTGCCGCTGTTCCTCTGGAGTGTTCTCCATTCCTCTGCTAGACAACTCCAGTAGGAGCCACTGACCTTAGAGCTTCATCTCGACATGTAGTTGGCACTTGGCTCTCATGCGCAGGTGAGGAAATCGCCCTACTAATGTCTACGGCTCATTTACTGGACTCCAGAAGGAGAGGTAAGCAGATCACCAGCCTCAAAGAACTTGAGACACATCCCCCCATGTGCCTGATTCAGAGGCCATTTGAATCGCATCATCTTGCGTGAACTTCAAAAACACCCTCCGACCTCGGTCCATAAAACTAAAGCTATTCAATTCTCCTCTGCCTCAATGCCTTCTCTGCCCACCCAAAGAAGCCCCTGCTCCCCTACCTGGGCTGCCTTAGTCCAGACAAGTAGGACTCCTGAAGGACATGCTCACGGGCGACCTGGCCTTCAAAGGCCTCTGCTAATATCCCACAGCTCCCCAGGGGGCATGCAATGCGAATTCTCACTTAAGATCGTCATTGCAGAGCCATTGCTTCTCTCACACAGTCTTTTCATGCCAAGAGCACACCTTGCTTTCAGTGATCCAGAAGGTCCCCAAGAGTGTCTGGCTGTTTGTTTCCACAACCCCCCACCCTTGCTGCTTTGATGTAGTTATATAACCTCCAATCATTGATTGGGATCCAGACCCTTTGAAAAACCCTCTTTATATTTTTGATCTGCTGGAGCCTCCCATTTTGTTCCTTAGTGTATTAGTTGCTAGGGCTACTGTCACGAAGTACCGCAAACTAGGTGGCTTAAAACAATGGAAATCTATCCTTTCGCAGTTCTGGAGGCTAGAATTCCAAAATGAAGGTGTCTGCTGAGCAACACTGCTTCCCCAGTCTCTAGGGGAAGATATTTTCTTGTCTCTTCCAACTTCCGGTAGCTCCAGGCATTTCTTGGCTATGGCAGCATCACTCCAGAGGTCACTGTCTTCCTGCGTGTCTTCACACCGTCTTTCCTCTGTGTATGTCTGTGTTCAAATTTTCCCCTTTTCCTAAGGTCACTGGTCTTACTGAATTAGGTATCCATCCTATTCCAATATGACTTAACGCATTATTTTAACATAACTAATTATATGTGCAATGACCTCATTCCTAACTCAGGAGGTTCTGGGATTAGAACTTCGACACATCTCTTTTTAGGGGGCACAGTTCAATGCATAACAGGTGGTATTCACATTTGAGAAATGTGACGCTTTCCCCAGTGAAAGCCTCTTCCAGAAGAGTTTGAGTTTTCTCTTAACTTGATTTTGAGATGCTTGGTTTATCTCTATCCTGGGTTTTTAAGAAAAAAAGTAACAAGACAAAATAAAAAGAAAACAGAACACAAAAGAATAAATATGACATGGAGAAACACAACTTAGGAAATCTGAACAGAATACACAGACTCCAGTTTTCTCTCCATTATCTTAGTAGTTATAGGTACACTTTTACTATTGTCTTAATGGTTACCCTAGAGGTTCCAACATGATTCCTTGATTTATCAAAGTCTGATATAAATTGTTACTTTTACTTCTTCCCGACAATGCCATAGAACACTTAACTCTACTTAACTCTCAATTTATACACTTTTGCTTTTGTGTATTTTAATTTGATTTATATATTTTTAAACCTTATGAGACATTATTATTTTATATAGTTAATGTTATTTTAGATACTCCCATACATTTACCCATTTATTTGTGTTTTATTCTTCCATGTGTCATCAAGCTTCCATCTGGAATGATTTTCTTTCTGCCATACACTTTAGTATTTCCTTTCTTTTGTTTGGGTCTGCTATTAATAATTTCTCTCAGTTGTATTTTTTTTTTTTCTGCAAGTGCCTTTATTTTCTTTTTGTCTACTAGAGTGGAATCTTTTGTAGTCCCAAACCAAAGCAAGGAGGGCTTACTGGAGACCCTCAGTTTAGAGGCACCTGAAGTTTTGTCTAGTTATCCTCATGAGGGTAGCAATTTCCCAGCTCCATCTCTCAGCTTCTCAGCTGACTCTTCCGAAAGCGGCAGATGCCCTAGCAGAAAGCAGTTCCAAGTGACAAGCTCACCACTCTGGGGTTCCTCCTTCTCTAAGTGATTTGTCCTCCATGTTTCGTTAGTTTTCCAGTGCTTTCAAGCAGATTTATTTTAGGTTTTGTCCAGTTTTTCTAGTTGTTCTCAGTGGGAAGGTTGGCCTGTATTATACATCTGAATGTACAAAAAGCCAAATAGCCATTTTCCATCTATTTCTTAGGAATATTCCTGGAAGCTGTTATGTAACACTTTTGCTTACATCCCATTGGTTAACGTTTAGTCATATAACTGCACCTAGCTGGGAAATACCCTCTTTACTCTAAGAGACCATAATCCTAGCTGAAAAGTGTGGGTTCTATGGATATTTTGTAGAACAGATCCTAGAGTTTGTAATATTAGTTTTTCAGTTACTTGCTATGCAATCTGAAGCAAGTTACTTAAACACTCCAGGTTTCAAGTTACTCATCTATAAAATGGAGGTAATAATAATATCATTTATGAGTCTCAAATGAAAAACTAATAATGAATGTTTATCTGCTGGGCACTTAGCTGGGTTGTTTGTTTACAGTGACTACCTTGGTCCTCCTGACAATTTGATGAGGTAAATACTCATTTGTTCTATGATGATGAGAAAACTGAGGCAGAGAGGGTAAATGTCTTGCACAAGATTATACAGATATTTGGCTGCAGCATGGTGATTTGAATGGCAAGCCTTCACCACTACATGATCCTGCCTTGTAAATCACAAAATTCGCCTGTTGGGATTGCCGAGGGAAGATGACAGGACGAGGACTGGAGCAATGCCAGGAGGCTGAGGGCAGTCTGTGTTTATAGCTAGAAAAATGGTCTCCTAAGGGAAGGTCTGGAGACAGAACTGGACTTGTTTGGGACCTATGGGTTTTTGGGTGATGTGGACCACCCAGGGAGTTAGAGAAGGAGACCATGGAGACAGAAGGGACCCTAAAGAGCATGTAGTCCCATGGCTTGATTTTTATAAATTAATCAATTCTGTGATAAATTTGTAAATTTTTATTGAAGTACAATATACATACAGAAAATTTCTCACATCATTAAGTGCGTGCTCTATGAATGTTCAAAGTGAATATACCGTGACCAGTACCCAGATCAAGAAAGAACATTAGCAGCTCCGGTAGCCTCTTTCATGCCTTCCACGCCCCTGGCCTACACCCGTCACTACCCAAGGCTAATCATTCTCCTGACTTCTAACATCAACTTCTATGAGTAGAAGGATAGTGTATTTGTTATTTTGTGTCTGATTTTTTTCACTCAACATTATTTTGTGAGATACATTTCTATTACTGCTTGTAGTTACAAATTGTTCATTCTCATCACTGTGTAATATTCCCTTGTGTGACTGTTACTATTTATCGATTCAACTGGTAATAGGGAATTGAATGGTGCTGCTATGAACTTTCTAGAACATGTATCTGGGTGGACGCACAAATGTACTCATTTTGGGGGGGAGTAACCTAGATTGAAATTGATCATATGGTACTGCCTTGTCTTTGCTTTACTGTTGATGGAAATGAAAGTACAGAAAGGACAGAGATCTGTCCAAGGTCACCCAGCTCCTGAGCCAGGCCTAGAACCCGAGGTGATTCTCTCCCTATGCAGTTTGTCTAGGCTTAGATTTCAAGGACAGACTGGCCTAAAGATTTAGCAGTCTCATGCAATACACATTTAACTTATGAGCTGTTATCATTTACGCATCGGGTAAGATGAGACTAATGACCAAGCATAAGAGGGGCAGCTGATCAGTGGGGCAATAATTGCAAATACCAGTTTGGACTGGAGGGATTTAGAGCAGATTCTTCTCTGCATCTTGTCAAAGAATCACGTGTGATGTGTGTTCTATTTAAACTAGAGTTAAATTCAATCTTCTTTAGGGCCAGGACCTGTGCAAGGTGCTTCCCCCATGTGTATTTCATTTAATCTCCTTAATAAAAACCAGGTCAATTCATAACCATAAGGACTAGCATAGTCTCAAAAGAGAGTACATAAACTCTATAAGAAAATGAACATTTTAGAACAGTGCTTTTTAATCTATGGTGAAGGGCCAATATTTTTATAAAATAAAAAATATTAGAAAAATAAAATGAAAAGACATTCAAAATATAAGCTGCTTTTTTATTATTAAATTAAACAAATAAAAAGTTACATTGTTAAATTACTATAAAAGTTTCTAAACACTCTCAATTCCTATATTTATATCATCGAGTATGAATAGCACACAGTTTGCAGATCAATACTGGTTTTCAGACTACACTTTGAATAGCACTGGTTTATAATTTACCATCCATTCCCCCTTGGCCTATCAAGATAGGTTAATAATTATCTTAGAGGCAGAAAGGTTTGCATAACAAGACATCTGTATAGTACCAGAGACCCTGGAAACCATTCCTGGTTTACATTCCTGGGACTTTACCATTCCCCACTCTTTATCAACATGACTTTATTCCACAGAATGGATAAAAGGTAAAAGTTACAAATAACTTTATAGTTCTTTTCAAGAACTTCCCATCAAATCTCATTGAAATGAACATAAAACCCTTAAACTTGTCAATATATAGAATTAAAAAGACTATTTAATCTCCAAGACTCTCTGAAAGCTGTGGCTTGTTTCCATTAATCCTAAACTATTTTCTCACAATCTTTAGCCAAAATTAACTGAGCACCACCACCTCATTGAAAGACCTTCCTTAAATCAGATCCCCAAACCTTATAAATATTCCCATTTTGCCCCTGCTCTTCCCCCGTCCAAGATGCTACTAAGACTGAGAAGGCAGGATTCTCCTTACCATGGTGTACAATAAACTTAGCTTTGCCTTCTCTGCAGCTTATTTTGCAGGTATTTTCTGGGATCCAGAATTCAACAATCAAGACTTTGCTTTGTTCTTTTTTAATCTTGCTCAGTTGCTTCCAAACTTTAGTATGCATAAAAATTATTGAAGAGTGTTGTGTATGCAAAAGCATGCATGAGCGATTTAAGAGATCTCTATATATAATTTTACCCATGCCATATTTAGGACCTAAGCCCTGTACACAGATATTAGTAATTGGTGAAGAATAGAGAATGATTGAGCTGGAAGTGGCCTTAGGTGTGTGGATCGAAATCACCTGATGTAACTGTTGTTAAATAATTGTCTTGGTTTTACCTCGGTTGTACTGAATCAGAATTTCTAGAGATGGGGCCTGGGAATGTTTGTAACGACTCCCTAAGGGATTGTGATGCACCAACAGGTTTGAGAACCACTTTTCTCCTCCACCACTTCAGTCTGTAGATGAAGAAACGGAGACTCAGAAACAGGAGTAAAGAAGATCACACAGCTATTGAGCTGAGTTTCTCATGATTCTTTGACAAATTTCCCAGGGCTGGAGGTCAGATTTGGGAGATGGGCTTATGTATCCAATACCCTGAACAAGAATAATTGATAATGTAATCAGAATACAATTCTATTTTGGCTTCTCAACATCTCTAAGATTCATCAGGGGAGTGGTGGGTAGGGAGTGTGGTTGTCATAATCTTCCACAGCTCCTGGGTAAACGTTCTAGCAGTCATCATGATTTCCCTGCTTTCTGTCAGGTAAGAGGCATCAGCTAAAGTATTTTTTCAAAAAAGATAAAATTAGGACTCGTAAGTGAGGATAAAATGAACACATACTCTGTTGAATCTATTGACCATCTTTTTTGTTCTCAAATCGCTGCTTGTTAGTTTTCTGATTAGCTCAAGTAAAGACAGATGGGTTATTAAAAGGTTTTAGGAACGTGTCCTCAGAAGGACACACAGCTGGCCCTCTGAGGAACTGCAGGTGGGCGCTGGGAAGAGATTCAAGGTTTAGGAAGCTACTCCCCATGGTTTTTCATTACCCAGATCACATGGCTTCTTGAGCACACTTCTTTGCTCCATTCTTTTGTTTCTCTATTCATCAGCATGCATGTGGCTAAAAATGGACACCCCGGTGCTAAGTCTACATGATCATCACTAAGAACTCATCTTTTGACAAGTCTTTCTAGCTTGGTTCAGACTCTTGATTGAAACTATCTGATTGGCTGCCCTCCAGTCAAGTATTAACAGTCCTTTGGGTCAGGTCAATCAGCTGTAGCTACTTGGGGAAAACACACTTCCAAGGGGCTGTGTGAGTGTGAGACAGAAGAGTCCAAGTGAGAACTTAAAGTGGACAAGCACAATAAAATGGGCCTTTTCCAGCATGAGACTCCCCTGTTATGCCAAATGAGTCTGGTTGTCACTCTGTTGCTTTTACTCAGGCTGGATAAGTTTGGGGCGGGGGTTCTCACAGGAGCCGATTGTTGTACCTTCCCATTCATGTTTCCACCAATATTTGGGATCCTCTTTTGCACAAATCTTTGAGCTGCTAGAAATAGGGATGTCTCTAAGAAGCCTGAGCCCTGTGCTCATGAATTACAAACTTCTCAGTCTTGGATTGGAGTGAAGAGGAGGGTGGGGTGCCCAGTTATGGCACAGCTATGGATAAATGCAGGAATGGTTGGACGTACCCAGTTGGTGGGGCTTGAACACATTTTGGTTCACTCTCTTTCGTGGACTCGAAACCTGGGCCTAGTAACTGTACAGGTAGAAATGCAGTGGAAGAGCAAGCACCTCACCACGTAGCCGGACAGAGACAATGGGAGACAGTAACAGGTGGGTTCGGTTCAGCAATCACCGAACTCCAGCTTTGTGTGAGGATCTGTGCTGGGTGCCAAGCCAGGGAAAATGAGGCTCCTAGGCTGGAGGGTCTCACGCACACGAGATAAGGCCGCACGTTCTGCAAGGAGCCGATTTGCGATATCCATCCCCCTTGCAACCGGCAGCTAAGGGACCTGGAGCGCAGGCCTGGCCAGGGCGAGGGCCCGAGCGCGCAGCTCCTCGCGGGGCGGAGGGCGGTGCGAGGGAGGGAGAGAGGGAAGGGAAAGGCGAGTGCGAGCTGCCTTAAATGCTTGGAATAATTCCGCTTCCGTTTGGAAAGCCGCAGCCTCAGTCCCGCCGCGCCCGCCGCGTCAGCCCAGCGCCAGCTCCGCGTCCCGACCGGCCCGCAGCTGCCCGCTCCGCCGCCATGGCCACCTCCCCGCAAAAGTCGCCCTCTGTCCCCAAGTCCCCCACTCCGAAGTCGCCCCCGTCCAGGAAAAAAGATGACTCCTTCTTAGGGAAACTCGGAGGGACTCTGGCCCGAAGGAAGAAAGCCAAAGAGGGTGAGTGTGGCCCTCCCGCGCCAGCGGCGCAGGTCGGGTACCGGGGGCTTTGGGGCCAGGGCTCGGGCCGGGCGGGAGCGCGCCGCGGGTGCCTGGAGCCGAGGGGGGCGCGGCGACGCGTGCGCGCGCTTCCCGGGACGTTGTGGCTGGCCGGGCCTTGAGCACCCCGCGGGCCACCAATACCTCCTTGCTGGCGGTCGCCTTCGCCCTGCTCTCCAAGGCCCCGCGGCGGCGACTGCTGGGGCCACCCGGGCCTGGGACCGGGCAACGCCTGTTCTCGGGCTGGGGGCCGTTTGGCCCAAGGACCCTGGAGGCGGCCGGCCCGCCATCCCGGAGGCGGCGTCCTCCTGTAGGCCCCAAGTCCCCGCCCTTTACGCGCCGAAGGCTGGCCTTTCTCAGGTTTCTACTGAAACTTTTCTAGGCGCCGTGACTCTTTGCCTTTTGTTGGTCTTTGAAATCAGATCGTTTCCCAGACCTGCTGAAGTCCGGATGCAGCATTGGCCTCTTTAGATCATTTGTCCATCCCCAGGGCCTGGTATGGCTCTATTAATGAGTAGATCAACATCAAATGTTTGTTGAATGAATGAGTGAAAAGCTGGCTTGCCTAGCGGTCCTGCTGTGTAATGGAGGACAAACTCTCACCCCAAGAGAAAACCTGGATGAGACACACACACACACACACACACACACACACACGCACGCACGCACTTTGCATCATGACTGTGACCCTTCTGTGAACTCGAGTTGAGAGCTCTTGCAAAAACCATTTCCTTTTTCCCGTCCAGGTGAATTGAGGCGATCTCATTTTTTTCTAGGAGAGCTTGCGTGGGAAATGTTTTGTCTAAAGGGCAGATTTCACATCCTGGTTTTGAGTTTGAAAAATGTGGTCACGGTTCTGAAGGAGTAGTGAGAGATGGGTAGAGAGAAGTTGCTTGGCTCATTTTTTAATGTATATAGACTGCTCAGTGGGGTAGGAATAGCACTTTTGAAAGTTGTGATACGAGATGTAAAATAAGTTTCATGTTCTGGAGTTATCTTAAAGTGTAAAAAAGAATTTAAAAAATTTCATCGTTGAGAATTATTAAATTTAACAACAGACTAGCTTTCCATTCTCTATATTGAGATGAGAAGCAGCAAAACATATCCTCGAAAATGCCCCCCCCCCCCACCCCTCATTTGGTTATTTTGGTAAACCATTGAGTGATGTGCAGTTGGTAGCAAGTCCTGGCTTAGAAATTCCTTTTCTAGACTACCCTTTTAACTTTTTCCCTGCAGTATCCCTGATATGGGCTCTCTAGTTTAAGACTGGGCAACTCAATTTTTGAAGCTCATGGCCTACTGGGAATGCTCACACCACCATTGCCAACTCTTTAGAAAAGTTTATTGTAAAAGTAAAAAGCTAGTCTTTTTTGTATCTACTACTTTTCTATTCCTGGAGCCAGGTGAATGAGTCTGCTGGTGGCCCTTCACTTTTTTTCAGGTGGACTAGCCTGTTTCCTTCAGTCTTTTCTTCACCAGACCAAACATCCTCTGTTCCTATAGTTGGTCCTCACAGACATGATTTTACGGCACACCGACATCCTGTCTCTTCATTTTCAGTGAGGGCCCCCACAGGAAACAGAGGTCAACTTAGTTGGGACTTTGAAAACCCTGTAGTGAAGTGTGGGCAGGGTTAAGGGAACCCCGAGGGATGACGAGGGACGTAGGCGCTAGCAGCAGTGGCAGGGACAGGAGGGACAAGGATAGCAAACCGGAACCCACTGAGAGCTGGCGCTGTGAAGGGGAGGCTGCTTGACAAACCGCAGCAGGAGAGGGACACGTCGGAAAAGTGGACGCGGAGCAGGGAGACATGGCACAAGAGACACTGCATGTTCTCTCTCTTTTTGCCCAGAATCTTTTTCTGGTACTTAAAATTGGCTAGACCCTTGGGAAGTCGCCAGGGCAAGGGAATCTGGGTGAGGCTGTATGTAGGGGTCAGCTCCTTTAGGGCACAGAGCAGTGCAGAGAATAAATCATAGTGGGGAGTGGTGGTGGGGGGAGCAATGGAGGATAACTAGCAGATCCTCTCAAAGCAAGCTGCTCTGAGGTCAACATAGTACAGTAGAAATCCCATCCAGCTAGTCCCGGCTAGAACAGGGCTGTCGCCTCCTTTGCTCTAGCATAGACATCGTGTTCTATTAATGCAGTCAAGGGTGTTTCTTTATTTTGCCAACTATATCACTCTGTTATTGCTCATTGAGCTTGCTGTCAGCTGAAAGATATTTTTGTTTGGTACTCCTCAAGTCCCTTCCCTATCTCAGATTTACTCTATTGGGTTTTTGAAACCAAGTGCAAGATCTTGTTTTAATCCTTGTTTTACTTAACTGTTAAGTCCTGATTTTGTTATTCAGTCTATTAGCTAATCCAGGGGGATGTAAATGGATGAATTGAAGAGCATGCGCTTCTCTAACGGGGCCCACCATCACTCGGCTCCAGCTGCACCTGGTGGTTTTGTGAGCCCAAGGTCAAAGAAGGCAGTGGGTGTATCTGAAATGAACTGCTCTTGAGCCTGTGCTGCGTCTCAGTGATCAGTGCTTTACCTTGTCTGGGGCCCACTAACCATCACTTCAGTAACAATAAGGCTAGATCTTGCTCTGGATTCTGCATAATCTCTCAGCTCTGTGCTTTGGCAGAAGCTGCCTTCTTCCACTTTCCCACTAGTGTTCTAGAACCTCCCGTTCATCATGATTCCTCAAGATCACTGATGTTGATCTGTCCACAGATTATTTCGGTGCTTTGGCATAGAATTCTGGGCCCAAGGATTACTATTCATTCATTTTGATACCTGTCGTGTCCCATTGTAGGACATGGATTAGAAAGACATAATATGTTAGAATACTTAGGTCAATGATTTCATATAACAATATGTCTTCCTAAGAACATCTATGATATACATCACAGAATGACTATAAATTTCATGAGACTACATTAAAACTTGTCATTGCTCTAGTGTTTTCATAAGAAAAAATAGCTTTGGAGAGCAAGAGAGAATACAGGTTAAAAGCATGGTCTTTGGGATCAGACACATTTGGGTTTGATTTCTGATCTGGCTCTTTATTTATTGCTATGATTTAGGACAAGTTCCTTAATCCCTTGAAGCTTCTGTTTCTTCATCTATAAAATGGGAATAAAAATTCCTTCCTTAATGGAGGTTGCCAGGCTTAAATTAGATAAAAGTATGTACTATGCATAGCATGGCACAAATAATAGTAGCTGTTAAAATTGATAGCTAGATTTTATATAGCCTTTAAATTTTGAAATAGTTTTTTCATTCCGGACTGCAGAAGATTCTACAGGTTCTACAAACAGGCTAGTAGCCTGTGACTGTATGAAGCTCATCTAAGCACTATTTTGGTCCCTTTGGAAATTAGGGATCTTTCCTCTGATTTCCAAATGTCACATTTCAACATTTTAAAGATATCTAGCCCCTTTTAGTGAGTTGTAGCTAAGAGGCTTTTGTTTTTTCTCTGTGGGTCTTCTTTTTGGGGTTTCAAGTCATCGATTATGCCATACGCAGCCTGTGTAGGTTCTTAGACTAGCCTTTCAGAGGCCACTTGCCAAAGGGTTACTTTTCATCTTTCTTCCTCTAGATCTATCCTTGAGACTTGATCTTTCCAAGAACACCATCTTGAATCGTATCCGCCAGCTAAAAGTGCCCTAAATTAGGTCATCAGCAATGGTTATTCCTACCATTTACCCATTTACTAATTCTTCTTCAGAGTTTTGCATTTCATCCAGTGCCTGAAGTGTTTAATAAGGGCTTTAATTTAACAATTTTTATAAGGATACTTATCACTTTGGTTCACATTGGCTGTCCAGTATAACTGGGGGAAATCTCCAAACTCTGCAACAGACACGGTTTCTAGAGTGGAGCTCTCAGCATAGATGAGCAATCCTTCTCCTTTCTCCTAATCAGCTTGGATTTTCATTTTCCAAAGTGCCTCTTCAAACCCTCACCACTCAAGTACTTTCCAAGACCTTGAGACAGAAAACTGAGTACCTGGTATGAAGTTGTTCAATTTCTCTCCACCACCCACCTTCCCTGCCCGTATCTACACCTCTCCTTTCACACACCTCCTTGCCCTAGTCCCTTCCAAGGAAATCCCTCTCTCCTTTCTCCCAAGGCCATTCATTTCCCCTTTCTCACAGATTTGGCATAGCCAGATATCCTTTTTTTTTTTTTTTTTCTCATATCCTCAGTCTTTTTCATGCTGATCTATTCCCCTAACATTCTATAAATATGCTTGAGTCTTTCCTGTTTGAAGAAAATCTGATACTGGTTTCCTCTTAAGTTACTTACCAGACGTCTTAAAAAAGTTGTTTATACTGGCTTTCCCTTTCTTATCTCCTAGTCGCTTCCTGATCTACTATTCCCATTCTTGCTCCAGTTATGTA
This sequence comes from Rousettus aegyptiacus, assembly GCF_014176215.1. Classification (NCBI taxonomy): domain Eukaryota; kingdom Metazoa; phylum Chordata; class Mammalia; order Chiroptera; family Pteropodidae; genus Rousettus; species Rousettus aegyptiacus. The sequence continues at coordinate 84,770,631 of NW_023416308.1, forward strand.
TTGAGTGCCTGCCATGTACGAGGCACTATGCTAGGTGCTGGAATATAGCGGTGGAAAAAACAGACAAAACTCCCTGTCCTCATGGAGCTTACATCCTAGTAGGGGAAACAGATAATAAAGAGATAAATTGGTAAAATATGTGTATTTTGTTGGAGTGGTGACAAGTGCTATAGAGTGAAATAAAGCAGGAAAAGGGAAGATGGAATGTTGTGGGATGAGGGACGGTTGGTGATTTTAAATGGGATGGCTAGAGAAGGCCTCACTGAGAAGAGTGTGTTTGAGTAAAGACCTGAAGGAAGGAAAGGAGGCAGCCATGTGTATATCTTGGAGAAGAGTGTTACAGGTGAAGGGAATGACAAATTCAAAGGGTGGGAGTGGACTTGGTGTGTTAAGGACTAGCAAAGAGGTCACTGTTATTAGAAGAGAGAGTGAACACAACTGTGGACAAATGTGTGGTCGCAGGGGCAATTAGTAAGGGGAGGATAGGCTGTGTAGGGCCCTGGAGGCCATTGTGCGACTAGGGCCTTTACTCCAAGTGAGATGGGGAGGTTTTGGAAAGTTTTGCACAGAAAAATAACATGACTGTACTTCTGCTTTAATAAGATTGCTCTGATGGTGTTAAGTGACCGAGGGGGAAGGAGTGGAAGAAGGGAGGTAAGTTAGGGGGATGCCATAATGATCCAGGTGAGAGATGGTCATGGTCTAGAGTTGAGTGGTAGCAGTGGAGGGGGTGAGCATCAAATTCTGGATATAGTTTGAAAGTATAGTGCAGTGGTCCCCATCCTTTTTGGCACCAGGGACGGGTGCACCTATGGGAATCTAATGCCTGATGCTCTGAGGTGGAGCTGAGGCAGTGATGCTAGTGCTGAAGCAGCTATAAATACAAATGAAGCGGCTCTCGCTGCCTGCTGCTCAACTCCTGTGTGGCCTGGTTTCTAACAGGCCACGGACCGCTACCGGTTCCTGGCCCGGGGATTGGGGACCCGTGGTATAGTAGATAGGATTTACTGAAAGACTGGGTGGAAGATGAGAGAGTAGAATCGAGATGACTCCAGGGGTTTTGGTTTGAACAACAGGAATGATGGAACTAATTTTAACTGAGGTGGGGAATTCCGCGGGAAGAGCTTGTTTTTAAGAGAAAGCAGGAGTTCAGTTTCGGCCCTGTTTAACTAGACATCCAGTTCCTATGTTGAGTTCACAGTCGGTTTTAGGGGTCTAGTTGGGGGTGGGGGGATCTGGGCTGGACACTTATCCCAATTGGTGTATTTAAAGCCATGACACTGAATGGGATCATTAAGGGAGGGAACATGGATAGAAAGTAGAAGAGAGAGGTCCGAGGACTGAGCCCAAAGGCTTTCCAACATTTAGCAGCTGGGAGATGAGGAATGAGCGACAGAGCCTGAAAAGTAGTGACCTATGTGAGGGGCGGAAAACAGGGAGAGCGTGGAGCCCTGGAAGCCAGTGGCGGGATCCCTTCTGTTCCCACCGTTCATGCTCCATGGACTAAGACCTCCAAACCCACTGTCTCCTTTTCAACCCTGATCCCACTTGGGCTCTTTGTGGCATTTGACATTATTCAACTTCCTTTTTTCCTTAAAATTATCTTCTCCCTTGACCTTATCCACACTGAATTTGATCACTGATGACTCTTTTTCAGACTCTTTCTCAGGCTTTTCTTATCTGTCTGCCCCCTCAGCAGCATTTCCTACGGTTCTGACTTCACTTGCTTTACCCTCTGTTTCTTTTTCTCCCATGGATTAACTCGCCTACTCCCATGGCAACCATCTACCCATTGATGTTTCTCAAATCCAGATCTTTACCTGTAGTATAGATGCATCTTTCCACTGTCTCCTGGATATGTCGCAGAATTCTCAAACTCAGCATGCCCTCGGTGGAATTATTTACCTCACGTACCCAAATCTGCTCTGTCCTTCCACCATCTACCTCTATTTCAGAGGTCAGCAACTTTTCCTTAAAGAGCATATAGTAAATATTTAAGACTTTGCTGGCCCTCCGGTCTCTACTCAGTTCTACCTTCATTTACATAAACAATAGGTGAATGAACAAGTGTGGCTATGTTCCGATAAAACTGTAGTTATGGACACCGATTTAAATTTCACATAATTTTCAAGTGTCAAAATATTGTTTTGTTTTTGTTCTTTTTTGCTGCTTTAATTCAGGCCCCACGAGTGCTCTTTGTTTTCATCGGGATTATTTATTTTTTTTAAAAAAAGTATTATCTTTATTTTCTACCTGGGATATTGCAGCATCTACCCCAGCAGTCTATCTCTAGCCCTTTTTTGTTCAGCCTACACTTCATCCTTTTGCCAATATGTCATTTTTTAAAACACAAAGAGCATGTCCCCCCAGGACAGACTTCTTACTGTGGCCTTTGAGACCTTCACGAATGATCCTTAGTCTAGTTTCTGCTATTTCTCTTTCAAGAAGCCTCCATTTTAACCACACCAAACCACTCTTTCTTCCCTAAATTCATCGTGTTCTTTCACATGTTTTAGCCTTTACACATGTGGTTCCATGTTTTTGGAATGATCTTTTCCCCTTCTCCATACAACGAGCTCTTATTCCGTTATCAAGATCCAACTCAGAGATATCCACTTCTGCTTGATGCCTTCCATAGCTCTGCCTGGAGGAGCGAGATGCTTCCTTCTCTGTGGCCCCCCACCATCTTGTCCCTACCTCTGTGGTAGCACTGGCCACATTGCCTTGCCGCCATTTGTGGGTGTAAGCCCTCTTCCTGTGGCCCTCCTGCAATTTTCAACACATTGTAATTTTGGCATTTCTGTGGAATGCATTTCCCCATTTTACCTTGGTGAAAATAGACCACACTATAAACTGATTGTACAATTTTAGACAAGTCTCTTCCCCTTTGCCCATTTCTGACATCAGGGGATTAGGTTAAATAACCTCATAGGGCCCTTGCAGCTCTGGTATTCTATGATTTCTGCATTCTCGTTTCACCAGGCTTCTCTCAAATTCAGTTTTATTGTCTGTGTAGGGTGGTCTGGGAATGACATCATCACAAAGACCTCTTTCTTTCCTCCACTACTGAAGGCCCCTCTGTGTCGGGAGGAGGAGATGGAGACCAGGATAAGTGGGCCCTGGCCCAAGGACACCTCCGTATTAGGAATCAGTCTCCTTGTCTCATGGAATATCTCTATTTGGTTAACAAGCGCAGTTTGCAATTATGTTTTAGCCATTAGTACAGGAGAAGGGATGAGATCCTCATGTAAACATTGGTAAACATCTAAAATCTTTACTCACTGCTATGGGAAAAAAAAAAAGAACACATTTTGGGAAAGCTCTGCAACAATTTATTTCAAGACTTAAAAGAGTTTTTAAAATAAAAAAAAATACTTTAAAAAAACTGTAAACATTCTCGTTTACAGTTATGTTCTACAGCCTGAAATCAATGAGAAATCCAAATGAGGGCTTTGCCGGAGGCCCAGGGCAAGGAGGCCTCCTCTGCCTTGGGCCCTGGACCTCATCTTCCCCTTTCCTTTTCCCCACAGACTCCAGGAGGACAAGAGTGTGTGTATTTTGCTTTCATTTGCATCCCCAGTGCCTAGCACAGCACCAGGAACTTACCAGATGCCCTCAAGATGGGTATTAACTGCCCGAATCATCAGTGGGCATCTTATTCCTACTGAATAACAAATAAGGATGTCCCCAGGTTACTTCAAACTCTGCTCTAACCTCAGATGACTCTTCTGGTCCCTTGGTTCCTCATTTTTTTGCTGTGTGTGTGTGTGTATGTGTCTGTCTGTCTGTCTCTCTCTCTCTGTATCTCTCTGTCTCTCTTTCTGTCATAAAACTGCCTCCTCCCTCCCTCCAGGAATCTACTCTTTTTGGGAAGAGTTTATCATGTAGCAGCCCTGTTGTTTGACAAAAACACAAAGGCCTCGAAGACCAGAGGTTTGGGTCCTGGAATCAGCGGGCGCCGATTGTGCACTGGCAGCAGTGAGCCCACAAGGCGGCCCGCTGGTCAAAGGTGGGGAGGAGGCTGGGTGTAGAGGCCAGCATTCTTCATATTTCATCCAGAAAAGCCTGCTTCGTGGAAACGGCGTCACACATATTCACGTTAGCTTGCTTAAGTGAACAAGGACTGAAGTGAAACAGGGTCTTTGCAATATTTGGGGGAGCTGAGAGAAGAGTGCGGACTGAAACTCCGGGAGAGAGGTTCAGAATTCCTTTAATTCCCCCAAGCTGACCCCTTGCCCTCCCCCGCACATCTCAGCTTCATTTCCTCACTGAGTACACAGTTCAGGAAAACTGAAAATGAGCCAGAGGCAGGGCCACTGTCATTACCCCTCAGCGGGAGAGCCCCGACACAGGAACTCCACCCCCCTTCAACACACCAAGAAAAGAACCACCAAAAGGAGAGGATGGCTCCACGCCACGGTTTCGCTGAGCTTTGCCTCGCGTCTGTTTATTGCAGCTGCTGCATTTTTGCTCAGGCCTGGGACACATGTTTGCGTGGCGTGGGGCTCACTAGAGGGCTCACCTAAAACCTAGTTCTGTTGGCGTTTACTAAATGGTAATTCTGTGTGCTTGGAACATACTCGCCTGCCAAAGTCTTAGGGAAACCAAACTTTGTGACTAGTGTCGTTTGTCTTCTCTGCGAAGGGCCTTAGGGAAATGTTAGGCCCTGGGTGGAGGAAGCAGAGGACGTGATCGGTTTAAGCAGAAGTATTCTGAACCACTACTGCACGTTCTCTTGGGGGAATGAAGAGTGAACCGAATCACTTAGCATCTGATATTTTTAAATAAAAGCTTTTCTTTCCCATTATAAAATTAACCCATGCTTGTGAGACTTATTGGAAAATAGAGAAAACAGTTGTATAAAGTTCCAACTCCCAAAGGCAAATCACGATTAGAATTTCGATGTATTTCTCTCTGTTCTTTTTCTTCATTATAACTTTTTCCTGGTTTATAATTGTGAGTATACTGTGTATATAAATATTCTGTATCATTTTTCATTTATTGTAAGGTAAATATTTTCATGTTATTGCAGATCTTTTCAAACACACTTTCTAGGTGCATAATTGAATGAATGTCTTTTTGTTTACTTAAGCATTTCTTTTAGCCCTCTTTCCCTCCCTTCATTCTAGAAATAACCCTGCCTAAAGCTCCCTCCCCTCCTCCCCCACAATTATTCAGAATAATTTCGTTTGCATGGAGCCCCAGAAGTGCAGTTACAGAGTCAACGGCTCACAATTGGCTTGCTTACTGTCAATGATTTACAATTGATAATTAGGGAAAACTGACGCTTTTGAGTCTGGGTAGTCTTCCTAGCTAAAACCATCATTGTTAGGCTGAGGGTTTCTGCTTGCTCCTGGCTGGCAGCACTAAGTTACCTAGGGGTGGGTGGGAGGGTCAGGCATCAGGGGCCAGCACATTTCCAGCCTGGTCAGTAACAAGTACAAAGTAAGCTCTAGTACAGGCAGGTCTTTATTTCAGAACATTCTCTTATGGCCGTCTTTCTATCCATATATGGCCCCACATATCATACCTGGTGCCTGCTCTTTCTTACAACAGGTCCCAAGGGATGGCCGTCTTGGGAATAGTAATCCTTCAAGCTCCTCTGGGAGTCACAGCCCCCACCCCCTGTGTCCTTGAGTTCTTACCACTCCCAAGCGAGGCCCAGTGGAGATTTGGTCAAGAAGTTCCTCCTTCCCTTGACCACTTTCTCCCCATCTCCCAACTTCTGAATTCTTGGTTTTGTCTCAACCTGATAACCACAGACAAATGTGAGAGAATCTCAAGACATCGGGCTAACCTCTGCAGTAAACAAATTTAGCTTCACAGGGTTGAGGGACCCTTAGGTGATACATACTTGAAGCCAGGTTGACAAGAGAAGGGACAGGATTTGGGAGGCTTCTGAGTTTCAGTTGGATTTTAACAGAGTGGGTTGGGCTGATGCCTCAGGGGCTCAGTTTCCTCAATCTGCATTAGGAGTCAGTAGTCAGGTGTCTCTTTCCTAAGAATGGCTCTGAACCTGTTGGAGCAGGTAATTATCACACCCAGCACCCCAGGGAGTATTTCTGGGGAGCTGCTCATGGAGGCAAACACCCTCTCTGGGCGTGATGTGTCAAGGGTATTTATTTCATCACCGAATCATACTCCATTCCCTTCACTCATTCCCTTATCTCTTAAAATCCAGAGGCAACTCCTCTCTTCTATGGTGTGAAAAATGGCCTGCCATTGAGGAGCCATGAATGATGATGCTATTGATGAAAACACAGGAGGTCTCCTGGTGATGATGATGTTGGACTATAAAGGGGCAAGGCTGTCAGCCTGTTTCTGCTCCCTTAGTGACATAAACCCAGGTGGCAGGACTCCCGATTACATCAAGGGGCTCAGCGGAGCAGGAGCTCCACTCGTTTCAATTTATAGGATACATTCATTGGGAGAATAATTAATCTACCAATTGCACCATTACATTGGCTTTTCAGTTCAAAACAATTGTTCCTAAGGCAGTTTTTGCCTTAGGCAACGGGGCTTTGGCTGTGGGGCAGGCTTAGAGCCCCAATGGGGAGGAGAAATGAGAGAGGAGCCAGAAAGAGGGGCAGGGCAGTCCAGGTCAGGTGAGGCAGGCACAGAGGTGGTAGAGTACAGAGACTTTTGGTATCTGTTGGGTGCTTGAGCCCTGAATCAGGCTCATCTGAGTCTAGAATGGGGTCTCAGATTCAGGGCCCTGGGGACAAAAGCTGGCAGAACTTAGCAGGCAAATCAGGTCCGCAGCTGAGTAAGTGAGGGGCCATGGCAGGCTACAGTCTCAGTGTGGACTTAGGGTTCACCTGCTCACTGAGGGGAGCTAGGTGGGGGAGGCTGCCAACACTCACACAGGAACCTAGGTCTTGTCTCTCATTTCATCCCCTTAAACTCCAGGCATGGAAATAAACTTTCCTCTTTAGTGGAGAGGAGTTTTCCTATTTACCATAAGGCTAAGCTATCCCTGGCTCCCTATGACAGACCTACAGAGGACAGGTAGTTAGTCAATCATGACAGCTGGGAGAAGCAGGGGCAGCAGGAACTGAAAGTTTTAATGCTGTTTGCAGACCACAGAAGGAGGGTAACACAATTCCATTTTAAAGCAACTCAGGATACTGGCCTCTAGCAAGGCATAGCAACTGCCTCTTGGCTGCGGGTTGCAAGGCCTCTCTTGAGGGGCTCAGTAGCCAGCCCCTCCAGCACATTCCTAAGTGCCTGGAGAACAGAACAATCCTTTTGCCTGTTTTTCCTCCATGCCTGTCATTATGGTAAATTACAAGGCTCCCATGATGACTATGGAGAGGCAGATCGATTTGTTCCTTCTGATTGTCGCTGTGCTGAACGTGGCTGGGGTGATGGGCACCCAGATTTCACACCTTGTAATGGCCCTGCCAGGGGTGGATGTTAGCACAGTTGGGATCTGACACTTCAATAAATCAGAGATATTCTGCCATGGAGATCAAAGTTCAGAATTGCTTAAATTGGTGTTAGAGCAGGTGGGTAACAGGAGTCCAGGGCCAGGAATTGGATAGATGGCAATTGTCGTTCAATTTGTAGGGCTTGAATGTCAGCTTTTCAAATGATATGACATCAATTTAAGTAATTTGGGCTCCCAGTTACCTAGCCTTTTCAGTATTACTGATTCAGGGAAGTGTGATTCATAGTCTAGCTTATGCTCCTTGGGGGGGGGGGGGGGGAACTTGTATCTCTGGTGTTGGATGGTTGTATTTGTGCAGGATTGGTATCAATGTGTTGTCAGCTTTCCTGGGAGTGTGGGTGACAATTTCATCTGCTGCTTGGATGTGCTGGTAACTCCCCGAGCTACACTTTTATTATTTATTTATTTTTTTGGTGACATTGGTTGATGAAATCTGGTAAGTTTTAGCTGTACATTTTAAAAGTAAGGCATATATATATTTACATTGTGTGCTCACTTCTAATAGTTAGATTCCTTTCTGTCACCACATATTTGACCCCTTTTATCCTATTTACCTCCTCCCTACCCCTCCCCTCTGGTAACCACTAGTCCTAAGCTACACTTTAGCCATGACCCCTCCCCTGAGCTTCAGACTCATTAGCATGTGTGTATCATGGCATTGTCACTTGCACACACAGATGCACCTCGGTTTTAACACAGAGCATATAATTCCCAGAGGCTTCTGATGAAGTGGGAATGTGCTCTGATTTCTGATGGCAGCTCAAGTCCAGAGGAAAAATGGTCTTTATGGAAGAGGGTACACTTTAAAAAATATTGTGACTTTATTGTGATACATTCCACCCATTTCAACAGTATGATTCAATGACATTTTTTTAGTATGTTCGCAGTTGTGCAATCATGACACAATTTTAGAACCTTTTCATCACTCCAGAAAGAAACCCTGTACCCATTAGCAGTCACTCCCCTTGCCTTCCCCATTCCCCTGCTCTCAAGGAACCACTAATCTATAGTCTTGATTTGCCTATTCTGAACATTTCATATAAATGATATAACTGGCTTTTTTTTCACTTTTCACAGCGTTTTTATGTTTCATCCATGTTGTAGCATGGATCAGTAATTCATTCCTTTTTATGACAAAAACATTCCATTATATGAATATACCACATTTTGTTTATCCACTCATCAATCGATAGACATTTGGACTATTGGTACTTTTTGGCTATTAAGAATACTATGGCTATGAATTTTCAAGTACAAGTTTTTGTGTGGACATATGTCTTCATTTCTCTTAGGTGTATACCTGGGCGTGGTATTGCTGAGTCACATGGTAGCTTTAGGTTTAATATTTTGAAGAACTGCCGGGCTGTTTTCCAAAGCGGCTGCACCATTTTCCATTCTCACCAGCAGTATTTGAGGAATCTGATGTCTCCATATCCTCTCCAACACTTGTTGTCTGTCTTTTTGATTATAGCAATCCTGGGGGGTGTGAAGTATCTCACTGTGGCTCTCATTTGAGTTTCCCTGATGACTGATAATGTTGAACACCTTCTCATGTGCTTTTGGCTATTTATAGATCTTTTGGGCACTGGTATTTGAAATTCCATAGAGTTTAGTGCACATCTCCTCAGGCCTAAACATGATGAGAGCTCTGACCTCTAACTCAGAGAGGTGCACCCTGAAGAAGTCTCATTCTCCCACTTTTTTAACATTGTCTGGGAGCAACAAAGACTTGTTGCATCTTGTATTATAATGGTGCATTTCATTTTGCAGAATGACTGTATTCCTGAAATATTTCCTGTTAAGCAAATTGTCATAATCTTATTATATCACTGGCTTTCATTATTAAATTGGAAGTTGTTTGGCTGGAATATAGTTTTAGCTGCAAACTGTTAAAAAAAAAATCATACCAGGAAAATAGTAAAGATTTAGAACTTGTACATTTAAATGAAATGTGGAAATTCTTGATATATCATGACTTTTCAAATAATAATGGTACATCAACGGTAATAATGACATGAGGGGCAAACATTTACACAGTGCTGTTATGGGCCAGGCAATATAATTGGTCCTTTATGTAAACTTATTTGATTTTCCTAACAACCCCACAAAATAGGTATCATTAGCATCTTTGCCCCTGTACAGATAAGAAAAGTAAAGGTCAGAGAGGACAGGTAATTTGCCCAAAGTCAAGGCTAATGTACTAGTTACAGTAACCCTAGGTGCTGTAACAGATAAGCCCTAAATTCTCGTGAGTGTAACATAATAAAAATTTATTTCTTATAGCAGAACCCAGTGGCATCATCTTTGGTTTGATTGCATTCTACGTAGTCATCAAGGGATCTAGGCCCCTTTCATCTCATGGCTCTGCCTTCCTCCAGGTTAAGTCCTCACCGATCAGCCAGTGGGCGAGAGAGAGAACAAGACTGCAGTGGGAGGTTTTCACAGACCAGGCATAGACATGATGTATATCACTTCTGCCTATTCACCACTGTCCAGAAATTAGTTTTGTGGCCACACCTGTGTGCAAGAAAGGCCAGGAAATATAGTTTAGTTGTCTGCCCAGAGGGAAAGGAAATGAGTTTTGGCAAATACATGCATCATTTTCCTATTGCCAGCAAGTGGAAGACATGGGATTTGAACCTGGGGAGTCTGGCTCCAGAGACTTGCTCTTAACTAGCACGTTCTACCACCTTGCTGTGAACAGTGGCTCAAAGTCAGAAAAATGTGGAGAATTGCATAGGTTTTTATTCAGTTTTCTTCCCACATATAACTCTGGTTGCTTGGATGCTATGCCTGGGAATTTTGTTAAAAGTCGCTGTCTTTCAGAAAAGAGTAACCATGAGAACTAATATTAATTGAGTGTTCACTCAGTGCTAGGCACTGCTCTAAGCTTTTTATTTCTTCTGTTTCATTTAATTCTCACAATAACCCCATGAGATGGGGAATTTTTATTCTTATTTTCCAGGTAAGAAAGCTGCACCAGAAAGCTAGAGCGCTTGGTTATGTGTCCATGGCCTTGTACATGAGTGGTGTCTCTGGACTTTGAGCACCCTCTCGTGAAACCAGTGTGCTAGGTGGGGGTTAAAGGGAAGAGGAGGTAAGAAAGCCAAACCCACTAAAAGTACAAATCACAACTGAGCTAGAACCTCGTTTGAATCCTGCTTCAAGCAAATCAACTTCTGTAAGTCATTTATGAGACAGTCGGGAAAATGTAAACACTCACCAGAGATTTGATGACGTTAAGGAATCGTTAACTTGTAGGCTGTGAGAATGATGACACCATCATTATGTTAACTAAGAAAATAGTCCTTTTTTGAGACATATACTGAAATGTTTATGGATGGCGTGATAAAATGTCTAGGACTGGCTTCGAATGTTGCAGTGTAGGAGTTGAGATGTAGATGGACAAATGAGGCCATAAGTTGCTCATTGTTGTAGAATGATAGTGAGTACATGGAGAATTGTCATACTAGGCTCTCTACTTTGGGGTATATTTGAAATTTTCTATAATAATTATAAAATAGAAGACTTTAATGAATCAGATGTTAATGGATGGACTTTCTTTAGCCCCCTAGATGGTAAATAGAATGATGGCGGGCTCAGAGCATGGACTATGTTTGCTGAAGAACAGAATAGCAGCTTGGAATGTTTTGTAAAGGGAATCTTTAGGGACTTTGTTTGGTTGCCATTGGCCAGTTTTTGAATTCTGATTCTGAGATACCTCTGGGGTCAGCATTTAGTGCCTGGAGAACTGACATTCAGAAGGTGAGCCCTGGGGGCCTCCAAAAGGCAGGAGAACAGGCTTCCTGGGCAAGGGAGACACCCCACCAAAGTCTGGGCTCTGCCCTCGCCAAATGGTTCTCAGCACAGGCTTGTTGTGCAACCTGTGATGAATAGCTTACTGAAAGGTACAGCATGGCCCCAAGCCCCAGCTGCACTTTAATTAAACAGTGAAAATCCATCAAAGACTCAGCCTCCTCAGCCAGCCAGTTCTCCTGAAGCTGGCTCTGGGCTGGCCTCTAGCCAGGAGGGAGGTGGGCTGCAGGCCTTCCCAAGTCCCTGCCTAAAATCAACAACCAACATTCAGCAGCCCAGCTTCTGATCCGCTGCAAATTAAGCCTGGCATTTGGAGATGGTATTAAATGTCCTAAATCAATATTCTAGAGGCAAGATCAGAACAATTAAAAACCCTGATTTTCTCCTCAGATTATTGGAGTATATATAAATATAAGTTTTTCAATTCACTTTTAAAGTCAGTGGGTTGAGAAAGATGGGATGCTCTGGGCAGACTTTACTCTATTTTCAGCATCTTTTCCCATTTTTACACATATCCAACATATGTTAAGCACCTAAGGGCTTTCATATATGATGCCACATTTAATCCCTACAGTAACCCCAGGAGTTCTTCTCATCCCCATTTTATAGATGAGGAAACTGAGGCTCAGAGAAGTACAGTGACTTGCCCAAGGTCTATCAGCTACTAAATGGTAGAGCAGGGGTTTGAATTAGTTTCTTTGTCCTAAAGTCCAGCACTTTGCCTGCTTTAACACGCTGGTTTTTCTAAGTAGCCTTTGTTTTTCATTCATCAGTAATAATTAACAATGATGAATAAGCAGTACAGTAGTAACTGTTTAATAATTCACTTTTTTCTAGTCTTAAAATATATTGGGAGTTTTTCTAGTTTGTCCATTTGTTCAATAAACATTATTGGGAGGCAGCCTGGTAGGGAGGTCTCTGGGTTCTGGAGCCCACCAGACTGCCTGGCTCCACCACACACTGGCTGTGTGACCTGGTTCATGTTCATCAGCCTTTCTGAGCTCCTGCTTCCTTATGCAAAATGTGATGTTACTAGGACCACCTCACAGAGTTATTGCTGTGAAGATGAAAGGAATTAGTACTTGCAAAGCATTTAGAGGAGGGCCTGGCCCTCAGTAGGTGTTCAGTAAATATGATCCCTTAGTAGACACTGCCAAGGTCCTAGAGAAAAAGCTGTGTCTTTGCTTTCATGGAACCTACCTCTTATGTTTAGCCAGTGATATTATTGCTTCTATTTTTATTAATCTAGCTAAAGATGTTGATGTTTATGGTAAAAAATTTGAGGAGACCAGAAATGTAAAATAGGGCCGCTTTTCACTTTCCTACTCTCAGGCTTTAGTGGTAATAGCATAGCCTGTTATAATAGCAATAATCATAGTGGTAATAGCGTATAATTAGCAATAATAGCATAGTAAAGGAAACGTTTTGCAAGCATATAAGTTGTTTTGTGTTATACAACTGTCAAAAACATTTAGTAGTTTATAGTTTTCCCCTTACCTATTTGTCTTGAGTATCTTTCACATATGAATTTACCTCATTTTTAAAACAACTTTATGCATTGCCTGGACATGCCATAGTTTTGCCTGGATATGCCATGGTTAAATTTAACTAGTTCCCTATCAGTGAACATTTAAGTTCTTTTGTAGTGCTTTGTTACTCCAAACAATGCTGCATTTAACATGCTTGCAAACAAGTAAAACATTCTATACCCGTTTATCTGTACAATAAATTCTTAGAGGTAGAATTGCTGAGTCGGAAATTTGTTAGGTTTAAATTTCATCGGGTATTACCAAATTACTTTCCAAAAAGGAAACACGAGGGAAGAAAAATGCCTACCCAAACTGTAAAATCTTATTTTTTGTTAAGAATTCAATCTTGAAAAGAAGATAGAAAATAAAAGTTACTCTAATCCTAAGTTTTATTGGAAAAGCTTTTCCTTGGCCACAAATTTTTAGGCATCAAATTCTCAGGCTTCTGGTACAGACAGAATGTTCTGGATTAGAAGGCAAAATCCTGTGTGTTCTTAACTGTCTCCCCACTCCCAGGCTTCCTGCCCCTGTTCTCTGAAAGGAGGACTTCTCCCTTTAGATTTAAGGATAAACATTTAGAGATTTCACACTTTCCTGGAATGGATGCTATTTGCTGCAGAGGGCCCAGGTTTCTCATTGGAGGAGGAAATCACAGAAGAGCATCCCCAAGCCAATGTCTGAAGCCAGTGTCTTTAAATGTTCCACAAGCCCTGCACACACTTTTCTGTTTCCTTGAATTCCTCCAGGCCCAGACACAGCTGGGTCCTGCCAGTGACCTTCCTTCTGCCTCTAGTCCCTTTGGCAGGGGGAAATGGGACTTGTTAACAGACTGACTTCCTTTTAGGGATGGCTGCTCCATCGACTCCTAGCCAACCAGGAGCAGAAAACTCAATGACGAAGATAATAAATTGTGTCCAGGACTATGGTGAGGAGGGGGAGCAGAATGACTCATGAGCCCCCATATCCTCCTGTTACATTCCAAGAGCTGCCTTCCTCAGTGCTTAAGTCACTCAGTAGGAGCAACACCCGCACAGGCCGTGGAGGAAGGCCAGCTGCTGTTTGCTGGCCTGGGGACCCAGTGAGTCCTGGATTTTTTTTTTCGGCCAGGTCCTTTGAATAGACTGGTGACCCTGGCTCCATCTGGAAAAAGACATAGTACATTTATGCTCTCAAGGATCTCAAGGTCTAGCCTCCAGGGACCCCTGTCCTCCAGTGCCTAAGCCTAGCGCCCTGGAGAGAGACGGACCTGATAGTCCGGCGACCCTGGGAAAGTCACTTCATTTCTCTGAACCTCAGTTTGCCTTTCTACAAAATAGAAGTGAAGAGAATTTTGTTCCAATTTCTGGGGTTATTAATAATTAGAGCTAATTCATGTCAAGTGCTTATCATGGAACCTGGCACATAGAAAGCACTTAATATTACTTGTAATAACTACCTTTTCTGCTGTTCCTCTTGATCGGTTTTTCTAAGAAAAGATTAGGAAATTTTGTCTGGCTGTGGCTCTCACCACTGCCCCTGATTTGTGATAATAATAGTGAGCATTTCTGTAGAGGTTACTGTTTTCCAGAGCCTTATGTATGTTGACTTATTTAATTCTGTCAAACCCTATAAATAGCTATGTGATAGGTTCTACAATTATCCCCATTTTACTCATGAGTAAACTGAGGCACAGAGAGGTTGTGCAGCAGGCCTACAGTTAGTAAAAGGTGGAGCCAGGATTGCAAACCCAGGTTGCCACCTCTAGAAGCTATTTTCCTAACCAGTATATCATCCTGCCTCTCATCATATGTTTGTACATTTCTGTAGGAAAGTTAAAAATATACTAGTCAAGTGGCATTTATTTTCTTCTTTTTGCTAGTGTTTAAGGAAAAACTATATTGATATTTCTTCTAATAGAAATAGAGCATTATAAAAAAATTGGAAAATATAAAAGAAGATAAAGGTATTTATCTACAGTGCTACCACGTAGACCAGTGGTTTAGATGAAGGGCCAGTCTTTTTTTATTTATTCCTTTGTGGACTGATGTCCTACTGTGTGCAACTACAGTTCAGCTTGAATAACCTGTGACTCTCAAGTTTGATGACGTTCAAGCTTATCTATACCCTATTCAGTTATACAGTTTCATGGAACATGTGCTTCAATGTCAAATAGCTAAAAGTTTCCAAAAGTATACTATGAAATTATTTTCTTCTCATGATAGACAGGTAACACACAGTTCACAGACAGATGCTGGTCTGTGAATCACACTCTGATTAGCACTGACCTAGACAAACCCTGTTTGCATTTTAGCATATTAATTTTTCTATGTGTATTTTTATTTTTAATCTATATACACCTTTCTTTTTTCTTACTGCATTTCTCATTACAATGTTATGGTAAACAACAATTGAGTAAAATCTTTAATGACTATAATAATAATATTCCATCTGGAATACCATAGATTACCAAACTATTCCCTCTGTCTTAGACTGTGGTGTATTTCCAGTTATTTGCCCCGATAAAAATATGACGGTAAACAGTTTGAGTATTTTTTCTTATTTACTATTATTTCAATAGGGTAGATCTCCTAAAATGAGATTCCTGGGTAAAACAATATAAAGCTCTTTAAATTTCTTGATAGATATTACCAAATTTCTAAAAAGTATGTGCCAATATATGCTCCCAGCAGTGGTCTATGAGAGTTCCTGTTTAGCTACATCCTTTTCTGCATTTATTATTATAATTTAATTAACGGAAACAACCTTAATTGTTTTTAATTTCTTTGATTACTGGTGAGGTTGAACATTTTCCATGCTTGTAGCCATTTATATTTCCTCTTTTGCTTTATGCTCAGTTGGACACGAGCATAAAATTGTCTTTGAACAGATTTCAAACTACTTTAGATTGAAAGCCAAGTAAATCTATATATAAAGTCTGTATATATTGATGCATGGCAGGGGTCCCTAATCTTCAGACAAATATGTGTCTGTGGCCTGTTAGGAACCAGGCTGCACAACAGGAGGTGAGCAAGTGGAGCTTCCTCTGCATTTGCAGCCGCTCCCCAGCGCTAGCATCACTGCCTCAGCTCTACCTCAGATCATCAGGCATTAGATTCTCATAGGGGCGCCAGTCCCTGGTACCAAAAAGGTTGGGGACCGCCGATGTGTGGTATCTCCATTGTCTAGGTCCTTCCCCGTTTTTTCTTTTGCCAGATCTACGGGATGCTTTCTTTATGAACTTGATGGTCTTCAATCAATCGATAGATAGATGTTTTTTTTTTTTTCTTTACCTCTTTCTTTTTTTTTTCTGGTATGATTTGAACCTATTTTGTAAGTATTACAGGTCAGCTCGAATTAATTCTGGAAACTATGAGTACATTGGAATTTCTGGAGTTTTGTTAAGTATGGGGAAAGTAGGAAGAATTTCTGAAATCTGAATGATTTTAAGAAATTCTAGAGGCCTGAACACAAATATGTGACCATATTCTTTGTGTGCTGTGTGCTATCTTAGCAGTGTGGGCAAAGTGAGGCCAGAGGAGTGATGAAGGAAGCTTGGGCTGGAGTCCAGCACTGAATGTTGACATATATTTTCCTTACAGAGACTTGTTGAGGGCTTGTTTGTTCTTCAATAACAGCAGGAGATCCTTCTTAAGACAGTGATTTCTCAGTATGCCCCGAAGTGCGCCCTTTCAAAGTGTGGGCGGGGGCGGAGTGTAGCGGTGGTGGTGGTGGTACCGGGGTATTTCACTGTGGTGAGTCCCACCCCAGCAAGCCTCGGGTTCCCTCCCTGGGTCAGTAGATAGCTTCAAGCAATGCAAAAGAACATAACTGGAATATATAGTGACCTCATAGGCAAATAATTATAACTAGCAAAAATATGTGGACATTAAAGGGATTTAGAATGAACGATTATCTAATTATATTTAGAAAGCTACTAATAATTGTCCACAAAAAAATCATGCTATGTTCAAATTAGTTTGGGAAGAGCTAGGTTCAAGGAGTTTTTTTTCTCTTATTAAGACTTAATACACTCAATTTCCAAAGCAGTGCCAAAGTAAGGTACAGTATACACTTTCTCCAAAACTTTTTTTCACCTATGGGAGCTTATTTTTTAAGATGTTTCCATTAACCTTTTACAAAATCGTGTTTTGCAGCACACAGCAGTCAGTGGAAAATGCTGAAACCAGTCCAGTTTCTGTGGCATTGATGTTCACATTGGTCACGAATCTTAAGAAGCTGGGGACTGTTGTACTGACATAGAGACTCATTTGAGGAATGGGAATGACAGCCTATACTTTATGAGGGTTGATTTTCGAAATGTAGTTATTCACCACTAACTCTCCTTTCTGCCCACTCACAGACCAGTAACCTTGGGGGAGCAATAAGGATTGGGAAACCATGATCACAAGTCAAGTCTTAAATGGCACTAGAAATGTTTCTTCCTCCTACTAAAATAGATCAAGACAGCCCAGTAAGTTGAAGACATTTCATACAACTTAGATGAGAGGGGCAATATCACACAGGAGTTAAGTATAGACACCGGAGTACAACTTTCCGTGTCAAATCCAGACTCTGCCACTTAATTAGCTCTGTGACTTTGGGCAGTTAGTCAACCCATTATAATTCTAAAGTTCCTCAACTGTAGAATAAGGATAATTTCACCTAGTAGAGTTAATGTAGGCTCGTATGTAAAGTGCTCAGAATTTCATGTATCAGTGTGGTTCCTGGTGGGAACAGTTGGCACTCTCCATGGAGTAATTGAAGAGAGTAGTGAAGTGGTCTTTACAAAGGTAAGGATAGGGTTGAAAGAAACCAAGGGTGGTGAAGCAGCCCAAGGCTGACAACAGCAGGGAGCAGTTACTATTCATAGGCCTTAAGGGGCAAAAGGACAGGGTACTGACCAGCAGCTGGGGAGAAAGCTGTGGCTATCAGAGAAGATCCCAATAGTCACTGGCGACTCATGGCCCAGCACGGAGGGAGCCTGGGAATAAACATCCTGACCTCATCCACTGGCCAAACTCAACTGTGATAGACCCTGGATGTGGAGCAGCAAAATGGGTAGCTCATAGAGTAAGGGCTCAGTACGTGTTAACTAATTTTGACAGGTACTGTGCAGTTAATTTCCCTTTATTTCCGTTAGTCACAAGGAATTCTACATGACTGCTCTTGCTTACTATCTGGGTCACTTACTATCACTATCAATGATTTTTTTTTTTTTTTTTTTTTTTTTTTTTTTTTTTAGTGAAAATCACTTAACCTTGTTGTGCTGCAGTTTCCTCCTCTCTCTAGAAAGTGGGCAATACTAATACCTTTCTCATGATGTGAGACAGTGAGGTAATGCATGTCAGGCACATAGAACAGTGCCTGGTTCGTAATAAGCTCTCAATAAATGTGAAGTGATGAGCTATTTCCCTTCTTCTTGGTTTCAAAGAGATATCGATGTGTACGTTCTGCTTTGTTGCAGATAATACAGAAATATATCTAAGAAGGAGCTTATCTCTCTCCTGGGTCTGGCCTTTTTTCTGAAAGTTTAATACCTGATTTTGGATTCACTTGTTGAGTTTCCATTCTGGGCCTCAATTCAGTCCCAGAAACCTGTATATATTTTCTGATATTTATGGTAATTTTTCTGTAATGTGCTTGGCACAGCTAAGCAGGTGTTTCTCAGTCTCTCTCTATACCCCGTGGTTAGCTCTTTCATTGAATCTTTGTGTTAAAGCAGTGGACCCCAACCTTTTTGGCACCAGGGACCAGTGCTCCTATGAGAATCTAATGCTTGCTGATCTGAGGTGGAGCTGAGGTGGTGATGCTAGTGCTGGGGAGCGGCTGCAAACGCAGATGAAGCTTTGCTCCGTTGCCCGTCACTCACCTCCTGCTGTGTGGCCCAGTTCCTAAGAGGCCGCGGTACCGCTCCATGGCCTGGCAGTTGGAGACCCCATGTTGAAGCACCTTGTCAACCCCACTAGCTTTCTCCCTCCCTCCCTGTAGAGGCCAGTGTGGGGCAGCTTTAAGGTCCTGCCCACTTTTTCCGTTTCCTTTCTCTCCTTCTCTCTTCCGAGGTTTCACTGTGAAATCCCCACTCCACTCTGCCTTCTTTGTTCCCTGCCCCCACCTTCCTCTGCCATATCTATTAATCATAACAACAGAGGAGGGGGAGGAGAAATCCTCTCGCTTTTCCAGTTTTTTCATGAGCAGCCTGGTGCTGAGGTCACCAGGATGGAGAGAAGGCGCCCCGATGAGTCCCCTAGTGGGCGATGGGACACTACATGACCCTCGGCGGGGCTGATTCCCGGAGGCTTTCCCATGCTGGTCAGAGGAGCCCCCTCGCCTTCCCAGTGCCAACCGGTGCTCTGAGCAATGAACCGCACTTGAGGGATTCTGACACCCAGATGGTGTCAGGCCGAAAAGTGTGTGTTCCGCATTTATGTTATGGGGCAGAGAGAAACCGATATTTATATAGAGCTAGTAAGACTGTTTCTTTATTGTCTAAGTAAGGGGCTACATGTGTTTATTTTATGTGAGTTTCTGAACTAAGCAACATCTCGGGGAATATAGTAAAGGAGTTAAAATTTAGTTACTCCAGTACATCACATACTTCCACTAAGTAGCTCTAATGTTTAGGGTTAGTTTGGTTTCAACATTCGGAACATCCCCTGTACCTGATAACTTCCGGTTCCTATCAGCTGGCTTGTTTTGGGCTTGGTGGCGTGGCCCATAGTGACACCTTGCAACTTGCGCATTTGGCAGTGCAAACATTTTTGCCTTTCAGAGAGGACTGTGCCTTTCTTATCCCCTCCCACCAAAGCACATTATCTTCTTTGACAAAAGCGGGACCAATTAACACGTTATCAGTTGTGGAAGAAGCAATATGTGGAATCCTGAGATAACTGGTACCATATATCCAACTTATTCCAGGGATATTTTAGCTTTTCTTATAAACTTATACCCCAGGCAGCTGCCTAGATGGCTTGCTATTTAATATGGTTCTCTCTCTCTCTCTCTCTTTTTTTTAATCATTGGGGAATGCTTAGTGAGGAGACTTACTGGGGACCTCAATTATGGCCAAGGCATTGTATGTTTATCCATTTGTTCAGCAAACACTGGGTTTCATTCCAGCCTAAATTACCATTGGGTCTTGGGGTTGCAGGTTACAACAGGATATTCCGGGGCACCAGTGCTTGGGAAAAAGGGGTCATGATTTGGGGAGATCAGCTCATTTGTTACAGGGTTGTTCGTATAATAAAGTCTGTCTCCCTGGGGATGTCAAGAAGGGTGTCAGGGCCCCAGGAGACGGATCTAGTCCTAAAGGGGTTTGAGGTTACGCTCAGCCTGGGCAAGCTCAGAAAGAAGGAAGAGGGAAAGTCCTCGGTGCTGGAGCCCAATGCAAGAACGTGCAAGTGCTGGCAGTGGTAATTGCTTTGGGACCCTCAGTCTTCTGCAGTGGGGCCCTCCCTTTGTGGGCACAGGGTTGGCAGCTGGCCAGGGCCTTGTGCCGGTAATTAAGTGGAGACTACAGAGACTGCTGAGAGTGGAAAGAAAGTGCTGAGTTTGGCCTCATTTTGGGCATCGTAGGTGGCCCTGCTGGTTTCCAGTTGTGGAGCTTGAGTCATCAGGAGCTCTGGCTGCGGTGCTTCGGACACGTAACAGAGCCCAGAGCCTTTTTGGTCCGGAGACCCGGCCCTGGCCATCTTCAGCTTTTTTGGAGTTTAATGCGCCATCGTGTGAAGTCACAGAGGAAGGCTGTGGAAGGCCAGGCAGAAGATCTCACAGTGTAATTGCCGTAGTTTTCACATGGTGCATATAGGAACATTAATGAAAATCACTCACATGTGCCTAGTCTTATGGTTTAGAAAGGAAGGGATTTGGACTGTGTTAACTACCAGCTGGGTATCTATGTACAAACCACTTAAACCCTCTTAGCCTCAGTTTCCTCATTTATAAAACAGAGGTAATAAAAGTCACTGCCTCGCCCATTTTTCATTCAAGAGAGTGAAGAAAGGGACAGGAAGCAGAATGGGACATACGAAAAAAGTGGGTCTGGAGGCAAGGCCAAGAGTACAGTTTCGATTTGAGTAGCAGGTGAAATGGTAAAGAAAAGTGTGTTCTCCAGGTTGCCTATAATTGCACAGTATGCCTTTTAGTGAATATTGAAATCATTGCTGATTTCAAATCATATTGTAATTGTTTTCCCTGATTGCAAAATTAAGTCATGCTGATAGAGGAAAAAATTAGAAAAAAAGTATAAAGAGAAAAACAATTATTTTTTTTTACTGTTAATATTTAATTCTTATTATTTACATATCCAATATTTTAATAATGAAGTTAGAATCATACTATATATTCGGTTATGAGACTCAAGCTTTTTCAATGTAATTTATGCATATACAGACAGTCCTTGACTTACCATGATTCGACTTACAATTTTCAACTTTATAGTGATGTGAAAGTGGTATTCAGAAACCATACCTCGAATTTTGAGTTTTGATCTTTTCCTGGGCTAGTGATATTCAGTCGGATACTTTGTCGTGATGCCGGACAGTGGCAGCGAGGCACAGTTCCCAGTCAGACACACGATCACAAAGGGGAACAACCCACACTCTGCAGTGTATTCATTGTGTTGGATGATTTTGCCCAGCTGTAGGCTAATGTAAATATTCTGAGCACATTTAAGGTAGTGTAGGCTATGCTGTGAGGTTCAGTAGATTAGGTGTGTTAAATGCATTTCGACATATTTTGAACTTACGGGTTTATCGGAATGTAACTTCATTGTAAGTTGCAAAGCATCTCTGTATGCTTTTAGCTTTGTTTTTACAAAATTGGACTCATATTGTGTATCAGTCAGAGTTCTCCAGAGAAACAGAACCTAAAATCTGTACAGTAAGGCAGTAAGCTGGAAACTTGGGCAAGAGTTGATGCTGCAGTATTGAAGCAGAATTTGTTCTTCTTTCAGAAATCTCATTTTTTGCTAATGAGGCCTTCAACTGATTAAATGAGGTCCACCCACATTACAGAGGATAATCATCTTTCCTTAAAGATGTCGGTCACATCTATAAAATGCCTTCACAGTAACATCTAGTGTTTGATTAAATAACTGAGTACTATAACCTAGTCAAGTTGACACATAAAACTGACCGTCACATATAGTATACCCCAATTTTGAATTTTGATTTTTTACTTCACATATCATAGTTTTCCATAGCATTAAGCATTTTATAAGAACTTGATGTGTAATGACCACATTGTTTTTTCACCAAATAACTTTCCTATGATTTATTTAGAAATTTCATTGTTATTAGATATTTAGGTTATATCCAGTTTTTACTATAGATATAATATTCTGATAAACATCTTTGGGTACATTTTCTTTTTATGTATTATTACATAATCATTAATATATCAATGGGGAATTACTGGGTCAAATGTTAGGAAGATTTTAAGGCTTTTGATATACATGGCCAAATTTTCTCTAGGACATTGCTTCTTAAGCTGTAATCCTTGCAGTTCTTTGTGAGAAATGCAGAGTCTTGGGGCTCACCCTAAACCTACGGAATCAGAATTTGCATTTTAATAGGTCTCTCTCATGACTTGTATGCATATTACAGTTTGAGAGGCACTGCCCAAGAGAATTTGTACTGAATTATAATCTTACCATGCTATAGCCTGAATGTTTGTGTCCTCCCAAAATGCAACTATTGAACTCCTCGTTCCTGACGTGATGGTATTTGTCAGTGGGACCTTTGTGAGGTGCTTAAGTCATGAGGAGACCCTCAGGAATGCGATTCCTGAGAGATCTTGACCCTCTTTCACCATATGAGGGCACAGCAAGTAGGGGCCAGCTATAAATCAGGAAGGGGGGCTCGGCCATGATGGTGCCTTGATTTTGGACTTCCAGGCTCCCGAACTGTGAGGAATAAATTTCTGTTGCTTATAAGCCAGCCAATCTATAGTATTTTGTTATAGCAATCTGAATAGACTAAGACATACTAGAAGTATAGAGAGATAATTGCTAGCCAAAAATGATATTCTATTAAAATTTTTTTAATAACAAATTTACTGAATAGGCTGACTTCTATAGAAGTTCAGTCAGGAAAAAGACTTTTTTTCCCCCTCCTAAACAACTCCTTAAAATATTCTCTGTGACATTCCAGGTTCATCTCACTTTCCAGTCTCTTCCAGCTATAAGACAGTCTCATTTAGGTAATCATGACTCACTTATAGATATGAAGGTCCAATCCTGAAATCAAAACTTCAGTTTCTCATCTAGTTTCATGCTCTTCTCTTTCTCCTTGCTCAGCCTGCCCCAAGACTTGGGCACCTGCAATGGACTACGGGGAGTGGGTGGTGGGCCTGGTGTGGTCTTTCATTCTTTCTCTACTTCCTTCTCCTGTTTCTCTTGTCTATGGCTGGAGCAGGAAGGAACACAATAAGAAGGGACAAAATCTTCCCATGTTGGTGCCATTGTTATAATACTCTCCAGATTGTTGCTGGCTGGCTGGCTCACTCATAGCTGAGACACTGTATTTGATTCTTCAGAGGCCCTGCAGGGAATTTTTAAATATTTCTTTAATGTGGTGAGCTTACTTGGGATTTCAGTCTCTGGAATCCATAACGCAGTGGGCTCTCCATCACCCATTAGAATAATGGCATTCAGGGCTGCTGTTGTAGTTGCCCATAGGAAAACACCATGGCATCTATTTAAGTTCCCCGCAAATGACAGCAAAGTGGGCTGAAAATTCTGATGTTTAAAATTTGCATATTTGATTATTAGAATATGGAGAGAACAATTCCTTTGGAGGTTAGAACCATCTTTATTTCTTTTGTAAGGTTTATTTTGAGAGCCTCAATTTTATCTTGGATGTCTTCAGGAAAAAAAAAGCAATAGCATGTGAGTAGTTTTCTACCATGGGCATTATAAGTAGAACTGATGTTTGGGAAAGGCCATAGAAATATAGATTTTTATTCTTTGGAGTTGAAGCATAGAAGAGATAAACCATAAAGGGGTATTTTTAAATGTTCCATTTAAAAACATTCTCAGTGAATTAAAACTTCTTTCTAGCCAGCTTTCAAATTATTTTCTAAAATCAGGAAACTAAATATTCACTTTGGAGGTTGGAGAAGAGGGGATTACTTAGGCTTTGATTACAGGTCACAATTTCCAATTTTTTTTTCTCCCCTGGTTGCTTCTAATACCCTCCCAAGTGTTCCTAGCTGCCCCAATGATCACCACCACAGAGGGAAGCAGTTCTTTCTGCATCATCCTCAGAGTATCATCCTTCAGCCCTCTTGAAGATCCTTAGCATGAGGGCAATACTTTTAACACAAGGGAATAGAGCCCCAACAGAAGGCTTTGCAGTCCTGAGGTGTTTTGTGCTTGGAGGCTGTTTTAGCACCTACTTTACCTAGTAAAGGTCTTCCTGCTGTCCAATCCAGACTGGCTTTCACTACTAAAATAAATCTCCCTAAAACACAGGCTTTTCTCCTGCTCAGGAACCTGCCAGGACTCTCCATCCTTTTAAAGGATGAAGTATAGATTCCTCAGTCCGGCTTTTAAGGCCTCCAGAGTCTGACTGTAATCCGACTTTATTTTCCTCTAGTTCCTAATATACATCTTCTGCTGACTGTCTTCCACACGTGTCCTGCCAACACTAGGGTCTGTGCCTTTGCTTGTGCACTCCCCGGCCCACCCCTCCCACCCAGGCCCTGCTAGTTAAACGCAGCTACTGCAGCCCCCATTTGCTCTCACATGTCTGACCCTGTTGCTCTTCCTGTCATAGTAGTGAACCCTGGATCGTATGTCTTCTGGCACATCTGATTGTTTAATGTTTCAGATTGGTTTTCTTGACTCGATTGGGAATTCCTGGTTTGCAGTGACCATGTCCTCTCCTTGTCCCATAGCCCTCCCTGCCGAATACAAAGACTGTACTCAGTTATGTTTGCTCATTGATTAGGACATGGCAGCCTGGTCAGCAGACCTGTGTCACTGTTTCACTAAGCCAGGGGACCACTTGAGAGCTGCACCCAATGTTTTCATTCCTGTGCCTCCCAGCTGGACTAGGGTCTCTGATGGGGAGCTTAGGGTTCGGGGTGCTCCTTGAGAGGCTGAGGTATAGAGTGTATTCTGCATTAAAATTCTAGTTGACCAGCTCTGTGAACTTGGCAATATCACTGTTTCCTCATTTAACATAATTCAACGTTGTTCACTTAATAAATATATATTGAGTGCCTACTGTATACTAAGCGCTATTGAAGGGTTGGGGATATAGCACGGAATAGGATAGAGATCTGAATAATGAAGGAGGGCCAGCTATGTAAAGATATTGGGGATGAATGTTCCAGAAAGAGGAGTCAGCAAATACAGCCACAGAAGTTCAAGGAACTGAAAGGAGGCCTACATGGCTAAAGCATGGAGGTCAAGAGGAGGCTGACAGGAGAAGGGCCTGGGAAGTGGGCCAAGTCTAAATTCCACAGGACCTTACCAGACCGTCAGAAGGCCGTGAGTCTTTCCTAAGGACATATGGGAAACTAGAAGGAGATTTCAGCCAGATAAGTGACAGAGTCTGTTTTATTAACAGTGCCTGCCTCATTGAACATTAAATATGATTATATAATGTACATAAGATGCCTAGTGGTATGCCTGGCATACAATAAGTAGTAGTTATTATTTTTATGTTTTGGAGAAAAAATGGTTATCCTATAATCTGACCTTAAAGATGAAGTTTGCTATAGGCCGAATAACGGTGCCCCCAAAATCTCCATGCCCTTATCCCCAGAACCTAGAACTATGTTACCTTACCTGGCAAGGAAGAATTAAGAGTGCAGATGGAATTAAGGTTGCTAATCAGCTGACCTTAAAATAGGGAGAGTGTGGGGGGGGGGCGTGTAATCACAAAGTGGAAGAGAGTCAGAGGGAGACACAATCATGGAAGAAGTTCAGAGAGCTGCATTATTAACTTCAAAGATGGTGTAAGGAGCCACGAACCAAGAAATGCAGGTGGCCAGTAGGAGCTGGAAAAGGCAAGGAAATGGATTCTCTCCTAACTTCGAGAAGGGACTATAGCTCTGCCAATCTCTTGATTTTTAGCCCAGTGAAACCCATTTCAATTCCTTACCACCAGAACTGTGAGATAATAAATTTATGTTGTTTTAAGCCACTAAGTGTGTAGTAATTTGTTACAGCAGCCATAGGAAGCAAGTACCAGGATTTTGCACAAAATATTCTAAACTCCAGTTGGCCCATGAATTTTAAAATCTGTTTAGTTTACCATCTATGGATTGATGCCTACTACATGCCAGGCTATGAAGAATAGCATCTGTGCTTTTGGTGAGTTGACCAGCTAGGAGACTTGCTGTTTTTATCTGTAACCTCTAGTGGTACCGAATTCCAGATATACCTCTAGGTGGCATTTAGTACCCTCTCGAGCACACTAGTGAAATGAGTCTTGCTTTTCATTAACCTGGGAGGGCAAAAGAAACTACAGAGATATTGGTAAGAGATTGGGTTCTCAGCCCCAGTACCCTCTGGCTGAGTGACTCCTGCACAGGGACTGCAGTGAGGAGTGGGATTGCCTTGTGCTGGCCTTGGGCCCCACCTGAAGTCCCTCCATGTGCCCTTTCCCAGTCTTCAGGGCCCAGCCCACAAGAAATACTCCCTCTAAGACCTGGCCCCACCCCTGGCAGGGGCTTCCAGCCTGCCCACTCCAGCTCCATGGCTTGGGCTACACTCACTTTCGCTTTACTAACCTCGGGTCCTGTTTGTGGAGTCTGCAGACAGGGAGCTCTTGGAGGTAGGCCCGGGCCATGCACACATTTAAGAGTTTGGTTGGCGCTGGATACAAAGGCTTCCTAAGAAAGGGTTATCCTTTTAAGGAAATTCATTTTCTCTGGATGCTCCTGCTCCCCTTGGAGACATTGGTAGAAAATCTCTGCTGTTGAGACCCAGTGCCTGCACCAGCCCATCCTTCACACTGTGGCTGCCAGCTCTGACCTCCTCCTACCCACCCGATATGTAGCTGTGGCTGCAAATGTTAAAAAGAAAATCAGTACAGAACATTTTCCAATGAAATATCAGTATATAAAATTGAAAGTCAGGAGGTAGTAAAGTAGATTGAAGTCATTAAGCATCTGGACTCTGGCATCAGAACCTGGGTTCACATCCAGGCTCTGCCATTTATATAAGCTCAGGCAAATTGTCTAACTGTTCTTTGCCTCACTTTCCTCATCTGTAAAATGGGGGTGCTGACAGTATTTAGTTTGTGACTGTTGTGGAGATCAAATATGACGAGGCACATAAAGTACTTCGAGTGCCTGGCCCAGTGTAGATACTCAATAAATGTTGGTATTGTTACTAGAGTATAAATTTTTAAAGTTCTTATAACTTTAATTATCATAAAGCCCATCAGGGACAATAGTTTGGCTGTTTGAATACAGAATTTTTTTTAAAAAATGAATTGTTTTCAAACAGATTTACAGAAAAATTATGAGCATAGTACAGAGAGGTCCATGCACCCTGCACCTAGTTTCTGCTATTAATATCTTGTATGAACTGAACATGGCACATTTGTTATAATTAATGAACCAATATTAATACATAATCATTTACTAAAGTTTGTACTTTTTCAGGTGTCTTTAGTTTTTATCTAATAATGCTCTTTTTCTATTCCAGGATTCTATCCAAGATAGCAGGTTATATTCACTTGTCACATCTCCTTAGGCTCTTCTTGGCTGCGACAAGTTCTCAGACTTTCCTCGTGTTTGATGACCTTGCCAGTTTTCAGGAGTACTGTTATTTTGTAGAATGCCCCTCTCCTGGAATGTGTCTGATGTTTTTCTCCTGGTTAGCCTGGAGTTGAATGCAGCAATTTGAAGTCAGTGGATCATGGATAGCTACTACAGTTTTCTCTTAGCCTCAACATCCATGAAATTAGAATTGAATGTCTGTGGGAAGCCTCAAGCACAGCTTGGGAAATCACAATGGGGAAGGTGAAGTCCATGCTCCTCGGTGTGGCCTACCAGGTCCTTTTCTGTCTGTCCTGCATACTTCAACAGCCTCCTTGGCCTGCCATGAGCACCCTAGCTTCTTCATGGTCCCTGAATAGGTCTGGGCTTTGGCATATATTGAACCTTCTACCAGGAATGCCTTTCTTTCTTTCTCTACCTGACTAACACTCTTGGTCTCTAGGAAGATTCGAAGATTCGGTTTAACTTTGGCCTCTTCCCTAATCCCTTACCTGCTTCCCCCAAGGAGACTGGTGCTTTTTCCAAGATTCTCATAAAACTCGGCACATCTCTTTGTATTGTCCTTTCTGGGTCACGTCTCTGCTTCTTCCTCTAGGCTGGAAGCTTCTTGAGAGCAGGGACTGACCCATAATCCTTTCTGTATTCCTCATGCCCAGTGTGGGGCCTGGCACACAGTAGGTGCTCAAGAAAAGCTTAGCGAATAACTCTGACAGTAGAGGTGCTGCTTCTGTACTATCCTTAACACAGGGCATATTGCCTTTGTCCTAAGAACATGGGGTGCCCCAGTGGTGAATACTTGGGTAGATCTTTTAAAGCCTCTTTCTCCCTGCCCCAAAGGGGTGTGAGAATGTGGCGTGAATATGGCAAGGGCCACCAGGGGGCTCTAGGAAGCAGTTCATCAGCCCAGCCCCAGAGGAAGTCTTAGAGGTGGTTTTTTTAATAAGCCATAGGTTCGGCAGAATCCACAAAGTGTGTCAGAAGAGAGGTCTATTTTGCTACTAATATGCCAGGCTCTGTAGCAAGGACAGGATGTGCCAGCCTGTTCTGAAAACATGCGTGGGCCCCGGATGGTCTCTTTCCCCCAGAGGTCTCTGCAGAAATCAAGACAAAAGATACCGATAGCCAAGAAATGATATTTGCAGGAGCAAATGATATTGTTACAGCTGCCAGAGACCTTCACTTCATTCAGATTTCCCAGTTTCTGTCTCCACTTCAGCGATAATAGTTCTCTTTGGCTCAGAAACTCTTAATGGCTATTCCTAAAGCCAAAATTATTACTGAGAAGTTGGAGCCAAAATCTCAGGGCTTTTTTGAATTCTATGAGGAGTTAATTTAAGATAACGAAACTTGAATTAGAAGTTGCTCTCTGGGGTCAATAACATCTATTATTTTGTTCTTGCAGCTGATATTATTAACAGTAATAATAATCACAATAGACCACATTGGGTACCTACTCCATGCCAGGCATTGGGGTAGAGATGTACACCGGGACCAGGCATTTGTGTTTGGGCATCCAAGGGGAATTAGTAGTGTAATTCCTGCCCATTTCCCTACAGAGACATTAGCTCCATTTCATTGATTGGGAAACTGAGGCTCAGGCACATTAAGTGATCTGTTAAGGCTGGAAATCAAATTCTGTTTGGCTTCAAGACCTGAACTCTTATCAATCACCCATACACACCTAAAGAGATCTAAAATGGTTTCTGGTCATAAAACAACTGTGATCCAGGGGAAGGAAAGGGATAATCACAAAAGAAATCTATAAGCATTACAAGGATATCATTAATAATAATGATACTATCTTACTCTTCCGGGGCCATGAGCTTCCTAGCAATCATGATAAACAAATAGAAATACATAGGTATATCTGCTAGAATTTAATACTGTTTGTATTCAAAGGACTTCAATAGTTTATTTTAAAAACAAAGTTAAACTGGAACCTCTAAAATCACATGTCTTAAGAGACAGTCTCCTTCTAAGGGTTTTAACCCAGCTGCTTGTGACCCTCGCATGCCCTTCCTCTGTTCGGGCCCCTCAAGTGCAATAGTGATCAAGTGAGGTGCCCATCACGCAGGCTGTGGGAAGCTAGCACTGGTGGCTCCTTGTCCCAAGGTCTCTCTGCCCACCATTTCTGAGGGCAAGAATGCTAAACGGCAGAGCCCAGAATCAAACGTGGAGAACACGTGAGCCCCCGGCTGAAAGACATTCGTTGTCCATGGACAGATTTCTTAAACAGGAAAAAGTTTTTAACTGTAGAGAAAAGTTATTTCTATACAAAATCATGACTACAGGGGGATGTGCAAAACTCCTTGGACTGTTGTCTCATATGATAGCCTGCGTGCCGTTAGAAGCCACCAAGGATCTCAGGACTAGGTGTACACCATGCCCTCGTCCAGGCCCTAGGGGTCTGTGGATCACAGGGTGGTGGTCGTGCCCGGCACATCGTCAGCAAGTTCACTTTCCCGTGCTCCAAGACTCACCCTGTGCCAGGACGGAGCTCTGAATTATTTTTCTTTGTCAAGCTTTTGTCAGCAGCTTCATCCCAAAAGAAGTGGTTTATTATCCCTTTGGCAGTTTTTGTGACTCTAGTAAATAAGAGATAATAACACTCCAGTTTTAAAATTAAAACAACAGCAAAAAGCTAGAGATGCCAATGAGTTATTTACATTTTACGGCAGCCTACTTCTCCAGTCAAAGATCCAACAGACTTAGTTTCCTGTGTTGCATGCAGACTCTGAGGCGTTTGAGTGGTTTAAATGTTAATTTTAAGAGGCCTGAAACACCTCTTTTGCTTCAAGTTAATAATAAATAATGCTTCAAAATCTTGTGTATTTTAACACCTCTGGGGGAATTTAAGGCTCTACAACTGCAATTAAAATACGAACATTAAGGATTTGCAAGATTAAATGAGAGAATATATCAGAAAGGGTTTGGAGATGCTTTTTTCATTGCATCATGTTCTTTCTATGTGCTTAATGCTCTGATTTGGCAGGGATGAAGGGGGTCAACTTTCTTGACTTGTGTCTGCTGAGAATTTTTTTGTCCCCTAGTTTGTGTTTAGAAAGTGAAAAATATATTCAAATGAGTCCTTATGAAGAAGTGAAAGGAATTGCGAAAAGTAATTTTAAAAATGGAATTAGATTCTTAATGTCGTTTGGCCAGCGAATCCGTTACTGGGGTGGGAGAGGAGTTTGTGGGGTGCAGCTGGTCCGTGATAGATAGTAACAAACTCTCATTAGTGGGCCTGGTGGAAGCTGGTGAAGCTTTGCTACACGAAGGCTTTTTGGGAGGGGGAGAAGCATCTTCCTGTTGTGTCAGAGGAACTAATACTACTATGAGAAAGGGCCTTGTTCTTTTCAGAATGGAAGGCTGGACACAGGAACCAGCCTGGGCACTGGTGGGCTGGCTTAACTCTGGGAAAACATATCCCCCACCCCCTCCATGAATGATGTGCTGAGGGCAGGAGGGCAGTGTTGAAGACTTTAGGACTTGGGAAGAGGGTTTACTTCTGACAAGTGAGCTGCTGGCTACATTTATACAGATGGGTATTTAGGCACTAGAAATCTGTGAGTACCCTCCCAAAGATGTCATAGGGCCCATGGGAGCAAAGATGGAATGAGAGACTTGAAACTAGGATTCCAAGATGACAGTGGGAAGAGAGTAAAGTTTTGTGTGCTAAGTGCTAAGCTTTCTCCAAGGCCTTTCATCTCAGTAAATCATAGGAGAAAGCTGTGTTTTGACAACCCTGCATTTAAGACATACCAAGCACTTTAACTATTAAGCGGCATTGCCCTCCATCCCCAAATGTGCTTTGATAATCAGGCAGCACTCTCTGATGTCATCAATACTGAAATTTATTTGGAAAGATGAGCGTTTTAGCCAATGAGAAACAACAGCCAGTGTTTACTCTCAAGGGGTATCAGCCTTTACATCATCTGATGCTAAGACATTTTCTAGACTGCAATATATATTATCACAGATCTTAATTCGAGGCATAGATGCAGAATAATTTCATTTTGAAATATGGAGGTAGTAAAATTTAGCATTAACATGAGTAGCCAATAATTCAAACTTTTATTTGCTCTGATATCAAAGGGTTATCTTTCTGTTCCCGTCAGCCAGGGAAAACAAAAAGAGAGAAAGATTTAGCATTCTGCTGATAATAGTACTTTTTCAGCTCAACTTAATTTTTTTCTTAAAGAAGCAGCTTTGTAATTGATTTATTTGGTCTCTGAAATCTACAAGAGAGCTGCATAGTTCCCTGGATCTTTGAAAAGACACGTGGCCTTTCCCACTTAGTTGTTGGCGCTCATCTGTGCATGCCTTATTAGGGACAAAAAGTTTGAAAACTTAGAAGAAATGTTTCTAGTCTTCACTTTTTTTTCCCCCCGTGGTGAAACTGATTGACTAGCCTATGTAGCTAGCTTTAGAAAAATTTTCATCTGTAGAATAATTTTCACCATCATGAACATAAATGGCTTTGTCACCAGTTAGCAGGCAGATGGAGCATGTGTTTCACATTATTAATTCAAGGCAGCATTAGGGGTGGTTGAAGCAACTTGTAAGAAAGCGAAGTCTACATGTCCCCATATTGCTTCTAGTTCCACAACAAAAGTCAGTGTTAGAGTTATCCAGGGTTATATAGAACAGCCCCTTGTGATGGGAATGCTGTGTGACACGGACCTTGCCAAAAACTAATGGATCATTTACAGGAAATAAGAAGTTAAAGAGAAAGATGAGTCAGTAGACTTCAAAGCTAACCCATTTCCACAGAACTTAAATAATGAATACCAAAAACCGAAGATTTCACAGACAGCTTATACAGCTCTCTGTGCAGCTGGAGCCTTGGCCCAACCCTGGCACTGGCTGCTTGAAGGAAGGATCCTACTGCTTCAGGAAGGAGGAGGTGATAGGAAGGAAGGAAGAAAAGAGGAGAAAAAGGGAGGGAATGAAAAAGAAAGAAGAGAAGCAATTTTGAAAAGAAAGGGAGAGGAAGAAAGATGGAAGGAAGAAGGAAGGGAAGGAGGGAGGAAGAAGGAAGTGGGGAAGATTAGAGGGATGGAGGGGCAGGTAATAAGGTGGGTAATTAATTTTGCACAAATATATTTTGCATGGCAAGTATCCTGATACATCTGTCATGTGGATCTCTGTTTAGTAGATTCCTGAAGTCAAAATGAAATTATGTATTTTTTTTAAATGCCACTGAGTCATTTATGAGCTCATAGACAAGGGTTTAAGGAGTTTTATTTTGGAACTACTTAAAATGAACTGTGTTTGAGAAAACCAAGGGCTGGTTCAGATTATAAGCACAGTGCAAAGGTCTGTCACTTGAAGGAAACTTGTATATCAATTTAATAGCCTGGTTACAGAGATTTATGCATATCACAAAAACATTTTGATCCAGCAATTCCGCTTTTAGGAGTTTATTCTTAAGAAATAATTGGACAAGGGTATAAACTCTGTGTACATAATAGCATTGTTCATACTTATGTAAACCTTGAAATAAACTACATGTGTAATAAGAAGAGACTAGTTAAATAAATTATGGTATATCATATAATAATATTACTAAACATTAAAAATACAGTACAGTTCTGTATTATTGACATGGAATGATTTTCACAGTATGTTAAAAAAATTGAAACTCAGCATTTATATGTATTTGTATGTATATCTACATAAATTTATATGTTTATATTTGCATTGAACAAAGTCTGGCAATGTATACCTAATGTGTTAGCAGTGATTAAATCTGGGAGGCAGGGTTTGGAGTCATTTTAATTTTTCCGTCTACGATTTCTAATTTATTTTCTATCATGAATATGTATTATTTGCCTAATATAAAAAACAATTGATGGGACAGGAGGATTTTTCACCCTGAGAGTGGATTTATTTAAGTTTTTTCTCCATTGAGAAGGACCTAAGTTAAGTTTGTAATTACAATGATGTCGGGAGGTGAAAAAACGTTCCCAAATTTCAAAATCCTGCTTCTGGATCTTTTTCCTTCAAGGGTCAAGCTTTTCTTCTCGCTTATAGCCTGACCTGATTCTTCTTGGAGGGCTGGAGGCAGCGGAGACCCTTCTAGCAGCTCTGGGGTGGGGGGTGGGCAACAAGGCACTTCTGATGGGGTGGCGCCATTTCCTCTGGATGGGAGACACCACCACTACCAGACTCTGATGAGAAGTGACCATTGGTCACCCAAGGCCAGCTTGGGTGTTTTAAAAGACTTACATTGGGTGAGGAGAAGAAATCATTTGTGTGTGTGTGTGTGGGGGGCGGGGGGGCTTCCAAAGTGCAAGTCATTGGCAGGTTCCTGCTGGCACACCCCTCTGGGCCCTGAAAACAATCACAACTGAATTCCTGCCCCATTCTCAGAAATTCTCCAAGGAGATTGATGTGGGGCCCATGAGCATCCAAGGTATAAGCACAGGCCATCTACCTGGGCTTTTGTTCGCTGGCTGGGTGATGCAGGCATTGTTCCCTCAGTCTGGGCATGGTGAGATGCCCGGAGGGCCCTGACCACAGGCCTCCCCTCTCAGTCTTGCTCTTCTCCTTGCTTGGGGGCCGTGGTGACCACTGGGACCAGCATTCCACTTTTGCCTTGTGTTCTTTTTGTTGAATCCAGCTGGTCTCATCCCTGGGGCAGGATGGGTGTGGGAGGAGGACAAAGACAGTTGGGATTCTTTAGCTGATGGGTTGTTGGCCTGGAGTTGAGCCAAGCTTCTCAGCCATCCCTACCACAGCCTCCCCCACCCCAGTTCCTGGTTGGGACATAAGCTCCAGTTCTGACTTGATCTGGAGCCAGTGTGATGATTGCTTACTTCTCAGTAAGGCAACTGGACCTCATCGGAGCCAAATTTAATCTTTATCCTGCCACCCACTGGCTTTGTGACTCAGGCAGATCACTTACCCTCCCTGAGCCTCTATTTCTTCGTCTGTAAAATTTCAGCTTTGTTAGGGGTGGAGGTGCGGAGGTGGGGGTGGGGTTGAAGACTAAATGCCATAACATAGGAAATTGCTTTGAATAGTTCTGTTCACATGTAATGATAATTACTATTACTGCTGTGATAACTGACATTTATTGAACAGTACTTTGTGCCAGGCACTCTTATAAACACTTTATGTGTAATAATCATCGCAATGGCCTCTGAGGTAGATACTAACTAATCTCATTTACAGATAAGGAAATTGTACCATAGAGAGAGCGAATGAATTGCCCAAGTTAGTAAGTGAATTAGTGAAGTAACCAGGTTGTGAAAAAGGTGTTATTTTGTTTTTTCGAACTGTGGTGAAACACACATAACCTAAAATTTACCATCTTAACCATTTTTAAGTGTACAGTTCGGTAATGTTAAGTACATTCACACTGTTGTGCACCCGATCCCCAGAACATTGTTCTTCTTACAAAACGGAAACTCTATACCCGTTAAACAACTCTGCATTCACCCTCCCCTCTGACCCTGGATACTGCCATTCTACTTTGTGTCCCTATGAATTTGACTACTCTAGGTACCTCATATAAGTGGAATCTTGCAATGTGTCTTTTTGTGACCAGCTTATTTCACTTAGCATAATGTCCTCAAGGTTTACCCTGGCTGTCCCATGTGTTAGAATTTACTTCCATTTAAGGCTGAATAATGTGCCATCATATGTATATGCCACGTTTTATTTCTCCATCTGTCAATGGGCACTTGGGTTGCTTCCCCCTTTTGGCTATTGTGAATAATGCTTTTATGAACACAGATGTATCTATTCAAGTCCCTATTTTCACTACTTTTGGGTCTATACCCAGAAGTGGAATTGCTAGATCATGTGATTCTATTTTTAATTTTTTGAGAAACCATTATACTGTTACCATTTTACTTTCCCACCAGCAGTTTACAAGAGTCACAGTTTCTTCACAACCTTGCCAATACTTGCTGTTTTCTACTTTTGATAGTCGCCATCCCAACGAGAGTGAGGTGGCATCTCATGGTGGTTTCGATTTGCATTTCCCTAATGACTAGTGATTTGAGCATTGTTTCATGTACTTATTGACCATTTGCATATCTTCTTTGGAGAAATGTTTATTGAAGTCTTTTGCCAATTTTTTTAGTCAGGTTGGATGTTTTTTTGTTGTTGAATTATAGGAGTTCTTTATGTGTTCTGGATATTATCCCCAGTCAGATATATGATTTACAAATATTTTCTCCCATCCAGGGGCTGCCTTTCACTTTGTCGATTGTGTCCTTTGATGCACAGAAGTTTTAACTTTTGACATAGTCCAATTTGCCTACTTTTGCTTTTGTTGCCTGTGCTTTTTGGTGTCATAACCAACCAAGGGGTTCTTTAGAAAGTGATCTCTAGTTGAGGTAAGATGAGGGGAAAAACAAATTCTACCCATTTTATGTGGAAAGTAAGATATGAAGACAGAACCCACCACTCTGCACAATCTTGAGCAGTGCAGAGAGACTTAATAAAAAAGGTAATAAAGTATAACCAAGGGAAGGCAATTTAGGATTGGATCGCAGCCTAAAATCAAGAGAAAAAAAACCTAAGAGTACTGTATTACCAGATACCATTTGAGGCAGAAAAAAGGGCCCTAAAGGGCTGAGAGCCAAAAAGTCCAAATAAGAGTAAAAAATTAGGAGAAATGGGGAAATGATGGGCCTTTGACGATCTAAAGGGGGAAAAAAGGTGGTGTGTTTTAGGGAGGGAATTATTGGGTTGAAATTTTAGCAGAGAAGTTGGTAAATTCTCCTGGCTGGGAAAAAAGGAGGTTCAGT
This sequence comes from Rousettus aegyptiacus, assembly GCF_014176215.1. Taxonomy (NCBI): domain Eukaryota; kingdom Metazoa; phylum Chordata; class Mammalia; order Chiroptera; family Pteropodidae; genus Rousettus; species Rousettus aegyptiacus. The sequence continues at coordinate 84,806,906 of NW_023416308.1, forward strand.
TGACTGGGGTAAAATGGATTTTGCAGTGGTATAGGAGAAAAAGCAGGACGGGGAGGAAGCTGAGGCTGCTAATTAAGAGAGGGAGGCCTTTCAGAGACCCAAGGAAATGACTGCAGAGCTAAATTCTTAGTCCCTTTCAGCCTTCCCTGTAAGGGGTTCCAGTGACAATGAGTCGGCACAGCCAGAGTAGGCAATGGAACAGGAGGGACAGGAGTGCTAAAGAGCACGGGAAGGAGTATCCGAAGCCTAAGCACGTCTTTCGGGTCCAGTTATTTAGTTTTAAAAATGGAGAGAACTGCACCTTGGCAGGAAAAACCCCGGTCGCGATTGCTGCTACAAACCTCTGAAGGGCAGTGGGGGAGTCCAAAAGTCTGAGGCAAGCAGGTTTAAAACAATAGTATTACCTGAAGACAATTCCACGGTCAGGAGGAAGTTCAGCTAGAGAGACCACTGCGCTGGCGGTCGTAGGTCGGTGGAGAGCTCTGGCGGCCCAGCTTTGTCATGAATTTATTCTGCTTCAGTGGTTCCTTACATCCTCATCTAGAAAACAGAGGCTGTAGCTAGTCGGTCTTAGTTTCAGAGGGGCAAAGAGTCTTATTCAAATGATCTCTAGTCATGGGGAGTTATTTTAGAGATGCACGTTGACAAGAACTCTGAAAAAGCAGGAAAGTCAGACCACAGGCTGAGCAGCCACCACATGACAACTAGACCTTAAGGAGGAAGGAGCGTGAAGGGTGCTCAGAACCTAAGGCCACAGGAGAGGCCATGGAGGTAGAAGTTTCTGGATTTCAAGTCTTGTGTGCTGCCACTAAAGTGCCTGTTCTCTTTCTACCAGACGGTTTCCTGACCCTCTAGTCTGTATCTTTTCCTCTCCATTTTTGCTTTTGCTTATCCATCCAATCTGCTTGAAGTCAAGCCTGTTCTGGGGGCTCAGATCCAGAGCCCAAGATTTGTTCTTAGTGGATGATGAGGATGATAATAATAGCTAACATATATTGAGTGCCTACTAAGTGCCAGGCACTGTTCTAAGCACTTTACAGGCCTTAAGCCACTTCTTACCAATCTTATGGGGCAAGGACCATCATCTTTCCCATTGATGGACACAACTGAGGCCCAGCAAAGCAGTTCATTCATGGTCACACAGCTGGTAAGTGGCATAACCAGCGCTCAGGTCCAGGTGGTAGGCTCCAGAGCCTGTGCCCTCCATACTACCCTCTTGCCTCCCAGCAAGCAAGGAAGGATTTAGCTGCCAGAGGTCTTAAATTCCTGTTTCCTTCAATACCCCTCCCCCGCCACCCTGCCCCAAGCAACCATCTGTTCATATCAACCTATTTAGGACTTTTTGTTTATATTTTTCAATCTGTGTCAGCTCTGAGAGGTGGTACTACCCTGAATTTGCTGTGTTATATCTTGATGGACTCTTGTGCTTACTATTATGGATTGCTTGATGTGGGATGGGGCAAGGAGGTGGGCTGGCAAGAGGGGCCACTGAGGATCTGACCCAGCTATAAACAGTGGCTCAGATTAGGATATCCAATAATGGTAACAGAGGGATTATAGACCCCCCTGTCCCACATAGAAGTGTTTACATTATATCCTATTGGGAAATCAAGGTAAACACACAGGACTAGAACTCTGGTTGTGGGTGGGAGGTGGGGATATGGGGGCGGGGGAGTGGTGGCCAGTAAGCCATGAGAGTGAATGAACTTTCCTAGAGAGAGTATACAATATGCTGACTCCCAACGACATTTATCAGATTCTCTGTGAGTCTAAATACCAGATGAATCCCCCAAAGAGACTGTTTTTCTCTTTAATCTTCCTTTTAAAATCTATTTTTGTGGTAATTAAAGAATGGTTTCACTGAAATGGACTTCACATGGTCTTAGGATATCCACCAGGGCATATCTCAACTCAGTGATATTGAACTGCCCAGGCCACGCTTTACGGACAGGCTGGCGGTGATTGCAAGGGCAGTTACAAATCAAGCTCTCATTGGCAATGCTCTAGTCGTAGTGCTTTTAGCCATTGATGTATTTTCGTGGGAGACAATGACTTAAATTCTTCAACTGGAATTGTATAAATAGAGTTTGTATACTCCATTCCTTAATCCATAAAATAAAGAGAAAAACCAGAAGGATGCATTCAAAAACTATTGGGGCTCATCAAATCTTTTTCTGATTATGTTCTTTTGAAGTCAAACAATCTAAGATCTAGAAATATTGGAACAGGTCAGGCCTGCAGCATTCTTGATTGAGTAGCTCAAGATCTATTGATAGAATTCAAAGCCTTACCAGGTGGCTGTGGAAGCCAGATGCTGCTGCTTTAACCTGACTTCTCCCTGTGTTTGGATGGTTTTCTAGTCAGATAAGGGCTTTGATAATCATTGAGACTGAACATCTTCCCATGTGTTGGTTTATCAGGTATATTTTCTAGTGTGCATAATGCATATATATAAAATACCTGGCACAGAGTTGCCACTTATTAATATTCCTTCTCTCTCCTTTTTTCTTTTCCTTCTTTAGCCGTTTGGCAAATAAGGTTTTATTACTGACGATAATATGTTCATATCACAGTACAGGATTTCATTCCTATTTTGGATTATAAGTATTTATCATAATTATAATAATTTAAAACTATTTTGGCCTCTGTATTTGTTTTGTTACTGATGATTTTAAATAGACTTTGAAATATTTGAATCCATCCTCCTCCAGCCTTAATATACTATTTTATTTTTCAATTGTCATGAATTTATTTCTCTGCTACAGCTGGGATAAACATACTATCCTTTTTTAAAAATGTTCTTTGTGTTTAATTAGTTTATTGGCCAATTTGGAAAATATTATCTTATTTGGTTAGTTATAGATATAATCTACTTTTTTCATATTGATACCAGATTGTTCCACTCACATTTATTAAATGGCAGTTCCTTTATTCATTATTGTGATTGTTAGATTTTTGGGTTTGTTTGTTTCTTGACTGTATCCTAAGGACTTATAAGTGCTTAAATCTTTCTCTGAAGGCACTATTTTATTAGAGACTTTGTCCTGGCTTCGATCCAGCGAAATTCAGTTTTGATAAAGATCACTTTATAATATATCTTTAAATTTGATTATTATATCTTGCTCTAATCTTCTTTGGTGTTATTGTGTATTTACTTTTTCTTATTAATTTTGCCAGTGATTTATTACATCCTAGAGCATTCTAGCAGGAATTTAATTGTTCTTATGTTAATCTATTTTTTGTTTTATGGACTAATGTTACTGCTATTACTCTAAATTTTCTAAATCAAGAGCATGGTATTTAGGTATTTTTTTTCCATTATAGTTTTATGATTTTTACTTTACTAATCATCTAGATATATAAATTCTCAAGGTCTTTTTTTTTTTTAGTATTGGGAACAGCATTGCCTTTTCCAGTTTTACGTCATTGATATGCATTTGGCTGTTCTTGCGTTTTCTATTTACACTATTACATAATCTGCAAAAAAGGTGATATTTCTATTTCTGCCTTTCCTATATTTATCTTCTATTTTTTTCCCCCCATCTCGTCCTGCAGTATTTTCTACTACTACTTCCAAAAGGCGTACTATAGGAGAGGAGCGTCTTTGGCTTCTGTCTGTGTTTGCAAAGTGAAGCTCTAGGACTGTGCTATTCACTATGGTAGCTACTCATTGCTTATTGCAATTTAAATTCAAATAAATTAAAAATTAAATAAAATAAAAACTCAGTTCCTCAATCACATTAGCCACATTCAAGTGCAAAATAACCACACATGACTAGTTGCTACTATACTGGACAGTGCAGAAATAAGTATTTTCATCATTGCTGAAAATATTAATAGACAACCCTCGTCTAAGATTTCTACATTAAAAATAATATTGAAACTCAAGTTTAAATCTATAATCTTTTTATCTTAAGGAATAAACCTCTTTATATTTCAAAGTATTCTTATGGAGTTAATGTTGACTGTTAATGATGGCCTTCTTGGCATCCACCAAAATAATTCTTAGATTTAAAAATAGACTTTTTTTCTAAGTGTTAAACTATCCTAATAATTTCCCCATATAATGCTAGTTCTGTCTTTGTAGGGTAACTCATACTTATTTGTTTTTGAAACATTTCCCCTTTCTGTTTATAGGATATTATTTATGATTTATTAAACTATGGTTTTGAATAAGATAATCCTATAATTCTCTCTCTCTCTCGGTGTTGTCCTTATTAGGTGTTTTAAATCAAGATTTTATTTACTTCCTAAAATGAGTTATATAACATGCAATCTTTTCTTTATTTTGAAACCTTTTATATAACTAGTATTTAAAAATTTGGAGATGTTCTCCTAAGAATCTATTAGGGGCTTCTTTTAAAAATGTATGGAAGAAAAAAAAAATGTATAGAAGGGACAGAAATTTCCCTAACGGTTCCTCTGACATGAGTCTATATACATGTTTTTAACTTTTAATTCAACATAATTAGTTCATAATTACACTGTTGATTATAAATCTCCTGTAAAGCACTAGGCGACGTGCTCGATGACAAGATGAATGTGTTACTGGCCATCAGAAAGAATGAGGATTTTCATATTACCTCCTCATTTGATCTTTCAAGGCTCTCCTCCACCCCTAAGTTAACCGCGACTGTACGTCCCCAACATAAATCACCAGGCCAGTCTTCTCATCCCCCCACCCAATACATTGACCTTATCCTCTTCCCAACTCCCGGTTTCCCTGGCAGAGAATGTCCCTTTCCTCTTCACCTCTCTTTCACCCTGAGGACCCACCCAAAGTTCCCGTCTTTGTGATTTTCCCTGAGTGATTTCTCTCTGCTCTCATCTTAATGTATTCCTTGAGTGTGTCATTTTTTTTGGCAAATAACTATTCACAGCCTTGTCATATTATCTAATTATCTTCTGTTATTATGTATATCTCATATGTCTAATATCCCTGTAGGGGTAGAAATGGGGGGGTGGGATTTTAGGTTTTCTATTTCTTTTGTTGTGTTAAGAATGTGGCAGACATTAAGAGATACTTATTGAATAAGTGTGTTGATAAATTAATGATTCTTAACTCATTACCAGGCACAGCCAGTAAAATCTGTGGCCAAGGAAGGTTTTACCAGCTGTAGTAAACTGGTATAACCTATTTGGAAAAAAGGCAAAAGAGTTTCCACAAAGGACCATACTCATCTTTCAGGTTTGTTTATTCAGCCACTAATTCCACACATTCAACAGATCACTATCGCGTAGCACCCACATGCTAGCTGTGGGAGATACAGGGTTAAACAAAATAAACATGGTCCCTGGCTTCATGGTATTCAGTCTAGTAGAGGAAATTGGTATTCTACAAGTAAACTAACAAATATATAATTATAAATTGTGCTAAGCGCTATAAAGAAAGATGAGGATATGGAAAATTAAAGTTAGCCTGGTTGTTTAGGCAGGGTCTTGGTCAGATTAGGAAATGACATTTAAGCTGAGAGCCAAATGAAGAAGCCAGGCAGCGGGAATAACATGTTCAAAGGCCCCGAGGTATGAAAGAGCTTAATGAGTTTGAGAAACAGCCAGAGGCCAGTGCGTGACTGGAGCATAGGGAATAAGGGAGAATTAACACGGGTTCAGGCAGGTCCAGAACCAAAGGGCACTTATGATCCAAGATTGGGTATTTGGGTTTTAATCAATCTGCTTAACCACTGCTCCAAGTAATATACATATATTATTTAATAATGAGAACATCTATATGACATAGACACTTTTAATATGCCCATTTTCCAGTTGAGGAAACCAAGGCCCAGAGATATTAAGCAACTGATCTGGGGTCACACAGTATGTTTGTGAAGAAGCCGATATATAACTAGTTTGTCTTGAGCCTGCTGAGGCCAAGCTCTAACTATTGGGTGGCCTTGCCACAAGATCGCTCAGCCACCGTGTGGCTGATGGAATTAGGCAGTTGAAGGGACAGGCAGATAAATTAGGAAGCTCTTTCAGCAGTCCAGGTGAGAGGTCATAGCTATGAGGGGGTGCTGTGTAACTGGGGAGATATCGATATTCTGAGGTCAGGGCAGAGAGGGAAACATGATTTAAGGGAATAAATATATATGATTTATTTAGAATTTTTAAAAAGGCTTTGAGGTCTCATTTCAAAGAATTTAGAAAAGAAACAAAGCAATCAGCAGAAGCACAGCATGAAAAGGAAATAAAAATTGGATTAAAAATGAAGTACAAATCACATTAATAAAACAAGTTTTTTTTTTTTTTGGTTTTAATTGATGCAGTGGAAAGAAAATAAGAAGTGAGAAAGGAAGTATGATAATTATAAAAGAAACATGTCATTTGTATGGAATTTATAACTCCTTGCTAAATTAGCTACCCAAGCTGAAACAGATAACTGCTTAAACAGAGAAAGGTAGTGAAAGTGGTCAAAAATATATTGTCATGAAATCCGATATGAGATTTATTGCCCTCCATGGGGCCTACTCTTTTCCTTTCTTCCCCTCTCTTTTCCCTGCCTGTTGAAGTCTCACTAGTCTTCATGGCCCTTTTCAAATCCCTTCCTAAATTAGAAAAAAACCATTGACATGAATACATGGTTATTTTAACACAAATCAACAATTACCAGCAGTACAGATGGCCCTGAGGGACTGGAAGCAAAGGTTACCTTGTGTTCAGCCTTTTCTGTTGAAGAGAGCAGGGATGGGTTTAATCTACTTTAGAAATGTTTTCTACCACAACAGACACATTTTTAAAAAGCAAGTTTTGGAGCATAAAGGCATAAAAATTGTCTGGAAACTTTCATTATGTGGATTATCAAGTGGGCTGAATAATGTTAGGACGAAACGTCTGTGGGTGACTTTAGATTGTAAGCTTTTAGGTAAAAAACCTCAAATAAAGCTGCCATGTCATTAACTTTTATTCTCTTAAGAAAAGGTGAATGACAGTGGTTAGAAGTCAATTTACATTAGGTTGTCTGAGAGGCGAGGAAACCTGTTGCTGGTTTTTGGTGAGCGGGCACTGTGTCCAGTCCAGGTGTGTGACAAGGGCACAAGAGAGTAGATCTTGAATGTAGCTGCCAGTTCCCACCTCATGACTGCCTTCTCCAAGCCTCCTTCCTCCTGGAAGAAGTCTCCTAACATTTGGGACAGGGCTCACTACCGGCCTACGGGACCTCCCTTAAAGAATGAGCAGCCCCTTTAAATGGTACCAATTTAAAGGGGATTGGGAAATTACAGAGCGAGGGTGGAAAGTGAGCAGTAAAGCAGGGCAGAGGTGGAGTCTCAAAGCCGTGTGCATTAGGCATTGCCAGATTGTGACAGGTTTTAGGAAAGCAGTTTCACTTTCATGTATCAGGTTCAGGGCACTCCAGTATCCTTTCCCATACAGAATCCTTCATATGGAAGGAAGAAAGGAAAAGTGAGGTAAGCGGAAGGAAGAAGAGAAGAAACAGAGGATGGATAGTTAGATGCTAATAGTAGGCCATGCTCTCATTCATTCATGCACTCGTACATGCATTCAGCATTACTAAACCAGGACAGAACCAGGTCCTGCGAGCTGAGATGACCAAGGCACAGTCTCAAGGTACCTTCTTTGGATTGTCAGCCATGTGTTCACAGATACTGATATGTCTGGATATTGTACGCAAAGTCCCTAGCTTAGCATCTGGCACGTATTTGGTATTTAGCAAACCCTGTCATCATCACATCACCATCACCTTCATGAGGCTGTGAGATCATGAGGACAGACAGGTTCTTCGTGCAGGTTCTTGGAATCTCTGAATCGGCAAAGTGTCTAGTGCAGAGGTCAGAATCCATGAATGTACTTTGACCCATTGACTGAATGAATACATTTTTGAGCATTCACTCCATGCAGGTACCTTTATAAGGCATGCAGAAAGCTTCTGAGACTAACCTTTGTCCTAAAATGAGATGAAGCATAAATTAAAAATGTTGTAAATTGAAAAGCCAATACCAGGGTAGGATTTGCTAAGTGCCAAGTGAATAAAAACAGAAGCTTCAGGAATTTAGGAGAGGAGGAAATTCTGTGGGTTGGTAGGGAGAGTGTGACAACGTATCAATCTAGAATCTGATCAAGTTCAGAGTTTTAAAAGAAGTGCTAACCCTTTAACCCTTTGGCAGTGGGAATGGGGAAAATAAACCCTTCCCTAAGACTTGAATTTGCAGTTGTATACTGGTAAATATTCAATGACTGGCTCTCTAGATAAAAGTATGTGTATGAATGCATATATAAGTTTAAATTTTACTGACAAAGGATCTGTAGCACACAATTCACAAATAATAATAAAATATCCAATATTTTTTCTTGTAAATTTCATGAGGCAATTGATTCTCACAGAATATTTTTGTTGGTTTTTGTTGAGCTCTCATATCCATAGTAAACCTAGGGTTGCAATTCAACCACTATTTGACTAGTAGAATTTCATCCCAATTTGCTCTTTCCCAATGCATTTATTGTCATTACATCTGATATGCGATCTGCTAAACTGCTCTCACCATTGTATTATATTTATTAAACTGAAATCTTTTTCAGCTTCAGCACTAAGTATGTCAGAACTTATTCATTCACCAATTACATGAATACCTTTGCTGAAGCAGAAAATAGCTTTCAAATACTGGGAGAATATTTCCCTCTTTTTTTTTTTTGATGCTAGTCACAATGTAATGACTACAGACATGACTCACTTGTAAGTTTAATGTGCATTATTGACATTTCTTCCATCACTTTCTTAACTGTAGATAATCAGCAAAGCAAGAAATCAAGCCCTGACTTGTAGTGTTTGTTGATTTCCATGGTGTAAATACTCCCACGATGGCCAATTTTGTTAGGTTTTTGAATGTGGAATTGGGAAGATATAATAGTAGTACACCATTATGTAGTATTTCTGCCATACAGATCCTGGAAGTGTAAATAATCTTAAGAGCATAGATAAGAGAGTAAGTGATGAGTTTTGAATGTTCACCGCTTTTGTTTTTAAGCATACTTTATTTAATTATAAGTTTATGTTTGAAAATTTAATAATGGCTATTTTTAACAACCAGCCCAATGAATTCTGAAAATTTAATAATTTACAGCTGGTAGGAGCTGGCTCCAACACACCATTGTCTTCATTCCTAATGAGAGTAAAAGTTTCCTCTTTGGGTAAGGAACTCTGTACTTTTGGCACCGTGCCCTTCCCAGCTATATGGGTCTTAGTTGCTCATACTGCCTCCAGCAGAAAAACTCTTAAAGAGCCTTATTTCTTTCCTGAATCTGATACCAAGTGTACTGTGGGGAGTTTGACATGGGTCTCGCCTAAACTGCATTACTCACTTTAATCATGACATTTAGTGTATTCCCTAATAACCTTACATTTCACATTTATTTCCATTATATCTTTCTTTAAAGGTAAAAACAAGAAAGCACGATCTAGTATGGTTGAGGTAGAGGATGGTTATAAACAGCACTTGGGCTAGTTGTCAAATTAGTTAACTCTATAGTGTTCTGCAAAAATTCCCTCCTGACCTGCCTTCTAAAAGAACCCCAAACTTGCCTGACAGGTTCGAGAGGTGGTGACCTTCTTGTCTGTCAGCCAGAACAAGGAGACACGATTCCTGTTATCAAAAGCTCAAACTTTAATCAGCAAAGCGAACTTTTATTGAGAAATTCGACCAAAGCAAGCTCCCCTAGCTCCACCCTGGCCTTATTTTACCTTCTTAAGCAATGTCCCTTTCACACAGATGTGAAAAATCTGCCAAGTGGGAGGCAGGAGTAACCTGTCTGCCTCACTCCCCTGGCTGACCCATGGCAGTTTATTTGTGCACTGGTTGGTGAATAGCTGATCCGTCATCCCCACCAGTGCCCCCCACCTTTGCAGGCAACCTTGCCTCCCCCCAGCCCTGCTAGGCCCTCCCACAATCATGTGATAGCAGGTGACTCTATACCGGCTCCCACATCTGACTGGACAGTGCCCGGATGTTGTCCATGTTAATCTTTTGACTGTTACTCTTTCCTACATCCTCCCAATCACAGGTTTTGAGCCACAAAATACCCTGTATGCTCACCCCACCTCCAGATCCTAGCCAGAAGGTTCAAGCCCACCACATGGCTGTGGGATTCAAGTTTTAATAGAGAAAAACTCAGCAGCTTAGAATCAGGCAAGGGTCTTCAGAACCCAAGGCCCCTTCTCTAATGTGTCTGCCCTGCATTTTCAGTTCTTGGCTGGTTCCCAGGTGGCTTGACTCATTTATACCCACATCCTAATTCCTATAAAATCCTATGTGCCCTCACCCACTCTGACATATCCTTCTGTCCCATGCTAGGGCCTCACTATTCCAGTATTAGATCTTCCAAACTCTCACCCTCTGCCCAACTGGGCCTTGTCATACCTGTGTCCAGATTCTGCTGACCCTGATGCCACCTTGTGCCCCTCTTCACTCTCTACCGACTTCCCTGACTCTTGCTGCTCCCCTTGTGCCATCAGCTCTTAGTCAAAGTCCCTAATTTGCCCATGGGACTTTTCCTCATCTGCTGTGGGTTCTGAATCTGAGCTCTCATCTGAACCAAGCAGTTATTGGGAATTCTCAACTTCCCCTGGTCTTCACAGAGATAAGGCTACCAGTTTACTTTGGGTTCTTCTGTCCATTTGACCAAAATCATAAAAGAGATGGAACCTATTTCTCCGAAAGGAAAGGGCTCTGCAAAGGAGCTGTAATGTGATCGATATCCAATCATTGAATCATAAAGTCATTTTTCCAATTAACATGAACTTTTTCCTATTTTGCTTTGGGTTGTGAAATCACTACTACAATTGAGTAATGATTGAATCGTAGGTTTCCCCCCCTCATTTTCCTTCTTGTCTTTGCTTTACAAACGTTGTTCAGAGATGTTTAAGAATTTATATTAAAAGTGAATTCCAATAGAAGATCTATTAATTAAATTATTCAGCCTGGTTCAGGAGCTTTTTAACAAAATAATGTGCATGTTTAGGACAGCAAGTTTTTCCAGTTGTCGTTTCAGGAGATGAATGTGTTGGGAAATGAGAATATAAATAGAGGTGAATGTCATTTTATCTAATTGAAGATGAATGCTGAATTTGGGGAGCTGTAGTAAAATTGAGTTCTGGTTCAAACTTGCCTTGAAAGAGATTTATGATCGTGGGATATGAAGCTTTGTCTCCCAAGGGTTCTGCTGGTGACCATTAACTCCTTCAGTTCAGTACTTGTGCACCCAGAAGAGGCAGCTTGCAAGATGATGGGGGAAGAAGGAAAGATGTTGCAGTGTGTTTGATAAGTCAACAAAATAAAAAGCACAGCTTTATTTAGGCCTCTGGAAGTTAAAGTGGTTTAACAAACTAAGAGCCACATACCATCACGTGTGTATTATGCCAACTGGTCTTCATTCGGGCTTATATGTCTTTTTTTCCCATTTATATCAATGAGATTTTGCAGAATTTTTCAAAAATGGAAATTAGTAGTGTTTCTAGCACAGTCGTTTTTAGACATTATTGTCGACGCATGGCATAGCCATTGTATTTGAGCTTGTTTTCTACCTTGACCTCTGAAAACCTTTTGCACAGAACTGACAGCTTAGATCTGATCTCTGGTTATATACGAAGGACGCGACAGCTAGAAGTGAGGGCTGTTTTGGCTGAGATACTGGAAGATGATTCCTTAATGGAATACTGCAAGGAGTGCTTTAAAATATTGAAATGTGTATTAAATTGTTTTGAAGGTTTTAATACCCTTAAAGGTTGCTGGGGAAAGCTAGAGTTCGTAATGACTGACTGACTTGAAGAATAAAATGCACTTGAACCTCTAGGTCAAATGCCGAATTCCTTCTGCAGGTGGAACTGCTACACCTTACAAGGGGAGCCAGGTCTCATTTTTGTGATGACCTTCCCCACTTGAGACTTTCCTGGAATCTCTTATCATTGGCTCCTCCACCCAAAAGATGAAAAACACCATCTGATTTCCAGTTTTCCCATCTCTTATTTGAGTTTGCAACTTTCTTGAACAACAGATGGCCAGAAAATGTGTAAGCCCAAATAAAAGCAAAGCATGGGCTCACTGTGGCTTCGCTGGTGTCAGTTGCTTTTTAAAATTAAAATTATGTAAATGATCCCTTAGCTTTATGTAGGAGAAACAGAAATTAAGGAAACAACCTCAGCACTTGAGAGTATTTTTGTTGGGGTTTTACTAGGGCTTTTTCTTTTCTTTTTTTTTTTTTTCTTTCTTTCTTTTCTTTTTTTTTTTTTTTAAGCTGTTAATGTTTCCTTTTAAAGAGAAAGAGAAGAGGCATTTGGTAGAAGCATTTGCAAGTTGCTCATTCACAAAGCTCGCAGAGTTTCACCGGCAGCCAGCCTAGGGGATTAGGGCTGGCAGAGACCTTAGAGGTCTTTGTTTTAATTGACTTGAAAAGGGAGGAAAAGATTTGAGAGTGAAAGACGAAAGGAGGGCTCAGCTTCTCTGGGTTTGGCATCTTTCTTACCTCAAGGAGTTAAAAGTGGGGGGCTGAGCCTGATCAACCAGATGGTCTTTAACAGTAACATGGTTCATATTGTTTAGATTATCCTGTTGCAAGTACCGGGCCTCGTTTACCTTTTATGGAATAAAGTGTGGAAAATTGACCACAGATGTAAGTAACCAAGAATGACGGGGAAGCTGTTGTTACCAGGCCTCCTCTTTTCTCTCCAACATGCCTGATCCCGCAGATAAAAATAGAGAGAAACGGGAGGCAGGCCGAGAAATAGCTTGCCTTACCTCGATGGCTCGGGTCTGAGCACCTTTTGCCTTCTGTTCTGTGTTTTCATAAACTCAGCCTCAAGACTTGTGCAGGCTACCCTCGAATTCTGATTTTCCAAGTGCCCTCCAGTTAAAATATTGTACTACGTAAGCAGTTTTCCCATCTTGTTTTGAAAGATAGGGGGCAAGGCCAACAGACTGGCGTGGAGCAATTTTGCAGCCCTCTGTTCCCTGAAGGAGAGAAGTGAGTGGCATTTTGCAGCCTGCGGAACATGGATAAATTCTGCATTCCCGTTTCTTTGATTGCTATCTCAGCTGCAGGCTGGGCCAGATTAATTAGAACTAGGCTCTTGTTATTTTCGAGAACGTATTTCTGAGTTTACAAAAGAGTTGACTACCCGGAATGGGCCCAGTGTAGCAAAGAGCTTGTGGAGACAGGCCTACGCTTTCCTTTACAGCATGCTTTTTAGGATTATAAAGTCATTTATGCCTTTTTAAACCTTCAGAGGAATATTCTCCAACCAAAGTAATAAACTGGGTTTTATGAAGTCCCTTTATTTTCACTCACTCCCTCTTCTCCACTTTCCTCGGTTCTGCACACTGTTGCCAAGGCCACCACTGACTTTTGCTTCTCATCCTTTTCAGTGGCACTTGCTGCCTTTGCCTGTGGCTGTAACAACAGTCAGGTGACTAGACCTCTGCTTTCAGGTCTGCTACAGGCAGTGAGGGCCAAAATTACCCACAGGCTGCTCCAGACCTTTGGAAAACAGATGCCATTTCTCAGTGTGGTCATCAAGGTCGCCTTCCCTTTATGTGAGGCCCAATGTGAGATGGGACTCACTCTTGGTCACATGTATTTTCTGTCTTATTCCCATCCAGTTCAGCTCTCCTTTCTCTTGCCAGGCTTCCCTACTTATCCCTTCCACCAGGCTCGCTCTCTGGTGTCCTGTCTCTACTGTCAAGAAACTCTCCAACATGGGACATCCTAATACATTTCTCGCACATTTTCCTGGAAACCTGGGCTGGTCTCCCGGGATGTTATTTTCTTCTCTTGCTTCCCTGGTTTTAAGTTCACTGTCCCCCATGACCCCTTTGAAACCTCTCCTCTTTAAGCTGAGGTGCTTGGTTAGCCCACTCCCATCTGTTATGAACCCCAGAATGCTTCTTTGCACTCACTGAGGACTTTGGCACTTGGAGTTCTCACACACTCCTGCAGTCCTCCCTGGTGAGCTCAGTGGCCTCCCCACTGACCTGTCCTGCAGCCATATAGTTTCTCTGTCTTCTCTGCTTCCGTGGCTGTTCCATCCACTCTACAACATGACTTGGCCCCCATGTTCATTTCTGGAATCACGAACACTTTTCCCATCTCTGACTGCAGCCTTCAATTTCAGCATCTCTACTGCTCTGTAATTCCCACAAAGATGTGGTCATCAGCCTCTAGCTCCTGACCCTCTTATTTTCCCAGATCCTCAGTCCCCCCCCCGCCCCCCGCCCTGCTTCCTCATCTAGCCTGGTCAGTTGTAGATTATTTCAGCCACGTTCTCCAGCTTCCTTGGTTTCTCCCAACCTATGCCTCCCCTTTTGTTATTTCACTGCTCCAGCTGAGCAATCCCCAGTCAGAATCAACTCACAATGGTGTTTTCCTGAGCCTGTTAGGGGCCTGCTAAGGGCTTCTGGAGATAATCACTTAATCTGTCTAAATGACTTGGGACAAACGTCTGGCTTCTGACATTACCCTAACCCCAGTATCACATCCTGGTCATCCCTTCTTAATCAGCTTTCCTTCCCTTACTCAACAGACGTCTTGGAAACTCATCTCCAGCACTGCCTTTTCACTTCCACTCATGCAGCAAACTGCAGCCTGGCCTCTGCTCCCATTGAAAGTGCTCCACCGTAGGTTACCTGTGACCTCCCAATTCCCAGATTTTCTTTCTTCATCTCATGTGATCTCTCTTCAACTTCCGTTTCTTGGAGTATTTCTTTTCCTCGGCTGCAGTAGGCATCTCTCAAGGTCCTCCCTCTCTCTGAACACTTGTTTCATTTTCCCCACTGACTCCCCTTTTCTTTCTATGTAAAAATTATTACTCCCTGAGTTCCTATCATCTGCCTCCTGTCCTCTCACTCTTGCCAAGACCCTGATCCTGCAACATGGGAAAAAACAAAGACGGTTGACCACACCAAAGGCCACTTCTGAAAACATCCTTCTCATTCAACGCAGATGGGAAGCCAAACACCCCAGATGACTGATGGTGCTTAACAGTCTGTTTCTGAGATGATGGGCATGAGTCCCAGGATTGAAAAGTGTTTGGGTTTTTTTATTTTTTTATTTTTTGGTGATAGCAAGTATCGGTGCCTTCGAGCTCTGGGTGGGTAAGCCCATGGTGTTAGCAGAGGGTTTGAGCTGCCATATTGGGTGTTCGAATTCTCATAGGCCATAAGGGATGATGAATAGGGCATTCCTAAAACCTGGAGAAGTGTCGCCATTTCAAAACCTGGGGCGTACAATTGAAACAGCGTGGGGTTTAGAGTTAAACATTATATTTTGAATTCTGTTCTCTTCTTACCATTTATGTGACCTTGGGCAATTGACTTCTCTCTTGGCTGGGTTTCAATGTTTTCAAATGCAAAATAGATAATATAATCTTTCTCTTCCAAGGATTAGGGATAATGCACATAATAGGAAGACATTATTTGCTAGCCTTAATATGTAGGATAATTAAGCCGAATGGTGATATTCTCTTAGACTAACTATAAACCTGACAAACTTGACAACTCACCAAAAAGTACTGAATAACCTCTTTTATGGGACTAGCATCAAGAGTAGGGGAAGAGAATGAGCAGAACCCATCCCTGTCTGAGACTGATCACTATGCACAACACAGTTAGAGTCCATACAGTAACACTCTCTCAACCAGGTGGCGCTGATGCTGGGTAGTAGAAGTTCAGGAGATGGAGTGACAGGTGTGAGCTGGAATAGATGAGACAATAGCCTTGGAGAACCTTTGGCTGCCTGGAGTAAAAATGTCATATTAGTATAAAGTGAGTAATTAGTGATACAGTTATAGGCTTCTGTAAAAGCTGGGTGGGGAAGTTAAAATTGATGTCAATGGTCTCAAGGATCTACTGAATATTTTAGAGGGAGAACATGATGAAACAATGTTTTAGGAGGATTAGTGTGTGTGCGTATATTTACATATATATATGATATGTATATCATATATATGATATGTGTGTATGTACATATGTGTGTGTATATATTTATATATATATATATGTATGTATGACATTTTATATTGGATGGAGCCACAGAGGACATCAGACAGACTGTTGGAGAAACCAGAACCTAATCTGAAGAAGTGCAGGGGTATTATAAAAAATGAAGGAAACTTTTTTTGTGGTAAAATATATGTAGCATAAATTTTTCCATTTTAACTGCAGTTCAGTGGCATTACTTATATTCACATTGTTCTGCCATTACCACCAGAGAAGAAACTTTTATAGCAATTTGCCATTGCTCTGACATCTGACCATGTGATCAGTATGCTTCAATTTTGTATGCTTTGTTATATTAACATTTTAAAGTAATTTGCCATTGCTCTGACATCTGACCATGTGATCAGTATGCTTCAATTTTGTATGCTTTGTTATATTAACATTTTAAAGTAATATATCACATCTTACAAAGTATCAGTTTGTAACGATTTGGAAATTAGAAAAAAACTGGTTCTTTTCTTCAGATTGCTTGAGAAACACTCTGCTGGAGTAATGAGAAAGTTATTGGGCCTCTGGGAAGGGAGAGATGAGGTATAGGAAGGACATCCTCTCCCCTCTTCTGTTGGGCAAGATCCTATTCATTCTCAAAAGTCAACTTCTGGCTCCCTCCCTCCAAGAAGCATTCTCTTCCCTACCTCCCCAGAAACTCCTGAGCCTCACCAGGGGTTAATCAGCCATTATGTTGCCCCTGTACCATGGACATATCACTGTTGCTGCCATCATAGTGCAATCTGAACTGGCCATCTTGATGGTCTCCCCACTAGAATATGAATTTTGTGAGTGGAGACCATGGCTTTTCACCTCTATATCCACATTGCCTTGCACATAGCAGGTGCTCAGTGAAGGTTCATTCACATGGATAGAATTGAATTTAGAGAGTAGATTTAGAGGGTGGATATAGAGACGATATGCGGGGGTGAAGATAAAAGCATCAAGTCCATGTTTGAGATTTAGATCTCCTAAGGGAAGGAGGAGGCCATTTACCTGCAGTGAGTAGGATGTGTGCTGAAGACATGGAAATTGAAGCACAGAATCAGTCAAGCAGCCTGTGTGGGGAATGTGCTGGGAAGGCAGAGAGACAGAATAGAAGGAAAAGAGCATCATGTTCTCTGCTTCCTTATACCTCTGAAGCATTTATCATGTTTCTTCATCGATATCCAATTATCAAACACACTTCAAACCTTGTCATTCATTTATTCAATAAATACCTAGTAAGGGCCTACTTTGTGCCCAGCTTCATGCTACAGACTTTACTTACATTATCCCTAACCCAAGAGGTTGAATTTTTTGTGCAAGTTAAGGCAACTAGTTAGTGGCAGAATTAAGCTTTGAACCCAGGGCTTGAATCCCTCCTGCTTTGCACAATGTCATGAGGCTGGTGCTTAATAAATGTTTGTTGGATCAAGTTCATGAAAACTTGGACTAGGATAGGAATAAAGAGGAAAGAAGAGGCAGTTTAGGGTTAGGGATCTGTTTGGCCAGTTCAGAGAAAGATTGAGCAAGAACAGGGTTAGGATAGACACTGTGCAGCTTAGAATGGCTCGTGTCTCTGAGAAAGAGGCTGCATGAGTAAGACTGTGTTTAGGGTGGAGAGTGGACAGATTTGGGTATGGCAGAAGAGACTCTACTAGTTCTGATCCCAGGGGTTCTTTGTGAACAATAACTTTTGGAGTCTCTATTCTGATTTCTGAGCTGAATGGGACCTTACTCTTCTCTCTTGGGCCACAAGGATGATAGGGAATGGGACCACTCCTTGGCCAGTGGTTCTGCTGATTCTTCTTTAAAGAAATAGAGAAGATGGAAGGAGGGCCCAGCTCTCTACAGAGAAGAGCATTTGGTAACAGAAGCTGTTACTACATCATCTACCAATGATCCATATTGCCTGTAGGCTTCACTCTTTTCATTTAGTCCTCAGGCTTCCACTTTGGTAGGTGGTTGAAATATGATTGAATTAATTAATGTTGCTCTTAGCTATAATGGGGGCATGAAATAGATGACTAGCCTAAGTCATCCATCACCTCCTTCTTTTGGAACCCAGAGGCCAGTTGAAGGGACAGGCCTGGAAGGCCAGGCTTGAGACCCTATTTGGATCTCTGACCTAAGACTAGCCAATCAATGTCACTACCTCGTAGTCAACTCTCCAGTGGTTTTCCAAAGTCCATACCATGGCTTATAGGCCTTACTTGTGTTGGCCCACTCTACCTCTCCCACCTCATTTCCTGTCATTCTCCCACTGCTTTCTCTATTTCAGCTTCACTGGCCTCCTCGCTCCCTTCACAAGCCAAGTAAATTGCCACCCCAAAGCATTTTCACTTTGTTTCCTCTTCCTGAATGGTTTTTTCCACCATCTATTAGCATATCTGGCTCCTTCACTGAAATGTTGGTTCAAATGCTCCCCTCTCCCCCAGGTCCGTGAGCACCTATTTAAAAATAGCACTTTCTGTTTCTCTTTATCCCATCGCCATGTTCTGTTTTCCTTTATGACTTATTGCTGGCATAACATATTTGTTTGCTTGCCTTTTCATCATCTCTCCCCTTCCCTACGATGTAAACTTGTCCTTTCCTCTATCCCTACGATGTAGCTTGTCCTTTCCTTTATCCCCACAGCACCCAGAACAATTCTTAAAACATTGTATGTGCTCAATTAATATTTGCTGAATAAATGAATGATCATCATCCATCTTCTCAGGACTCCAAACTAAGGACACAGTGACTTTCTTGGCTGGTGATAGGTTCTGGCACTGTGGGATTAGTCAGGCTTGGGGCCGACAGCCATGTTCTTCACATATAAGCACGGGAAGATATTCAAGATCAGAAGAGATGAAGGGAGAGAGATTCCGGGTATCTCTGAAAGGGGAAGAAAAGGTTTTACTGCCAGGGGCTTCTCTTTTCTTCTTGTGGCCTGACCTTATTTGTATTTCTTTTGCCCACTGAGTTGTCTGGGTATGTGTACTTTTCAAATTATCGCAAATTTAACATCTTAAAGTAATACTCATTTGTTATCTTACAGTTCTGTAGGTCAGAAGTCTTGTGGGTTGGCTTCTCTGCCCAGGGTCTCAAGGCCAGAATCAAGATGTTGGCGGGACTGGCCTCTTCTCTGCAGGCCCTGGGGAAGAATTTGCTTCCAAGCCCATTCAGCTTGTTGAAGATGTTCAATTCCTTGCTGTTATAGGCCTGAGGTCCCTGTTTCCTTGCTGGATTTTGGCAGGAACTGCCCTCAGCTCCGAGAGGCCGCTCTTACCTTCTTGCCACGTGGCCCCATCCATCTCAGCCACTGAGAGCCTGCACACATAGGATCCCTCCCACAGTCTCTTTGATTTCCTCTTCTGCTACCAGCAGGAAAAAACTCTGCTTTTAAAGGGATCATGTGATTAGGTTAGGCTTACCCAGATAATCTATTGATTAACTCAATCAATTAGCCAATAACTTAAATATCTGCAAAATCTCTTTTGCATTGTAACCTAATATTGTCAGGGCATGCGATCACCTCACACAGTCCTAGCATTGAGAGAAAAACTTGAGAGACCATTTTAGGATTCTGACACACCAGTATTTTTTTAATCTCCTTTAATGAATTAGCTTGGTTGCGGAGGCGAAGTTGAAAGGAGGGTAGGGTCTTTTGCTTATAACTAAAGAGGAGTGGTCATAATCCACAGAGGCTTAGCCTTGGGGAGTAAAGGGATGGGGGGGGGGGAGGTGCTGCAGTTATAAACTTTGTCTTCGTGACCTATGCTAAATTGTGGTTCTTCAGTTTTCATCTGGAATAGAGTTCACTATATAGAGACGCTAAGGATTAGACCATCTGCCATATTTCAGATGCCAAAAATAATGAAAATATCCCCTTGCTTCTAAACTCTGGTAGAAGACTTAAAAAGAAAAAATGCTTTTCCTTGCAGATCACTCTCCAAGTGAGATCATTGGTGATCCTGAGCCTTTTCCCATGACTTAATTGATGAGGCGAGGACCGCCCAGCTAATTCTCACAGAATACATTCTAGGGTAATTGGCTTAAAGCCTCCAGGCTCTTGTTGAAATCAGTGGTTTTGGTTAATCCACACCATGAAGCTGAAAAGCTATTATGTATGTATATTTTCATCCTGAGGTATTATCAAGAAATTCCATTTCGAAGGGAATAAACTATGGTTTCGGAATGAAAAAAAAAAAAACTTTTTTAAGAAAAATGCAAGATCTAAACTTTGTTTCCTACACATGTAAATCAGAACAAGTTTTAAAAGCTTTTCATGACTCAGAGAGAGGTCATTGACCAAATCTGCTGAGGAGGCAAGATGAAACAAAAACGATTACATTTTTATGATTTTTCCCTCTGCTGCTGTTAGCTCTTCCATTTGCCTGATGTAACACAATTTTCCAGAACACTGTAGGAAATCGAAGATAGGGAATCGCTATCCAGTTCACTGCCCCGCTTCAAAAAATGTATAGTAGTAATTGAGTGTCAAAACATAGCATGTGGTAAGTTGGGGGGAATTGAGAGGGGAAGCTTACTTCTTGGAAAATTGCCAGCAAGTTGAAAGATTGTGAGATTATAGAATCAGAGAGGCTCAGAGTTTGAGGGGGCCCCCACTCTTCACAGCCTAGTCCACCCTGATGCACAGACCAACGCAATAGCATGGGACAGGAGAGCATCAGCATGGCTTGATCCTCCTCTTTAGAGTGAGTGAGAAGAAATAAGAAGGCAGCGACTAGAAATGAAAATAAGGAGTCCTGGACCTTGGGTAGTGCCTGGTGCTGCTGCTGGGGGACCTGGCACTTTTGAGCCTCAGTGTCACTTGGAGATCATGATACCTAGGTAGCAACGTTGTTACAGAATTAAATAAGATGCACATGTACGCTTTGTAAATCATTAAGCAATTGTAAGTTATTGTATTAGTACTACTTAATAGGAAGGCATTGAGATTCTCACTTAGAATGGTTGGATGGTCAATACCTGAGGAAAAAAGACATGGAGCCCAAGACAGGTATAGAAACGCAGGGAAAGACATTGTGTTTTCAGGCCCAATGACTGTAACACTAAGATCTCAAAGCTGCTTTAAAAAGGGAAGAGGGCTCAGCCACTGTGTAGGGCAGAAGCCTCAGCCCCAAGACAGAAAGCCCACACTGCTCAGGGGGTCGTAGGTATACCAGTTGTGTCTCAGTTATGCAGCCTGAGAGCAGAGCTCTTAGGAGCTACTCACCAGGATCCCTGAGGAACCAGACGTCAAGTATGAGTCTGAAGACCTGAGGAGGGGACAAGAGCCTACCCTGGAGTTTTGTAAAGGTAGAAGGCAGAGGGCTGCCACAGCCCCTAAATGGGAAGGAAAAAAAAAAAAAAAGCATTTTTCATAGGCATTGGGAAGATGTATCCAGGTGTTTCATGATGTTTATTGATTTAACTTCTTAAAAGCATCCATCTCTGGGTGGCACTGCTTCCTGTCTTGGGTGACATCCCCCTGGAGATGTAGGATTCAAAAATAAAAAGCTGAACTCTTGGCTTTTGGCTGAACAAAGTTAAGTGTTATTCATTCATTTCTTCAGCGAGCGTTTATTGATGCCTGCTCTTGTTCAACCCTGTTCTACAATTCCCCTAGAATTCCCCTGGAGATTCAGAGATAAAGTCTAGTGGGTGTCAGGAGCACATTGATGTGGGATGGAAGCAGGTGTATAATTTTTGCTTTCCTCCCCCCATGCCCTCAGCCAGCAGTGATTTAGTATTGTCACTATTGCTGCTGATTCCTGTCCCTAAGACCTTCTTTCTGGACTTGCTTCCTCTCTGCTGCCTTCAAGTTCTAGGTGGAGGCCTGCTTCCCCTCCAAAACCTTACCAAATCTCATGTGTGTGGGTCATCCCTTTCTTGTCATCCGTGCCCCAAGTTTACTGTCTCATTATCTCATTCCTGTTTGCCTCATCCTTTTCAGCAATGGTCGGATGGTCCTGAGCCTGGCTCCGTGGGTGCTTATTGAGGTGAACCTAAAGGTCATCACTTCTGGGACTGTGTGACAACTGCAAGAGGCAGGTTTAAATCTCCTGCTCCCTGGCTTCTCTTTGTCCACAGTTTCCCCATGAAGTGGGCATGTCAGTGTTGTTCCCAAGTGATATGGACTTGGCAGAAGTGAAATCTGTATTGGCATCAGGCAGTGCTCTGGGTAACAGGTGGGCCAGTAGAAAGAGGAGGCATTTCAAAGTACACCAGACAGCACCGTGAGCCCAAGTTCAAGAGCCAGGATGAAAAGGGTCCCTGCTAGGGGAGCTGTGGGAGACCAGGAATAGGCAGTTCAGATGATTACCACTCAGTGCTTGTGATAACTGAATGAATTTTTATGTAGAATGACACTCAGGCCAGTATAACTTACAGAAGTGATGGCCTTTAAGTTCAACTTATAGTCTCTGGCATTCTGATTGTCCCTGAAAAAAGAAGCCCCTGGTTGCTGCCACATAGATGAACCCTGAGGCATTCTGAGACCTTAGCCATGGCCTGGGGGAAGAGAGTACAGGCTAGGATAGGGTAAAACCAGGACAGAGAATTTAGGATTTCATGATCCTATGAGCAGTTAGATTGAGGTGCCTGGTGGTCTGTGTAGGGTTGAGCAGCCCTCTAATCAGTAGGTGGAGCTGAGAGGTCTTTTCCCCCAAGGAAGGGCCTAGCAGAGTTATCAGGTAGACTGTGGTCTAGGGAAAGGCTCTAGAAGAAAACGAGACTTTTAACGACTGCCGATAGAGTCCGCGGAAAATGATGTGCGATTGCATGTGTTCTCGTGCACGGAGGCAGCTTGGATCCTGGGTATATGCTCAGGATCCCTGCACACACAAGTCGTATAACTCGAATTCAGCTTAACAAAAGGTGTATTTAAAAGAATTAAGCTACATATACTCCATCCTTGGGCTATCAACCCTGGGGAGCTGTTACCTAGATCTGAGTGGTTACTGAATTCCAGAGAAAGTGGTGTGAGGAGAGCCATGCAATAAACAGTCTTTGGTGATGGTGAATCCACAGGAAGGGAATCAAGAAATCAATACCCCAAGCTCCTCTCTCTCCTGTCTTCTTGGGGGCACTTCCCATTGATCCACCTTAAGCTGAAGGCAGAAGGCAAGTGTGCTCCGGATGTAGCCATTCTGGTACAGAGAGCAGGGTGGGGAAGGCAGAGACGAGTCTGAAAGGGCAAACACTGCGCTTTTGAACATGACTAATGCTGGACCCTTCCTTTTGGTGAGACTGACCCTGCTGACATCCTGCCTAGTGGAGTTGGGCTCAGGACTCCAGTGAAGTGAGCCTCAGGCTAAAAAACTCGGTTGCTTAGAGTTGACAGGAGCTGAGAAAAGCAGGGCATGGATCTGTACCTTTAAAATAACAGCCTGCTCCATACATACGGAGGCCATATGTCCTCAATTTTCCAGGACAGTCTCAATTTCAAATATTCTGCCCCATTTTGCCCATAAGAATACTGGCACTTGTGAGATCGCATGTTCCAATTCTTGATTCAGAAAATATGGTCACTGTAGCCCTATACCACAACAAAAGCCAGATGGTTTAAAGAGCTAATTTTTTTAATGGTATACTTTTCTCAGTTGTTGAGAAAAGACAATTTTCTGACTATTGAAGCAATTGAAAAAATTATCAGGGACAAGTTTGATGGGTTCAATTACATTTAAAATAACCCACCTTTTTTTGTGCAAAGAAAATCAAAACTAAAAGGTAAAAAGCAAAGCAACAAATTAGGAAAATAGTTGCAATAAACATAACAGCTAAAAACTTAATATCCAGACACTTTGGGGGAGTTTATGTAAATCTTAAAGGGCACAATTAGGACTTCATTGGACAGATGGTCAAAGGATATGAGTAGATATTTCGCTCAAGAGAAACATTCACTATAACAAATCCCAGGGAGGTAATGGAATAACTTAAAGTTAAAACAACTTTGAGTTACCATATTACACCTATTCTGATAGAAGTATAAAATATAACATGGGTTTGGACTTTGTGGGAACACATATTCATACATTACAGAAGGCATTATAAATTATCTTTTTTTCTCCTAGAGAACAGTGTGATGATATGTAAAATAGATTGCAAAAGCAATTCACCTTGACCCAACAATTTCACTTTTGGAAATATTTCTCAAAGAAATAGCATTATGGAAAAAGAATATATATCGATATAGTTTAACCTATGCTTAACCCAAATTACCAACAACCGTGTGATGACTTTAATATGTTATAATAGTCTAGGGTTAATAAGTATTACTGTATCATTAAATTATCAAATACGTTCACTTTGTAAATATGAGGGAAGATTTATTTTTAAATGTAAAGTGGCAAAAATACAATGAAACTTTGACAGTAATGATTATAGTTATGTGTGAAAACTAGTTTTGTCTAATTATAAGGATCAGATGAGAGTCTGAATTGTGCAGTTCATCAATTTCTTATGGTAAAAGTATATTCTGTGGTTTCTGGCTCATTGTTTCATTATTATTGATTTTAGACATTCTAAACATAGTCAGGTTTTTCATAAAGATAATGAGAAAAATAAGAACATGGCTCTGACTACTGCAGTCTGTAGATTGTTGCAGGAGTGAATGTTGTTTTCTTCTTTAGATGGGTCTCTGTATGGGATGAGTGGCTGCTTCCAGTACAGTGTTGCATTCACTGGCTGGAGAACCCTCTGTTCTCTGTCTCTTCTCTCTCTCTCTCCTAAATGTGACCCATGAATGCCCAGATGCCTGGTTTTATCAGGTGATGAGGGCCTTTCCATGTGTTACTCAGGTTCTCAAATGTGGCAGTTTATGCTCGACCATAAAATTACTTCGCGTCCAGTGCAGGGGAAAGCCAATACAATCTCTGCTGTATATTTTTGTGGTATTTTCAAAGCCTTAAATGCTAATGTGTTAAAAAATAACGAGGATGGGGAGAGAGTTCACTGTGCAAATGTGAAATTTGCAAATACTGTACACTGTGCCCCTGCTATCAATGTGTAGTTAGTAAGGACTGGTGTATATCTGACTCTTCAGTCTCTGGCCTACCTCATGTCCCCAGCAGAGGCAGAGGGGCCGGAGTGCGCTGACGAACCCCGAGCCCTGCAGTCTCCCAATTCATTTGGGTGCTCCGTCTGGGAAATCCAGATCCCACTACTACCTTGCTCCCTAGGGCAGCAGCTCCTGTAACGGCATAATAAGCACTTGTATGCAGACCCCTTGAGAGTATTTGGAATTCCACATTTCATTTTCTGTGTGACCTTCCGCAAAGCACTTGACACGTGAATTTTCATAGTAGAAACAACATGGAAGAGGAGGCTGAGGACCATTTGTGTGAATGCTCTGAGTTCAGTCACTAGCTGTGAGAATAGATGCTACGTATATTATGAAAACTTATAAAAAGCAAAAAAAAAAAAAAAAAAAGAAAAGAAAAGAACCAGTTACCCATCACAGAGACCACTCCTGGTGTTAGGGAATGAACAAAAGTTTTTGTCTTGTTCTGTTTTGCTTTTAAAAAGGCACGTCTATTATCTTTTTGTTCCAAATGTTGGAAATCTGACATGAGACTGACTGGGCATATTAGCAGGGCTGTGTGCCTTTCTGGAGGCTCCTGGGGAGAATCCGTTCTCGCCTTTTCCATCCCTTTCTAGAGGCCGTCTGCATTTCCTGGCTTGAGGCTCCTTTCTCCATCTTCTTTACCAGCAGCATGTCTCTCTCTCTTACCACTCTCTCCTTCATTTACGAGTACCCTTGTGATTACATTGGGACCAGCTGGATAATCCAGAATAAACTCCCCATTTTAAATCTTTAACTTAATCATATCTGCAAAGTCCATTGTGCCATGTAAGATTATATATTCACAGGTTTCGGAGATTAGGACATGGAAATATTTGAGGGGCCATTATATTGCCTACCACAGCTAGTGCTACTAAATCACTTTTTTCCTTTTTATTCAATTACTGTTGACATATAATTCTATATTAGTTTCAGGTGTACAACATAGCAATTAGACATTATATAATTTACAAAGTGATCACCCCAATAAGTCTAGTACCCACCTGATACATACAAAGTTATTATTGACTAAATTCACATCGCTGTACTTTACATCCCCATGACTATATCATATCTGCCGATTTGTACTTCTTAATCCCTTCAGCTTTTCCATCCAGCCCCCTGACCCGCTCCCATCTGGCAACCATCAATTTGTTCTCTATGCGTTTGGGGTATTTTTTGTTTGTTTATTTGTTTGTTTTTTGTATTCCACATATAAGTAAAATCATGTGGTATTTGACTTTGACTTATTTAACTTAGCATAATACCCTTTGGGTCCATCCATGATGTTGCACATGGTAAAATTTCATTCTTTTTTATGGTCAAGTAACATTCCATTGTATATGTGTACCTCATGTTCTTTATCTAGTCATCTATCAATGGACACTTAGGTTGCTTCCATATCTTGGCTATTGTAAATAATACTGCAGTGAATGTAGGGGTGCATACATCTTTTCGAATTAGTTTTTGAGATTGAATAAATTCCTAGGAATGGAATTTCTGGGTCATACAGTGGTTCTATTATTAACTTTTAAAGGACCTTCCATACTGTTTTTCATAGTGGCTGCACCAGTTTGCAATCCCACCAACAGTTCATGAGGGTTCCCTTTCTCCACATCCTTGTCGTGTTGATTTATTAATGATAGCCATTCTGACAGGCATGAGGTGGCATCTCATTTTGGTTTTAATTTACATTTCCCTGATGATTAGTGATGTTAAGCATCTTTTCACAAGTCTATTGGCCTTCCGTATGTCATCTTTGGAGAAATGTCTATGCAGGTCCTCTGCCCGTTTTCAATCAGATTCTTTATTTTTTTGGTGTTAAATTATATGAATTCCTTGAATATTAATTCCTTTTTGGATGTATTATTGATGAATATCTTCTCCAATTCAGTAGGTTGTCTTTTTGTTTTATTGATGGTTTCCTTCTCTGTGCAAAAACTTTTTAGTCTGATGTAGTCCCATTTGTTTATTGTTTCTTTTGTTTTCCTTACCCAAGGAGACATATAAAAAAAATTACTAAGAACAATGTCAAAGATTTTATTTTCTATGTTTTTTTATAGGAATTTTATGTCCATCAATATTTGCTTTACATATTGAGGTGCTCCTACACTGGGTGTGTAAATGTTTACAAGAGTTACATATACTCTTAATGGATTGATCCCATTTTCATTATAAAATACCCTTTTTGTCTATTGTTACAGGCTTTACTTTAAAGACCATTTCGTCTTATAAGTATTGCTCCCCTAGTTTTTTGGGGGGAGGGTCTCTATTCGCCTGAAATATATTTTTTTCATCCCTTTACTTTGAGTTTGTGTGTGTCTTTCGATCTGAATGGGTCTCTGGTAGGCAGCATATGTGTGGGTCTTGTTTTTTATCCATTCAGTAACTCTGTGTCTTTTGATTGGAGCATTTAGCCCATTTAAATTTAAAGAAATTATTGACGAGTATGTAGTTATGGCCATTTTATGAATTGTTTTCTGATCGTTTTTGTAGTTTTTTGTTCCTTATTCTCTTGCTGTCTTCTTTTGTATGTTGATGACTTTCTATAGTGTTATGTTTAGATTCCTTTCTCTTTATTTCTTACATATTGTTAGATTTTTGGTTTGTGCTTATTTACCATATGCTTCATATATATAAAGCTATGTTTATAGCCATCTATTATAAGTTGATGATTGCTTAAGTTCTAAAATCACTACTATTTTTTCTCACCCATTCCACATTTATATTTTTGTCTTTTTTTTTTTTTTTGGTCATTACTCCTTTAGTGTGTGTTGTGTATCTCTTAATTTACTGTTGTAATTACACACGCTCTTCCTACCTTTGATTTATAATGTTTGTGCTTAGCTTTGTAGTTGGTTGACCCACTGCTGTTATTACGTGTTTGTCTCAGAAACTTTTTGCTACATTTTTTTATTCATATTTTTAAATCTTTTTTAAAAAAATTAGTCTTAAATCCCTTTAACATTTTTTGTAATGTTGGTTTAATAGTAATGAACTCCTTTAGCTTTTTCTTGTATAGGAAGTTCTTTATTGCCTCTTTGATTCTAAATGCTAGATTTGCCACATAGAGAAATCTTGGTTGTAGGTCCTTGCTTTTCATTACTTTGAATATTTTGTGCCATTCCCTTCTGGCCTGAAAAGTTTCTGTTGAGAAATCAGCTGACAGTCTTATGGAAGTTCCCTTATAGGACTGCTTCTCTTGTGCTACTTTTAAGATTCCCTCTCTGTCTTTAACTTTTGGCATTTTAATTGTGATGTATCTTGGTATGGGTCTCTTTGGGTTCATTTTGTTTGGGACTCTCTGTGCTTGCTGGGCTTGTACGTCTATTTCCTTCACCAGGTAAGGGAAGTTTTCAGTCATTATTTCTTCAAATATGTTTCAGTCCCTTGCTCTCTCACTTTTCTCACTTTTCCTTCTGGTACCCCTGTGATGCAAATGTTGCTACACTCAGTGTTGTCTCTGAAGTCCCTTATTTTTTTGATTTCTTTCTTTTTGCTGTTCCGATTGGATGTTTTCTGCTACCTTGTTTGAAGATTGCTAATTTGATCCTCTTTTATCTAATCTTTTGTTTATTTCATCTAATGTATTCTTCATATCGGCTATTGTATTTTTCATTTATGACTGGCTCATTTTTATGTTCTCTATCTCCATGTTTATGTTTCCTATCTTTTTGTTGAAGTTCTCACTGAGTTCATCTAATATTCCCCAAAGATCATTGACCAGTGTTTTGAACTCTGCATCTGATAGATTGCTTTTCTCTATTTTATTTTGTTTTTCTGGAATTTTTCACATTCTTTCATTTGGGAAATGTTTATCTCTTCATTGTGGCTGATACCTGTGTTTGTTTCTATGTATTAGGTAGACCTGCCATGTCTCCAGGTCTTGGCAGAATGGCCATATGTAATAGGTGTCCTGTGGGGCCCAGAGGTGTCTCCTGTGTGGAGACGGGGGCTGATGCTCTAGGCTTTTAGTGGGTTGAGGCCAGGAATACTACCAAACACCTTACAATGCATAGGACAGTCCCCCACGAGAAAGACTTACCCCGCCCAAAACATCATTAGTGCCTCCGTTGAGAAACCCTGGGCTAGATTGTGAGCATATTATGAGCCGATATGATATTTTAAGATTCTGGCAAAATAATAATCATTACTAGCAAATAACATTTATCAAACTCTTACTGTGTGCCAGCATTGTTCCGAACACTTTCTACATATTAACTCATTTGATCTTTTCCTTTAGGAATTTTTGTTATCCAGCTTTACAGATGGAAAACCTGAAATGTGAGGAAGTTAAATAAAATTGCCCAAGGTCACAGAACTAGTAACTGGTGAAGCCACTCATTAGTAGTGAGCATAGTAATAGTTGTAGCAGTAGAATTTTTATTGATTTGTATTAAGCCAAGGGCTTTGTACATATTGCCTCATTTCATCTTTGCTGTGGTCCCACAGAATAGATATTCCTTAGTATTAACCCATTTTAGATATGCAGAAACTAGGACTTGGTGGAGATTGCCTTGTATTTATGAATTTGTAAATTTTTAAAGCTAGCGATCTTCTCCCTCATGCACCTTAACCCTAAGAATGCAAGGACCTTGTTGCTCTCTTGCTCTCCATAGTGATCCTACTGTTTAGCTCAGGATCTGGCACTAGTGCACACTCCAAAAGTGATTAAAGGACAAGGGAATGAAGTAGCAGGGTGTTAGATGCTCACCTTTTAAGACTTACCTGTGGCTTGGCAATTGCGCCATGTTTTCTCTGCCCTGGGGCTTTCTTGTGGTTCCTTCCCTCCCCTGGACATCAAAGCTACCCCATGAAATGATCTGGTCCTTATCACCATATAGAATCCAAAAAGTGATCGATATGGGGTGAGAGCATCAGCTCTCTGGCCTCTCCTGGGCTTTGTGAAAACAATCAGAGAAAGAATGATTATTTACAGAACGTAAAAAACATCATGACCTGTTAAACCCCAGATTTCTAGGTACCTTTGAAAGTCTTTATGACCTGTTCTCAGAGGAGGGATGGGCTTCCTTGTAGCTGGATGCTCATGTCCTTAGTTAATGAAATTTGATGACACATGAGACTAGGTAGAGATACTTTCTTCCTTCTGATATCTGGATATTTTCAGAACTTAGATAATTTCATCCTATTTACATCAAACATGCAGGTAACTCTAGACTTTTATATCTGTATTATTTCTGGGGAGGTATAATATGATTATGAATGACAGTAATTGACATTACATGCTTTAATTAAATTTCCTTTGCTGTGAATCAGAACCTTTTAGTCCAGTCCTACAGTGCTATTTCTAGACTTCTCTTTTACATACTCTGATGTGTTAGGCAGCAGGTATGACATAAATTCACTTCTATAAATTCTGCATCCCATAGATTAAATGAGATAATGTGTGCAAGGTCACCTTAATGCCAGCCACATAATAATTATTAATAAAAAAATGTGAGCTGAATTTTCATACTTTTGGTATTGGCTATTCGAAGAACATGTTGCTTCTTAGATGATAAGTAGAAAGCTGACAGTTATGAAAAGGCTCCATTTTCAAATGTTCGTGCGTAGCATAGTAATCACGTGCCAGGATTTCTCCTAGGGCTTTTGGGTGGTCTGCAGAGCCTTAGAGTAGTAGTACCCTTTTCCAAAAGGGAAAAGTACCCCCAGATAGCCTCCTGCTGCCACCCACCCCCCAAATAACAACATAACCTCATCCATCACTGGTGCTGCCAGCCTACTAGAAGGAACTGAAAAGGAGGGTCTAAGTCAGTCTCTGGAGTGCACAAAGCACCATGTCTGGGAAAATGCATCTGTAGCCATTTCTAGGTGTCTGATGCTCCTGGGCTCTTGAGCATTCTTGAGCACCTCTGCAGCACTGT
This sequence comes from Rousettus aegyptiacus, assembly GCF_014176215.1. Classification (NCBI taxonomy): domain Eukaryota; kingdom Metazoa; phylum Chordata; class Mammalia; order Chiroptera; family Pteropodidae; genus Rousettus; species Rousettus aegyptiacus. The sequence continues at coordinate 84,837,808 of NW_023416308.1, forward strand.
CTCTCAGCACGATCTATACCTTGGTGTTTGAGGTTAGTTGGAGCAGGAAGTAAGAATGGCACGGTGCCTCATTCCAGTCCAGAGATTTTTCCCTAGGACTGACTCTCAGGAGGACCATCTTCCTTACCTTGCCTAGTTTCTCCCCACCCCCGGGGCAGGGTGATTTTGGCCGAGGGTCCTGGAGGACTTACCACAGTAGTGGACATCCCTGCTGAATGCCCCAAGATCTGGCATCTTGGGAACCAATTTTGGGTCTACGCAGGGGTACTCCATCAGGGCACAGGTGAATTGGTCCCAGTGTTCGAGGAGTCCGTTTAACCTGTTGCTGGTACAGGGTCACTTCCCTGCTTTATCTACAAGTAAAACAGGTGCACAGTACCAGGGCCTTCCTCCCCAGCAGGGCTTTGCATTAAACCAATCAGCCAACAAACCCAAAAGATCACAGTGACAAGTATTCAAATATAAGAAAGTTTATCTTGTCCTTAACACATACCTAAAATTCTAAGTTCATGCCTCTCATGTGTATATAGAGGCCCTCACATCTTCATCATCTAACTACAGGTTTAGGTTATCTGTCCTGAAAGGGCAGCTTCCCCTATAACTGAGAAAAGGCTATGCTATGTCCTCACAGCATAGCCACTATGTGTCCAGGGCTGCCAGGAGTCACCCAGCTGCAACCATAACTTGCCTCTGCCTGAGGAGATGCTTATGACCTTGAATCTATGGGTAGACTAAGAAATTTTAGATCCCCCCAGATGACACTCACTTCTCAGTGGCTCCCATCAGTTGACCCCTTGAAAATACCCAACACAATCTTTACCTGTGCCCAACTATGACAGGTAACTTGAGGTATATACCCAGACTGAGCAGAAACAAGCAGGAACTCCAGATTTCCAGTTGCCAAGAGGCAGAATCCTGCTTGTTTTGCAGCAGGTCTATGAGTCTCATGTGGCATCATATTAAATTATATAGGCAGCCACTTGTTCTCAACCGATGTACTGAGCTGGCAGTTGTGTCGAGCAGGCAGCATTCTCCTCAGGAAACGGTTGAAAAGATCCTATAGCTTCACAGACTCCAGACCTCTGAAAATTAGCCTGAAAGCAGAGGGGTGTGGGCCACCACAGGGAGAGGTCAGCTCTGGGCACAAGATACCATGACTGTGGCTGAAATCCTAGACCATGGGCTGCGGGGCACTTTGCCCTAAAGGTAGGTCAGAGCCTGGGCAAAGTCGAACATGCTACCGTGGGAGCAATTTTCTGTTGGAGTTGCCCTGGTCAGCGTCTGGCTCGTCTCTGGTGTTTGGGCTTCTGAGATGGTAGGTGCCTTCCCCATTCTGCTTGCTTTGGAAGGTTTTTAGTATGATCCTGACCTGCATTAGCCTAGCTCTGTTGTTAGAGATAGCTGTGGAGGGAAGGACAGAGAGATGGAGGGAATGTGTGTGTGTGTGTGTGTGTGTGTGTGTGTGTGTGTGTGTGTGTGTAAGATGTTTAAAGATGGAAGGAGCAGGTGAAGATGAACAAAGAAATAAAGGGACGAAAGACTCATGAAAGAAAAATTCAACCTAATTTTACTGCTTGCTGTCCTCTGCACTTACTCAATGCTAAATCTAAGTATGCATTCTGAAAGTATAGAAAGAAGCTTTTGGCCTCTGTGAGCTATTAGCCTGCTAAATGCTTTTCCTAAGATTTAACAGCTAGCTTCTACTCTCTGCTGGAGCAGAGAGGGTGTCGTAATTCTCATTAGTGACAGCAATATGAACAGGACAGATATCTTTAAGAGCTCATAATCAGTAATGCTTAATGGGCTTTTCCAATTCTCCCAAATAGTTTGGAATAAATAGATTAAGACAGGAATCGAAATGGCTTTTGATTTATGTACATGCAAGTTCTTAGCAAGACTTTCCACTCAGTTTCTACCAAAATTAAACATGGTTTGAAAATTCACTTGTTTGGATTTATGGTTGGGCTGAAATGCCTGCCCATGGAGTTTACAGGTTAAAAGTTACAGCAGTTTGGGCTCCTTGATCCCGGTTCTGAAAAGACCACAACTAATAAAGGAGTAGGGTTGGTTGGCCATGAGGAAATTTCAGCCACATGGGACCCAAAGGGATGGCCATGGTGAGTGAGTTTTCTTGGCTCCTCAGAACCCCCTTGGGTCTACCATGCTTCCATCACAGATTAACAGCCAATTCCCAGCTGATGAATGTCTAAATTCCCAAATTCACTCATTTGCATCCCTGGGAAGGCATTTGTGTTGAACGTCCCAGCCAGAGAGAATAGCAACTCTGGGAGGAAAGCAGGAGACTTTAAGAAATCCAGAGGTTTTGACTCCTGGATTGCTCCTAAGCAGAGCTGGTGTTTGTGCTTTGATTGATTGGGGTGGTGGGTGGAGCAGACGCCCAGGGAAAAAAGGTGCTGAGAGGGTCCCGGGCTGCTGTTGACAGGCATTTCACTGTTTCATTTACATCTCTAAGGAGACCAATGGAGAGGAATACTTTCCCTAATATTTACTAGTTACTTATATATTTTTTTCTTTATACGAATTGCCACTTAATGTATTTTATTAACTTACCTTAGGGGCTTTGATAGACTGTTATGGATTTTTATAATGAAGTCATTATATGTTAGGAATATTAGTCTATGCTTACCACATTAGTTGCATTATTTTTTCCAAATTGACCTTGTTCTTAGTTTCTTTCCCTGATCTGTCTTGTTTTACAAAACAAGCTTGTGGTTTGCTCCCCTCATTCAGAATGTAGTTCTGAAATACCATACAAAAAATCAAAATCTTACTATAGAAAATGTCTAACTTATACAAAGGTAGGAAGAAATAGTGTAATACACCCTCTATGAACCCATCACCCTTTTCAACAGTGATTAATCCATGGCCGATCTTGTTTCATTTAAACCTCCCATCTGACCCTCAGCCCCTGCCAGAAAATTCTTTCACAGTGAATTCCAGACATATCATTTCAGTATACATATTTCAGTTCTAGCTCTTAAAGATAAGAATTACTTTTTAAAACACAATTATATGACATGTAGCCAAAAATGTAATTTAACATCTTCAGCTATTCATTCTACTAATTTTGATGATTTCATTTATCATTTTTACAATTTGTTGGAGTCAGGATCAAAATGTGGCCCATGTTGATATTTTCTCAGATATCTTGTATTCCTTGAAATATATTTATTGAAGAAATCTAGAGAGTGTCCCACAGTCTATATTTTGCTAGTTGTATCTTAATGGTGTCAGTAAACATGTTCCTCTGATAATTGCATTTCCTGAAAATCAGTAGGTAAATCTAGGACTAATGGCAGTGTGTCTCTGGTGGTAGGAGGCAAGGGGAGGCATTACATTTGGTTGAAGAGCCATTGGTGATCATTGCCTAGATACTTTAATTCATTAGGGGTTTCCAAATGGTTATATTCTAATTCATTTATTACATTGCCATTTATTAGATAAAATGCTTTTGTAAAGATAAACTTTGCCTCAAGTATTTAGTCAGCCACAGTTACCATTTGATTTAGAAAGACAGGAAAAAACATTAGCTTTTCTCTTTTATTTACCAGTTTTCAAAATGAGTGGTTTCCTTAGCATCTTCCAGAGGTGATGAGAGAGGTGTTCTTTTCTTTTTCTAGTATCATTATGAACTCATGGATTTAAATGTATTAAATGTGTTTCAATCCATTTTAGTTCTTATCCTTATTGGTGCTCCAATTTTTCTGTCTTTGGCCAGCAGAGGCCTCTTTGATAAGACCTGACCTAGAAGAAATTCATAACTTGTTGGTCTTTGGCAATAAGTTGTCTCAGGTTCATTTTGTATATTTTTTGCCTTAGATCTAGAATCAGCCATTTCTCCAAGGAGCCCTGATTCTTTTTAATGGAAGACGGCATCATTATTTAGATGCCGCAATCTAGGTGCTATGGGTATTGAGCACCATATTTCTCCACCTCTGAAAATTCATTGAAACCAGTCACCACTATTGATAGACAGCACTGCTACTACCCATTGAAACCCCCACTGCTGTCACCCTGACCGCCATCTCCACACGGTACCCAGCTTCTTCCAGAATCCACCTTCCAGTCTCCATAACACCCACAAAATATTTTTTTCTCCAACCATGCCACTTGCTCCAAAATGTCCTGCTTTGTAAAACATTTCATGGGCCGTCTTCTGTTCTATCACTATCCTCTCTATCTGTTTGAAACCCAAGACAAGGGGATAGGTCATAATTTCTTAAAGTCTTCTCCAACTTTGCTTTTGAGCTCTCTTGTTTCATTAGATCATCTCTGAGCAATCCCTCTCTCTCCCAACGCTGATACACACATACTGGGAAATGTGAGGAAGGGTAGATGACAGCTTACTGAAGCTTACTAAGGCATGTCCTACTAGGCTGGGCATTGTGTGTGTTATGTTATCTACATTTTATTACAAACCTGTGAGCGTATCGATTGTGATTCTTATTCCAAAGGGAAGAAAGTTAAGTAAGAGCTAGGATTAATCCAAAATCTCCCATGGATTGGCCAGGGCCCAGGCCAGCTCAGATTGCCTTATGCCGGTATACGACCCATCCCAGGAAGACTTCTGCTTAGGTGGGAATACTAGGGAACCTTTCCCCAGCGTCCTGCAAACTCACAAACTCTACTTTTCTTATCCTTCAGTGGCTGTCCATTGTTTTCAGGATTAAATCCACACTTTCTGTGTTCTAGCCCTTGGCTTAACTTTGACACCCCATAGAAGCATTAAATCTTTAGCAATCTTCCCCAAAACATGTCTGCTCTCATGTCTCCAGCTCTTTCACATGTCTTGCTCCCTCTTTACTTGGTGAACTCCTCTTACTTCTACTTTAAGAAGCCAAGTGAAGCATTTCCTTTAAGAAGTCCTCTCTGATTTCCACTGCCAGATGAGTTAAGTGATACTGCTTTGGTTCCCACAGGGTACCATGCTGTACTCTGGGCTGAGTCTTATTCGTCCCTTTGACTCCAAGATCCAGCACAAGCCTGGGCCAGTAAAGTTGCTTGGCAGTGCTTTTAATGACTATTTAAGCAAATGAATAAGTGCATGGTACCAGCTATCCCACACTTGCTCACATGGGTAAAAATTTATCTTGTTTAAAATAGTCTGTACAGTTTCCGGTGGCCTCTGTCACTCTATGCTTCTGTTGAGCCTGTTAATTTTTGTCCATAAGTTAAATTATGCTCTGGGCCTGGAAGACAAAACTGGAATGAGGCCCCCAACGCATTGCCTTGCACATAGTCAAGACTCAATAATTATCCATGGAATTGAATTAAATGGGAAGTTGTACAAAAGGAAGCTACAGTGAAAGTGTCAGGCATGCAATCAGCAGGATGCCAGACAGTTAAAGCATCTCCGATTTTCTACAATTTCTTTTAATAGGTTTTCTGTACAGATTTGCTGTCAACATGGATTGTTGGTTTAGAAAAAAAACCAAAACAACAGGGCGCTGCAATGGCTCTTGTGAGGCACAATGTCTGGCAGCGTATTTTTACTTCTAATGTGATGGTCCCCAGATTTCCAACTTGGGACAGGAAGTAAAAATGCTTCCAACTAAGTGACTCATACCCTTACACTCAGAACTAGCACATATTTTCTCTCTCTTACAGCCTCCAGTTCCTTATCTTTCTCTTCTTAAAGCCCAGACCCACCCAAGTTTAGTGTTTGGCTCTGATGTTTATTTGGCCGGGAACCATGCTGGAAGGGGAGGACTGCTCAGAGGCCACGTTGCCACACTATTGATTGATTCAGCAAATGCACATCAAGCACTTATTGTGTGGCAGGTACTGGCAGTGCAGTGATGGGCAAGGCCTCAATCCTCTTGGAGCACTCAAAATAATGGAGACAGAGTTCTTCAGATATACATCAGATGTATATTTACAAATGGTGGTAAGTGAGATGGAGAGAACTGAGATCTGTCCTGTCCACAAAAGGGTCTCGCACTGCCTTATTTATGAAGCCTTCTGTGGTCCCTCTTGGCAGTGCAAGGCTAACCTGGTCCTCCCTTGTCACCTGGAGCCATGCCTGTGTCAGCCCTCAGCCCACTCAGACCCTAGGTATATAGAACTGAGCTCCTAGGACAAGGGTTAGATATTTCCTAGAATAGTGTGTGGTATACAGCAGGTGCTCAATCAGTGTTTAAGAGTAGGAGGAAGGGACTGAGCACTTTTTACAAGTCCTCATTCTATTAGATGAAGGAGTCACAGGCTTCTCTCAGCACTGTGGTCATGATGGTGTGGTGATGAATTAGTTCTAAAAATTCAGCTCTGTCCCCAAGAAGAAGCTGTCTCCTCTCCAGAAGTGTTGTAGGTGATGAATAATAAACAGAAACACTTGGCATAGAGCCTGGCTGGTGGCAGGAGCTCAGCTCGGGTTACCTCCTGTCCCCTGTTTTCAGAAGTTTCCTCAGGATTGTGCTGTGCTCTGGGGAAAGCAACCTGCCCACCCACCATTGCCTGGCATCCCGTAAGACTAGACCTGAGCAAGGTCGGGACCAGGACTACTCACGTCCTGCTCATCGCCAAGTCTCCATCATGGACACCTCAGAGTCAGAGTTAAAGAAATGTGTATTTTGAGTGGCAGTGGCCTAGTGTCATAATATGAAGAACAGGATTCTGCAGCCCACCCCTTCTCATTTGCTTCTTCCATGGCTGGCAATTGACTCAACCTTTCAGACTCAGCCACTTCTCCTCAAGATTGGAAACCACCTAAATGTCCCACAGTTAGGGAACGATTAAGTAGCATATGTGTGTACCTTCAAGAGAAATTGAGGAAGCCATTGAAAGTGATATTTTTGATGGCATACGGAAAGATAATAAGATTCTGTAATATTATAAAAGGCTATATGTTTATCCAGTATATTTGTGTGTGTGCATGTGTGTGTATAGAAAACAAAATCTTGTAAAAATATAACATTAACATTTTATCTCTAAACAGTAGTATTTTCTCTTAGTTTTTTTTTATATTTTCAAAATTATCTTAAATAAGCATGTTTTTCTTTTCTAGCCAGAAATAAAGCAACCCATTACTTAAAAAAACAGAAATACTTTTCAAATATCACCACTTTTTTAATCCGTCCTTACAGAGGCTGAGCCCTAAAAGGGTGACCAGACAGCCCATAGGAATTAGCATACACGAGATTCTTCCCATGAGACCTGGCTTTGAGACCTTCTGGCTTTATGTGGGAATGCAGAAGTGACCATGTTTTAGACATAGTCATTAAAAATGCTCTAATGTGGGACGTGGTTCCATAGTATAGTGGTTAGCGCATCTGCTTTACACGCAGAGGGTCCTGGGTTCACGCCCCAGTGGAGTCATGGTCCATGGTCTATGGCCATGCCACCCTGAATAAGCCTGATGTCTGATATCGGAAGCTAAGCAGGGTTGGGCCTGGTTATTAGTTGGATGGGAGACTACCTAGGAAGACCAGGTGCTGTGGGCATAAATAATAATAAGTAATAAAAAAAAATGTTCTAATGTAAAACTGAAACAATATACAGTGTAGTGTTAAGGATGTGAACCCTGGAGCTAGCTGGCCTGGGATCAAATCTGGCTTTCACTCTCTATCTGTGTGGCCTTGGGTCAGGTTACATAACCTCTCTGAGCCTCAGCATCCTCATCTGTCAAATGGGAATAATAATAGTACCTACTTATTGAATCGTTGGAAGATTAAATGAGTTTTTTTTTTAAGTGCCACATCTACATACCTGGTAAAAAGGAAGTGCAGTGTGTGTGTCCTCCCACCACCATCTTCATTCTTCATTCACGAGTTGGCACAAACTGTACCCCTGCAGGATAAACCACTGACAGACCTCCAGACAAACCCAGCATTAGACCACCAGTGAATTGATCCAAACAAAACATGATTCTGTGTTCACTCACCAGCTACACCCAGAGCCCTTGTTTCAATGGAGGCCACCACTTAGGAATTCAAGTGGACTAATATTTGATGTGGCATCTTTTTATGCAGCAGTGAGCCACTGCAAAAATAAGTGACTGGCTGTTCAGGATTTATAAATGAGGGTATAGACAGGAAGGTCAAAGAGCCACAGAGAATGAAATGAAGAAACTTGACTCAGGTGATACCCAAAGATAAATCCAAGCACACCAGGTGCCGGGGGCCCTACTGGCCTTCTGGTGGTCTCTGCGCCCCCCACATGCTCCTCAGTTGCTTCTTCTTCCCTGGAAGGGCACTTTGCTCTCAGGACTTGGTTCAGAACTGGGTGGAGACCCTTATATTGCATTGCAGTTTCTGTACCATTCTTTCCCCTCCCTCCCTCCTCTAACTGAAGCATCCTCTGAACACTTACAGAGTGCTCGTTGTGTGCCTAGCACTGTGCTGGGCTCTGAGGGCCGCCAGAGGTAGCTGCCTTTCAGGAACCTACCTACCCCAGAAAAGAAGTACTTGTTTATATTTGTATCCATAGCTCTTGACCCAGCGCCTGGCACCAGAGATGTCCACATATGTTTATGAATGGAAGAAATAGTGCCAGTTCTACACTGGCTGTCCTGGTTGTTCATTGTAGCTACCCTTCATGCGTAATTAGCCAGCATCCTAGATCAAGCTCTTTGTACTCCCCAAGGCTGTTACAAGTGCTTAGGGTACATGGAGGCACACAGATACACACACATGCACAATGGCTTGGCATTTTCTGTTATAGGCTCCCAGGATGGCATATCCACATCATCTTTTGCTTAAGTAGGAGCAGACCTTTAAAACCAAGGAAATGGTTCTGGTTCTCAATTGGAAGAGATAATGGCAAAAGACAAAGAACAGGAATGTATTTGGAGAAGACCCTCTGTGCCTGTGCAGTGTTTTAATTAAACTCCCATGGTTTACTTGAGACCTCCACCAATGTCACAGTTCAGATTGTTTTGACTGCCCAAAGCCAGCCAATGGTACATCCGTCTCCCTCTGTGCTTACTGGCGATTGGAGGGCAGTTGAATCATGTGCTTGGCTGAACAATGAATAAATGTCCAGCCTTGGCAGCCTTCCAACTCTGCAGAGACTATAAAACTGACCAAGACAAAGACTCTCATGGAAACGATAAGACTCAGGACTGTAGATCCCCTGTCAGCTCTCATTACAACACTAGCCTCTAAGTTCCCTTTTTTGGCTTCACTCCAAATGTCAGAGCCTGTTGCATAACAGCTGTCCCAAGTAGAGGGGAGCATGGTGAGACCCTGACAGTCTGCTGAGGCCATCATGGGCTGACTCTCATGTTTACCTGATGCTTGTGTACTATGGCTGCTGAATCAAATATCCTTTTAGTTGAAAGTAATCAAACTCCTCTGGTTTAAAGCCTGAGGTGCAGAGGGTTGAGATTTTTCATTTTCTTTTGGCAATCTCACACAGAGGAAAAGTGAACCCACATGTTGTAGGCAAGAATGAGTATTGAGAACAGAACTTGTCCTCTTAACCAGGGGGGCTGTTATAGGCAGGATAATGGCCCCCAAAGATGTCCAGGTCCCAATCCTTGGAATCTGTGAATGTTATCTTATGTGGAAAAGACAAATTAAAGTTGCTGATTAAATTTTGGTTGCTAATCAAGTAACCTCTATAATGAGATTATTCCAGTAGCCCAGTGTACTTATAGGATACTTAAAATTTGAAGCAGAGTAATGCAATGTGAGAAGGATTTGACATCCCACCTCCATTGCTGGTTGGAAGACTGAAGAAGGGCTACAAGCAAAGGCATACAGGTGGCTTCTAGAGGCTAGAATAGGTAAGAAAATGGATCATCACCTAGAGCCTTCAGAAAGGAACACAGCCTTGCCACCAAAGTGATTTTGCCCAGTGAGACCCATGTTGGACTTCTACCCTATAGAACCATAAGGTTATTAAATCTGCGTTGTCTCAAGCCACCAACTTTGTGGTCATTTGTAACTATAGCAATAAAAAACTAAAAGTCCATGGTGTGAAGACCCTGATCAGAGACCAGGGATAAATATCATTTCCAGAAATTAATGATTATTAAAGAGAGCACTATACCTTCAGTGATGGTTGTACTGATAGGACAGAACCCTTTTTGGGAAAGCAGAAATGACCCTGTCAGACCTCCAAGTAATGAGGAAGCCCTGTCTTCCCATTCTCAGCCCTAGAAACAACCAACTAACCGTGCACTTCTTCCTGGAAACCTGGCTTTCACTTGGAAATGAATGCAGGTTGCATTGTAGGGCTTTGAAATGGTCTTTGTGTTTTGCCTCCTGTACAAATGCTTCCATAGGGATCAGCTGATGTGGATAAATTACCACTGTCTCCTTGGTGATGGAAGAGAACATATGTATTCCCTAAAATCATGGATTTCTCCCCAGTGAGCACTATATGTAGTTTGAAAAATAGTAAATTTGGGTTGATTTTTTTAAAAAAATAGACTATTTTTACAATAGTTTTAAATAGACAGGAAAACTGCAAAGATAATGCAGAGTTCCATATGCCCCACACTGTTTTTCCTCTTACTAACATCTTCCATTAGTACAGTACATTTGTTACAATTCATGAGCCAGCATTGATATATTATTAACTAAAGTCCATAGTTTATTTGTATTTCCTTAGTTTTTACTTAATGTTCTTTTCCTGTTCCAGGATCCCATGCAGGACACCACATTATGCTTAGCCATCATATCTCCTTAGGCTCCTCTTGGCTGTGACATTTTCTCAGATTTTTCTTATTTTTGATGACCTTGAAAATTTTGAGGGGTACTAATCCAGTATTTTTTAGGATGTCCCACTACTTGAATTTGATGCTTTTTTTCATGATTAAGCTAGGGTTATGGGTTTTGGGAAGGAAGATCACAGAAATAAGTGCTGTTTTCATCATATCTCATCAAATCCATGATTTATGACTGTGATGTTGGCCATGATCATCTGACTGAGGTAATGTTGGTCAGGTTTCTCTACTATAAAGTTATTCTCATTCCCCCTTTCCATACTGCACCCTTGGGAAGGGAGTCACTCTGCAGAGCCCACATTTAAAGAGTAGGAGTTTATGTTCTCTCTGAGGGCACAGGATCTACATAAGTTATTTGAAATTCTGCCAAGAAGATGTGTCTCCTCTCTCCATTTATTAGTTTATTAGTCATTTATATCAATATAGATTTATGGATACTTATTTTGTGGTTTGGGTTATAATCCAATACTACTTTATTTTGTTGCTCAAATTGTTTCAGCTTCCTTACTGTTTCCAGATTCAATTGTATATTTCCTGTACTTTTCCTTTCTAGTCATAGAATCAGCCATTTTTATAAGGATCCCTGGTTCCTTTTATTAGAGAATAAAAATCTACTAGAAACCAAGGTCTGGGTACTAGCTATGTTCACTGCTACTAGACTGTCATTTCTTTTAGGCCTTCTTAGCTAACAGCAAGGGCATATGTGTGTACTAACACATAGTACTAACACATATCTCTAAATATTTCTATATGTAATTATATGTACCTATATTAAGATAAATATGAGCTCTTGTTGATGTCTCCAACTCTAATCCATTATCACATGGATCATCCTAGCCTTTCCACTTGCTTCCCTGTAACCTCCCAGTCTAATAGTGAGAAACCCGGTTTCTACCATTCACCATCCATTTACTTAATTGTTCAGTTCCAGTATACATGTGTAGCAATATCAGAGTTGTTAACCCATACCCCCCCATCTGAAATTATTAACTAGAGTACAGTGCTTATGTGCAGTTCCTTTTGCCTTTGGTTTCACAGACGCCACTTATTTCCAATGATGCTCAGGTCAGCACTGTTCCTCTAACCTTCAGTGAGGTTGTCTCATCCACTTGTAATACAATTAGATTCTATCATCACATCTACATTTCCATCCTTGAATCTCCAACGTCCTAAATGTTTTTTTTTAAGTTTACATGCATTAAGGTTTACTTCTTGCACGACAAAGTTCAAATCCGTACAATCATGTATCCACAATTGTAGTATCCTACAGAACATTCTCAATATCTTAAAATTTTTCTGTACTTTGCCTTTTTGACCTTTTCCCCAAACTCCTGGCGACCATACTGTCTCTTATAGTTTCGCCTTTTCCAAATGTCAAATAATCGAATCATACATTATGTAGCCTTTCTAGAATAGCTTCTTTGACTTAGGAATTGTACATTTAAAGTTCCTCCATATCTTTTCGTGGCTTTATTGTTAATTTCTTTTTATCACAAAATATTATTTCATCATATGGATGTACCACAGTTTTTCAGTTAGCCTGTCAAAGGATATCTTGATTGCTTCCAGTTTTGAGCAATTTAGAATAAAGCTACTACACACATTCACATGCAGGGTGTTTTGTGAATGTGTTTTCAAATCAGTTGAGTCAATACCTAGGAACAGATTGCTGGATTATATGGTAAGACTGTGGCTTTGTAAGGAACTATAAAACTGTCTTCCAAAAAGGCTGTACCATTTTGCATTCCCAACAGCAATGAATGAAAGTTCCTGGTACTTCACATCATTGGGTATTGTAAGTCTTTTGGATTTTAGCCATTTAAATTAAGTGTGTAGTGATATCTCATTGTTTTAATTTGTCATTCCCTAATGACAAATAGTGTTGAACATCTTCTCATATGCTTATTTGCCATCTATATATCTTTTTTGGTGGTCTGTCTGTTCAGATCTCTTGCCTATTTTTTAGCTGTGTTTTCTTATTTTTCAATTAGAGTTCTTTGTATATTTTGTGTACAGTCTTTTATCAGATATATGTTTTGTAAATATTCTCTCCTAGTTCATGGCTAGTCTTTTCATTCTCCTCACAATATCTTTTGCAGAGTAGAAATTTTAATGACGTCCAAGTTATCAATTTTTCTTTCATTGATTGTCCTTTTGATGTTGTATGTAAAAGTCATTGCCAAACCCTAAATCACATAGATTTGCTCCTATGCTCTTTTTAGAAACTTTATAGTATTTTGTTTTATATTTAGGGCTGTGATCATTTGGAGTTAAATTTTGTGAAAAGTGTACGGTCTGTGTCTACATTAAATTTTTTTCATATGGATGCCCAGTTTTTCTAGCACCATTTGTTGATAAGGCTATCTTTATTGCATTGAATTGCCTTTGCTCTTTTGTCAAAGATCAGTTGAATATATTTGTATGGGTTTGTTTCTGGGTTCTCTATTCTGTTTTATTGATCTATATGTTTATTCTTTCACCAATACCACACTGTCTTGATTACTGTAGCTTTATAGTAAGTCTTGAAGTTTAGTAATGTCAATCCTCCAACTTTGTTATTCTTCCTCGGTATTGTGCTGGCTACTCTGGGTCTTTTGTCTTTTTTTTTTTTTTTTTTTTTATAAACTTTAGAATCAGTTTGTCAATATCTACAAAATATCTTGCTGTGATTTTGACTGAGATTGCATTGAATCTATAAATGAAGTTGAAAAGATGTAACATCTTAACGATATTATGCCTTCCTATGAATGAAAATCGCTCCATTTACCTAGACTTTCTTTGCTTTCTCTCATCAGAGTTTTATAATTTTCTACATATCCCTGTACATATTTTGTTAAATTTATATCTAAGTATTGCATTTTTTGATGCTACTGAAAATGATGTGTGTTTTTTTTTTTTAATTCTAATTCCAATCATTCATTTCTAGTATATAGGGAAACAAACAATTGACTTTTGTATATTAACCTTGTATCCTGCACTTTGCTTAATAGTTCTAGGAGTTTGGGTTTTGTTTTGTTTTGATCATTTCTTTGGGATCTTCTACAATCATGTCATCTACAAAGATGATTTTATTTCTTCCCAACCTGTTTACCTTTAATTTCCTTCTCTTATATCGTATTAGCTAAGATTTTTAGTATGATTTTGAATAGGCATGGTGATGGGCGATATCTTTGCCTTGTTCCCAAACATCTAGTTTCTCACCATTAAATATGATGTTAGCTATAGTTTTTTGGTAGATATTCTTTCAGGCTAATTTTTCACATAAAGAAAAAATTGTTGAGATTTGCTTATCAGACAGTGTAGTTGTCTCTAGCTGCCAAGATCTGTTTTTGACAGCCCTCGAGCCATTTAGAAATTAAGAGAGCTTTACTAGCATTCAAAGAGACCAGAAATCCATCATCTAAATCCTGATAAGGATCTAGAACAGACTAAATATCTCACTGGGCCCCACTTGCACTGAAGGAGAAAAAACATCCTGGCTATTCTCTTGCCCTTCCTTGGTATGCTGTTTGTTTTTATCTGTAAACACAAGGAGCATGGTCCAGGGAGTACTAGAGAATAGATAAGTTTATAGTTCTTTACGCTCCGGACCCCGCCTACTTATTTGCCCCTCTGTTCCTTCCCCCCATTCCCCCTGCGCTACATTCCTGGTGCTCAAACATAAGCACCAGCCTCCTAACACTTGTCTTGTTTCTCCATACCTTGCTGTTTTTACAACAGACGTGCCTTTTATGAGGCACCTGTGTCAGATGAAAATTTATGTTTTTCGGAGTTCAACTCAAATGTCCCCCTTTCTGGAAATTCTTCCTTGTCTTTCCCACCCAAAGTCAGCCTGTTCCTTCTGAGCCCCCACAGCCCTCTAGTTGTATGTCACTCACCGCCGAGTGCAGCATACTGCGTGTTGTGTTTATGTGCCTGCCTCACCCACCTGTGAGCAGATTGAGGCAGACCCATGTCCAGCCTCCACAGCCTTATCTCCCATGCTGGCACAAAGTGTGTTTCAGAGGAGGGTGCCCAGTAATGTTTGAAACAATGAAATTACTGGCCTTGCATAAATGGACCCTTTTACGCCCTTAGAAACCTCTGTCCGTTCTTCCCTCCCTACTTGTTTTCTGCCTAGTGTTCGAGTCCTTATACCTATTTCTGGAATGTAAGAGATGCCTGCAGCTATTCTGTTTCTCATGGGGAAAAAAGGAAAATTATCATTCATTACAGATCTACTGTATTCATCCATGAACTTTATAATCCTGATGTCCACTGTATCATTTGGGGAGTTCAGAATCCAAGTCCCAGAAAATGCCAACTCAACTGGCTTAAACAATAAGGGAAATTAGTATATCTCTTATAACAAGACACATAAAGCTAGGGTGGCTTTAGGGATGGTGGCATAACAGTATCAGCAAGAACCCCCTTCTTTCTTTCTTTTCTGGCAGCTTTACATATTAGCTTTTTCTTTGGGCTGATTCACCCCATGGCTACAAAATGGCTGCGGCAAATCCAGGTGAAACATCCTGACACAATAACGGTTAGAAGGAGAGAGATTCATTCTCCTCCGTGGGCCTCTTTAAAATGGAGGAAAACTTCTAGAAGCTTCTAAAACTTTCCTCTCACAGCTCATTGGTGAGAACTGTATCACGTGACAATGCTTGAGCCAATCACTGCTAAAGAAATTGCTATTATCATGATTAGCTTAAACCAATCAGCATCTCACGTAGAGGCAAAGGAGGGAGGGCTATACACTGGAACAAAACGATGGTTCTTACAGCAGGGAAAAAGAGTAAAATAAATATTGGGGAGGAAACCCCCAGTGTCAGCTATATCCATCATTTTTCATAGAGAATTATTTTATACAGAATTTCAGGTTAAGTCACTCATATAAAGTCCCACAGCTGATAAAAATTGAAGGATTTAAATCCAGCTCCTTCAAACTCCAAAGCCCATCCATGTACTTTTTCTGCTGCACAGCTGGACTCAGAGCCCGACTTTATTTTCCAAAAAAGCCAAAGCCCTGTTTCTCATGGCGAGCGCTTCAGGAGTTAAGGCAATCACCCTGCTTTCCCAAGCCGACCTTCAGCTGGGCATTTAATCTGTTTATTAAGTTATGACTAATGGCGCTGCGAGACACCGAAGGCTGCACATTCAGACCTAGTTTTAGATTGTTAGAGGAGGTTCAGGGGATAAACATCATATTTATATTCTATGCCGAGAAAATTCAATTGCAGCTCTTTCTTTTTCAGAGTGCAGGATTGGTGAGGGGCTTCTGCTGGCTCTTGCTTTGGTTTAATAGAAATGAAACCTCCAAAGCAGGCGGGCTGTTTTGGGAAAGTGGCCACTAATGCGGCCCCATGGGGCAGGGGCCAGGCCTGAACTGGGCAGTTTGCATATTCACTTTTACAAACAATTGGCTCGGAGTCAGCAGTTAATGGGACAGGAACGATGTTCCTGTACCAAATCATTTCCTGCAAAAAACATTTCCAATTGCAAATACATCTCAGCCTTTCTTCTCGGGTTTGTTTTGTCTCTCTGAGTGAATTAAAGAGACTGGGCAGAGGGGAGTGTTTCTGACTGGGGGTTTTTCATCTGAAAACATTTTTAACAATGATCTTCACGTAAAAAAAAGATCCCTTTCAGACCTGCCTTTAGGAGTCCTGGCTGTGAAGATTGCATTTCTAGCGCATTTCTAGTCACACGTTAGAGATGTAAATATCTCTATAGTCACAAGTTGGCTCTGGCTGTACTACAGTCTTAAGAGAGATGCAGCTTTTCTCTCCTTACAAAATGTAAGCTTAAAATGCTGCCTCTGAAATGTGCACACGCACACGTGTGCACATACACACATATACACAGGGTCGGGCCAAAATATAATTTCTTTTTCCTGAGGACAAGCTGAAATCCTTTCTTGCACCCTACGTACTGTTTTGGCAAATTGTGCTTCAACTCATAATTTGTGCTATTGAAGGATGGTCTGAACAGTTTTGATTATTTGTTTATTTAACAAATAGTTCTTAAGTGCTTACTGTGCATGAGACAGTGTTTTAAGTAATAATAACATACATTTACATAGCTCTTACCAGGCACCAGGGACTCTTCTAAGCATGTCACATGTATTAACTCGTTTAATCTTCTTAACAACCCTCAGAACTAGGCAATATTATCCTTCTCATTTTGCAAATAAGGAAACTGAGGTATAAGGGGCTGCTGAACTTGCCCAAGATCACATAGCTAGTGATTCTGGATTTGAAGCTAGGAAGTCTGGCTTCTCTTTGAGGTTCTAATTGTAAATAAGAGAAAAAGGGCCACTCTTCCCACAGCTTATTTCCTGGTGGTAGGGTGGGGTGGGGGGGATAGATAATAGACATGTAAATAATAATTTCAGATCATGAGTGCTTGAAGAAAATAAGAGAGAGGCAGGCGGCTAATCAGAGAGTCTTATAGGTCTTAGGAGCTGGGGTTTTATTTTGAGTGTGATGGGAAGCCACAGGAAGTCTTAAAGCATGAGAATGTATGATCCTATTTATGTCTTTATATTTCACTCTGATTGTGCTATACAAAGTAGACAGAGGTAGGGACTATGCATCAGAAAGCAGTAGGTAGGTTAGAAGGTAGCTCTGGTTGTCCAGGTGAAAGATGGCCTGAACCAGGATGATGGTGGTAGAAGGAGTAAGAAGTGGTTGGGATTGGGTCCTGGTTTGGAGATGGAGCTCACAGAACTTACCCATGCATTGGCAGCAAAAGGTGAGGGGGAAAAAAAAAAGTTAAAGATGATTCCTCAGATTTTGGCTTAAACCACTGTATACATGGTCGGGCCATTTATTAAGGAGGATAAGAACAGAGGAAGAACAGTCTTGTATCAGTGTGGTTATGGTGGGAGTGAGGGTATTGAAAATCATGAGTTCTGTTTTGGACGTGTAAATTTGAAACTTTTATTAATAGACATGAGAGGAGACATCGAGTAAGCCTGAAGCACAGGATCAGGTCTAGGCTGAAGATTTAAATGTGAACATCAGCCTTTAGATATATGGGTCACCTAGGACAGCATCATTCAGTTGAATTTCCTGTGATGGCGGAAACCTTCTACATCTGTGCTATCTAATATGGTAGACACACTCAAGATGGGCCATTGAGCAATTGAAATGTGATAGTACAACTAAAAAATTGAATTTTTAATTTGAAATAGCCAGATGTGGCTAATGGCTATCATCTTAGCACAGACCTGGCGGAGAATGCAGATAGAGAAGGTCCTGGTCTGCAGCTAATTTCTTCTCTGTGCAGTAAGACCAGCCTCGCACTCACCTTTAAGCGTAACCTTATTTCTACTCCCATTGTTTGCACAGCAGTGCTTGTTAAGTAATGGAAATCTTGCTTCCTTGTGAGAAACAGCCTGGAAAAGAAGCTGCCAGTCCTACGAGGAATATTAGAAGAAATTACAGAAGTCTAAGGAATCAGTCGTTCTTTGCTAGAAAGCAAATGCAGTCCTATACTTATAAGCAATACCATCAAGGCTTAAAGGATTCTATATTTTTCATTATGTTTTATGGGAGAGAATCATATAGAGTGGTCGGTGTCTGTGAACTTGGAGATTCAAGACGGTGACTGGCTGATCTCCCATGTGAATGTCAAGGGCCCACAGCCATGGGACTAAATGCCAGCTTCATAATGCGAGTTGTGTCTCTTCGGGGTAGACTGTGTTTCACTCTTTGTTAGGCAATCTCATTCTCTATCCAACTGCAACCATCAGTGAGTTTGCTAATATGAAAGAACTCTTTGTAAGCAGCTGCCTTGTGCTTAAGAGTTCTTGCAAGTATATACTGGCAATCGGTGAGGCCAGAGTCAATAAAAAATAAAATAAAATGGAAAGATGGGACATTGTTTCTATTAAGGTTGATTGCAGCTGCCATGGTAGCTCTTTAAGAACCTTTTTCTGACCAACGCTTTCAGAGAAAATGGTTGTTTTATGCTTAATTGGTGAAAAGTAATTATCTAAACTAGAATTGAATAGAGGTGAGGGGATTTAAGACACTGCTTTTCAGAGAGGTAATCCAAGGTCAGCACTCAGCAGTGTCTATCACACAACCAGTCTTCTGGTTTTGTGGTAGGATTTTTTTTTTTTTTTTTTTTTAATGCTTCATGTGGGACATGGGTGCAGGGAAGGGATCAGGCTGGAAGTCTTTAGTGGTCATTGACCTATTTTTATTTTTCTTGAGGAAAGTAGCATTGCAGGTTTCTAGGGTTTGGAAACTACAAAAGAACTTGCTGGTCATCCAGTTGAGCTCTTCGTGTTCAGCTGAGGAAACAGGCCTAGAGAAGCGAGGTGCCTGGCCCCGGGGCCCACAGCTTATTATGGCCAAAGGAACGGGACCAGAGCCCAGGGAAGAGGCCTGAGGCATTCTCGAGCAGTGGCTGGGGTGGGGTGAAAGAGGGAGGTAGTATAATCAGAAAATCCTCAGGGAAGCCAAAGCAGGAGAGAGGTCACAGAAGGCTTAAACTGAGAATGGAGATGACTTACAACATAAATGTAGCCTTAACGTGGTGACCTCATTCATCCAGTCAACAGCTGTGATCAGAAAGCAAGCCCTTGAAAAAGGGGCCAGCAGAAGGCACAAGGCAGAACTTAAGAAAGATGTCCATGCCCACCTCACTTCCATTTATTCTGAGATCATTTCTGTGAGAAGGAAGACATCTCCCATTTTCTCCGAGGGAATGAGGTGATAGTTGGAAAAGGTGCGATGAAAGGGACAGTTCGGTCCTTTTAGCAAGGAGAGGGAGAGGACCACTTGCAGGCAGAGCAACGGCTGAAACCTAACCTTCGTGGTTTTATTTCTTAGTATTGGTATAGAACATACTTGTTAGAGAGCCACTTACCTGCCGTCAGTGGGCTGCAATGAGACTGTGCTTCCTTCTCCTCACAGTGTCAGAGCTTCAGGAGGAGGGCATGAACGCCATCAACCTGCCTCTCAGCCCGATCCCTTTTGAGCTGGACCCTGAGGACACGATGCTGGGTACGTGGGCCTCTTGTTCTTTGGGGTGGCCTGATGACATCAAGTGGAACCACTCCCACTGACTTCCTTTTCTTTTTAAAGAGGAGAATGAAGTGCGAACGATGGTGGATCCAAACTCACGCAGCGACCCCAAACTTCAAGAACTGATGAAGGTAAGAAGAAATTAGGAGGGACTTCCAGTGCTTCCCAGACTCAACAGGTGTCTATAGACCACCTGCTCTGTACGGGCACCACGCAAGCTACTGCAGAGAGAATAAAGTCATGACAGTCCCTGCCTGCAGGCAGCTCAAGGTCCAGTAGATGGACATCTAAAATGGAACAAAAGCAGGACATTACAAGTGCTTAACCAGTTGTGTTGGTCATAAGCATCAGAGAAGTTTGTGCAAATAAGCTCACATTTGCTAGGGTCACACAGTCCCTTTCACTGCTTTTCTCAAGGACCCTCAAAAACCCCCTTTAAAGTAGGAATCAGTATCATTCCCATTTTACAGATGACCAAACTAAGTCTCAGAAAAGTTAACTGGTTTGTTTTTGGTCACAGCTGAGTAGAGGAAATGGAGTTCAAACAGAAATACATGAGATTAAATGAAATATTGTGCATAATGCACCTGGCACAGGGTCGGCATGTGGTTACCCCTCAAAAAGTGTTCTTTCATCCCCCTTCTATTTCTTCATCCCGTGTTTTTCAACTTCTCCAAGCTCCACTTAAGACAAAAAGGTACTGTGGATGCCAGAGTGGTTCATTCAATATGCAAATCCAAATACGTCATTTTCCCACTCAAAATTTATGTGCAGTTTCCCATCAACTGCAGGTTGAAGCCTACACTCCTGGGGGTGGTATTTGGGGTCTCCATGCTCTAGCTGCCTCTTCAACCTCACATTGTCCCCTGCCTAGCAACATGTGGGTACCAGACCGGCTCGTGGTGTCTCCCCATTCGCACTGTGCTTGCACTGTGCTTGCTTCTGCTGCTTCTCACTGCTGTGCCTTTATTTAGGTCCTTCCAACCCTTCTTCAGAGTGGGGTCAAAATGGGGTCATTTCCTCCAAGGAGCCTTCTATAAACCCCAGTGCTATTGTTCAACCCCTCTGTGTGCTGCCTTGTTCCCTGCACTTGGTTCTATCATTTAGTTACCCCGTGATAATTCTGTCTTCTCTAAACAGTGAGTTTATAGGAGTTAGACTGCCTCTGTCATAATTGTACCCCCCAGGCTCCAGCACAGAGTGTGACATGTAGCAGGCATTAATAATACTGGGTGGATGGATGGTGAATGGATGGAGAGAGAGGGGAAAAGGAAATGGAGGAAGAGAGGGGAGGGAGGAACACACACAGTTCAAGGTAAAGCTGGAGTTTCAATCCTAGTTTCTGTAACTCCAAAACCCATGCTTTGCCCTGTACAAAGCCCCACAGCCAAACACTGTGTGCATGTTGCTTGCTATTAGGGAACCAGAATATATTAGCAGGGACACTTGCCACCAGCACTAGAAGAGCTTATACCTGAAAAGTATCAGGACCATTGGAGCTCACACTTAAAGGCTATTTGTTCACACCCTGGGTCATGTGGATAGTTCTGCTGCTTTCAAAATCTGAAGTTTATTTAGATTTTAATTGTCCAGGATAAGAACACTGGTCTCTAAGAAAATACCCTGTGACTCTTATTCTCTCTCTAGGTATTAATTGACTGGATTAATGATGTGTTGGTTGGAGAAAGAATCATTGTGAAAGACCTGGCTGAAGATTTATATGATGGACAAGTCCTGCAGAAGCTTTTTGGTAAGAGAATTGAATGTCGCAGTGGATTTCTTAAATAGCAGGTGGATGGATCACTTACTCCTAGTGAGTTCTCAGTTCACAGCGGTTTACCTAGAATGGAATAGGACTGTGTACAGTAGTGTGGGAAAACAGTGGCGCCTTTAGATGTCCTCTTAGAATCTGTTTTACATGAATGAATTGCAGAAGGAGTCTCAATGACCAGGTGGGTCTGCTGCCCCCAGCAGTAGAGGGTCATCAGCTTGGTAGATGAAAAGACTACACTATACTAGAAAACATGCCTCACCTGCTAAAGAAAATTGTGGCCTCTGCAGGTTTACTTGTGTGTGTGGCGGGGGGTACGTGAATGAGTACGTATCTCTGTCACCCATGGATATGTGTACGTGTGTGAGTACATGTTTATGGATCTCTGTGATCTATGGACCTATGTATATGTATGTGTGTACGTGTGCCACTGTGACTTCTGGGTGTGTGTGTGTTCCTCAGTGTATCCCTCTCTAGGTTGGGTTCAGGTGTGTGAGCGTATGTGATGTGTGGTCTCTGTGTTTGTTACCTCTGTGAGGTATGTATCTCTGTATCGGTTCACAGCTGTTTATATAAAAATGTAAGGCGATGAGGGGAGGGAAAGGAGAATTCGGGGACGATCATAGTGTCGAAGGGACAAATTCACCTTGAATGAATTCGGACGACTTCTCACTGTCCTCCATGTTTACTCTTGTCCAAATCTCTGCTCCGGTTTCTAGACACCAATCTTCACTGCCCACCAGGCACCTGAATGCATGGTTCTCTCCCACCGCAGAGGTGTGGACAAGAGAAAATGGTTACTGGATTAAAGTTATGTATTTTGGGGAAGCAAACCACAGAAGGGGTGTTTCCTTCTCACTGCAGCATAGCAGGGAGCACATAACGTTAACATCTCATTTCCAGTGATGGGAACCTTACTCCCTTGGTTATGATGGCGTCTGCCAGATTTCTTCATTGCAAAGTTACTGTTTTTCTCTTTGTAATTTAATTGATTTGGGGGGAGAGGTAGTTTAAGTCTGAAAATATCTTGTTTCTTCTTAAACTTCTCCCATTAATTGCAAATAGGTGGTGCATGTCTGCCACGATTTTTAACGTGGTGGTCTAGTAGAGATTTTCTATTTTCCTTATTCCTTTTACATTTATTAATTGGAATTCTTCTTTAAGGAAATGTCGTCCCCTCTTCCCCATTTACTTATTCTATCAGTATGGACACAAGGATACTTATTTTATACTTTACATCTTAATCCAATACTATCCTTATTCATTTTTTGCTGACATACTTCCAGCTCTGACCCTTGTAAGCTCTTCCAGGTTGGCTCTTGGACACTTTCAACATGCTGCCTCTTTTTTTTTTCTAAGCACTTCCTTACTTTCTGGCATCATAAGGCATACTAGGCTCATCTTATGTTTTACATACTCTGGCCCTGGAATCAAACTACTTCTCCAAGGAGACCTGATTTCTTCTATTAGAAATGGTATTTAGAAATCAATATCTGGGCATATTAGTAGTGATTTTTGTTTTAATAATTACAATCGATATACAATATTTTATTCATTTCAGATGTCCAACACAGTGATTAGACATTCATATAATTTACAAAGTGATCACCCTAATAAGACTAATACCCACCTGACACCATAGTAATTCTAATATTATTGACTATATTCCCTATGCTGTCCATAACACCCCCATGACTATTTTGTAACTGCCAATTTGCATATCTTAATCCTTCTCACCTTTTTCACCCATCCTTCCAACCCCTCTCCCACCTGGCGACCATCAGTTTGTATTCTATATCTACGAGTTTGCTTCTGTTTTGCTTATTTTGTTTTTTAGATTCCACATATAAGTCATATGGTATTTGTCTTTGCCTGACTTGTTTCACTTAGAATAATACCCTCCAGATCCATCCATGTTGTCACAAATGTTAAGATTTCATTCTTTGTTAAGTCCAAGTAATATTCAACTGTATATATGTTCTACAACTTCTTTATTCATTCATCTATTGATGGACACTTAGGTTGATTCCATGTCGTGGTTATTGTAAATAATGCTGCAATGAACATAGGGATGAATATATCTTTTTAAATTAGTGTTTTGGATTTCTTTGGATAAATAACCAAAAGTGGAATTGCCAGGTCATAAGATAAATTTTAAATTTTTCTGGAATCTCCATACTCTTTTCCATAGTGGCTGCACCAATCTATAATCCTATCAACAGTACACGAGAGTTCCATTTTCTCTACACCCTTCACAATACTGGTTGTCTTATTAATGATAGACAGATGTGAGGTGATATCTCATTGTGGTCTTGATTTGCATTTCCCCAAGGATTAGTGATGTTGAGCATCTTTTCATATTTCTGTAGCCCATTTGTATGTTCTCTTTGGAGAAATGCCTATTCTGGTCCTCCGCCCAATTTTTAATCAGTTTATTTGCTTTTAGGTGATAAGTTGAATTCCTTATATATTTTGGATATTAACCCCTTATTGGATACATCCTTGGCAAATATCTTCTTCCATTCAATAGGTTCTTTTCATTTCATTGATGGTTTCCTTCTCTGTGCAGCAACTTTTTAATTTGATGTAGTCTCATTTGTTCATTTTTGCTTATTTCCCTTGCCTGAGGAGACATATACAAAAGAAAAAATATTGCTAAGATTGATGTTAGAGTTCACTGCCTAAGGTTTCTTCTAGGAGTTTTATGGTTTCAGGTCTTCTTACATTTACGTCTTTAATTCATTTTGTTTATTCTTGTATATGGTCTAAGGAAGTGGTCTAGGTTTGTTTGTTCGTTTTGTGCATATATCTGTCTAGTTTTCCCAACACCACTTATTGAAGAGATTGTCCATTGTATATCCGTCCTCCCTTTATCATAGATTAATTGACCATATAGGTATGGGTTTATCTCTGGGTTCTCTATTCTGTTCCACTGATCTACAGGTCTATGTTCATGCCAGTACCATACTGTTTTGATTACTATAGCCTTTTAGTATAGTTGGATATCAGGCAGTGTGATACCTCCAGCTTAATTCTTTCTCAAGATTGCTTTGACTATTTGGGGTCTTTTGTGGTTCAATACAACTTTTAGGATCATTTTTTCTAGCTCTGTGGAAAATGCCATTGGTATTTTGATAAGGGATTACACTGAATCTGGGTTTTGACTCCTGGATCGCTCCTAAGCAGAGCTGGTGTTTGTGCTTTGATTGATTGGGGTGGTGGGTGGAGCAGACACCCAGTAATAGATCCTACTTGATTATGGTGCATGATCTTTTTAATGTATTGCTGATTTCAGTTTGCTACCATTAAGGATTTTTGCATCTATGTTCATAAGGAATATTGGTCTATAATTCTCATTGTTGTCATGTCTTTGTCCGGTTTTGGTATCAGGGTAATACTGGCCTTGTAAAATGAGTTTGGGAGCCTTCCCTTCTCTTCAATTTTTTGGAACAGTGTAAGAGGATAGGTATTAATTCTTCTTCGAATGTTTGGTAAAATTCACCTGTGAAATCATCTGGTCCAGGACTTTGGTTGGAAGTTTTTTGGATTGCTGATTTGATTGTGTTTGTAGTTTAAATTGTTTGTTTCTTCCTGATTCAGTCTTGGAAGATTGTATGTTTCCAGGAATTTATTTCTTTCAGATTGTCCTATTTGTTGGTATATAATTGTTCATAGTATTTTCTTATAATCCTTTCTATTTCTGTGATGTTGGTTGTCACTTTTCTTCTTCCATTTCTGATTTTATTTAGGCCCTCTCCTTTTTTCTTGATAAGTCTAGCTAAAGGTTTCTCTACTTTATTTTTTTAAAGAACCAGCTCTTGGTTTCATTGATCTTTTCTACTGTTTCATTTATTTCCTTTGTGACCTTTATTATTTCCTTCCTTCTACTCATTTGGGCTTTGTTCTTGTTTTTCTAGATCCTTTAGGTATAATATTAGTTTGAGATTTTTCAAGTCTATTGCGTTAGGCCTCTATTGCTAAGAATTTTCTTCTTAGAATCACTTTGGCTGCGTCACATAGATTTGGGGTCATTGTGTTTTCATTTTCATTTGTCTCAAGTATCTTTGATTACCTACTGTTTAGTAGTATGTTATATATGTTCCACATATTTGTGTTTTTCAATTTTTTTCTTCTAATTCCTTTCTAGTTTCATGCTACTCTGATCAGAGAAGATGCTTGATATGACTTCAGTCTTCTTAAATTTATCGACTTATTTTGTGGCCTAACATGTCATCTATCCTGGGGTGAAATGTTTTAAAAATGTCAAATCTATCTAATCTAATGTGTCATTTAAGGTGACTTTCTTATCAATTTTCTGTCTGGATGATCTCTCCATTGATGTCAATGGGGCTGTCAAAGTCCCCTTCTGTTACTCTATTACCATGGATCTCTCCCTTTATATCCATAAATATTTGCTTTATATATATAGCTGCTCCTACTCTAGGTGTGTAAATGTTTACAAGAGTTATATCCTCTTGTAGGGTTGATCCCATTTTCATTATAAAGTACTTCGTCTATTGTTACAACTTTTATTTTATTTTAAAGTCCATCTTGTCTCATAAGTATTGCTACCCAGGCTTTCTTTTTGTTTGTTTCCATTTGTATGAAATGTATTTTCCTATCCCTTTGTGTCTTTCAATCTGAAGTGAGTCTCAATGGAACATAATCCCTGCTGGTTTTCAGACATGTTATGGGAACTCCTTTTCCCAGTACTAGTGTCCTGGGCTGGGAAGTCAGATGTGAGGCTTAGATCCCTCACTAGGGACCTCTGCAACCACCACATGTGAGTGTGGGACCTGTCCATTCAGTCCATCCTACCAGTCTTGATGTGTCATAGGAGGAGGTAAACACAGTGTTTACTCCACCATTTTGACTAGAAGTTATTAGTGCTTTTCATTTACTTCCTGTAGCACAAACATTTATGCATAGGTATGGTACTGTTACCTGGTAGTACTAAGATGAATCAGGTGTGATCATTTCCAGAAATTTAACTTCACATTGTACCGGAGCTGGGCCTGGAGAGTAGGGGATCTGAACTTGGGATTAGTAAACTAACTATGAACCACTAGAACTTAGAAGAAAATGAAAAAGGTGTAGATACCTCCAGGAGTTCAGCCATATCAAGTCACATCTATGTAGCAAGATCTGAAGTCCAGGAAGCCATGTTGATAGCATCATGGAGCAAGGACTCAGAATCTAGAGATGAGCAATTTGCTGAGGCAAGGATTTCTTGGTGGAAGTCGTGTTTAGGTGAAAGCCTGAGTAGGTGAGCATCCCTGAGTGACAGGTGGACTTGGCTGAAAAACACTGGCTGGGTGTTCCCTGATCACGAGCTCTGTGAGGGCAGCGTCATACCTGGTTCACCTCTGGCCAGACGCTACTTGCTCAGCAGCAGCGTCTACTCTGCTTGGCCTTCTCAGAGTCCCTGGGCATGTCTAGGAGGTTCTCCTGGAACAGCCCTCCCCCAGTCTTTCTTTCTGAGTTTTCCTATTTGCCTTGGGATAGCAGAGCTGAGTTCAGGTTTTCCTGAAAGCAGACGGCGAGACAAGGACTTGGGTACAAGTTTGTATGGGAGGTAGTCCTAAGTACAGTCACGTGGGGAATATAGGGGAAGAGAGATACACTAGTTGGCAGTGCACTGATAAGGATAGCAGCCCTGTTTGTAACCAGGGCTCACTCCTGCAGGGCTTTCCTCTGAGAAACCAAGTGACAACACACCTCAAAAATCACCTTTCCAGAAGAGGGAAGCAGGGGCATTTTTCTATGACTCCCTGTGGTTAAGGATTGTCTGTGTAGGAATTAAGAACCTCTAGTTTATACTTCTGGTAGAGAAAGAGAGAGCCTGAGGGCTGAAGATAGGAACCAACAGTGTACTAGGAACTGTCTGCAGCTGCAGGCCAGGGAGCTCCAGAAAGGGGCAGTATCATCATCCAGGAATACCAGCGGTACATCTTCTGGTTTAGGGGTAGCTCCTGCTTGACCCTGGCTTTCTCGGTACCACTTGTGATGCTGGCCACTCTTCCCTGCCTCTTTTTGATACTCTCTCCCATCCGCTCATAGCAATGGCTCCAGCCCTTTCCACACCTCAGAATGAAGTTCTTACCCTATGCCAAAAATTCACCTTATTTCTTATCCCATGATTAGCCACTTCTCAGGGTATCGATAGAGGCAACATCCTCAGTTCCCTCTGGATATACTCTTCCCCTGTGGGGCCAACAAGAAAGTCACAGAATTTCCCAACTTCTCAGTTGTGCAGTTGCATCTGTGGTCACCTCATTATATTTGCTTCCCCAACACCTGGAGATAGAGGTAACTGAGTAACTGAGTGAGACAGGCAAGAGGTGGATTCTAAAAAAAAACCCCTACACCAGATAATCATTTCATTCGAATGTGGGCCACTGCATGTTTCTTACCAAGGTTTTCTGACCTGGGACATCTATGTAAGTTTCCTTATGGTATGTTTTATTCAACTGATTCTTATCTTTGCACATGTGCACGTACTGGGAACAGAAAAGGCTTGTTTTGAATGCTAAAAGTCATAATGCAATTCCTTCTGGTTTGCACAATAACATATGGCTGAAACAGGATATCTTCAGACATGAGACCAAAGGGTCCCTTGGGCCTAAAGGTTCTACAGGAAGGATTTTTGTCTCATTTTGATGTGTGTGTGGCTTTATCTCTAATAGACCCTAGAGAGAACATCTTACACCAACCTTGATCTAGTCAATATTTATTAAGCAATGACCATTCGATTGGCTATATGCTAACTGCTGAGTTTAAAGGTAAACATGTCACAGTGCTGCCTTCGGGCATATGCCTCAAAACCTGGCATATCAAGTAGGAGTTTAGGAAAGGTGCCATGGAAGCGAGCACATCTTCAATGGGACCTTATGGAAGAAGAATCTCAGCCAGATGAGAAAGGACAAGAACATTCTAGTCAGCACAAGTGTTGCTGGTAAGTCCCTGTTGATTTTGGTGTGAGTGAAGGGAGAGTGTTGTAGAGAGGAGAAAGTGGTAGGTAATCATCAGGATTGGTTGAGTGGGCTGTGTGGCTTACACAGAAGATGACACCCAACACCCAGATTTTCTAACGTTGTTCCCCAGTGATAGAAACAAGGGCTTCTGAAGAAGTGGCAGACACTAGGATTAGAGTAGGATATATAGAAGATGAGCCCGGAACATCTTGAAGAAACAAAAAGAGGTTCTGAAGAAAAAAATCTATGAGGCGGCATGTTGAAAGTGTTCAGGACCAACCTGAAAGATCTCTCAATGGCTAAAGATGGAATGATTTGAGATTTGAGGGCAGGGGAACAATAGTATTAGATTATAACCCAAAATCTAAAATATCCTTAAGTCTATATTGATATAAATGGCTGAATAAATAAAAGAGAAGGGACAATGCTTCCTTATAGAATAACCAAATAATTTATGTAGTTACAACCCCTTTAAGGAGGTAGAGGTTAACTCCCTTGAGTGGACTGCATTCAGTAACTGGTTCCAATGATTAGAGTATGGAGTGGAAGGAGACTTTACAGTAGAGAAACCTGGTACAGATACAACTTTGGCCAATTGATCAAGGTTAACATCACTAGTGACAAGACATGTTGAAGGCATGTACCCCTGATATGGTACAATGAAAAGGTCACTTCACCTCTTTTGTCTTCCTTCCCCAAACCCATAACCCCATAGTAATCATGGGAAAAACCCAGTATTCTTCACAACTGTCAAGGTCATGAGAAACAAGGAAAGTTTGAAGAAGTATAACAAAACAGGAGACTAGGAATAGTGATAAGTAGATGTGAGCGGAAAAATGACGTTAGTGAAAAACTAATGAAACCTAAATAAGATATGAGGTTTTGTTAATAGTTATATAACAATGTCCATTCATAAGTAATGACGCTGTACCATAGTAATGTAAATGTTAACAATAGGTTAAACTGATTCAGGATTCACAGGAACTTTCTGAACTATCACTTCAGCTTTTCTGCAAACCTTAAAACCCTTCTAAAATGACAATTTTATTTACAGAAAGAAAATGAGACTGCATCATAGAGGACCTTGAACTAAGGATCTTAGACTATATTCAGTGGGCAGTGGTAATTGTTGATGGTTTGTGAGCAACGTGACAAGATCCGAAATGGGGCTTTAGGAAGATGAGCTAGGAGCAGGAGGAGGGTTGCTTAGAGGCAATGGAGGGAACTC
Source organism: Rousettus aegyptiacus (assembly GCF_014176215.1). Taxonomy (NCBI): domain Eukaryota; kingdom Metazoa; phylum Chordata; class Mammalia; order Chiroptera; family Pteropodidae; genus Rousettus; species Rousettus aegyptiacus. The sequence continues at coordinate 84,867,491 of NW_023416308.1, forward strand.
CAGCACAGTATCTCCTTGTGAGATAATGATGGTGTCAAACTAGAGGAGTGGCAGTATAGATGGGAAAAGCTTTAAGAGAACCTGGTGATGTAGGAAATGAGCAGCTAAAGTAAACCAGTTTGATGTCCAGTTGTGGATGTCAAATAGGGATGACTTCATGATATGCTCCTGGGGGAGGAGCAGCATCTTGAAAGGTTTTGGGAGTTGCCTTCTTATAACAAAAAGCACTTAGGCTGAAGTAACAGCTATGCTAAAACTATAAGAGGAATGAAGAGAAAGACATAAGATCTGAGTTTCAATCCTGGTTCTACCACTAAAATATTTCTCTGCGGCACATATCAATCTTTTGTAAAACCAGGAAGGTGGCCTATACAACCTTGCAGCTCAGCTGTCCAGTACAGTACCCATTCACATGTAGCTATTAAAAATAGTTAAAATTAAAAATGCATTTAGTCACATCAGCTACATTTCTAGTGCTCAAAAGCCAAATGTGTCTAGTGGTTACCATAGCAGATAGTGCAGAAATAAACATTTCCATCATAGCAGTAAGTTCTTTTGTACAGCACTATAGTAGTCATTAATTCTAGGATAGTTGAAGAGAATGTATACTATTATTATTATACTGGAGGAGGCATTTTCTGATCTCTAAAAAACTCAAAAGTTGGATGAAAGTCTTATATTTATCTAGGGAAGCTCTCTAAAAAAATGAAGAAAAAAGCATAGTGTAGAACTGTGTGTGTAGTATGTCACTGTGTGTGTATTAAAGGATATATCTAATGCTTGAATTAACCAGAGGTATTCTCTGGTTAATAGTTACAATAAACTGTTTCTATAGAATAGGACTAGGTAACTTCGGACTACAGAGGAAAGAGGAGACAATTTTCACAGCTTGAATTTTTCCATGTTTGTATATTATGTGTAAATTTAAAAGAGTTAATCTACTACTAGATGTCAGATAATACTTGATCTATCTGAACAGCTATCCTACATAAAATAGAAAGAAAAAGAAACTACCTAAATATAATAAAGACCATTATACAAAACCTAACAGTGACCATATTCAATAGTGAAATATCAAAGACGTGGTATTAGGATCAAGTCAGAGACGATGGCTGCCACCACCATTGTAAGTATTTTAGATGGTACACTATGTAATAAAACAGGAAAATAATTAATTTTTGTGTTCAACATTATGGCTAACGAGATGTTCACATTCTCTTGGTACTGCACACTTATACAGATTTTTTAAGTCTTTAAAAACATATTTTTGTATTGCAAGGCTAAACTAGTATAGAAGGAAATTCTGATGCCAAAAACAAGGAAGTGTTAATCCAGTGAATAGGTGCTAATTCCTAAAGGCTTATAGCTGGAGATTTATTGGGTCACACATACAGAGTCAACGGACAAAGCCTGGATAGAGACTGAGCAGCAGGAAAGGGGGCTGGATCGGAGACCCCTGAGTGAAGCCAGGGTCTCTGAAAAGCAACACTTTCTGTGAGTAAGCTAGAAAGTCTTGTCCCACAGAGAGAGAGTTATGGTATGAGTAGAACAGAAAATGGAAAAAGTCTGCTCTTGATAATTCCTTATCAAATCTGTACTCACACAGATTTAGAACTGGGATTCACACTACTACTTATTTGGCTTTAAAAGCCCTAAGCTGAAAATGTAATTTACAGTTGTCCCAGTTTATTAGTGCTCAAGGCAGAAGCAGAAAAATGTTCTTTATAGAAGAATGAAATTTAAACCAAGGCTACAAAGAGAACTCCCAAAGATAACATTCCAAAGAAAATGAGCTCAAGATCAGAAATCACCACACGCATGAGAAGCAAGCCACCATGAGCAAGTATCAACAGAAATAATGAACTGTAGGTTCATCCCACAAATACTATACATATTAGCAACTGATCAGTTTTGGAATATAAAGTATGTTTAATATGTCAAAAGTTTAAAGAGGCTTTTGAAAAAAAGAACAAGTGACAAAATTGGACAGATATGTCTAAAAAAGAATAAAATAGAACTTATAGAAATGAAAAATATGTAATAATGAAATTAGAAACCTCAATGGATTGACACAGCTGAAGTAGAAATTGAGTAAACTAGAAGATGGCGCTGAAGAAAATACCCAGAATGCAGTGTAGAGAGACAACAGTGTGGGAAATAGAATTGAAAGACAGATTCTAAGATGATCCAGCATATAGCTAATTGAAATTCTAGCAGTGAAACAAAGAAATAGTGAATGAGAATTTTTTAGAATTGATGAAATATGTGAATTATCAGATTCAGGAAGCTCAGGAAATTTCAAACAAGATAAATAACAAATCCATATGTAGAGACTTCATAATGAAACCTAAGAACACTGAAGACAAATGATTAAAAGCAGAGAGAAAAGATGGATTTCCTATAAAGGAAAAACAAATTGAAAGGTATCTTTCATTAGGAACAGTAAAAGCCAAAAGATATTGAAATGAAATCTTCAAAGTTCAGATAAAAAATCGTCAACTTATAATACCTAGAAAAGTTATAAAAAATGAGAAAATGACAGCATTTTAAACAAGTATAAACAGGGTTTGCTACCAACAGACTCTCACTAAAAGGAACTTTTAAAGGATGTACTCCAGGAAAAAGGAAAATGAACCCAAAAGAGCGATCCAAAATGCAACAAAAAAATGATAAGCAAAGATTATCATGGTGGGTAGATCAAAGCAATAATTGAATATAAAACAATTACAATAATGTCTAACTTCTTAATTTAAATAATTCAGATAGAATCAGAATCCCAGACAATTATAGCACTTTAAGTCAGAAAGAATGTGATTGGAGTTAGTATGCTGAGGTCCTTATATTATTTAGTATGTTGATAAAGCTACTAATTAACTAAAGATTCTTTTAAATACACATGATAAATTTTCTAAAGTAGCCACTAAAATAATAAAACAGCGTGTTAAACCTCCCTGCTAGTAATGAGGAGAAAATGAAATGAGAAAGAATGCATTTTTAATCCAAAGAAGGTAAAGATGCAAGGGAGGATAAAGAATCAGAAAAGCAGAATAGAAAGTTCAAAATAAGTTTGTGAAAGTGAATCCAAAAATAGTGGTAAACCCAATTATTGTAAATTAACTTTATCCATTTAAAAGACAAAGCTTGCCAGACTAGATAACAAAATCTCGCTATATGCTATTTACAAGAGACTGTCTTAATATATGGAGACACGAAGTTTGAAAGAAAAGAGTGGAAATAATATACGTACTAGACTGATACTAATTAAAAGAAAGCTAAGTAACTATTTTAATATCAGACAAAACAGACTTTAAGACGAAAAGCATTGCTACGGTCTCTACATATTCATGAGACTAAAGTTACCAGGAAAATAGATATTTTAAACCTAAATGCACTTTTGTGCATCAACTATATAAAAATTAACAAATCTGCCATCGCAGTGATAGATTTCTAACATATTTCTCTTAATAACACATTAGGAAAAAGATTTATAAGGAATAGAGAAGCTTTGGATAATACGATTAATCAGCTATACCGCAAACTGGAGTATTCTCATTCTTTTTAACTCCACATGAAACATTTACAAAATTTGACAATGTCCACAAAGTCTCAACAAATTATTACATAGAAGAAATTCTCTGACCATGGTGCTGTGAAAAATTTTTTTTTTTTTTAACTAACCCTCTCCATATAATTGGAAACAACTCAGGAATCACTCCTGGAAAGATGATTTTATGTATTCTAGTACTTTGAGAGGTGGTTTTATTAATATAGTAGTATTTATATGGCAACTGTTAATTAGAACATCTCAGTTCTTTTACTATTCAGAGTAATTGAGTTTATTCTTCTTTGTCTTAATACTTAAGAACTTTTGAATATTGTTTCATTGTTTTCTGAAAATAATCTCTCCAAAAGCATATTTGGATGCTAATTCAAAAACAACTGAAAGATTCACAGAATCATTCTACCTGAGAAAATTTTCTAAAAAGCAATCTATTTCAAAATAATGCCTACTACTTTATAACAAGTTAAACTAATGATGAACAATTTACAGAACTATGGAAACTTGAGAAACAATTTCCTGGAAGACTAAAATTTCCACAATAGAAAATTTTCATAGCGCTAGGTGTAATTTGCCTAATAAAGAACAAAAGAGGAAAACCAGGAGTCTTGAAAAATAAATCACCTTTAAATCCTTAGCAACGCTGAGTGAAATTACTATTTAACTATAGGAATATTTGAGTGGCTCTTTAAAATTATGAAGGTCAAATATTTTTAAAATAAAGGAGTTAAGAATAGCAACAGAAATTTTCAAGTAAATCTTTTAGTTTAACATGTCAAAAAATTTAAATAAGTGATCTAAGCTTCCAAAAGAGAGAGTCAAATAAACAATAATAGAACTAATAAAGGAATTTGGTAAACTGACTGTGTTCAAGAAAAAAAAAGCTTTTCTTTTTATCAACAATAATCAGTTGGGATATACACATACAATGTTTATTGCAACTTTATTACAAATAGGAAAAGAGATAACTATCTATAAAGAAATGGTTAAGTTATAAGTCATATCAAAGAATGAGTTACATTGATGTATTGATGTAGAAAGATACTAGTATGTTTGAGTGAGATATATACAGACAAACTAAAAAGGCAATAGAAAAGGTCAATGACACTAAGACCTGTGTTTTTGAAAAGAGAAACAAATTTGACAAAACTTTAGCTAGATGGGAGCTAGCGAGAGGAAGCAGGAGGGAGCATATGGGGGCATGGTAAAGACTCAAAACCAGGAAGAAAAGAGGAGACATTACAGCTGATACCACAAAAATACAAAGTATCATGTGAAACAATGAACAATTATATGCCAACAAATTGGACAACCAAACAGAAAAATTTCTTGGTAGATTTACAATCTACCAAGACTGAATCATGAAGTAATAGAAAATATGAGCAAACCAAATAATAGGAAAGAGATTGAATCAATAATCAAACACCTAAAAAAATCCCAGGACTAGATAGCTTCACTGGTGAATTCTACCAACATTTAAAAAGAATACCAATTCTTTTCAAACTCTTCCCCAGAATAGAGGAGGGAACACTTCCAAACTCATGAAACCAGCATTATTACCCTGGTACGAAAATCAGACAAAGATGCCAAGAAAATTACAGGCCAAAAGTATTCAACAAAATATTAGCAAACTAAATTCAAACAATACATTTAAAGGACCATGCACCATGATCAAGTGGGATTTATTCTAGGGATGCAAGGATGATATAACATCCACAAAATCAATGTGATGCACCACATTAACAATAATGAATAAAAATCAGATGATTATCTTAATGCAGGAAAAGCATTTGACAAAGTTCAATATCCATTTATGTTAAAAACTTCAAATGAAGTGGGTATACAAGGAACGTACCTCAATATAATAAAGACCATATATAACAAGTCCATATTCAATGGTGAAAGTTGAATCTTTTCCTCCAATTCAGGAATGAGACAGGGATGCTCATTCTAGCCATTTTTATTCAGCATAGTATTGAAAGTCTTGATTAGGCAAGAAAAAGAAATAAAAGCATCCAAATCACAAAAGAAGAAATAAAACTGCTACTATTTGCAGATGACATAAGATACAGAAAACCCTAAAGACTTCACCAAAAAACTATTAGAACAAATGAACAAATTTAGTAAAGTTGCAGGATACAAAATCAACATATAAAAATCTGCTATATTTTTATACACTAATAATTATTAGGAAGAGAAGTTAAGAATCCAATCCCATGTACAATTGCATCAAAAGAGTAAAACACCAAGGAATAAATTTAACCAAAGAATTGAAAGACCTGTTTGTACACCGAAAACTGTAATACACTGATGAACAAAGTTGATGAAGACATAAATAGAAAGATATTTTGTGCTCATGGCTTGGAAGAATTAATACCGTTAAAATGTACATACTACCCGAAGTAATCTACAGATTGAATGCAACCATTATCAAAATTTCAATGCAATTTTTCACAGAAATAGAACAAAAATCCTCAAATTTGTATGGAATTACAAAAGACCCCGAATAGCAAAAATAATCTTGAGACAGGACAAAGCTGAAGGCATCATACTCCCTGATTTCAAACTATATTACATAACTATAGTAGTCACAACAGTATGATTGTGATCTTGTCATGAAAACAGAAACATAGATCAATGGACCAGAACAGAGAGCCTAGAAATAAAGCCACACCTACACAGCCAATTAATTTATGACGAAGGAACCAAGAGTGTACATTACCTCCAATAAGTGGTGACGGAAAAACTAAACAGCCACATGTAATAAAACTGGACCACTACCTTACACCATACATAAGAACTAACTCAAAATAGATTAAAAACTTGAACATGAGATCTGAAACCATAAAACTCTTAGAAGAAAACGTAGGCAGGCAGTAAACAACTTGACGTTGGTCTTGACAATGATTTTTTAGATTTGACACCGAAAGCAAAAACAAAACAAAACAAAAAAGAAATAAGTGGGACACATAAAACTAAAAAGTTTCTGCACAGCAAAGGAAACCATCAACAAAATGATAAAGGCAACATACTAAAAAAGTATTTATAAGTTATATACCTGATAAGGAGTTAATATCTAAAATAAAGAACCCATAAAACTCAATAGCAAAAAAGCAAGCAATTGGATTTTAAAAATGGGCATAGGCTCTGAATAGACACTTTTCCAAAGAAGACATACAGATGGCCAACAGATACGTGAAATTGTGCTTAACATCACTAATTGTTAGGGAAATACAAATCAAAACCATAATGAACTATCGCCTCACACCTGTTATAATGGCTATTATCAAAAATAAGTATTGATGAGGATATGGAGAAAAGGGAACCCTTGTGCACTATTGGTGGGAATGTAAATTGGTGCAGACACTTTGAAAACCAATATGGAGGTTCCTCAAAATAAAAATAGAACTACCATATAATCCAGAATTCCACTTCTGGGTATTCATCTGAAGAAAACAAAAACACTAACGTGAAAAGATATATGCACCCCCATGTTCCTTGTAGCATTATTTACTTTAGCTAAGATATGGGCACAACCTAAGTGTCCATCAATAGATGAATGGATGAGAAAATACGATATATATACACAATGGAATATTATTTGTCCATAAAAAAAGAATGAAATCCTGCCATTTACAGCAACATGGATGGACCTCGATGGCATTATGCTAACTGAAATAAGCCAAACAGAAAGACAGATACCATATGAGCTCACTTACATGATGAATCTAACAACAAAATAACACAAAGTCATAAATACAGAGAACAGATTGGTGGTTGCCAGAAAACAAGGCGTGGGGGAGGAGAGGGAGTAAAAAAAAAAAAAAAAAGAATGAGTTATATCCATATATCAACATAAAAAGATCCTTATGATATAGGTTTGAATGGGAGAAAAAACTAGCAGGAAAATGTATACACGGTAATTTGACTTTCATTAACAGAGAGGACGTTTTATGTTTGTGTGTGTGTTATGAGCGTGAAGAGCTACACCTAAAACTGTTAATCAGGGTTATTTCAAGATATTCTCTCTCCTTACGTCCACATAATACCAATGTCAATACCAAAAATAAGATATCCTGCAACCAAAATTAGCGGCAAAAATGTAAACGCAAGGCATAATAACTAAAGTGGGGAAAAAAATATTTTCTAAAAAATTAGTAATGCAAAAGAAATAAAGCAAAGTGATAAAAACCATTCTTAATAAACAATGCCAGATGCCAAAAAAGAAAAAAAAACAGAGATTTTAATTTTAGGAAGAATGCATTGTAATTTTAGTACCATAGACTACTTAAAAACATTGGTGGAAACAGAAAAACAGAGTGTTCCAGTAAGTAATGTGTAAAATCCAATTTTTTAAAAAATGAGAGCAGAATGGACCAACGGTGCAAAAAACAAAATTTATTGACCTAGAAAACAGACTCAGAGGCCTGAGCTATTTACTCTAAGAAGTCCAATGCCGCCAGCAGGTTATAAATGTAAAATTCATAGGCAATATTAGAATACAACAGGGCTAGCAAAAAAAACCTGCTCTCTGCTGCCACTCTTCCCCTCCCTACCTTCCCTGCTTACTCTGAAGACAGCCATCACTAATCTGTCCCACCAGTCTTTCTCTCTGAGGGCAAAACTGTGCAAGGTTTCTTAACCTAGCACTTTGGGCAGTCTCTACCGAAGTACCAAAACTGTAGTTGCAATATGAGATGAAAACAACTCATAGAAGAGGATTCAAGATAAGTTTCATAGCCTAAAAATGGAAAAGGCACACAGGTTCTCTTCAGGGCTTAATATTCAAGAGGAAGACGTTTAGATACATACCTGCTAAATCCCTGAAGTTTAGAAATAAAGAATGATGTCTTTGAGCAACAAAAGAGGAAGATAACATTTCAGGCCATCACAGAAAAGAATAGCTTGAGATCATCCTATTAAAGTACCAAAAAGAATTCTTAAATTCAAGAACCTACAGAAATTCTCCAGTGGGCAACCTCATCTCTAAAGAATTACCCAAGGGGCATTCGACTTGGATAAACTAGAGCTACTTAAAAATAATGTAAGCAATAGGGGAATCACTGATATATGATGAAGTTTAATTACTTTGTATTACAGTCCTTAAAAGTGAGAGAAAAAGATTTTAAATGTTTTAGAGCATCAGTTCTCTTAATCCTGAATGAGTTGTGGAGGGCGAATTAGGTGAATCTAATAGAAGACAACATATTTCCTTTTATGGAGTCCAAAGTTGTTTTTTTTTTAATAGATAAAAATAGGAATTTAGACTAATAAAGGCAAAACAGTCTAATCATGTTAAGTATTAAGGGGTTATGTCATTGCATACAAGAACCATTGATTTTAAAATACACTATTATATAAGTACCACTCAAAAAGAGGAAAAAAAAGGATTACACAAAGCTTTCTTATTGATTAGAATTTGTGTTTTCTATTTTTTGAAAGTGCTCTTGTAGGCTTGAGACGTGGCGGTGACCACACTATGCAGAGCTATGACCAAACGAACACACGTGTGAAAGCAGTGACAGATAACTCATATCTTATGACAGCAATTGCAGAACGCCATCAATTTTAAGACATGACCTGATTTCAGAGCTGTTAAAATGTGAAAAAAACGTGTGCCTTAGAATTAATGACATAGGCACATCAAATAAGTTACCTTTTAGGTGGGTTTTAAAGGAAAGAAGGTGCTTAAAACAGATAGATAGATATGATTTAGCATTACACATATACTACAAGGAATGTACAAAATGCCTTGAATAAGGACAACCACTGCCTAGGGGAAGGACAGAAGGCTATCCAGTTGGAGCACGGAGATGTCCTTAGAGAAGGCAGAATTGAAAAGAAGAGGGAAAACCCCAAAATGATAGAAAAGGGTTCAAATATGACAGGCTGGGTTAAATGCCCCACTTCTAAGGGATCTTATAATTTGGGGATTCAAGACACAATCACAAGGTTTTCACAATACTGGCGCCAGCAGTGCCACCGTCAGACGAGGAGGGGAGAGGTCCTTCACATACCGGCATCCCTCAGAGATATTACGGGTTTGGTTCCAGATCACAATAAAGGAGTCATAATCTTTTTGCTGATGGAGGGTTTCGCCTTCAACTTGTGAAAAAACACATCTGTGAAGTGCAATAAAACAACGCTCAAATAAAGCGAAGTATGCCCGTACATGTTTGTTGAGTGAGTAAATGTGTGAGTGCACATATAAGAATCAGGGTTGTCTGTGGCTGGCGATAACAGCTGTTTTCCCCTTATCACCCCAGAGAAACTTGAGAGTGAGAAGCTGAACGTTGCTGAGGTCACGCAGTCAGAGATTGCTCAGAAGCAAAAGCTGCAGACTGTCCTGGAGAAGATCAACGAAACCCTGAAACTCCCTCCCAGAAGCATCAAGTGGAACGTGGACTGTGAGTTTCACAAAGAGAAGCGGGACTGTTAAATGCTGGCTGTGGTCCCCACCATGAGGTTTCCTCAAGAAGCCTTCCAGGAAGCTGGCAGGCCCTGCGTGGGGGCAAACCCATTTATCCTTCCAAGGAAGAATGCATCTCACACAGAAACTTATCCTACATAGCTCTGGGAAAAATAACAAAACGTCAAAACCCAGGGTACCTTTTCTGTAAAAAGCTTTTTGTAGAAAGCTCCTGTGAGGTTGGGAAAGGAAGGAAACTCATTCATTGAGCTACTTCTGCATTCTAGACAACCTGTTAAAAATGCTTTGTCTCCGGCTTCCAGAGGCTTGAGAAAGCTGAGATCCTCACATTTAGGCAGCTGAGAAGCCGGAGAGCAAGGATATGGTTCTGTTCCAAAGCCCACGCCCTTCTCACCCCTTCATTTTCCAGGAAAGCGAAGATATGGTGGATATTGTAGGCACTGGAACAGGATTTTTAAATTCAGGTTTGACAGCTACTATAGCTCAAGGATCTCAGAAAGCATAAACCCTCAAGGGCCTGGTTGTCTAATATAGACTTAATGAATGACTCCATATTGCAACCCGCATTAAATCAGCAGGTTGACGACATGTTATAGTAAAAAGTCCGAAGTTGTTTTATTCTTTGCAATAGATTAAAATGTGAATTTAGATTGATAAAATGATTTAGATTGTGTTCTTTGCTGTTAAGTATTAAAGCATTCAATACAATACCTTATTGCATCCAATTTATACAGCTTAAAATAGACACATCCTCCCCATAAAATGCCTTTCGAAATTGGGAAAGGAAAAGAAATCTTCACCTTTCAACTTAGAGGCCCAGTAGCTGCCAGTCGCAATCTCTTCATCAGGTTTCTAACGTCTGACATTGGAGGCAAGACACCAAGTACCTCCTTCAGCATAATTACACCTTTGCTTGCACCGCGTAATAAGCTGCCTCGCACAGCACAGCACTTGGAACGGGCATCTTCTGCTGAGGGAGACATATAAGGGCAGGAGTAGGGAGGCCATGGCCTGGGCCCTAGATGCTACCCATCCTGTCCCCCAGGAATGCTACTAGTGTTCAGTGGGATTTGGGAGGTGGGTGGCAGGGGAAGGGGACTTAATTACTAGTTTGAGAAATGTACCTGCATTTTGGAAATCCACAATCGTCATCAGCATTAAAGCATGAAGTCATAAGGATTAAAGTGCTCTCATGAAGGACCCTGCTTAGTTTTGTTTGATCCTATTTCCTATTCCTTAGACTATGGACCATCTCTGTGAAACCTTCCAAAAAAAAAAAAAACACACCTTTTAAGCTACCAGGGGACCCAATTTGGGAAGGGCTGAGGCAGAAGAGTGAAATTTTTACAACCCTCATGGGGACCATCATTGATTTTGACTGATTTGCTTGGTTCGTGTTTACTTTCATTTCTCAAAGAGAAATGTGTATGAGCAAAATAATCACTTCTACTATTATTCTCATCTGGCTATTTTCATTTTTGCCCACTATCTGTATCAGTACATATTTTTATTTAATGAAGTCATACGCATCTTGTGTTTTGTTATCTTTACTTAATAGTATGTTATACATATTTTCCCATGTGGACTTCGAGGTTATTTTTGATAGCTAGCTGCTCTGTTTCATGGGGTAGATATCCCATAGTTAACTTAAACCCTGCGTTGACGTCGATTCCGTTAGGATGTTTGCCAGCCTATTGCTAATATCGGATAGTGCCAAGTTGAATGTCGTAGGTTGTGTTTCTTTTTGCTTGTCTTGAATTATTTCCGTCATAGATTTCCAGAACTGAGATGAATTACTAGGTCGGAGGGAATAATTATCTCAATGGCTAGCTCCCTGTGATGCCTCAGGGCTTCCAGAAATGCTAGGCCTGTTTACAAGCGGCAGTGGTTTCTTCCATAAGGAATGTGGCAGGCACAGCTCCTGGGGGAAGTTCCATTTCTCCTGTTATCATCCCTGGCAGTTTCTGAGGATGTTGTGTTGTCTTTCCCGCAGGATAAAGGTGGTGAGGAGAAGCAGCTGTGGGTAAGCTGCAGTTAGGACCCAGGGACCAGAGCAGTTTTACTTTTTTTATGTTTTGCCTAATGGCTTTTAAAACAAAGGATTTCTATGCTTAAAAATAATTGAAAACCACTAGTCGAAACTATCCCCTTGCTATTGGACATAGTATTTTCCAGATTTTTTTTCAGCAATAATATATTACACAATAATTCACATCTTTGTACACGTAGTATTGTGTGAGAAACTGTGTAATTTCTTTCGAAAAAGAAAAAAAATTCCCAGGAGGACAGAGCACTCATTGAAAAAGTCTGACCTCTGTACGGTTCTTACGAAATAGTTCTGTATTGCTCACCGAGACAGTGGAGATGATGTACAATGTCACCAGTGTGTAAAAACAACCTTTTTGACCACAGCTTTTCCAGCATTATGTTTTGTCACTAAAGGAGAGGTAGCAAATGTCGTACGACTCTCGGTGACTGGACCAATGGTGCGGCAGTTCTGATCAGAAGGGCAAAGCTGACGTTGCCTGTCTGCGGTGAGCACACCACGTCAGTGGGTCAGTCTCACGCCGGGAGCCTTTTTCGTGGCTCTAACTGTGGATAAAACGTTTGACAACACCCAGAAGCCCAGAAGTGAAAACTTCTGGGAGGCAGAGTTAGAAGCCGATCAGCTGCTATTTGCTGGTGGTGTTGAGCTGCTGTTCATAGTCAGTAGAAAACCTTCTCTGAAGTAGCGGTGATAACAAGAAACTCTAATGAGTTCCCAAGGAATGTCTGACTCATATCCTTTTCTTGGTGTTTTCTCAAAGCTTCTGTTAAAGCAGACTCATCAATCCCAGGGCAGACAGAATGACACCCTCATACTGGGCCCGGTTAATGCTAAGTACACAAAATGTTCATTTTCATTGTTGTTGTTCTTTCCTTAAATGCCCCCTGTAATGAAGAGCCATGACACTTGTAGGACTGTGAAGGCAGGGAAAGTATCTGGTGAATCTTCCCTTTTATGCAAAGTAAAGGGGAGAAAGTCGATGTGATTTAATTGCCCAGATGCCAGGCACTTTCTCATAAATTATAATAAAAAAGATCAACCATTCCTAGGCATCTGTTACAGGCTCAGAGCTTTGCCTACATTATCTCTGAAAGTTCTTACAACATACATTTCTTCACAGGAGTGGTTATGCCCATTTGTGAGGATGAGCAGGTCCTGTGGGTGGCCTCTCCAAGGTCATGTAGGCAGTAAATAAACGGTAGAGTTGTCGAGTCGGTCTGCCCAACCATGTGCGTGCCCCACGACATCGGTCTTTTTCTCCTCTCATCTACTGAGAAAACTACAACCCCGTAGTTGCCCAATCTCCTCTAGTGTAAATGGCTTTATATCCAGCACATTGCTCGGTAGCTGTAGAGACCAGGTGGGTCATAAATATCTTCTCCCCATTATTGCCTAAGGGACATTGCCTACGCTGACCACACATGGCCTTCAAGAGAGCAACAAAGCCCATTAGATGTCTCTCATGCCTTCCTCCAAAGATCTTAGAGCCCTGTACAAAGGAAGGGATCCAGTGTTCCTGACACAGTGTCCATTTGTTGAGGGACTGCTTTGATTAGAGCCTTGGGACACAGGTAGTGGTGATAACTCAAAGAGTGTGCAGTCAGGTGGAAAGGGAAGGGGGATGCCAAGCAGACATACCCATGGTTATTAGAATAGAGTGAACAAGAACATAGAGGCGGTGGAAAACTGATCTGAACCCAGAATTCAGCAGTTGTCAGGGTCTCTATGAAAACCTTGGGTTAGAGGAAAGAGGCATTACACTGGAAATCCAGCAATAACATGATCCAAGAAACAGCTCCATGGGATCTGGCCAAGAATGAGGGGGCCTAGGATGAGGGCTATGATGACCAAGAGTATCCCCTGATCCTTAGCGGTGGGATAAAAGGGGCCATGGGTGTGGGAGTGCTACATTTTGGATATCTGTATATATCTGCCTAGAACCTCGAAGAAAATTCTCTAATTTTTAAATCACCTTTTATTTCAGCTGTTCATGCCAAGAGCCTGGTAGCCATCTTGCATCTGCTGGTTGCTCTTTCCCAGTATTTCAGGGCACCAATCCGACTCCCAGACCATGTTTCTATCCAAGTGGTTGTAGTCCAGGTAAGACACATATCACTACAAATATCTGAACACTTAAACAGGTGTCTCGGAGGCTGAGTTCCTATGAGCGCTAAGGCACACTGGGTAGCTTATTAGAAGAACAGCTGAATGAATGCTGTGTCCTTGGTTGTGCTACATGTTGGGAGGCACGTGAGTGAGCTTGCCGATGCATGTGAGCTTGTCCCTCCCTGATAAGTATACAAAGGGTTGGAAGAGTATGTGTTTGTATATGAGATATAGCCTTGTGTGAGTATGTGCCTGGGGTTTACATGTTTTTGTCAAGAGGGTGTCTGTGTAATATATATTTGAGAGTGCATGGTGTGTTGTGTCACGTGTATAGTAGGATCAAGAGGAAAGATGTATCCCTGTGTGTGTGCATGCACGTACATGCCCTGCAAACCATAGGGAATCATTTTTTGATTAAGTGATACACAGGTATTGGGAAAAGACAGATATCTGTGTATGTGAGTGTGTGAGAGAGAGAGAAAGAGAGGGAAAAGGGGTAGAGGGAGAGAGGGAGAGAGACCGAGAGACCAAGACCCCGACTGGCCATGCCCGTATTGAGGGGAACTGTCACTTTTCACCCGCCCAGAGAAGCACAGCTGGGATCTCAAGTCATCTTTTCCAGATTGTTGGATGGAATTTCCATTCACATATGGCTGTGTAATTTCCACAATGAGGGTGTGCACTCTCCCTGTGACTACCTCACTCTGCTCCTAACCCCATTAGATACTCAAATTCAATTTTATTTTCCAACTTTATGCCATTTAGCAAAAGGTCATCATTTTGTTTGCTTGTTTCTGTTCTTTTCCAAATAAACACACTGCAAGGGAGAATTCCCCTCATAGGCAGCTCCCTGGTTATCCAGGGTTCTTGAATAAAGATTCATACAGCAGTTCTGCGATCTTTTGGTGAAGAAGAGCCTGGAAGGCTGATAAGCTTTGCCTGAGCAGGCCAGGCCAGTTTCTAGGACAAAAGGTCTTCGAGCTGAGTTTTCAGGGTTCAGATATTAATGGGAGAGGAAGAGGACCTGAGGATGCTGCTCAATCAGTTGCTTAGTTGTATCCTAACGAAAAAGTATTTGTTTTTTTATATATACCTTCTGGGTTCTGAACATGCTAAACATCAAAGGGGTATAAGAGGAACGACACCTTGGCCTGCCTGCCAAGAGATAAGAAGCAGAGAGGGCTATCAGAAACCTATAGTCAATGAGAATGTATGTGGGTCAGACACTAAGTGCCGCTGACTGAAAGGGACTAATTGGCCTCATTTATTGAGCACTCCACCGTGTCAGGCTAAGCATGGTGCTAAGCACTGATGTCTGCTGTGGATATGTGGCCAGCCCAGAGCATCCTGGAACAGGCATCTTCCTGGTGAATCCAGACCATCTCTCTTGTGTTATTTTTACCAATCGATGTGTAAATACATTATATATTTTTTAAAATTATGATTCAAGATCTTAACTAGAAAAAGGTATGGCTCCTATTTTGAAAGAGTGGTCACTGCAAGCCCATGACTTATGCCTTATTTTGAGCTCAATTATGGGCCATCTGAAGGCTGGTTTAATTTCTCCTGTAGGCAGTTCCGTTAGCATGAGAGGGGAAAGAGGACGCATTACATAAAATGGCATCCATGTATATCAGGTTTTATAGAGTGTTTTGCTGTATCAAGTTAAACAGGCACAGAAGCAGGACTCAAAATTGGCTATGAGTCACTGAGCTATAGAAGGAACTCTTTAGGGAACGAATAATGGATTGAGGTGAATCAGGATGCTGTATGAGGGGTTATTTAACCCAGATTTCTTTTCCATTCTGTATAAAAGCATTTAATTCTGCATGAAGTTGAAGATGAAATTTTATGTCTGTAAATAGCCTCACAAGACAGGGACAGATTCCATTAGCCCTATGTGAAAATTTTACATATGTTAAAGCCGAATTTGGAAAAAGTTGTGATTTATCCTCACTGGATTGCCTTTAATGACTATTTTTCCTTCCTTTTTTGCTTTGATAGTCCATTCTTCTTAATCTACTCCAGATATACTCTTGGCCTTTATCCAGCTATACCTTTCCTTCTGTAAAATATTTTGCAAGGACACTAGATTCTGTGGCTATTGGGAATGTGAAAAGAAATGCTGGAAGTGTGGGCTGGGGGGTCAAGGCTGGTTTGGGCTGAGACACCAGAGCTTGGAATGGTCCTTCTTGACATCTCAGCCCTTGTGGAAGATGAATTTGCTCCGGCCACTGTTTTTCATGCCAGACTGTCCTCCAAGTGCCTGGTACCTGACTGAGAAGGGACTTGATAAAATGAATCTTCCTTCTCGCGCCCATTCTTCCTGAATGCTAACACTCTTTCAGTGGCTCCCATACCCACACAAAGAATTTTAAACTCTAACCAGCACTTAGCTGACTCCCCATTAACTAATGGCACCTGCCCTCCAAACGGCCTTCTGAATACATTGTGCTCTCCTGACTCTGCCTTTTTGCTCAGGCCGTTTCTCCCCCTGGAATGGCTTCTCCTCCATGACTGGCTAGAACCTATGTGTCCTCTAAGTTCCAGCTCAAGGACTCTTCCCCTTAGCAGGCTTCCCTGACCATCCCAGCTGAAAGTACCTGCTTTTATCCTGTATTCAGCACTTCCTCTCGCAATTCCAGAAACTGTCATATATTCCATAGTATTTGCTCCAAGTCTAACACAAGGGCTTGTACATAGAAGGCACTGATTAACGAAATAAAGAGGATGAATTGACAGGAGGAGATGGAATAGATGTCAGATGGATGGATGAGTGTGTGGATGGATGGATCGGTAGGGGGGCTTCAAAAGTGCTTAACCTTTTCTCAGAGGATAAACTAGTGACCTGAAGACTGTACTACTTACTTAAAAGCTCCCATATTTATCATTAAAACAAAAACAAAAACAAAAACAAAACAAAACAAAAAACTCTCTCTCTCTTTAAATTATCCAAGTTGGCTTCAGTTGGTCCACCCCAGCCCCCAGCTAAATGTGTTTCTCAGCTTCCCTCTGTGGCCCCAGCTGGAAGGCAGACACACCCTGGCCTTCATTTCCATTTGGTTTCTGCAGATTACTCCAGGAGGCAAACAGTTTGCTTCCAGCAGAATGTCTTCCAATAAAGAAAGAAAAGATTCACCATCCAAGAAACAGCCTACTTGTTTGGACTAAACACTAATTGCGCTTAAGTACGAATGGTACGGTCCAGACCCGGGAAGTCAGGGACCTCGGTTCACTTCTAGCGGATCTCTCATCTCCAGAGTCATTTCTTAAATACCAGTAACTTTCTCAGTATCAGGAATGCTAATCAGTTGTTTGTATTTTACTCAAGCATATTTTTCTCTCCTTCTCCCAATCCTTCTCCCTACCCCCGTTTCAGAAACGAGAAGGAATCCTCCAGTCTCGGCAAATCCAAGAGGAAATAACTGGTAACACAGAGTATGTCAACACCATTGTTGCCAGCGATTCTGTAATGGAACACAGATGTTTCTCCGAAATTCGTCCATTTGCTGATATTTAGTTTTCATTTATTGGGATTGCAAGAGGGATTAGACTTCAGCCAATGATTATAGTTTAGCCTTTTCCATGCATTCAAAACATGTCTCTCAATGCTTAAGGTACAAACTTGGGTGGGGAAGTGGGGAGAGAGAATTAGTAGTGATTGAAAAATTCTAATTTTGTGGCACTCCAGGAAAAAAGTACCCAAAAAAGCCAACCAGCATGAAATCGTCATGCCATAAACATGGAGTTGAATTTAAATTGTTAACCTTCAAAAGGACATTTTTCTTCCTTTTCTGAATCTGATTTATTTGGTCATGTGCCATGACCCAGAACGCCCCTCTACTTCAGAGTGGAGTGTTTTTTGTTTTTTGTTTTATTTTTTGTTATTTTTTTTTCCCATTTATATTAAGAAATTGGAATATCAGAACATAAGAGATTTGCCATGGGGAAGACAGGTTTTGATCTTAAGCAAAAAGAGCAGGTCGCTGAGTGTGGGTTTGAGATCGCTGGGCAGACCTGAGCCCTGGCCACATGCAAACAGTCAAATTTGTTTTCATCATCCTCTGCTCCCCCAACTTCCCTCTATGTTCCCTCGAACAAGAAGAGCTCAATGAGAAAAGCAGAGATCTCTAAGCCAGCCTGACTTGAGTTCAAGTCCAGAAGCTGCCACTTACTCACCAGTGAGTCCCTTAACTTCTCTGACCTGTTTCATCATCTCTGAAGTGGGGAGCATTTTCCTAACCAGAGAGATTACGAGGACTCAACGTGGTGTCAGCCTTGCCCCCTTTCCCTTGCCCTTCACCGCTCTTTTCTAGTTTTTCCTCATCACAGCCAACCCACACCATCCAAGCCTTGTCCAGTCTCTAGGAAACACACGCCCCCTCCCCAGTTGTGGCTCACGGGGGTTCAGGGTGGTGTCTGTCTGGACCACACTGTGTATGTGCCTTAAAAAGGGCCCAGAGGTATGGGCATTTCGGGGCCAGGGTAGGATAAACATGTGAAGTGACTCTTCCCCAGATGCCTCGTTTATGGCCTGTGGACACCCTGTCAGGCACTCCAGGGCCCAGTCTTGGCAGTTGAGGGGACAGTTGATCTATAAGGCACACTAATTCTTGGCCCTGGTTCTGTAAGGGGTGGGAGGGGAGCTGCCCTGTTTCGGCCCTGCTGGGAAAAGAGCAGAATTCCTCACTGTCCTCCTACACACCTCCCCTACCCTTTGCTGGGCTTGTCCGTGCCCTATGTTTCACTTTCTGGAAAAGAGGAAGACATATCTGAGGGGAGGGTGGCCCGTGAGCAACTCTCAAATGAGGGAACATGAAGTTTCGGCTTTCTGAGCAATCTCCCAGCTGCTCATCACGCCTTCTGGCATCTCTCTGCCATCTTGCCCCATAGACATGCATGTGGTTGCAGACTCCTGCATTGATAACATGGTACAGTTTATGAAGCATTTTTGTATCTATTGATGTTCATAAAAAACACATGAAGCAATGATTACCCCTCCTAAAACCCCACAGCTCAAAGGTGGAGAAGGAGACCATCACTGGTCCATCCTACAGTTAACTCCACATGCATTATTCCTTCCAGTACACTACCTGCACATCATTTAATTGGTGACAGATGCAGTTGGAATAAACTAGTATAAGAACCAAAAACATATTGAGAAAAAAATGTATTGAGCATTTACTATACCCTAGGAATTATGCTAGTTTTTCTACATATTAAATTATTTAATGTTCACAATATTCTGTTGAAGTGTGTACCATTATTGTCCTCATTTTAGAGATAAGAGACTTGGTGTCCAGAGAGGTTTGGTAGCTCTCTCAAGGTCACACAGTAAGCAAATGGCTCTGTGGGATTTAAACCTAAGTAATCTGTCTTTAATGCTTGTGCTCTTAGTACTTTACTACTTCACTACTGTGAATGTAGTTCCAGTTTCTACCCTCCTTAAGAAAACCTATCCTGGGTCAAGGGCAGATGCAGCTTGGTGGATATCACAGGATGGACAAACTTGATCTTCTTAAGCAGTCTGGGCAGTGAAATTCCACCTTGGGGTGGTGCTCAAGCTCTGTTCCTAAAACGGGGTTAGGAATCTTGAACTCCTGAGTCCAATATTCTTTCTCAACTATAAGCAACAGTGTGATTTCTATTTAAGGTCCTTTAAGTATTTCTTATATTAGGTTCTGTGCGAACACTAGTATATCGCTAAGCAGAGGGAAAAATAGGTAACGTGGTAAAGACCACTGGTAATTGAAGACAGTGCAGAATAAAATGCCGAGGAAGGAAGCTTTCTGGGCGCTTTAACCAAGGGCAAGAAGAGAAAATTCACAATTTTTTTCTCCTTTTTCCTACAGGGCTCTTTCCGGAAGGCATGGTGAGTTGCATAAGATTGTCCTCTGGTGCTAGTGACTGCCACGGGGGTCTAGTTAATTCTGCAGCAGCTGGAAAGAACAGGCACTCAGCTTGCTTCCTGCGTGTGTCTGCACCAGCCCGGTGACAGGGCCACTTGGTAGGGAGGGTCAGCTTACTGGTGGGAAGAGGAAAACTAACCACAGCTGCACAGTCCTTTCACAAGTAACCAGACCATTGACATTGCCGGGCTTTCCGATGGGTTCTGGGCATTTGCAGAGCAGTCTTGCTCTAAATGTATTGTGGGAGTAAAGGAGGGAGGTGTATTTACACGCTTGGACTGTCCCTTCTCCCTACTCTGCCCAGCCCTTCTAGAAGCTGCCTTTCACCTCTTTCCTCATCACACCTCCTGCCTCTCCCATTTCCCAGAACTTTGAGTTTGTTTATAAAGTCCGAATGTCAGAGATCTCAATCAGCTTCCTGGCAGTCTCAGATTTACCCATCGGTGCAAGAGGAGGAAAAGGCAGGCCCAGGACCACAGACCTTCCCAGCCTCAGAGCTCCCCGCCACTATTTCACCTCTCAGTTCAGAGAACATGGGCGCTATGGCAAGGAGAGACCCTGCAGGGGCCATGGCTCTGCTCTTTTCTATGATCTTTTATTTACTACAGATATTTTGAACTATTCCAATAATGCCAATAACAGTTCAGGTTTACGGAGCACAAACATACATTCTCGTATTTCATCCTCATGACACACCTGGGGGAGGTTCATTTCTCAGATGGCATTTTAGAGAAGAGGAAACTGAGACACAAAGAAATGAAATGATGACATCACTCAGGAAGAGGCATTCACATCCTGTCCTCAGGCTCCCTGATTCCCAGTCCGCTTACCTACGTGTTCTACCAGGAAGTTTGTCTTGGTCATCCTAGTTTTGAAAATTAGGTGAAGTATTTGATATTTGGATAACATTCATCCTCCAAAAAGCTCCAGAAACACTTTAGAACCATAATTAAATTATGATGTAATGAAATACAAAGATTGAAAAGAAATGACCAGTTCCAAGTCAAAGTGCCTGAAAAAGGCCCCAACCGCGGTTCAAAAGAGAGTTGACATAGGGGGTGGACAGGACAGATGGACAGACACGTAGACAAAGGGAAGGAGAGAGAGAAAGAATCAACTCCCAGATCCCTGCCCTAAACCTAGATTTCAGAGTTCCCAGCACAGCCTCATCCTCCAAAGGAGTCTAGCTGACCATTGACTTTAAAGACTTGTTGCTGGGACCTGGGGTGGGCTTCCCACCAGGAATCAACTCTGTATTCCACTTGACATTTTCCTCCTTTTCAGAACGTGATGCCTTCGACACCTTGTTCGACCATGCACCAGACAAGCTCAATGTCGTAAAAAAGGTGAGGAAGGAGGCGGGGGTGGGGGGGGAGGCAGGGGAAGAAGTGAGATGTAGCAAAACATTTTAGGAAAAGCCATTCCTACAGCTTGCAAGCTTCCTGAAACTTGGATCTCTGCCAACATGGGGCTTTCCGGCTTGATGTCCAGTTTACCTGTCTGGTTATCACTGGATACCTCCTCTAGTCCCCCGCGTGACAATGTCTCTCGGGGGTTCTGAGGCTGCTAGCATCCTGTGTCCACTCGCACTGAATCCCCCACCATCCTTGCCTCATAGGCGGGGTTTGGGAGGAGGGACTCAGTGGAGTCATTTCTTCTCTGGCCCCTTTCCTAATTTTCCTTTGGCCACCTGCCCTTGGCCCCAGACACTCCACCTCTCACTCTGCCCTCTCAAGACTCCCTGCTCCTTTCAGAGTCCTAAAACTGGCCATTTAAATCACATAGTGTATGGGACCGCAAGTTCTGGGGACCATCTTTTCCTGTGAACTCAAGGCACTTTGCAGAAGAGCCTCATAGGCTGCTCATCCTCAGCTCAACACAGTGATCACCCCACACAATGAGTGCTCTTGGCTGGGCCTTGTCATCTGTGATCACACAGGTCCTTGTCCTCACGGTGGAGTCACGGAGGCAGCCTCCAGGGTCTGCCACTGCCGAGAGCCTCCATCTCAGTCGCCAGCCTGTGCTTCTCTTTTAGACTCTCATCACCTTTGTGAACAAGCACCTGAATAAACTGAACCTGGAGGTCACGGAACTGGAAACCCAGGTGAGTGGCAGCCGTGAGTGCAGGGTAAGGGGCAAGGTCCTGCTCAACGGCCACCATTCCAGGTTCCCTGTACCTGCGCTGCCAGGAGGGCTCTCCACACTGACCGCGAGGCTTTTCCAGGAGGAAGGGGATCCTACTCCACTCAGGCGAATTGCTAAAGAACAAGTACATTCTCTTAATTACAATCCAATGACCAAATTCTGGTAATTTTAACATTGATATAATACATTAAGTTGAACTATGAAACTGCTGACATTTGACTACTTTTGACAATGACATAGTTCAAAGAAACACTCTATATTCAAATTTTGCCAGTTGTCCTAATATTCTCACATGCTACATTTAGTTGTTATGTCTCTTTATCTATCTATCTATCTATCTATCTATCTATCTATTATCATAGAATAGATCTTCAGCTTTTCTTTGCATGGCATTGCTATTTTTGAAGAGTGAAGGCCATGTGGTTCATTGAATGTCTCTAAATTCTTTCCCCCAGAATTAGATTCAGGTTACGTATTTTCAGTACCACCACCAAAGTAATGCTGTGTTCTTCTCACTTTTGTCCGTCAGTCCCACTACTAGTGATAATGACTTTGATCATTTGAGTAAGTCAGTGCCCACCAAATCTCCCCACTATAAAGCCCCACCACACACGCACACTTTATAACTAATCTTCGTTGGGAGATACTTTAAGACTGTGTAATGTATCCCGTTTCCCAAACTTCTTTTATGTGTGATGAATTTCTAAAGTGTGATTTTCTACTGAGCACGTGGGTACTTCCTGTTATTTTAAAAAGGAATTCCTGGGTCTGTGCCTGAGCTGTATGTCTGAGTGTGTCTACATTCTGTGAAATGAGCTTTATATATATACTCTTTTAGGAGTTAGAGAATGCTCTGGAAATGTGATGTTTCCTTGGGTGAGCTAGAATGGGCTCTGGAACTTTCACTTCAGGGAGCACTACAGAAGGGGGCCCTGCCGAGCGTGCACAGTGTCTGTCTGCGGGCATTAACATCAGGGGATCAGAAAGAGCAGTCGGGGGTGGGAGCGGTCTAAGCCAGTGGCGCTCAGATCTGTGACTAAACTCTGACCCTAACCCAAGGTCCTCCCCTGAGCTGACAGACTGGATTCTTTTATTCTCGATCCAGTCAAGCCTCAGCCAGAATGAGGCCCAGTTAACTAGTTCCATGGGAGGGCCTTAATTTTGACACAGATGCTGGGGTCTGCTCTCTCATTGTCTACCCCGGGGTGGCCTGGAATGAGTCACACTCAGGCCCTACTGCCTGAGGTGAAGGCCAGATGGCTGGAGGCTGGGAGGAAACTGCTCCCAAGTCAACTTTGTGCTCAGGATCAGACGCCCATAACAAAGGCTGAGCCACAGGACCACCAGCCGGTCACCCAGCAGAGCTCAGACTCTAGGCCCAATCCACATTCCAGGCAATTTAGGCTAGTTTTTTTTTTTTTTTTTAAGTTTCTTAAGACAATTCTAAGAATTATGGCCTCTTGCGAACCCTAGCGACTATTATTTATGCCCACAAACATTTGGTGGCCCTGCCTCCTTTGAAAGGTCTGGAATATCAGATATGCATCTGACCTCTATATCTATGCTCAGGCCATCCTCCGTACCTGCACACCTACTCCTTCCAAATTCTCCCCAGCCCACAGGCCTCCATTCCCCCTACAAAGCCTGCTCCGAGTGCGTACACACTGCCTCCTGCTTTCTCTTGAGCAGAAGACCTGCATCCCTATGCTTATTCTTGGCATCATGCCCATACCCAGTCAGACTGGGACAATGTAGACATGCCAATTCACCTCTCATACACATCTTCAGCATGTGGGAGGAAACCAGAGTACCCAGAGAAAACCCACACAGACCACAGACATGGGGAGAATGCGCCAACTCCATGCAGACAGTGGCCCTGGCCAGTAAATCAGTTTTTTTCCCCTCATCATCATTATGAAGTAAGGATGTTATTTGAAGACCTGCTATAGTTAGTATTTATTAGGTGTAGCCTACATATGCCAGTGTTCTAGTCACTTTACACATATTAACTGGTTTAGTCCTTATGATAACCCTATGAGGTAGACTACACTATTGTCATCTCCATTTTACAGCTGAGAAAAATGAAGTACAGAGAACTCGCATAACTTGCTCAAGTCACACAGCCAGTTAGTAGAGCTGGAAGCCTAGCTCCAGAGCCCACATTCGTAACAACTATGCTTTACTGCCTCTCAAGCAATGCTAAAGTGAGATCTTTGCCTCTCAAGCAGCAATAAAGTGAGAGGTGAGAAAGGAAAATGTCCAGACCTATATGACACTGGCGTTCTTTCTCTATTCATAAAGCAAAAGTCACCCTTAGTAGCCTCATGCCATTGGCCTCGGACATCCCTTTTCCCTCCTTCCTCTGTCCCGCCCTAGCTAACGCCTGCTTATCCCTCAGATCTCCATTCAGGCAATGCCTCCTCCAGAAGCCATTCCTGTTGCCTTCAGTGGAAGGGAGTGACCTTTGTCACACTCACACAGGCCAACGTGCTTCCCTCCATCAGAGTAGCTGGTGCATTTGTTCCACATCATTCTTCCCACTGTGAGCTCCTTAAGGGCAAGGGCCACACCTGACCCATCTCTGTGGTCCCCATGCCAGATCAGGGCTTAATGCATGGTCATTACTCAAAAAATCTTTCATCAGTTGAGGTCTGGACCAGCCAGACGTGGGCCGGGCCTGCCACAGCGCACACCTTCCTATCTCTGGCCACTGGCCCTTGCCCTCTTCCAGTGGCCTGCCTGGGGGTGTAGCCTTTGAGGGATTGACATGGACAATGACGAACCCCCAGGGTGGGGCTGGACTTGGGGATCAGGGGTCCAGTGCCTTCACCTGGCTCTCCCCTTCCAGTTTGCAGACGGGGTATACCTGGTGCTGCTCATGGGGCTCCTGGAGGGCTATTTCGTGCCCCTGCACAGCTTCTTCCTGACCCCGGACAGCTTTGAACAGAAGGTAAGGGGAGGTGATGTCAAAGTTGGTCCTAGACCACTGGCCCTGATTTATCTGCCTACAGATATGCTGGGGCCATCTGGGAAAAAGGCAGCAGCTTCCTATCTGCCCAGGGTCTTCAGTGGTTGGATGAGGGGCCCATTCTGATGAGTAGTGGAGCTAGGAAAGAGCTACCTGCAGACCACAGATCATCCTGGCCCTGGTTCCCTAGCCATATGTTCCTGCCAGGTCCCATAGCTCTGCCTCATCTCTCTTTAGGGGTGACAGGGAAAGTGGTTGCAGGGCTGGTCAGACCTGAAGACACACGTTCAACCTAACGACTCTCATAGGCCACCACAGCCCACGTGTGAGACAAGGGGCAGTTAGTCCAAAGCAGAAGACCTTCTCTGCCTCTTAACCATGTCTTACTATCTCATCCTTTCAACTATATGCACTAATATTTCTTAAAGTCCCAGCAGTTGACACAGGAACACAGTAGGGCAGGAAGAGGGTTTTGAACTTTTCCGAGAGTGCTCACCAACAGCAGGCTGGGATAAGCCAGCTCGTACTCTGCATGGCCTACTCATTTTGGTAGCCTCATTTCTCCTTCACGTTAGAGCCTCGTTTTAGCTCAGCCTCTTCCCCTCTCGTTACAGTGTTGGCTCTATCACTTCCCAGGGTCATGTCCCAGGAGCCCCAAAGGTCCGGGAATAACTGTGCAATGATATATGCCCTGCATTTCTTTTTCCAGGTCTTGAATGTCTCTTTTGCCTTTGAGCTCATGCAAGATGGAGGGTTGGAAAAGCCAAAGCCAAGGCCAGAAGGTACTTTGCCCTTTCCTTGGGTGTGTGACAAGATGACGAGACCCTCTTCCTGCATGCGAGTTTTTGGGGCACAGGGCAAGGCTCATGATAGCAGAGGGAAGTTTCTTTCCTGAAGCCTCTTCCATTTTCAGGAAAAGGTGGGACAGGGCACAGCTGCCTAGTCCTGGAGATCCTTTTTGAGCTGCAAATCACATAGTTGTAGATGAAAAAGAACCTGAAATCCCTTGCATAGGATTACAGGGGTAAGAGCTGAGCAGACACGGCACAGGGCAGAGGTGCTGCTGCAGGAACTGCCCTGTGCCCAATTTCCAGGTTCTTCGGTCCCTGAACAGGGTGCTGCTCTGCCACAGAGCAGTATCTCAGCCAGGAGGGGGAAGTTGCAGGAGTCATCACTGGCAGCTCTGC
This sequence comes from Rousettus aegyptiacus, assembly GCF_014176215.1. Classification (NCBI taxonomy): domain Eukaryota; kingdom Metazoa; phylum Chordata; class Mammalia; order Chiroptera; family Pteropodidae; genus Rousettus; species Rousettus aegyptiacus. The sequence goes on from NW_023416308.1 coordinate 84,893,842, forward strand.
TCTGAGCATAATTGCCTTTCCTGTCCTGTGCCCACTCCAATTCTGTCCAAGAATGATTTGTTGGGCTTGGGTTGAAAATGTGAGACTGAAAAAAAATGCACAAGGAACAAAATGCTCCAGCAGCCTTCTTGTGCTGGCACTTGGAGCTATGTGTGCATTTGTGCATGTAGGAGGCATGTGTCTTCAGTAGTCTTCTTGATACGGATGTTTATTTTGTGCCACTGAGTGAAATATTCCATTTTACCATGCTAGTGCGTCAACGCTGTGTTGCAGACCATTTTCCGTTTATGTCGGTTTGGAACCTTAATAATGCCATTTGTGGGCCCTTTGCTTGTACTTTCCCAGGTGTTTAAAGGCATGTGGTCAAGTAGGGTTTGCGTGCTTTCACTTCCCATTGCTGCCTCTGCTATGAGCTCCTCTACCCAAACCTCCACATAGACAGTTTGTCAACTGTCCAGTGGGCCTGAGACCCCATAGATCATGATATACTGAGATGGGTAGGCCATCCCTGACCTCAAGGCACTTGCAGCCACCCAGGGGAGAGAAAAGATGTACCCAGTCACCAGAACAGGAGGACAGTTCTGATAACTGCAATGAAAGGTGTACAACTAAGAGAGTGTGAAAATTGAGGAGGTGATGTTCGCTTCTGTCTGGGGTGGGGGTTGGTTTGATGGTGATGTTGATAATTGTGCTAAACCATAAGGATCATGTAGGGCTTTTGTTTGAAGATTAAGATAGAGGGGCTGCAGTACAAGTGGTGGCTGAACTTTACCCAAACTAGTACCCCTTCCAAGAAGCTCCAAAACCAACACACCTTGTGGGTAGCTTTAGACCAACCAGAGAACCTCCCAACCAGCTCTACATGTGACATACCCAAAGTGCAGACTTGGCTGGCATCAGAGCCTTGCTAAAATGACTCCTGCTCCATGGGTCAGCCCTTGCACAACAGCTTGTCACAGCCAGCCAGCCTGAGGGTCAGTCCCCCCCACTGATGTGCTGACAGCAATCACAACTCAATTATAACAGAAGAGGACACACAATACACACAAGGGACACCCTGAAGCATTCAGCTCAGGTGACCAGGGAGACTGTACCACTGGGCCTCATAGCACACATATTATACAAGTCCACTCTGCCAAGACCTGGAGACGTGGCAGGTCTACCTAATGCACAGAAACAAACACAGGGAGTCAGCCAAAATGAGAAGACAAAGAAACATGTCCCAAATAAAAGAACAAGAAAAGAATCCAGAAAAAGAATGCAATGAGATAGAGACAAGCAATCTACGAGCTACAGAGTTTTAAATACTGCTTATAAGGATGCTCATTGATCTTAGGGGAAGAATAGATGAACTTAGTGGTAACTTCAGCAAAAAGATACAAAATATAAACAGAGATAGAAAACATGAAAATGAACCAGTCAGAAATGAAAAATACAATAACCGAAAAGAAGACTACATTAGAGGGAATCAACAATAGATTAGATGAAACAGAGGACTGAATTGGTGATCTAATAGAAAAAAGGTAGTGGAAAACATTCAACTGAAACAGCAAAAAGAAAAATTTTTTTTAAATAAGGATAGTTTAAGGGACCTCTGGGACATTAAGCATACCCACATTCACATCACAGGCATATCAGAGGAGAAGAGAAGGCAAGGGACTGAAAACCTATTTGAAGAAATAATGACTGAAAACTTCTCTAACCTGGCAAAAAAAAATTAGACATACAAGTCCAGGAAGCGCAGAGAATCCCAACCAAGATAAACCCAAAGAGGCCTACACCAAGATACACCATAATTAAAATATCAAAGGTTAAAAACAGAGAACCTTAAAAATAGCAAGAGAAAAGAAGTCAGTTACATACAAGGAAGCATCCATAAGAATGTCATCTGATTTCTCAACAGACACTTTGCAGGCCAGAAAGGAATGACAGGAAATGTTCAAAATGATGAAAGGCAAAGACCCCTGACAAAGATTGCTCTACCCAGCAAGGCTATCATTCAAAATCAAAGGAGAGATAAAGAGCTTCCCAGACAAGTAAAAGCTAAAGAAGTTCATCACCATTAAACCAGTATTACAAGAAATAGTAAAGGGACTTCTTTAATAAGATCAAACATATGAATAAGAAAATGTAGGAGAGAAAAAAATTCTTACTGACAAAGGCAAACATTTAGTAAAAGCAGTGGATCAGCTAACTATAAAGCTAGTGCAAAGGTTAAAAGATGAAAGTAGGAAGATCATGTAATTTGACAATAAATTAAAAGATGTAGAGAAACACACACAAAAAAAGTAAAAAAGAATGACAAAAACATAAAAAGAGGGTGAGTAAAAATTGTAGTGATTTTAGAATGTTTTTGAACTTAAGCAACCATCAACTTGAAACAGATCACTATAAACATAGCTTGGCATATGTGAAACACATAGTTACAACAAAAAATCTATAAGCTATATAAGAAATAAAAAGGAATTCAAATATAACACTATAGAAAGTCATCAACATACAAGAGAAGACAGCAAGAGAGTAAGACAGGAATAGAGTACAAAACATTCAGAAAACAGTTCATAAAATGGGCATAACTACATACCTATTAATAATTAATTTAAATGGGCTAAATGCTCCAATCACAAGACACGGGGTGGCTAATTGGATAAGAAAACAAGGCATATATATATATATATAGCCTATAAGAGACCTCTGTCAGATCGAAGGACACAAACTGAAAGTAAAGGGATGGAAAAATACATTTCACAAAAATGGAAACAAAAAAGCTGAGCAGTAATACTTCTATGAAACAAAATCAACTTTAAAACAAAGGCTGTAACAGTGGACAAAAAAATATATTTTAAAGTGATAAAGGGATCCAATCCAACCAAACATAACTCTTGTCAACATTTTCACACTCAACATAGCAGCACCTAAATATGTAAATCAAATATTGATGGAAATAAAGAAAGAGATCCACAGTGATACAGTAACGGTAGAGGATTTTAGCACCTCATTGACATCCAGACATAAAATCAAGAAAAACAGTTGCCTTAAATGACACACTATACCAGATAGAGATTTAATTGACGTTTTTAGAATATATTACCGTAAAGCAGCAGAATATACATTTTTTTCAAATGCATATAGAACATTTTCCAGGATAAATCACATTAGATCCCAAAACAAGCCTCAATAAATTTAAGAAGAATGAAATCATATCAAGCATCTTCTCTAATAAGATCTCAATAATATGCAACTAGAAATCAAAAGAAGAAAACTGAAAAACACACAAACACATGGAGGCCAAATAACATTCGGACAACCTGGAAGAAATAAATTCCTAGAAACACACAATCTTCCAAGACTGAATCAGGAAGAAACAAAAGATCTAAATAGGCCAATAACTACAAACAAACTCAAATCATCAGTCGATACAACTTCCAACAAACCGAAGTCCTAAACCATATGGCTTCACAGGTGAATTTTACCAAACATTCAAAGAAGAATTAATACCTATTCTTCTCAAACTATTCCAAAAAAAACTGAAGAGGAAGGAAGGCTCCAAAACTCATTTTACAAGGCCAATATTACCCTAATTAACAAAACCAAAGACACAATAAAAAGAATTATAGGCCAATATCTCCGATAAATATAATTGCAGAATGTCTCCACAAAATATAAGCAAACTGAATTCAACGATACATTAAAAAGATCATACACCACAGTGAAGTGGGATTTATTCCTGGGTTGCAGGGTTGGTTCAGTATTTGCAAATCAATTAACATGATATGCCACATACAAAATGAAAGATTAAAATTATATGATATTAATAGATCTAGAAAAAGCATTTGAAAAATTTCAACATCCATTCATAAAAACTCTCAACAAAGTGGGGATAAATGGAACATATCTCAACATAATAAAGGCTATATATGACAAACCTACAGCTAACATTCTCAATGGTGAAAAGCTGAAAGCTTTTTCTTTAAGATCAGAGACAAGACAAGGATGTTTATTTTCGTCTCTTTTATTCAACTTTGTTTTGGAAATCCTAGCCACAGCAATAAGAAATAAAAGGCATACAATGTAGAAAAGAAGTAGTAAAACTGTCACTATTTGCAGATGACATGATGCCATATAGAAAGAACCCTAAAGATTACACCAAAAAACTATTAAAATAATTTAGTAAAGTAGCAGGATACAAAATATTCAAAAATCAGGTGAAGTTTTATATACCAGTAACCAACTATCAGAAAGGGAAATTAATAAAACAATCCCAATTACAGTTGTATCACATAGAATAAAATATCTATGAATAAAATTAATGAAGGAGGTAAAAGACCTCTACTCAGAAAACTATAAGACATTGAAGAAGTCGAAGAAGATACAAACAAGTGGAAGCATAAACCATGTTTATGGAAAGGGATTAACATCATTAAAATGTCCATACTACCCAAAGCACTCTACAAATTCAGTGTAATCCCTATCAAAATACCAATGGTGGCTGGAGGCATCACTATGCTCGACTTCAAATTATACTACAAAGTGACAGTAATCAAAATGGCATGGTACTGGCAGCAAAACAGACACAGGGACCAGTGGAACAGAATCAAGAGTACAGAAGTAAACTCATATTTATATGTACAATAATTTTTGACAAAAAAGCCAAAAACATACAGTGGAGAAAGGAAAGCCTCTTCAATAAATGGTGCTTAAGAAACTGGAAAGCCACCTGCAAAAGAATGAAACTAGACTGTTGTCTATCACCACATACCAAAAGCATACCAAAAGTAGCTCAAAATGAATTAAAGACCTGAAACAATAAAATGCATAGAAGAAAACATAGGAACTAAATTCAAGGACCTTGGACTTAAAGAGGATTTTATGAATTTTACCTCAAAAGCAAGGGAAGTAAAAGCTAAAATAAATGAATGGGACTACTTCAAACTAAAAAGCTTCTGCTCAGCAAAAGAAATTGTCAACAAGGTAAAGAGACAGCCATCCAATTGGGAAAATATATTTGCAAGGAATACCTCTGATGAGGGCCTAATATCTAAAATATACAAAGAACTCATACAACTCAATAACAACCAAAAAAACAAATTATCCAATCAAAAAAACAAACTATCCAATCAAGGACCTAAGCAGACACTTCTCCCTAGAGGACTTACAGATGGCCAACAAATATTTGAAAAGATGTTCAACATCACTAGCTGTTAGGGAAATGCAAATCAAAACCACAATGAGATACCATTCACACCTGTTAGAATAGCTATCATCAACAGGACAAGTAATAAGAAATGTTGGAGAAGACACAAAGAAATAGGAACCCTCTTCAAAAAACTAAAACTTGACCTGCCATATGATCCAGCAATCCCTCTACTGGGTATTTACTCCAAAGACTTGAAAATTATATCCAAAAAGTTATTTGCACACCGATATTCATAGCAGCATTATTCACAGTGGCCAGGACATGGAAGCAGCCAAAGTGTCCTACAATAGATGATTGGCTAAAGTAGCTGTGGTATATATATACAATGGAATATTACTCAGCCATAAAAAGAGATGAAATACTGCCATTCGCAATAACAGGGATGGACCTAGAACTAATGGTGCTAAGCAAAATAAGCCAGATGGAAAATGTTAAAAATCACATGATATCACTTATATGTGGGATATAAACCTAAAAGCAACAAATGAACCAGACAAAGAGATACATAGACTATACACTAGTGCTTACCAGAGGGTAGGGGGTCGGGGAGGAGGGGGCAGGTAGACGGTTAAATGGGGTCAAATATAGAGGGGTGGAGATGAAGTGTGTAAAGGGGATCAAATATATGGTAGCTGAAAGAAACTGGACTTTGGTAATCACACAATAGAATATATAGATGTCAAATTATAATGTACACCTGAAAATTATATAATTGTATTAACCAATGTTACCCCAATAAACTTAATTTTTAAACAGTTAAAAAAACAGCAGTGGCATTTTTCACAGAACTGGAACAAATGACCCTAAAAGTTGTGTCAACTGCAAAAGAACCCCAATAGCCAAAGCAATCTTGACAAAGAACAACAAAGTTGGAGATATCACGCTGCCTGATATCTAACCATCTTACAAGGCTATAGTGTCAAAACAGCATGATGCTGGCATAAAAACTGATGCATAGATCAATGGAACAGAATAGAGAGCCCAGAAATAAACACACACCTGTATAGTCAGTTAATCTGTGACAATGGAGGCAAAAATATACAATACGGTAAAGAAATTCTCTTCAATAAATAGTGCCAAGAAAACCAGACATGCAAAAACATGACACGAGACCACTTTCTTACATCACATACAAGAATAAACTCAAAATGGATTAAAGACTTAAGTGTAAGACCTGAAACCATAAAACTCCCAGAAGAAACCATAGGCAGCAAACTCTGTGACATTGTTCTTAGCAGTATATTTTGGGGGAGGGAGATCTCTTCTCAATCAAAGGAAACAAAAGGAAAAATAAACAAATGGGTCTACATCAAACCAAAAAGTTCATGCATAGTGAAGGAAATCAAATAAAAAGACGACATGCTGAATGGGAGAAGTTATTCTCAATGATACATCAAATAAGGGGTTACTATCCAAAATATGTAAGGAATTGATTGCAACTTATCACCAAAAAACAAATAATCTGATTAAAAAGTAGGCAGAGGACCTGAATAGACTTTTCTCTGAGGAGGACATACAGAGGGACAACAGACATGAAAAGATGTTCGATATCACTAATGATCAGGGAAATGCAAATTAAAACCACAATGAGCTATTACCTCACACCTGTCAAAACAGCTATCATTAATAAATTAACAAGTGTTGATGAGGATGTGGAAAAAAGAGGACTCTCATGCACTGTTGGTGAGATTGCAAATTGGTGCAGCCACTATGGAAAACAATACGGAAGTTCCTCAAAAAATTAAAAATAGAACCACCATATGACCCAGCAATTACACTCCTGGGAATTTATTCAAAGAAACCGAAAATGCTAATTTGAAAAGATATGTGCACCTTTATGTTCATTGCAACATTATGTACAATAGCCAAAGGAGCAACCAAGGGTCTTTTGATAAACTAATGGATAGAGAAGAGGTGGTACATGTATACAGTGGAATATTTCTCAGCCATAAAAAGAATGAAATCTTGCCATTTGTGAAAACATGAATGGACATAGAGGATGTTATGCTAAGTGAAATTAAGTCAGAGAAAGACAAATACCAGATGATTTCATTCATATGTGGAATCTAAAAAAGCAAATTAACAAACTCATACAGAGAACAAATTGATGGTTGCTGGATGGGAGGGGATTTAGGTGAAAAAGGTGAAGGGATCAAGTACAAATTGGCAGTTATAATATAGTACGAAGATGTGAAGTACAGCATAGAGAATATACTCAATAACATTGTAATAACTATGTATGGTGTCAAATGGATACTAGAAGTATCAAGATGGTCTCTCCACAAGTTATATAAATGTCTAATCACTATGTTGCATTCCTGAAACTAATATATTGTATGTGAACTGTAATTGAAAAAATGTTTTAAAGCATAAAGGTACAGGCATCCCCAAAAGGATAGTGGTGAGAGTAAGAGTCCTTCCTGGGGAATGGATTGGGGCTCAGTTATTTAGACAAAAGAGCATGTGATACAGCCCTGGGTCCAGTCCCTACCCCACCATCTGCGTGACCTTTGGCAACTTACCCTGCCTGAGCCTATTGTTCATGTCTATAAAAATGGAACTCCTACAGACATGCGCATTACAGGATTAGATGTGACAATGCCTGATGCATAGCACCTGACATCTAATAATTAATATAAGTAGTCACCTATTTGGCTGGAATATTAAGAGTGTGAATTGAGTAATGGTTGATGAGGATAAAGCAAGCTGATGTTAGGCCCTAGAGGGACTTAAGGTCAAGGCAGAAAGTTCAGACTTTTTTCTGTAGGAAGTGGGAGTCATGGAACATTCTTAAGCAGGTGAGTGGCATGTTCAGAGGTCTGTTTCAGCGAGGTCATTTGGAAGGCAGTGTGAAGAACGGATGTTTAGATATAGAGCACCATCAGCAGCACTGGGGAGCCCAGGAGGGAAATTTTTAAGCTTGGGGAGAGACGTAAGGATGTCAGCTTTGAAAACCTTGAGGCTGACACCTGGGCATTGGCCAGGCAGAACTGAGGGTGAGGGACAGATCAGGACTGTGATTATATAATGGGAAGTCTTCCACTCGTTGGAAGCCAACATGCTAAGAAAGTATGGAACAACAGGAAAGCTGTAAAGGAAAGAGTTAATGACAGTATCTTGTGGGAATACCTTTATTTGTAAAAGTTGGAGGAGAAAGCAGGTAACTCAGACGAGAGAAGTGGATTGTGTAGATGTTGGTTGGGTCCCTGTCTCATGCCTCATTCCAGACCTCAATAATTATCAGCCCTAGCCAACAAAAGCCACCTCTTATTTTAAGTAAGAGCCTAGTCACTGCTAGAAGAGGACCTCTAGCAAGATTGGTGTCCCTCTCGGGGGTCTGTCCCTGGCAAGGCCACTCTAGCATCCTAAAGCCATTAGGAATGGACTCTGAGTATCCTGTGGCCAGATGATAATCACCCTACCTGCCGCTGGATAGAAGAGACATAGCAGGAGAGCTCTGGCGAGCATTTCTGCTTATTTTCTTGAGCTGCTTAATATGAAGCTTTCTGGTTACTGATTGGAAGTACTCCTTATACTTCAGTTTTCAGACATCATTTCCCTCAGGGCAGTTTTCCCGATATCGATTCACCTATAGGGATAGTTCGGCATGTAGATGACATTTCTTGTGCAATTACTGAACTGCTTAATATGAAACATCCTGACCAATGTCAATGGAAAAACATCTGTTTTATTCGTTATTACCCTGGGCATCATGCCCATGCTGAAGATTTCTAGTACGTAAAGGAGAACTGAAATAGTATTTTGTGAAATGGTACTTTGTGGGAAGTATACCCCAGCACTCTCGCTGGTTTCTGTGCTTTCTGGAAGGGGAGAGTCAGCAGTAATAGCCATAGACTTTGTAAAAGGTGCCAGTAATTCTTTGAAGACGTTTCAAAATCAAATTGGCTTCGGTAGAGGCATTTTTCATGGCAAAATAGTTTTAAGTTCATTTGACACTCAAAGCTCTGTTGTACCTTGAAGTCCCCTGGAAACACAACCATACCCAGAGGCTAAAAAGTCCATCTACAGTGGGTAGAGTGGGGAGGGCAAGAGGCTCTGGGGAGCCCAGTTAGGGAGTCCGTTTCCGTGGTTCCAGTGCCAGCCTACCTTCCCCTTTACACACCCTTGGTGAGCTCATTTTTTCTCTTTTCTGCCTTTCTAGAAGTTTCTACCTGGAGTAACTTCCTAATCTTTGACTTGAGTGGAATTTAAGAAACACTCAACACCTAGCAGTCAGGGGAAGACAGGAATCAGCCTTCGGGGCACCACAGTGATTCAGCATGAGCAGGGCAAGGTAGAAGGGCTCAGCCATGGGCAGGGCCCCAGGTGGAGGGTCACGTATATGCATGAACCAACATGGGAGCAGAAGGGAAAGGTAAGCTCCAGACCTTTCAGATGGTCTCTGGTCTACCAGTAGGAGAGCTTGGAACAGAATCCGAGCCCAGCTGGGGTGGAACAGAGTCCATCTGCAACTGGGATAAGGCCAGGGAGGGGCATATAGGAGGTGGCCCAGGGGGTAGGGGGAAGCCCTAAGGAGGTTCCCCTGCCCTGAGCCTTCAGCCTATAGCCCCATGGGCGCTCATCTTAGTGTGGCCTGTGTGTACCTGGCTGTGGGAGCCACAGCTGCAAGTGTCCCAAAGCTAAGGCCTGGGAGCCACAGCCCAGCCTGATGAAGCCACTGGCTTCCACTCTGCGTGGTCCTGAAGGATCCCCATGCCTTGCACCAGGGCCTTGCTAGAGTCCTGGTATCTCCCCCCAGCCCTTTCTCAACAGCTCGGCCTGAGCTCTTACAACTTGAACCCCATTTATTAGTTTCTCTTACATCATTTACCTTATCTGAGCTGCATAGTTACATGTTTTTGAAAGTTTTTTCATTTTCATTGTGAAAAATATCACATCTACAGAAAGGTACATAAAATATAAATGTGCAGTGAGCAGGTTAGCGAAATAGTACCCAGTGAGCCACAGTGCAACCACCGTCCAGCTCAGGGAAGAGTCACCTCAGCTCCTGAGAGCTGCCTTCAACTTTTTTTTTTTTTTTAATGTAATTCTCTCTTCCCAAAAGATAACCACTCTACTGACTTTTATAGTCAGCAGGCTTTTATTTATTTATTTTGCTTTTTCTTATAATTTTATTACCTTAGTATGCATTCCTAATTAGTAGGAAGAGTTCCTTTTTTAGTTTTCTGTACTCTGGTTCTTGTGAGGCCTTCCAAAGGAATGAGTACAGAAGGACAGAGCAGAGAGGGGGCCTTGGTGGGGGAAAGAGAAGGTAGAGGGGCTGGCAGAGGGTTAGAGGGGCAGCCAAGAAGATGACTACTAAATAAAAGGGAGGGAGGGAACGGAGGAAATGTTTGGCAACACACAGTATACTCCTGAAATTACAGTCTAACTCCCAGCCTCAAACCCAGCTGCCTTGCTGTGTCCTTAAATCTGAAGCTGTCTCCTGAGGATGCACCATTTACTGAGTACTCTGTCAGGTAGACGTCTATGCCCTTTAGAGACCCTCCCTTCCTATGCGAGAGGCATCTTAGTCCTAACTCACTATCCCTCTCCCACTGTAGCCTCAGACCCTTCCCTCCTTCCCACCTCTCATGGCCACCTCTGTGGTGGAGGGGCCCCATGGACTGGCGAGCCTCGACAGTCAGGGTCAGCACCCCTCTTGCCTTGAGATTCTGTTTCCAGGGCAAAGGCTGCATGCTCTGGAGAATGCTTCATTTCATTGAGAGGTGAGACCCCACACGCCAGCACCTCTGCCCTCATTATCCCCCTGCTCCGAATTCTCACTGCACACTTCAGTGCCCATCCTTCAACACCCTGCCTCTGGTTGTCTCTTGGGGGATGCTCCTGTCTCCCAGCAGGACAGGGAGCTCTTCCAGAGCACCAAACGATGTCCTGTGGGTGAAGGGTAGTCACCCACCCCAGGAGCATGATGGACACACAGGTGGGTGGCGGATAGAAAAGAACAGTGGATGCCAACTTTGGGCCACGTGCCCCCACTTGAAGCATTGTGTGTTTTTGTTTTTTATATAGACATTGTCAACTGTGACCTGAAATCCACACTGCGAGTGTTGTACAACCTCTTCACCAAGTACCGAAACGTGGAATGAGGGGCAGACTGGACTGTCCTCCAAACCTCAACCTGCTTGTTCCTGTCTCCTGCTCTGTGCTCTCCCACAAGTTCAACTACAACCCAGAGACAGTGGGAACCAAATTAGGAAAGAAATGATCAGTAACTCAGTGGGCTGGCCCACACCTCCCGGACCCACGGAACGTCATGGCCCAACAGTGGCCTAGCGAGGTCGTCCTCATCCTGGCGCTGGGTCCAGATTTCCCTTAGTGTGGTTTGGGAACCAGCTTAGGCCCAAGAGACCCCCACAGAAAATGAAAATAAAGATAATTATTACCATTTAATGGGTGTAAACTATCTTCCAGATACCACACTAAGTGCTATGATATACTCAAACTCATTAGTCCTTACAACTCCCACTGAAACAGGTATTATAATCCCCTTTTTATAGATGAAGAAACTGAGGTCCAGAGAGGTTAAGTGACTTGCCAGAAGTTGGCATTTTCCTCTTTGAACGACATATTTTGTTAATAAGTAGCCAAGTACATCACATTCTTTGCATGTCTTATAGTTGTATATGTGCACATGTACCCACAAAGACAAACCCACTAACCCCACCACCGGCCAGGCCAGGTCAAGGCCTAGTGATTCACACTAAAATTGGCAAATCAAATTTAACCCAATTAATAGCATATGTGTAGCAGGAATCATGTCCCTCAGCTCCTTTGTACAAATGAAAATTACTCTTAACTCCTTCAGATTTGTAATAACCCTATACTCTGTTTTCAGGGTGACATTTGGGAAAGATTCTGTTTAAAATTAATGGAGTGGCACATTTTACAGCCTTTTTGCTTGATTGCATGTAATGGAAGTGCCCTATATTTTCCTGCAAAATAAGTACTCAATTCATTATCATTAGGCAAATGTACAATATACTCCAGCACCACAGAGAGCTGGGCGCAGGCCCACGTGAGCATGGCTTAGGAAGTAGGGCTCGTCAGCAGAGACCCTTGAATTTTAAAGAAAGGAACTCCTTTTTGCCTTCTAATTGATCATTTAGACCGTTTCTGGCTAGGTCTGCCCACACGCAATTACCGACTAATTCAGGCGAGGAAAAACTAAGTTGTTCAGACCAAAGCCGAGCAGCAGTTTCCTTGCGTGGGCTACTTGTGGGCTTGTGGTGACCTGTATCCCCTCTCCGCGAACCCACCTTCGAAATACAAGGCTCGATTGTCCCAGGCTTCCAGGTCCTGTAGGAATAGGAAAGGGGCTAAAGTGGGGGCTCCCAGGGGGACAAGAAGCATGGGGGAAATATTTACACACTTAACATATAAGGGAATACCCTCAGACAGGGTGGTGGGGTTTGTGGGGTTTACAGTCTGTAAATTAACCAAGGCCTTGGGATAATTAATAATGTTTACTGATCTTTATAGAATCGTCTCAGATATGCCAGATAGACGCAGCCTGGCATCTTCTGTTTTTTGTCACTGTTTGAGGCCCATTGCACAAAGCCCTTCCCCAGTATGATGGAGTCCTATTGATCCCCGTTAAGCCTCCAGTATTGTCCAAAACATTTCCTTCTAGCTCCTAAACATTTCTTACACTATGGTCTATCTACAGTAACTTGGAACCCATGAGATTTACATACTATTTCTTTGGATATTTTGCTCTAAGAATTGTTACCCATCGTAATGAGCATTTAAGATATAGAGCCAATGTACTCTCATGTCAATTTATGTAAAAGGATATGGTTATTTTTTATGTAATTAATGAAATATTATGTTTTTCATTAGGAAACACTAGTGTAATACTAGTTTGGTCTCTTTTATATTCCTGATAGCAAATCAAAATAAGCCATTGCTTTATCTCCCTGAGCAATACTAAAGCAGGATGAAATAAGAATGCATTCATTTAAACATGCTTTGCTGTACGAATTTTCTCGTTTTGTCTTTTTTCTTATATTCAAGCTGCAAATGTACAGTCTAACGAGTACTCTTATTAAGATCACTCCTTTTTGTACTTTATATACATAGTATCAAAACACATTGGAACCCTTGGAAAATTTTTTAATGACAGGTCTAGTTTATCAGAAAACTGTGTTTCAATTCTGAAGTCTTAGCCTCAGTCCAGGATCCCAGGGACTGGGCCTGGTTTTTAAATTCTGTCATCTCATTTAAAGGTTTTCCTTTAGATTCCCTTGACCATGGTTTTGAAGGGGGAAAAGGCATCATCAGAACAATAAATGAACCAAACTTAACCCACATTTCTTAAAAAAAAAAAAAAAAAAAAATCCTGCCTTTCTCTATAGGCTCACTGTTTTTTCTTTTCTAAATTTAAATTCATTGATATTTTAATAGTTGATACATAAATGGTACAAAATTTAAAAAGCATGAATTGGTATTTAGTGAAAAACAAATCTCCCTCCCTCCCCTCTCCCAGGAGCAAATACTCCCCAGGGGCAACTATTTTGATCCATTTCTTATATTCATTCCCAAAGATACTCCAGCCATAAAAAGTATCAACATACATATAAAATTGTTGGGGTTTTTTGTTTTTTTACATAAATAGCATATTATTCATATTGTCGGGCACATTGCTTTTTCACTTGTTATATCTTGGCGATTATTCTACACTGGGTATTAAAACCTTTCACATTTTAAAAATGAGCACTTTGTAAATCCAAAGGAGCATCTCTGGTCTGCCTGATCCAGGAAATGAAAGCACTACCTAACGGAGGTAATGCTGCCTAGATAGCAATTTCAAAAGTCAGACTGAGACTTACTGGGGCAGTGGGGAGCAGGTGTGTTACCAGAGGTATTCTCATGTGTCCTGAACTGAAAACAATTTTTAAGTCCTTCTTTGGATTACTATGATGAATGGTGTGCAGTTTAAGTTTTCGTTTGTACATATTGCTGGGGCTGCTAACTTGTAACTGAGAGAGCACTCAGGGTGACTAAGTGCCCTACAGTATTCTGTTGCAAGCCAAGCCACTATGCAGAGTTCGTCTCCTTGATTAGAAAGCTCTGATTCTACACATAAAGGCATTTCCAGAATCTGGGAGAAGGACCCTTTATCGGCACATCATCAGTGTCACCCGATGTGGTTGTGATTTGTAATTGCTACTCTTACGGTACTTTTTAATTATGAATTACTGTTAGCTTAGCTTTATCATTATCAATTCATTTTGTTGTGGTTGCTTGGTTAACCCTACAGAGTATACTGAAACTTATTTGCATCAGTGGTATCCTGGGGCTGTAATTTTCCAATAACTAGACTCTAAGACATGTATACATTGTGGTTCAAATAAGAATCATCCTTACTCCAGTGCTAGAGCAAATGTATACATAATCTACTCCCCCCCAAATTATCACTAATTTATTTTTCCACTGGAAAATGAGACTAGATGGAGTCAGCAAGTCAAGCACTTCTGCCCTGCTTAAGTAGGGGCTGACCAAAAGTAATATGAGATCCACTGCTTTTACTACAAATCCCACCTCAAGAAGCCTACCTATATAAAACATCCCAGATATGCAAGAGAGATGTCCTAAAATCTTCACTAATGTTAGTATTACATGCACTCGCCCTTCATAAAATTCATCTAGGTCTACTGAAGAATTCAAGAGAATTGCTGTTGATACTGAGAACAAGAGAACTGTTTTGAGATGTAAATGTTGGGTGGTAAGTGGACTCACCAGCTAAAGGATCTACATCTTCACACCAGCTTCTCAATATTTGCAGATTCAGGCCTCATCAAAAGACAAGTTACTATGCATGAGTTGCTCACTGTCATAACTACAAAGATTAAGTCTGCCAACACCAAGTTTCAATTTTTCTCCCCCCTCTCTTTTGCCTGAAAAATATAAACACAGGCTAGCTCCAAGTTGTGCTCATGCTCCTGCTTTGTTATGGTGGTGACTGCACATGTGACTACGTGTTCATGATGACAGTAAGGCAACCATGAGGGTGGCTCAATAAAAGATGAACAACCCCCTACACCAAACCTGACAATCTGGAGAGTTTCAGGCTTCTCAGGCAGGAAGCCACCATGAAGCATCTCTTGAAGTCCATTCATAGATGTTCAGTGAAAAAAAAATGCCACATTCAATTAAGTTTGGGAAACAGGATAAAGAAAACCTCTCTACAGTTTTGGTTTTATTTTTTGCTCTGTTTTCGAATTGGAGCCCATCTCAGAATCCCCTACACTGATGCATATTATGACTCTCTAAGGAGAGACAGAATAGGGCACATCTCAAATGTGTTTGGCCTCCTTTGGGTTATTATGGTGAATGGTATGCAGTTTAAGTTTTCAAGACCTATTTGCCTCCTGAGAAATTTGCCGGATGGTACCCTGTGAAACTCATCCATTTATTTAGCCATATAAAGTATGTGCCTAGTGTCTACCATGTGTTGTGTTAGGTGGACTGTATCCACGAGACTAGGAGCTCACTCGTACAGCTTGTAGTCTAATGGGAAAGACGCATGGAAAATAATCAAATCAATAATACAGTAAGTCCTTACTTAATGTCCATAGGTTCTTGGAAACTGCAACTTAAGGCAAAATGACATAACCAGTTTTACCCTAGGCTAATTGATATAAATGAGAGTTAAGTTCTTATGTCATATTTCTGGTCACAAAAACATCACCAAACTTCTAAATAAAGACCTCAAACACTTCTAATACATCAAAATAAAGGTGAGCTATACATACATTTAAGAAAGACTAATAAAAAACAAATAAGAGAATATTTTCCAACCCACTTATTCCAGTTCAGAGTTGCAGGTGGCTGGAGCCCATCTCAGGAGTTTGGGGCACAAGGCGGGCACCCACGCTGGTGGATGGAAGGGTGCCCTTCCACTGTAAGATCACTCACACACACCCACACTCACTCACACTAGGACAATTTAGACACACCAGTTCATCTGAGTTGCACATACTTGGGATGTGGGCGGAAACCAGAGTACCCAGAGAAAACCTACGCAGACTTGGGGAGAACGTGCCAACTCCACATAGTCAGTGGCCCTGGGCAGGAATCAATTTTTTATCAATATGACCAAAACACAGTTGAATGAAACAATGTTATTTAAGGACCTGCTATACTTACGATTTGTGATTACTACTGTGGAGAAGTACACGAAACTATGAAAGAGTTCTCATTTAAATTTTGAGGTCAAGAGAAGTCTCTGGCAAAGTGCTATATTAAAATGACACCTGCATTGAGCTACTCTAGTGAAGAGCTCACCTTTCAAGAGAACAGCCCACATGAGGACACCAAGCCAGGCAAAGACTCAGCTCCCTGGAGGAGCTGGCAGAAAGTCAGGAAGGCTAGAGCACAAAGAGTGAGAGGGGAGAAGAGACATCAGATCAGAGGTATCAGAGGTTGCAGAATTTATTAAAAAAATGGGAAGCAATAATGTTGAAAGCCTTCTGGCCAATGTGTAGGAAAATTGAAGAAAGCTATGTCAGCAATATGGAAGTCTGAGACTGCCCTTCCATCCATTCCATGGTCATGGCTGGAGAGCAAAGGAGACCAGGGGAGACTAAGCCTCTGCTCGCCCTCGACCTTGTCTCAAGCATGCCTGGAAGCCTGGGTGTGCTTTCAAAGATGGTGCCTGCTGGGCAGCCCTAACACTCCACCTCCCTGGGGCTGCTGGGAGGGCAGGAACTCCCGGACCACCTCCAACATCTCCACATTTTGGTCCCCTAGGAAGAGTTAAAGGAACCAGGAAACTGGATGAGGCTGCAAAGAAAAAGAGAAGACTAGTAGCAAGAAAGCCAATTCTGGGGGACCAGTGCTTCCAGCCTTCCCACCACCAAGGACTTCTGCTGCTTAATCCCTGTGAAGATTTGATTGGTGGAGGGGCAGGGCGAGTACAGGCTTCCTGGAGGTGAAATAATTTCATTTTCTCAATTCACATTAATCAGCATAAATTATTATTGTTATAATGCCTACCACATTATATAAAGCCTACTAAAAGTGGATCGCTTATGCTTCGGTTAGTGTCTTGAGAAATATCTTTTATAGGAAGGTATATTATTTTCACTAGGAGTTTTGAAATACCAGAAATATCCCTGGAAAACCCCACTTGGACACTCTTTGGTTGGAAACCAGTCCAACGGGCACCTGCCCCAGAGAGATGCTTCTCCTTAGCAGGCTCTGTGGCCTGAGCAGTCCATATTCCCGCCTTGACCCCCTAAGCCTTCTGCACACACATGGACACTAGCTTTGATACTGGCATTTAAAAGGGCACTTAGGAAATTTAAGAAGTCCCAGTGATTGAGACAAATGATGTTTTATCAGTGAAACGGACTTTTCATCTCTTCTTATCGATTTTTATGTTTTCACATCTTCAGATGTGATTTGTTAGCCCAGGGCGGCATTCCAAGACACGCAAACGTCATTAAGGTAACCGCTTTAAAGAGTGCCATGTTTTATTGAGGTGGACAGGACAATAGATATTTAATTTGCTACACGTTTGCTCAGTATGGGAGCCAGGGTTGGCACTGCATGACTCTCGGGCTCATGTGTCTTCTTGGAAACTCTGACAATGTTGCCTTACCACCCGCCCGTAGACACAGTGCCTGCCCTTGGCAAACATTTGCCCATGTTTCTGAAAAACAGCTCCCAGGAGGAAGCCTTCTTCCACTTGAGCTTCAGAGGTTACCCCATTTTTCCTTATTTGTCATGATATTGGAGAATATAAACTCTCGTGAAACTGGGGACATTTGCCTTAAAATAATGGACAATAAGGTCATGACCAGTGAGCATGCATAAGCTGGGTCACCGAGGCCATAGAGTGCTCATCTCTTCCATGTTTGGAGTCTCTGGTTGATGCAGTGCACTCAGGGGGTGAGGGGATACATTCTCTGCATAGCACCTGAACCTGTATTTCCTGCATCATTGGTTCTCCCAGCTAATTCTCATAATGTCCTAGTATCCCACATTGGAAATGTGTGGTGTCCGGTCCCATGACCAAGCCTGTCATTGCCTGCGAGAGACCAAGCTCACCATCAATCACTCTGAACAGGAGACCTGCCAGATTAGTTTATAAAATTCACCCACCCGTGCATCTTTTCTTATAGGTTAAATGACTTTCTGACCTGCATGTCTTCAGTGCAATCTGTCAATAAGAGATTTCTCTCTTGTTTTTTCAGGATGACTCCAATCCCCACATGAAATGTTCTCACCCCCACATGGCATGGCCCTGCCCTAGCATTAATGACTGGGACACTGAACATCATAGGGCAAGAAGAATCCCCGTCAACTCCCTGGGCAGGCCCCCAAACTGTTCATGATCAGAAGGCAGTCAAGTCAGGGAATGTTATAGAATGCCTGTTCCAGGGTCAGCCCCATTCTGTGCACAAAATGGGATCAGAAAGTTCAGAATCTCTTCCCAAATAGATTCTTCCATTCTAATGGGAGCAACAGATGTAGCTCACTTGAAATAATTCAGTGACATGAGATAGCGTCAGATGCCTTTGAAGGTCCATGTTAGATTCTCCCAGAAAATACCCCAGCCCCAGCTGTCTGTAATCTTTAGGGGCATTTGCCTCTAGGATCATAAACTTCATGTTCCATACAGATTTGGTGCTTCAAAAACCGTACGACTCACCCTAAAGCCAAATGGTGACTTAGGGTCATTTTTCTAAAGCCTTACTTATTGCCAGAAAATCACTGTCTTTATTCCACAGATTCCAAATAGTCATCGAGGACACCAAAGTCCAGTCTGGGTTCCACTGCCAGCTATTTTGACTCTGTCCTCACACTCAAAGTTTCTTTGCTTCTCTCTATCACGTATTGGTTAGCCTCTCTGGTAGGTATCACCACTCTTGTTCCCTAGACGAAATTGCTGCAGAAAATTATACAATAGACACACACCAGCTAACTACTCAGCCATCCTTTAATGGGGTGCTCCCTGGTTTCTGGGAGTCTTCTCCTGACTCTCATGGATTTCCTTCATCTCCACAAACACCTCTTCCTGACCTTTCCACCATGCCCCTCCTCCCACTTTTTCTACCCTTATCTACATCTCTTCCTTCACCAAGAAATCAAAGCTGTTTGTTTAATGTTCTTTCTGCAGCATCTCAGCATCTCTTCTCACTGCCCCTTACTTCTTCCCACATCAATTCCCAGGCTTCCCCCTTCCTACACTTGCCTCCTCTAGGACCAGCTCCCTCATCCTCCCGCAAACTCAAGTTTCCCTTCTCTTCCAGCAGCTTAACTTCCCACTCAAATCCATGCAAGTTTTTAGGATGAAAATAACCTTGCACTTGAGCCAGTTCTCCCTGAAATTCTATCTTCTGCCCTAGTTCACTCTTTCCTTAAGATTCTGTCTTGGAAAAATACAGATTCATGCTGATTCTATTTTCTCCCTTTCTCCTTCCCATCATGGCCCCCCTAAAACCTGCCTCTTGTTCTCCAGAAGCTGAAATTGCTCTGAGAGGTTAGCTCTCTATCCGTTGGACTGGCCATGGCCCCTTTTCCCCCATTTGTTGCATCTGACCTTGCTGTCTGTCGCCTCCTTCCAGGAACTCGACTGCCAAGTTTCAGAGACGCTACATTCTTGTACTTCTTTCTCACCCTCTGGCTGCTGCTGTTTGCTCCAAGGTGGGCTCTTTCCCTCCTTCTGGCTGTGACTGCTACCTGGGGGCAGACTCCATACTTCACTCCTTACATCTTTCCCTGGCTTCCACTACTGCCCACTCTCCCTCCAGCTCCAATGCTCCACCCATCCAGTTGGGCATGACCAGCGTCACAACATCTCTTGAATGGGCAACCCAAGTCCAACACCCCAAGCTGAATTTTTCTCCTCCCCATACCTGCTCCTTCTTTGAACAGCCTTTGTCTCGTCCAGAGGTGCCATCTCCCAGACACCCTCGCTCTCACATGCACAAGGGAGTTTGGAATTTTCTGCTCCCTTCCTGCCTCCTCCAACACAATCAATCAGTCAGTTCTATTGATTGCTTTTTCACAAACCACTTATTCTGCATTGATCCCCAGCCCGTCAGAATCTCAATTATTCCCCTAATTTAGGTTTCATCTTCTAATGCCTGGATATTATTACAATGGCCTCTTGACTAATTTCCCTTTGGATTAATCCATCCTGCACATGTTCCCTGCTTAAATTTTTTGAAGTGTAGCTCAGATAATCTCATACCCCTCTCAAACAATGAACAGTGGTGCTAACTGAACACTTACACTGCTCTTTATACAAATAATCCCATTTAATCCTCTCAACAACACTATGAGGCAGGTACTATTTCATCTTCATTTTACATATGAAAAATAAATTGAAAGCACAGAGATTTAGTGACTAGATACAGGTCACATGACTCATAAGTGTCAGAGCAGGGCTTCGAGCCTGGGCAGCCTGACTCCCGGGTTCAGGTTCCAACCTCTTGAATTCAGTACATCTTTCTCACAACCTTTAGTGGTTTCCACTGTCCACAGACCAGAATCCCTTTGTCTGCTCAAGGCTTCTAACATCCGGTTCTCTTCTGCCTGACCAATCACTAACTCTTTGCATCCAGGCAGACCCATCTGTTTGCCAGACTGGAACCTTTGCTTCCTGCCAGCAGCTGTTCTTCTTTGCCTTGTTTTTAAATGGAATTCCTAAAACAACAAGGCTCTGATTGATAAGACTGTCATTCGTTCATTTGTTCAATAAATATTTAAACATTGCCTATGGTTCCAGACACTGTGTTAGGTACAGAAGAATATTGCAAAGAACAGAACAAACGTGGCCTCTTCCACACGTGTATATGCTCTAGTACCTTTTAAGCCCTGCTAACTTCCTCTGACCTCAAGTTCAGACCCCACGTGGAACTGAGCTGCTTCTGTTCAGTCTTGACCCCTTGTAACAGAATCCCTGCTAGGATCCCACTAATCCCATCTCTGGGATCAGACCCCCTTTGGTTGTGTCCTATGTAACTGGTGCTGGGCAAGGCGACCGATACTCCCTTTCCAGAATGCTCAGCTCCAAACCCCTTTTTGCTCGAAACCAATTCAGTGGTGAGCCCCAGAAGTAAAGGAAAGGCTTTAGACAAACTATTGTTGGACTCCAACCATGCACTAGGCATAGTGTTGGCTCCTACAGACCTCTCAGCAACGTCTCAGGTAGGTGCTTTTTATTATCCTCGTTTTATAGACTCAAAGAGGTTCCAGCTGGGACTCAGAAGTCTCGATTCAGGTCCCTCCTGCCTCCATATTCCTATGATCCTGGCTACCTCAGGCCATGCGGGCTAAAGATGGGGGTCATGAGCAATGCCAATGAGGTTTCGACTGCAACTGTAGACCAGTGTTCCTTTTAATATCTCAAATACTGTACACCTTCTCAACTTTGCTTCATGTATTTATATAGTTTTGCAGAGGGGAATGGTGGGGCTTTCCTTACCTGACTGCAGGAAATTGAATTTGAATGAAGAAAAGTTTATCAGAACTCTACAGGTGCCCTTTTGAGGATATACGTTCTACGTCTTTTCCTAACAAACACTTGGTTATTTGGGGTGCTCTGGGAAGAAACACAGAAGTAAATGCCTGAGGGAGCCTCACTTCCTCTTCATCAAAGCAGGAGATAGGGAGAGTACAAGGCATGTGTCTGGAAGGAGGGAAAGAGCTTAGATGGGCTGGGGACTGTGACAGCTGACCAGCACTGAGCTCAAGTAAAGCAGCCGGAACCGCTGAGACCTCACAGGGGAGGGAGTGGGGGACGAGAGCACTCCAGGTAGAGCTAAGCCCGGGCAGCAAGCAAGGCTTGAGATCAGGAAGAGGTGGCACTGTTCACAGAGCAGGCTGACTGGTCTGACAGGCTCAGAAAGGGGACTGGCCAGAGCAGTCTTTTGAGCCCCACCGGGGAATGGCAGGTGCAGGGCAGGGATTGAGGCAGGAAGCCAGTGAGCTGGAGAAGACAGCCCAGAAAGAGGACGCTGTCATCCGAGTGCCCAGGTGCTCCAACTAGACCCTGGGTCTTTAATAATCAAAACTTTCCAAGGCTCCTTATAACTGTTGCCTGCTTACGAACCCCACCCCCACCTTCTCCCACCTTCCTCCCTTTCCACCCCGCACCCCACAGTAAACGGGCTTTGAGGCTGGGAATATCAACGGACCCAGCAATGAGAAACCAAAGAAATGCGATAGCAGCAGTCCTGACTCACAGTGCAGGCCCAGCCGCCCAGCTAAGAGCACACGCTCCATCGCTCCATCGGCATAGCCTGTGCCCTTGTGCGAACAGACGCCTCTGCTCCCTTCATTCGCAGCCCAGGATCACTCACACTGGCCTCGGCTCCATGCTCTTTGAAAAGTTAAAGGCACTGCGTGGAGGTACATTTACAATAACTCAACGAGATCATATTTCAAAAGGGATTTCCAGGGGGAAAGGAAAGCAAGCTACACACAACCACCATTTTCTTCTCTTAGAGTTTCTCAGTGTGTCAGAGTCGGGTTATACGGACCCAGCAGAGAGAGCACAGGCACATTTTCTAGGTATAGCGGGAACCCCTGAAAACTTCTATTCAGAGAAAGGACCTGGGTTCCAGCCCTGGCACTTCCTGGCTGTGTGTTATTAGGCAAATCACTTCACTGCTCTGAGCCTCTTTGTGGAGAAATGTAAGAGGGGCTTGTCACATGTTGAGTACTGCGCTTGGTTCTGCTTGCCTGACTTAGAAGGTGTCTCCTCCTCACCTCCCCTTCTCCAGGACTCCCTACTGAAACTGCTCTAACCATGATAACAACCGTCCCAGACTAAGTGGGACCAGTCTATAACCAGTGCTTGTCAAGAGGACTGAATGAGTGCGTCGCTGTGGACATTCAGTGAAACCAAAAGCTCCACGGCAGATGTGAGTTCTTATTGTTGTTCCTACAAGCATAAGACCAAATGGGCATGCTTGCTCTGCTCCTCACATACCTATGGCAGAAGTTACTAATCAGTGCAGCCCCCTTCCCTCTTAGACTGATCAGTGACGATCAGTCTCTAGCGGAGCTGGGAGGGAGGCAGAAATAGAGAAAGTTATTTGTCACTGTGCTGCTGCAGAGAATTTATAGCTTAAGACACCAATACAAGTCTCCAAATAAGTGCCTAATAATGCTAATTGCGTGCCCTGCTTGGGTCAGAGGCCCACTCCAGGGCCAAATGGCTGCCACTGGGGATAGAGGCAGAATACAGAATCTATCAGAAGGTAATAACTACCAAACTCAAGAGAAGGAAACACCTGTTAGAAGAAGGTTGTTCTGCTCAGGTAGAACTTCTGTTCTCTTCTAGAAAAGCACTCCCCTAGGTGCTGAGGGTAGTACCAAGCCACGTAGGAGAAGAACAAACAAACCCAGTGCTAGCAACATGACCCTCTGGAAAGGGCTGGACCCCTCCAACTCCAGCCTCTGTCCTTTTCACCTTTGGGCCAGTAGCAAGGTTTCCAAACCCCCACACATTACCCAGCCAACCTCAGAGGCCCCCAGACCCTGCAGCCAGAGGGTGGCTCTGAAAAGCGAGACCCGGGCAGCCCTAAGATAGGTTTTAAGAGCAGAGAAGCAACCACAGTGAAATCCACAAGGCTCTTTAGAGAGGCCTGCAGTTTGAGAACAATCCTGCTAAGTCATAAATGCTTTGAATTCCTCAGCTTTTTGCCTTCAGAAGTTCTGGCAGCCCCGGGCAGAGGGCGAGTATTCACGGACAGACACTGACTCTCCTCCACGGGGGAACACCAGGTCAGCACCTAGAGACAGAGATGCCAACGGACCAAGTCTCTCCTCTAGAAGGTTCCAGGAGGTGGGAAGGACTTCTGCGGTGGATGCTACGGTGCTCAGCCAGAACCCCTCAGGACCCAGGCCCTCTTCCCTGCCCTTCCCCTTCCTTCCCTCCCCACAGCTGCCTCCCACTCTGCCATCGGCCTCAGCCTACAAAGCTACTGGGTCCTAATTTAAACATTCTCCCCAGGGGAACAATGACTGGTCTATGTGGGTACAAAGGCCAGTACCTTGCTTCCGTCCAGTATGTCTCAGAAGGGCCGTCCCATCCTCAGAGCTCCAGATAAGAATGTCGAGGCCGCTCTTGCAGCCGCTTCACGGTTCAGCTTCTCCCCGACCTGCTCCCACTCCTTCATAAGTGTTGTCCCTCACAGCTGTTGGTTCTGGGATCTGTGCTCCCAACACGTGTATCTTGTTCTCTCACAGGTGTTCCTGCGACCATGCCCTGTATACCTCGTGGTGGTAAATAAAGCTCCATCTCAGAGCCTGCTTCCCAGGAACCCCACCTGTAGCCGCTTGGAAAAAGAAGGCAGGCTCACGTGTCTAGCTGCTCAGAGCATTAAGAATAATCTCATGCAGCCTCACCAGCTCACAGGTGGAAACAAGCTGCCCAAGGTTGCAGAGCTGACTGGTGGCAAAGCGGGCCCCAGGGGCCTTGGACCCCATTACCCTCCACTTTTGTGGGATGATATTAAAACTGCTGAAATGTTTGAACACCTACTTTGTATATAAGCATTTCCCCTAATCCTCACAACAACCCTCTGAGGGAGGTGTGATGACTTTCACATTTTACAGATGCGAGAGATGAGTTGCCCAGGTTGCACAGCTTGGCAGGGGTGGGTACAAATTCCGGCTCAGGCCTGCGCAATTCCCATGCCTGTGTTTCTTGCACCAGTCACAGTGCCTCTAGTGCTTGGGGAAAACAAGGTCTTCAGATTGTTTGTGAACACATACGAGACCTGCGTGGATCCTGTCCCTCTCAGGGAAGGATCCTCGGGGAGGGCCTCCGTGGAAGAGGCAAATGCTCCCAGGCTTCGGCGGGCCCTGGCGCAAACGCAGCCCCCGTAGAAAGTTGCTCCGTTTGCAAATTAAGTTCCCACTCGTTCCTCAGGGCAGTCCAAGAATGCCAGAGGTTGTCCAGTGAGGATTTAAGCCAAATGCCCTGCCACTCCCCAGGGATGTCCCCAAAGGTGACAGCAATGTGTCACATCCTCTATACACCAGACTAAGTCAGAACTGTTGTGACTCAAGCAAGACATGGCTCATTGAGGAGGCAGTAGAAACCTTCCAGGATAATATACATTGGGTGAGGTATGAGTATAAAAGCCTCAAGATATACCAGTTAGGATAGAGAAGGAGGGAGTTACCTCTGCAGAGGCGAGAAAGGGAAGTGTTAGAAAACTAGGAGGGCAGGGCTTACCGGCCCCTGAGGGCCCACCTGCAATGCTCCCACGAGAGCACACACACCCTTTGGCCCTGTGTACCTCAGGCAACAAGGCTTCTACCCATAAGTTCAGGTTCCTTAAGGCTCTGAGCCCACAAGGACACCCTCAGTGCCCTAATGACATTATTTTACTCAAGCCCAGTGGCTGAGTCCTAAGGGGCTCTGGATCTGAGCAGTGGCCTCTCACCATTCCCCTACTATACCTGAATTTCTCAGTTTCCTTGCCTGCGACTCTTATTTCCCAAAGGAATTATTGCTGACCTTTGAGTCCAGTCTGTTTGACTGAGGTTCTGACATCGTGCCAAGCTTTGGCTTCCTTCTCCAGGGGCCCAGGGTAGGGGATGCCAAAATCTACCCTCTGGATGAGGTTTTCCTCAAAGTGATGGCGTTCCCAGAACTCAGCCACTGTTGGTGATGGCAGAGGAGCCCAGCCATGGAGGGTGGCCAGGGGGAGGTGGCATTAAATGGCTTCTGAAACTCAGACAAGGTTTAGATGGAGTGTATCTGGGAAGAGGGAATCCCCTAGGCAGGTATGGTGTCCACTATCCAATGTCAGGCAGCGGGGAGTGGTTCTGGCCACCTGCCCAGATAGTGACCACAAACCTGGCAGATTCAAAGCTTCATGAAAATCCCTGGAATTCAGGGCTGAGCCCCAGGACATAAAGGCCTCAAGGGCTGGGTTCTGACCCCTAGACTGAAGGACCGAATTGCATGTGGGCCAGCAGTATTGAAGAAGGTGAAGCCAGGGCAGATAGTGCAGGGTCTAGACCCAGTGGTATTTATGTGTTCAGTAACGTTGCCCTGAGAAGAGCCAAGAAGTCCCCCAGAAGTGACCCAAGGTTGGCAATGATCTACCCAGGAATGCGTGCAAGAGACAAGCCATAAAGGTGGTCAGTCTTAGAAGCATTTGAGCTGGACAGCAGGACAGCCCAGTAGCACCATGAGGTGCATCATCAGACGAGGAGCCCTGAGACACACATTCGAGAATCACCTCCACCTGTGATTTTGCTGAGAGACCTTGGGCAAGTCACTTCACCTCTGTCTTAGGTAGGTCCTGCAGGAAATGGATGGAAAACTCAAAAAAAAAAAAAAAAAAAAGATTAACAATGGGATTATTAATGAGAATTTAACAAAGGGACTATTTTCAAAGTTGGGGACAGGGCTGAGGAAAGCAACAAAGGATGATGAAGCACTGGAGACGAGTAGCACTGGACAACTGGTTCCACTCCAGGGGCAGAAGCAGAAGGCTTATGGTAACCCAGTAAGATCTATAGTTATGAGAAAGGGCCACCAAACAGGAATCAGGGCTTTCGGTGGAGGAATCTACTTATTACTGGCAAACTGAGGCCAGGGAGGGAACCGGGGGATAAACACCCCCTTTTCCTCCTCAGGCCCTTCCTTGACTGTCCTGCCAATGCCTCCCAGTGGGAAGCCAGAGGCCAAGGCGGCCCAGCTGTTGCTGTCTCAGGGGGCACGCAGACTGGTGGAGAAAGTCTGAAAGCAGGTCGGGGAAGGAATCAGAGAATATCCAGCACTCCCTCTCTGAACACATTTCCTCATCCCCACAAAAAGAAGAAAACGGTCTCCGTCCTGCCTACCTCCACGGAGGCTGTGAGGTTGGGCGAGAGATTCAAGCTCCAGAAGAGAAGGATGAGGTGACTTCTGAAGTCCCTGTCAGCTCTCAGAGCCTAGGATTCTCAGCAAATACGATCACTAGAAAGAAGGACTGACCAGGGTGACTGGGACAGAAAATTCTGGAGAAGCTTGCTAGAGGCAGTCAGGAGACACAGCAGAGTTCAAGCTTAAGTTTTAGTTTAAGGTGCCATCACAGTTGCAACCAACTTCCTTAGGAGACTGTGGGCATTTGGAGAAGGTCTGGTTAAAGAGCCCAGGTTCAAATTCTGACTTTGCCACTTATTAGCTAAGGAAAGGTACTAAATCCCTTTGTCTAACCATCCTGACCTGTGAAAATGGAAATACCCTCTCACAGGCTTGTTATAAGAATTAAATCCAAGGAGATGATGCATCCCAGTGCCTGGCATGCAGTGTGTTCTCATTAAACAGGGCTCTTTCTTTCTTAGAAACAGGACACGGAAGAGAATGGCATGGACTTAGTGAGAAGTGAAAGTAAGAGTGAAAAAGCAGGTGAGCTCAGCGTGTTTCAGGAGATGGGTTGCCTGCGAAACCAGTCACCCTAAAGGAAGGCAGGGGAAAGTCCCCAAGAACCCCATAAATGCTGTAAGACAAGTAACATGAGACCACAGAGTGACTCAGCCTTAAGGCAGAATAGGACTGTTCGTGGTCCAAAGCACATACCAGCCAAAGCTCCAGGTTCCGCAGGCCTGGCTCACCGAGTCTTGATGAGCACATACTCCTTCAAAGGGCATCCAGTGGCTTCCAAGTGCCTGGTAGTTGTAACGGGCATGTTTGGCATGGAGGAAGCCCTTGAGCACGTGCTCTCCTCTAGGTGAGGGGCCAGCTCCTCATTAGCTGAACAAGGACGTCAACTGTGTACTGAGGAAGAAACTCTGGATGCAGCACCAGCGGTTCTGGATTCATTTCCAGCTCCGTCACTAGTTGCAGCTTCTTCTTGTGTCTCCTTCTCTCATTTGCAGAATAGGAGTGAAGATCATCTCCACTTCAAGGAGTTTCCATGAGGACTCGGAATGTGGAAAACCATAAGGACCCAAGGGTGTGGTGTGATCAAACAGCAGTGCTGCATGCCTACAGCTCTCCCCAAGACTACTGCTGCACGCGGAGAAGACAGTAGATAAATGACTCTTCCCCTCAAAGGCAGAGGAAGGGCTACCTCTTCCCAGCCCTGCAGCCAGAGGGAGTTTAGCTGAATGGAATTAAGAACACAGACCTCCAGGCCCCAAAACCCTGCCTGTCAAGGTCACTGGGACTGAAGTCATTTGGGGATTTGGAGTGGTACTTGCAGGGCAGACTGATTAGACAGAAGTGACCTCCAAGTAACCAATTCACTAAGACTGTGCTCATAGCAGACTGAATCACTGCAGGTGCTGAGGCTTCCCTACGAGTCCACAGAAGGGCATGCCAGTGAACCTCTGCAGGGACGTCCAAGGCTGAGAATGATGGAAGCTGGAGGAGAGGAATCCTGCCTGAGTCCTGCAGAGATAACTCCCCCTACAACTCTCAGACCTCCCCGCCCGCCCCCACCCCACGGTTCTCACTGTCTAGTGTGTGATCATTCCCAGAAAATCCTCTGCCACCCTCATAAGAGCTCCAGGTATTGGCAACGAGAAGAGCCAATATAGGTAGACTCAATCTATGAGCTTAATGGGACTAGTTCTCAAGACGGGTTAACCAACAAAGTTCCCCATTTCCTATTTGTTATCAGAAAAAAGTGACATCTTAGGTAGACTAATTCTTCTCTGGATGTGATTTCTGGGACACCAGCTCCCAGCAAACATCCTGGCCCTGTGCTGATGCTCAGTAAATATTTATGCTTTCATTTCTTCATGAGATGCACTGCCAACCAAACCCGGGAAGACTGATACTCATGGTTTAATATTTGGGCCCAAATCATCAGAGGAGTCCTGAAAGCAGCCTGGATCCAAGGCCCAAGATAGGACCAAGGCCCCAGGCCCCAGCACATTTTAAATGAGAGAAGGCCAAGCGTCCCAGGTCCAGGATCTCCAGAACTCAGGCCTGTAGTCAGATGGTCAGTCTGGGCCTTCTTCTGTCTGGTGACTCCTCAGCCCATGGCCCACGCCTCCTATTCCAGCTGTCTGGACCCAGTTGACAAGAGTGCCAGCTCTTTCTGAAGTTCTTGAGCCTCTCAGCTGCTCTAGATGCTGGGGGGTCTTAAAAGGCCTAAGACACAATCTTTGCCCTCAAAATGACTATCCTGGACCTGTAAATAGGTCTGGGTAGGGACAGAAGACACAAAGTGGGGTAAGTTTTGAAGGAGCTGGGTTGTGAAGACCTTGAATGTTAAGCTAAGGGACTGTCTTTGTCCTATATTCAGAAACCAGAAAGGGTCTCTTAAAATTCTCTAAGCTTGGAAGTGATAAGATAAGGTGTGACCTCACAACAAGAAGGCAAGGGGGACCCTGCCTGCTCCCTGAGTCCCTAGCTCCCTACCCACCAGAGCAGTGCTGATAGGCATGTCAGCAGCTCCTCTGACCCAGAGTCCAGGTTATATAGGCCGGCTTTGTCCTTGCTCTCTTCCTCACTTTACCCCAGGCTCCTTACTCTTCTTGCTAACATGACAAAGAAGTTCGATGGTCTTATTGAAGGCCCAGAAGTCTCCTGGTCTTCACAGCGTAACACAAATATTAGGACACTGCCTTGAAGACAGGTGGGTGAAATTCTAGGACCAAATTTCTTTCTGAATGACCTGAATAGATCATGACCCCTCTCTGAGCTGGATTGTTTCTGTAAAATAGTTTGCTCATTGCTGTGAGGCTGCAGTGAGATCATGTGTGTCAAGGCAGCTAGTGTGTGCCCTGAGGATCCAGAAGGAGGTCAATTAATGCTTGCAGAATGTGAACCCGACTAGCAGTTCAGGCTGGGGTCTCTGAGGGAAGGAAGCCCAGCCAGGCCCAGCCCAGCAGGAAAAAAGTTCCCTAACTGGGAGAACTCCAGGATCGTCAGTATTCTGAGACCATGTCAGGCAGCACTCTGACCCCTCTGCTGTCCCCAGGGTGGGAGGGGCTGGGGCTCCACTCCAAGGGTTTACAGGCTATTAATAGTTCACCACTGCAGGGCTACAGGCCACTGTCCAAGGGGCTCCTCTTGTTCCCTCTGTTCTCAGCTGTGCTGCTCTTCAGAACGACTAAGAAAGAGCTATGTTGTTTGGGAGAGCTGGCAAGGACAGGGCATGACATCGTTCCCGGAGAAGACCACCATTTTCCCAAAATTGTTCATTTCCCAATGAATATTTCGTTTCTGTTTCCCATAAGGTAAATCCAAGCATTCCTTTTCTGCTCTTTGTTTTGGGTTGTTCTTTAGCGCAGTTGTCTATAAATAGGAGTTCACATTGTAAAGCACTTTGACATTTTCTCATCTAATCCTTAACCCGAGGTAGGGGCTACTTTTATCCTTATTTTGCAGGTAATGAAACCAAGGTTATAGAAGCTTATGGGATTCAGCCAGAGCTGCAGGGCGCCACGGACTGGCCAGGAGCAAACTCAGGGTTTCCACCTCCAAGTCTGCAGTCTTGCTTTCTAGTGCCCCATGCCGCCTCTGGTTTCTGTAAGGAACTCCCTTGATGGCTTCTCAGAGTTCCCTTCCAAAGAGCACGGGAGCAGAGACTTCCAGACTTTGCATTTCCCACGCAAGGCAGGAAGCTCTCCCACACGACTGACGTCTATTTGCCATAAAGGGACGTGAGGAGAAGCAACATCAACAAGCCCATGAAGTGTATTATCTAGGTTGCCGTCACTTACCAAAAGTGTACGTTCTGACTTGACTGGCCTAAACTGTAAGGAAAATTCATCTAGTATCGAGAAGTCCAGTGCTGGTTAATTCAGTGGCCCCATGATGTCATCAAGGACCCAGGTTCTTTCCAGTCTTCAGCTCTGTCATCCTCAGGGGGGTTCTCCACATGGGCTCGAGATGGCTGCCTCTGCTCCAGGCTTCACATGGAGCCTCGACAATAGCCATTGGAAAAGAAATACGTTTTCTTTTTTTTTTTTTTCCTGTGTGTCTTATTCCTCTTTCTTAAAGCAAAGAAATCTTTCTTGGCATCCTTTAGTGACATTCCTTCATGTCTCCTTTGCCAGGACTGAGCCTCATGGACACACTTAGACCAATCACAGGCAAAGAAAATGAGATCACCAGAATGACTGGCCTGAAACAGTGAAGATTTATTATTCCTCCCTGAGTCACAAAGAGGCTGCACAGAGCCCTAAATACAACTAGGGTTCTGTCAGCAAGCAAAAAGGGGGAGAATGGTTTGGGGGGAGCTGACCTACTATCTCTGATCCTGCTGGATACTATTTTCTCTGACTTATGGGTGAAAAGAACTGAGATCGAGAACTAGATGATTTGAATCCTTGTCTGTTGGACCTTACTCAGCATCTCACTCACTTATATAATCCCAAAAGTATCTAGAACAATGCATTACATGTAGCTGGTGCTAACCAAACCAGGAATAAACATATAGGGTTGCCTACTATGTGCCAAGCAGTTTGTAAGGTTCTAGGCATACAAAAATGAGCAAGGTAGTCTCAACACTTGAGCTTACAATTTGGTATCTTTTGGTCATTATTATTCTATGTTATTGTTGTTATTATTAACTAAGATTCGCAGCATACATAATGTGCTAAGCATTTGGGGAAGATATATAATGTTCATGGCCAAGATGCGGGATGATTTTTTTGTATCCCCATTTGGCAGACAAGAAGGTGACACCGAAGGACAAGAATGGCTTGCTCAAAGTCTCATAGCTCATTGGTGTCAGACCCGAGAACAAACTGAGCCCATGCTCTCTGTCGATCTTGTTCTCTGTGCCTCTCACGCTACTGAATGCTCTATCTTACCAATTAAAAACAAAAACAAAAACAAAACACCAGTGTTAAGCCAGTATAGGGATATGCAGGTCTCAACAGTTATTGTCATAAGACCAATTTTTGTTTGTCTCTCCTTGTCCTTTGTGCTCTGCTCAGTGGGGATTGCCCTTCCCCTAACAAGAGATGCCAAGTTCAGCAGTGTCATTATTTTCTTCTGACTCCTAATGCCTCACATTAAGTTTCCAACAAAATAATTCAAAGATTAAAGTGTCTCCCCTCCCTCAGCTGGAGGGAGACTTATGCCAGAGAGAACTGACAGTCAGGGAAGTGGAATGCTTCTTTAATTTTTAGATAATGAATTGTCCTCAGGTCCGAATCACTGATGAGTCATCCCCAGAATCCAGCAGTTCCTCCATTTTGAATGTCAGACTTCTGCTACCACCAGCCTTCTGGTATCTCTGGGCCTTCTGAAGCTGCCTCGGCATGATCCAAAGAACATGCTCTAAGATGCCACAGGCAAAAATGAAAGACATTTGTTAGCCAGCTTTGCTCAGAAACATCCATCTTGATACGTGCTATAGTTTAGGATCCCACTGGCTCCACTAAGAATCCCTGCTCCTCTTCCACCAACACAAACTGCTGGATGTTGCTGAGGTGTGCTCTGCTCAGAGTTCATCTCCCTCTCTGGGTTGAGGATGCTTTGTGTTCTAAAACAGACTTGCTCCCATTCTCCTGGGAGCCCAGAATCCAGAGGGAGTAGGCAGTGAGCCACCCATCTAGCCCACAAAGCCTGTGTTAAAGGAATTACAAGAAATTGAATAAACATCCCTCCCTTAACTCCAGTGAGTCACATTGCGGGTCTCTCAGTGCCCTGGGCCATCCCTTACAGCACATACCACTTTTAAACTGAAGACATTTAGGAAGCTTTCTGTTCTCCCTTGGGGGCACCTCAGTCTCTGCACTAGTTGCTGGAAGTTCTCCTTAAATAAGTACTTTTGGTGAAATTTGGTCAATAATCTTGGGAACATAAGAAATATCCAAACCTGTATATAATTTTTATGAGTTTATTTGAGCCAAAATTGAGAACAGTTGCTGGGAAATAAGATCTAAAATACTCCAGAGAGTAACAGTTTGCAGTCTCTTTTATGCATTTGGAATTAAAGAGGGGATTTAAGAAAGATTACATGAAGGTGAGAGAAAGCAAGGGGGAGTAGGGTGGGGGGGGGCGGATTACAAGATAGTTAACAAGATTATGTGTTCTCTTGAGGGTGGTCACATTTTAGAAGGAGCCGTCTGAAAAGAGGCATTTCAAAGGCATGTAAACCTAGATGCACAGAAGCAATGGACAGGTCTTGCTTAAGGCAAAGATAAGCCTTTTACTAAAGAAATTACATTTCTGGAGTGAGACTGCCCACAATGACCTGCCCAGTTAGGAACTTATGATCACATCATCCTGTGAGGTTACTTTCCATAGAACCCCCTTTTCATCCACAACCTCCCCCACTGGGCTCCCAAATTCCACAAGGTATTCAGAGGCTTGGCTGAGAGTGAGCATACTCTACTGCCCTACCTCTCTATTCTTTCATCTGGGTCTCAGTTTTTCTTCCCTACTGTTCACCTTGTTTTTTCTTATCCCACTCTTTTGTCCTGGATTCTAAATAAGGCCATGTTGCTTATGAACAGTGCTATAGCATAGCAAGAGGTCTGAGATTCAGGCTACATCCAGATTCAAATCCAGATAGTCCTACTTACAAGCTATGAGCCATAAGGTAAGAGACTCAACCTTTCTGAGACTCGATTTTCTCTTTTGGAAAATAGGAGTAATAATAACTGCCTCGTAGTGCTGTTGGTAAATTAAATAAGATATTTTGTGTAGGAAGCCTGGTACATAGCCTAGGAAATTGTCAGATATACACTCCATGTTAGTCAGTGTCACACCCTGTAGCCCGCCTGAATGGATTTACTAGAGCTCCATACAGGTTTCCTGAATTAACCTGAAATAAACATTTTTTAGATTTCTGGGCTGCACTAGAAGGGTTTTCTCTACCACCCCTATCTCTGTTAAAACAAATAAACAAACAAAAAATCAGAAGCTTGAAAGCTGAGAAGGGATTGGAGAGAGGCAATGAAGTAAGCCGGATGCTAGAGCCCAGATTGCCTTTGGCTCAGTCTAGATTTGAGGGAAACCTGGAATTACTGAGATTTCATCACAGCAGCTGGTCCAAGATAAACCTGCCAGAACTGCTCAGAGGCCAGATCTGGATTGCAGTGATAGCTGGGGCCTGCAGAGAAGCAAGGAGAAACTATTTATCTGACATTTTTTCAACTCCAACTAAGAATTTTCTTTGGCTCAAGATGTCGCTGGGACCCGTCTTCATTTACATGGAGCTCATTTGAGGATCCGCGGGCGCCTCTGACAGAGGAGACTTCTTAGAAAGACTTCCATCCTCCTGCCTTCCGTCCATGTGTGCTTTTCTCATGCTTCGGAAATAAGTACTCACCCAGAAAGGCTAAACCTCAGGTTTTATTTGCACTTTGATTGTGCCCGCACCTCACAGATAGGTTCTCTTCTATTCGCACACACAGTCTGTGCAGGCCTAGACATTCGCAAAGATGGCCACCAAGGAACACTTGTCCTCCTTCCAAATTGGCAGACTTCATCTAATTGAGCCCATGTTAACTGATGTGGCACATTTTAATACATTTCACTGTTTCAAGCTGAGGCAGCAAATTGGAGTGTGAATCTTCTTAGCAGCTGCTTCTAGAGTGTCCGTCTGGAATCTCTGCATCCTTGACTCTTCGATGCCAACCAGAGAAAAACTTGTCCATTTATTATGTATCTTGGCAGGGTTTTAAGACAGTCATGTCTGAACTAAAATGCCACCATTCTTGTAATATTATTATGCAGACTCTGTACTTTTCAAGCAGGTAGCATTTGAGGAGTTATATGAATATTCCAGGAGTCTTTGAGATATTTTTTGAGAAAACGATCCAGAATGTATCCAATCAAACTGGCATTATTTGCTTCCAACCAGTTACCTTATTCCAATGATATTGCCCAGAGCTACCTTAGGAGCCTATCCTATGTCTTTGGGCTTTATCATTTTCAGTCTAAACTAAGCACAGGGAGGGAGGGAGGGTGTTGGCTGCATTGTTGTCATGGCCAAAGATTAGAAACAAATGTTCACCGATAAGGGACTGGCTAAAACTATTATGATATGTCCAGTCGATGGAATGCCATATAATCATTTTAAAAAATGACGCAATGTGAACAAGTGTTGTTATGGACCCGTCTCCAATAATATAGTTAAATCTGGAAGCATCCAAGATCCTGGTCATATTGGTTATCTCTGGAGGAGGGGAATTAGTGGCAGAGGAGCAAGGGAAGGAAGGAGTTTTCATTTCCATCACCTAATTTTGGTACACTTTGAATTTTGTACCTTGTATTACCTAAATACAAAATAACAGAATGATTAATTTTTTCAAAAGTGTATTCAGAGTCTAGTCCAAAAAAAAAGATGGTCGAACTAGCTATATAATTCAAAAAATTATAATCACAAGAACTCTCATTTGCTGAGCAACTACTCTGTATCAGCCTCTGTTAGGCTGGTTACTGCACATTTCATCTGATTTTCTCCTGAAACCAGTCCTATGAAGGATAGTTTACCATCTTCATTTTAGAAATGAGGACACCGTGACTCAAAGAGTTTAGGAAAGTTGCCTGAGGTTGCACAACCTGCACAGGCAAAACTGGGATTCAAACCCTGGTCAGCCTAACTTTTTCCACTGGCCCCTGAGGGCTTCCTCCATCAAACATTCAATAAGATTACGTCTCCCTTGTCTCTCTGTCCCCAGGGCCTGTAGAGTGCTTGGCACACAGAAGGCATCTAATACATGCTGAATGAATGATAAACAGAAAGCAAAACAGTGTGAGCAAGACTTGGCCAGTCATTCCCTAAAATGAATTTTACACATGTTTGAGCATCTTGGAACTGCAGGATAACATCCCACTGAGATTACTTGGAAGACAACAACCTTCATTTGGATGGCTGTATTCTGCTATGTTTGCTTTAAAAAAAAAAAAAAATTAGTCACATTGTTTTTAGTCACACCTCACAAAGCCTCATTACTTCAAACTGCCTTTCTAGTGGAAGATGATTTCACAACAAGGAGAACCAGAGAATGTGGTTTTCATTAGGCTACCTTTAAAAATAGCTGTTTTTCTGATGGGATCATATGAATAATAAATATTTCTCTTTTGTTTTATCTTCTGTTTTTCTTCATGATTGTTGGAAAAGTCCAACAAGCTTGGCCATTCATTTCAGGATGAATTTGGGATCCAAACAGTTAAACAACGAGCCAAGGAGATGAATGGAATGTTCATGAGGTCGTCTGGCAGGCATCCACATTCCTATGGGAACGTTGCAGCACTGAGAGCTTTGGGACACTAAGAGGCAAGTGTGTGGGAGTTGTGGGGCAAATTGCAAATGATCCAAAGTCTCAGAAAAATGCATGGAGCACTGTTGGCCCAAGAAGGCTTTGCAGAGGACCATAAAGGTCTCCGCCCTTGCTCAAAGAGACTGGAATCAGCACTGTCTAATTCTTTCCTACAGCTGCCCAGGTCTTAAGCCAGACGGGCCACTTAATAGCAGAGCTACGAATGTGAATTCATTACAAGAATCTGATCAAGGAGTCCTACTTCTTCAGCTGATCTTTATACTTATTTCCTCTTCTCTCATACTCAAGAAAATGACTTCAGAGGGATTTACCCAATCTCCTCTTCTCTCATCTTTCCTACCACTGCAGCTTTCTCTGTCCTTCCCCATGAAGAGAACTCAAACCCAATGCATTTTCATTATCCTCCATCGTACTTTCTTTTATCGTTTAAAATGTACTCTAGAGACCTGGTGAACTCACTAGAATCCTGTATTACAATTCCCTCCAATTTTAGAAAAGGTCATATCTGATTGATAATGGTAGTAGAAATTGAGTTTTCCATTTAAAATTAGAAATGTGATATTCACGCTTTTCCCTAAAGAGTAGACACTTGAAAAATTTCTTGTCACCACACTAAAAAAGAAGCTTGAGCCTAGAGTTGTCCAAGCAGAGACTTCTGTGTGTACCCCAAACATCTCTTGTGTCAGTCATACTGAGAAACGCTCCTCACATGAGGAGGGAGCCTCGCGTTCTGCTCTCCTGTCCTACTCGGTGACATTGGTACCAGGGAATGGTAAGCACTTGAGAAGAGTCCTCTGTAGTATC
Organism: Rousettus aegyptiacus; assembly: GCF_014176215.1. Classification (NCBI taxonomy): domain Eukaryota; kingdom Metazoa; phylum Chordata; class Mammalia; order Chiroptera; family Pteropodidae; genus Rousettus; species Rousettus aegyptiacus. Next base: position 84,931,031 of record NW_023416308.1, read on the forward strand.
GACAAAAGAAACAGCCAAACCTGTAGAGAATTTTTATAAGAGTTTATTTAAGCCAAACCGATGATATATTCCAGGGAGCAAGATTTTTTTAACTGTTCCATAGAATAACAGTTTGCAGTTTCTTTTATGTACTAGGAATTAAGGAGGGGATGTAAGGAAGATTACACGAAAGTGGAAGAAAGCCAGGCGGGATTGGATTACAGGATAGTTAAGATTGTATACTTTCTTGAGGGCGGTTACATATTAGAAGAAGGGGTCTGAAAAGAGGCATTATAAAGGAGTGTTAACCTGGATGCACAGAAACAATGGGCAGGGCTTGCTTAAGGCAAAGATAAGCCTTTTACTAAAAGTTATATGCCTGGGGTGTAACTCCTCACCATGATCTGCCCAGTTAGGAATTTATGACTTATTACAGCCCTTTTTTAAAAATCCACAGTAGTAACTCAAGTGGTTAAGACTTTGTTTTATCCAAAGGCCATGGTGTTGAGGGAATGGAGACAATGAGAGATAATGGAGTTGATTTTTCTCTTTGTTTTATCTTATCCTCAATGTTTGCAAAAAGATACCTTTCCAGTCCATCCCCAAAGGCTAAGAGAGAAACCAATAGGTCACTGGCTTTATTAGTGAGGTCCTATCTGATTAATGTTCCTGAAGGCAAAACTGTCCCTCCCAAGGCCAGCAAGCCAGGCTAAGAAGGAACCATTGTGGGGGAGAAATAGCATCCTGACTTTGTGGGTACCACAGGTCATGAAAATCTTAGAAGACTTCAGGACCAGAACAAAAAGAATAAATGGAATATGATGGAGATGACATTAATGAACTATAGTGATGAAGTCATCTGTCCAGCCCACAATCCGTCTTCCAGAGAGGCTGCATTCCTTTGGCCATAAAATTATCCCTTGGCTACAGCATTATCTGAACATATGTCCTGCTCCTTGCCCCCAGGCTAACTGACCCAAACTGAAAAAATCAATTCTCCTAGGAGTTTAGATTTGAGATCCAGAGAGACTGTTGTCCCTTGCACTGCCTGGTCACTAAAATTGAAGAGATGTAATTTGAAAGCAGTGGGGTAACCACCTTTTGTCCTGTAAATAGAGAAATCGGGCACCCCCTCTGTAGAGAAAGAAGGAAGGGAATGAACTGAATGGAAACAGAGAGACCACATGTGGCCAGACAGTTCCTGAAAGATCCTAACCCTGGCTCCTAAGGGAATCTTTGCTCAGGCCTGGTCACATTGGATTCTATAAAACCCATCTGTTCTTATAATAATCCCTCCCCCAACCCTTTCTTTAATTAAGCCCATATGAGTGGGTTTCTGTTACTTATAACCAAAAGAACAATGGCTAAGGCAGAAGCACAGGAAGGTCCACAGGCCAAGGTAGCAACAGAAGATGTTCAGGTAAGATTTATAAGGTAAAGTTGTCTACCTGAGCTTCAGGATGGGACTGCAACTGTCCTTACCTGGTCTGGACAGCCCTCCTCCACAAACTCTGAAGGCTTTGTTGTTGTTGCTTTCTGACACAAGTAAGCCATATTTATATTCTCTTATTAAAGTTTCAAACAATATAGAAGTATATAGAATAAATACAGAAGTCTTTCATCGTACCTACCCAATCATAGATCCTCCCTCCAAGATAATCTTTTCTTGTGCCATATTTTATCCTATCTGAAATGCCATCGATTGTAGTATGTTGGCTATCTTTCAAAATACTTTTCTCTACATTCCACATATCTGTAGATTTTTGTATGGTTGTTAGTTTTTATCATTAATAGACTCATTCTAAGCACATTGTCCTATAAATGTTTTCTGAACAAAATTTCATGGAGATTTTTCCTTTTCAGTAAAAGATTTTGTTCTATCCACGACTATATCTCTAGTGCTAGTACAGTACATGGCACATAGTAGGAACTCAATAGGGAAAGGGTCAACTCATGAATGACAGGTCTCCTTTGTTCTTTTAATGCCTACATGGTCTTCAATAGTACTAATTCAACCTTTCCCCACTAAAGTAACGATTTTGGTTACTGTCTGCTTTTTTACCTTTACCCAAAATACTGCAGTGAATATGCTGACTCCATTGGGTTTTTATATCAGAAATAGTTATTATCATCGAGTCCTCACTATGTTATGGATGCTAAGTACTTTACATCCGTTAACTTATGTAATATTCATAGAAGACATCTGAGGTTGGTGCCATTACTATCATTCCTATTTTTCAGTTTTCAGACAAAAAGAAGTTAAGTGACTTGCCCAAAAAGTCAGCAGGGAATAAGTTAATAAGCAAGGATTTAGAACCCAGGCAACCTTGCTCCAAAGGCCAAGTTCATATCTCTGTGCTCCTCTGTTTGGATGGTTATCTTGAAGATGAATTGTGATGTCTGAGGGAAAGAACATTTCACTCCAAAAATGCTGCATAAAATGAATTCACTCTATCATTGTTTGAGAGTAGCTGCTTCCAAGTTTACCTTTGCCAATAATGGATGCTATTGGTTTTCAAGTCATTTTAAAATATAAGTAAAAAAGAATATTTTGTTGTTCATTTAATTTGTATTACCTGACTTACTGGAACATTGAGCTTCTTCTAGTGATTATTGGCCATTTGTATTTTTCCTATGACTTGCCTGCTCATTTTCTTTGCCTATTTATCCTATTGGGTTCTCTGTCTTTTAGTTATTGATTTTTAGGAACACTGAATATTATTCTAGATGTGGCAAAAAGTTTCACCTAGGCCATTGATATATTTTCCACTCAAAAGTTTTTAAAATTTGATGTAATCGAATTTCGTAGTTTCTTTTTACATATGGCTTTCCCACTCACAATGGCAAGATATTCCATTTTTTTCTTCTAATATTTTATTTTTATGTTTAACCTTCTATTCCATCTGGAACCTATTTTGGGATATAACTTGGGCTCTAACTTTTTAAGTGGAGACCCAGTGTTCCTAACATTATTCTTTGATGTGCCATGTTTATCATATATTAAATTCTACAAATACAAGAGTCAATTTCTGGGCTTTCTATCATGTTTCATTGTCTTAATGGTCTATTCCTGACCCACAATGTACATGTAAAGTAGGAAGCCAGAGTAGGCACATAATGTCAATTATCTTTTTCATCTCTTTTTAATCTTCCTAGATTCTTTTCCTTCATTCACCCAGTTTCAATTCTATAGATTTATGCCTATTATTTTTTAATCTATTTAGAATCTTCTGCTCTGAATTTTAGGGAACACATCTGACTATCATCATATCTAATGCAGTGAGATGATGTGGTCACTTGATCAAATTATTTTTATAGCAACATAGCTATACATAATATAACTTCCTACTAAATCAGCTAATCGCTCTTCATTGATCAGAATAAGAAACAATTGAATTTCTTCAGGTTGCTTATCAGGGTTCCAGGAGAGAAAATCATTCACTAATCTGCTCGACACTCATTCTACTATTAGCTGAATCCGAGGTTTTGGGAAAGAATACAGAGGGATGACTCCCCGTCATGGCTATATGTGCCATTTGAGTCCTTTCTGCTGGTTGGGACAGATGGCATCATTCAATGACTCCCCGTGGCCATGTGGCCTGCCATAGAGCCCCACAGGTGTCTTCACCACTCCCAGGCTCATTGATTCTCACTTAAGTGACCTTCATTTCATCCCTGCCCCTTCTCAGAAGTCTGTCTCCAAAAAAGTGTGATTTTTCTGTCACCATATTACAGTCCAGTTCCAGTCTCCACAGTGACAATGACACTATAAGATCCTTCTCAAATAGAGAACAATAAGCTTAAATTTATTTTGCAAGTTACCTATTTTCTACACATTGGTGTTTTAACATTTGTGGCTGTAATAATCTAGTCCCCATTCCAACTGTGTCTCCATATAATTCAGTACAGCATCTGGTTAAGAACATGGCCACAGAAGCCAGTCGGCTATGTTTGGAGCCAGATGCCCTCTCAACAAGCTGTGCAACCTTAACTCTCTGGCTACCTCAGTTTACTCATTTATAAAATGTGGGTGATGATGATACTATACTCACAGGGTTGTTGTGAGACTGTTAATTAATAATTATAAAGTACTTAGGACAGTGCCTGGCACATAATAAAACCCTAGAAATGTTTACTAAAATAAGTAAAATGGTCCATAAAGCCTTTCCTACATTTCCATTAATCTTCCCATGTCATTCCTTTTACTCCACATAAAATCTGGTTTGTTATTTATGTTTCTCTCTCATTCCATATTCATGTGAAAATATTCTTTATGTCAACAGGGCTCAGAATACATATTTTTTTCCCATCCTCCATAGATGCCCTGTAGATTTCTGAGATTGATTATCTCATAGATATAATAGTAGTAAAAATACTACTACTACTACTAATAGATAGAAAGATAGAAAGAAAGAAAGAAAGAAAGAAAGAAAGAAAGAAAGAAAGAGAGAGAGAGAGAGAGAGAGAGAGAGAAAGAGGAGAGAGAGAGAAAGAAAGAAAGAAAAAGAAATTTGCATGTATAAAGAAAACTTTTAAATTCTCTTGAAAGAAACAAAAGATTTGCCTAAGTGGGAAGGAAAACTCCCTATCATAAAAATGTCAATTAACTCCATAAAAATACCAATAAGTTTTTCTAGATGAGGTGATTATAAAGTTTATGTGGAAGATAAAAACAAACATACCCTGGAAAACTCTAAGAAAAGAAGAGAAATGAGGAGGGAACTATGCTTAGCAGATTTAAAAACTCTTTTATAAAGCTTTATGTGGTCTTGGTACACGAATTCACAGACTGACCAATAGATTCGAATAAGAAATAAGCCTTTCATGTATGATAAAGGTAATAAATCAGTAAGAAAAGGTGAACTATTCAGTGATGGTCTTGGGGCAGTTAGCAGCCATCTTGAAAAACCACATATAGTCGATTCTTATCAGCAGTAGTTATATTATACAAAGATTCTACAACATGAAATTAGTGAATGCTGAACCATTTTTGCTAGAAGAAATACAAGATTAGGTTTCTGCGAGTCTCTGGTCACAACATTTTCATCAACTAACCAATACATACCTTGTTTTAAGTGTATTTCTGTGTAACGACACCTTATTAGTATACATTGTTTACTCATTAACATTGAACTTATGGCCAATACCACTATAACTCACACCTGAACAAAGCTTATCTGACATGCATATGAAGGCACATTATAGTCTTTTCGTGCTTGAGAATACTAGATAGCACTTTAGCACTGTATATTGGGCCCATTTTCAACAGCAAAATCACTAAGAAACAGCACAGAAATGTGAAAATGTGGTATTACATAAACCACAAAATGGAAACTTGTTTACAGTAAGAGAGCTGAAAAGAGAAAGCAGAGCATCGTCTGTCCCACCTCAGCTGGCAACTCAAATTTTCCTCGCTCCTTGCATGTCCACAAATAACAACAAAAGCACTGAGAATATTAATTTGGGAATTACAAATAAATTTTAGCAAGCAGATAAATTTGTAATACAGAATCTGTGAATAATGAGGATAGACTGTATTAGAGTCATCTCTTATATGGTATACTAGGATAAATCTCAAAGGATCAAATCTTGAAATGTAAAATAAAATAATCATAAAGAGGTAGAAAAGATAGTGGAGAATTTTCTTTATGACCTTGGAATGGGAAAAACCTTTCTAATTAAGAAACAAAATCGAAAAGCCACAGATAAAGATTGTTAAATTTGACTGGAGTAAATAAACAAACAAAAACAAACTACTTCAAGACAAAAAAAGAACTATTATAACCAAAGTCAAATTTAACTTACTAAATAACCAAAATAGCAAAGATAAATGACAAATCAGGAAAATATTTGTAATTTGTAGGAGAGCAGGAGGCTAATCTCTCCAGATTACAAAATGTCCTAGACATAGACAAGAAAAAACGAAACTCTAATAAAAAACTGAAAAAGGATATGAAAAATTCACAGAAAAAATATATAAACAGTTCATAAAACCTAAGAAAAGATGCTCAAATTTATTAATAATAAAAGAATGTAAACTAAAGCTATACTTAGATATTATTTCTCATCCATTAGACTAGCAAAAATCCAAAAGATTTTGTAATGATATGGTGATGCTGATTTGAGGAAACATGTATTTTCATACATTTCTATTAGGAGTTTTAATCGGTACAACCTGTATAGAGGACACGTTCCCAATGATTATCAGAATTTGAATGGCTATAACCTTTGACCTAGAAATTCACTCTTAGGAATTTGTCCTATATTAAGCACATGCAAAAATGATCAATGAACAGGGGTTATTAATTGCAATGTTGTTGGCATTAGCCAAAGATTAAAATGACATAAGGATTGAATATACTATGGCTATTAATACAATGGAAAACTGCAGCTATAAAAGTATGCGAAAAAGCTCTTTATGGATTAAGAGGAAAATATCGCCAAGATATATTGTTAGTGAAGAGCAAGATGTGGAATTTATGTTATTCTTTGTGTAAAAGGAGAAGAAAAAAGATATGGGCACTAGCTTGTACATGCATAAAAATTCAATGAAAGGATTATTAAGAAACTAACAGTGGTTACCTACTCTGGGAACTGAGAAAATATAGGAATAAAGTGGGAAGGAGGCTGTTTTAGAATTCCTGATATTTGACTCTTGGGAATACATTCCAGGTCCAAAAAAATAAATAGAAAATTTTATTTAAAAATGGAAGCTGGATAGATTGGTTTATAAGATGAAGGCACTTTATCCTTTTATCAACAAAACTAGAAAGGCCATTAGAACTCCAGTAGGAAAACAAACAAATAAACAAACAAGCAAGCTAAACATGAAAGTCCTGGTCCCAACTAGAAGCAAACTAAAATTCATCATAATTTCCGTAAATGGTATTCCATATGCAAAGTGAATCCATTCACTCTCGATGCTTAAGACAGTATTATTCAGGACCCACCTATTCTCTGGGTCCCAGATTCTTGAGCAGTCAATTCAGGGCATTAGGTGCCATTTTAAATTCAGCCCAGCCTGTTACATCTTGACAAAATGCAGATCAACGACATCCGAAAGAGAGGTAATCATGACTAATAAAACCACTATTTGGTCCAGCCACCTTGTCTTTTTGTAAACTTACAAAACTATTAAAATGAAATCTAAACCCAACTATTAAAAAAAAAAAAAACTTCATATAAAACTTGTACACTTCTCTATATAACATACAATAATCTAAAAACCCAACTTAGCCTGGTTATTCTACAAGCCTGACCAGCCTCTGGGAAGACAAGAATGATTCAAAAAGTTGATGGAATTGTATAATTATTTTACGAAAAGCTCACTAGCAAATACCAATATTATTTAGTTTCTTTTTACAGTCAGACTGCAATAAAGAAAAGAGGTGTGTGACAGAGAAGTCCATGTTATTTTCTCTCAACTCTTCCTGGAGTTCCAAGAGTTGCCATCCAAATTCTCTCTACCTGAATCAAACAGCCTCTGAGAATTCCAAAAGTGCAGGGGAAGCCTTGGTTTATGGATACAATTATGTGATTATGGCATTTCATCATGGAATAGGCTCAAGAGCAGGGGTCAGCAAACTATAGCCCATGGACCAAATATGGCCCACAGCCTGTTCTTGTGAATAAAATTTAATTGGAACATGGTTACGCCCAGTCATTTACATATTGTTTACAGCTGCTTTTATGCTACAACAGCACAGTTGAGTAGTTGCAACAAGAGAATGTATGGGCCACAAAGCCAAAAATATTTTCTATTTAGCCCTTTACAAAAAAAAAAAAAGGAAAAAAGAAAAAAAATTACAGTACTTTGCTCAAGAGTATCTGGGCCTGGCATCCAGCTGACTCCGACTGACAAAATCAGACAGATAGGATAGCACATGTTGGCTGAATCATTACCAAAATTCCTGCTTTGGGGATATAGATATAGATAACATTATCAATGTTATATATAAGTATATACGTGTATATGTACGTATATACACACATATATGTATGTATATGAGGAACAAGATGTTCATTCAAAGAGAATAATAATAATCTTTCCCTCATTCTTTTTTTCACAAGACTCCAATGTTTTCTATATACCTAAGGGAGGCAGCATGTTTTAATGGAAAGAGCAGATCGATCCAGTTAAAATCAGTTCTCTCACATTCTGATTCCCTGGACACTACTTCCCTTCTCTGGACCCTGGAAATACTATTTACTTTAAAGGGAGGATCAATGAGACTCCACATGTAAAGTGCCCTGTACATTGTCAGCACCCAACAAATGATGATTATTAGTTTTACTATACCTACCCTCATCTGCCTGGATCCCACTCTTCTTTCCTTGCTTTATTTCATTCCATGGTCACATTAATCAACCACCATTTCCTTTAATAACTGATAATATCTTTATTGATATCCTTTCTCTTATATGTATTTAGGAACTTACTTTTTAACTTCAAATTACTGAAGGCTGGAAGCCTCACTAAGTTGTCACTAGCTAGTAATCAAAAAGAAACATGTAATCATTCAGAATATACATGTACTTTTAATAGTTAACATCACAATAAGTAAAGAGAAATCCCCACAGTCAAGAACTAAAGAGGAAACTGAAAATAAGAACAATAAATATGGGGACTGACTCTGTGAAGGTCCTAGCAGAAAGGAAGATATGTAAGTTTAGTAATCTAGGGATTTGGGTTTCAACAGCCATGTAAAGACAGAAAAGCTTCATGTAACGCTAGGAGTTGGAAACAAGTTATCTATATAAAGTTCGACACCTTCTAGTGTGGAAAAAAATCTATCCATCAGTATGTAAGGATCATAAGAAAATTTGTCAATCTTTTCTTAGACTCTGAATTAAAAAAAAAAAAGAAGTCTTTGTCTTGACAATTTGAAAATGTGGGCCCCTATCATACATGGGTTTGGACTTTAAATTTACATTCTCCATGTGATCTGAGAATACCAAAGATGTCCAATGTCTTTTTATTTTATATATTTTGTATATATAATTATATACAATGTCGAATTATTATTTAATATATTTTTGTAAGCTCATATTCAGCATTTTTTTTATTTGTGAGAATACTGTGCAGCTGAAAAATTAACATAATCTGGTAGCAGGACACAGAAAAGTATCCTGAATGGATATGCCTTTAGCACAGGCTGTAAAGGATTCTGACATAAATAAATAAATAAATAAATAAAAATAAAACCTGAAGATAAGCTCATAGTAAAAAATAACAATGTTAAACATTTTTAAAACATAATTCACCATGAGTAAACAACAGTATGGACACAAAAAAAGACATACAATCACCAAGAATCTTAGATACAGGCTGTATCCATAAAATAGATGCTTTTAAAGTTATTAAAGATGAGAACTTCCACTTTGGGCCAATATAAAGTAACTGAGATTGGATTTGCCCTTCCACCTGAAACAACCAAAAAGGAAGACAAAGTATATTAAACAATAGTTCTCAGATATTGGACATCTGGCAGTTCTGGACAGTGATGCCTAAGAAAAAGGAAGTATGGGAAGTGAGCCAACACTGGCTTCAGCTTACTGCTTGGAGGAAATTTCCAGGATGCAACTCAGTAAGGGAAAATGGAGGCAGAGGCTTGAAGTCACCATGAGTCAAGAAGAGAGCTGGAAGACAGAGAGGCTGAGATGGCTGGAGCTCACGAGACACAGAACCAGAGAGGTGAAACAACACAAGAGAGAGAGTTCCAGTGTTCATCGGAGCCTCTCGAGCCTTCAGCTGAATACAGTCCAGAATACGGTTTTGAGAAAATTGCCCAAGTATGGGGAAAGAATCAATTCAAAAGAGCAGGGGGGACAATCCGCAAAGCTCTTACAAGGCCAGAAATAGTTCACTGTCCCACTAGCCAGCGTGAAAACCTCATAATTCCAGGGCATTGAGTAGAATACTTAGAAGGATGTTACCTCATTAATAACATGATTAAGAAAAAAAATATTGTGATTGAGAAAGAAGGACATTTAATAATAATAAAAGGGTCGATGCATCAAAAATAAATAATATTTGACTTGAAGAGATGTAGCTGAGAGCCTGGGGAAACCAAGGACGCTAGCATTTGCAAGAGTACAGACACAGAAAGAGGACTCCAGGGAGCTCCAGAGGGTTCCCTTGAGTATTCAGCATTCAGCTAGGTATGATAAGTATATGTGTGTGAGGAAATTCACCAAAGCTAGGGAAAGAACCATCCAAAAAATTTGGAAGTAACAGTGCCCAGTGCTCACACATAGCTAGGAATGGTGCCTGTTTCTACCAGCCAGGGAAACCTTATGATTCTCAGAGTGTGAGGGAGAATACACAGAAGACTCATATCAGTAGTGGGGAATAATTAGTTCTTTGCTGAGCACTGCTCCAACTTTGCCTAATAAATCTTAAAAGCAAAACTTGAATGCATCAAATTGTTTCAAGTAACTTAACTGTCTCAGGACAAAGAGCAAAAAAACCCAAAAATATCCAGCACCCATCAAGGAAAAAGTCACACTGACTGGGGTTCAATAAAAAAAATTCCCAGATACAAAAGAGGAGACAAATATGGCCCATAATGAGGAAATTAATACCAAACCAGAACTGACACAAATATTAGATTTAGCAAACATAGTCATTAAAACAGTTAGTATAACTATATTCCACATGTTAAAAAAAGTTAAGTGGAGATATGGAAGATATAAAAAGGGAACAAAATGAAACTTCTAGAGAAGAAAAATACAATGTGTAATATGAAAAATATGCTGGATAGGATTAATGGCAAATTAGATTTTGTAGACAAAGATTAATAAACCTGAATATGAAACAATAGAAAACGTCTAAAAGAAGAAATTCAGAAAGAAAAGGGAATTTTTTTAATGAGCATGGTATTGGCGAGCTATGGGAAAACTTCAAGTGGCCTAATATATTTGTAATTGGAGTCCTTGAAAGAGAGGAAATATGAGAGCAGAAAAAATATTTCAAGAAGTAACGACCATAATTTTTCAAAATTTGATGAAAACGATAAGCCCTTCAAGGATCCAAGAATCTCAGCAAACCCAAGCACAAGAAATATTAAGAAAACTATGCCAAGACTCATCATAATAAAATTATTCAGAATGAGTGATTAAAAAAAAAAACTAAAAAGCAGCCACATTTAAAAAAAAAAAAAAAAAAAAGAACATTCCTGGGATGCAAGGTTGGTACAATATCTGCATTCGATTCATGTAATATACCAAATTAACAAATCAAAATCTATGATCATATCAATAGACCAATGCAGAAAAAGTGTTCGACAAAATCTATCATCTACTTATGATAAAAACTCTCAGTAAAGTGGAGACAGAGAGAACATACCTCAATATAATAAAGGCCATATATGACAAACCTATGGCTAACAACATACTCAATAGGGAAAGGCTAAAAGCATTTTCCCTAAGATCAGGAACAAGACAAGGATGCCCACTTTCATCACTCCTCTTCAACATTGCATTGGAAGTCTTAGCCACAGCAATAAGACAAAAAAGAGAAATAAAATGCATCCAGATTTGGAAAGGAAAAAGTAAGACTCTTGTTATTTACAAATGACATGATACTATATAGAGAACCCTAAAGATTCCACCAAAAACTATTAGAACTGATCAATGAATTCAGTAAAGTAGCAAGATACAAAATTAATATTCAGAAGTCAGTGGCATTTTTATACACCAATGATGAACTTTCAGAAAGAGAAATTAAGAAAACAAGCCCATTTACAATTACATCAAAAACAATAAAATACCTGGGAATCAAATTAACCAAGGAGGTAAAGGACCTGTTCTCAAAAAATTATGTCATTGAAAACAGAAATTGAAGAAGATACAAATAAATGGAAGCATATACCGTGGTTATAGGTAAGAAGAATCAACATTGTTAGAATGACCATACTACTCAAAGTAATCTACAGATTCAATGCATCCCAAAATACCCATGGCATTTTTCAGAGAGCTAGAACAAATACCCCTAAAATTTATATGGAACTATAAAAGACCTCGAATAGCCACAGCAATCTTAAGAAAGAAGAACAAAGGAAATATCACACTATCTGATATCAAACTATATTACAAGGCTACAGTAATCAAATCAGCATGATACTGGCATAAAAACAGATACATTGATCAATGGAACAGAATAGAGAGCCCAGAAATAAGCCCATGCCTATACGCTCACTTAATATATGACAAAGGAGGCAAGAATATACAATGGGGTTAAAACAGTCTCTTCAATAAATAGTGTTGAGAAAACTGGACAGGTATAAGCAAAAAAAGAAAAGAAAAACTTGACCATCTTTTTACACTGTACACAAGAATAGACTCAAAGTGGATTAAAGACTTAAATGTGAGACCTGAAATCATACAACTTCTAGAAGAAAACATAGGCAGTAATCTCTCTAATATTGCCATTAGTAATTTATTTTCAGATATATCTCCTTGGGCAAGAGAAACAAAAGAAAAATAAACAAATGGGACTACATCAACTAAAAAGTTTCTGCACAGCAAAGGAAACCATCAACAAAGTGAAAAGACAACAGAATGAATGGGAGAAGATATTCGCCTATGATACATCTGATAAGGGGTTAATATCTAAAATATGTAAAGTACTCATATGAGTCAACAACAAAAAACAAACAAATTTTTAAAAATGGGCAGAAGATCTGAATAGATATTTCTCCAAAGAGATAAAATACACTTGGCCAATAGACATATGAAAAGATGCTCAAGGTCACTAATCATCAGAGAATTACAAATTAAAGTTACAATGAGATATCACCTCACATCTGTCAGAATGGCTAGTACTGGCGAAGATGTGGAGAAAAGGGGACTCTCATACACTGTTGGTGGGATTGCAAATTGGTACAGCCACTATGGAAAACAGTCTGGAGGTTTCTCAAAAACTTAAAAACGGATATGCCTTTTGACCCAGTAATTACACTTCTGGGTACTTATCCAACGAAAACCAACACAATAATTCATGGCAGCACAATTTACAATAGCCAAGATATGGAAGTAACCTAAACGCCCATCAACAGACAATTGGATAAAGAAGTTGTGGTTCATATATACAATGGACTATTACTCAATCATTAAAAATTGAAATCCTACCATTCACAATGACCTCGATGGACCTAAAGGTTATTATGCTAGTGAAATAAGTCAGACAGAGAAAGATAAATACCATATGATTTCGCTATATGCAAAATCTAAGGAACAAAAAGAACAAACTAATCAAAAACAGACACACAAATATAGAGGACAATATGGTTATGGCCAGAGAGGAGAGGGTTTAGGGGGCTCGGAGAAAGGGGTGACAGGTTAAAGAAGTACAAATTAGTAGCTGACAGATGGTCACAGGGATGGGAAGCACGGCATAGGGAATGCAGTCAGCATTAATGTAATGGCTAGGTGTAGAGCTAGAGGAAAGAAAGAACAATCAGGGGGGTTGTTTCATAAACTATATAAATGTCTAACCAATGTACTGTATACTTAAAACTAATAATAAAATAAAATTTACAAAAACAAGTTAGAAACAGCCATATTAAAAATAAACTAAAACAACACATTATGTTACATCATACTTTCTGAGTTCAAGTTATATTATAAAGCTATAGTCATCAACACAGCATGGTATTGGCATGAAAATAGACACACAGATTAATGGAACAGAATAGAGAGCACAGAAATAAAACCATGCCTCTGCCATCAATTAATTTATGCCAAAGGATCCAATAAAATACAATTATGAAAGGGCAATCTCTTTAATAAATGGTGTTGGGAAAACTGAACAACCATATGCAAAAGAATGAAACTGGTCCATTATGTTACACCATATACAAAAATCAACTAAAAATGGATTAAAGGATTGAAGGTAAGACCTAGAACCATAAGAATCCTAGAAGAAAACATAGGGAGAAATATTCTTGATATAGGTCCTGACAATGATTTTTTGGATTTGACACCAAAAACAAAGACAACAAAAGCAGCAATAAACAAATGGGCTGTATTAAACTAAAAAAGTTTCTGCACATCAACGAAATGAAAAGAGAACCTGAGGAATGGGAAAAATATTTGCAAATCGCATATCTGTTAAGGAGTTAATATCTAAAATATTTAGAGAACTCATAAAACACAATAGGAAAAACAAACAAACAATTCAATTAAAAAATGGGCAGAGGAACTGAACATTTTTCCTAAGAAGACATACAAAAAGAGCCAACAGGCACATGAAAAAGTACTCAACATCACTAACCATCAGGAAAATGCAATTCAAAACCACAATGAGATATAACCTCACACTTGTTAGAATAGTTGTCATGAAAAAACAAGAGGTGACGAGTGTTGGCAAAGATGTGGAGAAAATGGAACCCTTGCACACTGTGGGTGGGAATGCAAATTGGTGTAGTCATGATGGAAAAGAGTATGGAGGTGCCACAAGAAGTTAAAAATAGAACTAAGATATGATTCGGCAACCTCACTTCTGGGTGTATATCCAAAAAATAAAAATAAATAAAAACAGGATTTCAAAGAAATATTTGCACTCCCATATTTATCACAGCATCATTCACAATAGCCTAGACATGGAAACAACTTAAGTATCTATCAATGGATGAATGAATAAAAAAGATGTGGTAAGTATATATACAATGGAACATTATTCAGCCATGAGAAAGAAGGAAATCCTACCATTTGCAACGACACGAATAGACCTTAAAGAAATTATGCTAAGTGAAACAAGCAATAAAAGACATATACTTCATGGTATCACTTATAAGTGCATCTCAAAAAAAAAAAAAAGTGACTCTCATAGAAGCTCATAGAGTAGAAAAGTGGTTGCCAGGGGCTGGGGCTGGGAATATAGGGAGAGGTTGGTGAAAGAGTACAAACATTCAGCTATGAAATGAATATAATCTGAGGATCTAATGTAAAATATGATGACTACAGTTGGTTACACTGTATTATATATTGAAATTTGCTAAGAGAGTAGAATTTAAATGTTTCCTCACACACACACATGAAATGTGAGGTGATGGATGTGTTAATTAACTAGATGGTGGGAATCCCTTCACCATATAGATACATATCAAATTACCACAATTTCGATTTATAACATATTACAATAAATAAAATCTTACAATTTTATTTATCAATTATTCCTCAATGAAGCTGAGAAAAGCCTAATATGTAGAATGTGGGGAGAACAAAGATAATTTGCCAGAAACAATGCAAGCGAAAAGATAACGGACAACATTTATTAAATACTTAAAAAAATAGTCAGTCCAGAATTCAATAAGCAGCAAAAATGTCATTAAAAAATGAAGGTGAAATACGCCTCTTTTCATATATTCAAAACATGAAAGAATCCACCACCAGTCAACCCACACTACAAGAAATATTAAAAGACATCCTTCAGGCAAAAGCAAAAAGATATTGGATAAAAATATGGAGAAAGAGCGCTGCAAATGGTAACTACATAAGTAAATATGTAAGATTTTTCTCTTATTATATAAATACCTATAAAGGTAACTGACTCTTTAAACAAAAGCAATAACTTGTTAATGTGGGTTTTATAGCAGATGTCAAACACATGACAATAGCACAAAGTTGAGGAGGAAAGAAATGGAAGCATACTATTGAAAAGTCCTTATACTACCTTCAGTTGAAGGTAGAACGTAATAAGATAAAGATGTATGTTACAAACCCTAAAGCAACTTCTGAACTAATAAAAAAGAAAGTTGGAGCTAATAATCTAAAATAGGACATAAAATGAAGTCACAAAATATATTCAATTAATCCAAAAGAAGTTACAGAGAAAATTGGGAACGACTAGATAGAACAAATAGGAAAAGAAAAAAGAAAAAAAGGAAGATGATAGATTTAAGCCTAGCCATATCAATAATCATATATAAATGGTCTAACTGCCCTAAATAAAAGGCAAAAATTGTCCGATGGAATTTAAAAATGTGAAGCTCAATTACATGCTGCCTAGAAAAACTCATTTCAAATAAAAGCACAGATGTCCCCTTCCTTGTTCCCTATGAGAAGGAAAGGTTTTCTCTGAGTTTTATTTACTCATATCTGTTACAGTTTTATCACTGGGGCCACCTTTGAGTTAAAAGGAGACAAAGGAGGAAACCAAACCGGGAAACTCATTCCCATATTTATTGTTCTTCAAGAACAACCTTGATCTGACTTTCCTCCCCAGTTTGAATATCATTGTTCATTTTTCACAGCCTTCAAGTAAGTTCTTTTTAAAATTCTATTCGGAGTTATTGGTTGTAATCTGTGAGAAATATAAGCCATGGTGGATTTAATTCATCTTGACCAGCACCAAAAGTCACAAATAAGTTTTTAAGGCAGGCAAAGGTTATAAACATATCATGGAAGTAGGAGAGAACCATAAACTGATAAATTCGTAAAAAAATGTTGACGTTCATTTATAATCAGGGAAATGGAAGTTAAAATGATAAAAATTTATACACAGTAATTTGGCAATTTTTAAATCATCTGATAACATCAAAAGTGGAGGAAGATACAAGGAAAGAGGAACCCTTTATATTTTAGATGGAATTGTAAATTGGTAAAACCAATTTCTAACTAAAGACATAAGAGAAATTAAAAGAATTAAGAGAGAATATCATAGGGAAACTCCATAAACACAAATTTGAAAATCTACAGGAAATAGGCAATTTCCTAACAAAAGAAAAATTGCCAACATTAACCGAAGAAGTAGAAAAGTTGAATAGACCAATTTAAAAGCAGTTGAAATGACAAAAAATCTACCATTAAAAGTAGTACCAAGTCCAAATAGGTTTAGAACTGTGTTTCATCTAAGCTACAGGACAAATTATTTTAAATCTATTTAAATTATTCCAAGCCATATGAAAATATAGAAAACTCTCTGACTCATTTTACTAGCAAACATTTCAAGAACCAAATTGGTTAAATATAGTACAAAAGAAAGAAGATCAAGCTCACCCTTTATTTAAAAAGAAAAATTCTAAACAAAGTATTAGCAAATAAAATGCAGCAATATACACAATTATAATATCATGTGATCAATTGGGGGTTTGTTCTAGAGATTCAAAGATGATACGATAGCAAAAGATTGATCGACATAATTTATTACATAAAGAAATCAAAGGGGAAAAACTATCATCATTCATCATCTATCATCATCTGTCAAGACGTTCAAAAGTAATAACTATTCAGAAGCATAGCTGAGAGAGGGACCTCCTGATTACCTTTTAAGGCTCTGAATTCTAGTTTTATATAATCAGCACTTCATTTGTCCTTAATTCTATAAATAAATACATTTCTCTTTTTTACTTCAGATATTTTGAGTTGGAATGCTAGCTCATCGTTACAATACTTACATACTAATCTAAGCATCCACAGAAAAACTATTAAAAAATTATTCAATCGAAAGATAATCACATACAAAATAAATACTTTAAAGTCAATAGAGAACCGTCTTACATTGTTGGTGGGGATGCAAAATAGTGTAGCCCCTTTGGACAACAGTTTGGCAGCTTCTCAGAAAGCTAAACATAAACCCAACAATTCCACTCCTACATATCTACCCAAGAAAAATAAAACCATATGTCCACACAAAGACTTTATGTGAATGATCATGGTAGCATTATTTGTAATAGTCAAAACTGAAAAAAACCTAAGTGTCCGTCGTGAATGAATAGAGAAAATATGATATAAACATACAGTGAAATATTATTCAGCATTAACAAGAAACAAGTTACTAATACATATTATGTCATAGATGAACCTTGAAAAACATTATGCTTAATGAAAAAAAAAAAAAAAGCCAGACCCAAGAGACTATATAACATATGAGTACTTTATATGAATTATCCAGAAAATGCACAGACAGAAAGTGAATTAGTATTCACCTGGGGCTGGGGAAGGGTACTGGGGTTAACTGTAAACAGAGTGAGAGATCTTATTGAAGGAAAGAAAATAATCTAAAATTAATTTATGGTGATAGTTGCACTACTTAGTAATGTTAATAAAAATTATTGAAGTGCACACTTGAATGGGTGAATTCAATGATACTGTAAAATTTACCTCAATAAATCTGCTTTAAAAATGGAAAATAAAGCTAATAGATATACAAACATTAATCAAGTAAAATATAGAAAAAAAAAGCATTTCATTCACAACCATAGAAAATTATAAATTACTCAGGAATAAGTAACAAGAAATGTTTGAGAAGTGTCAGAAACCATAAAATTTTACTATGAACATTAAATTTTGAATAGAGAGAGGTATCTTGTTTTTTTAAAAAGTGAATTTCAACATCACATTTTTTCCTAATGTAAACAATAGATTCAATGTGTTCACATCAAAATCTCAGCATAATTTTTTTAAAAGGAACTTGAAAAAATTATTCTTGACTTCATTTAAAATTATAAACATGTGAAAATAGCCAGCAAAACTCTGTTTTAAAAAAAGAACAAGAAATGGAAAATGTCATATAATACGTTATTATCAAAGCTACAATTCTTAAAACAGTACAAAAGAATTTATAGATAGATATATCAATGGAACAGAATAAAAATTAGTAAATTAGCAAATAAGCAAATAAATATGCAAATTTAATATATTATAAATCAAATTTCAAAGCAAAGGAAAAAATATGGAATAGTCAATTCATGGTATTTGGACTGGTGTCAAGTCATTTGGAAAAACATAAAGCGTGATTCTGACCTCACTTCATATGCCAAAATAAAATCCAGATGGATGCTATTTTTATAATAGCTGAGTACAGAAGACTTTTCTAAGCATTTAACAAAGATTGGTGTCTATAGAGAAAAAGATGATAAATTGGATTGCATTTTAGGTAATAGTATTTGAGAGTTCGCTCAGTACCAGGTAGTTTTCTAAGCATTTTACAACTAGTAAGGTATTTAACCCACATAACAGCCCCATAAACTGACCTATTTTATGCATGTCCATCTTCAGAGTCTCTCAGCCTCTCCTTGACTCTCAGCCATTTGCTCTGCTTCACTCAGCCAAAGGACTTCATGCAGGACCCCTGTAGTTCTGCTTCCTGAGGCTGGGCAGCCACTCACCGATTCTAATGGCTCCTCCCACAACCTCTCAAGTCAGATGAAGTACCACTCGACAGGGTATGGGATCTGGTTGCCCACAGCTGCCAAAATGCCTAAATATGCAACCCAGAAGTGAAGGAAAGTTAACTTCCGGTGGGGCGAATATTGACACCCAAGAGAAGACAGGAAGCCAGAAGATAAAATCCTCCTTTCCCTCCTCCCCACTGATTGCTTTGAGACCCAGGTTGTCATTCAGCCTAGAGGCATCTTGCCTGGCTGAGAGGCTTACCACTGAGCAACTGGTTTTGTCTTTGTAGCTGAGACAGTGGCTGGGGTAGTAAGATGTTACCTTGCATTGCTTCCCATACATCCCTGCCTCACTTTCCCCTTCACCCATTCTTGCTACCCTTGTATAACATCTCTCATGTAAAGCATTAGCACTTAATCTTTGCTCCAGTCTCTGCTCATTAGAGAATCTACAGCAGGACTTGAATTAATAAAATATTACTAAATACAAAGATAATATACAAATCTGAATTATATTTTTATATATAAGTATATATAAATTATATGTAAATGTATATAATGTTATATATTTGTATATTTTTATATATAGCAACAACCCACAACAGCATAAATATGGCTTTAACAGGAATAAATCATATAGAAAATGTGCAAGACACTCAGAAAACTATAAAACATTATCAAGAGAAATTAATAAGGACTAGTACAAATTGGAGATACATCTCATACCAATGACGTAAAACTAAATATAATGATGTCATTTCTTCTTAAATTTATCTATAAATTTAATACAGTCTAAAAGTTTTAGCAATTTTTTATTTGGTAGGTGTGTGATAAATGTGTGTAAAGGGTCAAGAACAACCAAAATGACCTTGAAGAAGAACAAATGGAGAAGAATTTGCTCTAACAGATGTGACGCTACAGGAAATTCAATACCATATTGACACAAAGGATAACAAATAATGGAAGAGAATAGAACACAAAATCAAACTTATTCATAAGCAAATAGGCCATAATGGTAAATACATTATTGGATCCTTACTTCAGATCATACCTAAAATTAATTCTAGTAGATTAAAGATGAGATGAGAAAGGTGAAAAAAAAAAAAAAAAAAAAACGAAAACCAAAAACAAAAAAAACTATAGGAAAAATTCGTAGAGGAAAAGATAGTTTGACTTCATTAAAACTTAGAACTTCAGTTAATTGAAAGAACTATATACAAAGGGAAATATCAAGCCATGGATTAGGAGAAGGTATTTGCAACATGTATAACTGGCAAAGTTATAGTACTTAGCATATTTTTTGTTCCTGAGGCACACATTTTTCCACATTTATCATCATGAATATTGGGTGCATATCGTCATCAATGGCAAACTATAATTTAACTGAAAAAGTGTTCTTTTTCTTAATGTAATATAAAATAGTAGCACATTTTCTAATCAATGCCATCTTAGATTTGATGAAAAATGTAAGTAATACTTAAGAATCATTAAATGAAATACAAACAACTCAAGAGAAAAATGGACAAATGACTTGAATAGACACTTTATAACGAGTAACCAAAATAGTCGATAATTGTGTGAAAAGAAACAATCTCATTAGGAATTAGGTAAATGTAAATAATACCACAATAAGATTCTACAGATAGGCAAAAGGTTTTAAGTCTGACAATATCAAGTGTTGACACAGATGTGAAGAATTAGGACCTCTCATCCTCTGCTGGTCAAAGAGTAAATTGGTAAAACCACTTTGGAATATAATTTGGATTACCTAATAAAGATAAATATGCACAAACCATATGATTCAACAAGCCCTCTCCTAGGTACATGTCATAGAAAAACGTTTATACATTTACACCAGAAGATGTATATAAAATACTAATAGTAGCTATATTCATAATATCAAAACACTAGGAACAACACAAATATCTATCAACAGTCCAATGACTAAACAAACTGATTTATATCCATGCAATGGAATATTATACATCCCTGAAAATAAATAAACTGCAGCTATATGTAGCAATATGAATGAATCTCATTAACAATACTAAATGAAAGTTACATAAAAATGCATTCAATGTAATTCCTTTTATATAACATTCAAAATAGTCAAAACTAAATACAGTTTAGCAATACATAGGTATGGGGTGCAAATGTGAAAAAAAACTGGACAATTGTCATAGAAATCAAGGTCATGGTTTCCTATGGAAGACTGAGAAGTGTTCGTGGTCATGAAGGGGCAAAGAGAGCTTTTAAGGTGTAGGCAATTTTCTATTTCTTAATTTGAGTAGCGATTACACTGGTATACATTTAATTATCATTCATTGAAATGTACACATCCATTTACATAATCATCTGTAGGTATGACAACATATCACAACTTCTTAAAAAGAAAAAAACAAAAATCAGATTGCAAAGCAATATGATTGGATTTAATTTTCATACTTATATATATGGTAAGTGCTAATGAATATAAAATTCTAGAACACTACATAAAGTTCTTAATTAATGGAATATGATCTCTGAGGTTTTGGGTTGTGAGTTTGTTAAATATTCATAGTCTATGTGATCTGAATTTTTATGATAAGCACATATTACTTAATAATTGATTATAAGTAAGATTTTTAACCAATCAAGAACATTAATTCAGGAAAAATGTGCCAGGCATTGAGGCTAGCCAACTTTCATTTAAATAATTCAAATTGAGCATTTTCATAAACTTTAGAATTCTTTACCATATTGCCCAGTTGCTAAGAATCAGATTGCAAAGATCAGTTGTAGCGCTTATGAAAAACCTATTATACAAGCACAGCCAAAATTCTGGTGCTGACAAGAACCCTAACTGCGGTCCCACCATCACATTATATCAGTTAACTACGTCTGTTATAAATAATTCTCAGCTTCTTTTGCAAATATATCAAGAACCAAAGACATCCCAAAATTTACACAAACATCTTACAGCTTGCCAGAGTCATGGAAAATGAGCCAGGGGCATGACAGCAGCAGGATGTGGCAAGTGTAAAAGTTGCAAACATAGATTAAACCTCGCACATCACCTTCAAGTTTAATCAGCTCTAAAATAAAAACAAATCCCATTATCCTGTCTATAGCTATTTAATACGATGAGATTTCTATACCCTAAAGTTTTTACAATTGAGTTTATGTGCCTGATTTCTACTTCATAACTACATTCTTGCCAGCATTTTCTTTTTCTTTTCTTTTTTTAAATGAAGAACACCTATATCAAACAGTTCTATTTGTAAATACCAAAACCCCATCCTCAACTCCCTGACTGCTGGCTCTCCCAGATAACAGAGGGGCCCAATCACGAGCAACTGCAGTTTTAATCATGACTGTGCTCACACTTTCAACGTTGGCTCTGAACCTTGCCCTTTTCCCAGGCATTAAACCAAGGGTGTGCCGATAAATGATTAGCAACCAGCTTTCAGGAGGGTGGAGGCTGACTTGTAACATTTGCTGATTTCCATGGTGTAAATACTACACAATGGACCATTTCAGGCCGCCTCCGTGTATCTCTGCACACAGAATTAGCAAAAGAAGCACAGCAGCACACCACTAGGCAGAATCTCCACCATTCCATTGCAATGGATACAAACAACTCGAGAGCATATGGTAAAATGTAGTAAAATAATCGGTAAGTGATGAGTTTTGAGTTTGTATTATCTTTGTTTTAATATGATTTTTAATTGTAAGTTTATAAAATTTAATTTTTAGTCACGGTGGCATCTAATAACCAGCTTGCAAAATTATTGAAAGTTTAACAATCAGCTTTTGGGAGTTGTCACACCGCTGGATTTGACCTGCTAAACTTTCTCATGGTTCCAATTTGAACTTAACTTCCCACAAAACCCTCTATTGGCTCTTTGCAGCTGGAAGATGTGTATATACTCACAGTGGATTCTTGACAACAGCCTTACCTCTGCACCAACAGGTTCCCGCTTTATGTTACCTTTTGTCCAGGCAGGAAAGTTCCCTGATGACTATGCTATTCACAGCTTAGGTCATTTCCCTACTTTCCCCTCGAGTCAGATAGAAAAGGGTGGAAGGAGTGCCTACTAAATTAAACTTAAAACTAGTTATTTAGAAATTATAACAGTTATTTACACTGGTCGATAAAGATAAGAGGACATGAATCTTAATCCTCATTCTACTATTTATGAGCTGTAGAATATCATTCAACCTCTCTGAGTTTCAATATCCTCAAAAGAAAAAAATAAATAAAATAAGAAGAAGGGGGTGGCTCCATAGTGTAGCGGTTAGCACGTCTGCTTTACATGCAGAAGGGCTTGGGTTCGTGCCCCAGGTGGAGCCACGGACCATGCCCTGGGGTTGCCAGGCTCTGGGTGTGTGCCTAGAATGAGTAGAAGGAGACGCCCCGCCTTCAGAGACCCAGTTCTTAAAGGAAAATGGCAACATCCATAGGTCAGAGGTGGAAGTAGCAGCGTGAGAATTAAAGAGGGGGAAAAAATGGGAATAATAGCAACCTCATGGGTGGTTGTGAATATTAAATGCAAGAATGTCTAAAAAACAGCACAGTATCTGGCATTAAGTTGATGTTCAACAAATGTTAACTATTGTTATTATCTATTTTTAAAGGCCAGCTTTATATGGATACATATATGATGCAAATTATGAAAGTTTAAAATAGTATAAACTCCTGATTAACTAGCTCATTACCAACGCAAAATGCCTTCCAAAAATCAGATTATTTCAATAGTAGCACTCAAATATTTAAATCAGAAATATGTTCTTTAGTCATCAAAATACCTAACCTGCTCTTTCTTACTAATGTGATAGAGCGATACATCCATCTATTAGACTAGTTTTCCAGGCATGAAAAATATAACATTTAACAAAGTTGACACAATTTTTGACCTCATGGAACTTATGGCCTAGTAGAGAACAAAGACTATAATTACACAAATGTATAATTTCACATCGAAATTGAAGAGCAAGGAAAAGTTATTATGAGAAATTATTTCGGGCAGATCTTATCTAGTCTGGAGTGTTAGAGGAGCTATTTGTTAGTCAGAGACATTTAAACTAAGATCTACATGATGAGCAGGAGTTAACCAACCACAGATTATGGGGAAAAGCATTTGATGGTAAGAGATTAGCCTTTGCTGAAGCCTTGACATAGAAGAGAGCTTGGTGTGTTCAAGACACTGAATGGTGGGAGTTACAAAGTGTAATAAACATAAAAGAAAAACTATGTTTATTGTTAATATAAACTGTATTTGCTAATTCCTGCTTACCCCCTATGACACCTCTCCAGTGCTTTCTAAGAGGGTAGATCTTACACTTAGAAAGCCCTTTGGGATATGTTCGACTGTACTAGTTTAGAGGTAGAAATTGAAACCAAGTTGAGGTCAAACTTAATTGTTTGATATTAAATGAATGAGAACTTTAAGAATGACTCAGAGGGCGAAGCTGAGAATCAGAGAGGCCATGTATGGTGCTGGGGAAGGTAGTTTCAGCTAGTAGGAAAAGTTTGTGGAAGATCAGAGGCTGGAAGGAAGGGAGAAACCAAGGTATTTACTTCCTATCTCTGCCTTTAGCTAGGTCTCCAGCAGCAGTTGCATCTCCACTGTAATTTTAGATCCTGCCAGATAGCCACCCCCCTCTTGGCTGCAGCATCCACCGGGAAGGCCTGGCCGTGTTGCCAGCCACAGCTTGATGGCTTTCAGAACAACGTCTCCTTTCAGTGCTCCTTCAACGATAAGGAAATTTGTGGCTTCCTGCTATTGCTAATTTCTGGTTGCCTCAACTTTCCCTATTTCCATGCTATTCAAAAAGTGTTTCATGAACCAGTAGTAGCATTGGCTTTACTCGAAAACTTCTTAAAAATGCAGAGCTTTAGACTCCACCTCAAACCTACTGAATTTGAATCTGCATTTTTCAAAAATCCTAGGTGATTTTAATACACATTGAAGTTTGAGAAGTAATGTCCTATTTGTGTCTTCAGAAAGACTATTCCTTAAATTATAAATAGCCTGTATTAAATTCCCTCTATTTGAAATCCCTATATAGTTTCTGTTTCTTCACAGGACCTTAAATGGCACTAAAGTTGTTTTTATATTCAAATGTTCACCGTTTTTTAATGCTTATCACCTATCCTATTGTACTACAATTTTACATTCTTGAATTATTTTAGATTCATCTCCCACTTGTTTCTGTGACCAATATTTGGTTCACATATTTTCCTTCAAAACTATGCAAATATTGCTCTATTTTCTTAAGTTATTTAATGTTTCCAAAGAGATGTCTAATTTTTGCTCTTTTGTAGATAATCTGGAGTTTTGTGTGTGTATGGTGGGGGTTGTTTGTTTGCATGGATTCTTATAGAACTTTTTGTTTTCCTTAAAATTCAAAAAAATCATCAGAAATATATATAATGTTAACTGGAACAAACCAAACCGTATCAATTGCCAAATACTGCCCTTTTCTTCCACTAAAGAATCATTTATTTTATTAAGACTTAGATCTTTTTATGTTTGTTTTATTTGTTCTAATCTTTTCTTCAAGAACAATTCAATTTTATAAAAGCATGCCTACACTGATATTATTATTAGGCTTGCTTTTGGAGTTGACTTGTAAGCTCCCTTTTTTATCTCAGACTATTGCTGATAAAGCTCACTTGTTCCTTTTCAGAGAGATCATGACTTCTTTCATCTTATCGAAAATAACAAGCAAATGTCTTCCAAAAACTCTTCTGACTCCTGTAGTAACTAATTTTTAGAGCTATAATTTTCCTCTGAGCCTAGAGAATAGTTTTCCATTTCTTTTATGCTATCGTAATTCTTATAGGGCTCTTTTTCACTGTTGACTTATCCTTAAACAAGGCCCAATCTTTGCTAACAGGTAGAGGCCATGGTAACTCATTGGTTTCTCTTCCAGTGTACTTGGGTGCTAGAGTATTCTTTAAGATGTAGATTTAGAATAGGGGTGGATACACATGGCCCCTAGTCCTGGATCAGACAGACAATCATCTCAAATACTGAGCAGGACGGAGGTGAGATCTCCTCTATCTCTGCTTTTGGGTCAGATGCATTTATTAGTTGTTTTGTCAGATAGAGGACAAAAGATTGGCTCCTTTTCCCTGCTTCTTTTGCCAACAATACCCCATCTCTTCCCACTGCACTGTTCCCAGAACTCTACCATTTCTATCGGAATCTTTTCCCTTGGCTAGCTACTCATTTAAGATGTAATATATCACATGTCCTGAGAATTATAGCTTCTGGGTATGTAAGGAATGGAATTTATGGAAATGAGAAGATAGGATCACTTCTGTCATCTCAATAGAGAATTCTCAAATGCAGAAGGGATGTAGCTGCACAGGTTTTGTTGATTTCTGGGATCAGTTGAGACTCTTGACCAAAAGGGGGGTTCCATGCCTTCTAAAGGAGAGTATAGTGCAGGGTGTGTATCTTTACAATAGTACAGCTGCAAGAAATTACTTTTTAGACTTTGGCATATAGTTTTCTCTTTCACTTCCAGTTTTTGTCTTTTTGCATATTTTCATGAGTATTTTAATGGGAGGATATCACACAATACATTGAGCCCTGCCAATCTACTACCATAACAACAACAATAAAGGCTGACATTTGTTGAGTATTTGTGCCAGGCACTGTGCTTAGTATTTTGTATATATTACATCATATTTCATCCTCACAACCATACTTTACTGTAGGTGTTAAAGGCAACCTCCCTTCCTCTGGTTTTGTGTTTTCATGTGGAAGGATATCTATTAGAATAAAACTCTTGGCCTCTTGCTCACCCTCTCATTCTCTCTGGGGAGGGTCACTCATTTCATTGGTTGGTTGGGAAAAATTAGACATGCTCAGCCACACCTAGGACCACTCTTTGATCTGCCTACCTAGAGAAAGAAAGCATTTCAGTCTGCCTGCTGTGTCTCACAGTAAGCTTAGTGGAGCAGATCTACCCCAGGACAGAGGCCTGCAGTTTCTATTTCTGCCTGTGCCTAGTGTGTATGTTTAAAGTTGGGGTACAAGAACAGGAAGCCCATCATTTCTAAGCATCCAAGTTTTTGAATATAGTTTTATTAGAATAGAATGAGATTTTGGTATCCATCTAATTTCTGCCCTTTCGATGAGTTTAAACTTATATGGGAGAGATGGGAAATTGTTTGCTGAGCCCTTAAAAATCCCCAAAGTAAATATTATTGGTATCTCCAGTGTAAGCTGAGTAAACAAAAGTGCTGAGCCAAGTCATCCAAGATTTCCCAGCTTATTGACAACAAAACATGGAGTCTCACTTAGTTCTGTTTGCTCTAAAGCAAACACTTGACCAGGATGCCAAGCTAAGCCCTGTAACTCCATTGCTCACCACAGCTGACCTTTGCAAATCTCATCACACCTGTAAGACTCAGTGATGGCACCATCTGAGGAAAACCCAACCAATTCTTCAAGCTTCTTCTGTGGAGTCTTTCTCTGGACAAAATTAGTGATTCCATCTTCTATGCACTTTGTACAGCTTCTATGCACCTTGCACAGTTACTTATATGTCCATCTGTTTATCTCTCTAAACTTACTACCTAGCACAGGGTAAGTGCCAGTTCAATTTTTATTAAATTATACTCCTAGAAACAGATTAAGTAGTACCAAATTCTCCAAAGCAACCACTTTAAGCATAAAGTCTATACAGATTCTAGAATAGATTTAATTTCACCCCAGTATTGCTTAAGCTATGGGGCCTCCTTTTGTTCCATTTTAGTGTGTGTGTGTGTGTGTGTGTGTGTGTGTGTGTGTGTGTGTGTGTTAGCTTAAGTCCCTTTTAGTCTTGTGCTGTGCTGAGAGCCAGCAAATTAGTGGCATATATGATGTCCATTAGCACCTCGTTTAATCTCACTCTGAACTGCTACAAGAACCCAAAATAATTACGTTTACAGAACATGAAAATAATGATAATTACCAATAAAATAGCAAGCACCTATCATGTGCTTAATATCACGCCACATGGTTTCTACATATTAGCACTAACAATCCTGAGAAGCTTGTGAGGTAAGTATTATTATCCCCATTTTACAAATGAGAAAACAAAGGTTAGGTGAGACGAAGATATTTGCTAACTGCCACACACACACACCAGTAAGTGGCAGAACAGAAATGGCATCAGTGCTGCCGGCTCCAGAGCTGGATCTTTTTCCTTTATTCGGTGCCCTCTGGAACATAACAGCAGCTGTTGTGACGATTAGAAAAGATAATGGGTGGGAAAGTGCTTGGAAAACTCCACAGAGAACTAAGCATGCAAGAGATTATGAAGACTTGTTGAGAGCTTTGGCAAGGGCACTGTGATAATAGCCCTGGGGAGGGGGAACAAATTGATCTGGCTGGAGTTTAGGGACATTTCCTGTCATGTAATTACTCTGAACTCAGTATTTCTGAAACAGTGAAGATGCAGACCCTCCTTTCTTTGTGAGACAGTCCTCATCTCTGAGAACAAAGACAGGAGAGGTTAGTTTGGTTTAAACCAGTTATTTTCTTTGAAGACAAAGGAAATGTTGGGGGAGGAGTGGCAATGTTGTCCATTTGCTGTTGGGTTCTAGACATTGATTGATTCCGGACCCTACTCGGAGTGAGCGCAGTAACTTACAACACATGCTGAACATTTTTCCATTTAAAACGCATTTTAAAAATACAATAGGCTTGCATGTTTATTCTCTGAAATATAGCACAACAGAACGCACAGATTGTTACATATGTTCTGAATGTTTCACCAGACTTCAGAGGCAGAGAAAGGCTTTTTGTTCTCTCATTCACCCAACAAACATTTATTGAATGATTTTTATGTCAGGCATTGTGCTGGGCACTGAAGAACAAGACTGGGTCCCTGTTGTCAAAGAAACCCCTAAGATTAGAGTAGGAGAGACAGACCTATAAATTAAATTTTAAATATTATTATATACCCTTAATACAGCAATAGGAGTACATGCAAGATAAATAAAACTGAATAAGAGAGCGTGGCTCTCACCAGTGGAGACTCCTTTCAAGTAGAGATGATGTCTGAGCTGACTTCTGATGACCAAACAGGAATATTAAGCCCAATCCCTATTATGTGCACTGTTCCCCACTCTCCATATATATCTGATGCTTGGAAATATACAAAAATATTATTTGCTTTTTTAATAATTATTTTTAAGTACCTACTACATGCAGAACATGATGTTATTATTTATGTAGGATGCAAAGAGAAATAAAGTATGGTTCTATCTATCAAATCTATCAAAACAGATTAATTAGAGAAAACAAGACACATTCCAAAATAATAAAAGAATGAAATAATAGAGAAAATATTTACACTGACTATGAAAGATAAAACAGACAAAATGTAAACTCTGAATCAGTAGGCAAAAAATGGGGCCAATGATATAAGCTTCCACTATAAGAAGCTAGAAAAAAAAGAGCATATTAAACCCAAGATATGTAGAGTAAAGAAATAGTAAAACCAAGAGCAGAAAGCAATAAAATAAAAAACAGGTAAACAATGGACAAAAACAATGAAAGTAAAAACTGGCTCTCTGAAATGATCAATAAAATAAAAAAAACTCTAGTTAGACGTTTAAAGGATAAAGGAGAGTATTCACAAGTTACCAGTTCAGGAATGAAAGAGGAAACATCACTATAAATGGTGCATAACCATAGCAGTGCAGATACCTAAAGGATGATAAGAAAATATTATGAACAACATTATGTCAACAAATATGACAACTTAGGTGAAATGGAAAAATTCACTAAAAGAATACAATTTACCAAAACTGACTCAAGAAGAAATAGAATATCTGAATAGACCTATATCCTATCAAATAAATTAAATTTGTAATTAAACACTGCTATGGACTGAATGTTTCCGTCCCCCCAAATTCACATATTGAAGCTTAATCTTAATGTCATGGTATTTGAAATCGGGGCCTTTGGAAGGTAACTGGGTAATGTGGGCCAAGCCCTCATGAAAAGGATTAGTGCCCTTCTATGAGGCTGAAGAGACCAGAGTTCTCCCTTTCCGCTATATAAGAACAAAGTAAATGCATGGTTATCTATGAACCAGGAAGCAGGCCCTCACTGGACACTGCATCTGTCAGCACATCGATCTTGGACTTCCAGCCTCCAGAACTGTGAGAAATAAATATTTGTTGTTTGAGCCACCCATTCATAGTATTTTTATTATAGCAGCCCAAATAGTCTAAAATAAACACCTTCACCCAAAGAAATCTCTGGCCAAATGACTCTTTAGTGAATTCTACTTTCAATACTCAAACATTTCAAGAAGGAATAATAAAAATTCTACACAAATTCTGTAGAAAATAGAAAATGAGCCAGCATTCCATTACCGAAACCTGACAAAGATATTACAAAACTACAGACTACTATCCTTTATGAATATGGACACTAAATCCGATAAAACAATTAGCAAATTATGTCCTGGAATATTTTTAAAGGATTGCAAATCACAATCAAAGGGGGCTTATTCCTAGAATTCAAGCTTGGCTTTATATTTGTACATACATTGATATACTTTATCATATTAACAGAACATGGTGCATTTGATAGATGTAGGGAAAGTATTTGACAAAATTCAATCTCCATTCAATATATAAAAAAAACTCTCAGCAGACTAGGAATAGCAAGAGAACTTCTTCAACCTGATTTACAGTATCTACTAAAAAAGAAAAAACCCATACAGTACCAAACAACATATTAACATATTTAATGGTGAAAGACTGAATATTTCCCCCCATAAAATTCAGAACAAGAAAACATTATACTAGAAGTCCTAAACAATGCAAAAAAAAGAGGGAGGAGTAAGGGCATACAGTTTTGAATGAAAGAAGTAAAACTATGTGTGTCCAAAATAACATGATTATAGACCTAGAAAATCTGAAAGTCTTCCTACTAGAACTAATAAATGAGTTTAACATGGTCGCAGGACACAAAATTAACATACAAAAACAACTGCATCTCTATATGTTAGCAACGAAAAATTGGAAAAGGAACTAAAATAGCATTTATAACAACAATCGAAAAGATGAACTACTAAGGGTTAAATCCAATAAAACTGTGAAAGACCTGTAAAATGGAAACTAGACTATTGCTGAGAAAAGTAAAAAAAATCTAAATGGAGAGATATATCATATTCATGGACTGGAAAATTTGATATTGTTAATATATCAATTCTCCTTAAATTAATTTATAGCTTTAACTAAATCTCAATCAAAATCTGAGCAGACTATTTTTGATATTGATAAGCTTATTCCAAAATTTATAAGGAACATAAAATAGCCAAAACAATTTTAAAAAGAACTACATTGGAGGACAACACTACCTGATTTCAAGATTTACTATAAAGCTACAATAGTCAAGACAATGTGATTTTATTAGTACAAATCTATAAATCAAAGAAACAGAATTGATAGTCCAGAACTAGGCCTACACATATATGATCATTTTTTTTTCTTTTTAACAAAATTGCCAAGATAATTCTGTGGAGAAAGAAGAATCTTTTTAACAAATGGTGTTGGAATAAATGAATATCCTTTTGGAAAAACATGACCTCAACTCTTACCTCAAACATACATAAAAATTAACTGAAAAATTATGGATATAACAAGACAGTTAAAACTGTAAAACTTTTAAACATACAAGAAAATCTTTGCGAACTTGAAGTCATCAAAGATTTCTCCTTTTTCCTTTTAAATATATTTTTATTAAAATACAGCTAACATACAATATTATATTAATTTCAAGTGAACTATGAATACCATAGTTACTCAACATTTATATAAAAGATCTTTGATAAAAAAAGGCACAAAGAAGGACTAAGCACAAAAGAACAAAATTAATAAAATAGACTTAAAACTAAAAATTCCTCTTTGAAAGACACCATTTTTAAAAATTAAAAGTCAAGTTTCATATACATAAATATAATGTATAGTTATATATTCATTCCTATATATGTCTATGTGTGTGACTATATATACAGAGACACATACACACCTGACAAGGATTTATATCCAGAATATATTTTAAAAATTCCTCTTATAAGTCATTCAGAAAAAAGACCAATAACACAATTTTTATAAAATGGACAAAAGATTTGAACAGCCACTTTACAAAAGAGGAGATTATGTATATATATATATATCCAACAAACACATGAAAAGTATGTTCAACATGACTAATCTTCAGGGAAATGCAAATAAAAATCATGAGACGCAATTACGCATGAACTAGAATGACTAAAATGTAAAAAAACTGACAATACTAAGCATTGACAAGGATGAGACTAACTGAAATGCCAACAATGCTGGTGGGAGTGTAAAATGGTACCACTTTGAAAAACAGTTTGCCAGTTTCTTAAAAAGTGAAATACTTTGCGTACAGCTCAGAAATTCTATTCACAAGGATTTACCCTAGAGAAATAAAAACATGTCAAAAAAGAAGTACACAAATGTTCATAGCAGCATTTTTCATAACAGTTCAAATCCAGAAGCTGCACAAATGTCCATCAAAAGGAATGGTGAATAAAGAAGCAAAGTGTTGTATATTGACACAATGGAATACTACTTAGCAATTAAAAAAAAAAAATTCCCGACATATGCAACAACATAGATAAATCTCAAAAGCACTATGTGGAACAAAAGAATCCAGACCAAAAAGTGAATATATTTTATGACTTGTTTATATGAAGTTCTAGGAAAGGCAAAACTAATCTATAGTAACAGAAACCAAGTTAGTGGTTACCTGGGCTGGGGCTGGAATTGACCACAAAGGGGCTTAAGAGAATTTTTAAGATAATGTAAATATTTTATATTTTCATTGTGGTGGCAGTTAGAAGGATATATACATTTGTTAAAACTCATCAAACTGTACACTTAAAATGAGAACATTTAAAAATATAAGTTAATTATATCTAATTAGAGTTGACTTATAAAGAAAAAATGTTTTTAATAAGAAGGAAATATAATGTAAGAGATAGATCATAGACCAGTAGTCAGATAAAGTGACTGGGTTCAAATCTCAGCTCTTGTATCCCAGATATGTGGCCTTGGACAGTCACTTTTCCTCTCAGATCCTTAGTTTCCTCATGTATATAGTGGGAGTACTGATACCCACATCAAACGGTGGTGAGGAATAAATTTTTTATATATATGTATAAAAATTGATACATATATATTCAAAATATGATACTTAATAGTGCTCCAATAATGTTAGCCCCCTTCTATTTAACTTCCACCAAGGAGATGAAAGAACAGGAAGGCTGTGGCATTTCTGTGAGCTATTTAGCCAGCCCTTTGGACCAGAAAAGTCCAAAAGTAATTATGGCTCCAAGTCACAGATCAGGCCAGCAGACACTACTTTCTTCCCTGGATAATAAGACAAAACACAGGAAATTGTGGCTTGGCAGTGGTTCTTAGATGAAAGGAAGACGTGTAGAACAAACCATAGACTGTAGAGAGGGAGGGAGGAAGATGGGTAAGGAGCAGGGAAAGAAGATACAAGTAGAACTGTGGGTAATAAGGCTTTTCCTTTCTGCTGCGATTCCAAGTTTTCTTCAGTTCTATGATCGATGGTGTCTTTAGGTAACAAGTAATTACAGAGTTCAGTGCAGGGTAGCCTGGTGGAAAGAGAACAGCCTTTGAAGCTCTCAGCCTTGGGCTTGAATGCCAATTTTTCCATTCCATGGGTGTGTGATCTTCATCTCTAAGACTAGGATAATAGAAGAATCAAGCTCATAGGGTGTCTTGGGGATTAAACGGCACAGGCTTCAACCAAATCTATTAGAGACGTGGCTGTCAGACACAGGAGTTTGTGTGAATGCACGATCGAGAACAGGCACAGGCGGCACAGAACTCTGTAGCCCGTCCCCCAGGGGCAGGTCCAGATTGGACGAAAATGTTCCTTCAGTCAGTTGGCAAGGTACCGCGGCCCTGAGGGACATGAGGGAGCTGCTGAGGACTTCCCTGAAAGGCTTCATGAAAGGCTTTATCCTCCGGCAGCCCCGTCCTCAGCCACATTCTTCCTGGAGGGTCTTAGCTCGGTCCTCCAACCACTGTTTATCCTCTTAGTCCCAGAATCCCAAAGCAGATTGAATGTCCTCCTCGTCCCACCCCCGCACCCCCAACCCTCTGTGCCTGGGGAAGCATTGCATCACAAGTGGATACGTTCTGTGAAGTGTTTGTCCTGCCTGGGCTTAGTAAATGACCCCTCTCCTCCGCGGGCACCAGGGCTTTCTGGCCCAGTTGGCACAGGGCACGTCCCGCGGCAGCCGCTAGGGGGAGCCTGGGCCAGAGCTCTGAGAAGTTGGACAACTGTTGAGGTCTGCGTTGCAGTAGGAAATCTTGCGGTGGCCTCAGGGCAGTGACTCTGAGGATCTCATTCTAAACAGACAAGTGTTCAGAGAACGTTTGAGAAAAGAAAATTGTCAAGCGCTGAACATAAAAGAATTAAAAAAACATCCTATTAGCTCCACACTCTTCCTTCACTGGCTGAGAGGCTAGTCTGTGTCTTCCAGATGGGTCTTTTAAAAAATTCATTTTGGAAGCTATATAGTTCAGTGGAAAGAACAAGGGTCAGAAGTCATGGATTCAAGACTATTCTGGACTCAACCTACTTATGAAAACTTGGATATGTCTCTACTTTTATGAGTCTTTGTTTACTAATAATGCCTATTACCATTCATTGGCTCTGTTCCATGTGTAATGTTACCAAAAATTATCCCATGTAATCCTTACAACAATTATATGAAGGACGTATTTGTTATCCCAATTTTATAAATTAAGAAAGTGAGGCATAAGAAGTAACTTGTCCAAGGTTTTAGCCCAGTAGAGCCGTTGAGATTTTCTGACTCAAGTTTATGCAGAAGCACCTTTCTATTTCCAGAATACTCTCTCACTTTTCAAATGAGCCTTAATAGTAATAATTAATAATAATAATGCCATTGTCACATATTTTGAATCACAAACTTTAAAGTTAATCTAATGATTACTTACATTCAAGATTTATAGTCAAGATTCTTACATTCAAGGTCACAAAAGACCTTGTGTTTCATGGTCTAAGAGTCACCTCCACAGAGGGCGATGTATGTTGGAAGAGATCTGTGGAGAGGGCTGGAACCATGACAGTGATTATGAGCATGGCAAGGGCCTGATCAGAGCCAGGCTCAGGAATACACACACAATGGCACTGGCCTTTCCCCTCTGCCTTCTCCCCTCATCTCGCACTGAGGCTTGTGGAACAACATATCTGCCCCTGGCCACTCCTTTGCCCTTGGGCAGAGGTCTCCAGTCCTCTAATAGATTCCGATGAAATAGCCCCCTTTCCCTGGCTCAGTTACACTGAAATCCACTACATCTTCCTCAAAACATAGCCCTTACATTTATCTCAAATCTTCCTCCATTCTTCTCCTCTCCTCAGCTCTCTTCAAGGTTTATAATAGCTAAAATTTGGAGCAACTTTAATGTCTACCCATAGAGGACTGATTAAATAAGTTATGCTACATCCTTACTCTATTAATTAGTCATGTAAAATTCAATTGTTGTTGAAATAAGTATAACTCAAACTGCCTGAGGCCAAATAGTGGTTTATTAGCTCATGAAATCAAAAGGCTCAAGGATATATGGCTGTAGGTCCAAAGGGGTCCAGGTATTCAAACAATGTCAGGAACCTGTTTCTTTCTGTTTTTTTGTCTCTGGTTTCTTCTGCATAGGCTTCATTCTCAGGCAGCAAAGGTAGCCAACAGTAGCTCGGACTTTTATCTAATAGAATTCACCACCCCAAAAAGGTAAAGAGACTCTCAGACATTAGTTAGAGCTATGGCTGCCCAGTTTTGGACAAATCCCTGTGATTCAGACCAGGCCAAGTCTTAATCAAGGGACAGATATAACACAAAGCCTAGACCATTAAATTTCTAAAGGAAAACATGATAAAATCTTTACAGCCTTGGAATAGGCAAAGTTTTTCTCCAATAAAATACCAAAAAACACTAATCATAAAAGGGAAAAATCATAAATTGGACTTAAACAGAGTTAAAAACTATTGCTTGAAAGACACCATTTCAAATGCAAAGGCAAGACATAGAGTAAACAATAGAAATCTCATAAACTATAAAATAATCTTGCCATAGTTAAAAATAAATGACATTTATCAACATGAAAAGATCTTTGGAGAGAAGAATTTCTGTCTGTTTTATTTACTACTGTATCTCTATCACCTAAAATAGTGCACAATCAATATTCATTAAGTGAATGAATCTCCAAAATATATTTATATATAATATATCTTTATCTCATTTATGTAAAAAAAAGTATTTCATATATATGTAAATGCACATATTATGTTTGTATTGCATTTGAGAAGAGAGAGGAGGGCTTTCACTTTTAACTAAAAAGAAAAAAAATACAAATTATAACACTATCTTATTTCAGGGCCTGGCCTTTAAGCCATCAGGCCATGACCTGCCTGGAGCAGAGGAGTCATATCTAGTGATTCTGGGAATTACTCCAGACTCTGCCTCTCAAGCCCACTTCAAAGTTATATCCATGACTGATTTTTCAAGTTTTAGACTAATTGAACACAACTGAGCTTCTCACTTTTGACCCAGCTCCTTTGAATCAACAAATTGACTGTCCAGCTTTTAATTTGCCTTTTCTACAAGATGCTTTCTCTCTAGTCATTCCCTCAGACCATCCATTTCAGCTTTTGTATGAATGATGCTCCAACCTGTCAATGACTCAGGTTCCATGGACACTATAGCTGGATCCAGAAGTGTCCTAGCTGTACTTCTGGAGTGAAAACTTTACAAGGTGCCTTCAAGTCACTGAAATTATGTAAGCCATAAGAGTGTAAGTAAAAACTACTGTGTGTTTAACATGGTTACAATTTCCACAGAATTGAGCAGAACAAGTTTTCTTTACTCTCCCATTTTAAAGATAGGGGAAAATTGAACCTCCAAGTTTGAATAACATGCCCTAGGTCACACAACTAGTAAGGGGCTCTGGTTCAAATTAAAGTCTCTCTGACTAAATTTTATTCTCTC
Organism: Rousettus aegyptiacus; assembly: GCF_014176215.1. Taxonomy (NCBI): domain Eukaryota; kingdom Metazoa; phylum Chordata; class Mammalia; order Chiroptera; family Pteropodidae; genus Rousettus; species Rousettus aegyptiacus. The sequence continues at coordinate 84,968,200 of NW_023416308.1, forward strand.
TTATTCAACTATAACGAGTTGATACTGGGAATTATGCACAGATAGCAGGACTCTGCTGATCCCTAAGTCTCCCCAGGTAAACTAAAAACTGACAGAATTCACCTAAAGACTGAAGGAAGTCTCTAATCTTATAGCCCCTGCATCTCCTGCAGATGACGTTGCTTTGAGAGAGCCCAAGTACTAACCATTGTGAGCAGACAGATATTCCATTGCCTGGAATGTGTCTTTGGTTGGCCTTATGAAACCTTTTAAGTGTGACAAGAAGCTGATTATCCAAGGTAGCTTGATGTTTTAACTACCCATCCAAGTCAAGAGGAGTGGTTTCTCTGGAAATACACTTTCAAAATTACTTCAAGGAATGTGAGTCAAGATGCTAAAAAAAAGTGCCTTATGAAGAATATGTTTAGAATGTCCTCTCATTCAATATCTTCTTGTAAAAATACTCTACCCTCAGTGCAAAAGTGGCAACTCTATAAGCTATGCGACCAGGTCCCCTAGTCACAGTTGATTGGGCCAGAAGTTGAGCTGGTTAGACTGACCCCCCTGGCTGAGATATTATCAATGCAGGGAACAACTCAAGGAAGTGAGGGAAGCAATGGCCTGAATACTAAAGGAATGTGAATCATCATCAAAGTAAAAGGTGAGGCTTCTTGGGACATTGGAAGCCAGGAGTGTACCAATGCTCAAGAGAAAGGGCCTACATATACGGGCATTTCGATTTACCCTCAAGGAAATGGCCAGGCTACTCCTAATCAGTGAACTCTACAAACAACCTCCCCACTTCACACACATGCCAATCTCCAATCGAGGGAAGGCAGGGAGAGAAATTAGAATAATTCAGGAAATGAATAAACTTTTAAAAATTATAATACAGATGAGAAAAAGACAGGTGGGATTATTGAGCAATGTGGGACTAGATAATAAAACCAGTCTTCTGCTGAGAACATCTATAAAACCTATATTCAAAAAAATATTTAAACCTGTTTAGAGTCACTGGAGAACTCAAAAGACAGTGAAGACTTGCTAGACCAAGATGCAGGAGAAGACAGAAATATGAAGCTTTCAACCTAGAAACACTTTACCTAGAAACTCTTTAACCTAGGAACACTAGGCAACTCCAGAGGAAGTATCTTAAAACAATGAAAAGTTTACTCTCTTACAGTTCTAGAGGCCATAAATCCAAAATCAATTTCACTAGGACAAAAATCAAAATGTCAGCAGTGCCACATCTCTTTTGGATGCTCTAGGAGAGAATCTGTTCTTGCCTTTTTCATATTCTAGAAGCTGTTGGCATTCTTGAGATAGTGTTAACATCACTCCAATCTTCAAGGCCAGTATCTTCAAATCTCTTTCTGCTGCATCTTCATATGACTTTCTCCCCTATGTGCCTATGTCAAATCTTCTTCTGCCTCTCTTATAAGGATAACTGTGATGGCATTTCGGGACCATCCAGATAATATAGGACGATCTCCTTACCCACAGATCCTTAATCTAATCACATCTGCAAAGACTCTTCCAAAAAGGGACACATTTACAGGTTTCAGGAATTAGGACCCAACATCATCGGGGGGCCACTTTTTAGCATCAAAAAACATCGAGTATCTAGTAATAAATATAATGAAAGATGTGAAGACCTCTACAATGAAAACCACAAAACATTATTGAAAAATATGAAAATAAATGTAAGTAAACAGAAGGATATACCATTTTCATGAATGAAGGACTTAATATGTTAAAGACATCAATACTCTCCAAATTAATCTATAAATTGCATTCAATCTTGATCAAAATGTAAGCAATGTTTTATTGGGGGAAATTGACACACTTAAAAAAATTATATGAAAAAGTAAAAGCTGAAAAGAGCCAAGACAAACTTGAAAAAAAGAGCAAAGTTGGAGGAATTAAACAAATAGATATCAATAAAAAGTTAAAACTATAAACAAAGTGACATGGCAATTGAATTGTAAAGCAGCATTTTAAAACTTTAATGTGTACAGGGGGACCAGACAGGCATATCACTTAGATTATATCTTTCTCACTTACTATCCCCCATTTTCCAGAGTAAGCACATTTATCACAGTGAGGGCTTCTGTTTACAATAAATGGAAAAAGTATGTACTCAGGAAGTATTTGCTGAATTGTCTTTCATAAACCAGTTCTCTCGGTAATTTTTTAAATAATAAATATCACAGCAACAAAAGGACTAATACCTCCCCAAATATGTTCATTGGTGACTTGGGGAAATGATAAGTGATCATATACTAAACTTGGATGTTAGATATTGAATATTGGATGAGTCAGTTTTCTATGAAGGCTTTTCCCCAATCTAATGATCTATAGACCAAGGTGACAGTGGGAACAATTCTATACTTCAGCTGATATCTAAGAAGCACATAGCTCATTCAGTAACTCCCTCAGGGTAGGTGTGTATTTTACATCAGTACCTTTATCTACACAAATGTCCCTGGAACCTGACTCTATTGTGATTCAGCAAACAGTACTAGCTAGTAATCCGAAATCAGCTGCTTGTACCAATAATGGCTCCATTGGACCTTATCTTTCTATTGTAGCTCTTGAAATTAGTATTTCTTTCTGTTATAATGAAAAAATTATCTGCATTGATTGCAAAAAGCAAAGCCTGATATTATAGCATGATTACTTTCAGAATAAATTGAATACTGTATTGTTCAGTAATAATTATTGTGTTAAAGAGATTTCAGTCTGCAAGATAGGAAGAAATCCTGTCAATTAGATAATATCCAATAAACCAATAACCAAACTATATCAGTGAATCAAACATAATTAGCCTTAGATTTTAAAAATGTATTCAGAAGCAAAGTCAAGTCATTCCCTGAGAAGATGTTATGATTGTCAAGTGCATCCGTAAGTCATCTCTGTATCTAAAGTTGGCTAAAGCCTAATGGAGAGCATTTAAGAACAGGGTATGGGTAATGCTTTTACATTTTACGGTCATTTATTCCCACTATTGTAAGTCTAGTTCAGGCCCTTGTCACCTAACACATGTGTCTTGGTCCATTCAAGCTGCTATAACAAAATACCACAGGCTGGGTGGCTTATAAACAACAATTTACTTCTCACAGTTCTGGAGGTTGGATGTTTGAGATCAGGGTGCTCGAATGGGCAGTTTCTTTGTCTGGTGAAGGTCCACTTCCTGATTCATAAACAACCATCTTCTCACTATGTCCTCACATAAGAGAGGGGACTCGAGCTCTGTCAGGTCTCTTTTATAAAAGCATTAATCCCATTCATGAGGGCACCTCCCAAAGCTCCCACCTTTCAATACCAACACATTAGGCATTGTGTTTCAACAAATGAATTTTGGGAGAAACACATATTCAGTCTATAGCACTATGTTCCTAACTCCAGCCAGTGCCTCAACCCATATGCTGCACATCACAATCAAATCATCTTAAAGAGAAGAAAAGAAACTAAAGAGTCATCCTTTCCAATTTGATATACCTTGCATCAGTTTGGGTCGGTTAGGTTATGGTGAGGCAAGAACATCTCCAGGTCTTAGGTGCTTAACATAACAAAAGTTTACTTCTTGCTTATGCTGCATATTCAGTACTGATTGAATTCAGCGGGGTTGTATTCTTTGGAGGCAGGTGGAGAAAAGTTATAATGGGTCATGATCCCCACAGCCGAAGGAAGGGAACATCACAAATCACACATTTAAATCTTCTGCCCGAAAGTGGCATCCATGAGGGCCATTCATGTTTCTTTGGCTAAGGCAAGTCACATGGCTATGCCTGATTTCAAAAGTGGGCAGGGTAATGCTATCCTACCATGTGCCTGCAGAGAGAAATAGAATACTGTGGATGCCCCAACTAACTTCTACTACTGTAATAGGAGAATTTAAATGAGAGAAATGCATGACCTCATGGGAAAAGTAGAGTGAGGACTATTGAAATATCTTGTAAGCATTTTTAAACTTTTAATAAAAATGCAATTATTTCAGCACACCAAATAGCATTAGTTTTTATACATGTTAAACTGTAATTAAGGATTCTATACAATCCATTTCCTATAATCATAGTTTTATTTCTGGAAAATTTAAATTTTTTTCCTCAGTAGTTTCAGTATTAGCTTTATGTTAATTTTGCTTTGTGTATATAGTGCATATGAAATATGTATACAATTTATATAAACATAATGTATATGAAAAGGCATTTTTTTTATTATTTCATTCTAGCCAGGAGCCTGTTTTCTTTTATTTTTAACTACTCGTAACAATTGAAAATTCACATATTCTCAATTAGATAAATTCACATATTCAGTCTAGAATACTATATATAGTTTTATCATTAATGACTCAAATTTTATAGAAAAGATATTTGAGATAGAAAAGAAATATCTGGAGTGGTTTATTATTATTATATCAGCTCTCTACTCGAAATCTTTTCCATTCTCTATCTGTTCAGATCCAAATTTTAAGTTTAGCTTGGCAAAGATGGCTAGCTCCCTACCAAAAATTCAAAAATTCCCCTTTCCCTTTCCAGAATGTGAAGCTGTCACTGGGAAATAGCTGCTTAGCTCTCCTGGCAGCCAAGGATAGCTAATGAAATATGAGCAGAAGTTATTTTTTATGTTATTATTATATAGAAAACACTTACAAAGCACATATGTGACAGGTCTAGATAAGTGTTTGACATACATTGACTCATTTACTGAAAATAATAATCCTGTAAGGTAAGTTCTATTACTGCCCCCGTTTTACCAATAAAGAAACCGAGGGTCAGAGTAGTTGAGTAATATAGAGGAACACAGCTAATAAGACACAAAGACGGGATTCTAATCTGAGAAGTCTAATTCCAGAGTCCATACTCTTAAATACTGCCATATGCTTCCTCTTGTGCTAGGGCCTTTAAAAAGCAAATAGGGCTTCTCTATCTACTCTGTGGCCCCCAGGGATGGTAAAGCCACACAGTTATAGTATCCTGGGTTTCTGATTAGCAACACAAAAGCAAGTCACCCACTGGCCACAAATTCCCACATTTGACTACCACATGAATGAAAAATAAACTTCTGTTGAGCCAAGATTGAAATTTTGGCCTCGTTTGTTACAGCATCTAGTGTTTTTCCCAACTGACATATATGACAACCAAGACCCACCACAATTTATCTTAGTCAGGGTCAGGAGACCTACATTTTAGTTCCAGCACCATCTCTGACTTAATGTATGACCTTGAGGAAGCACTTCTTCCCTCAAGGCCACATTTGAAAGATCAAACATGTGGATTAGATCAACATTTTATAATTTGTATTTCATTGAACATCCTATCTCAGCTATATTTCTTGAATATTCCTGAAAACAACACTTTATGACCAAATAACACAGGGAAATTTTAGACACTACAACCCCTTTTGTAGATTCATAATTGTATTCACTTGAAGGTTTTCAGACATCATTCCATTTTGACTTTAACATTATTCACCAGATGGATTTGACCACAATACCTCTTAAGTTTTTTTAAAATTGGGAGACATTTATTAATGTTTAGAGGGTGACTATAGTTAATAATACTGTTGTATATTTGAAAGTTGCTAAGAGAGTAAATCTTAAACGTTTTCACCAAAAGATAAAAATATTTTATAACTATATGTGGTGATAGATGTTAACTAAACATATTGTTGTGATCATTTTACAGTATGTACAAATACCAAATCATTATGTTGTACATCTGAAATTAATATAATGTTATATGTCAATAATATCTCAATAAAAAATACTTACAGGGATACTAGTGTACTAAGAAATGTAGTTTGGGAAATAGTGAACTAGAATCCTAACACTAGTCCTAACACTACTCTGCATGTTTGTCTACCTTACCAAATTTCCCACACACGGTTCCTATCCTCTTCATTGCTACACAAATGCAGCAAAATCTCAACTTAAGGCTGAGAAGCTCTTACTTTGTTTCCTGAAGCTGGAATGACCCATTTCTTCTCTACATGGCAAGTCTTTCATATACTTCAAGGTTCAAGTCAACTCTGTGTCTGGTCCATGAAGACCCCACAGTATGATCCAGCACACACCTTACTTCTTTCTTAGTCAACACTCATTAGACTGTCTGGGCCCTCCACAGACATTTTAGGCTTGAATTCTCCTGAAAAGTCTCTTGAATGAGGGTATTTGTAGGGCAAAAGGTAACTAGAAGGTGAGTTCCTTGAGCTATTTTGACATGCAGTGCTTGAACAGAAACAAAATCAGACCGGAAACAGTCACAAACAAGGAAGATGTTGTTAACTCCAAGGAGGAGAAATGGGAGCACAAGCTTTGTGGTTCTTAGCCAAGAATCCAAGAAGTTCAAATGAAGAGTGAGATGCAGCTCCAAAGATAGTCTGCAAACAGGAAGAGGTTGTGTGTTGATATTCTTTTAAGTAGTTGCTACAAGGTGAGCTTTTCTGTTTCAACTAGGCTGTAAATGCATTATTGACTGCATAGGATTGGCTGTGTACTCAGTTTACCTACTCTACATTATGATGGCATCTTCTTTGGTACTTTGGGATTTGATAACCAGCATAAATCCATGGGCGTCAGTTATATCTCATGTATAGGCCCATCGTAGCCCAAAATAAAGTTGTTTTTAATATACTAGATGTCAGAAAGTACATTACTAATCTAATAAGAACAACAATATACATCAGGAAGGACCATTTGTGATGAATCAAAATGAGTTTATACCTAAAAAATTTGAAAAACGTATATAACAAAATATCTGATATTTGGGTGTATTTGAGTTTTAGAATTACCTCTCACATTTGGTGTGGAGGATAGAGAACTTGAATTTGGAGGTAAATATCAGTTAAGAACCAGTTGAGGTTTTCTCCAGGTGGGACAGACAATGAGATTTTGACTAAGGCAGAGGTATGGAAAGGAGAGAACAGAAAAGAGAGATATTCATGCCTATTGGATTTAGAAGGTATGGAGAAGGAGTGAGAGAAGGAAAAATAAAAGTATTGAAAGAGGAAGAAAGAAAAAAAGAAAGAAAAGAGGAAAAGAGAGGTTGAAGATGACTCTAAGCTCTCAGACTATTAAACTGGGTGTATCCTCGGATTCTTAGATGACTCTCCCATTTTCGCACATTGCCTACCTGCAGAGCCACCTGAGTGGGCAGCAGGGAAGGAGAGCACTCCCTCCTCATATTATTCTGTGAAATTGCTTCAAACTATACCTTCATCAGAGCCAGTATTCCAGACCACTGTTCCAAGCTTGGTTTGGCAATCAGGAGCACCTAAAGCAAAGGAGACCTGCCAAAAGGCTTGAACAGGCACGGCCAGGACAGAGTTGGATGAAATTATAAATTCAGCTGAGTTGGCTTCTTATCCAGTCCCAGCCAGGCAGCTCTCCTCACCTGCCTCATTTTTCACCTTATCCCATCACAATCTTCTTCATCAAGGAGCTAAGTCACTGTGAAAAAGGTGCTATTGAGGATTTGAAAATAACGGTTGAAAAGAGACTGTGGAATCAAATTAACTCTATAGAATTTGGAATCAGACTGATCTGAACCTGAACCTCAAATCTTGGACAAAAAAGCCCAGTCTTCAAAAGAAAGAATTGAGCAAAAAAAAAAAAAAAGAGAATTCGAATCCCAGAGGTTGTAGGGAGCCATGGAATTTAAGGATGTTTTTAAAGGAGAGTGAAGGGAAAATGGAAACTCTGCATCTATTTGCTTTGGACCCATTATGTTCAAGCAGGCAAGGTGAAAGCCCTGTCAGCATGTAAACATCTCCACTGAGCAAGATTTTCCATAATATGCATCCTCTTCCAGTCTGTCTCACACTGTTTAGGGATGGGGAAAAATAAACAATGAAGAAAAACGAAAAGAGCCTCAGAGCCAATGAGACAGCATCAAGGGTGCCAATATGTTAATAATGGGAGTCCCAGAGAGACAGAAGAGAAAGGGGTAGAAAGAATATTTGAAATATGGCCAGAAACTTCCCAAATTTTATCAAAAAAATATTATCTATACTTCTAAGAAGCTCGACAAATTCCAATAAAGTCAGAGATTCATACCTAGATACATCACAAACTATTAAAAGACGAAAAGAGAATCTTGAAAACAGAAAGACAGAAATAATGTATCACTGATAAGACCTCTTAAATAAGATTAACAGCTTATTTCTCATCAGAAACCATGGAAGCCAGCCAGCAGTGGGATGGCATATTCAAAGAGCTGGAAAAAAAAAGACTCACAACCAAGGATTCTATATGTAGCAAAACTATGCTTTTAAAATGAAAGCAAAATTAAGATATTTGAATATAAACAAGACTGAGAGAATTTGTTATTATCAGACCGGCTGTACAAAAAAAAGAATGAGAGGTCTTCAAGCCGAAGTGAAAGAATACTAAAGAGTAACTTGAATCCACATGAAGAAATACAGATTTCTGATAAAGATAATTATAAAGTTAAGCATCAAAGACAATATAAAGGTGTCTGTTTTCTTTGTTTGTTTGGAACTCTTCTTTCCTCCTATCTAAGAGACAACCACATAAAGCTATAATTATGAATTTGTGTTGATGACCACACAATATATAAAGATGTAATTTATATGAAAATAAAAGCACAAATAAGAGGGTAAGTAATGGAACGACATAAGAGTAAAGTTTTTGTATGCTGTTATAATTAAGGTAGTATGAATGCAAACTAGATTAATTTACATTAATTAATTGCAATAAGTTATAAGTTAAGATGTTAATTATAATACCAGGGGCAACCACTGAGAATACAAAAAAATAGAGTAAAAGAAACAATAAGGTGAATTAAAATGGTATACTAGATGATATCTATTTAACACAAAAAAAGACAGTAGTGGAGGAATAAAGTAACAAAAAAGATATAGGGCATGTAGAAAACAAGTAACAAAATGCCAATGCAAATCTTACCTTATCAGTAATTACATTAGATATAAATGGATTAAATACGCCAATTAGAAGTTAGAATTATAGTTTAAAAAGCATGATCCAAATGTATGCTGTGCACAACAGACACACTTTAGAATTAAAAATCACAAATAGGTTTAAAGTATAAGGATGGGAAAGACATATATCAAACGGTGAACAACGGTCAGCTGGAGTAGCTATACTAGTATCAGACAAAATTCACTTTAAGGCAAAAACTGTTACTAAAGATAAAGAAGGGCATTTTATAATGAGAAAAGAGTCACTCCATTAAGAATATAGAACAATTATAAACATAATTAACAGATCCCCAAAATATATGAGTTAAAAATTGACAGATTTAAAAAAGAAATAGACAATTCAACAATAATAAAAGGGGAAGGGACACTTTCTAGTTCATTCTTTAATGTTAGCATTACCCTCACTCCAAAGCCAGACAAAGAATTCATAAGAAAGAAAACTGCAGAAAACTATATCCCTTATAAATATAGATGCAAAATTCCTGAACAAGATAGTGGCAAACCAAATCCAGAAACATATAAAAAGGATTATACATCATGACAAAGGGTAATTTATCCCAGGAATCCAAGGTTGGTTTGAATGGTATTTATTAATACCATATTAATAAAATAAATGACAAAACCATATACTTATCTTAATAGATATAGAGAAAGCATTGACAAAATCCAACACCCTTTCAGCAATTCTACTCCTGAGTATATATACCTAAGATAATTGAAAATACATGTTTATACAAAAAAATGTGTACGTGGATATTCATAGTAACTTTATTCATAATGGCCGAAAAGAAGAAACAACCAAAACTTTCATAAACTGATGAATGGATAAACAAAATGTGATATATCCATATAATGGGATGTTACTGAATCAAAAAAAGGAATGAAATACTGATTTATGCTACAACATGGATGAACTTTGATACATTATGCTGAGTAAAAGAAGCCAGACACAAAAGGCCACATATTGTATGTTTCTATGATTATAAAAGGTCCAGAAAAGATAAATCAATAGATAGATAAAGCAGATTAGTGATTGTCAGGGTCTGAAGGAGTGAGGAATGAGGAGCAACTGTTAATGAGTATGGAGATTCTCTTTGAGGTGACGAAAATACTCTGGAATTAGAGAGTTATATGGCGGTTATGGTTGTATTTCTTTGTCAATATATTAAAAACCACTGAATCGTACACTTCAAAGGGTAAATTTCATGCTATATGAATTCTATCTCAATTAAAAAAATAATAACAACATAAAAGGCATGCTCAGCCCCTTAGAGAGAATCCCAGCAGCATGACTCAAGGTGAGATATTTAGCCCTTTAGACATCATTTCCTCATTTGACAGACAAAGTACTGTCATTGCTGCAACCTTATAGCCAAGTGAGCATATTTGCGGTTTGAAGCTCAGTGTCCTTCATCGCATTTGTACTATTAGCAGAATCTGAATCCTTCTTATTTATAGCATTGTGCTCTGTATAATCTAGTTTGATCTAAGCTAACATAGTTTAGGATGTTCATTTGTTTGTTTGTTTGTTTTTAATGCTCTCTCCCTTCTTGAAAGGCCTAGGCAGGGAGAGAAAGTAACATTCATTGAAGATTCTTCTGGTCTAAAATACCATGTTTAATTTAGAACTCCAGATAATGCCTAGGTCACTTTATTTCCACTTTAAAGGAAAGGAAACTAAGGCCTCGCTTAAAAAATTCTCTCCACATCAAACATGGAATTAGATGGGCCTCAGTTCAAATCTGCCTCATAGAAAATTTTATGAGATCTCCCATAAGTTTCCTAAGCCTTCCAAACTTCAGTTTCCTCATCTATAAAACAGGGATGAAAGGAGAACTTTTGTGGTGGAGTAGTTTTGAAAACTAAATGAGATACAGAGATGCACTTAGCTCAGATCTTGGAATTCATCTTAGCTATTGGTACTCTTATGTGAAGCTCACCGGGGGCTAAATTTGGCTTAGAAGCTGGATCAGTAGCATTCCAAAGCTTTGTCTCCTACTGCCCCCTCCCCCCATATTGCCTTTTCTCTCTTTACCTGTCTAAACTACCCAGCCTATTAATTGACAAGTAAAGTATGTAGTAAAATGTAAGTCAGCAGGGAGGACTAAGATCAAATTATCAAAAGGCATACACATCCAATTTCTCCTAAATTTGTCAATCACAGCATTTCCTTCATTTATGCTCATCGTTCTCTCTCTGTCTGTCTCTGTCTGTCTCTATCTGTCTGTCTCCCTCTCACACACACACACGCTCCCTCACAAATGCAGAGTTTTTTTACTATTTCTGAGTACCTAGTCTTAACATCTTCGTGAAAAAATGAATACAGCTTGATGCAGATTATCATTGAAATGAACCCCAAAAGTCTTAGTTTCTTGGCCTTTCATAAAAACTCTGAGACGCAATCAAGAGGCTTGCACAGACCTCTCCACTCCCTCCCTATCTTCTCATTAACTGGCTCTGGCCTCTCCCAGCTACATCTGGTCTTAGTGGAATGTGCTTATCAATCTTACTCCAGGGAAATGAGGCCAAATAGCCTGGTGCCCTGGTGGCTGAGGAGACTCGTACAAGCTTGTGACATGTCATCAACAAGTGGGTTGACATGGGATTTTAAGTTTTTATCTTCTGGCAACTTCCATCAGATTTAGAATACCTCCCCACATGTACCCATCCTTCCAGACTCATTTCCTTTTTCTGTCTCAATCCTAATTTCTTTTCTGAACAGTCTATTAGCATCAATTGAGCATTAGCCCTCATTATGATCATTATTAACTATTGATATGATGGCTTAATCACTGGTAGTTGGGTTCCCTGGTACAGCTCAGTAAAAGGACTTGCCATTTCCTGGAAAACAGCATGGAGTGGGGGCGAGGACTTTCATGTTGGGCAGGCCTAACTTTGAATACAGCTTTCTTTTGAGAGAAGTTAAATAAGGTCCTTCATTTGAACCTGTTTTCTTGTTTGTAAAAGGCAGCTGTTGGTATCGACCTAACGAGGATTTGGGTGGGAAATAAATAAAGTGATTTAATAGGTACCATAATAATTATTAATGTTGTCACTGTCACCATTGTAGTGGCTCTAAGGATGCCAAAGACCACATGATAGAAGCCCATTTTAAAGCAGGTTCTTTGTGAAAATTATTACATGGTTGTTAAAAAATTAACTGTGAGATATCTAAATCTTAAGAGTATACATCCCTTTATACCCAGACACTCAACTTATAAGTCTTGAGTCTAAAGAAATAATCACGGATGTAGGGCAAAGATTTGGGTACACGAAATATCATCATACTATTGTTTGATGATAGTATTGTTTATAATACTGAAAAATAGAGCAATTTAAACATGAAAAAATGAGTTCATATATAGACAATGGAACTCTGATTCAGTGGACAGCTAGCAGCCTTTTAAATGTGGTAAAAGAATGGTTATGACATTTACAATGTATATAGTTGAATATATATATATATTAAAAGTTTTAAGAAGCAGTTACAAAATAACACCTAGAACATGGTCCTGATTTTATCTGAAGGAGGAGTACAGAGGTCATCTAAGTACATAGAGAAAAGGCCAAAAGGATGACCATTAAAATGTTCAAAATGAGTAGTCTCATAGAAATTCTTATTTTTCCATTTTGTATTTCCTAATTTTTGATAACAAAAATATTTAGAAAAAAAGTAAACATTTTTGGTATCTTTTATCAAAGCAAAACATACACAAAGAGAAGTTGCACAAATCCTAGTGCAGCTTGATGGGTTTTGTTAAAGTGAGCATGCCTGTGTAATAAGCACTCCGATCATGACACATACCTTTCCAACACCCCAGATGCCACCCTTCTGCCCAGTTCCAGCCGCTATCTCCCAAAGATAACCACTGTTCAGATTTTTAATGGTCTAGCCTAGTTTTGTTTGTTTTTAAGCACTTAACAAACAGAATCGTGTTATTACTTGCTTTGGCATTAAGGACAGTGCTGCTAGGAACACTATGTACACATGAAATTTCTGTTCATGGAAAACGTGTACATATAATTTAGTAGATACTGTCAAATAGTTTTACAAAATAATTGTTCTAATACACACTTCCACTAAGAGAGTGTGAGAGTTCTGGTTACTTGAATCCAGTTACTTGTTAACCCAGTTGCTTCGACTGGCCTAGACAGAAACTGAGCCTTGGTCAACTGCCCTCCCTGTAGGTGGACGTCTGCTAGGTTCTCTCATATTGCCTGGTGTTTTCATTTTAGCCATTTCTAATGGCAACACATTGAGGCTTTAATTTACATTTCAAATATTTATTGGCCATTTGAATACTGTCTGTTGTGAAAGACCTGTTCAAATACTTTGCCTATTATTCTATTGGGTTATCTGCTTTTTTTTTCTTATTGACTTAGAAGATTTCATATATCCTATATGCAAGCTTATCAGATGTATATATTGCAAACATATTTTCTCATTGCGTGGACTTGATTATTTCAGTCTCTTAATGGTGTCTTTTGGTGAAAGAGGGTCTGAATGTCAGTACCCCATAGTGAATGAAGATCCTGGCTGTGTCTCCTAGCAAATGTGAGCCTCTCATCATACCATTCACCGCACCGTGACCCAGAGGCAGGAAGGGCAAACCCATATTCAGAATAAGTATTGATCACCATGAGGACAAATTGTGGAATCTACCAGGATGGAAAGGGGCCAATAGTACTATTATTACCTTTAAAAGTACTACTGGTGTTTTTCTGGGTCCTTGAGAAAAAAATATCAAGATGGGATTAAATGTGCAAAGATTTTCATTTCAGAAAATAGAAAAGGAGCTGTAAAAATCTAGGAGAGCCATCATATCACAAATGCAAGAAACCCTACATGTTGAAGTTAGAGAGGAAAGTTTGGGTAAAAGCATCTCAGACTGCCATGCGGTCTATTGAAGTTTCTGCAAGGTCATTGAGGAGCTCAGAGCCAAAGTCAGTCATCAAGAGTTGTCCCACATCACCCAGGAATGGATCTGCCATAGTATCCTTTCTTACCATGCTCAGTCATTGCTGGGAGCAGCCTGCGGAAAGTAGGGTCCTAGTGCAAACATAGTGATAGGTTTCAGAGCACAGAAGCTGGGCCCTTGGTCAACTACACTCCCTGTAGTTAGAGTTCTGGTAGGTTCTGTCATAGCCACTGGAACAAGATAGGGAATATGGGGAAAGAAGAAAGTTGTGGTAAACAGGGAAGCTGGATAATGGATTCACTTTTTGGAAATATGAAGTTTGATACATCTTCTCCTCTTAGATATTTGGCAACCTACAAAATATACAGGTTTAGGATTCAAGAGTGGTTCTAGATTGCTCAGAAAAGACATTAGAGAGTGGCCCCTTGCAGAGATTTGTGAGAAAAGTAGTCTCAGGTATCTCATGAAAGGATATAACAGTATTAAGGGAACCCCAGGATTTCAGCTCTTTCGCGCAAATAGCTTAGTTAAGGAGGTGGGGAGCAGAGAGGAAAGAAAGAGAGAAAGAAGCCTTGTGTGATAGACCTAGGGCTATTCTCAGACTTAAGGCCCCTCGTTACTGAAACACTTTCCCACCACAGCAGTCCAAGATGGCTGACACATTTTGGCTATAATTGCTTCAGCAGAACTACCTGTTTTTCCCCACTTTGAAAGTGAATGTAGCTAAAAGTAGTTCGTATCAGTATTTCAACAAGAATTTCAGAAAAAAAGTCAATGTGCACTCCTTATGCACATGTCTGAGCTTGCACATATGCTTATACGCACACGCACATACACACACACAGTGCAAAAGATGTGAAGATTCAGATGTAGTCAATCACAGAATCTCTGCATGGCATTTTGGAAGAGAGCACAAGGGTCCATGAGTCAGGATTAAACACCATAGCGACCAAGTTACTGAAGCTTGCCGAGTCAGGTAGCAATATCTGCTTAATTGAACCCTCAGGTCTCAATAATTGCTTTGAAATCCACATATCAGCATTCAGTTCTTATAACTGGGGAAGCCAGAAATCCAAGTGTGAGGGCAGAACTGATGGCCTCTCCTATGCTCATTCGAGATGCAAAAAAGGTGCATGGTTCTGCCTCCTCAGTATCCGTAATATGTATCTGAAACTATCTTAATAGTACCTTCCAGGCATCCATAGTAACCTCCAGGAGTTTCACAACAGATTGGTTTGGTTTGTGAACAAAGGCAAGATGTGATTCCTAAATTTAAATTCTGCATTTGCTAACAGAGCTGCTACTAACCCATATGACCAGCTAGAAAAGGGTGTCCCTTCCAGACACTTTTCTTCTATATGTCTGAAAAATTGTTGTAATCTACTAATTTTGTTAAATAATTTATAGCCATCTTCTAGAAAAATTGTTGTAATAAATACATAGGTTAATGGTGTCTATTAATAGAGGATGTGGCAGTGTATAATCTAGACAAGCAGCCATCTCAGCTCAGTACCCAGGAATTGTTCTTTATGAGCCCTCCCCACCCCCCACTCCTTTAATACTGTTGAATTTAATACACTACATTTATATGGCTGCTATTTGTTAGGAAAACTGCTATTCCAATGGGTCAAGTTTTTGTGCCAGGAATTTCACAGCTATAGGTACTCCTGGTCTATCTGGAATGATGGCGCAACCCTCTGAGAAACAGAGGAGGCAAAGACTTTCAGCATGGGAGATACTCAAGAAACATCAAGCAGCCTTGGAGAGTGAAGGAGCATGGTCAGGATGTGTTGCAGCAGGCTACGGCACTGTGCCCCAGATGTTTGCAGCCTGGAACTTGCTCTGTGCCTGGCTTTCCCCCTTGGCCTCTGTTTTTCTGGCTCCTCCCAACTCTCGCCACTCCACTTCTCACTCCCAAGGTCCCTCTGCAGCAGCAAATGGCGGCTGCTCGAACAGAGAGGTCATTGATTGGGAAACAGTGGTACTCAGCAATAAGAATAAGCTCTCTCCCTTGCTCTGCAGGGCCAGTGGGTGGTCATCGTAGAACTGAGCCCAGCCTGGCCATACGAGTATCCAGGGACAGATGACCCCTACTCTGCAAGGCACTGCTCAGAAGCCCCAGGCATAGTTCTGGAAACTCCAATCCAAGCTTCTCCCTCTCCTTCTTCTTCTCCTCCTCCTTCCTCCTCCTCCTCCTCCTCCTCCTCCTCCTCTTCCTCCTTCTTCTTTTTTAAATGTTTAAAAGTAGTACAAAACCATTATGGAAAAATACCAAAAAGAATGAAGGAGAAAATAATTTTCCCTTAATCTCATTAACTAGAGATAAGTTGTGTACTTTTTGTTCTGATTACAGAAATAATACATATAGTCACTGTAGAAAATCTCAAAAGTACACAAAAATATTGAGAAAAAAATTTATCTATCATTCAGTGTCATTTTGGTGTGTTCTTTACTGTCTTTTTTCTACATACATTATTTTCCAAAACAAATGAAATTATACCATAAATACGATAGTTTTTTAAATTTAGTTTTATACTATATTTTCCCAGTAATTTTAAAATGTATTTCTCTTTCTTTTTTACTCTTAATTTTTATTTTTAAAGAGTAATTTCTGAATAGGTTATATGTCTAATGATACAAAATTTGAAAAATATGAAATAACATAAAATAAATAATAAGTGTTCCCTTCATTCCTATTCCTCAAGTCACTATTGTTAACATTATTTATGTCCTTTCTGAGACAATCTATAAATTTATATACACATACATGTTAGTAGTATATTAGTTTTTATGCCACACTTAGGTAGACATTTAGGTTGTTCCCAGCTTTTGCCATTAAAATAGTATTGTAGTAAGTCTCCTTGTACATATATCATTAGACAGATGCAAATGTGTCTACAAGATGAATTCCTAAAAGTAGAATTCCTGGATCCAAAAATTTATGCATTTTAAAATTTGATAGCTATTGTCTATCAGTCACCTTCTGAGATGGTTGTAGAACATATTTTCCCACATCCAGAGTA
Organism: Rousettus aegyptiacus; assembly: GCF_014176215.1. Classification (NCBI taxonomy): domain Eukaryota; kingdom Metazoa; phylum Chordata; class Mammalia; order Chiroptera; family Pteropodidae; genus Rousettus; species Rousettus aegyptiacus. The sequence goes on from NW_023416308.1 coordinate 84,985,085, forward strand.
TGTGGGCCTCCTAGACGACCCTGATAATCCTCACCTAGTATCTGTAAGTGTTCTCCTCCCACATTGAACCACAGCTTTTCATTTTTAAGAGGATTTGGTTTTTCTTTTCTGTGACCTTTGTATTTTCTCTAAATATATCATTCTTCATGGAGGCATAATATTCCACTGTCTAAGTTTAATGTGATTAATTTAACCATATCTTTATTATTAGACACTGAATTGATATTTTGATACATTTTGACATTAACAATAATGGGATAAACATCAAACATCTTTGTCCATATAGCTGATCATTTCCTTAAAGGAGATTGTTTAATTACTGGGCATTATGAGACAGAATACATGTGATCAGACTGTGTAGAACTGTCTAATTTTTTTAAGTTTCCGTAGACAAACTGGCCAACTCCTTTTCATAAAGGTTTCATTAGTGTATAGTCCTACCTGTAGTACCCGCCTCACCCTCTTTCTTCACCAAAGTGAATATTACCATTAAAAAAAAAAAAGCTACTAATTTAAAATACAAAAAATTGCCTTGTACTACCAACATTACTTTTGAAAAGCATCCCCATCGAGAACCCTAACTGAAGTTGGGCTGCATCAAGGCATGAGTATGTATTCGGTAGAGGTGCCTCTGAGCCTCTGGCATCATCACAGGTTCCTACTGTCACCTGAATGTCACCTGAAATGAACCCAACTTGGACAATAGCATTAGAAAAGGCAGCTGTTAGGGTTGTGAGGACGATAGAAACTGGGATCCTACTTCTCAAAGCTTGGCCACAATGGATGCCAGATTTCTGGGGCAGCTCTAATTACATATATTCTGGTCATAATCCCACAAGTACACGCATGCTTGTCAGTCCTTGTGTCCCCAGATAAGGTGTGGAAAATGTGGCCACAAATGTCATTGCACATGCATCCCCTTGGCTCACAGTCCCCAAGCCAGGAATAGCAGAGCTGGTGGTGGAGGACGACCGGGACGTTCCTATGATTGGAAGGGTGGCTAGATCCCAGGGCCTTGTCTACTCGCTGAGGGACAAATGGCTCCTGAAGGGAGACCCTAGGTCCTGGGACTGTGAATTTCCCCTTTCTGGAGGTTTGGAATTTGCCAGAGCTCAGGAGGCTCTTTGATAAGGCCTCACACCAAGAGAGAGTCTGTGTGATAGTATTTAAGCTGCAGGCCTCCCTTCTTGCTCAGTGTCAGTCATGTGCTGCTGAGCACTCAGGATCCTGCCCTCTTATCTGACGTTTCCTCCCTATCCTGCCCTGGACATTCTCATGGGCTCACAGCCTGCCCTTTGCTTGCTGGCCCTGCTTCCAGCATGTGACAGCCTCCAGTTCCCCAACCTGCCTTTCTCATTTGGAACTGGTAGATTGCAGGCCTTCCCTGGGCCCTTGGGGTATTAATAGAAGTAGGAAAACATCAGCCTGCTTCCCACATCTCGAGTTAATTTGAACACTGTGGGCCAAGGCACACCCGAGGCCCCTTAGCAAAGACTCAGCTTTCCTGAGACAATGGCTGTAAGTCGGCTCCTTGCAAACCTAGACATGTAGTGACCACATTGTCCAAACAAACCCAATCAACACAACTAACAAAGTAAGGGTATCTCTGATTGTACTGTTTCAGAAAATAGTACATTTTCTCACAAGGGTAAGAAAATTATTTAGCAAGTTGCTTTTATGTGGAGGAGTATTACTTACAAATAGGATATAAGGAAAAAGTTCTCAAATATTAATCTTTGTCTCTCTTTCTGGAAACTTCTTGACCTTTAACCTAATAAGCAAAGTCATCCATGTTGTCATAAGAAGTAAAAGATTTGAGGGGACATGTTCATAGAGCATTCATTGTTAACCCTTATAAGTGATGGTACCAAAACATGGCTCCACTGTACACCCCCCAACATACATGCTCGACATCATTAGCTTTCCCCTAGACACTCCAGATAGGAACAAAATTAAAGTCTAAACTGAACTGACTGTGTAAACTCAGCTTCTAAACAAGTTTCCAGCCTCCACTTTCCAACAAGGTTGCTCCCTCACTAGAAATTCCCTCACTACCACAGGTCCCCACTCGACCCAAAGCAGCAGCACAGGATTGTACCATTTAGTAATTCAAATGGGCCAAACATGGCACATCGTAGGCCCCCTGTAAGTGTTCGTTGGGTTGAAATGAACTTTTGTGCAGTGTCTTGGTCCTGTATGTATCCACTTCATGAACCTGTTGAATCTTACAAAAAAGCGAAAAAGTAAACAGAAAAACAAAAAACAGACCTTCAAATATCTGAAGAAATTATTAAGTTTTATCTAAATGTTCTCTAATTCAAAATTTCCAATCCTTTAGACTAGGCTCCAGGTGATATTCATTCATTCATTCACTCAGCCAACTATCTGTTCATTTGATAATTGCCTGCTCCAGTACAAGTACTATGACAAGCAACTGATATACAGCATGCACCATAGAGTAACAGAGAAATATGATTTGTTACAGTGCAGTTGGCTTCTATATTTCATTTAATAATAATTTTAAATGGAAATAGAAGAAAAAAGATCAAGTAAAGAAAACTCAGAAAGCCCAAAGAAATCACTCCTTTGATGTCTGTGTATGGTATAAGTAATCCTGAAGTTCAGAGCCAGTGCATTCTAAAAGTCCACTTATAAGGCAGTTATTTGGAATGTCCCCCATACTCACATGGAGGTGACACCTCCTACCCCTAGAAAATCCAGTGAAGGGAGAAACACATGCTAAAGATAACATGCTGTATATTTCTGACAGTATATTCTGTGGCCACATTTGTGATGATTAAACAAAATAGAAAGCAACAAAATTCAATATGAAAATTATTTTCTCTTATTTTGTTAATCCTTGAGGATAACCAGGCATGGTTCTTTCAACCATTTGGGGGGGGGGGTGTTTATTTAGAAAAAGATAAAAAAAAACATGTTGGTGACATTTGCAGAGATTCTGAAAGGAACTTGTGGGTATTGTTAAGGCACTCAGAGAGTTACGCTTCTTCTTTTGGGTAATTTCACTTTCGAATGCATTGTTTCTCTTTTCCTTGTTACAGGTATACTACCAACATTATTCATGCACTGACTAGCATGAGCATGGCCATTTTGGGGATTATGAGTCAAATGGAACCAAGATTATTATTGAGGAATTTTCCAGCAATAACTGGGTAAGAGCTAGAAAACAATGGCAGGAACTCAAAGAGCTCACAGGTGTGTAACGGAACTAAAATGATTACCTATGTGCTGAAAAAGAAATGAAAAGAGGAATTTATTAAGTGTCTACTTGTGCCAATAAACAAGACAGGCATGTTTTCGTAATTCTACATGAATAAAAGAAAGGAGTTAGGGAAGAGACAGGAGTCAGCATATCCACTGTGTTGGCCTCCACAAGTTACTTTCAGCCAGGATAACTTGTTTGATTGCAGAGAGAGATCTGGGAAAAGGAGGGAAGAGGGAAGCTCTCCTTTGTTTTGGAGGTACTAGAAGAAGCATCCCACTGCTGTCTCTTTGAGTTAAAGGTGCTTGAACTGGGCACCCAAACTCCAAAAGAATCTATATGCCCTGATCAAAATATAATTGCCTTAGAACAACTGCATAAACCGTGAAGAGATGAAAAGCTAAAAATAAATGTTAGTAATCATTGTATTAGCCCCCCACCTTATGTTACAGAATAATCCAGCATTGTTCTCCATGTGTAAAGGCTTTGCAGAAGATCAATCAGTCTATTGGTCAAGTCTTTGTTGAGCTCCTTGGGAACGCACAATAGAAAACAATCCCCCCCAGGGAGGTTACAATCAAATAGAAAAGGAAACATTATTAAATAATAATCAACTCATAATAAATTCAAGTATTACAGGTGCTGAAGGGGACAAAGAAGACTTTGCTGAAGTGTGATGCTTAAAATGAATTCTGAACGATGAGTAGGAATTAGGCAGGTAAAGAAAGGATGACACGGATTTTTCGATCACATGAAAGTGTGAGTAGGTCCTGAGGCAGAAGAGAGAGCTGCATGTTTGGGCAACAGAGAGAAACCTTATGTGGCTGGGGGTGGAAAAAAAAAAGTAACTGGCTCAAATTGAGAGAGAAACTAGATTACATAGGGTGGACGGTTTAAGAATTTTAGATTTTATTCTAAAAGCAATAGGAAATCATGGAACTGCTAGAGAGGAGAAACAGTTTCAGAGCAGAAAAATCACTGTTAGTTTTCCTTTTTTAAAAGATCATTTCGGGGGTGTGACTTCCAGAATATCAGAGTGAGGATTTCTGTGGGCCCTCTTCCCGGTAAAACAACAATTTAACTGGTGAAAATTACTTTAAGAAAACAATTTAAAGTCTCTGAAAATTGTCCTAAAGACATACGGCAAATGGAGAAACACTCTTTTAAGAAAATTTATTCCATCTTGTTAGGAAAAGTGAGCCACCAGCCTTTACTCACTCCCAGCTCTGTGTTATGGAAGCTCAGGTGTTCAACTCCAGGCAGCAGTAGTTGTTAAGAAGCAGCCAAGAAAATGAGAAAGCCCTCTTCTCCCACGTCCCAGTCTGGAGTTATAGGTTCAACCCTGGAAGGGGCATGCTGCTGGGGTTTCTCATCTACCACCACTCTCCTTCCCTACCACTAGCCTTGTATTGCAGAAGCTCTATTCAAGACAGGCATAGCCAAGAGGACCATCCAGCCCTCAGTCATAGGATAGAAACTCCACCCTAGGCATGGAAGGCTGAGAATACCAGGGCTCCAATCACTCCCACTCCATGTACTCATAGAACAGAGTTTTCATGCCAGGAGGGTCAAACTAAGAAGATAAAGGACTGCCACTCCCCCTCACCCTACCTCCAGTGTCCTTTTGAACAGCAGGGGTGTCACTAAAATAAAAGTGGGTCTCCACTCCCAATTCAAGTGCAATGGCATACGGGTTATACCCAGAGGAGAGGTAGGCCATGGAGAAGAACTCTGAAGTTCTGCCTGAGAGGACTAACTGGTTGGAACAGAGAGTGGAGAAGTCCATGCTGAATGAGGTTGTGAAAACCATGAAGATAAAGTGGGGAACAATGAAGAGGAGGCTGATGGTTTCACTATACAAGCCAAACAGCAGAGCTGACGAAAGTTTAATAGAGAGAATCAAGGAAAGAGGTAGCTAAGAAGAAGCCTCCTGGGATCACAGTCATCTCTGGGGTAAGGAAGGCCGTATGCATGTGCATGGCTGCACCTCTGTTGGTGCAATCGGAGCAGAAGATGGGGCAGACTTGAAAGCATTCCCTGAGTCAGATACGGACCTATCAACATAAGGTGAAGCTTTGTTGGAGCAAGAGGGTTAAATACAACCAAGCGGGGACTGAACAATAAGCTATTCTGCCCCAGGGGCAACACCTAAGAAGCCAAGCTTAAACATAAAATCACATTCATTCTTGGCAACCTGGAAGAATGAATTTGTGGTGCCCAAGACTGCACCCTCTCAGGAGTGATCAGAGAGGAAACTTCCAAGTTACCAATCCCTAGCTGAATGTGATACAAAAACAAACTTCCTGAATTGTGATAACGGACTTCAAACCACATACATCTAATAGGAAATGGGAAAGAATCCAACTGGCTATGGGAGTTTAAGCATAACCTTTGACCGATAAGTAACATATGCTGACAAAGGAGTGGCCCTTAGGTATCAAGGTTAAAAAGATAAAAACGAGGGGGGAAAACCTGCGTAGTTCATTAGAGGCTGCACACTACAAGGAAATAGACCGCATAATTATTTCAGCCAAGTCACTAAAGAAATAAGCAAGCAAAAAAAATAAACAACTCCCTGGGAAGCAGGCAATAAGTAGACAAGTTACTACAATATGAAATCTAAAAGGCTCGCTCTCAATAAAAAACTATAACATGAAAAGAAACAGGAAAGTGTGACCTATAGACAGCAAAAAATGCAGACAATAAAAGCTGTCATTCAAGGGGGCACAGATGGTAGAATTAGCAGACAAAACTTTAAAGCAGTTATTACAAATATGTTCAAAGAACTAAAGGAAACCAAACTTAAAGAATGTTTTAAAAGTGTGATCACAATATCTCATCAAATAGAGAATATCAACAAAGAGCTAGAAAATTTTTAAAAGAATCGATGGAACTCTAAAGTTGAAAAGTACAATAATCAAAATGAAAAATTCGCTGGAAGAGCTCAATAGCAGATTTGAGCTGGCACAAGAAAGAATCAACTATTTTGCAGATACATCAATAGATAGTATTCAATCTGAAGAACACAGAAGAAAGAAGGAAGAAAATAAACAGAATCTCAAAGGAATATGAGACATCATTAAGTGCATCATCGTATATATACGATGTATCAGAGAGGAGGGAAAGAGAGGAACCAAATATTAAAAAAAATTAATGGCTGAATTTTTCCAAAATTTGATGACAAACATTAAACGACACATCCATGAAGCTCGACGCACTTCAAGTAGAATAAATTCATAGAGATACATATCTAGACACATCGTAGTTAAAATGTTAAAAAAAAAAAAAGAAAAAATCTTAAAAGCAGGAAGAGAAGAACTACTGGTTATGTAATAGACAACACCAATAAGATTAACTGTTGACTTCTTATCAGAGAGTGGCAGTCATAAGACATGAAATGAAATATTCAGGGTGCTAATCAAAAATTTTTTTAAAACCCTGTTAACCAAATATCTTGTATTAAAAAAGTCATCTTTCAAGAATGAAGGTGAGATATTTTCACATGAACAAAACTAAGCATATTTATTGCCAGTAGATATACTTTACAAGAAATACCAGTGAGAAAGTAAAATTGAAGAAGACCACCCAACATTTTTGTTCCTGGCGTCAGCTTTCTTAAAGGTGAGGTCTGCCCACATCAAAGTGACTTCATACAAAATGGTAGACTAGGAACCTCTAAGATTTGATCCATTCACCAAAGGCATGTATGAGCTAGAAGGAGCTGCTTGAATAAACTCCTTTGGAACTCTGGGATCTCATTGAATACTTATAACAACCAGAAGAATGATTGTTTCAGATTTTTTTTTAATCATAAGAGAATATCGTGAACAATTTTATGCTAATAAAATCCAAATGCAATTACCAATCTAGCAAAATATATTACCAAGATTGACTCCAAAAGAAATAGAAAATCTGACTAAATAGTTATAAAAGAAATTGAATTAATAGCCAAATCTCTCTCCCACAAAAAGCACCATATGTTGTGAGTGAAGTTTACACAACCTTTAAAAAAAGAGATATAACCTTTCTTATATAAACTTTCAAAAGGAGAGGAAAAGATTACATACTCAATTTGATTTTATGAGCCTAATAAAACATTGTACCTAAATAGATAAAAATGGTACAGAAAAAGAAAATTATAGACAAATCTATCCAACAAATCTAGATTCGCAAGTCCTTTGAAAAATTGGCCAATTGAATACAGATTTTATTAAAAATAAAATAACATGCTTAATTTATCCAAGAAAGCATGGATGATTTCACATTAAAACTCCTATCAATTAAATTAAAACATTACAATATTGTTAAAACCATGTTATTACCTTCCAGTTTGATGTGTACTAAAAGCCTCTACAAAAAGCTCACTTTTATTGCAACAAATATATTAAACAATAGTTTTTTAATATTTAAAATTTTTATTATTTTTAATTGTGATAAAGTACAGTCAACTAAAATTTACCATCTTAACCATTTTTACATGTAAACATATTTATACTTATTGTTGTAAAATCAATCTCCAGAATTCTTTTTACCTGGCAAAACTGAAGCTTTATACTCATTAAATCAGTCTCTAGTTCCCACTCCTCACTCCCCACTGCCTCTGGCAACCACCATCCTATTTTCTGTCCCTATGAATTTGATTATTCTAAATATTTCGCATAAATAGAATTTGTCTTTTTGTAACCGGCTTATTTCCCTTAGCCTAATGTCCTTAAGATTTATCTATGTTGTAGCATGTAGTAGAATTTCCTTTCTTTTTAAGGCTGGATAATATTCTTTTGTATGCACATACTACATTTTGTTTTTCCATCCAACCATCAAATGGGTTGCTTCCACATTTTAGCTATGCTGCTATGAATATGGGTGTACAAATATCTTTCTGAGACCATGCTTTTAATCCTTTAGGGTATATATTAACAAGTGAAGTTGCTGGACCTTGTGATAATTCCATGTTTAACATTTAGAGGAACCACCATACTGTTTTCCTCGGCAGCTGTGCAATTAATTCTACATTCCCATTCACAGTGCAAGAGGGTTTCAATTTTTCTACAGCCTTATCAACATTTGTTATTTCCTGCTTTTTTTACTAGTAGCCATTCTAACGGATGTGAGAGTTTTCATTTTGATTTTAATTACATTTTCCTAATGATTAGTGGTGTTGAGTATCTGTTCACGTATTTCTTGGCCATTTATAAGTCTTCTTTGGAGAAATGTCTATTCAAGTACTTTGTCCATTTTTCAATCAGGTTGTGTTTTTGATCTTGAGTGTTAGAAGTTCTTTAAATATTCTGAATATTAACCTGTTATCAGGTATATGATTTGCAAATATTGCTCCCATTAGGTTTCTTTTTCATTATTGATTGTTGTGTCTTTTGGTGTGAAGAAGTTTTCAACTTTGATTCAGTCCATTTAACTGTTTTTATTTTTGTTGCTTGTGCTTTCAGTGTCATATTAAACAATATTTTTAAAAGTGGATATCGGTTAGGCAATGTCAGCGATGTAGGATATGAGGTCTCTTCTTGGGAGTTACTATAGACAATAGCAAAAGATACAGAGTGAATTAGATATTAATGTCACCAAACAAGCATTTAAAGTAATTATGATTAACATGTGTAAAAGAATAGAAAATTTCAAAAGATAACTGGTAACTATTTTTAGAAATCAAATGGCAATTCTAGAAGTGAAAAAAAAAATTGTACTAAAATTAAGAATTCAATGGATGAGTTTAAGGGCAGATTATAACACAGCAAAAGAGGATTAATGAACTAGAAGAAAATATGCAGGTTGAAGTTCAGAGTGGGGAAAAATTGAAGTTATAGAAAAGAGTATAAGAGAAGGATGAGATACAGTGTGAAGATCTAACACATATACAATTGGAATTCCAGAAGTAGATGAGAAGAGAGAGCGAAAGAAGCAATATTCGAAGATATACTAGCCCCCAAATTCCCAAACTGAATGAAATATATCAAACCGAAGATTCAAAGAATTCTTCAAACTCCAAGCTGAATAAATATAAACTATACCTAAAGTTAAACTGCTAAATTACAATGTCATTTGTCTATTGTGCCTCAATAAAGATTAAATGATTAAATAAATAGATAGATAGATAGATAAATAATAAATACACACAAAATGCTGAAAAGCAAAGGGCAAAAGTAAAATTCAAGCAAATAGAGGGCAAATAGGCACATTATTTTCAACGAAAAACAACAGAAATCAATTGTCTTTTAAGCAGATACCATGGAAGACAGAAGATGGTGAATGATCTCTCCAAAATTTAAAATTTTAAAGAAGTCTGACAATTTAAGATTCTAGCCTTCAAAATTAAGGTAAATATTTTTTAAACAAACAAAAGCTGAGAAGTTTTGTCGCCAAAAGACCTGCACTGCAAGAAAGACATAAGGGAATTCTTCAGACTGAATGAAAATGACTCTAGATCAAACCACGGAACTGAAATAAAAAATAAAGACTACTAAAAGGATAAATACGTAGATGAAATAAATGAGTTTCTACTGTTTAGAAAAATAGTAAAACAATCTCATGTGGGAATTAAAACATAATTAAAACATGTAGTAATAAATGTGTGATGATAACATAAAAGATGAAGAGAAAAATAAACTTAAAGTTACAATTTTCTTACATTGTTTAGAAAGTGGTAAAAACATTAATTAAGGTAGACATTAATAAATTAGGGGACATAGTGTCACTTATTTGGTAACTATTAATTACATAATAAAAGAATATATGGCTCAAAAGCTAATAGAGAATAAAGTAAAAATTAAAATATTTTGTTAATTCAAAAGAAGACAAGGAAGGAGCAATAAAGAAACAAAGAAATAGAATGGACAAATAGAAAAAAAATCAAAGGATGATAGATTTAAACTCATTTGTGTTACTAAGTATATATATTAAATATAAGTGAATAAATTCATTTATATTACAAAGTATATATATTAAATGTAAGTGAATAAAATATAAGTGAATTTAAAAAGTAACTAAAATATAAATACTAAAAACTGGATATTTAAAAGACCATATATATGCTGTTTACACCCAGAAAAAAACTTTAAAATATAAAGTTAAGACAGACAGAGAGAATAAAGAAAAAAAGACATAAAATTCAAGTACTAATCTAAAGAAAGCTGATATATATGTATCACATATCATATATACATATCATATATGTAACTAAAGTTGATATATATACACATGTTATAGAACACAAACTATAAATTTCAAGAATTCTACAGACACTGTGATACAAAGATGAGAGAATATATATCATAAAACAGGACTCTAAGGAATAAGATAATTATTACTAAAGATAAGAAGAAAAATTCATATATAAAAAGGTAAACAGGAGGATTAAAAAATTCTAAACATGTATGCACCTAATAGAATAGTTTCAAAATATATAAAGCAAAAGTTAATGGAATTAAAAGGAGAACTACATAAATCCACAATTATAATTGGACATTTTAACAAGCCGCTTTTAAGAAGTTATAGAACAGCAGACAAAAACTCAGTAAGGAAAGGAAAGATTTGAAATGTATGATTAACTACCTTGATTTAATAGACATTTATAAAACAGCGCACCAAACCACTGCACAACGTGTATTATTTTCATATGCAGGTGGAACATACACTAAAATAGACTGCATGGTGAATCTAAACCATATCTCAACACATTTGAAAAAAATTGAAATAATATGGAATAGTGCTTTTCAAACTTTAGTCAGCACAGATATCAACCAGGATCTTGACAAAATATAGATTTTGTATTTCCAATAGCTCCCAAAAGATACTGATGGTTTTGGGCTCATAAACCACACTTTGGACAGTGAGAATATAGAATATATTCTCTGCACACAGTCAACTTAGACTATAAATCAATTTCACAAAAGATTAATAGCAAATCCATAGAGATTTGAAAATTAAGCATTCACTTAAATAGCCCATGGATCAGAAATTACAATAAATATAAGAAAATATTTTAAACTGAATTATAGCCAAAAAAAAAAAAATGTTACATATAAAAACTTGTAGGAAACAGTTAAAGCAATACCTAGAGAGAATTTTTAAATGTTAAATGAATTCCAAAAAAAAGAAAGGATGAAAATAATTTATGAAAGCACCAACTTTGATGCTGGTAAAAGAACAGAAAATCAACCCAACTAAAGTAGAAAGAAAGCAGTAATAAAGATAAAAGCAAACATATAATAAAGAAACATAAAATCTGAAGTTCTTTGAAAAAATTATTAGTCAATTAATATATAAAAATATTGATGGGAAAAAAGAACATAAACTATAAATTTCAAGAATTCTACTGATATTACAATAAAAAGATAAGAAGGTATTACGAATGACTTACAACAAGAAATTTGACAATTATAAAAAATGAATACATTTCTGTACCAAAGTTAAAATTGAAATAAAAAATAAAGATTTTGAGTAGTCTCATATCTATAAAAGAAAAAGACAAACACCAAGTGTTATAATTTAAAACTTTCTCCAGATAAAACCCTAGGTTTAAATGTTTTCACTTGTGAATTCTTCTAAATACATAATAAAGAAATATTACTATATTTTATAAAAACTGTTTGAGATCATAAAAATGTTAGCGTACTTCTCAATTCGTTTTATGAGTAGCGTAATCTTGATACCAAAATCTGAAAAGGCCATTAAGAAAAAGGAAAATTACAGATCATTATCTCTCATAAAACTAAACACAATAATTCTATATGAAACAATAGAAATTTAATTCAAAAGGATAATCATGACCAACTGGACTTGCTTCTGGAATGTAAGTATATTAATACTTAATGGTTGGAACAAGAATGTTTACCATCTAATAGTTACTATGGATCAGAAGTTTGAGAGTTACTTAGATGGGTAGATTTGGCTTTCAGAGTTTCCGTGAGGTTGCTGTCAAGATGTCGGCTGAGGGTACAGACATCTGGAGGTTTGATGGACACCAGATTATCTGCTTCAAAGACGGCTTACTTACACGGTTGTTGGCATGAGGCCTCAGTTCCTTACCACGTGAGAAAGGACACAAAAAGCATATTTCATGATTCCATTCATACAGAATTTCTAGAAATAACAAAATTATACAGACAGGAAGCATTGCACAGGTTGCCTAGAGTCTGGAATAAGAACGGGAATGTCTGCAAAAGGGAACGAGAAAACCTTTGGGGTGATTGGATAGTGGCTGCACAATAGTGTGTCTTGCTTAAAACTTAGTAAACTGTACACTTAAAACGAGTGAATATAAGGTATGTAAATTGTGCTTCAATAAATTTGTTAAAACATCCATCAATATAATTCACCACATTAATAAAATAAATGAGAATCATACAAGAGTCTCAATAGATGCAGAAAAAGTATTTGATAAAAGTTAACACCTATAAATGATAGTCTTACAGCAGATTAGAAATAGAAGAGAATCTCCTTAATCTGAGGAAGAGGTTATTGCAAAAGAAAGGTTGGAGAGAGCAGGAGGGTAGGGAGAGAAAGAAAAGGAAAGAGTAAAGAAAAAAGAAAAGGAAAAAGAAAAGAAAAAGATGAAATTTAAAAAGACTAACATTAATTGTTGAGGATATGGAACATTTGGAACTCATATATATTGGTAGTGGTAATGGAAAAACAGCATTACCACTACTGTAAACTGTTTTGAAGTTTCTTATATTTAAACATAGTTAAACATAGACTTAATCTATAACCCAGTAATTCCTGTCTTAGGTATAATCCCAATAGAAACTAAAACTTAGGTTCACAAATGGACTTCTGTGGAAATGTTTGTAGTAGTTTTATTTATTATACCCCAAAACTAGAGCTTAAATGTTCATCAAATAAGCGAATAAATAAAAATTTATGGTATATATCATATAGTGAAACTATCTGGCCGAACACAAAAGAAAACATGGTCTACAATTTCACATTTATGAAATTTTAGAACAGGCAAAACTAAAACCACGGCAGAAACCAGAACACTAGTTGCCTATATGCTGTGTGTAGTAACTGAAAGGAGGCAATATAAGGTGTGGAGGGGACATAGAAATGTTTTAAATCTTGGTTAGGGTAGCGGATATATGAATATATTAAAGTTCATTTAATTACATACCTAAGATCTGCGCATTTTTCTCTATGTAAATTTTACTTTGATTTAAAATATTTTAAAATCAATTTATTTAAACATTTGCTACATTCTCAATCATAATAAAAAATAAATTATTTATTCTTCATTGGTTATGTTTATTTTTATTTATTATTTTTTACCTAGCCTCTAGTTCACAGGAACGGATCTTAATGACATATGTGGGGCTAAAGGATATTTTTAAAAAATGATTTTGAATTTTTCACATGTTGAAAAAAATCCACAAAAATCTATAGTTGAAATTCTACTTAAAAGTGAAATATTGAATGCTTTCCCACTGATTTCAGAAATAAAAAAAGGATGTCCATATCACCTCTTTTATTCAGTTCTGTGCTAGAGAGTCCAACCAGTGCAAAATGTCAAGAAAATTCAATAAAAATAAAGAGTAGTAAAGAAGAAAAATTAAAATTATTCTTATTCACAAAAACATGATTGCATATATAGAAAATAAAAAATTAAAAAAAAATAATTCCTTTGGAAAAACTGTTGGAATTATTAAATAAATTTAGCGAGTTGCTGGATACAAAGTCAATATATAAAAAACAATTTTATTCTTACATTCCAATACCAAACATTTAGAAAATGAAATTAAAGAAGTAATACCACTTATAAGCAAAAACATCAAAGACATAGGAATAAATCTAATGAAAGATGTTTAAGATCTCTAAATTGACAACTGAAATATATTGCTGAGAGAAATTTAAAAAATACATAAATGTATTCAATATGCAAAAATAAATCAATGTTATCTACCATATTAACAGGTCAAAGAAGAAAAACCATATGATCCTAGCAATTGCTGCAAAAACAAACATTTGACAAATTTACCTCCTGTAGTTAATAAAAATACTGAGCAAAATAGGAATAAAGGGGACCTTCCTCATCTTGATAAAGATCGTCAATAAAAACCTACACAGTTAATATTATACTTAATGATGAAAGACCAAATGTTTTCCCCCTAAATTCAAGAACAAGACAAGACTATTTGCTCTTACTGCTCTTGTTCAACATAGTACTGGTAGGTCTAGGCAGTAAAAGAAAATGAACATAAATTAGAAGGGAAGAATAAAACTGGCCCTGTTTCTAGATGGCATAATTATCTACACAGAAAATCCCAAGGAATCTTCCTCTCATCCCCAAAAGAAAGCCAACCTCCTAAAACTGATAAGTGAGCTCAGAAAGGCCACAGGATACAAGATCAACACACTGAAATCAATTGTATTTCTATAGACTAGAAATGAACACGCAAAAAATTAAAAACAGTATCAATTACAGTCACTTGGAAGAAAAATATAATAAATTGAAGCTCATTAAAATATTTTCTATCAAACACTGAATGAGTGAAAATGAAAGCGACAGACATGGAAAACATATTTACAGTATACGCATCTATTAAAAGAATCATATACAGATTACATGATATGTTCAGGCAAATCACTAAGTAAAATATGACCTTCACAAAAATTAGCTAAGATTTAAACAAGCATATCACAAGAGAAGATAACAAATCACTAATACATAGATGACAAGTTGTACAATATCAATGATAATATGGCAAATGCAAATTAAAACCATAATCAGATACTATTATACTTCACTCCTAAAAAGCAGAGAATACCAAGTATTAAGCCAATATGAAGCAACAGAATGCTCATATATTTATTGAGAAACTTTAAATTTGTATAACCACTATGGAAAACTGCCTGAAAGTGTCTATTAAATCTGAATAAATGCATATTCTAGCACTTAGCAATTCAACCCTTGAATATATACCTAACAAAAGTAATTGCTTATATGTATCAAAAAACTATGTCCAAGAATATTCAAAGCAAGATTATTCACAACATCCCCAAACAGGAAAGCACATAAATGTATATTGACAGTGAAATAGATCAATAAATTGTGTTTTTTCATACAATGGACTTCTACATAGAAATGAACAAGTACTACTTATTGCTTAATGCAATAAAATGGATAAATCTTTGAGACACAATGCTGAGCAAACAGACACAAAAGAGGAAACCTTGTATGATTTTAAATACGTGAAACTCAAAAACAGGCAAAAATAATCAATATTGATTGAAGTCAGTATAGTGGTTACATTTTGAACGTATTGATAGGGAAGGAGTATAAAATATACTTCTGAGTGCCAGAAATATTCTATAACCTGATCCAAGTGGTCATTAGACGGATGTATATATGAGTAAACCTTCATTTCAGCTGTAAAATTAAGAGATTTTTGCATTTTATGGTAAGTTAAAATTAAATAGGAAAAAAACGCTCACACACAAGTCTACATAAATCTATAGTAATTTAAACACTGTAGCATTTGCATAGAAATATACAGTTCATTAGGATTGGTGTCCTAAAGAACTCAGAGACAGATTCACAAGTATGGAAATTCATATTATAAAGTGGCATTTACATATCAGTAGTTAAACAAGAACTATTTAATTATAAGTTATTGGGAAAAGGAAGTAGCCATCTGGGAAAAAAATTAACTGGAGTGCTTGCCTCACACATCAAATGAATTTTGGATAGATGGTTTAAGTATAAAAGCTAAAACTATATATATATTATAAGAAATAGGGAAAACTTTCCTAATCATGACAGAAAACATAAAAGCCACAAAAGATTGATAAGCCTGGTTTATTAAAATATTATCCATCACAAAAACAACCACAAAGTCAAAAGACAAAAAATTGAGGAAAATGTATTTGCAACTCCAGTTACAAAGGGTTGATTTCCCTAATATATAACGAACTCCTACCAATTAGCTAAAATATAAACCTAACAATCCAATAGAACAATGGGCAAAGAATATGGACAATTTCCAGAAAAAGAAATACGGTTAGCTATAAAACATATAAACATATTACTTAAACTTACTCATAAGAAAGATTAAAAGTGATCTCATGTTTTTAAATCCACCACATTAGCTAAAATAAAAAGCTTAATTTTAAGGATGAGAGAAATAGGAATTTTCATATTATTGGTAGGTGTATAAATTGCTGAAACCTCTGTGAAAAATGATTTGACAATATCTATCAAAATTTAAAATGTACATATCTTTTGGTCCAGAAATCCCCCTTTTGAGAATATATCTTGCAGATTTCCATTTCCACACACAAATACCAAATAAAGTATATTCAAGGTTGTTTATTGTGGTATTGTTTGCAATACAAAAGATAAAAAAATCTAAATGGCCATCAAGTAAGCTACAACAATACGATGAAATACACGGCATTCAAAATGGATAATGAAGAGCTTTCTGTATTGGTGTGAAAGTCTTCAAGATACATAGCTATATTTTTTAAAAATCAGGTTGCAGAAGGTTCATCAATATAAAATGAATGAATAAGATATGATAAATGGTATAACTTGCACTGAAAAGAAATGAAATAGACCCCTATATATAACATTGCTAGATCTCAGAAATTTAATTTCAAAACACCAGTTGCAAAATATGATACATGTTATGTTGTCATATGTAAGAATTTAAAAACACACTCCAAAAATAATACAAATATTATCCATGAATATATATGAAAGATACCTGGAACTATACACACCAAGTTCATGATGGTGGTGGGTTCTGAGGAGGTTAAAGGGAGAATAAAATTGGAAGGAATCAAAAAGAGTTCTGACTCGGTGAGTAACTCTTGTTTCCTTCGTTTAGAAGATAAAGTAAACAGTATCACCCTTACCTTAGGAAACATTCATCTCTCCTTGGCCTTGCCTTTAAACTTTTCCACATAATCACAAACACACAAAAATATAAATATATTTTCAAAACATGCAAACAATTCTTTGACTTGAGATTTGTGCTCAGTGCTATAAGATGCAACATATGTACAGAATGGCAACAATTCTTTACATTATTTTATGAAAATATTTTGAGACTGTGAGAATCATGATATAAATGATGACAACTAATATAATGATCTTAAAATATTTTATAATATATTTTATGATGATTATCATATAATAACTTTATTACCACAAATCTATGTAAAGTTTACGTTTTGTTTTACTTCTAAAATTTTAAGAATTTTAATGATAATTCCAGTTCATACTGTCTTAGATGAAAAAAATTGCCTGAACCAAAGTTAACAAATTATCTAAGAACCCCAATGACTGGAGAAAAGTTGTCTAATTTTGCACTATGATCAAGAGAAGACAAAGTAACTGAAAATCTTGGTTTTAACAATATTATTACTGATTTTGCTGAAATGAAGGAAAGAAAAATATATTTTGTGAAAAATATATAATTATTCATAAATTATATATACTTGATTGATCATCTAAATATTACATGTCCATCACCAAACTCTCATATATGCAGAGTAATAATTAAAAATAAATCATCTTCGTTATTTACTTTTTATCTTAAAAAAGTATAGCTTTGTAGTTTTTTGTCATGAAAATATATTTGTTAGTGTAGGTGGGTAAAATGTACTTAAGAGGTTTGTTGACTTATTTAGATCTTGACTATTTAGACATAAAATCTGTAGGTTTCTATTTGCAACCCATCCTCGGCTTTGAAAATGTAAGAACTGCCTAGGAGTAAAAGTGACAAAATGTTAGCAAATTTTAGTTCTGACTGGTGGAAATACAACTATTTGTTACGTTAGCCTATTTGTTGTGTTTTACAGTGCTTTTTAAAATACTAAGTGGGTAAGTGGGTAGTTTTATGATATTATACAATAGG
Organism: Rousettus aegyptiacus; assembly: GCF_014176215.1. Taxonomy (NCBI): domain Eukaryota; kingdom Metazoa; phylum Chordata; class Mammalia; order Chiroptera; family Pteropodidae; genus Rousettus; species Rousettus aegyptiacus. Next base: position 85,003,175 of record NW_023416308.1, read on the forward strand.
TGATACTTATTCTTTATATTTTTATTAATTTTCTGAATTTTAATACGTTTCATTTTTTGGATAGAAAAAGAAAAAGAAAAAAGCATTCTAAAATTTAAAAGAATGGTTTGGAATGAAGATAATTTTAAAAACCTGATCCTTGTATGGACCTGTTTAAGCTTTTTGCTATTTAAAGAAAGAACTGCTCCAACAGTCTTAATCAGCCAGTCGCAACTAAGACAGGGGGTTAGAACTTAGACGTTAAAGAGAGAAAAGTTAGAATGGATCTGGTCAAGTCAATGGACATGCTGGAAAACAAGTTGCTGCACAATGTAATAGAGGTGTATATTTGAAGTGGTGACTTGGCTGTTGGGAAACTAGCAATTAAGGATCTTAATACACATGAACTCATCCCTCACTTCATATGATGTTGATGTTGTTGTCTAGTATCTTAATTCTAGTCAGTATTCCTCCACGAATTGGACAATATATTTTTAAATTGTATACAATGTTTGTATAGAGTTACTGACATATTTATAAATTCCTTCATGCTCACTTTATACTGAAGGTAGGGTCCCAACTTTATAAAAGGGTCTCGCATTTTATTTCTTGATTTCTGTAGCCCCTGGCTTTGCCCTCTATTTCCCATGACCCACATAGCTATAAAAATAAGTTCTCTAGTATTGACAGAAAATCTTAAGAAAAGAGAAAAATCTTGGGGTCCCTTGTCTCCTAAAGCATCTGCTTGTGCTTTGTTTAGGGCTCAGTGGATTCTTTTTTTTTTTTTTTTTCCGAGTTGAGGAAAATATTTATAATAATTTTTTAGAAAATATTTTAACTGATATTTTTACCATTGAATTTGGAAAGTGTGTCAAATTAACATACTGATGGCCCCCAATGAATTATGTCTCCCTGTGTCCTTTGTAATGTAATTTTGCTGTCCCAGCTCCTGCCATAAAGAAGTGGGGTATGTGTCCCCATCTCTTGGATCTAGGCTGTGCTCTTACTTGCTTTGACAAACAGAACGTGGTGCAAGTGACTTAAGACGTCTTTCAGCTTTTGCTTTCCTGAAATACTTCCATAGTCACATGAAGAAGTCCTAGATGAAAGATCACGTGAAAGAGGATGAGCCATTGTAGCCATCTCAGCCGAGACAGATGCGCGAGGACATCTGAGAATGACCATTTACCACTCTAACCCACTAACTCAATGCAGCCACATGTCTGAGCTCAGATAAAACAAGCAGACTCAGCAAATCCATAGGATTGTGAGATTAATTATTTTTGTTTTAAGCCACTGAATTTTGGCATGGTTTGTTATGCATCAGTGGGAAACTGATATAAAAGGTCATTTGCGATATCTAATCCACCATATTGCTGGAAAAAGATGTTCCTAGTGTGGAGGATAGGAACCTAAGAGGGATGAAGAGGGCATCCATGTTGAGGGGAGGGAGGCAGGAAATGGTAAAGAAAAATAGGTTACAATAGGGGATTGTTCAAATCATATATTAAGAATAAAGAGAACCAGTTTTCTCATTGTGGGAGAAGAGAGTTGCAAATATGGAAAAGAGAAAATGAAAACTAAAATAAATCCAAGGTGTTTTTACTTGAATTGGAGGTACCAATGTAAACTCATGGTTGTAAATATATAAGGAGATAGAGAAGTATACTCGTAAGCATATGTGTGAACACATAAATATATTACCTAACTCTGCCCATTAAGATGTACTGAGAGAAGTAGCAATTAGCACACCTAATAACAAGATCTTGACTTCTAAACTGTCCTCCACTAAAAGGAATTATGTGTCTGGTGAAATGGCTAATTCAGAAGCTGGTCAAGAAAAGTATCATATGTGTTGGGAATACTTGGTGTTAGAAAGTTGCAAAATGCTCCAAAAATGATGGAGACATATCAAAAGGACATAGAAACCAGTTGAAGGGGCTCTGACTAGCCAAACATGGCATGATTTGATCATCGAAAAATGATGAGAGTAATAGATTATAACCTATTGAATAAAGTAGGAATCCAAGCATCCGTGCATATACAAAAAAATTACGGAGGGGGTAGGTAGATAGGGATAAAGAGAGTGAAAAAATTATAACATGCAAGTTTGGTGAGACACAGTATAGTTACATGGCATCGAAGTTACTCCTCAAAACTTAATTGTACTAAAACAGAGTGACTTTACAGTGGAGAAGTATGGCAGACACCACCTAAATCAAGTGATCTCATTTAACATCACCAAAAATACGACAAATTGAAATCATTCATGGCATGACAGGATGCAATCAGAGGAACACAACATCACTACTGTGGACTGCATGCCAAAGATGGGTTACTTGTATCTGATCATGAAGAAACAGACAAACCTGTATATTAGCTATTACTGTACAAAAAATGTACCCCAAAACTTTGTGGATTAAAACAGTATTCATTATCTTTCATAGTTTCTGTGGGGCAGGAATTTGGGAGCATCTTGGATGGGTAGCTCTGATTTAGGCTGTCCCCTGAGGTTGCTGAGAATCCACTTCCACGGTGGTTTAGCCTTCTGGCTGGCAAGTTGGTGTGGCTGCTAATTAAATACGTTCGCTCCTCTCCAGGTAGGCTTCTCTATAAGGCTATTTGAGTGTTCTGATGATGAAATGTCTTGCTTCCCACAGAGCAAGCAATGTAAGAGACTGAGGCAGAAGCTGCAGTGTCTTTTATGACCTAGCCTGTAGGTATATACCATCACTTCCACAGTATTTCGATTGGCCCCACGAGTTACTCCTGATTCAGAGTGGGAGGGGACTACACAAGGGTGCAAACACCAGCAGATGAGAATCATTACGGGCCATCTTGGAGTCTGGCTGCCACACATCCCAATTAAGGGACAAAATTGCTGACCATTAAAATCATGAAACTTAAGAAAATGCTGAGGAATTGACTCATATTAAAGGTGACTAAAGAGACATGACAACGAAAAGAAACACATAATTTGGGGGCTGGATCTTTTGCTATAAAGGCCACTATTAATTAGATAATTGGTAAACCTGAATGAGGTTTGAGGATTAGAGAGGTCAGTGTTAATTTCCTATTTTTTAGATGGTTGTATAAGGTTATATAGGCATACCTCATTTTATTGTGCTTCACTTTATTGCGTTTTTTACAAATTGAAGGCGGGACACTCCACCAACAAAATGATGACGACTTCCTTTATTGCAGTGGTCTGGAGCCCAACTGCAGTACCTCTGAGGTATGCCTGTACACTGGAATTTTCTTGTTTCGGAGGAAGACACAATAAAGAATTTGGGAATGATGGGGTATCATATTGCAACTTCCTCTCATCTTTTCTGAATATTTAAGATTGTTAAAACACACATACCTTTAAACACAAAGAAATAATTTAAACTGCTTAAAACACGGCTGCTTAAGGGGTCTTATATTGTCACTTTTTAACACAGATTATTTTTCTAACAGCCCTTCTTTATAAAAGTCACTGTGCTTTAAACTTGAGAAACTCATAAAAAGCAAAAAAAAAAAAACAAGAAAAAATCTATTGCATTTGGCATGTTGGTTTACGGTCCTTTCTGCGTGCATATGTATATCGTCACAGAAACTTTTTAGAAACAAATTACAAACATAATATCATACTGTTCATATTTTTATCATAAACCTTTCCTCAGGCCAATAATATTCTTCTAAATAAAGAGAGATTGCTTACCTGCTTTCATACATCAAGTCAGCAATGAAGCTGAGATCTAAGACAAGTTGTGCTTGCCTCCAAGGCCTGTACCTTTTCTCCCCACACCCCATCCCAAACCGGAAAAAAAAAATCAGATTTTTTTTTTTCACCTAACAAAATGTCTCAACAAAGGCAATGATGCTTGCCAGCTGCACAGCTCCTTGCACTTCTCAGCACCGGTTCACACCTGTAGCTCAGGGTCTTCCAAAGAGGCATGTTTTAATGTGCCACCTTCATCTTCATGCTATTTATTTAATGAATAGTTGTGATAGTCTCTGTTTCAAAATATTCTTTTCAGGGGACTTGTTTAAAATAGCGCTGCATGGTTTACCATTGGCTCCTTTTGAAGTGATGATGGGATGTGTCGGTGTAAGAATTAATCAATGGATAGTTGAGTATCCATTGTGCAGAAGATTCTGCATCTAAAAAGTCTCAGGAGTACCAAGATGTGAATGTTAATTCCTTGCCAGGAAGCACCCAGAAATTCGACTAAGGAGAGATGATAAATATCCATATAACAATCCACAATACCACCAAGAAGTCTGTTCTCAGTGGTAGGAGTCAGAGGAGTACAAAGGGCTTTTATTATCAGAATGACTTTGAGAAGGAGAGACTTGAGCTCAGACAGCAACATGGAGGGGATGTATATGGAGCGAGTATTTATGGCAAAATAAATAGTATTAATAGGAATGTTTCAGACATGTGTAGTGGATGGTGAAGAGATGAGTGTGGTTAGAAAGTAACAAAGAGAAAAATAGGTAAGAAGTTAGGCCAGGGACTGATTGTGGAGAGCCTTGACAAATGCCATATCCAGAAGAAATTTTATCAAATGAGAAGCAACTGGGTTGTATGAGAGCCAGGCCTTAGGTGGGAAATGAGGAAGTAGAGCCCTTTTGCATACAGCTCCCTAGAGCCAATTGGTAGAGAAATGAAGGGTAGAGAGGACAGTGGCTCTAAAGGGTCAATTAAAGTTATTAACAACACTGGGGAAGCTATGAATACTTGAAGGCTGAAGAAACAGTGCTGGTGGAGAGAAAAAGATGGAAGATGATGGAGAGAGAGAATAATTAGTGAAGCAAGTTTTCTATTGAGGTGAAGGAAAATAGAATCTGGAAACGTGTTGATGGAGAAGTTGGGGGAGAGGGTATCTTCGAGAAGGAGGGAAATCACACACTCTAAGACAGGAGAGACAGACTGGTCTACGTATAGAGATGGAATGGTTTCATGCAGAAGGAGACTATTTACAAGATGTGTTGTCCCAGGTTAGGCCAAGGCTCAGTGTGTTCAGGGCAGCAGGCAAGGGGTAGTCTGGTTTGGAGAGTGATGGTGATTATTTAAAGTGAAATTGATAGTGCAAAGGCTAGATGAAGAAGAGGCAGAGAGCCTGATAGGGAGCACAGACCTGCAGAGGAAAATCCATACCCAGACCCCCATGATTAGAAACCATTTCCTATAGGTGAGTTGGGGCTCTTTGGAGTGGATAAATTCTTCCAGCCCTTAGTTTTGTCTTCTCCCACGGCCTTGGAATTCTCTGGGGCTAGGATTACCTAGGTTCTTTGGCAGCACTGTCCAATAGAATTTTCTGTGATAATACAAAGATCCTATATTTGCACATCTATATACGGTAGCCACTGGTTACATGGTTGTTTCGAGGCCTTGAAATATGGCTAATGTAATTAAGGAACTGGATTTTAAAAATATATTTAATTTTAATTAATTTAAATAGTCACACATGACTAATAGTCACCACATTGGACAGAGCCGCTATTGAACTTAGTGAAGAACGAGATAAGACCTTCCATAAGAGTGGAGAAATGCATGGGGTCAGAAAGAAGATTCTTGTTTTTATAGTGAAAATTTTTATATTTGGAATTAGCCAGCTGGACTCAGTTTAGATGATCCCAATTTTGTTGGCAACATCCAAAGCATCGTAGTTGGGAGTCAGTAGAACACATATGCCTGCTTCTCTCCATCACAGCCTGTTTGATCTGGTGCTCGTTGGCCTTGACATTCACAATGAACACAAGTGTATTGTTCTCTTCTATCTTCTTCATGGCTGACTCAGTAGTCAGGGAGAACTTGATAATAGTATAGGGGTCAAGCTTGTTTCTCCGGGATGCACTCTTTCAAGGCTATTTGGGTTGCCTTCAGAGCCACAGTGTCTAGGACCATTGAGAGGCGGGTGACATGCATATCTTCTTCTCCTTCCCCTCTTCCTCTTCCTCCTCCTCCTCCTCCTCCTCCTCCTCCTCCTCCTCCTCCTCCTCCTCCTCCTCCTCCTCCTCCTCCTCCTCCTCCTCCTCCTCTTCTTCTTCTTCTTCTTCTTCTTCTTCTTCTTCTTCTTCTTCTTCTTCTTCTTCTTCTTCTTCTTTTGTGTGGCTGTGGATGCCCTTCAGCAATGCTTCCTTTGCCTTCAAGAGCTTTGCTTTGGCTTCCACTTTGGGAGGGCCTGGGGTTTCCTTCTTTGCTTTCAGTGCTATCTTTGTGAAAAGCAGACAGGAGCTTTTGCTATTTATTGAGAGGCACTAGTTTTCCCAGTGACAACCCTGGCTGATCCTCTCAAAAGTAAGCTTGTAGAGTTTCAGAAACTCCACATCCTCTTCTTTTTGCTCATGATAAACACTCACAAGGATCAATTATTTTGGAGAACGATTTTTTATGGCTAGATTCTGAGTGTTTTCTTATCTTAGGGACAGTCGTGTCCATAAATATATACACCTCGGAAGCTGCATCAGCTATCCCAAAGTTTATTAATGAGGAAATGTGGAAACACAGGAGACTATTTACTCAGGCCAAAGTAGCTTCTGTGACTTTTTTTTTTGTGGTCATAGAGAAGAAGTCAGGAGTCCAAGAAATAGTTTTGGCTTAATATCAGAGAAACCTCCATTCAGGTTTTGTCCTTAAGGAAGTTATTTAACAATTTTAACTCCATATCTATAAAATGGAAAGAATGATACCTATTTAAATGGATTGTTGCAGGTGTTACATATAATTACTAGCCATTCATATTAATTCCACACTGATTGCCAGCTAATGTGCTAGATACTAGAAATAAAATGGTAGGCAAAGGAGATATAATTCTTGTTCCACTAGCTTATGTTCTAGTGTGTGAAGATAGGCATCGATCAAATAATCACAGAAGTATATACTTTATAATATAATTACGTTATATGAAATTTCAGACTGTCGTAGGTCTAGGAAGGGAGAGTATAGGCGAGGTGATTTTTAAAACATGTTTGCAGATTTTTGACACTTTCATCCTAAAAGGTAGAATCTAATTACCCTCCCATTGGATGTGAGCCCATCTTAGTGACTCAGTTCTAAAAAATAGAATAGTGTAGAAGTGATGCTATGGAGCTTCTGAGACTAGAATAATTATTTTTCTCCTTTCTCCCTGCCTTCCCACTTTCCCTTCCCTTCTGCCCAACCTCCCCTCTTCCTCCCTTTCTCTCTCAATGCTTGTTTTTGAATTCAAGTCATTGTGTTGTAAAGAAGCCCAAGCCCAACAAATATGGAGTGTGGTCCATGTACAAAGAAACTGAATCTTCTTACCAAAATCCAATACCAACTTGCCACCCATATGCACAAATGGTCTTGAAGTGGAAACTCAGCCCGTCAAACCTTCTGGTAACTGTATCCCTGGCTGACATCTGACTATAGTTTTCAAGCAAACCTTCAGGTAACTACATTCCTGCTGATATCTGACTATATCTCATAAGAGACCACAAGCCAAAACCACCTAGCCAAGCCGTTCCCAAATACCTGACCCACAGAAGTCATAAGAGGTAACAAATGAGAATTACTATTTTAAGAAATTAAGTTTTGGAGATATTTGTTATCCAGCATTAGATAACTCATACAATAGGAAACCACGTGATAATGTCTAGTGATCATGAAAACGGACTTGATGAAATAACATTTGAGCTAATAACAAGAGGAAAGGAATAAATTAGATAAAGAGGAATGAAAACTATTCCAAGGAGCTGTACTAACACCAACATGGGCCCTCTGGGCAGATGATGAATCTGAGGAACCAAAAGTTATCCAGTAGTCTTGGAACACACAACCGAGTGGGAGAGATACAATATAGCTGAAAAGGTAGGGAGGGGTCAGGATCTTAGGTTGACTTTTCCTAAATATGGTAGAACACTCTGGAAGGGTATTCAGCAGGTAGGGATGTATCAAACCTGACATCTAGGCTTCTGGTGCTTTCCCGAGAAACATCTGATGAGGACCATATTAATAGTGGAAGACTGTAGTTTTGGATAGGTTGTTTGAGATATTTTCGAGAAATCCAGATGGTGTTGTCAAGCAGAAATTATATATACATATCTGGAGTTTCAAGGAAATATATGGATTGCATGTGCATGTTTGAAAGACAACAGAAAACAAATAGTAATTGTAACTAATGGAGTGAATTAGCTGTAATCAGCTGGAGGCTGGATGGCAAGTGAGAATAAAAGAAAACCTCCGATCTGGAACAATAAGATTTAATAGCTTGCTAGAGGAGAATGGGTCAGCAAAGGAAAATGAGGTAGAGCAGGCAGAGAAGTAGGAGGAAGTGTAAAAGACTGTGCCAGGGAGAGAGAAAGATTATTTTGGGGAGGTGATGGTCAACAGTGTTGAACGGTCCAGGATGGTGTGGATGAAAAGCCCATTGAGCTAGCTACACTGAGTCAAGAAGTGATGAACACCTGTTTTGATGAAATAAGTGATGAAGGCAGAGCCCAATTGGACAGGGTTAAGGAAGAGTGGGAAGTAAAGAAATGGAGGTAACGAAGTCAGACAATCCCTTTCTGAAGTTTAGCTGTGAAAAAGAGAAAGGACAGGAGCCCGGGATGAAATTAGAACAGTAGAAGGTTACTTTTGTTGTTTTTAAGATGGGGAAGAGAGGGTAGGATGTATAATAAAAGTGTTATGAAAATGCGAAAGGGGGCAGAATTCAGAACCAGGTCAAGCCCTGGGCACATGAGAGGCATCTGAATGTGGGCACCTGTCTTTAACACTTATTTTACATTTAAAAATTGTGAAATACAACAGATATGTTAAAAAAAAAAGAGTGCTTAAAACAAATACATGTTTTATTGAGTCATCAGTGAACATTCATGTAACCAGACAAAACCAAAACATTGCCAGTACTCCAGAAGAACCCTCTCCCTTGTTCCTTTCCTGTCACGAACCCCTCTGCCTAGTGATAAACCACTACCTCAGATTTACTGGTAATTACTTCATGTTCTTCCATTTAGTTTTCCCTCTGTCATTCTAGATTTGCTATATAAATATATATCTCTAAACGATGTTGTTAAATTCTCCTTATTTTTGAACTTTATATAAACACAACTATACTACAGGAGTTCTTTCATTTCATGCTTCTTTCACTCGATAATACTATTTAAGGATTCATCCATGTTGTATGTATTTATCATTGTATGTATCTACAGTTCATTAATTTTCAACACTGCATCGTATTCCATTGTACAATTATGTCATGTTTCATTTATCCTTTGTACCATTTGTGGTCATTTGGGTTGTTTCTTGTTTGGAGTTATTACAAAAAAATACCCCAGAGAATATTCTTGTATGTGAGTCCTGGTGAACATGTACCTGAGTTCCTCTTGGCTGTATTCCTAGGAGGAACATCTGGGTCATAGAGTATGCATATCTTTAACTTCACTACCTAATACCAAACTTTTCTAAAATGATTGTACCGATTTACACTCCTATAAGAAAAGGTGCTTGACTTTATTAGGAATGAGATAAATTGTATCACTATTATCAATATCTTTACTTGTCTTACAAAGCATTATCTTCCTGAGGCAGGTGCTTCCTAAGGGCAAATTCTAACCTACCAGCTCTCCTAGCTTAAGGAAAGTCTCATAGTTTCTATCTCAGCTTGATTTACCATTAAGTGAATCACTGTTTTTCTGTTACAAGTTAGTTTCTTCCTTGGTAAAATTTGGGAGTAACAAACACTCTTATGTTATTAGTGATACAAGTAATCATTACATCTCAGTGTAAGCCATCCCTGCAGAAGGTTGATCTTTTGCAGCCAGTATAGTACTACATTTGGGTGGTTGGGTGGAAGATGACGAGTATGAAATCTGAATCTGGACTGCCTGGGTTTGAATTCTCATTCTGTATTTTCTAGCTACATGACCCTGAAAAAATTATTTCTGGTTTTCTCTGGTCTTTAGTTTGCTTATCTATAAAATGATAAGAATACCGACCTCATAGGGGACTGTGAGGATTAAGTGAGGTTATATATGGAAAGTACTTAGAACAGTGCCTAGCATTCTACTGCTTTGATATATGTCCGTTTCAGTTTTGGGGCGATAGATGTCAATGGTTATGAACTTATGCTAAAGTCAGAAGAAATTCAGTTCCTGACTCTACTATCTCCTGACTCTATGACTATGGTCAAGTTATGTAACTTCTCTACACCTGAGTTCCTCGCTTGTAAAAATTAAGCTAATAATGGCTACCTTGTATAGGTGCCATGAAGATTGTGAGGGAAAATACAAAATGCCAAGTGCTGAATATGGGTGTAGTACATGGTAATTGCTATCATTTAAGCAGGTCCCAGGTACTGTTCCTGCCCTCAGAGGCTGGGGGTAAACAGCTCCTGGGCCCCAAACCCGTAAGTCCTATGCACTGACCACTGGGTGGCTGAGGAGAGTGAAAATGTGTGAAAGTTAGGGTGGAAAGACCACAGAGTTACTCTCATTTATGTGTAGGTCCTGGGTAGTGTACAGTTAGCTAGATGAGATCAGCACACTTTTTAGAGGCTCAGATATGGGGGCATCCCAGTACACTGGTAACTAACAGAAAACAAGTTGTGTGTCTGACGTGAAGAGCTTTGGGGATCCTTGTGAGAAAATACCTAGTTGATAAGTCTTCCTGGAAGAAAAGGTTTTTAAGCTGAATCTAAAAAAAAAAAAAAAAAAAATGCACATAGATGGAGAACACTGAAGAAAATACTGGTCAGGAAGTCACAGTATGTCATGAAGAGCTTTGAATCCCAGGCCAAGGTATTTTTCCGTCTGTGATTCAGTAAGGAATGGGAGACCTTGTATTGCCAGGTGGCTGTGAGATGGGAGCTAGACTCTGAAAAGCACCCAGGTGCACTGTGGCAACAGTGGTTTAGAAACCCTATTGTTTGGCTGGCACTGCCATCAGACTGTCGGATGCTTGTTGAAGATGATATTTGAGAGAGATATGCCTAGTGCAGTTTTAATGCCAAATTAATTATGTTTGCGCATTTCCGAAAAGGAGTGTTAAGGTGGCTGGGTTATTATTGTGAACCTATTATATCACCTTATTATCGCATGCAAACAAAATGCATTAGTACCTGACTGTAGTGGTGGATGCCTACATAGGTGAGAAAATTGTATAGAATACAGGTATATACAAATAAGAACAAGCAAGACTAAGGAAATATAAGATCGTCGGTGTTGTATCAATGTAATATTCTGATTGTGATTTTATATTATAATTTTGGAAAACATTACCATTGGAGAGAACTGAGCAGGGTGAACAAACGATTTCTCTGCATTATTTTTTGCAACTGCATGTAGATGAATTTTCTCAACAAAAAAACTTCAATAAAAAATACAATAGTAAAAGTTTTGTTTTGTAGAAAGTGAGTCACATTCCCCTTTCCTCAGTTACCTATATTTAAGAGATTCCTGGGGCACATAAATTAGGTGTCATTATTAATCCTGAGACCCCACTAGAAAGAAGAGCAAAGTGCCTGGAAAGGACCGGAGCAACAGTACAGGAACTGCTTTGCTATTTAGATTTAGGTTAAACTGTACATTACAATCACCCCAAATTCTGACAGTTCTGCCACAGTTGGTCAACTTTATCCAGCTGTTTTCTGACTTACCCACTGGCTCTACTATTTTGGGGTCACTACCTCCAACGGTAGCTTTAAAATAATTATCTTATTATGGAAGTGTAGTTTATCTACGAAAAGAAAAAGGAAGAAAGGAAGAAAGAAAAAAAATAGGCATGACATGAAGTTGCCAGATATAGCCTTTTAAAATTTAGGGAGTTTTTACCTGACCCATTACTTTAGACAAGTACAACCCACAGAGATGAGTGAACTTAATTTCTTCAGTGACTTGGAGAAGACCGTGCTAACAGGGCAGCGTTATTACGAACTCTGTAATTATCCTTTCTCTGCTATGCTAAAGGTTACCCTTCCCAACAAACAGCAAGGCCTACTTCGACTTGAAAGAGAGCCCAGAACTTTTATAAAGTGAACGAAAAGAGAAGAAAAAAGGCAGGCTGGGAATTCCGCCCCGGGAGGGCATCCACCGTACTGTAAAAGAACCACCTGAATTTCCAGAAAAAAAAATTGTCTTCCCCTGACTTGCAGATTTCCGCGAGTCCAGCAGCGTTCTAAGCGGCCGCAGGAGCTTTCTGCGTCCGCGAGGGAAACTGAGGCCGGTTAGACGCGGCGCGAGTAGCTCGCGTCTCGGAGCTAGCCCCAACTAGGGGACCCAGGCTTCCAGAGTCCTCTGCGCTGGCGCAGGCACCTCCATGTCGCCCTTCTCCCGTCCGCCCCGCCCAGCCCGGGACAAAGCCCGGAGCCCGCGCGGGGCGGGTGCAGGGCGGCTCCCGCGCGAGCCCCGCTCCCCCGTGGGCGCGAGACTCCGCCCCGCCAACCCCTGGGAGGGAGCCCGCGCCCCAACGGCGAGGCGGCCCAGGCGACCCCGCCCCGATCCCCATGACGTCACCGTCGGCAGGAGGCCCCGCCCCCGGCCCCGGGCGGCAGGCCGCATGACGTCACCGAGGCCCCACCCCTCCGGAGCGAGTTCGGTCCTGGCGTTCATTTCATTCCTGTCCTCATTCCGAACATTCTTAGCATCGCTCGCGCCGCGCCGCGCCGCCCGAGCCGAGCCGAGCCTCTGCAGCCGCCGCCGCGGCCCCGCCGCCCGCCGCGGGCGCCCACCAAGCACTTTGCAGACTCGCTTCCACCCCGCGGGCCAGTCCGCGCGGCGGGGCCCGGGCCCGGGGCGGCCGCGTCCAGGGACAGGCCATGCAGTGAAGCCCCCCCACCCTGTCCACCTTTGCCCGGAGCCGCGGGCGGCAGCTGTGTGCACCCAGCCGGCCCGGGGGCAGGAGCGGTGCTAAGCAGGGGTGGGGTGGCCCAGCCCGGGGACCGGGAGCCGGGGAGGGAGCCGGGCACCGAGCTGAGGGCGGGGGAAGCGGCGCCGAAGTTTGCCTCGGACTCACCGGGCGCTGCGGCGGCTCCCTTCGCGAGGTAAGTTGGCGCGCGGGGCTGATGCTGGGTGCGAGGGGCGCACGGGGCGCCGGGGGGCGGGGGATCAGCGGCGCGTCCCCCCGGCGCGTCCCGCTCGCGCCGCTCTTTCTCTGCGGGCTCTGCTTTGTGTGTGGCGGGCGGGAGGGCAAGCGGAGGGCCGGGGCCGGGCCCCCGCGCCCGCCTCCCCGCGCCCCCTTCAAGGTGAGCGGCGGGTGCCGCCGCGCGAGTTGCCGGGACGCCAAGTTGGGCCGCGCGCTGCGGAGCCCGCGCGGCAACAGGCGGCCCCAGCCGGCGGCCCTGAAGGCGCCGGGCCGGCCGCGCCGCGCCCCCCGCGCCCCCCTCTCCCGCCCGCACGCGCGCACACGCACACACCCTCACATCCTCGGGCCGTTTTCACGTTTTTCTCGGAGAAGTCAGAAGTTCGGAGCGAGCGCGGGCGGGCAGAGCCGCCGACGCCGCCTCGGTGCCCGAAGCCGGCCCGATCCCCCCACAGAGCCTCCCGGCTGCCCCAGGCGTCGGGGACCCCCGAGGCGGGCCCTGGGTCTGCGTCGAACTGTGCTTCTGGCGGGGTTTCGCTCCTTCTTCTCAAAGATGAAAGAGGGTACGGTCGTCTTTGCTGCTTCTCCAGGACTGTTGCTGCCTCCGCCGCTGCTTCATTGCACATTCAAGTGGAAAATTTTCAGGAGTCAGCAGAAACATTGTGTCCAAAAAAGACTGAGTCGCAGTTACCACCAAACCCTGGAGGAGACTCTCCCTGGAAAACTTCCCTTCGGTAGGAAATACTGGGGGATTTGTTTGTTTATTGGAAGAGAAATGATCCCCAGGAGGGGAGAAAATCAGGGTGCACTTCTAGTCTTTGTTCATAGCAGCAACACTTGTTTTCAAAAGTCCGGAGGCCCGCTTTAAAGAAAGTTCAACTTGTATGAGTTTCCTTTTTAAAAAACTGTATTTTTTTTTTTTAAAAAACTAAGGCAACATTTTAAACGAGTTGAAACAATGGAGGGCTCACACTTCCCTTATTCTCCTCCTACGAAAAGAAATAAAATTTTCTTTGCTTTTTATTTCTTTTAAAAGATTTATTTAAAGTTGAATGGTGTCACTGTATAAAAATATTTATGAAACAATGAAATACCAGCCACTAGCATTTCTCAGAAGGCTTGTTAACTTCTCAGAAGCAAGTGGCTGCCTGTGATTTGCAGAAATGAAAATTGACCCCAGTAAGTACTGGAAACTTAGAGACAGATGATGTTGCGGGAGCCAGTAATGTAAAAAGGCCGTGTTTTAAAAACAGTGCCTTGGAGGAAGCCCAGGTCCTGGGACAGAAAGGTCTGCAATACCTATCAGATTTCAAAATAGTATTGAAAAAATGGAAAATGCTACGGATATTGCAAAAGATCAGAACTCTATCAGTTCAGGACAACCACATATTTCTTTCTCGCCACCTTTCACTGTGACTGTTTCTGAAAGTTGAGGTGGTCTGATGGCTTGTGTGGAGCTGGTGCCTGCAGGTGGTTACCTGAGTCGACAGATCTTTTCAGGAAGATGTGATCTCCCTGCATTGTTGGAGTAGCGAGTGGGCTTCTTTTCTGCAACCTGCTGTGGATCTTGCTTGTGTCTTTTTCACCGGGGACTTCTCCAGTAGGGTACTCTGAGACAGGCAGTGGCTGGAGAACAGAATTAAGGCTCTGCCCAGTGAGTGGTTCATCTTTTCACTGTTGCGTTTTGCGCCCTTCTGTAAATAGCAGGATCTTTGGGCCCAAACACATCTGAATGCTTATACGGGCAAGACTTAGATCTAACTTTGGTAAGAATCTTTTCTCTTTAGGAGGAAATAGTAGCACTGGTTACAAAGTGACTCAAGAAAGACGAATGGATTAGTTGAACCTTTGTCAACAGGTTTTGAATTGTTGATTATTTTGGGGGGAAAGGCTTATTTTTCAAATCTCACTATTTCCATAAATGGTCACAGATATTTTTGTTTAGCATTTCTTTGTAGCGCAACTGTGTCGAACTCTCAGGTTTCAGGTTTTAAACAGAGTTTACAATTCTTTTATATGTTGTTGGTATAAAAATAAACTGATAAGCTGTATCCTTTACTGGTTCTTACTGATGGTACCAAAGTGCCAATGTAGACCATTTTATTTTTACTTTAATGATAAATATTATTTGATCCGCAGTTTTAGAGGAATATTAGAATACCTTTTCTTTCTTTCTTTTTCTTTCTTTCTTTCTTTCTTTCTTTCTTTCTTTCTTTCTTTCTTTCTCTTTCTTTCTTTCTCTTTCTTTCTTTCCTTCCTTCCTTCCTTCTTTTTTTTTTTTTTTACAAGTTTGAAATGAACCCAGTGTGACACTTTGTTTTGACAGTAATAGTATAAAAATAGTATAGGAAAGAATCTTTGTTTGGAGTCCTCCTCTGTGTGATCTTTTATAAAGTAACAAATAGAACTCCATTCAGAGCATATGACTGAGAGATGATTAGAGTTCCCCCCCTCCAAAAAAAAATATATATATGTATATATAAACCAGGACTCACCACGGCATATATTTAATGAAATTTAAAGAGAGTGGGCAACCTAGCTTAGTTTGAGCCATATTGAAATGAATTTCTCACCGAGAGGCGCTTCCTTGCATTGTGGTACAATGCGTGTCTGGGCCCCAGCAGCAAACTAATTACACATAAGGAAGGGTTGAAGGGTGTTCAGCCTGGGGGAAATCAGCTTCCTCCTTTCTTTCCCTCTTCTTCTCTATCCCTCTTTTACTTTCTACAGCAGCAATTATATATTCATACACTCACTTTGGGGACTGACATCTCTTTAGAAAAAGGACAAACAAGTCTTAAGGAAAAACTGGTTTTTTTTTTTTTTTTTTTGCTGCTTGAGCTTTAGTCATTTATAAACAATTCTGAATTTTGCTGACTCTTACAATACAGAACAGCAAATATAAGAGCATTTCTTACTGGGAAAAATTAGGTAGAATATATCTGTCGTCTCTGTGTAGATCATCATATTCATCACATTTTTAGTAGAAGAGTATGTAACGGGAACAGTCGGAATGTAGATCCCAAATGTTAGATAGGCTTTTGAAGAAATGAGCTGTGCCATTAACAATATTTTAAGGTTCCTTGCTTCAGAAATGAATTGCTATCTCATACATGGTGGTTGTACAAGGACCTGCACATCTGTGGGATTACTCCTCTCTAATCTCTTGTGCTATCATGTGTTAATTGTGAGCATGATGATACTGCCCGCACATGAAAATTGTTGTGCTTTTTCTCTCAAAAGGTTGGTGCAAATAACTGCATGTATGATCGATCTAGTGTCCGTAAAACAACCATGTTGACATACAGATAGTAGGTAGATAACACTTTTAAGCTTGTACTTTAGGCACTTTGTCTTGTTCCCAGTAAAGAGATTGCAAAAGAAGAAAAAAATATTGCTGAGTGAAAGCTGTGCTTAGAGGTTGAATCTGTTCAGTGATAAAATTTTGGGGGCCTGTTTTCTCCAAAGACTGCAGAATGCTGGCAAGAGCAAGTGTCCATCCAGCTTTCTCTGTAGAACCACAGAGAAATCAGAGACCACCTTTCAGTTGATAAATGCGGGTGTTACAGCTTCCCCTTTAGAGTTCAGTGATTGGAACAGTAGAGTGCTAATGTCCTACTTCTGAACTCGGCAAGAAAAGTATATTGTAAGCTTTTTGCCCTTTGACAAACTTAGGCTTTGCTGCAAAGCTATTGAAGACTGACTGATGGCTAGAAAAATCTTTTATAGCGGCACAGTGCTTTTTCTTATTTTATCTGTAGAAGCCACAGACTACCCTGTGGTATTTAATTTAGATCTCAAACCATGTTTAAACAATACATGTGATGTATTTTATTCTTTCATAGTCACAAAATTGATAATATCAAGTAATGTTCATCTTAAGTATTTAATGTTTCAGGGTTCGGCTCTTTGACAAATACTAGGTTAGACCCTCTTGTGTTGCAATTACTAGATACTTATGAAATGAAATCAGGGACGTTCAGGGCCTTTCCTATTCTGGGATAGTTTTTGGAATGCTAGAATATTTGGATTTAAATAATTTTAGTGTTTTTATGGTGGTTTTTATGTTGTTTTATTTCAAAGCTGTGAACCATTGAGAGTCCATAGTCAGTAACATACTCATCACAGGCTTTCTTGACTGTATCCTATATTTGAACTCACAGTTGAAATTCACCCATTTCTTCAGGTACATTTGGGCTTTGTAGTGGTGCAGAATAAGAGAATTTCGATGTATGTATTTTTATTTTTGTCAAAGCAAATGAGATGCCCAGAAGGGTGGATTTTCGGGATGACGTTTCTTACAGGGTGGCTCACTCACAGCTCTTAAGTTCTCCTTTTGTCCACTGGTTTTTGGCATGGTTGGAAGGATTCTCAAAAAATAGTTTCCATAGTCTGGGAGTTCTGGCTAACTGTGAAACCAGTGGTTTCTTTTCTGATTGGATGGGGGGCGGGGGAGGTGGAGTGGAGGGAGATGTCTTAAGAGGCTGTCTTTTCTACTTTTGTGGCAGGCCAAGGGAAGGCTCTATGCTGGTTGTGTTATGAGTCTCCTCTCCTCCCCACCCCTCAGTACCCCACCATTAACTATCCTGATGCAATGCTTTCTGCCTTTTTTTACATTAGTTTTAAGGCTCTGTCCTAGAATTTCATTTGCAGTTTTAGTTTAAAGGACAGAGCCCAGCATTGGAAAATGGGTTCAAAAGAAAAAGCCAGCTTATCGATGAACAAATTAAGCCACTGTTGTCTCCACTGGGGAATTCTGGTTGCTTTTAGGCATCTGACAGGTTTAGATGTATGTGTAAAGTGACTGAAACACTACTGACTGGGAATACACAACAATGACGAGTGCTGTTGTTTTTACTGATATATAAACTGAAAAACTGCTGCTAATGGTGGGAAATGTTAATTATGTGAGAACATATTGAACTTATATTCTCTGGCATGAACTTTAAAAAAAAATATGCATGAACTGCACTGCTTTTTTATAGGCACAGCTTTCTAATTATCATAATTCAGTTCAGCTCCGCTCTTGGAAGGAGTTCAAGTGCAATCTCAATTTAACTTGAAAGGAGATTTTTCTTTTTACACTGAGAATGTTTAAGAAAATTTGAGAAGTTCATCCAAGAATGTTTTCCGTTTAGGTGTGGGTAATTTGGGGGGATGAGATGAGTGCCTTTATGTAATAGTTAACTAGATCTGAATATTAGGAAAAAGACTTAATTTTTTTTTTGCTTTGCACCTATGCAAACCTGCTTCTTGTGCATTTTTGCATAACCAGGTGTTGTTATGTGTTGCCGAGTTCTCTTTGAAAACTGGAGTCCTTTCCCTAATATTATATTAACCAAAAAAAAATGAATTATTATCATTAATGATAGCTGCAAAGATAGGAACCTTTTTAGAGAGAGTAGAAAGTAGAAAAAAATTTAGAAATCTTATGAATTAATTTGACAAAAATTACCATTAATCTTTTATATCAACCAAGCCTTTAGAAGGTGATCTCCTTATCTGATCATCCTTACACTTTGACTTTATGGCATTTTGTGAAGGGAGTCATCTTTGACGGCATTCATTCCAGTGTCCAATGTCCTTTAAATTTCCTGTGACCTTAGTGTCTTTTCAAAGAAAAAAAGTTAATGCAGCCCAGGCGCCAAATCCTCTGTGGAATCAGTTTTAATTGGAAGAAAGAACAACTTCAGCTGGACCTTCCGACTTTCGTCTGGTCTCACTTCTACTGCTAGAATGCAAAGGGAGCCTGCGGAAACCAAATGACTTCATTTGCTCTGGCACTTCAGAGCCGAATTCACTTCCATGGTGGTGAAATAAAAGGAGCCAAGTGTTTTAAATAGCCACTCCCCAAGGCCCGCCCGCCCGAGTGTTTTGAGAAAAGCGCATTGTCTGCTTTGCAGCTCTAGCTGGGAGCCTGGCTTGCCCTCCCCCACCAGGCAGCTCCAGTTCTGAAGTTGACATCTGGTTTTCTCTCTGTTCACCTGATGTATATACCGTACATGTGCACACATGCGGCGTGCACGCATGTATCCTGCAGGTAACGTGTATTTTCGACCATTGACTGTCTGTGTGTTTCTAGTCCCTGGTGGGATAGGGGGAGGCACAAAGCTAATAGCACAAAATAAAATGTAAACACAGTAGCTGTCCTGCATGCCGCTGCTGCTGGGTTTCTGTCCGATGGTGCTTTCTGGGTAGGCGTGCCTATTGTTGTGGCAGCAACAGGCGGCAGAAGTTGGGGCACCATATGGCGGATGTGGGCCTCAGATAAGCTGTCTGGTAATTTAGCTTATCAATAGCATTTTGATATGCTTCATTTTCAGATCACCCATCACTGTGGCTGGGGGTGTCTTGGGGGCTAACTGAGTCCGAAACCATTGAAACCATTGTGAGCAACGCTTCCTTTGGTGGAATCTCTTTCAACCCTTTCTCCCTCGGTGCCTTTTCATCTGACAGCCTTTGGAAGACAATGGTGGTTGGCGTTAGAAAGAGCCCCATCAGCTGAAGGAAAGGTCAGTCCCCAGCCCCCAACCCCACCTTGAAATCTGGGCCACTTAGAAGACCTCATCAGATATTTTCATTGATAGGAAAACAGGAAAAAAAGCTAGTTAATAGCATTTCATACTGGCAGAGCCAAGAAATTCCCATAATTCAAAATTTGCCTTTGTTTTAAATACTGGCCAGATAGGGCTGATACTGTTTTTATATTGATAAAAGGTTTCTAGTTGTTGTACACTAAAAATATCTCCCTAATTTCCTTTCACCTTTGAGATTTACCTTAATCATAAAATTTAAAAATGATTAGCATCTATATAACTGGGTATAAGAGCAGGTATTATCTCTGGTTTGGAGGCAAGAAGCAGCTTCCTTTGTGACTAGGAATTGTAAACAGGGAAATGCTTCTAGAACACCTCTACCCAATAGATGTCAGGTGAAGATGAAGCAAAATTAAAATCTCTTTCACTGTGAATTGGAGTGGGGCACAGGGATGACTCTATGCCCCTCTGTGCTCGAGAGGCAATAAAATAAGCAGAACCACCTTCTCCGTGTTTGACACTCATCTGTTACCCCTTGGGAGTGTAGCAGTTGTTTCCAGATATGTGTGTCAGGCTTTCTGGCAAGCGGGTTTCAGAACTAATTCTTGCCTGATTGCTTACAGAGGTAGTTTTACTTTTGAGTAGTGGGGATGGTCCTGACGGTATCCCTTGACATTGCAGAGGGAGGGGATGGAAAGGGTGATCCTGACAGCATCTCAGAGATGAGCCTGCTGCTGAAAAGCCACACGCAGCTTTTCATTCTTTCCTCCACTTTGAGAATCCTGAAATACAGATGCTTCCAGTTTTGCATAGAACTGCTACTTGTCCCTGGTCATTTAAATATTTACAAGTGCAACTGTTTGCCAGGGATTTGGTGATCAGGTCTTCTGTGAATGGTGATCAGTAAAATGCTCGGGTGAAATTTACAGGGAGAAAAACAGGCATGTAAAGAGATCATCGCAATCCAGTGGGAAAATTGTGTATCCCTTTTTTCGTGAGTTCCAAGATACAAACTTTTTCCATATTTGAACATGTCCTACAATTATGGCTGGCCAGGCCATGCTCATGACTCATGATGTGATTGCATACACTCATCAAAGTCTGTTGAACAAATGCAGAATGCTCTTGATGTCACCAGTGCTCTTGTCACAGAGGGCAATATGAAAGTGTATGGAAAGCATGGATATTGATCTGTCCGAGAAGTCGTTTTAGATCTGTCTTACTCAGTCTATTTTGCTTATACTTTACTCTTTATGTATACACAAGATTGACATGATTAAAAAGTTTTAGTATGCATAAAATGATTTCTAAGTGATAAGCATTCTGGGATGGTTTTGCAACAGTGTTTCTTAGAAAATCATTCTGCATCTTCCAATTAGTGTCCTAAAGTTGATGAAACGTGTGTGCGTCTATATCCAGGAAGATCTGGGAGGTTATTCTTTATTAATGGGTTGCTTTGAGGGAGCGAGTTGGGAAGGGCTTTCATTTTTTTACACATTTGTATTTTTAGGAGCATGAATTTCCTTACGTAATATCAGAATAAAGGGAAAAAACTCAGTAGGGTAAGCGTTCCTGACATTTGCAAAAAAATTTGTCTCCCAGTGATAGGGACCAAGGAAAGATTTGCCGTGCACATGATTTTGAAGTTGGGCCTTGAAGGGAAAGGTTTTGTTTGTTTGTTTGTTTGTTTCCAGATACCATTTTAGGAGTAGAGTGGGGCTAAGTTGTTAACAAACAGCCTCTCTGAAATACTCTCCAGAGTAATGAACTCAAACCTGAAATAAAGATACAGAAGCTTTTTTGCCAGTCATGAGCTAGTATAGATCTGAAACTTGACTGTGAGCAATTATCTGAAAGGAGAAAAAGGGAGAGAGAGAAGAGAGAACTGGTTGACATGGGGAGTGGGAAGTATACTGATTTAGTTTTGGAAAAAGACTAATAATGTAGGATTATAGGAGGTTTGGAGTTAGACATATGTTAGTTGGACTCTTGTCTCAGCCACTTACTAGTTTTATGGTGTTGGACAAATCACCTCTCTGAGCCTTGGTGTCCCTATCTGGAAATGTCAATAGAATGCCTCTTGTATGCCTTACACTTAGTAAGTGCTCAGTAAATAGCAACTTCGAATGTTTTCTTGCATACCAAGTCTTCACAGATTTCCTGCCAGGTCAGCCTGGACAGGGACTCTTGAGGAACACCCGGGGCTAGGGCAGAGTTGGAAGAACCGGACTTCTGGTCTTAGGCAAATGTATTAAAATCCAGGAGAGGCTGGGGCATCCCATCAAATCCTGGTCCATAATTGCTTTGAATCACACTTCCCCTGTCCATAAAGTGGAGGAAATCCATCAGTAAATACATCATATTTGAGGTCATTCTTTGCCAAATGGTCTTATGAATTAAATGGAAATGCTTCTAAAAATGGGTAGCATGGTGCACCTTCATCTGCCCAAAAGGAAACCTCTTCCATAGGTCCTTGCTTGGAAGCCATACTCTACACTTTGGGGTAGGTTCTAAAAATTCCTCTCTAAAGTGCTTGTAAGGAACTCTTCATAGAGAAACTGTGCTTAGTGCCCTGGGCCTGCTGATAGCACCACTGAGGAATAATAGTTGCTGGTGTTCTGAGGGCATTGGACTTCAGGTGGGAAAGAGAGAATAAGAGGCAGAGAGGAACCACTCCCTGCCTTGGCTGCCTCCCTTGCACTTCTTAATATCTGTTTAGGGCAGGCTGCTTAACTTTGAAGAGTTGTGGTAAAGCTTCCTTAAGAGCTAACTAGCTCAGTGTGTTACAGCTGCAGGTGTGACTGCTGTTAAAACCCAGATTATTCTGTTCCTCCAAGTGCACTCCAAGCTCAGGAATTACGTCTTTGCCTCTTATCAGACTCCTTTCTTTGTGTCTTAAATATAATTTAAATAATAACAGTCATTTTGAATAGTGGCCCATCCCTTTACCAGTGTATTCACATATTTGAGAAGATGTTAAACTGAGATGAGTGTCTACTTGGGTTAGTACCCAGGTACTTCCTGGGTAAGTGTGTTGAATTATTTCTCACAGTTGGTGAGTAGAGACCTGATTTTTCAGTCAGTTGTCCTAAGCTGGCTCTGCTTTGCTCAGATCCCCAACTACTCTTCAGTGTGTGTCTACATCCCCTTGTTTTCAGACCTGGGCCACTCCCAGTGACTGGTATGAGCAATTAAGATTGCTTTGTGTGAGCCTGAGCTGGGGACCACCTGCATTTTATTGACATCTATTGTTTCTTAACCAAGGTATGTAGAATGGTGTGTTGATTAATGTGGTTTCACAGTCTTTAAGTTAAAAATTAAAGTTAAAAATTGTTGAGAGATGAGTAAACTCGTTGGGAATAGGGACTTTTAGAGGTAGCCAAATGACAGTTGAAGGGGGAGAAAGATAGATTTAAAACAGGTATATACAACCTCGTGAATCTACTAAAACCCACTGAATTATATATAGCAGGTCCTCAAATACCGTTTTGTTCAGCATTGTTTCGTTATACTGTTGAGATGCCTTAGGAACTTAACTCTTGTTTATATCAATTAGCCTGTGGTAAAATTGGTTTTGTTGTGTTGGTTTGCTTGAAGTTGAAGAACCTATCTATGATGTTAAGTGAGGACTTACTGGACTCTAAAAGAGTAAATTTGTATGGTATGTGCATTATATCTCATAGAAAAAAAAAATAAGACACTGAATCTAGTTATCACACTGAACGTCGGACGCGCTCACCCCTGTACCCCCAGCATTCCCCATACAGTGTGTACGTTTGTTTTGCTGGTCAAGTGATTAAGCTTGATCTTCAGAGCAGTGACCTAGTAAGTAGTTAACGTTTCTAGTTTGCTGCTGTTAGTGAGGGGCCTAAATGAATCCGATGGAAGTATCTAAAATGGAAGATTTTTTACTTTATAAAGAATGATTTCAACGATGTGCAATGACTCACTTCTTAATGATAAAATGTTGACCGTGCTAACTGCCCACATGGCTTATACTTTAAACAGCCCAGGAACTAAATCATAAAGGATAAACTAGGAGATCATGAGGAAGAGAGACTCAGAAGGCACAGGAGGTCACAGTCAAGTATTGAATCTGATTTGTAAGTTAATTTAAGATGGGGGGAAAAAACAAACAAACCCAGAGTCAGGTTAATTTATACCCCATGTTTTAGGCTCTGCTCTGCCCAGTGTTTTCCTAAGTTCAACTTAGTCTTTCTAGTTCCTGTGTCTTCCCACCAGATGTTGACTGTCTTCTTCACAATAACTGTTTGTGACAGTTTTTAACCATTTGTATTTTCTAAAAGGTTATCCTTTACTGTTCCTTGTGGCTATATAACTGCTTGCTTGGAACAGGCCTGGCTTATGCTTCTTGTCTTGGTGTAATCTTTAATAATTAGCACCCTTTGCTACTCTCAAAATGTTCGGGTTTGGATGGTAAACTACATGATCATTCTTCTAATAGGAAACTGTCGAGGAAACTGGCTGACTCCCTTTAAGCAGAATGGAGAGAAAATCCAGGCAGGAGTCCTTTGTGGTGCCCTGGTGTTGAGCTCAAGACAGTATTATTCTTGAAAGTGTGTCCCAAGCTGTTCTGAGACCAGAGCTACAATAGAGGGGCATTTCAGGGAACAACGTGTCCTATAAACCTGTGCTAGTTTCAACCAAATCGTTTCAAACACTCTGCCATTCTGAAGATCAATTCCTAACATATTAAAAAAATTTTTTTCTCGTCGTTCATAAGGATGATTCAGCATTGGTTCATTTCCTTTTTTGACTAGCTAAGTTTAATTTAGAAAGAAGTTTTTCCCAGTGGAATTCTGAAAGGTTTGTTAACTGTGAAATTTGGGGATTTTAGAACCTGTGGTTTCAGTATGCTTGACAGTGTTTGGTTTCAAACTTGCTTATATCTGTGCTTTTTTGCAAGAGTGTGTAATGATGTCCTATGATGTACTTAAATTTATAAGGCAGGGAAAATGGAGTGGAATTTTAGGAATTTAAGAAATTTTAGGACTTTGCCTAAAACCAAAAGTAATTATTATGATACTGCTCAATTCCCAGTGGTTCTTTTGGACCACTGTTTATTGAGTTCCTTTCTCATGTGCTTTAGGCAGTAACCTGGGCAGGTGTTCAGTCCACTGTATTATCTTTCAGGTCTCCCTGAAACAGTGGCATCAGGGCTTTACTGTTGAGAGCTCGGAAAACTGTTTCCTTGTTGGGGCAGTTCATTGGGAGAAGGCATTTGAAGGACCTCCAGGGGCTGGGATGTGGATCCCTCTAGCTGTGTGGAAGGACGGCTTGGTTGGACAGACCCTGCTGTTGGTCTCCCTGTGACCTTGGGCAAGTCACTTGAAAAATCTCTGGATTCCCTTTCTGGGAAGATAGTACTGGGCCACCTGCCTCTCTATTCTGTTTTTTTAGCTGAGCTTTAGATTAAAGAGATAAAATGTGAAAGCCTTAGGCAGAAAGGTCCTGGAGAATTGTTTTATTATCTGAGTCATCCCATCCACAACCCCACACTCCCATCCCAAAGCCAGGTTTTATGGAGGAGGGAACAGTTCTGCTGACTTCACTCCATAACTCTTCTTTTAGTTGCACTAATTCCTGGGGCCACTCTGGATGAATTTGGATACGGAAGGAAGGCTGATAGGCCAGATTCTGTCTTAAGCCCATTCTTCAGCATTACCTTATTTAAACCTAAGACCTCCATTTGTAGTTGAAGAAAGTGAAGCTCAGAGAAGTTTAGTAATCTGCCCAAGGTCACTCAGCTAGTATGACAGGGCCAAAATTCTTAGATCTGTGTGACTCTACACCTATCAGGCTAACAAAAGACTGCATGTTAAGTCACCTGTCAGATTTTATTGTGGCATATGAATGGATTTAAGGTAGAGTAACATTGTAACAAAGGTAGGAGTCCCCTTACTTGGACTATGTGCCCAGAAAAAGCGAAGTACAGAATACTTTGTTTTGTGTTCATGGTGGCCCATTTTACTCTCTCTTCAAAACAAACAAGTGGCTAAGGCCCTAAAAATGCTGGATGTGACCCAGTCAAGCCTTTCCTAAGGGAATTTTCCCACCTTAGTCATTTGTCTTCTTGAAATGTGGCAAGATTCACCCCTCCCCTTTGGTTTCAGTCCTCAAGGACTAGAGACTTGGTAGTACTCCTCACCTTTCAGATCAGTTGCCCTAGCCATTGAAAACAAGAGGGGAAGGCTGCTATTGGGGCCTGGGTTGATCCAAACTGCTCTGTGTGTGTGTGTGTGTGTGTGTGTGTGTGTGTATGTTTTGGAAACTTGGAACTGGACCTGCCAGTTTATCTGGTTTTTCTCTGGAATGTGCTCTGTTGGCAGGCTGTCAGAATAAGTTAGCCCCCTCTATCACCCTGAAGGCTTGGATATGGAAATGGCCTCATGCTGGGGGTAGGGTTTAGGCAGATGACCTTGACTTCACTCCTTGATAGTGGGAGTGCTTTGGAAACCTGGGAGATGAGGTGATTTTTCTCCCCTCTCCATCTAGGTGACTGGCTGGAAAATAGTTCTAGGCTGTGATACGTGATGGGCAGTGGCAGGGAGGAGGGGAGAAGGGAGTTATATTAACTGTGCTCACTTAGAGCCCTTAATGATCAGGCCTCTGAAAAAGGCATTAGATAAGGGGCTTTAAAATATTTTTAAAGTATTTAATCTTTAAAATGGGGTTGCTACCTATCTTGGACATCTTGGTTGATTTTTAGTGTGTTATGGGTGGGCTGGTTGATACTGTCTTTTCCTATGTTCACCTAGTTCTGGTGACTCTGGGCTAAAAGGTGTTGGGGCCACTCATGGACAATTTCTGAAACTTGTGCTCTTATCTTCCTCTCCTTCCCAGGACTTGTCCCTTTCATAGTCTTTCCTACTGCCTTTCTGGTACTTCTGCTTTGAAGTCAGACCCTGGTTCTGTTCCCAGTTCTGTTTGTTGGCTGAGATATTGGGTAAAGTATTTAATCTTTTGGGCCTCCATTTCTTCACCTAAAAAATGAAGAAAATAAAAATACTTCCTCAAAGTGAGTTTAAAGTGAAATATGATGAAATATGGTGAATGGTCCACAGTGGGCTTTTCCGTTGCCCCACCCCCCAACCCATTCTGAAGTTTCCTGCTTCCTCTGCCCTCGGTTCTCCATCCAAGTTTCTGAGGGTTTGTCCCAACTAGAATGGGCTAGTCTGACAGGAGCTCATTTATTTGCTTTTCCATCTTCCTCCTCTGGGTTTAGTTTTAAGCTTTTTCCCAGCTTCCCCTGTTGCTGGATTTCCTGCTCTGTTGTTTTTCTCTCTTTGGACAATTTCTCTTTTGCTTTTATATTTTTACACACACACACACACATACACACACACACATTTGCGTGCACACCCTCCTTCCACTTTTCTTGCTTTCTCCTCTGTTCTTACCACTTTGAGATTTTAGAGACCCTGTCCTGCAGTTCCCTAGGTTTTACCAAGAGTGGTCCTCAGAAAAGCACCACTTCTTGATTCTGCTTTGTTTAACATTAGAGAGCATTGACTTTTGGATTTTGGAGTTACCAGCCCTCTTAAAAGTTGTTACTGTTTTGAGAAGATAAAACTCATTTTGATTCTCATCATGCTTATGGACTTATGGAATCACACACATTTCATACACTTGTCTGTTTGTCCTTGACAACCTCTTTAATATTTCTGAATCCTGGTTTCCTTACCTGTAAAATGGACATAGTAGTTCCTGCCTTATGGGTTATAGCAAGGGTTAATTGAGGATTAGCACAATGCCTGGCAGAGAAGTGTCCCATAAATGTTAGCTGCTGATTGTAATTATGATTGTGATTACCATCCCCCAGTAGCCAAGTACCTCTTCCCGTAGCATCTTTCTTTCTGAAGGAGGGGACAGGAACAGTGTCTATTTTTTTTTTATTTTAAGTTTTCAAAAGTTTTATTATAGTTTTATTATGGCAAATTTAGTACAGTAGAGAGTAATGAACCCCTGTGGACCGCCATCACTTATCAGCAGTCAGTAAGTCATGGCCATTCTTGTTTCTTCTAAACTGCTGCCTCTTCTCCCACTAGATTATTCTAGATTATTTCGAAGCAATCCCAGGTGTCATACCATTCCATCAGTAAATTTTTCATTCACGTTTTAAGAAATATGATTCTTTTTAAGAAACACCAAATACAAGATCATATGAACATTTTAATAATAGTTCCTCAATATTAAATATTTCATCACTGTTCAAATTTCCTTCATTGTCTCTTGAATGTTTGCCACAGTTGGTTTGTTCAAATCAGGTCCCAAACAAGATCAACAGGTTGTATTTGGTTAGTATGTTTCTTAAAACCCTTTAAAGATCTCTCCTCCCTCTTTTTTAATTTATTTTTTATTTTTTTTACTTCTTACAGTTGATTTGTTATAAAAAGCCTCATTGTTTCTCTTGTAGACTTTTCCTCGTTTTGGATTTTACAGTTTCATCTCATAGTCCTGTTTATCATGTTCTGCTATCCTTTGTATTTCCTATAAATGGAAATTAAGATTTAGGAGCTTAATCTGATTGAGGTTTATTTAATTTTTGTTTGTTTGTTTTTTGACAGGAATATTTCGTAATGTGTATTCTGCCAGGAGGCCTATAATGTGCACTTGTCTCTGTTATGATAATTAGCAGACATTGATTTATAATCGCTGTACATATCTATTATTTCATATGGGCTTTGTGAACTGGTACTATTCCGGTCCTCTCATTTCTTCATTAACTAGCATACTCTTATAAAGCCTTTTTCTCATCAATTATTTGGTTAACCTGATGTATAGTTTATATAGGAAAGTCAGGTTTCTGGTTTTTTTTGTTTGTTTTTGTTTGAGTATCATTGCATAATCATAGATTTTAAATGCTTGGGTGCTTTTGAATTTCTCGTAGTTTCTATTCTTATTAATGTTTAAATTGTACCATCTTTGGCCAATGGGAGTTTCGTTAGTTGACTCCTGTGTCCTTTTGATGTGACCCTAATATTTTTTGATAGCTTTCTTGCTGTCCAGTCTCTTTTTGTATATTCTTGAACTTAAAATGGACCATTTCTGCAGAGTTTTTGGTTCCTTTTAGTAGGAAATGGCATTTTCAAGCTGCAAGGTGGGCGCCTTTTTTTTCTTTCCCACTTCTTCAGAAATGGATCTCACCTACCATGTCAACTTCTTGGCCCAAGGTTAAACAAAACAAAACAACAAACAAACAAACAACTTTCCTCGCAGACTTTGGCTTCTTCAACTCTCATGTGCCGTAATGCATGTGCTTTTCATCTTGTCCTCTTCTCTCTCAAGAAAAAGGCCAGACTGAAGAATTTCCCATGGACAGTTCATGGTTTGATTCTCATCCTGAAGGCCAAAGCTCATATTAATTTAGGCTTCACAGAAGGCTTAGTTATTGCCCTCCGTCATGTCTGCCAGATAGTTTGTTCTGCCCCTTGTTTAAATAACCAGAAGGTGAGAAATTCCTTATTACCTCTTTAAACCATTCAGACTGCAAACTGCAGTTTGATGATATTGTTGGGTCATTTACACACATCTGCTTGAATAAATACTTGTTGAATAAAGTTTTGTACCTTCCTCTCCTGAAGTGTGTAAAATGGAATATATTTAATATTCTAGTCATTTAAGGAATTTATCACTAAAACGTTGTTTTTATTAGCTAAAAAAAAATTTAAAGCTTTTTTAGTTTTAGGTAGATTTATGCAATGGAGTCCTAGACAGAACACAGATATCGTGCTGTCGTGGGTATACCTAATAAGCCTATATGTCTAAAATAAATGTTTTCTGTTTAACAAGTCTGCTATTAGACTTATTTTTAGTAATTCCTATCTCTGCTTTTTGGAAATTGTTTTATACCCATGTTGGTATATCACAGCACATGCACTTAGGGAAAAAAAATAAGTAAATAAATGTAAAACAAACAAAACAAACATAAAAGCCCTTCATTTTAAAGAAAAGTTATCGTGCTTTCTACAGTGGTTCCATTCAGGCCTGGAGTTTCAGCTTTAGTAATACTTTTTGTTTTGTTGATGAAACAAAGCCTTATGCGTTCACAGTCCAGCCAACACAGTCTCACAGCAGAATGAGTGAATAGGCCTGAAATTATCATCATTTGTGACATCCCTGAGAAATTAATCAGTGTCCTGGCCTGTGAAATTTGGATATTCATTTAGACATGACACCTCCCCACCCCCCAACCCTTCACCACCCCCCTCCGCCCCTGCCCTGCCGTTTTATTTTTTTTTAAGGCAGTTAGCTTCATTTAATGGTTCTTCTGTATTAAGGAAAGTACAGCATTGTAGGGGTTTATTCCCTCCCCTTCACTTCAGGGGCACGGAGAGGGGGTGAGGAGCCTGTAATTCACAAGCCGGCTTTGCCCCGAGGTAAACTTGGTTTCACAAAGGGAATTTTCATTGTGGTCCTGTGGCTCCCTAACATAGTGGAGGCTTCAGGAGGCAAGTGGTAAAAGCTACCAAAGAAAAAGCTGGACTGGAGCCACTGACGTCATGTCAGTAAATCTGTTGGAGGAGCCCAGCCGAGCAGAGCCTGCCAGCCAGCCTCTGCACTTTGGCCTTGCCTGGTCAACTGTTCTTACTGCTTCATCCCCCCACCCCCAAGCAGCCTACATTTTTGTTTTCTTCCCCTGCCTTTCCCTCTGTGCCACTGGGCTTGTTTTGAAACCTGTAAACACTTTGAAAGCCACCCCTGAAACTCAGCCTGTTCTTAATGTCCTGTTTTGGGGGATGTGGGGGTGGGGGGACAGGGAAAACCCAAGGATTGGAGGGTGAAGGAGGATTGAAAACTTTCCTCTAGTGGGACTTCTTGATGACGAGTGATTCTATGGGGACATCATGGGCAGCAGCCAGAGGTGCCAGCTCCAGACTCTGTACTTTAGAAAGCTTTGGTCTTCAGTTGTGTGTGTGTGTCTGTGTGTGTGTTGTGTATTTGTATTCTTGCATGCGTGTGTGTGTGTGTGTGTGTGTGTGTGTGTGTTGGGGAAAGAGGAATCGTCCGATGATGAGTGGAAATACGGAATTTCAGTCTTCTATAGAGGATGATTTAAGGGAATGACTTCCACTGTGAGTCCTTATTGCCCCATTACTCTTTGGTCAGTTAACCCTGAATTCTTCCTGGTTTGCAAGTGTAACAGTTAAATCTGGGGCTACCTGCTTCTTTACATCTTGGGTATTTAGAGTCACAACCTCAGATGTGCCTGAATTAAAATATTGCTGTGCTAAATCTATTTTTACATCTAAGGGAATGACATCTAAAAATAAACCTTATCCCACCTGTTATCCACTCTTGGGAAGTTTGGATGCTGTCAAGTCACAGCCCACAGATAAGGCTTCACATGTGATGGTCACAGTCCACCTTTCCTGCCCTTGGCTTGATTATTTAATTGTTTCATTAACTGTTGTCCTCCTTTTTATTTTGCTGTGATTATTCATTTGCGAATAAGAATGAAGCGTACATTCAGATTGGTTCTGAGGTTCCTGAGTCTTCAGGTCAGCAACATATTTAAAACAGTATCTTATCCATGAATCATTAGATGAGTCAGTTCCTGAAACCACTACAAGCCTCATAGTTCTTGGCTACAAGCAAAAGCAGGAAATCCAGGCTTCAATAACTTCCTTTCCCAGTCCTGGCTATAGTCGCATTGGTGGTTAGGTTCTGCTGCCGCATTTGTAAGCTAGGAAGATGTATGTCTGAGGAACAAAGGCAGTCGAGTCAGTTTACTGAAACTGGTTATAATTTGTGGTCTTGATCTGAATGTCAGGCTGCACTGGCCTACCCTGCTCTGCTGTGCAGCCCTGCAGAACTCGGCCAGGGAAGGTGGCAAGCTGGGTCTGCTGAAATGCCCCCAAAAACACGTGGCAACGTTTCAAGGAGCTTTAGTGTTTCATTGAATCCTAAAGCTTGTGGGCATGCAAGCTGACATTAGGCAGAGAGCTCTGGAGTCCATATGTATAGCTAAAGTGTCAACTCCCTTTGTTTTGTTCATCCAGTTGAGAGAGAGAAGGAGGGAGGGAACACATGTGTGTGCTAGCCACCGAGCTCCGGCCTGTCTTTTGCCTTTCTTTGCAATTTACTTCCTAAAACACGAGGTCTCTTTTGAGGGGTTCCTTTTGCAGTGTTTTGGGCCAGTCTTATTGACTTTGAAATCAATTTTATAACTATGTTATTAAATATTTTAAAAAGGGAGAAACGTGAAGTGATTGTCTCCCAGTGTAATGGGTCTGCCGCAACTTGAATTTCATTCTTCTCTTTAATGAGCAGCCTCTACTCGGCTGAGTTCCTAAGTTGGAGCAGACGTAGTTTGGTGTCTCTGTCTGTGTGGGGTTGGTGCCTGCTGCTGCTTTATGCTTTGCTTGTGAATTTATGGACTTTTTCGATCCTGAAAAAAATTAAAATCGAGTGCGATGCATTTTCATTTATCAACTCGTCTATTCTTTTTTACGCTAATTGGTGTTGGCTAGCTGTGGGATTTGAGAAAATGGGACTGAAAACGAGACTTTTTTTTTTCCACTGTAGGTTTATATAGAATCATTGGAAGTTCTGATAGAAATCTAAACATAGAGTGGTAGACAAACCTTGCGGAACGACCAGGAAAAAGAAAGAAAGAAAGAAAAAATGAAATGATGAGCAGTCATACGTTGACGCGTCTTTTATATTAAGCGTGTTTCCAATTCATAGCCAGCAGTTACTCAGAAAGGTCAAATTCTATTTCAGCCTTTGTAAAAGATAAAATAAAAGCAAATGCAAAAGTTTGCCTGCCTTTTTAACGAAGCATGGCTGATTCAGATCACAGCCAGGATGTGGAGTGCCACTTTGTTCTTTCTTGTCATTTGTATTTTGTGTTTGGGTAATTCGCTGGTGAACTTCAGTCTAAGCTAAAAGATTCTAAGCAGCCTTTGAGAAAGTTGGGCTCATTTGATTTTAGAGGTTTGACTGAGAGTTATAATATCTGACTTTGGTTTTCCAGGTGTCAGGCTTGTACCAAAAAACCCCTTAGTTCTAGGTGAGTTTGTTAGGAAATCACAGAAAATATATTCCTCTTAGTAATGTGTGAAGAGTTACTGTCTAAACTAGGAAGAGTTGTTTCATTTTGTCGTGGGAGATACACACCTTTATTTTTGTCCTGCTTTGATCTGAGAGTTAACTTCTTTTTAATCCAGATTTTAAGCTGGGAGTACAGACCAAATCTTGAATTGCTTCCAGTCTCTGGACCAAGTTGTTCAGGACCAGGGATTGATTCATTAATTAAAATCAATGTAATGGATTTGTAAGCCTCCTTTAACAGATATCTTATTAGCAACCACACAGAGCAGCCCGTGATCTGTGAGAAAGGTGTGTTGCCCTAGGTGAACCAATGGATTCTTTGGTGCCACTTTAGGAAAAACTCAGTGGCTTTTATAAGGAAGGAACCTTGCTTAACCTTTACACTGAACAGATTCTTCCAGTGGAAAATTATTTTTCATATGTCTGCCCAGAAAATTTTAGTTCTGTGTGTCTCCACCATGGCTGCATCTCTCACAGACCTTTGCATTTATGATCTCAAGGACGTTTTCATGAATTGGCCAGGTTCTGCATGTTTCCAGGCAAAAGGAGGAACCAGAAATAAATTCCTATTTGATAGTAGCAAACTGCTTTTTTTTCTCCCACTGAAGCAACCAACAAGCAAGCTACAAAGAAGACGTTTATCTGTTGTTTGAATATCTAGCTGTATAGCTGTGCTTTCTTGGAATGAAGAAGTCAAGATGGTACGTTTGGAAAACCTTGTGGCTTTAGCAAAGGTCAGACTTCATTAAGCTGTCATTTATATTGTTATTTTTTTGTAACTGTGCCACACAGGTAGATATCCTCTATAGTTAGGCCAGCTCACCCACCTTCTTCTCTCTGATGTTTGGATTAAAGGGGGACATCTGACCCAAGCTGACTTTTAAACTCTGTCTCCTGAAGATTTTGGGATTGAGACAGCAATCCTAGTTTGTCCCTGATGCTCACACTCGGGGAAAAGCTAACTGGGGAGTAGATATTTGACCCATGGGTACAGAGAAGTTTGGGCTAAAATGGCTTCACAGAGAGAAAAGAACAAAGCTGTTGTGCAGAGGACAAGATGAGAGACCTTGGGAATAGTCTCATTTCTCGATGATTTTCCATTTTCTGTTTTCCAATTTCCAATTCCCATGAGAGCTGGCTGTAGTTCCTAATGCAGGGTCTTCTGATAGACTCCTTGGCCTTATAATGAACCCGTGTTCTCCTGCCTCCCCCACCCCTCCTTAGGTTATTGGGAGTGGGTTTCTTTTAATTGAAACCAAATGGTCTCTGGCCAGCCAGTATGCTGGGAAGTATGCCCCGTGGGTGTTCTGGAGAGGCCCCACTCACCAAAGACCACTAGCTCGGTACAGTAGCACCTGGCATCTGCTTGGTCTGCATGCAGGGCTACTGTCCTGCACCCTGTTCTCTAGTATGGATTCAGTCCAAGAGAGCATCATATGGATGTTTAGCTAACTGGGCAGTAACAGCAAGGGTTACCCCTTAATCTGTGTCTCAGACTGGAATCTTTCAAGGCCTAACTAGGTCTTTCAGTTGCCTGGTGTGCCTTGTGGATTTAGGTTATGTAGAGCTTGGTTCCAAAGTGGCAGGTGAAGAATCTTCCCAGTCATACCCTGGGGTACTGAGGAGTTCCGGTTGGCTGAACACCTGGAAAGAGTGAAGCCAGGTGTGTCATTTGACCTGAGTGTCCTGCCTGGTGGCCCCACTCCTCACCTCTTCCATCTCTGAGCAATGTGGAAGGCCCTCAGTGGGCCTGGACAGAGATTTCACAGTGATAAATCCAGTGTGTATGTTGTGCTACGCTTCAAGCTTCTTCTGTTAGGGAATCTGCCAAATTAGTGGATTTTATTAGCAAATGGGTTAAATATTGAAGGCCTCTCAAGGCCACCGATAAGATGTGTGCCTGTGGGAATGGTGTTGGAAACAAAGTGCCTACTTCCTCCACTATTCCCCAGCTTTGGGGGTCAGGGAGTGTGGTGGTGTCCATGAGCAGGGAGGAAAATTTAGGTGAGGCTTAACATTTAGAAATAACAGTAGAAGTTGTTTAAGAAGATAGAATTTGTTCTGGAAAACGCTTACCCTTACTTGAGCAGATGTAATCCAGTATTTGTTCATTGGTGTCTTTTACAAATTTGAAGACCTCTTTTCTTTAGGCTTGAAATGAAATTTTATGTTCTACCTGTTATGTTCATAAAGTTTAGTTTGCATATTTAGAAAGTGGAAACTGAAGAATTTTTTTTCTTTAAATTGAGAAGATATCGGAAAAATGGACAATATGGAAATTGGGATGTGAACGTGAGGGGGTTAGACTCACATAAGTGTGTTTTTAGACGTCACGTATCTAGTAAAAAATAATGTTTCTGTGATGCTTTACAACTTACATAGTTCTCTCAATAGGTTGACTTGTTTATTTCTTACAACTTGGTTTTTGTATGAGGAAGTGGAGTCTAAGAGATTAGGAGACTTGCTTAGGATCCCATAGCCAGTGGTGGTTAAGCAGTGGCCCAGACAATGAGCCATCATGGGATGCCACTTGATCATGCTGCTGGCTCTTCTTTGCTGTGCTCACTCCCTTTCGCCAGCCTTTGTTGTGGGAGGAGACTTTGTTAGGATGAGGCTGCAGACAGGTGGAGTGGGGGTGGGGGAGGGAGGGCAGGTGGGGTCTGGAGATGGGAAAGGAATGGTTTAACTGTCAGTTCAGACAGGTCTCTCTGTAGTACTCAGAGCACAGAAAGAGCAGGAAGGTCTTGGATGATCTCGTCCACTGGATTTCAAACCAGGCTGAATATCTTTGTCGCCCAGGGAGGGTTTTGTTTATTTTTATTTTTTTCCTTAAATACTAATTCCTGCTGCTTACCCCCTGAATCTAAATCAGAATGGCCAAAGGTGAAGCTTGGGTGAGTTCTCTGAAACCTTCCCAGGTGATTCTCAGGAGGTATCTGAGTCTTATGCAGTTCTAGCCCCATGTCTCTTGAACTAGAAAACTTCTATAAAATCTAGTCACATGACATCTCCCTCAGATTCTTGTTAGAAATAACAGAATCTGAGTCTTCCCTCCCACCCCCACTCCTTGCCTGCTGAATTAGAATCTTCATTTTAACAAAATATCCAGGTGAATAGTGTGCATATTACAAATTGAGAAGCACTGCTGATGTCTTAGGGAAACTTCAAGTCACTGTGGATGAAATAATCACACATATTCTTTCTAGGTTTGTCATTGACCTTTTGTCTTTCCTTGCTGTTTATATAACTTTTCCAGCAGAAACTAATTTTAAAATCAGATATATCAACTATTTCTTTATGGCTTCTAGGTTTTTCTTTTGCACACACACAAAAAGACTATCTTACTCTGAAATTATTGGATAAAAGTCTTCTACCTAAAAAAAAAAAATAAATGAAATCATAACATACTCCACACAGCTGAATGTATCTAGAATTTATTTGGTATGGTATAAAGAGTG
Organism: Rousettus aegyptiacus; assembly: GCF_014176215.1. Taxonomy (NCBI): domain Eukaryota; kingdom Metazoa; phylum Chordata; class Mammalia; order Chiroptera; family Pteropodidae; genus Rousettus; species Rousettus aegyptiacus. The sequence continues at coordinate 85,039,255 of NW_023416308.1, forward strand.
AAGTAGGGATCCAGATATTTTTACTTAATGTTTGGCTTGTCTCAACTATTCACTAAATCTTTTGTCTGTGGATCCGTACATTCAGTTTATATATGTTTTACTGTCAACCTGGAGCTTTAATTGCCAAAGTTCTGTAATTTTTTTTTTTAATATCAAATTTAGCAACTCCTTTCTTATTACTCTCTTTTTAAAAGATTCCCCCCTCTCCTTCCGGCTTTTCTCACAAGTTTGTAACAGATATTTTGAAAGTTATAAGAATGTATCTTCTGTAGGGTTTTATCTTCAGAGAGACTCTCCCTAACCAGCCATCCCAGCCAGTAGGCGCCTGTCCCCTTTCATCCTTAGCCCAGCTCCTTCTTATTCTGAATCACTGCATCCTGTTTTTTTCCCCAGGTAAAATTAGGGTGTTGATCACCTTTCCTGCTAGAGTGTAAGCCCCACAAGGGAAGGTTCTATGTCTGTTTTATTTGCTAGCATAATTGCTCAGTGTTGAGAAAGTCCCTGGCAGTTGGTGCTTAATAAATGTTTGTTAAATGAGTTAGAAGGAATGAAATCCCAATAACGAGAGCTGCTGGCCCTCTAGCTGAAGATTAGCTTCGTGTAGAATTGTCTGAACTTGGATTCCAGTTTGAGCTCAACCCATGGAGAAATTACTCAGATGGATTAAAGTGAATATGTGATTTTTGGGAGAAGTATTAGTTATCTGCCATTGACTCAAGCACAGGCTTGAGAGTGTTTTAATCTATGAAAGTTGACAAAGTGGTACGAATTCATTATGAAGAGTGGAAATTGATAACAATCAATATCTAGCACAGGCCTTGTCAGCAGCAGATCCTTTGGTAAAAACACTCTGATTCAAATTTTGGATTTAGTAGCATCTCCCTTTTAAATCTTTCTGGTTATGCTAATTTTCTTAACTATGGAAAGTGAAATACTACTGCAAAGAATTTTGCCCCTCTTTTTTTTTTTTTTTTAATTACTAAAAACTACTTAGGGAAATAGCATCACCCATTTATAAAATCCTTTCATTTTAGGTACAGAACTCCTTATGGACTGGAACAGAATCTTCATTCATTTTTATTTTATTTTTTTAATAACCAGTCACTTCTGTTTATTTCAGGACATAATGTATTTTTTGAACCCATGGGTGATACTGAATTATAACACTGTTTAAATATCCATATGGTATTTTATTTTTGCAAAGATAGGTTCTAAAAATCATAAAACCAGATATGTTAATAATACAAATATCAAAATTAGATTAAAAATGTAGCTCACGGCTCTCATTCATTCTGTTTTGGCATTAAAGATGTTACAAAGATACATACTTAGGACACCACCAAGTATTTCAACATTTATAGAGATAGTTATTGTCAAAAAGGTCTTTCTGTGATTTTAGCAAAGAGAAATCATCCAAATTTTATTTTTTATACTGCTGGCATGATTTAACTTTGGAACATAGTATTACTATTTTTCCTAGCAAGTTATGGTTTTCTCAAGGCCTTTTCCCCAACTTTTCTGTAAATAAAGTGTATTTCCAACCTTCCAATTAAAATATTATCTTTATAAATATATGTACCAGGTTGGTCTATTCATGTATAGCCTTTCCAATTTTAGGCTAAGCCAAGACATACATTTAATATTAATAGTATTAAAGCAAAAAACAATCCAACTTAATGTCGAGAAATCGTGACCTTTCATGCAGTGTTTGATATGGAAAACACTGATTTTGACATTTTATTCAGGTACCAGCCTAATCACACATGGTCCAAGAACATTCAAATAATAAACCAAAAAGAGACAGATGTTAAAGATTGGTTTTTAAACATTATAGCCAATGATGCCACGCTTGCCTATGATCTTGACAATATAAAACCACATCCATACCTTCGTGGCCACCAAACCAGCAGAGCTTCCTTAACTGTGAGCTGTTTGAAGCTGCCAGTGTGAATGCGATTGACTATTTTTTTCAAGGGGTTGAAAGAACCAGCTAAACCTTGGCATAGTGCCAAAATGTGGCCAATCGAGGCTTCAAGTAAGTCACAGCAGTGTTTACCAGTACTGGGGACTTCTCCACAAGGTTAGGGAGAAACTGGGCCACGGTTCTAGGATGGAAAGTTTGTGACCTCAAATGGCCGGCTGAATGTTACCCTCTTCATTTGTTTTTATAATTCTGACATCCAAGTGCTTGAAAAATGCTTGAGTAGTGAGAACCTCCACACTATAAACATATAATGTATTTTTTAATTATTAAACAATAAAGTGATGTTCTATCTGTAGAGTGAGTGCAGTAGAAATATTTTGGCATATATTTTAGTTTCTGCTAGCATTCTTAAAAGCCATAATGATCTTAAAAACTTTCCCTCCTACGATGAGAGAATTTCTAGAAATTGTATTTCTTGACTTATTTATTTTGCCTCACTCTCAGATGAGAAGGGTAGGGTATTTGGATGGAGTTGGTCAATCATCTAAAAACACTGTTGCTTTCTCTCCTTAGTTTATATTTGGAATAAATTGAAACCAGTAGTATCTGAGGCCTTTAACCATTTGGTGCCAAAGGACTTGGATTTGTAGGTTATAATTATTTTGGTTGATTGTTTCTTCAACAAAAAATATTTCGAAAACAATTACAGGCGTTCCACTGCATGATCCTGTAGTCATCTCTCTCAGTTCCATTTGATGGCCAGTGAGAGAGCGCACCTTGGGAAGGACAAAGTGAGGAGTCTGTCACCAGCACAGGGCCTCCTTCTCGGGCAGCTTTTGAGCAAAACCAATGCAGTCCCCCACTGGCGACTCTGTTGTCCCTTTGAATTTGTGCTTGCCTCTTTGTGTGTACATTGTACACTATTTGAAGAATGTGTGTAAGCCCGTTATGTTTTCTTTAATAAAACTGCACTTATCCTTGTGTGGACAGATTGTGTTCTTAGAGTCTAAATTCTTAGAGAACACTAGGAACTGTTTACTTAGATCTTTTTTCTTTCTTTAAATAAAGGCCTCCTCTAGTTTGTCAACTTTAAAACTGTTGCATGTCAGATGAAAAAGCTGGTTGAAGGGGAAAGGCATGATTCTGGAGTGTTTTGAATATAGTGACTGTTTTTTGGAGTGATAAGGCTTTTGACTTTTCCAGAACCTGTATCAAACAAAACTGTAAAGCAAAACACAAACTAAGATCTCAAACCTAAATTAGGCTTTTTTTTTTTTTTTTTTTTTTTTTTTTTTTTATCTGGGACATCAGGTTTTTGGAAAATCAAACAGGGCCCACTTGAATAAATGAGGTGCTGCTTTATCAAAAGTGTTTTTGAGTAAGGGGGACAGTTGAATAATTGGAGCAGGTCGTGCCTGTGGGTTCTCACTGTGCCAGGGTCTGTGTCGGGTGGTAGGGATTCAGAGAAGAATGAGAACTCAAGACTAGTTTGAGGAGCTTCAAGGAATTCTAGTGAGAGAGAGTTGTACTAAGGGGACTATTCCAGCCTACTGTGGTGAGTATTGTGTCGGGGAGAAACTGAGTCTGCCAGGAAAGAGACTTGGGCTGGGGTCCTGAGTTCCTACCGAAGTCAAAATAAGACAACTTAGGGAATACGAGCTGCTGGTCTTTATGGTTTCCTGGACTACATAGGCTATACTCAAAAAGGATGAGTTTCAATAAGAAATCCTATCCAACAAGTGACAAGATAATGCAGGAAATATAAACAAACATTTGGTTATAGCGGAAGGCAAATGCTGGAGGGCTACCTACTACAGCCCTGGAGGGCTAATTTTCCCCTCTCCATCTCTCTTTAGCTGGCTCCAGAGCCTTTCTTTTGACCTGTTCACAGGCTTTATAACTGGAGAAATAGAGGAGGTAGAGCCAACTGCTATTATTTTTCTCTGGACTTCCTTTATACCTGGTGTGACTTGAAATGGTGAATTCTGCTGTCAGCTGGGGGCTGTCTCCTGGTCTACCCCTTGAACCAGACCCTTTCTGTATTCTGTCCTCAGTGCTGTGACAGCCTCAGGTGTCAATGATGCTGAGCTGGTACCAGCCTGAACTTGTGCAAGGTGAGGATGTTGGAATTGACCCTTTCGGTCTTACTATAGAGGAACATCATGGACAGACAGGGTTAAGTAGAGTTTCTGTCTCTCCCTGGGCTCATTCCCCAGGCTGGTAGCTTGCCACAACTCTTTTTTGCTTCATGCCTGTCATCTGTACAGTGCTTTATGTGTTAATGTCCTGTGGCCAAGTCCATGGCCTTATTTGATCTTCACAACAATGCCGAGGGCAGAAAGCCTAATGATTGTTAGCCCCATTTTAAAGATGGAAGACTCGAGGCTCAGACAAGTGCCTGGATATGCAAGGAGCAAAGTCCTTTATGGCAGAGTGGCACTGCCTTTCTCCCAGGCTGCAAGCCTCTGTGAAACATCTCTCTTCCCCTTCCCAGTTCTCTGATCTCTCACGTTGTTACTTCCTTTCCCTTCCCCCTGCAGCTACGACCATCTTATCTGGATTACTCATCTTCTCTGAGCTAATCTGCCGACCTTGGTGTGTCTGGTTAATTAAGTTGCTGCATCATTATCACCATCATTATCTAATAATACTTCTATAACAATTCTTGTGGGTGGCATTCTCTCTGCTTTGCAATTCATTTAAGTTTCACAATAATTTTGTAAAGTAGGTATAGTATTATCATCCCTATTTAGTAAGCGAGGAACTGGAAGCACAGAGAAATTAAATACTTTGTCCGAAGTTTTATGTGGGTAATAAGTGTTATAGAGTTGGGATTCAAGCACAGACCGGCCAACCCCTATTAGGCATACTTACTACGACCTGATCCCAGACTCTGATTTCTCAAAAGCCTCTACTTGCCTCTGTGTTTCAACCAAGGTGCAGGTTCTCCTCGGCCTGGAGAATGAGACCACAGCAGTGTGATTTCTGTGTTTTTCTAGCCTGGTGCCCTAGTCGGTACCTTTCCTAAAAACTGGATTCTCATCATTTCCCAGATGTACTCATGCCGTTCCATCTACCAGGAAGGCTTCCATTAGCAGAGAACGAGGCCTTGGGCTCTGCCACCAATGACGTGTATGACATTATGCAAGTCACTCATGCTCGCTGAGCCTGGATTTCCCTGCCCGGTCCATGGGGATAATGGCACCTCGCACACTGGTTTGTTGTGATTTTGAGTGAGGCATAGCAAGAAAACAAAGTACCAGCTTTCCATGTGTTTCGTCTGTCAAAACCTCTTGTATTCTCTGCAGCTGCCTCCTTTAGGAAGTCGTCTTGCAGTCTCTTTTTCCTTCACCAGAATGAGCTCTTCCCTTCCTTAGGCCCATCAATGCCTTAATGTCACTTTCACCATCCAGCGCACTTTACCGTTCTTCGTAGGTGTCCTTTCTTCCTCCTAAACTGTAAGCTCTTTCAGGGTAAGAGCTGTGGCTTATACAGCTTTATATGCTCCACAGTGCTCTGGATATAAGGCATTCAGAATATATCTGTGGAATGAGTGAATTTGGGGCCACTGGAATTCAGTCATTGCATTTCTGGTAGAGCTAGGTGAGCGGTGCCCAGTGTGAGCTGACCTGCAAAAGCAGCCATCTATTGCATGGACTCTGGGTTCTTCTTTTTATTACATTATTCCTTGTATCCCTCTCCTCCTTTTCAAACTTAGGCTCAAGGAGTAGTGCAAATTTGCACAGCCATCTTTTAAGCAAATTGGCTAAAACTCCAAATCTCCTGGAAGCAGAGTGGCCCTGGACATGCTGTTTAAAACACACACACACACACACACACACACACACACACACAAAACTGCATGGATTTTATTTTAGAGCATGGAAAGAGTTCTGTTAGATGAGCTTGACTCCTGCCAAGTCTGAGACAATGTATTATTATATTTATCTTATGTTACGGCTGAGTCGGCATTGTGGTTGGTTTGTTTTGGGAGCTCCCTTCCATGTACCTGGATCGGGGAAAGATGATGTGTGTATTGGACAAGCCTGCCAAACACAGGGAGAATGCAGTGTGACCTCTTAGTTTGGTATGTAGAATTTGCTGGAGGAGCCACTCTCCTGCTCTGAGAAGTTAACAGATGATTGAAGTGTCTAACACCAAGTGACCCCAGTCTTATTAACTACCAATGAGAAAGTCTTGGTCTTCCCTTCCAACTTTCTGGCCAGCCACTGCCATCCAGTATTCCTCTATTTCAGGCATCCTAACCATGTCTCCTTCCACTCCTTCTCTTCCACCTGTATCTACCTAGGATATACTCTTGCTGTTAGGCAGCTCTTCTCTCTTAAGAGAAGAATAGACATTATTTCACAGAAGCCTCCCCAGCTCCTACAGGATAATGTAACAGCCTCCCTTCCTTTCCCTAAGTCACCCATACTGTTACCCTGTGTTAGCATTAATCATATTGTCCTCTCTATGTTGGATTTACCCTATTCTCTCCCTCTGAGCTCCTCGAGGGTAGGAACTGTATCTTATCTTTGTATCCTGTCTGGTACAGAGAAGCTCAGAGCGCGTATGCACAAGTATGAAAGTATTTGGATGTGATAGTAATAGCTAACATTTGCAAAGTGCTATAATTGTTTTATTAACAGAAGTGAGTCCTAATTCTAGTGATGGTCACTCATTTTTGTTATCTTCAAGTTACCTTTAAGAATACTGCAGAAGTCTCCAAAATAAAATATAATTAAATTTATGCTAATGAAAACATACATCATGTATATATGCCCAGCCCTTTGCCTTGCAAAGTAGACATCCAGTGGCTATCTGTGGAATGGCTGAATGAATGGGTGAGTTAATGAATGAATGAAAAGAGCCTCCATTCTCTGGGAAGGAAAGAAGGGTGGAATGGACTAAGCTTCTGCAACGCTCTCGGAGATGAACTTGTTGCTTGGCTGGAGCGGTGCTGACTGAGCTCTCTGGGACGCCACATTTCTCCTTTCTAATCGTTTTCATTTTTGAAAACCAGCAGGACTTCTGTGTCTTCTCATGTTTTCCTCATCCACAAGCTTTTATCCTGTTATTTAGAATCCTAGAATTCTACCACCAAGTTTTAATTTAACATGAAAAATGAACACAGTGGCTTCAAAGTCCTCACCTCACCATCTTCTGTGAAAATAGTTGGTGTCATAGAAGAATGTAGACCAGAGAGGAGCCCAGGAGCTCACCCTGGTTAGTGAGGGTTTTAAGGCTGGATGCTCATGCTCTTGCGATCCACCTTGATGGAAATGTAGATGTTGTAGTTGTCAACATTTTGCTGGCGTTTAGATGTGTTTATCCAGGCAAACATGAGAAAGACCCATTCTTTCAAACCCAGATGTGGAGAAAATTTTATCTTATATCATGAGAAAAATGACAACAAAAATTGCCGAAATGCTGGTTCGTATACCAGCCATTAAGAGAAGTTGAGTAGATGACCTTAAGAATGGTGATATACATGTAATACATAAAGTGTACATTATATTAAAATACTTTTTACTTTTAGGAGTTATTTGTAGTACTGTGGATAATAATTCTTAGGAGTTTACTTTTTAGTACTGCAGATTCTTGACCACTCAAGGAAAGGTTGAACAACAAATATTTCATGTGACGTAATAAGTCACCTTTCTATATCGGTTGACAAACTCCATTGCCTAAATCTCTCAAATATAATCTGGTTGTCTTCACTTGTGTATCTTGCCAAAACTTTTAAAATAAATTGAATGATCTCCGTTAGGCAATAGGGGCTTGTGTTCTCACCATGCTTATTTACGAAGGCTGGTAGAGAGTCAGTGATGAAATCGAAACTTAGTTTGAACTTAATGTGCGAAACAAAATAAATTTGACTCTTGAAATTTTGCATAAGTATCTGTCAGAGCCTGGTACTAAGTATCTGGGGATTTTTAGAGCTGACATCATTGAACATTGAATTATGTTCTAAGATACATTTTAATAGTGTTTTTCTCTAGAAGTAAAAGCTTAAACTACCAGTAAAACCACTCTTTAACTCTCTCTGGATTGAACATTTTTTTCTTACCTAACTTTAAAATTTCCCTGCTGTCCAACCTTTAGATTTCTGGGTTAGTTCCCTTGAGTGGATTCCTGAGACTGCAAGTAAAAGGTTAAATAGATACCATTTGCAACTGTATATTGTAGTCGAAAAAAAAGAACTATATTTGAAACTTAATTTCAGTTTTAAACAATGTTCTTGAGGACAGTCTCGTATTTATAAGTAAATACTATAACAAATAAGATGTTCTAATAGCACTTTTAATCTGTTTTATATATTGAGGTTATATATAAGGTTTCCTCTGACAGCAGGTGATTCTGCTGTTAAGTCACTGCTATATATTTTCTATAGTTGACAGTGGCACTCCTAGGCTGCATGCAGTCTGCTGTGGTTGAATTGGAAACTTGTCATTCAGCTTCTTTCCTATATGGCTTCTTCTAGGACTCTCAGGATCCTCTGGTTTGGCCGGACCAGATGTGACATCCCTGACACACATGTCCTGTAGTTCATGTACACTCCAGGTTTGAGTGGGAGGCTTAGCCTGGCTGACCCCCATCAGAGTAGTGCTGGTCACAGTCAGATCTCCTCACACTCTCCATGGCAGCTCTTTTATTCTGGAGAAGAGCAGGTGTTATCCCCATTTTACACTGATGGGAAAACCAAGCTGAACATATGACTAGCCCAAGGTCATGCTTTGACCTTGACCCCCAGCACAGTTCACCATGTGATATTATACTTACAGATCTCAGTTGCTGTGCCTAAGAGGAGAGTTGTGGTTTATAAAACTCTCTCCAAATTGTAGGCTAGTTGGAGATATTCCAAACAGCTTAAGTAAGGGAAAGAAAGAATGTTTGCAGCAATTTTTTTTTCTTTTTTAGCAAAAGCATAATGCCAGCAAAAGGCTTGTTTACTTCTGCCGTACTTGTGTGACTAGATGTTTGTCTCACTTTCTATGATGTGTTCTTTTGAAAACACTGGACTCAAGACCTAGGATCACCCTTCCATTCCTCATGTTTTTTGCTTTGGTGGCCTGCCAACTCCCTTCCTCTATGTGTCAAAAACAAAATCCCTCCACCCAGGATGAGTTAGAGCTGTCCGCAAGCCATTTTGAGGCATACGATCAGAAGTGAGGATGGCATTTGTAGTTTCACAAAATCTTTGCACCAGACTTTACTACTTCACTCGCAGGCGACCTTCTCAAACTTCGCTACGTCACTCAGGTGGTTCTCTCTATGCTCTACCTAGTTCTTCGTAATGAATTTGCAATTCTAAACTGCTTAGTTTCTGCTGCTCAGGGCATAAATGGCCGGAGGGGGCCATTTATGGCTCTAAGTTAGAGAGGGAACATCTGCTAGAAAGAAGATGATAGCTGATAATGTGGGAAAAGATAAACACAGTAGTAGGCACATTTAAAAAGTAAATTAGACTACATTTTAAAAGTATTTTGACCTAGAGGTCTTTAGTTCTCGTTGCCCTGTTGTTCCCAGTGGTCACCACCCTCATACTAGCATAGTGGGACGCTGTGGGCTCATATGACTGAGTAGCATCATGCTTCCGTCTCATGAACTCTGTTTAAGAAGGCAGAGAAGAATGGTAGAAATAGTCTTCAAAAAATTAAAAATTTAGATGTTCAAAGCATTGGTCAGGATTCATACTGAAAGTATATTAATGAAGAAGTTTTTCCCTAAGGATAGTAGATGATACACTGATTGGGGGCAGGAGGTTTTATGTTAAAGACCTTTGATTTTTTTTTATTTTTAAAATATGTACTCTTGGCCCTGACTCTGCTCTCTGGTTTCCAAAGTCCCTTGGAAGACAAGAATGATGAGTGGGGATATACATTTTAATTCCAGCGGCTGCTCATTCCTAGGGATTTGTCTTGCAGAAGCTAAGGCTCTTTATATGTTGACAGGGGTTCTACCTGTGATCGCTTTGCTTTGTGGTCAGAGCCCAGAACTAAGGACTTCTCTGTGGAATAGTTGTCTTCACTTGAGGTCTGTGTAATTATTCATCCTCTAGTGAGTGCAGCCCAGAGTTGACTCTGGTAAGGCTCTTGAACCCTGGGCAAGCATAGAATGATGCCCGTCTTTCTTGAAGAGGCAGAATTGGTGAGATGAGTATGGATTAGTGCCAAAGACAGTTTTGTGGGTAAGAGAATTTATCTTGCTCAAGGTACTAACTCCTTTGATCAAAAACACCCTTGACTGAAATGTAGGGGTGGGGGATTTACACACACACACACACACACACACACACACACACACTACTAAATTATACAGCTTTTCTGGAGAGCATTTTCACAATGGGGATTAAAATGTCTAATGTGTATACTCTATGAGTTGGTAGCTCTACTTTACAGAATTCATCCTAAGGGAAGAATTGTGTAAGTATGTACAAGGATGTGCCTCACCATACCATTTATAGTGTGGTGACAAACTGAGACTTTAAAACATTCATCAGTAAAGAAATAGTTAAACTGTAGTAAAACCACATAGTGAATATTGTAAAGCTGTTGAAAGTGAGGAGGTCAGCTTATGTATTATGAAAAGATGACAAAGAAATTATGTGAGAAAGTTAGATTATAGATCAGTATATATAGTGTGATTCTATTTTTAATATATGTATATAGAATGAGTTCATATTATAATGTTTTCATATGTATTTTGGGGTGGAGAATATACATTAAATGCTAATAGTCATCATTTATTTAGAGTTTAGGATTATGTAAGGTCTCATTTTCTACCTCATATGTTTCTGTATTGTTTACACTGTTTATAAAGAAAAGACCAGAAAAATTGAATGTTTAATTTTTAGAAAGCCGACCAGCAGAGATGATCAGGCCTTGTTAGAAGCCGAAGGAAGAAATAAGTAGTAAAACATACAGGGTTAGTGATTATAAGCAACAGAAATTGTGAATAGAAGAGGAGCTGAAAGAGATTGGCCTAGTTATTCATTTGATCCCGGTTTGTCTGCTACATTACAAGTCCCCAATGATCACCTAAGGCCAAATGTTGAGATTTTCCCAGTTTAGCTTCCCCCTTCCCTGGATACCTTGATTCCCCTCCCAACTCCCTTCCCCCCTCAACACACACACAAATAGGCCCTTCCCCCAGGGGCCCAGGCTGGTGGGGTTGAAGCCTGAAGGCTGGACCAGTCCTCTGCCAATATGCAATTTAGTTTTTAGTGTTCCCTCCCTCACGTCCTGGGAGAGGGGGAATGGGGTGCAGCTTCCCATCTCCCCTCTTGACCTATAAAGACTACAACAGGCCCTTTACCCTCTCACCTCTTACTGAGAATCACTACAAGGAAACAGTGGCAAAGGTAACAAAGTAACAAAGGTAAAGTAGCAGAGATAGCAAGATAACAAATTAACAACAGTAACAATGAAGCAAGCATGGGGTCCCTCACAAGGTTCTGCTCTTTCTACAAAGTCATCGTCTCTGACTCCTGGTTAGGCTCCTTTAGGTTTCCTAATTTCTCTCATTCCCTGGAGTCGAACATGCCAAACCCACCTCTCTTCTCAGCTCTCCTTCTTTGAGTCTTCCCTCAGTCTTCCCCCACCAAGGTGCGACAGCCCAGTGCTAGGCCTCAAGGTATAATTAAGGTTCTCTGGGGTAAACACGGAGTGTCTATTTCCCGGTCCACTTGGGCAGTTTACATCTTTTGGGCAATTTATAGTTTTTGAGGGACACGGTGTACTAACCTCATATAGGGGACAGTCTTCTTAAATTATTTCTTCATGGAATCTCCCTTGTCTTTCTTAAAAACCTTCTACCCATGCATCTGCTTGCCCACCTGCCCGTTCATCCATCTTTCTATACATCCATCTTTCCATTCAATAATATGAGCTCCTTATTAGAAAAAAAATCCCTGTTCTTAGCCCTTAGATATAAAAATGTCAAAGTGCTCTCGAGTCTCCTACTAGTCCGCTCATCATCTGGAACCATCGTTGCCACTACTTCACCCTGAGGCCTGTTCACTTTTTCTGCGCCCACACCACTTCGGTTGATGCTTATGTGCAAATGTTGCCCATCCCAGCTCTGCTACTTAGTTACTGTGTGGCATAGGGCAAGTGCCGAAACTCTTTCTCACTGTCCTCATGTGGTAAAATGAGAATAAGAATATACTTACCTCAAAGCTGCTTTGAAGATGAAACGAAACAATGCATGTAAAGTACATTGGCTGGAGTGTGTGTTAAGTGCTAAAATGTTACCACTATCATCATTACTGTTATCACTACCATCCTTTCTGCCTTTGGAAAATACATTCATCACATGGGAGGTACTAGGAAAGAAGTAAAATGGGAAGCTGAGTTTTTATCTGGGTGAGAATAAATCAAATCCAGTATGTTTGAGGTTGATTATGCAAATATCAGAGGGCAATTCTGAATTGACAACACTTGAGAGGTACCATCTGGGAAGACTTGATGGGGTTGGGGAGTGAGTCTTACATAGTACTTGGGTCTGAATTGACAAGGAAAAACATCAAGCCTGGACCTAAACTAAATTGGAAAGGTCTTTGTCCTTTTGTTTAGTCAGGGGCTTCTCATGTTGCGGGCCAGATAAAGTGGGTCCTCGAATGAGGTCGGTTCATTATGACATTGATGAGAGAAAGAAGTCGATTTCCAGCTAGGGCTACTATCCCTGTGGCGTTAGCACGTTTTGCCTGTGTCTCTGTGTATTTCCTCTGGGTACTTTGGTTTCCTCCCACATCCCAAAGATGTGCATGCATATCCAGTGAATTGGCATGTCAAGGGGAGGAAGGGATGGTTGCATTTCCTTCAGCTGCTCCTGAGGAAGCTTGTTTCTGGAAGCTACAGTGGACCAGCCCCCACACTGAGAAGCCTAGGGAGCTGCACTGTGAGCGTAAGCAGGGCTCATAGAGGTGGGATCCGCCATGCAGGGTCTTCACCAGCAGGGGCTGGGGTCACAGTGTCTGCATAATTTGGATTCTATGTAGTGTTTGCAGATGAAACACAGGATGCCCAGTAAAATTTGGGTATCAACAACAACAACAAAAATCAGTAATATTTTAATATAAGTTTATTTCATGAATTGACTCTTAAAGAACCAATATTTGGAGCAAGCTTATAAAATTATTTGTTTTTTATCTGACATTCAGATTGAACTGGACATCTTGTATTTCTGTTAAATCTGGCAACCCCAGCTCTAGGGATTCCTAGATTAATAGCAATGGTCAGAAAGATGGGGAAAGGAGGACAAAGAATCCTAAGTCATCTGTTTTTTAACAATAAAATAAAATCTTGACAAAGGATTATTGTATTTACTTCCTAGTTCACTCCACCCACCCACCCTCCAAAACTGAGACTTTCCACTAAGAAACGTCACAGAATAGCCTAGTGACTTAGGACGGGTTTCCTGTTCTTTTCTGGCTCTGCCTGTCAGCTTCCTGCTGAGGGCTGGAAGCAGCTCCAGCTGATTCTTTCTGCTCTGCCTTCATTTTTGGTCACATTGGAGCCACAGGACAAGCAGAACCACCGGACCCCAGTTTAGTCTCATTTTCTCTCTTAGGAAAAGGGTGTGTGTGTGATGTTGAATTCTAGATATGAACAATCGGTCAACAAGTGACCATTTGTATTTTTCTCCTGGACATTTTTTATGTTTTGTCAAGGTCTTCTAGCAGTGCTTTCAAATCAGGAGTCTACAAACTTTTTCTGTAAAAGGCCAGATAGTAAATATTTTTGACTTTGCGAGGCAGGTTGTCTCCGTTACCACTACTTAACTCTGCTGATATGAAAGCAGCCATAGACACCAGACAAGATGCAAACAAAGAGGCGTGACTGTACTCCAGTAAAATTTTCTTTATGGATACCGAAATGTGAATGTTACGTAACATATTATTTCTTTGATTATTTTCAACCATTTAAACATTCAAAAAACCATTCATAGCTTGTGGGCAATACGAAAGCAGATGGTGGGTCAGATTTGGCCTGTAAACTATAGTTTGTCAACCCTGTTCTAAGTCAATAGCAGAAACATTACAGATCTGCAGCCTGGCTCTCAGTTGCCCCTTAGGGGCTGAATGGCTTCTCTCCTTGAGGTCACAGCTTCTGTTGCTGCCAGGTGATGGACTGTGCCCAGATCTTAAGCAGTGGGTTTCACCTTTCGGCTTCCCACATTGCAGGTATAAACCCACATTCCATAGTTTGCTGTACAGAAAAAAGGTTCCTGTTTCGATTTGTAAATGTTTCTTAGAGAGTGAGCCAATAGCAGTCAAGTGTGGCCATAGAGTCAGTATTATAATGAATGTAGTTTATAGTGCTCATAGGCTACAATATCAGGAGTAATTTTGGCCTAATAAATAAGTAACCGGCAGAATTGAATGTGGGACAATTATATGTCTCTGTTATATTGCTGCCTTCTACATAAAGCAGTGTGTGTTTGGTATTGTGTTTCTAAGGGGAGAGATCAGATTAGGTTTGACTTTCTGTCACCAGATGGAGCCTAGCTGCACCTGAAACACGGGTTAGGAAACAGGGCCCTTCATTCCTGGGTGTTCTGACAGATGGAGGTTTTGTGTTTTATGGATATAAGATGTGCTGGGTGAGGTGGGCAATGGAATTACACTTCCCACAGAAATCACTCCTGGACTGAGAATCAGGTTTGCACATGTGCCCTGTAGCATTCATTCTTGCCGAATGCTGGGAGATGGGTGGTTATTAGGTTATGTCAAAGTGGTGTTTGCCTTAATACATGACCTCCTGTAGTAACCCAATAATGGAAGGGGGAGGGAGGGAGGGAAAGCGGTGACCTGCATATTTCTGAAAGTTGGAAGCATGTGGAAGTTAGAGAAGCTTTTGTGGTGATAACTGTGAGCTATTAGAGTTCTGTCCCCTACCCTTCACCCCAGCTCCATGGCAGGTTTGAATCTGTTAACACTGGGACCTCTTGCAAGGCAGTATAGCTTAGTGGTCAAAAGAATGGCATCTAAACTCAGACTTCCTGGCTCCTGGCCAACCAGTTCAGCTTTTTGCCTTTGGGCAAGTTACTTAACCTTGCTGTTTACTAAATTATACAATGGGGGTATTAACAGGAATACCTACCTCATAGGGCTGTTGTAAGAATAAAATGAGTTAATTTATATGAAGTGCTTAGGATGCTGCCTGGGTCATATGCATCTTTATTGAGATAGAGGAAGTGGTGTTCCTTTCTCTTAACCTCATGCCGTGAGGTCAGATAGGTACTGCTCTGGTAGTAACATCTCAAAATGAGCTCATAATCCCACCCCCTCCTCTCACCATCTCTCACGCAGAGACTTGTGAACATCCGTGGGAAAGATCACAGCTGTTCTTTCTGAGTAGTGGTTCACGGATGATGCTCGGCCCTGACATCACCCAGGGCTCACGTGCTAGACCCAGCACTGGCCATGGGACCTTCAGCACATGCCTCCCTTCTTAGAGCATGACGTCTCTGTAAGCAGGTGTCCCCACTCCCCTCCCAGGACTGTTCTTGGGATATCAGAGAAGAAAGTGAGCATGCTTTTTAGGCTGAAAAGTTCCTCTTGAGGAAAGAAGTCATTACTATTCATGTGATCTCCGTGCATCCCCTCGTGAAACAGGGGCTTTGATATCTCGTTTATCAAATCCTGTGGTTTTTCAGTAAAGGTTTGGATGTCCCCCCCTATTTGGCGGGAGGGGAATTATTGACAAATCAAATTTGAAGCTCTGTACGAATAGCATTTTGATTTCATGAAAGGGTATTATTTCTGAATCCAGTTCCTTTCCTTTTTACTTCTTTAAATTACACTCTTAACCGATCCTGGTAGGATTCTCAGGTATAGTCCAAAGCCAATCGATAGTCAGATGAGTTTTTACATTTGTTTTTCTGTAATCCAGGCTTTTTTAAAAAGGGGAAATTTCATCAGATCCCAATAACCTCCATCCTAATGTTACCTTAAGGATTTTCCTCTACCCTAATTTGGGCTGAGTAGTATAAATTTTACTTCGATATGCTTTAAATGTATCATCATATTCAATTGAGGGCAGTTCCCTAACTTTGAGTTTGCGGCCTTTGCTCTGGGATATTCTTGGGAGTCCAAGGGTCTTCTGAACAGTCACTTCGGAATTGTGGTTGCTTTCAGGAATTCTCAGGGTTTGGGAGGCCATCTCTTTGACAGTGACATTTCCAGGATTTGGGACAGGGCTCGCTTCTCAGGATCTGTGCACGAGCACCAGCCCCTCTTCAACTCACCCCAGACAGTAAAATGAACAGTTTGGGGAGTTGATGAAGGTGCCTGGGATGCTTCGACTCTGCTCAGGGGAGGAGAGACTCTGCCCAGGGGAGGTGGTGGCATGTGATGGAGGATGTCCTTGTCCCACAATGAGAGGTAAGGAGAGTATCTCCAGTTACCACTCACATTAACAAGGGTAAGATATCATCCCGTGAGCTCCCTAAGAGCGATATGCTGCTTATGAGGCAGCCTCTCGCCTTGTTGAGTGCAGGCAGCAGCAATCCCTAGTCACGCTGTGTACCCCTCAGTCCCTCAGACACTATGCTACTTGCTTAACCAGCTGACTTCTCAGCACCTCTCCATCTCTTCCCCTTCCACTTTTTTAGTCTAAAGGCCAGGCTAGAGACAAGATCATTTTGCACTGAAAAGGACAAGCAGTGCTGAGTTAAATCTTGGCAACCTTTCAGAATTTGATCTGGAAGACACCCAGGGTTGGTGAGGTGGAGGTAATGGTTTAAACAGCAAAGAGCCTGACCAGCTGTACCAGTCTTGAGCTGTGAACTCTGAGACTCTGTGACTTGGAAATTATACTTTGGGAAATAACCATCGAGGACCTAGCTTCCTGACAGGGGAGGCCAGGGTGAGAGGAACGTATATCTGGTAGCGTTGTCTAGAATGAAAATTCGAATGCTTCCACTTCACAAGCCAGGGTGTGTTGGTGGGTGGAACAGGCTGTGGGTTCCCTAATCTGTAAACTTTTTAAGGCATGACCGAGTCTTTGCCTCCCCAGAGCCTCTTTCTCCGCAACTAGTTATTGTAGTGATTTGAATTATGGATTTCTTTCATTTGACTGGAAGGGATCTTTGAAATCTAACTTCCTCATTTTGAGGGGTGGCAGCCAGCGGGCTAAGTGGCCTTCCAGAGATCTCAGCCAGTGATTTGGTTGAGGTGGAGCATCGTCCCCATCTTTTCCTCTTAGGGGCCTTTCTCATCATGTCGTGTTGCTCTCCTAATTAAATCATGGATAATGTCTGTGACATACTCACTTTCTAATTAGGTGACTTTATGGATCAATTTGCATTTAATGTTAAATCGAATGTGGAAATCATTAAAAAGTTAGATCCCTAGGCAGAAGAATAGTTACTTATTCCCAGCCTATTAAAAATAACAAGTATATGCTTCGTTAATACATGAAGCTTTTTATGTGATATGGGGAAAAATTAACAGAGAATGCAGAACGGATAGGTAGTCCATGTGCTTGTGAATTGGGGAAATGTCTGGTGTTCAGAACAGATTTTATAATGCTTGTAGTAACTTGTATGAACAGGTACCATTAACTGCAGCTTTGCAGTATGCTAGCCCTGTGGTAAGTCTTTTAAGGGCATTGTTTTATTTAATCCTCAAAATAAATGTGAGGTGAGCATTATTATCCTCCTTTATAGATGAAGAAACTGAGGCTCGAGAGATGAAAGTCAGTCTCCCAGTCAGCAAATGTGAAGGCAGGATGTGAATCCAGGCCAGTGTGATTTGAAAGTCAACTTTTGACTAGACTGATGTGCTCCCATAGGTTCTCAGTAATTATAACCAATAGAACGCTATAGTGGTTTGAGTGTTACCTCTGTTGGAGCTTGGAGTGTTTGCAGCTGATGGTAATATGGAGGTGACATTAGTGCATCATTATTGCTTTAAGGAAGAGAGATGGGCCCTGAGCTGAAGGGTCGATTCCCCAGCAGGTGTGACTCCCTGTCTACGATATGTCTGAGGTTGGCGAGGCACCACCTCTGGGAAGCCACTCTGCACACTTGATCTTGAGTGTGGGTTTTCTTTGGACCATGTATCCTTTATGAGAGATTATTGTAGACATATTTCTTTTATTCCTCTTATTTTTCACATTCAACTATGAACGTGAAAACCATTTAGTCCTAGTCGCTAGTCACTGGGCAAGCCACCTAGTCCAAACCCGCTTTATGCACGTGTGGTTCCCTCGAGGACACGAGTGTGGCGCGCTGGGCCCAGTGCGTGGTGTGTACTCAGCAGAGACGCTCTCGCTTCTTCCTGTCTTCTGTAAGAACGCGTCCCTTTGTTGATGAGATGACTGGATCCGGGAGTACTTAGACATTTTTCTGGCTCTTGCTAATACATACTATTCACTCAGTCAACTACTATTTATGAATGTACAGCGTCCCAGGCCCTGTCACAAGAGGGATGATCTGCACCCTGCCTTCACCCACATGTCATGGAGTTTTCCCAGTTGCGCAGGCAGACAGACAGACAGTATAAATACTGCACATAGTTGGATGCAGATACTGTCTACCAGCTCATTTGCTTATTCACCCATTCTTTCAACAAGCATTTTGAACACTTAGTATGTTCCCAGCACTATGCTAAGCTTGGGACGTTGAAATTGGATAACGTCCGGTAGGCCAGGAATTATTTTACCAGAAAAACAGTGTCCAAGAAACCCAGAGCACTCTTTTGTGTTCTTCCATCTTAAACATTTTAACTCTTGGGGGTAAGTGCTCATTTGAGCATGTACAAGTTTCTAAATATGTTTTTCCACATCCAGCAGATTTTTCTGTGTGTGCGGGAAGATGGACATATGAGTGTGGGTTTTTTTTTTTATTATTATTTGGCAGATCTTTGCATGATTCTTAGACCAGTGGTTCTCAAACATTTTTGTGCATAAGAATCGCCTAGGCCGCCGGTTAAATTCAGATCGAGGTGCTTCACTCCCAGACACTCTGATTCACTAGGTCTGGGTTGGGGCCAACCATCTGCGCTTTAAGTCGCGGTGCTGGTGAGTTGGGTGCAAGTGGTCTATGAACTCTGTGTGGATTAGATTCACACAGTTCTGGGCCAGGGCTGTGGAGCAGAATAGTCTGGAGTCTCATCCTTTGTCTGCCATCTTGTAGCTTCATACAGCCTTGGGTAGGTCATCTGGTTTCTCTGAGCATTGCTTTTCTCATCAGCCTTCCTTGCTGATGTGATAGGAGGGACCCAGACAAAGCATAGGATAAAGCCTCTAATTCTAGGTATTGCACCATGCCAAAACCTAGCATATTGGTTTCTTAGATTCCTGCTTCATCTTCTGAATGTGAGTAGTAGAGCTGCTGCACATACACCCTGTGATTTCTCTTTATTTCACAAGATAAAAGGCTATAACCATAATAAAGGAAATGAAACAAAAGAAAAAAAAAGTTTACCCACAAGCTCACCATCTTAACACAACTGTTTTCATTTTTCTTTTTAGTCCTTGTCTGTATGCAGGCATATTTCTGTATAGCTGTAATCATATGTAGACTTAATTTTGTATTTTGCTCTTTTCAGTAAACCTTAAGCAAATGTTTTCCAAATGGTTACATAGTCTCCAAGATGATTCTTAATGGTCTTACAGTCTATTATCCCACAGGCTGAATTTATTTAACCATTCATCTATTGGACATTTAGCTTTTTGTCTTACAGTTTTGTGCTTTTATAAATAATTCTTGAGGATATGGTTTAATCTTTATTGTAGATTATTCTTTAAGGTAGATCTCCAAGAGTAAGATTTCTGGGTTAAAGGGCACAACCATTTTTTGGGGGGTGGGGGAGGGGGTGGAGGTGCTCTTAATGGTTATTGCTAAATTGGTTTCCAAAAGGATTGTACCAGAGAGGTACCATTTGGAACACTTTGGCCTGCATTATATAGTGTCATTTCTACAAAGGTTCGGCCTCATTGATTAGTATTTCTTTGATTATAGTAAGGTTGAGTACGGCTTTATTTCTTTTTAGATTTTATTTAATTTGCTTATTATAAGCAGAACCTATCCATTTGAGGTCAAATTTTCTGCCTAGAATTTTTTAGATTCTTGGATTTTACAGTAAAAAACAAAACTAACAAAAACCAACCCAGAGGCCATCTGTATAATAAATACTTTGGACGTATTTTACGGTTGGATTAGCTGCTTATGATCGTAACTTCCTTGCAGGTCACCAGCTATTAGGGTGATATTTGGAGAGTTCAGGGGCGAGTCCTCTTTGTTCTTTCCTTCCACTGTTCTCTCATTTCCTGTTCCTCTCCTCCCCTGTAACCACTGTTTTTGTCTTTTTGGAAATAACACATAAAAGGATCGGCTTTTCAGTCATACTCCTTCGACTTATAAAATGTGGGTTGCCTAAATTATATACTGGTATGGAAGGAGGATGAAGAAAATCACAGCATTGTAACAAATTGCCTTTAACTGCACTGCGAAAGCAAACATCTCACGTGGAACAGTAAAAGGTGTGTTTGAGGGTGTAATCTTAGCGTGCGGGTGAAGGGGAGTCCGACTTGTTTTTCAAGTTGGTCTTGAATCACTTTGTTCCTTCTGGAATGCTTGCCATCCTCAGCATGACAGAGTTTGCTTGATGACAAACTCTTTCACTCTCCTGTACATACCAGGCCACCGAACTGGTTTGTTTATTTGCCCGGGGTCAGCGATTGAACCACCCTTCCTTTTGCAGCAGTGCCCGGCATTTGATGGGCGACTCTTGTCCCCCAGGCACCCTTAAAGTGGTCCCTGTGGTCACCCTTCCTCCACTCCTGACAAGGACCAGGAAAAGACTAAAGGGCATGCACTTCCTTGGGGCGGAGACAGTTTCTTGAGTGTATGGGCTCACTCTCTCCTTGGGTAATGCTGTCCCAAATGGATGCCTGTTAGAAGACTGATGTTGGTGTATGTAGCAGAGTGTATGTGTACAAAAGAGAATGGTTTGCAACTCTATTTCAGTTTAATTTGTTAATGAAACAAGATGGAGCACATTTTCCCCTCCCGTACACCTCTCACGCTGTTTGAGATGAGGCACAATTAATTTGTATGGTCTGTGGAGGTGCATGCCAGCTAATGTACTGCAAGAGCTTTTATCTTTCTGTTAGTAATGAAGAAAGGCAGGCTGCTGGCAAACTGACAAGGATTACTGATGACTCATTCTCGGAGTGCAGAGAGCTTGCTTCTGAAATCATAAAATGCGTACACACACATGCATACACACGCGTACATGCAAACCTAGTTCCTGTTTGAAATCAGCAGAATAGGTTTGGGAAAGTTCAGGCGCCTCTGAAACACTGCAGGAGAAAGAAAAGACAAGCAAAGGTATTTCTCTAGCTCCCTGGCCTGACTGAGGGCAGGACCTTTTGATTAGTGGGGGCCCTACCCTTCTGGGACAGAAACTCCCTGTCTGGCCTTGGAAGCCTGGCTCCTTTGTGCTGTCCTTTGTGCTCCAGTAAGTAACCGTCTACAGTTGCCTCCTCCCGGTGAGGTCAGGTGGCTGGGTGCCTGGCTTACCTGGGAGAGCCTGCCTTTCTGGGCTGCTTCCTACCCGAGATCCCCTGGCCATGAATTCTGGATCTGTTTGATATCACCCCTCAAGTGCACTGGGTTCCCTCTGGCCTGGCCTTGGCCGTGGCTTTGTTGATTGTAAATTGCCCTGTTACCCCACCTTGACACGTTTTAGAAGAAATAGTTTATGTAGAAGCTAACAGTTTGGCCCTTTACAGCATATAGGGCATTCGACATCATAACAACTCTGAGTTGGTTATATTGTTATTCCATTATATGGATGAGGAAATTGAAGTGAATAAAAGTTAAATAACATGTTCATGATCAAGCAGCTAGCTGGTAAAAAGCTAGTGGCTATGAAACCAGGACTTTGGAGTCTAAAAGCTGACCTTAAGGTCTTTTTATGACATTTATTCATTAAGGACAAAATTCAGCATTTTCTGTGTATGAAATGTATAATGCTTGGTCAGAGAAGCCATTCAGGAATTATATGAGAATATATACATTTCTCTGTGTTCTGCGGAATAGCAGGATGGTCACAGGATACTTTCTGGAGATGTAAAAGCAATTTATTTTGCCCCATTTAGCACTGATCCAGGGAAATGAACTAAAGTGTTTATTACGAAATCAGAAGTGTTCCTTTCTGTGTCAGATGGCTGGTTGAGCTCGTTGTGCAATGAGGGCTAAATGTAAAAGTCCTACTTGGTCTGTTACCTGGGTGTAAGTGACACAAATCATTGTGCACAGCCTCGTTGACTTTCAGAGGTGGAAGGAACCATGGAGATTTTACAGATGAGGAAACTATGACCTAGAGAGAGAGAGAGAGAGATTTTGTGTTAGGAGGAATTCTATTCATTTCTCCAACCATCCATTCGTGTATCTGGCAAATATTTGTTACGTCTATCCTGGGCTGGAAGATAAGGCTTGAGCTATGAATGAAACAGACAATCTTGTCTTCAAGGAACATACAACAGTGAAAAACATGGTGGTACAGAAGCTTAGAGTACAGTGCGTTAGGGCTGTGACGAGTCAAGTCAGGTTACCTGGGCATAGAAGAGGGGCATTTAGTCGGGGATGGGTGCATGGTCAGAGCAGGCTTCCCTGAAGGAGCGGTACCTATGGTGAGACTTGAAGGATGGAGCCGAAGATCATTTAAACACGGAGAACCTCTGTCGACTGAAAACTGGGGCCTTCCAATTCTCAAATCTAATGGAAGTCAGTGCCACTAAAAAGGCTGTATGTGCATAGAAACAACAGGCTTTATGAGACCCAAGTGTGTGTAAGAAGTACTCACACTAGGTCCATGCTGTGCGGTACGGTGGCCGCCAGGCACATGTGCTGTTTGGTGCTTGGAAAGTGTCATCTGAATTGAGATGCACTGTAAGTATACAATGACCGCTGGACTTTGAAGACTGTACAAAAGAAAATGTAGACTGCCCCATTAACAGTGTGTGTGTGTGTGTGTGTGTGTGTGTGAGAGTAACAGGTTGAAAGGATAATATTTGGATGTATTGGGTTAAGAAAGATGTTATTGAAATGAATTTCACCTGTTTTTCACTTTAATGAGACCGCTAGAATGTGTATCATGACACATGTGGCTCACACTGCGTTTTTGCTGGACAGTGATGCTAGGTGCAGGAAAGGCCCAAGAGAGGAAACTGCTTTGGTGATGAGAGTTTAAGATGTGAATGTTCCCGGGACATACTCTCTGGCATGTCTTACATCTCTGGACCTCCTCGCCCTCTTCTGACAGCCTTACAGCTGGGCTTGAAGATGAAGTCAGAATGCCCATGAAAAGAACATCCTGTTGTGAGCTGTGGTCTTCTTTGTAGTAAAACAGTTTAAGACAATATATTGATATTTTAAAAGACAGATAATAAATCTGACCAGTTATAGAATAAGAGAGTGATGTGTGGCATGTGCATTCAGTACACGATGACAGACTGGGGTGTGGTGGTGGGGGTGGGGTGGGCAGGCAGGATCTGTGTGAGATGACGTGGATAAGAAAATTCCATTCCTGTTGTCCTTGGCTTGCTCTGCTCCAGGAATTCCCTCACCCCTCATATCGGAGTTTGCGTCTAGGCTTTCCATAGTCCTCCTTCCTTGTTTTGTTTGAAAAGGCTAACAGGAATATTCATTTCTTTATTTCTCTTTTATCTTCAGGTGTTTAATATTGTATTCCTGAATCTCAGCACACATCAAATGCTTGATGAATGAATTGTCACTCTGTGAATATTTACTGAAAACTTGGATGTGTCAGGTATCTGCTGGGCTCCAGGGACCTTACGCTGAGCAGGACACAGGCTCTGCCCTCTAGAGATGTTCACTGCTGGCAATGAGACAGTTACTAGGCCAATGTAGAGAACTTCAAGAGATAATGGAAAGTGTTTCTAATTGTTAAATCCTGTGACTCGAAGGATGACTTGATCAAAGGTCACAAAGGAGGGAGCTAAGGGACAATTGTAGCTGACGGGAGTACACTTATAATTTTCTTTTGGACAATGACACGGAGGGTTTGTTTACCTAGGATCCTACCATACCACAGGGGTTTCTAGCCCTGTGGCAATGTTCGATACTAATGTTGCACCTGTATTTTAATTACACTTTCCATTGTCAGTTTACAGACCCAAAAGGTGGTAGTGCATGTGGAGCAAAGAGCCCTCACCAGTCGTGGGTCACTTGGGCTTATTGGAAGGTTCTCAGAGGACTGGTGAGGCAGAGGCAGTTGGGTGGGGCCCAGCAGCAGGTATTTGAGGACCACGAAGTGGCCTACCTGGCACTGAGGTGGCAGGCAGACAGTCAAGTCATTTCAGTGGGAGATAGCATCTGATTCTCATCCCTTTGGGCTAGTCTTGTAATAGTGGCAGTAAATAAGCTGCCTCCAGTGTGTTCCCAGAATATCTCTGTCTGCAAAATGTCTTTGAGGGGATGTTTGACTTGCAAGCATCTGGTTGATAAAATAAATACATTTTGAAAATGTAAACCTCTCTCTGAGAGCTTTTAGTCTCTTCTCTCCCCAGGGAAAAATAAGGCCCTTTAAAAATCTCTTTTCCTCTCTAAGTGTAGAATTCCTGCCATGTTTTATAAGAAGAAATATTTTTGGAATGCAGCACCTGCAGAAATATAAAGCGGCTCTGCCCAGACTACTGGGCCTTGGCTACTGTGTGGGTGGTTTCTCGAGGGTTTGTGAAGAGATATCCACTCTGACACCCGCAAAGCATTTGAGGAAGCTGGCCCAGGGTTGGAGGTCTGGGGATTCAGAGGCTCTTCAATTGTTTTTTTGCTGAATTCTGTGGGTAGGCAGCTGTAATGGACAATTCTCTCTAATATTAGAGGAGCCTTACTATTTAATAACACCTGGCTAGACTAGGACTTGGTGCCTAGAAAAGTTCTTGGCACAATATAGGACCTTAGTACATAGTTGTTGAATGAGTGAATGACTGGGTTGTCTGTAGACCAGCAACATCATTACCTTGTTAGCACATGAATTACCTGGGGACTCAGATTCTGACTCAGTGATCTGAAGAATCTGCATTTCTAATGAGCTCCAAGATGATGCCAGCAGTGCTGGTCCATAGGCTGCGCTGTGAGTAGCAGGGTTCAGTCAAGTCATCAGTAAATCTTTAATGAATCCCAGTAGCACTAGCGATTGTGGGTAAAGGTGGAAGCCTTAGTCCTAGTTTCAGAAAAATGAGTAGTCATGATGAGAAGTCAAAACTCATCCTCAGAAGCTGGAGGAAAAGCATTTAAGTTATACACTGTGGTGTGAATAATGGTCGAGGGAAAACTAAGGGAGTGAAGGCCTTTCTCATGGAGGTGGTACTTGAGCCGTAGTACAGAATCAGGGCTCTTGGGAATTAAAGTTGTGCCAGGGGATCCCAATAGCTTCTTGATGGCCATCCAGCTTTTGCATGATGCTCTCATAACAGGAATATATCATTTCTTGTTTGTATAGCACTTTGTACAAAAAGCACTCTACCATGCTTTACCTTGAATTGTCAGCAAAGCCTTTTATGGTTTTATAAATTTTACTGCCGTTTTACAAATGCAGAACAGAGGCTCCTAGAGATTAAGTGAGTTGTCTAAGGCCATATGTTTTATAGTGGCACCTCTGGGATCCATACCTTTTGATTCCTAGATGTATTTTTTTTTTTTAAACTGTACTTCATTTGGCTCTGATTTGGTGGGAGAGCAGAGGCAGATCCTAAAAGCTTGGTTGAGGATTTGAGCTTATAAGAGAAATAGAAGCATTGTGGATTTTGAAGTAGGGATGGCGCAAGCGGCGTTGAAGGAATTGGAGTATAGTAAGTCCTCACTTAATGTTGATAGATTCTGTAACTTTAAGCAAAATGACATAAAATGAAACCAGTTTTACCATAGGCATGGCATGAACAGAAGTTCCTATGGCATCTCATCAATGTTATAACGGAACAGCATGATTTGAGGATTTGCTGTTTATAGAGTAGAGGGGACCTTGAAGGTCATTTAGGAGACGCTACCCTCAACTCCATGGAAGCTTCTCCCACAGTGCATTCCCAAAGAGTCTTAAAGCATCCTAAAGACACCGCTCTTTTGATGGGGAGGTCGCTATAACCAGGGGCTGTGTATTTAACTGATAGGCTGTTTTCTTACATTGAGCTCTGGTAGGGTCTCCTAGAATCTTTACCCATTAATCCTAATCCCCCCTCTCTGTCTGGAGCCATATGGCACAAACCTCTTTTCACATGCTTGTCCACTTAGGTTATTATTATTATTTTGAAAAATCGAAAATAATTTTTCTTACAGGATATGCAATATATGTCCATTATGAAACATTGAAAAAATATGGAGAAGTAAAATACAGAGAAGCAAAAGGAAAATAGCTATCAATAATTGCAGCACTCATAGATAATTAGTGTTGCTTGCTTCACCCTAATCTTCCAGACCATTTTCAGTGCAGTTTTAGATGTGTGCGTTGTTGTTTTTACAAAATGAATTACACTGTTTGTTTATAATATTTTGTAATTCTCTTTTTCTGGTGAGTAGAATTTCATTAATATTTTCATTTCAATAAATATTTGATATTGCATTTGGTAACATAATAGGCTATGTAATTTATTCCCTTTTGTTTGATATTTTTGGCCTCTTTCCTTTTTTGACAATTATAAACCATGCTGTAATAAATATCCTTACAGGTTAATCTCAGTGCCTTTATCATTTAGATAAACTGTATCTCTCTTCTCTATTCCTGAGAATGGAATGGTAAAGCCCAAAACAAACGAAAGTGATTCTCATGGCTCTATAAGTTATTTATTCTCCAGCCTCATATCCTCTTAGGACATGGCTTCATACGTATGTCTGCTCCCTGAAATATGTTTTGACCATTTCTCCCTCTGCAGACTCTGGGATCCAGATTTAAGATCTTACTTTTCTTAGTTTGATTGTTGCATTTCTAATCAGCGCAGCCTGATACTGCATTAGCTTTTATAGCAGCCTCATCACACTGAGTCACTGAGCTCGTGGGCAACCCAAACCCTTAGGACTTTCTCATGTGCGCTCCTCTACCCTATACTTGTGAGTTTTTTTTTCTTTTTTTTTTCATTTTGGACCTAAGTGCATGACTTGACATTTATCCTTATTCAATTTCCACCTTGTTAAAGTCAGCTGGTTGTCATATCCTTTCAGATAGTATCAGGAGCAGACTCTGTCATCCTTCATAGTCACTGTCCATTCCAGTTCACAGGGACTGGCGAATTCCAGTGTCAGATGGTTCAGCACATCCCAGCAGTTCATTTACATCTCCACTGCCCCTCACTAGATTGTGAGCTCTTTGGGGCCAAGACCATATCCTATTATTTCTTTCTAAAAACCCTGTCTGTCCATTTTATTGTACATGACTTAGCAGATACCCAGAAAATGTTCCCGTGTGAATATTTGCTCCGATTTAACTCCAGAGATGGAGGGGTGGTAGTGGTGGCGGTATGACAGTGATAAAGAATGTGGAGAAGTCTAGGCGGAGTCCCTGGGTGAGGACCTTGCAGTAAGGTCGAAAAGACAAAACCTGAGTGATAGATAATGAGTTACTGAGTAAAGATAAGTTCTGACAGTCTTCCGAGGTAGCTCAAGAGTCGACCATTTGGGCTTGAGATACCCTTGGGATGAATGAATCTTGATGTCTTACAGAGAGACAGGCATTGGAGGGGTTCCTTGGGCACAGTAGGTGAATGGCCAAGGCAGTGAAAACTTGAGTTGGGGACAAGAGGTGTGGCAGCGGGGATGTTTGCTAGGAAAGCTGATGACAGAAAACGACCTATCTACTGTTTTGAGAATTGTGTTGAATAATTATAGCATAGAGGGATCTTATCTGACTCTGTTCTGTGAGACAGAGAGTAGAAGTTGCCTTTTTTTCTTGCTTTATTTATCGAGCTCCAGGCTCACAAAGTTAATACCTGCTCATGATTTGATATTACCCTTAGATCAGAGGCCGAACTGAAATCAGAACCTATGCGCTCAGATTCTTCTCCCTTGGCCAGTACTCTAAGCCAGATTTATGGTCTGCAGGCAGCATGGTGGCTCCTGCATTTACCTACGTTGGGGCCTGTTTTGGGGCCCATCAGCATTTCTGAGTCTCAAGCTCCTCACCTGTGAAAGGAGAGTAATCCCACCCTGCTTGTTGCTTTTTTGGGTGGTTGTGAAATACACAAGATGGTGCAGTGAGAAGTAAGGTCTGAGCGCTGGGCTTTGGACCCAGCCTCTTTTGAATAAAGCCCTGTTGAGTTGAATGAGAGTGAATGAGGCAGCATTTCTTAGCTGCAGGGAGTTCAGGGGCAGGCAGCAACCTGAGTGTTCCAGCTCCCCTGGTATGGCCGTGGTATTTTCCCAGCAGCTCTGGGGCCCCTGCTTCCTACCCAGCCGCCCAACAGGTTCAACTCTTCCGGTTAGGGCCAAGGCCCTTGTTCACGAAAAGGGAAGCTTTCTTCCAGGAAGGGAGAAAGCCTCCTTCGGGGCTAGGTCCAGTTGCAGGGAGTTCAAGCTCCTCAAGCCCTGCCCCAGAGGTTGTTGTGGAAATGTCAGGGCTTCTTCACTGAGTGCGACCTTAGTTATTTGTGTAATGTGAGCCTGCAGATTGCTGAGGTAGGCACAGTTTACCTCTCCTGCCTCCCTCTGTGTATGTGGTAGTGTCTGTCCACTTCCCTCAGCTGTAAGAAGACTAGTTCATACTTCTGGATATGTGCATACCTACTCAAATGACACACGTATGCATATGTGTGAATGTACATATCTACATAAACAAATGTGCATTTACAACTAGATGGACAGATATATGCAAGCACACACTCATATATATATATTGCTTTTTTTCTTTCAATGTAAAGTGTAAGATTCTGTTACAGCTTGGTTTCATCTTTTGTGTTGATCAGGTGTTAATGTGATAGAATTACTTTAACTGAGTAAAGGAAATTCATGCAGGGAGAAGGAGAGAAAATAACTCTGGTTAATTGTCCAGAATTGAGGCAGTCTAGAAAAGCAGTGAACTTCTTAGGTGTCCGGGTCAGGGGTTTCTTTATTATTTTATATATTTTTCCAGTTTAGAACTGCTATCGGCTTCCATTCCAAAGGATGGACATCTTCTCCTTTCTCTATAGTCAGAGAATTCTCTTTCCCTCTCCTTCCCAATTCCCTTTTGGTTCATTCAGTCTGAGTCTTGTCTGAGTCAGCATTGAGGAAAGGGGCCACTGCAGGAAAGATTAGAAGAGAGAGGAAGTAGGGAGAAAGAAAAATCTTATCCTACTGTGGTGGGTCTGTGTCATTCCTGGTCTCTGCCCCAGACAGAAGGTAGCAGTGAGCAGAGGTGGGGTTAGCATGTTTGCAATTCTAGGCATTTCCACGTATGTGATCTCATCACTGCCCTAGGAGGGAGCACACGAGGACACTGAGGTACGGTTGAATTAAATGCGTTGCCCTGGTAGACAGTTACAAAGTGGTGTCATGAACATTTAAACCCAGGCCTCTATGTTAGAGCCAGGCTTCCTGCCAAACTCCAGGTCTCTTGGCAGATCTCTGCCCACCCTCCCTTGCTGCTTCCTAACCTGCTTCATTTTTTTGAGCAATTACTATGTGCTATGCACTGTTCTGGATTCTGGGGTTACAGCCGTGACCAATGCAGACCATTAGGTGTACATCATCTGGCCCTATCACCACTATGCTTCCCAGTTCTCAGCGCATCTTCCTATCAGTGCAGTTACCGGGTTACATTCCCGTTATGTGTCGATGTCTCAGCCTCTCACTGGGCTGTGAGATCTTTGAGGGAGAAGCATATTTGTTACTCATCTTTATCTCTCCAGTGCAGAGCCTGGCCTGAAGTTGGCTGCATGCCTGTTTAAGGCAATTGAACAAATGCTTTTATGTGTTATATGACATCCAACTAAACTGTGAATAATCCAGGTACCTCCTGCCACTTCTGTGTCTTAGTCCTACGGAAGTAGCCCTACAGAAGTAACACTTTGTAGGCCATACTTACCTAGACATCTAGAGAAGTGAATGAGGCAGCCTCTCCAGCACTACATCAGTATGTGAATTATGAGCAGAAATTTCCTTTAAAATGTTAATATGATTGTGATAATTGTTGCTCTGGCGAATAATTTGCCCCTTTCAGTGAATCAATACATAATGTCCTGAAACTCCAGATGCATTCTTTTTTCTTTCTCTCATTTAGTATTTTTTAAAAAACCAAATGCATGAACATGTTTACGGCCTATTAAGACCAAAGAGCTTTATTTTTTCTCAGCTTTTCTTTTTTTCTCTTCTTTTTTTTGCCATTGCCCTACCTAGAACAAAGTACTCAGGAATTTGCATGGTAACAATATATCTTAAAACAAAAGTTAATTCAATTTAAAGAAAGAAATGGAATTAGAAGTATTATTTGTATTTAAGATTTTAGATACTTTGTCGAACTCAAATAGTTGTAAAATGGGATAGAAGTGATCACCTCTCTTTTTTTGAGATACAGTTTTTCAGTAATTCTTTAACTTAAACCTGTCTATGAATATTCACTGTATGTATTCTAAGTTTCAGATGCAGGTAAAATTCTCAAAGCTTATTGAATGGTGCTTAAACATATTAATTAAATAGAGAATTTTTATCAGATTTGATGGTCATATGTATGGGATGTGATAGATTCCAGCTACAACCTTAATTTTTGGTCTTATCCACAAAGCAGAAAAATAAAAAAGAATATTTTTTGAGATAGAAAAATGAGGCTTCTCTTTTAAATGAATCATTATTCATGAAAACTTATTTTCTTCTTAGATTTTACTTATGATTTCTTTATACAATCTACTTTTGAGAAGTGCCGTTTAAAAGTTAGAGAATTTATAATCACCATCTTTTATTGTTTTGTCCGAGTAGTCTGCTTATTTAGAAGCAGAAATGCTGTTAGTATGTGTGTATGTGTGTGTGTATGTATTATGTAGTCAATAATATTTTATAGATCTTTGAAAAGATTTAAGTTTTGGATAGTCCACTCATGCGTGGCCCAGAAGTCTGCTTGTTTTGGTAGACAACTGAATGGAGTAGAAACAGAATCTTACGCTTGAGAGCTACCTACAAGTTCTGTTTCATTTCCTTTGTTTATAGATGAGGAAACCCAGGCCGAGGTTGCTTTATGATATTTGTGTCTTACCTTATCCAGCAGAGGTTAAGTTCTTCAAAGTCAGATTGTGAGGTGACACATCTCTGGCTCTGCAATTCACATAAGTCCCATAATAAGGATGGTTTGACTAAATAAATGAAAGACTAAGAAAATTAAAATTAAACTCAGGACATTTAAAAATGTCCTGAGTTTCAGCTTCCTTCTCTCATATCTTCAAACATCATTTACCTGTGAATAGGTGAGAATCAAAACCTAAGGTTTGTGCCAGGACTTTGCTTACTTATGAAGGGGGCCCAGACCACTCACAAGCGGATGTATCTCTTTCATTTACAGAGTCATTTCAACATTACCTGTGTGGAGTTGTAACTCAAATATATGAATGTTCCTGAAGCTAAATGTAAGTCATGCTAGAAGTCATATGTGCTCTTCAGTTGGGGTGCTAGTAGTATGGCAGCTTGCTGCGTTGTGGGGTTCAAGTATGGACGAGCCTAGCTTCTGCTTGCCTCTTAGCATCACTCTTCATCACTCTTATACTTTGCTCTTATAATTGAAGAAAATAAAAGGAAGCATACTTGGCTCAGTAGCAAATGCAAAAATTTGTTCTCCTATGCAAAATGCACATCAAGAGTAGACTTGGAGGTATGTATAGGAGAACAGTTTTTGAGGTGATTAAGTATATGACAGAAACATGCCCAAGAAGAAATGCTGTACATGTACCAACTGCCTTAAAGAATGGAAAACAGACTAGGCAGAGAACAGCAGTTATCACCCTAACTTCTGAGCTGACCTCAGTGTCGATAAAGATCCAGCAGCCTTAAGAATATTTTCTAATTTTAGCCTGAAGAATAGGTGCTTGACAGATTGATCAAACTGCAACTTAAACTTTTGTTCCTGGAAAGAGGAAAATGCTCCCTTGACCTCAGGAGTATTGTAAGAGGTGATGTATCCAAGCCCCTGCCTGGCACCGGAGTCTCAGCCTGGAGTCTCAGAAGACGTGCAGGGAGCTTTCTTTCTCTCGGGGTCTAGATTCGGGAAATCACCTTGCTCACAAATCCCCTTTTTCTAATAGAGGCGACGGCGGCAAGAACCTTTTGGGGAATCCTCTACAACTGAACCCCTTTCAGTTTTAGGTTAGAAAATTGTTGGGTTTTCTGTGAGTGTTAACGTGCCTTGTAAACCATTCCTTGAAACAGCTCTGCATGCACGCTCTGAAAATCATAGCAGTATTCTAGCCCCTCCTTTTTCTGGCAGTTAATTAATTGATTCAGTAGTTACTGAAGGTGATGTGTGTTGAGCCAGGTTCTGAGGTCACACCCTAATAAGATAAGGTTGCTGCTGCCTTCACGGAGCTTGACACTGGGGAGATGGATGTGTTGACAGGCACCTACAAAGGTGCTCTGGTACAAGGCATGAGATGGGAACATGTGGCAGGGCCCCCCAGGTTGGACTGGTATCCAGGAAGTCTCCCTGGAAGGGAGGGGAAGAGTTAGAATAATACATGTGACATCTCCGTGTATGTGTGAAGCATCTGTGGGACGGTGAATGCTCTGGCACTGAGAGCTGTGTTTGCATTTTCCTGTAGGTATGCTTAGACTTGGTCTGATTGCTTTTAGGTGCCATTTTATCTATCCATCTGTTTATTTATAATTTTAATAGTGGTAAAAATGTACATATATAAATTTACCATCTTAACCATTTTTAAATCTAAAGTTCAGTGACATTAAGTATAGTCACATCGTTTTCCTACCACTGTCCCCATCTGGAGATGCCCAGAACAGTTTCTGTCTTGGAAAACAAACTCTGTGCCCATTACACAGCTCCCCATTTCTTTCTTTCCTCAGCCCCTGGCAACCACCATTCTGCTTTTTGTCTTGATGGGTTTGATTACTCTAAGGATCTCATATAAGAGGAATCATATCATGTGTCTTTTTGCATCTTATTTCACTCAGCATAATGACTTCAGGGTTTATCCATGTTGTAGCATGTGTCAGAATTTCCTTCCTTTTCAAGGCTGAAAACTCTTCAAGGTGTCATTTTATTTTAACCCCAAGCATGTGTGAAATAGTCACCAATTAGTACATTAATGAGCTCTCCAGTTTATTTACTAAGAAGTCATTCATGCATTTTTCTGTCCGTCCATCTGTCCGTCCACCTGTCCATCCACCATGCATGCATGCATCCATCCATCCATCCATCCATCCATCCATTTATCCATCCATCCTTCTTTTCCTCACTCCCTTATTGATTACATGTTAACTGCCAGACATCCAGCTAGTCACCAGAGATATAGTGACTACCTTCTCCTCACCCCAAACTTGTGGTTTATCAGGGAGATAGACTCAATTACTAAACAATATCAGTGAAACAGTAGTTGTATGTTTAGAGTTCTGTGAGACTTTAGAGGAAGCACAATTACTTCATGGCCAGAGAAGGCTTTGCTGAAGCAGTAGCAATTGGATGCTTTCTAGGTAGCAAAAGGAGGGAAAGGCATTTCAGAAAAGAAGAATAGCATAGCAGCAGCGGCTGGGAGCCGTGTCTGTTCGAATAGGCAGTCTAGTTCGTAGTTATCCATTTATGTCTAGGGTCAGGCTGCGTTCACATCCTGGCTTTGCCACCTATTTGAGCGAGGTGGGGCAATTTATGTTCTCTCTTTGTGTCTTAATTTCCTCATTTCTAAATGGGAATAATGGTAGCACTTATCTCACAGGATAGTGCTGAAGATTAAATGAATCAACATATAAAGTGCTTAGAATAGGACCAGGTACAGAACATACTCACTGTTGTTTTCCTAAACATTACTTCTGTAATGTTTAGGAAAACATCAAGTCTTTAGGTTTACCCAAAATAAGGCTACAGTCTGTGTGCCCATATGCACGTACATATGTGCGTGCGTGCGTGTGTGTGTGTGTGTGTGTGTGTGAATGTGAGTGTGTAGGTTGTGATTGGACACAAAGTTGCAGATTGGGTGAGTGGGTTCTGCTGATAAAGGAGATTCAGGTATCCACAGATATTTGCTGCTAAACTTTTTTTTTTTTTGTATTCAGGTGCTCTAATATCTCAACTTGTATCTGATGTTTACTTAATTTTTTTTAAAATTGAAGTCATTTCTTAAAAATTACAGACACAATAGAACATGAAAAAAAGTGTAAGAACCTGTAATGTTACCCTAACAGAGTAACTATTTCCTTTTTATTTTCATTTACTTTGTGTCTGTAGATATATGCATAAAACTAAAGTTGTAATTACATATATACACACACACACACACACATATACACACAATTTATATATGTATCATATATACATGTATACATATAAATATATTTTATAACATATTACATACATATACACACAATTTTGTATTATGCTTTTTTAAAATTAATATCTTTGAGAAAGTTTTCCTTATGTTTCAGTCTACTCTCAATTTTTCTTGTAAATGGATGCACTCGTATTTGTGTACTATGATTTTCGTATTCCTTCCAATATTTTTACTATTACAAATGATTCTATAATGTGTATCTTTTGTGCTCCTAATTTTTTCCTTCCATGGAGTTTTCTCTTTTTGATACATTTCTGGGGTTAGGATTACTAGGTCAAAGGATTTTAAACCTTTCGTGCCTTCTAATAAGTGTAGATATTTGGATCTTCACATCCACAGCATTACCAGCATGTTCCCTGTGTCATATTTACCTCAGATGTTATTGTCTTCAAAGGCTTACTGATTAGGAGGTTAAAATAACACCTTAAGCTTGCTCGAATTTGCCATTCTTTTCTTTGTGAAGATGCATATTGTCACATACTTATTTTCCTGTGTGACTTGTCCTTTCATCTCCTTTTCTCATTGTGTTCTTGATATTTTCTGATACAAATTTGAATAGTTTATTTACCATAAATGTTAGCTTTGTTAGAAAAAAAATCCAGGTGCAGGAAATTTCAAAAGAAAAAGGGAAACACTCTCTCCCTTCCCTGCAATAGCTAGGCTCTCATTCTGGCCATTGCATTTTCTGCAGAAGGAGAAGGAAGCACTAGTGCTTGCTCTGTGCCATCTCTGCTGGGATCATAGTGGCCAGAGTCTGGACTCGCCGACAGCCTTTGCTTTTTAGCTGCTTTTTATTGTGAGCAGGAAAATAGAGCGGCTGTCAATTATCTCAGGTCTAACAGTGTGTTCACTTCATTCAAATGGTCTCTCCCACTGTTCATATTCCATAAGCACCTCGTACAGAGCCAGCATACTGTAGGCAACTTGTTTTCATCTGTCATAGAGCAGAGGTTGGAATGGAGCTTCCTTGACAACCCTCTACTCACTCTAGTCCCCTCCACAGCATCCCTGTTAAGAGATCTTGCAGCTTTTCCTTGATTCCCTTCATGTGACGGGGAGATCAATGCTTCACAAAGCCCGACCTTTGGCTCAAGATGAGATGGATCTAGATTTGAATTCAGTTTGACAAGTGGACAAATGACTTAATGTTTCTCAACTTCATTTTCTTCATTATCTGAATAATGTATATAGTAATATTACATCTCTACCTAATATAATTGTGAAGAGGATTCGAAAAAGAATAAAATTCCTGACCCCTGTGCCTGACATACAGTAGTGTTAAATAAATATTAGCTGTGAATATTATTTCTTTTACTCCCACAAGGTATTTTATTAAATTTTTGCCATTTTATTTGTTTTTATGAGCCAAAGGTATTTTTATATCCATCAGTTAGAATTTTGCTGATTTGGCAAAGAAACTGCAGCTCATCTTTCAGCTTTCATAGCGCCTTGGAATTTGGAGTGTATTCTTCCATAGTGGAGATGTGGATGGGCATTATCTTTGATTTGATTCCAGCTGGGCCATGATCCCAGCTGCTGGGCTGGACAGTGCTTTAATGTGTCCAGGCTAACACCTTCTTCGTTTTCAAAGTCTGATTTTTATAGGCCCCCTGTTTGTCCTTCTTCTCTTTCCTGGCTGATGTTCCAGCCTTGGCTTCCCCAATAGAGGATGAACAAAAACATTTGGAAGAAAAGAAACTCTGTTCCACTTACTAGTTATCTGTTCCCTCACGCAGAAAATAGTTTAGCTTAGCAAAGAGCTAAGGTAGAGATCATGTTTCCAAGTGCACAGCAGTACACCCAGCTCTAAAATGTTGCTTTTAGTGGTGTAATAGGTAAGCCAGTACCAGGGTGGTCTGGGCATAGGTTAGACTGTTTTTGACTCTTCTACTTATCCCTAGATTTTAGCATTTCGATATTTCTGCTTTAGCTTTTTGAGAATATAGTTGATGATCTGAGAGCTCCTCAGAGTCCCATGAGATTTAAGCAGATAGCTTTTATCCTTGAACTAATATCACTGGTATTAGTACTAGGTCTCTGAATCTTAAGATGATGACATTCGTCTTTGTCTAACCCAATTCACTGTGCTTTGTAGAGAATAACTAAGAAGGAGCAGCCCCTGTCAGATATCTTGGCAAGTGCTTCCTATTTATTGTCCATTTCAATTTTTAAAATAAAATATTAAGGAATTTAATGAATTTAAGGAATAGTACTGAAGTGATAGTAATTAGGATTTTAAATGGAGGTCTGAGCAGCTGGTTGGAGGGGAGGATTAACGAAATTTAAAAAGCAAATCTTGAGTTATAAGTTATCTGTGAACTGGGTAGTATTGAAAATATTTAAAAAGTGGTATGGACATTGAAACAGTGAAAGCCGCTGGAGGTACTCAGATGTGCCAGACACTTACCTTCTACTTGTAGGATAGTGAGGAGCCACGGGAACAGGGGCATTCAGTAGACTTGGC
Organism: Rousettus aegyptiacus; assembly: GCF_014176215.1. Classification (NCBI taxonomy): domain Eukaryota; kingdom Metazoa; phylum Chordata; class Mammalia; order Chiroptera; family Pteropodidae; genus Rousettus; species Rousettus aegyptiacus. The sequence goes on from NW_023416308.1 coordinate 85,076,123, forward strand.
CCACTGATGCTTTACCAACTTGCATGGAAGTAATTTAATATTTTAAACAACCAGTATGGCTGTACCAGTGAGGTACTGGCGGGAGGGGTGTGGGGGAAGCGAGCAGCAGCTGAATGCCTTTGACAGGTGTTCGGAGGTATTAGATCAAGTCCTTTATCTCACTGCCAAGGGGCCTTTTTGTGTGCTGGGCCTGCGGATCTCCCCATAGGCATTTGGAAAGTGTCACATTAGAATTTAGGGTTGTATATTTGGAAAACACTGAGACACGTTCCTTTGTTCAGAAAACACCTATTGTGTGACAGGCACAGTCCCTGTCCTCACGGGGTCTCCAGTCTGCACGAGTGGCTTCAGATTTTTCCTGTCCGTGGACACTGGGGCTCTGTTCTTAGGAAATGGTTACAAAGATGTTTGCCCTAATGGTGAAAAGTTGGGCAAAATCTGAATGTGGAACCATGCGGTAGTAGCCAAATAATGATATATTTATCACACAGAATACTATACCTCTTAAAAATCACAAATACAAAGAATTTCAGGACTCAGGAAAATGCTGAATGTGAAATGTTAGGTGGGCAAACTATAGGGAATAATAAGAACAAGTTACTAGTGCAAGAAAATACATCAGAATGAGTCATTAACACTGACTTGTTTGGTGGAGGACTTTGGGGGAAAGTTCATTTTCTCCTGTATATTTTCTATATGCACCACTTTTTGGGTCATTTGTGGGTATTAACTGTATTATTAGAAGTATTCCGTAAATACTGTATTTTTAAAATCCAGTTTAAAGTTTTAAAAATTACTGTAGATTCAGCGGCCCAGTTTGTTGAATTTACAACTTGAAGAAACACATTTGGGGGTTGTGCTCGTCGCCTGTAAAGGAAGCTGCTGACTTGGTGGGATAAAAATAAGAGCCTCGGTCAGCCTCCTCATGCCGCCGCGCTCCTCCAAGCTTCCAGACTGCTGGGGCTCCGAGAGGCCCTAATGGGCTTGTTGAAAGGCTCTACTTGGCTTCTTATTAATGTCCCTCCCCGAGCTGTGCTCTGCTCTGCTTGCTAACCTTGTCAGAAGGTTACCCGTGGCTCTCCAGAGCTCGGCTAATTTTAAACCCCGTCGGCCAGTGCGGTGGCGTGGCATTGTGCTGCGGAGTCACGAACAGCTCCCTGGGAGACGGCTGGGGAAAGATGAGCCGAGTCCTCGTTTTTTTCTCATCCCCCTGTAAGTGACCAGGCACGCTGAACAAGCAAAGAGAGCTGGGATAATAATGAGAGCTTTTATGGTAAAACTCAGGATTCTTAAAGATCTTTTAGCAATGGCAATGCTGGTTGATAATTGCACGGTGTGATGTGTCCTGCATGAACTGTGTGAATTCTGACAGCGCGAGGAGGAGGGAACGAGACTCTGACTGTCTCTAAAGACAATTGCACTGCCGTTCATTTCACTATTTATATGGTTTTCTTCTAAATTTACAACACTCAAATTCTGCGAAGTTTTTGCTGATTTGTTTGGGAGAGGGCTTTTTCTTAAAAGTTAAAAACAACAGCAACAACAACAGAATCTGATTGTCTGCATGTCCATCACTAAAAAATTGTCATTTTAAAGCATTTTTGAGAATTTGCAATAAAGTCCTGTTCAGAACAGTGCTTTGCCTTATAATACTTGTAACCCTGATATTTTAAATTGAAACATAAATCAGTAACTGCAAAATAATGTGAAATTGGGGAACCTTTTTCCATCAAAATTAACTTTAAAAAAAATGTAGAGAACCCATTTATTTGGTTTGGAATTTTTTTTTTTTCCTCCTTTAAACACCTTCAGGCTGAGAATCTGCTGTGCCTGTTAAGAGTTCGCTCAGTCTTCTGCCAGTGCGTTCACTGCAGCTCTCACACTTAAGCGATTACAATGGGAAACCCACTCCCTCAGGTGCACAGCCTGGTCTTTGGGGTTTCACCTGCCCTGCTGAAGACGAGCATCTCGTTTTGTAGCTGGGTCTGTACCCACCTTCTTGTAAAACAGTCGCCAGAAGCAAATTAAAGAGGCATAGTGTATGAAGTAAACGCAGATGAAAGCACAGTGGATGGAGCTCCGGTGACCTGCTAACTGGCTACGGTGATTGAAGTTAACTTTATTTGAAGTGCCCAGGCTGGGTCAGACAACATCGAGTTAGCAGTGTTCCTGCATGAGGGTAGCATGGGAGTCAACTTCGATTTCATTTTAGGAACAACAACAAAAAAATGCATAAATGCTTTTATTCGCCTTTTTTTCTTTAAAGGTTTACCCCACCTTCAATAAACCTAATTAGCTCTGTCATGTTTGAATTTAGCTTTGAATTAAAGCTGAGTAATATCAGGAATTCGTAGAATGAAAGAACTTGTCAAAATCTTCATTGACCCGAGTATGACTTTTATAGAGAGCATTAACTAAGCAAAGTTTTAAAAAACCCATCCCCCTCTTACCCTAAAATAATGTTTTTAAAATCACGTTCAGAGTAGTTAAGTATAATATAAATATAAGTGGCTCTGGACAGGCTACTAAATGAACGAGTTATTGTAGGGGCTGTAATGGTGATGCTAAGAGTGTTGTTATGAATTTAAAGTACATTTCTTAAAACCCAGTTCCTCTGTGACTCAAACATCTGCTTCTTTTTTTTTCTTCCCCCCCCAGGCTTCTTTATTTCTCACCCTTTCCCTTCAGCACTTGGCCTGCACGCCTGCCTGGTGCAGGTCCTCTGTTATTTTTGTGGTAACTGGACACTCCTGACTATGTCCCCCAGGCCTGTGGGGGTTGAATTGGCTGTGAGATGAAAAGGTGGGCTCTTGCTCCCACGGCCATCGCCCAGGTGGAGCAGCTGCTGCAGCAGGGCTGAGATGCCTCAGACTGAGATGGGGTGTGTGTCATCAGTTAAGACCTCAGATTGTGGCTCAGTAGGTGACAGGCCCTACATCAAGGTTGCGGGGTGGGAGTTTGGCTCAGTTGATTTTGACCCTGGATGCCAGCTAGTCAAGGATTTTGGAGACTGCAGGAAGGTTTCTGAGCCAGTGAGTTTTTTATGTCATTCTAGAGTATGCCTAAGGCTATCTTTGTGATTTCTTAGACAAGGATAAATTTCTTAATAGTCATAAAAATTGTATTAATATTTTATGTTAAACTAAATCAAATAATTATTTATTGAGCCAGCATGGGGAGAAGATACAGAAATAAATGAGACAGAATCCCTGCCTTCTGAAAATTTGCAGTATAGCAGGAAAGACAGATACATAAGTAGTAATTATTAATTATAGTTATAGACATTGGTTCAACAGTTATTTGAGAACCTGTTTTAAGACATGTGTGTATGCACACGCACCCACTAATCTGCAAGCATGCGGATAAATAATGTATATAATGACTGCTGATGATTTTGAGACACCTGCATTTTCCATGGATCATCTCATTTAATCTTTACAGTAGGTAGGTAAAACGATGAATTCCCATTTTGCACAGAAGAAAAACAAAACAAAAGAAAAACCTGAGACACAGCTAATAAGTGTGGAACTGAAAATTTAAACTCTTGAGGACTCCAAAACCCTATGCACTCTTAATATATATATATTGAACTGCTTTGCCTTAGAGACTGTCCACATGCACTGCATGGTTTGCAACTCTAGGGGTAGCCGCGAAGGAAGAGAATTAGCAGATGTTTCTTGAGTTCCAACAACCTGTCTGGTATTGAGAGATGTTAAATGTAGGGATGTTAAGGAACTTAATGATTAGCTGGGAGATTATATCTTAAGAATAATCATGGCGACGTGTGCCATGTATGGTGTTGGAAGTTTGTTTGAAGAGCTGTGGGGACACAGAAGTGACTTTTTGAGTGGAGAAATCTGCTGAGGCATCCCAGAAAAGAGGTTGGTTACTTTCATTTTGAAAGGGACCTGGACATGCGTTAGACAGAGTTGCTAGTGGGAGAATCATCTAAGCAGAGGGAACCTTAGGTGGCTGAAGGGGTGAAGTAGGCAGCCTGCTGAGTCTGGGCCCCTTGGAGTGGTTCTGTGGCTGGCGAGTAGAAGAATGGACAGGTATTTGAGAAGCAGGCTGAGATCAGGTGGTTAAGGTCATAGGTACCCTATTGTGCAGATGGGTTCTGAAGAGGTAGGGATCTACTTAAAGATTTCAAGTGAGTGGATGATAAAAGTCATATTTGTATTTTAAGAAAACGTCTCTGGCCAAAGAGTAACATAGGCTCAAAACACATCTAAGGATTAAGAGTCCATATTTCTGGCATCAGATGTGGGATCTCTGTGTTTAACAAGTCACCTGTGTCATCCCGATATTCACCCAAAGTTGGGAACCTGGGAGAACCAGGCTGTTGGCAGCAGTGGGGGTGTGGGGATGTAGGCGACAGCCCAGCTCAGAGAGGTGGAGAGGTCCTGCCTGTAAGAGAGGAGCAGAGTTAGTGGGGCTGGAGAGGAGTGGAGGAGGTACAGTTGAGAGATGAGGGAGTGAGTGGACATCGATGAGTTGCATCAGAAAGGATGGGAAAAACCTGGGATGATGGTCCAACTTTGGGTACTGTCTCAGCCAGGTTCTCTGAGTAGCAGAATTCCTCAGCAGGCTGTGGCATTGGGTTCCCTCTTCAAGGACCTGGAAAACCTTTTTTGAATTTTCATGGATGCTTTAACAGGCAGATCCTTAGATGCGGAGAAATGACTTGAAGGTATCGGAACCCAGCGTGCCTGGTCTGTGAGGCACACTTGCAGGCTGAACGTGAGGGTTTGGGTTTGTTTGCTTTGCCTTTGAGCCTTTTGGCCTTTAGAGTCTCATCCTCACCGTTAGTCCACTGAACCGAGAGAGAGGGAGAGCCGCAGAGAGAGGGGGCTTCAGTTATTTGTAGGTATAACTGAAAACAGATTACGTTTTAGAGAGAAATCGAGGGTTCCACTGCCAGGGTTAGCAGAATCTATAGGAAAATGAGATCCTAGAGGGAGAGAAGGATAAAGAAAGTGTGTGTGTTAGGGAGCTGCAGAACTGTTGATAAAGTCAAGTTGTGGCCTTTTGCCCTTTTCACTTGATGCATTTGCTTGGGGTGTCAGAGCTGAAGAGGGAAGAATCCCATGGTCTCCTTCAGAGCATCCTGGGCCATGTGGAAGTGAAGGCAGAAGTTAGGCCTCATTTCAGAACTGGCTGCCTCAGCCTTTCTGTCCCTACTTCTCTGCGTGGGGGTCTTGCCCCACTGTGTGTCCTTGTAGTACTTGTTCATACAGTAGGTGCTCAAGTAATATCTGTTAATTGACCGAAGGGGGAATAATAGTACTCACTTATCCTGCCTCAGCCAGTTTCCAGCCAAAGCGCCAAGATTTTTTCTCTTGCTGAAGGTGAACTGGTATAAACCAAGGACCAGGTTTAAATTTGGAGACAGGGATGGAGAGGGTGAGGCTGTAATTGGTCCCTGAATTTGCATCCCTATCAGTGTAAGACCTGTTTTGCAGCTGCTTCATCACTGTGTCATCATTAAATGGCAGATTGTATTTCTCATTTGAAGGGTGGGGACTCAGTTGTATCACTGAACACTGGGAATCAGTAGACATTTGTGAGCTCACAGTGTTAGGTATTTTTGGTTAGTTGGCACATTTGCTCATGTGGGCATTAGCTGGTGTGGGAACACATTCACAAGTGTGTGTGTCCCTGTGAGCACAAGCATTCTAGTCCTCATAAACGCTGGGCTTGGGGATGAGTGCACAGCCTTTTAGGGACCAGGGAAATAATGTAAAGTGCTTGAGGATAAAGTCTGGTGAGAGTATATTGGAAGAGCCAAGTGACTGGGTACCTAATGGAGTTAATCTTGTGACTCTGGTCTGTTGAAACAACCACACCTGTGTAAACTGTCATTGTCTCTTGGTACATTGAAACCCCTTTATAAATTTGAAATGCTTACGAGATGTGCCGCATTGTAACACTTGAATTTATCTAGAGAACTGTTCTGGCCTTGGACCACACTAAAGATGCTTTTGATTTGAAAATTCTGATCTCAAATTTATAAAATCTTTTGTTCTTCACTCGCAAGTTTTTGTTGCCTTTGTATGAAACGGTACAAACCTGTTGGCCTGTGATCTCACCGAGCTTTTCCAGCCTCTGCCCTAATCGTTCTGCTTTCTCGCTTTGCCTTTTCTTCATCACTTCTCCGTGGATATCTTCTGAACAAGTCTTCCTGTGCTCTTCTTCTAATAGGCCTGGTGAGCCCTGCTCAGGTCAAGACGAGCCGAAACGTCACCTCCATGAGGCTCTCATTGACTTGAGAGACCGAATCAACTCCTATTTCTGTGCTCCAACAGCACTTTGTTAATTCTTCATTTTACAACTTATATTCCTTTACTTGTTCATTCATTTATTCACCCATGGATGCATTATTTAGGCATCCATTTAGTCATTATTTTGGGGGAGCATTTACTTTGTATGAGACATTTTGTTAAACTCCAAGGATAGAAAAAGGATTAAAGGCATGGACCTCACTTGGATCTCACAAACCCACAAGGGCGACAGACCTATAAACAAATCGTTGCCATGTAGTGAGTGGGCAAAGGTGCTGCTTGTAGGAATGCCAGGGATGGAGTGGCAGAGTGGCGGAGAGGGCAGGGCAGGCTTCCCACCCAAGGGGCTTGAAGCCTTGAAAGAGAATTGGCCTACTCATCTGTCGACTTGCTGAAAGGGTGCTCTTCGAGGGCAGGGAGGGTAGCATATTTATTTATCTCCCTGTCTCTAGTGCCTGGCATATGGGGGTGGGGGAGAAATAGGGGTGTGGGGTAAGTATAAAACAAATAATTTCCCCTTCATTTTTCTACCCTGTCTTGTTTCAGAATGAGTTTAAGGGGTAGCTTGTAAGGCCGCAAAGTAGCATAAGTTAAAAGATGGGAAAGAAGAAGAAAAAGAAGGGGCCAGAGGTGGGGACTTAAAGCAGATGTAGGAATGAAACCAAACTTGCCAATCCAAATAACCTCCATGCTTTCTTCAAGGGGCCTGCCAGTGTGGCTCAGTGCACCTTGGCAGTGAGTGAGTAAAGCCAAGGCCTAGCTGGGTGACTGCAAGGTGAAAAACACATGGTATTATATTGTTGAACTTTCCTTTAGGGTCTTTGTAAAGAGAATTCTGTGTGATGCAATGCAGGACACCCCAACATCCTTGCAGAAGATCCAGTGACTAATTCATGGGATGTTTTTTAGTATGCTGATGGCATCACATAAAAGCAATTATTTAAAGCTCCTGGAATAAGCTTACTCTATGGTAACTATGGAATCAGAAAGGTACTGGAACAAACAGCTTAGTTCTGTCTGTTTTGTGTTGTCCCACTTTTATCCAGGGTTAATGCTATGTGCCACTGTTCTCAGCCCCGGAGGTCACATAAGCTCTATTTCTGCTCCCAAGGAGTTTAATGATCATGTTTTGGGACTCAAAAAATAGTCCTGTATGATTTGGGTAGTATACCAGGGTCTGTATGTGCAGATCCATTAGAAATGGATATTTAAAGGCAGATAAGCCAGACCCAACACCCACACACAAAGTGATATCCTGATTTCTGATGGTCGAGATGATGAAAAGGAATCGAATGTGTTGTGATGAATTGTGTTCATGGTCAGCCTAAGCTGACAGGACACAGGAGTTTTGTTTTCTTTCTTTTTTTTTTTTTTCTGGGCACGCTGGAGCCTAGATTTTGGATTCTCTGATGTGAATGCTGGTGAGATCCATGTGGGTCAGTTGGATCTTTAGAGAGCATTTGAACGCCATTGTGAGTACTTAGTAGAAGAACCAGAGCAGGACTTGGGACTTCATAGTTCAGCACTTTAAAATACCTCCTTGGTTCCAGTTTTCCTTATTGATTGGCTTATGACCCATTCAGAAGTAAACTGTGGATTTATCTGTTGCTACTATCCCTCAGCATGCTGTCTAAATAATCTAGGGTAGATAGAGGCAGGGCCAGATTGAGAGAAGCACCCTAAGTCATAGGAGCTGGAGCAGGCGGCTGGGACCATATCTCTGTGTAGAGTAGGGAGGGCCTTTCATCGTGCAGCAGAATTAGAATTCCGAATCAGCCAAAGGAGCTGTGTCTGGGCGGGTCAGCTGCTGTGACTCGGAGTCAGTCCAGAGCCAACATATCATTAAGTTGGCTGGCAACAGGCTGTGAAACATTGAGTGAGTCTCCACTGGCCTGTCCTAAGAAGGATGACACCCCAGGTACAAACCATAGATTTTCCACCCAGGGAACTAGCACTCTGATTGTATGAGACCCATTGTAGGTATTCCGTTGGGCATGGGGGCTGAGATGGACCCTCGTGAAATGCTTGTTTCAAGGTTTTGCCAAATGCCTTGTATGTATTTAGCTCACGTGTTAATAGCTTTTAAAATAGGAACTGTCTACTTTTGATTTTGAATTTGTACTAATTGTCATTTAAAATGCTAAGGCATCGTGATTATCTGTTCAGTCTTACCAACCAAGAAGGTGATAGTACCCATGAAGTAGTAACTAAGAGTATTATTTCCTTGGTATTTGTTTTCTTTGTTTTTAAGTAAGTGATATAAGTGGCGAGTCTACCTCATGTATGTTCACTCTACAGAACTATTGGGATTGAGGAGTTAATTTTGGAGTTTTCTTTCACTATTATACTTGGGAAAGGGCTTACACATTTGTCTTTTGAAATGCTTAGTGAAATAGCTACTTACTGCTAACTCTTGTGGCATTTTTGTTTCCTCTTAGAGCAGGAAAGAAACTTCTCTTTCCAGGTTTGAAATAAACGTGTTCCCTGAGGTTAAATTGTCCAAAACCCAGGGATCCATGACTCAAGCTGCAGATCATGTCATCCAGCACATGCTCCCTGTTCAAGTATATTGTTCTGATGTCAAGCCTTCACTTTGGTCTGATCTGAAGAGACACATTGCCTGGACCTGAGTCTCTGGCCCTGTTATTTTGAAGGAGTCTACTGATGATGGAGAGCAGTGATTAGCTTGACTGGTTGTGGTGATGGGGGGAAAGGAAGAGGCAGGAATTTTTGTTCTCAAAGGCTAACAAATTCATAAGGGGATGAGGAAGGTGATTCTCCTAAAGGCTGATAATATAGAGCTGCATAGCGTGAAATCAATCAAAGCCTTTCTCGAGCTGTCACCTGGGCAAGTACTTAGGGCTGATGGAGCAGAGAATTAATCAGGGAATCTCAGGAGGGCAATGCTAAGTCCTCTAATGGGGTGACCAGCATCAGGGGCTTGGTGAAGAGGTATTGGCTTGTTGATGGATCCTGTTGATATGGAAGTGATTTTTGAAAATGAGAAGGAGTAATTATCCACTCCTTCCTGCTGAAATTAGAAGGAACCTGTTGGCAGTCGTAGTATATGACACTAAGGCTTACTGGCTGCTACTGGTTCCACGGCATATGTGGCCTCAATTGTCAGTGTTAGCATTCCCTAAAAGTTTTGCTCTTTCTTTGACAATGATGATTTATGTTCTGCAGTTCCATCTCTCTTGAGACTGCCTTAAAAATCCAGGCTGCTGATCTTCACCTCTATTTCTCAAGCCACTTGTTAGCAAGTTTGGCTAGTGTTTGAAATGGTAGGAAAATAATTACTTGCCCCACTTTACATATGCAAAAGCGATTAACTATCATTAGTGCATGAGATTCTTCCTAACTATCCAGGGAGGTGAGTCAATATCATCACTATTCATCAGGAATTAATTAGACTATGCTTGATGGTGTCATTCATAGAGAGAATTGAGAATATAGTGCCGCCTACATTCTCCCTTTGAAATCCAGCCTCCAGCTTACTGGACAGCGAAGGTGCATCTGATACTCCCATGGAATGTGCATTTTCTCTGGAGAAATGAGTCCTCGATTCAAATTCTGTCGAGTGTTTGATTTTGGCCAGCTTATTTAGGCCTCTGGAACCCATAAGATGGGGATGATACCCAACAAGGGTCGTGCAATGATTATATGAGATCCGGTAGGTGAAAGCTTCAGACACTGTTCTTGAAGCCTGGTTCATTGGGAGAAGCTTGAATTTGTATTTGGTGTACCAGTTCACTTTCAAAGCGAAGTTCCTTTTTTCCTAGTCTTTTTGTTGGCGGGCAGCTTATCTCTTAGGAGAAAAATTTGAACTTTGACTAAGATCACAGTGATCTTTGAACCGTCAGATGCTTGGTTGAATTGTCCACTACAAATAGTCCAACCATGTGATTCTCTTTCTTTAAACTCTAAAATGGCTCCCTCCTGTGCCTACTTTCACATTCTCCTGAGTGCTTAGAATCTTTTTTTTTTTTTAGCTTTCTTTAGGACTACTCACCATATGTTGCTTTTTTCATTCACCTACTCACTCAGATTTGCTTTGCTGCCATTTTTTACCTCTGAATTTCTTCCTTAGTCACCTCTTTGGCTTCTGGTCTTCAGCCCCTCATCGCTTTGCCGCCAGCGTAGCTTTTCTTAGAGCTGTCACCTTCTGCTCTTCTCTAGTGTCCAAAAAGGTGGGGGTGGGGGGATGGATAAGGTAAAATATTGTATCTCAAAAATTACCATTCCACTCAAAATAAAGTTTGCTTGTGGTAGAAGAAGCTTGAACCCAAACCATATTTGTCTCTTTAACATATAACTATTGGTTGCCAATAATCATGATTAATAAACAAGAAATTGGATCAGAAAGCCAACTCTTAGTTATCTAAACTGTGCCTGGCTTAAGTCTGTCCTAATTTGGCGATTTCCTTTGGGCTCTTACTACTCATTAGACCCTTGGCCAGAGTCAGGGTGAGGAACAGGAAGGGAGCTGAAACCGATCCCTTTCTTGTGGAAAGCTTGGTGATACAATCAGTCATGTTGTTACCAAAGAATGTTCATGTTATCTGGTTGTTGGTTTATTCTTTCTTTCTTTGAATATTTATTATGCCAGGTACTGTGCTAGCACTGAGGATACTATGGTGAATGTAACAGCTCCTGCCCTCAAGGACATGGGTGTGGATGATGGGGACCAATAACAAACCAACTTACTAAGTTCTATTATAGTTCAAGTTTATGAGAACACGTAATGACTCAGTTGGTTTCCTAACTATTGATGATGGAAACTGAGGTAATGGGGGCTACAAATACTATATTGTCCTGGGATACTCAGGTAGAGACAACATCCTAACTCCTAGTCCAGCTCTTTTCCTGTTGCCTCATAGGGTATTAAAGACATTGGCTAAAACAAGCTGTTTGGATTTTTTTGTAACCCTCATGTTCAGTGGCGTTTCATTAATCATGAGGGTTAGTTAAAACTAACTCTTTATTTAAGAGCCCTTAAATCACCCAAAGTGGGCGAGATGCTTACATTATGAGAGACTCACAGGAATTAAGATGAAGGGAGCTGCAGATTCCCGTGTCCTATGTCATATCCTTTGTGCATATGTTCCTTGAATAGAGTTCGTGTCACAAACACATGTATTTGACTCTCTCACCCCTTTCTTCCCCCAGGCTCTTATATTAAAATGTGTATTGGTCAGATACACATATGATGTCATTCCACTATACTCATGTTACCCTTCTTGAAGTGGCAGTGGATAATTGTAAAAGAATGATCCATTTAGGGAGTGTAGCTGTTGGGGCAGTTAGCAGGAATATTTGGGTCCCTGGCAACAGGTTTTTTGTTTGTTTGTTTGTTTATTATGTTGTGTCTAGGAAGAGTGTCAGAAAAAAAAATAACTTTTAGAAGAAAGTGATAATGATGGACACTGAGGCCATGGGATGGGGATGCTACATGATACAGAGTCTATTTTCGGCAAACAGGAGTTCCCTTTTCTCTTTCCTTTTAGGCGTTCAGTTAGGTTTGGGATTATCCTCCTGAACCAAACTTCCTAGAAGAATGTGAAAATTATCGACCCTGTGAATAGAATATAGATTTAGATTTAGATGAGTGTTAGAAGTGAAGGTTTTGTTACCAATTTAAATTTTCGATTTAGCCACCTCAAGACCTTAAGGAAGAGGAGTCTTTGTAAATTTACTTCCCAAAGGGAACCAACCTTTAAGGCAGCACCTTCATTTCTTCACTATCCCATTATCAGTAGGTATTTGGGCATAACAAGGTACATACCTGTGCCTAGAGATGATGGACTTGAAAATAATGAACATCTGGTTATGGTTTACAGATGACAGAGCACTGTCACAAATTATCTCTCTAAATCTTTATGGCAACCCTGCGGGGTAGAATCCTTCTACCCCTTAATGATTTTTCTGTATTGGAATTGAATTTATTATCTATATTTTACAAATAAAGCCTGAGCTTCTGAGAGATTAACTATGTAGTCTGAACTGTGTGGCTAGTGGGCAAGCCAGTTTTGGAACCCAGATCAGTTGGAGCCTTGCTGGCATGCTTCCCTTTCGCCCCCATTGTGTGCTGTTCTTTATTTATTGAACTGAGTGAAAGTTAATTCCCTTGCTCAAAGGATGGACGAGGAGGTGAGGACATAAGCTTTTTAGGCAGAGATAGTCTGTGTATAATTCACTTGATCCTATTGTTGGTAATAAGCATGTTATTGCCATGCATTTGCTATTTATTACATGCTACGTACTTGGAAACCAGGTAAATTGGGTGGTAGTTAACTAATTCCACACATTTTCAGGACACTCCTAATGTGTGGCTGATACTCTGAGCTACTAGTTACAAGGACGGTTTCCAGGATGAGGTGGATTTTGAGCTGGCCTGGAAGGGACCTGAGGGACGGGATGCCAGAATGGTTATTTTGGTATCCAGTACAGGGAGCTTTTCTCAGCCAGCCCCAGTCTTGTGATCAGAAACTCTCTGCCCATACAGGGCCTCATCTTACAATTGGGTTTGTAAAACCAAGGGTCTGTATAACTCTGTGGATTATGTATCTGGTAGCTTCTGGGGTTGTGTCCTGGCTCTTGTCCAGAGTAGGTAATTCCATCCTGCTGAGCTCCAGTTGACCAAATTGTAAGAGCCTCGACACAGAGTTCTTTTCCTTTGCAGTAGATGAATAAAAACATGGGAATTTAGAAGAGAATAGTGCCTGCGCTTATGAAGTGGATGTATCAATTAATGCTAGCTAACATTGCATTCCTTCAAAAAACCAAGGGCTTGTGACCCCTAGCTTTAGAGGTAACTTGAAGGGGTTATTTGCAAGACTGCTGCCTGCCTTTAAGGCAGTCCACCCTTGTTGAACCAATCAGGTAGCAGGAAAATTTTCTTTTGTTGAGCCAGAATCTTAGAACTTCCACACAATAGGTCTACACCCTCGCCATATGACAGATAGCTCTTTAGAGGTTGTTCGATGTCTACAGACACTATGCTTGGCAACTCTGATTCAGAAAGATCTCACCAGCTTCAAGCCATAGGCCAAGGCTAAAAAAAATGGAATTTAATGGGAATAAATATAAACTGCTTTTAGCTCCTAAACTAATTGCACAAGGGGGAATTCAGAAACAGCATTTGGAGTATGGGAGCTTAGAGCTTTTATGGATCATAGTCCAACTCTGAGTGTCATTTATTGAGAGTTGTAGACAAACTGGGCTGTGTTTATAAGGGATGGGCAAGGGGTGATGTGAATTATGTCTAGTCTAGGACACAATCAGGAGCCCAAGGACTACTCGTGTCATACCTACGTGGGTGTTTCTGGGAGAGATTTGCTCCTGCATGGCACGATTGGGTAGAAGTTAACCAGGACATGGGTTTTAGCCTAATGGAAAAGTTTCAACATTCAGCAAGAAGGAGGTATTACTGGGAGAGGTAGTGGGTTCCTTGTCATTGGTGGTGTTCAAGCATAGACTATATGACCAATTGTTGAGAAATGTTAGAGGGGACTTAAGCATTGGATTTGGGAGTGTTGGTGTGTTTTGGTCTGAAGACTCTGAGGCTCTCAGTTATATGGTAATGTCCTTTTTTTGTCAAGTAAAGCTCTCCAGGTCCCTTCAACTGGCCCTCACTGTCCTGGATTCCGTCCCTCTGCCACAGTGGTTTTGTGCTGGGCATATCCACTGTTTATCTAAAAATGACTCCCTGCAGTGAATTCATACTTCCCTGAGCTATTCAGAGCTCAAGGACTGGTCTGTATTTTTGTACGTGTCTGCTGTTTTGTTTTTGTTCTTTTAGTTTTGGGAAAGGTGCAGAGGGAAAGGTAGACTAGCCACTGCTGAAAGTGTTCACTCATATTCTCATAATTTCTCCAGTAAGGCACTTTGGATCTAGAACAGACTCTAGGGGGAGGATATGGCTCACCTTTAAATTTTATAATACTCTTGGATCCCAACAAAAAAAAATGATGATTTGAGAATTCAAAAGGCCCACATCGCAGGCATCACACAGTTCATCTGCGGGTCAATCAAAAACCCTTTCTTGTGGCATAATTTATACCTCAACATTTGACAGTCTTTAAAGTCCTACGTCATTGTACATGTGTTGGTAAGAAGTAGTAAATATTTTGCTGACAAGTTCTTTGTATGATGGATCAGTGGCAGAATTTAAAGGCAGACAACCTGAGGGGTTCTTTTATCCAGGTGCTGCCAAATTTAAAAAGCTGTCAGCATACAAAGCCAAAAGCACCCACTAGTTATTCCATTAATTGTGTAATGTTCATGTGCCTCAGAGTTTCTGCACCTGGGATCTGTTGATATACACCAGTGGGGGAGGCTAGGGGGAAGGGATACAATTGGGAGGAGAAGGAAGACGGGCTGCGTGATCTCAGGTGACTGCCTTGGAACATGGAGCAGTCCCTGGTGCCTGGCGGGGCCACCAGCACCTGCTCCCCTCCTGGCTGCCTCTGTTGTAATGTTGCACAATGTGATAGGGGCAGAAGGCCGGAAATGATGGTCCCACCAAGCAATCCCTACTCACGCCCTGTGCCTCCCCTCTTCGATCAGTCCCCAGGAGCAATTCCTCTCCCCTTTTTGGGGAAGCGTTTGAATTAATGATCTGATGCCTTTTCAACAAAGGGATATTGATGTGTTAGTGTGCGGACAGCAGGGGGTATTGGATTAGATCATTTTCACATTGGTGTTTGTGCCAGTTTGACATTTGTTTGGAAAGCTTATCCCTTTAAGACCATAGGTTTCATGCATAATTTAAGGGGAATAAATCTTTGAGAAAATTTTTCTTTTGGTTCTGTAATCTTCAGTACTGTGGGGAAAAAATGAAAGTCTCCCTCATGGTCTTCTTATGATCAAGAATTTTGAGTAGGCTACCAAATGAGGTACCTATATAGGTGTAAAACACTTATTTCTGCAAGTGTCCTTACCACTTGTAGCTGTTGTGGGGAAGGCAGGAATGGGGACAACTTGGTCCCTGCTTCAAGGTTATAATCTAGATGCCGAGAATGGCAAAGTGACCTGATTGTACAGTGTCATAGTCCTGCGAGAAAATGCTGTAAACTAGCATGTCCAAGTCAACTGGCATTGCTGTCTTACTAGAGTTAGTATTTATTATAACAAAATAACCTCCCCCTTTCCATCTTCCATCCTGCATCTTGGTGATGTCAGAGACAAACGTGGCTTAACACATCAGAGTTATATCAGTTTACCACAATGAACAGACATCTTTTGTTTTACTTTATTTTCTTTTAAACAACTTGTCCTGCTATGAAGATTTGATTATTGTTCAGCAAAGTGGTCTTGGTAGATAGTAGACACTTAGTAAATGGTTTTGTAGGATTCACTGTGAACTCGTGAATCAGGGTAAGTACTATTCTTGGATGAAAACTTCCTCTCATATGCAAAGATTATCCAGCTTCTGCCTGCCACTGTATTTCTGTATTGAGTGCCTAACGTGATAAAGAAAGGAAAAAAAAAATCACTTCGATCTCAAATATCCGTATTCTCTGCTAGGAGTTACTCTCCCAGCAAAGCTGCTGACTGAGGAATGTGCAGTGGAACTACCAAGAGCTGTGTGTTGGTGGCTACCTTGTCCTTATCACACTACCTTTTGATTTCTCCCTTAGGTTTATTTTCTTGAAAAGGCTCCAAGCTTTGGCTTGGAAAATTCAACCGCCAAAATTGAGCCCAGCAGCTGGAGCGGCAGCGAGAGCCCTGCCGAAAACATGGAAAGGATGAGTGACTCTGCTGATAAGCCAATTGACAACGATGCAGAAGGGGTCTGGAGCCCTGACATTGAGCAGAGCTTTCAGGAAGCCTTGGCTATCTATCCACCATGTGGGAGGAGGAAAATCATCTTATCAGATGAAGGCAAGATGTACGGTAAGTGGTTTGGAATGCTCCTTTGAAATGCTGCAATGTGTTCTTGTGTAAAGGATCATTGTAGCTAACCTTCTACCGAGATCCATTCGTTATGTTGTGTAAGCCGTCCCAGGGACTAAATCTCAACTAAAGAGGAGAATCCATGAAGGACCACTGGGAAATCATTCCCTAGGGGTGTCTTCTCCTTCTCCATTCTCCGCGGCATTATATCCAAAGCTCTCGAGGTCCGGGTAGGAGTGTAGATAGCTGCACTGGCATATGCAGACACTAACGTGGGAACTCGTTCTCCAGGATGCGTGCCCATTTGAAAGGAAGCGCTGCTGCTTAGCTCCAGATGACAGACTAGTGCCATGTAGACGTGGGGGCCTGGTGCTGCCAAATCGCTTGATTTTTTTTCTTTTTTCCCTACGAAGAGCTAGCAATCCTAGATGTTTATATAGGAAATCTCATTTTTAGAAGGCGGCACTTTTTTTTTTTTTTTTTTTTTTTTTTTTTAATACAGCTCTGTATAACCCAGACGAAACATGTGCATGGCTTGATCAGACCCTGGTGCCACCAGTTTGCTGCCAGTTTGTAGTCGAAT
This sequence comes from Rousettus aegyptiacus, assembly GCF_014176215.1. Classification (NCBI taxonomy): domain Eukaryota; kingdom Metazoa; phylum Chordata; class Mammalia; order Chiroptera; family Pteropodidae; genus Rousettus; species Rousettus aegyptiacus. The sequence goes on from NW_023416308.1 coordinate 85,092,884, forward strand.
GCCAGACAAGGCCTTAACCCCTTCCCCCAGGCTGGACTCACCTGTTTCCCCTTCTACGAGGGAACGCCTGGTAGTGTGTTCTGAAGGAAACCCCATGAGTGCCCAAGAGGGCAGGACTAGTTGACTAGATGGCTTGGGATGTCAAAGGCAGCAGCATGCACTGCTCTGGAGCTTGTATTCTGGCGTTGGGCATTCCCCACTCCTTCTGGTAATGTTTGCAGCTGCAGACCTGTACTTTTTGGCTGCTTACCTTTTGGAAAGCAGATGGCAGGTGGTTGCTTGTACATTCTGCTTATCTAATTGGGCACGTTGAGTTGACAGAGTTTGTACTATAGTCTAAAGAGACGCAAACAAATAACCTAAACTCAAAGAGAACTGGCTCAGCAAGCTACCTGAGGTTGTTAACTTATCTTGAGTGATTTATTTCTAAATAATTTGAAAGCTTTTCCATAATAGTGTGTTGTACCTTTAATACTGCTCCTCCTCTATCAGGAGCTGTAGGAGGCTGCAGCTCAAACTAGCACACACTGCTAAGGAGAAAGCAGATGGTGGTGCAGCTGCCACCAGCTGTGCCCCCCACCTCACCCCCCCTTTCCAACTTGGATGATGTAATGGAAACAAGGAAAATGTTGCTTTCTGCAGCACTGAAGTCTCTCAGCCTGTCAGTGTCACACACATGGGGGCGTGTGTGTGTGCATGTGAACCCAAACCTTCATCATTTTTTCTATATTCTTATGTGATCCTTTATAGCCAGAGAAGCTTCTTTAGGTCTGGGGAAATGGACTCAGGATGAAACATCTCAGCTGCCAGGGGGTAGAATAGTTTCGGGCCTTTGATTTTCTCTGTGTTTGCATCTTTCTTGAGCTACCTGTCCTCAGCCTGGCTATTTGCTTTCAAGGTCTTGTCTTCATACCTAAAAATTCAACCTCCCCATTCTAAAGGCAGAGAAAAACACTTTAATCTTTCAGCCTTCTTTGAAGCTCATTTTATTATAAGTAGTGAAAGTTGCTTTGGGACACTCTGCCTTGTACAATTGTTTACCCATAAATTGTTGTAATCTAAAATATTGGTCTAATATTGGAAGCTCTGGTTGGGAATAACTACAGTCCTTTATTTCTCACAGGGAATACTGGGAAAGGAACTGTCTCTTTAGGAACAGAGTTTCAGGGCTGAGAACATAATTCAAAGCAGAAGTTAATTTTTTCAACTCCAGTTGTGTTTTCCTCTTTGTTGAATGTACTTTTTAGGTAGCAGCCATGGGATTTAACCAATTTGTCTATAACTCCACCATAAAAATATTTTGTGAAAATAATTGTGTGAGAGCTCTTGTTGGTAATTGGGTGTTAGAAGCAGTAGGCTCGGAAACAGAACTATGAGAAGCTTTGAATTTGGGTAGTCTACCAACAGTGAACTTGAACAGCCCCCTACCTTTGGTCGGCATCTCAGTTTTCTCCCCTGTAAAAAAAAAAAAGAGTAAAGTAGTTGACGTCTGTGGGTCTTTTCCATATTATGATGCTGTGATTTTGTGACTTATACTCAGTAAGAGTGATCAGTCTTTTGACAAACATGGCGTTAGTTGTGGGAGAATCTTTTTAATACCCAGGGTAATCAGATTCTGAGTGCTTCCTGAGAACGTGTGTTCTAGATGGATGGATATTTTTTATCTTTATATCAGCCTTGTACACTTACCGATTGTTGGTGACCAACCTGATTTAAAATGGGGCTATCCTTTTGAACAAGCAGCATGAGGAATTACATTTCATGGTCATATGTCTTGATTCAAGGGAGATGCATTTGCCGCAGTGGCCCTGAAGCCAGCCCACTTCCTGGCAGTTGCCTTGGGGAGAAAACCACTCTTAACTCCCTCCCTTGAGACAACATGGAGGAATTTAGCTTCTCCTGAGAATTTTGAAGGGAAACGTGGTGAATAGCTGGGCAATGGGAGATGGAGGCTGGACTCCTTAAAAGGAACTGCCCTAGGTGCCCTTACCTGTGACCTGCTTGTGACTTCGAGGACAAGAAAAGGTTGAGTTGGGAGGTTCCACAGTGAGGCCCCAGCCACTCAGGGATTGAGTCACGTGAGCAGTGTGGGCCAGAGCTACTGTTCCTTGGCTTCTAGCCTATTTCTCATCTTACCATATATGAGTCAGGACACAAACCAGACCAGGAATCTAGGTTTCTTAAGGTAACTGAGACCATATTTTTCTCTTAAGCATTTTTAACATGAAAACATTGAAGCATTTGGAATTCCATGGAGTAGAATCAAAATAATTGAATGCCTTTTAGCGAAATACCAAGTATTTTTGACTTGAGGGGGTTATTCTGATATTTCTGAGCATTCGTAGAATACGTTGTGATGTCATTAATCCTGAGCCATTGGAGAAGCAAGGTCAAGTGCAGCGCTGATTTATTTTGGTAATGAAATTTCCTCTGTGATTGGCAGTAGGGGAAATACAGTCTTACAGAGAGGAAAAATGGAAAGCTTTCTTTATAATGAGGTTTTGGCCATTAGAAGAGATGGCTTACTTCTCTCTCTGCTCCCTGGGTCCATTGGGAAAGTGAGACTTTATGTGGTTGGTCTCCATGTGGACAGAATACTTTTGCCTTGGGCACCCTATGTGTCTTCGGGATAACTAGAGGGACGATGAGGCCTCTTCCTGAGAACTTGCAAGCTCATTTTCTCCCTTTCTCTATTTTCTTTCCCTTTCCTTATTTTTACATAGCCGTGTGTCTCTTTTTCTGGTAGATAGTTGTGGAGGAGAGGGTAGGAGGACAAGACAGTAGAGAAGTTTTTGATCAGCAGACTTCTCTGGAATTGAATTTCACAGGAGTAGACCTTAGTTTAAAACAAGACAGACAAAACAGCAGCCCATGGGAATGCCTGGCTGTGTTTCTGTTGCAATGGTAAACCTTAGTCTGGCAGTGTGGCCACGTGTCTCTCCCAATCAAACCAGGATAGGGATGGAAGCTAGCATTCATTGACCGCTTGCTGAGAGACAGAAAAGTGTAGCACTTCAAGTCTTGGACTTTGAAATTGATATGAATCCTGGGCCTGCCATTTCTAAATATCGGACTTTGGGCAAGTTGCTTTTCTTCCTCTGTGCATCTATTTCTTCAATTGCAAAAGGAATATAACCAAGTTCTACTCTACAGGATAGAAGAATTAAACTAATTGTGATCTAGGATCCCCCTACCATGTTTGAACAGTGCTTGGTATACAATGAGAGCTGTGAAAGTGTTTATGAACCAAAAACCAGAAAGTGCTTTTTGCCATGGGCTGGGTTAGAAGCTTTAAATAGTTCTGTCTAATGCTCACAGCATTTCGAGGTGGATATTATGAGCCCCATCTTGTAGATGTGGAAGCCGAGTTCAAGAGAGCTACGGTGGTTTGTTTGTACATGACCAGTATAAGTGATAGAGCTGGAAAGTTTAAAATCCAGGTCTGTCTAACTTCGAAACCTGGATTCTTTGCACTGTACTTTCATTCCTTCCTTGGCGGAGGTCATCATACATTAATTCAACAAGTCAGCATTGAGCACCACCTGTATTCCAGCCCCGTGCTAGGGGTTGTCAGGGATACAGAGATAAACCAGATAGACACTGTCTCTGCCCTCATGGAGCCATCACAATTACACTTGTAGGAAATGCTGACCTGAGGTCAGGGCTGTGTGCCAGAGCTTTCTGGGAAGTCTGGGCCCTTTGAAGATGGTTACCTTCCATTTAGCTTTTTGAAGCCTGTTCTTGGCCACCAATGTCCAGGGCACCTGGCCCAATGCTGGCAGGAAGAAAGTTTCTCAAATAACACAGCGAGAGGATCCTAGATCACAAGGCTGGCCCTGATGGGGGCCAGGAAGATGTCTGGAAGATTCTGGTGCCCTGGGATCCTACAGGAAGCCTGGGCAGAACAATTGCTAGACCATGGCTTTCTCATTCTGAGACAGTGTCTTCAGGGGCCATACTTAGCATAGCTCCAGGAATGCTCCCTTTCTTGCTAGGATGCCAGGCCTACTGGTTAGCCCTAGAGAGCTGAGTTGCGAGGACTAGAGAGGCTGAGGAGGAAGGCATCTCTGGGTCAGTCCTCCCCAGTTGCTGACCTGAGCTCTGCCAGCCAGGGCAGCACAGGACTTGAAATTGCACCTTTGTTTACTTCATACAGGCACAAAACAGAAGAGAGAATGAGGCTGTTTTAGTTGAGGTGGTGGAAGAACTGCCAAGGGGACGGCAGAATGAGTGCACATGAGCAGGCGCAAGTGTGCACTGGTTAATAAGTATAGGCACAGAGACTGAGGTCCGATTTGGAGAACTGGTCAAGGAAATGCAGGCTTGTCCCTGTGTAAGACAGTGGACGTCCGGTATGTATCTTTGAGGACCAGGAAAGTGTCCTGTGTCTGTGGGGGTCCCAGAGGCCCTGATGTGGAAATCGCTTTAGAATCTGAGCCCTATAGAATCTCCAGGCTTTAGAAAAGTGATCCTTGGGCCTGAACCGAACTAGTTCTTTCCATCGCTCCATCTGACCATCTTGTGGCATCTTTGATTTCCTCTTTTGTTCTGACCTGGGTTTCAGGGCATTATTTCAAGTGAATTGGCTAGGAATGTGAAGCACAAAGATCTGTGCCCTTAGAACAGACTGGAAGCTCCATAAGGCAGAGAACACTTGCCCGTTGTCTGGTGGGACTTAGAAGGTGTCAGTAATGTTTGTTGGATATATGCATGCATGAATTATGGGTTAATACAAAGGAAGGTGAATAACTAAGCCTTTCAGCCCCAGGGCCTCTACTGTTGGAAGAAACTGGCTAGAAAGAAATGGAGAAAGAGGAAGAAAAAGAAAAAGATGTTTATGTATTTAATGGTCTTTCTAGATTGAGAAAGAGGAAACCCTGGTTTTTGCTATGTGCGTTGGAAAATGTTAACTCAAGAGGTAGGAAGGATTTCTGTCCAAGAAGGCACAGTAGTAGAACAAAGGTTAATTCTGGAATCCTAAGCACAGATGAGTGATGGGGGATTTTGAAATAGTTTAGTTCCTGTGAGAATAACAAAGCCAACGTCATCAGCATTTTGATTGGGAAGTTGAATGTGTGAGGGCCATGCAGAGGTTTAGATACGAGGTGTGAGCCCTTGTGCAACCCGGGTTAAAAAAAAAAGTTGCTAAATAGGATGGCTTAAGAACCACTCCTAAAGGAGAAAAAGGAAATGGATATTAAATTATTACCAAGTTATGCTTTCGAACAGCTTTGCTGTGCAAGTGGATGATCCCTGGGATTGAGGAAGACATGGATTCATAAATCATTCATTGAGGGCCTGTGCTTTGAAGTGGGGACAACAAACCAAAAATAATGAAAATAGCTAACCTATTTGACTGGTTACATTGTGCTAGGCATATTCTCGTTGCTTTAGAATGTACTATTTGTTTATTCCTCATAACAAACCAATGATATAGGTACCACGATTATCTCCATTTTACAGCTGAGGAAGCTGAGTCCCACCAAGGTCAAGTTATTTGCTCAAAGTCACACAGTAAATAAGTGATGGAGCTGACATTTGAAACAAAGCCAGTTAATGCAGCTGAGTACAATATCGACATGGAAGTAACTATATTCTCTCCTAGATATATATATAGCTTAGTGGTAACTGACAGTGATATTATTTATTATTGGGGAATACACATGTCTGTATTTAAGAATACAAGGGAATGGAAGAGAATCAGGCCGAGAGATTTATTTGAGCTAACTTCGACTGGGAAAAGGCCATTTAATGTTTTTCTTTTTCTTTTTTAAACTTACTTTGGATTATAGATCAGTTTGAGAATCTTTGGAAAGTTGTGGCTCTTTTCTGCAGAAAAGTGCATATTTGTGTGTAGTTATAGTATTAATGTACGTAACTTTTGGTGATTTCTGGAACCAAGGTTCAGGCTTGCTACTATGACGAGAGAGGGAAGGGAAGGGCATTCAGTCCTAAGGGAACAGTGTGATAAAGGCCCAGAGCCCTGAAAGGGCACAGCTTTCGTGCTTCTCAGAAATGCGAGTGTATCCTGGAGAGTGATGGTCGATGCGCCCGCAAACGTGGGCCGGCACTGACTGCACCATGGATGGCCTCGAGTGCCTTGCTGTGGTGTCTAGTGCTCATTTTGAGGGCAAAGGGAAGCCATTATACTTTAATCAGGAGAAATGACATAGTTCAACCTGTGTTTTACAAAGCCAGCTCTCAAGACGTGAAGACAAGTTAGACGGCTGTTGCAGTTGTCCAGTAGGAGAGGATGAGGCCTAAACCAGGGAGCTGGCAGTGTCGGTGGGGAAGTTTCAGAGACGGAACCAACAGGACTGGCTGACTAGATGCGATTTGTGAAAGAGAAGGAGAAGCTGAAGATGATTTCAGGGTTCTGCTTCTGGGTAACAGGGAGGATGGTGGGACTGTTAACCTATTTCCCGTTTGCCCCGAGGATACCCGCCGGTGGCGCTTTGCGGCTGTAGCATTTATCCCATGATAACTCAAAATTACAGTGCCAACCTTCTTCCCGAAGTTTGCCACACCATATCTCACTTTTATTATTACTTTTGCATAATATATTGACAGTCTTTGGAAACAAATGACATCTTTCTGTTTCTAGTAGTGGTGTTTCCACTTACAAAATATAGTAATTCTCCATCGCCGAAACCGTCAGATCCTAGAAAATGTAGCATTCCTATGCGTGATGTTAAATTAACGCTGGCAGTGAGCTGCACTTTTTTTTTCTAAACAGGAAATAGGTTAAATAAAATGGGGCGTGGGGACAGGAGAGGTAGGTTTGTAGAGAGGAGTGGAATGAGGAGTTGAGTTTTGTCATGTGCTTGTGTACTGGGTGGCCATCCAGATGAAGATGACTTGTAGGGAGTTGGGATTTCGTGCCTAGAATGCAGACTGGTTGAAGTTGCAGGGCTGGTTTGGGGCTCACCATTACTAAAGCATGAGAGTGGGTGATAGTGGCCTTCGAAGTGCAGGCTCTCAGTATCTCATGGTAAAGCTGGCATGGATTTTAAATGGAGTATCTGTAGCAGTGGGAGAATAAAGAGATTGCCTTTTTAAGAAGAAGGGTATCACATCAGTGGTTCCTAAGCCTGCCCATCATCAGCAGAGGCACTTGAGAAGCTTTAAAAAATAAATAAAAAAAGATGAAACAGACTCAAACCAATTGGATCAGAATCTCTGGGAGTATTTATGGGTGGGGACTCTATACTCTCTATAGTTTGGATGATTAGCCAGTTTGGGAGCCACTGAGCTAGGCTATAGCTTTGGCTCAAGAGGACAGGACCACATTTTTAGAAATGGTAAAAGAGAGCAGAGAGTTGGTAAACATGACCAGAGAATGAGAACCACATTTGAGGCAGTCCTGAGTGCAGGAAGTGAACTATATTATTCAATTTATGGCTCCCTCTGTACTGAGAGGGAGCATTGCCATCCCCCAGTCTTTGGAGAGATTTGGCCATGCATGGAAGGAGCCATGAGATGGTATCTTAAAGGGCATAAAAAGTTAAAAGATTTATTTTAGGACAGGAGGGAGACTTGGCTATATGATTAGTAGGGGAGAAAAATTTATAAGTTGAGGATATATGTGATGGAGCAAAACCCAGAAGAGACTTTAAAGGGGATGAGGCTTCTTTTACTCTGATGTTTAATCAAATGGGTGGAGAGGTCCAGGGGGAGCCTAATTAATGACTGCTTTCTTCAGATGAGGTATAAGGCCACATAGGCTGAGGTGGTGGGTTGTGGGCTTTTGAAAAGAGAACAAGCTTAGTAGAGATATTGTTGGGGAATGGCATATGGATGGACAGGGGTGAGTAAAAGAATTGCTGAGGAGTACACCGATCTTATTCAGATTTCTCCAGTCCTACTTATACTCTGTGTTTGTGCGTGCACGAGACGGGGGCGAGATACAGAGAGATGGATGGATGGACGGATGGATGGACGGACCGATGGAGGGAGGAAGGGGAGGGGGAGAGAGAGCAGTAAGTTCTGTACAGTCTTATCACCTGTGTAGATTTGGGTATGTATCCACCACATTGAGGATATGGAACAGTCCTAACACTTCAAGGATCTGTGGGGTTTACTTTTTATAACCATACTCAACTCTGTCCTGCTTCTCCTCATCTTGTCTTTAACTCCTGGCACCATAAATTGACCCTCTATTTTTAACGTGTCATTTCAAACATGTTAGATAATGGAATCATACAGTATGTAACCTTTTGCAATTGACTTTTTTCCTTCCATGAAGCATAATTCCCTGAAGATTCATCACTAGTTTGTTCCTTTTTAGAGCTGAATGATAGTCCATGGTATACGTGTACTGCAGCGTGTTTAACCATTCATCTGTTCACGGGCATCTGGGTTGATTCTAGTTTTTGGCCATCACAACTAAAACTGCCAAGACCATCTATTTACAGATTTTTATGTGAATATAAGTTTTGATTTCGGAGGGATACATGTCCAGGAGGTAATTGCTGGGTCATGTCGTAGTTTTTATTAATTGCTCAACTGTTTTCCAGAGCAGCCGTACCATTTTACATTCTCACTCACGATTTGGATTCTCCATGCCCTCAGTCACCAGCATTTGGTGCTGTCACTACTGTTTGTTTTAACCGTTCTGATAGGTGTGTGGTGGTATCTCGTGTGGTTTTAATTTGCATTTCCCTAATGACTAATCATGTTCAACATCTTTTCATGTGCTTATTTGCCATCTGTATATTCTCTTCAGTGAAATGTCTGTTTTAGTCTTGTTCATTTTCTATAACTGGATTATTTATATTTTTACCATTGAGTTTCGGGAGCTCTTTATTCTAGATATGAGTTTTCTGTTGCATATGTGATTTACAGCAAACCCCATATTTTCTTGTCTGTTTCTTATCTTTTCATCTTCACATGGGCTCCCACAGAGTAAAAGTTTTTAATTTTGATGAGATCCAATATGTTAATTTTCCCTTTTGATGACAGTACTTTCGGTGTCAAGTTTAAGAACTCATTGCCTAGTCCAAGATCCTGAAGATTTTCTACCATGTTTTGTTCTCAAAGGTTTAGTTTTTTTTACGCTTGAGTCTGTGATCCATTCGGAACTAATTTTCATATAAGGTGGAGAGGGTTACTTTTTAGGGAGAGACCATTGGCTTGATTATGTTCTAATTCAGAACATTCGGGTTTATGCATATTTTGACAATTGTAAAGACTTGGGACCTGAGATACCAAGGTGCCCTTAGTGAGTGCAGGGTTGCACCAGTCTAGAGTGAAGCAGGAGGGGCTGATGATAAGTCATGACGTGCGCTGCTCAGAGACTCTGCTGCGTTAGGAGAGGTGGCAGGACAGGAGGCTGTGGTCGTGCCTGGGAGAGGCAACAGGTGGAGAGGTTTCAGGTGATGAGTTTCAAGGTGTGGCCACAAACATGGACAACTGATATGAATGTGGGCGATGGCCGCTGGAGTCACGGAAGTAAAACACCATGAGTCTCGTCAGCATTGGGCTGATTAATCGCTGATGTTGCAGTTCACAGTAGCGAGGTGTGAATTTGTAAATAAATGTACCTAAGTAACCAGATTTGGGGGAAATTTCTTTGAGCAGGACATGACCCCATGAATGCGGATGGAAAGAGTTTGGTATAAGTGAGTGGGACAGACCTAGTGAAAAGCAGGCGGCAGAATGGTGGGATAGAGGGCACATTGGGATCACAAGAAAATGCTAACATTCCCTACCGTCCTCTTCCCAAATTCCTTGGCTGGTCCAAAACTACTGTCTCTGTTTGCAATTTACCTTTGGACAGCTATGTATGCCCTTCATGTGTTGTTGCCATCATTTGTAGAACAGAGCAAGGAAATCAGCATATTTCTTCCTACCTTTCAGCAATGTCGACAGAAAACACAATTATGTATGAGAAAGTGGATTGAACTGAATTCCAAAAGGAATGCTGTCATGAGGGTAAGCCTGTTCAGGAAAGCCTACTGGAGCTATCACGCAGGATTAAACTTCCATGGCCCAAGTAGAGGGATGTTTGTTTAAGGGAGGGATGGAATTGCCCCCGACCCCTGACTCCCTACTCCTTTCAGAGTTTCTGCCAAAGAGGGGAGATCCTGGGCAAACTTGTGTGGATCAGAGTCACAGATGACGAAGGGGGCCAGTGGGAGCCTTTTGCCTGGAAGAGGCTGGGCAGGCCCGGGAGCAGTGGCTCTCTGTGACATCCGAGGGGGAGGAGACAGTGGACAGACTTCCACGTTCTTAGCAGCACGGCCCTGGATTCTAGCATTGTCTCTGTTCTTCCCCTGTCTCCCACCTCTAGAGCTTCTTCACTCAGTTCTCTCCACTGCAGCTGCGGCCTTCCATTTCACTGGAGAACTCATTGCTTCTAATTTCTTCTTATTACTTATTCGTATCCCATTCCATTGATAGTAAGTGCTTAAAGTGGCCATCTTAATAATATTTAGCATTATTATTAAAATCATGTTCTGCTGATCTCTTTAGTAAAGGCTATCTCAGAGAACCTTCGACTTGGTTAATTTAAATATATAGATGGGTTGTGTGGTTAGAATCAGAGAAAAAAATCTGGAGGAATTTACAACAGAAATAGTGGTTGCCGCAGGGATTACAGGCAACACACTCCTTTTCTATTCTGTTTCTGTATTAATGGAATTTTTTTTATAGTGAACATATGTTACTCTGAAGATTGAAGGGAAAAAATTATATCAAGTTTATTTTTTCCTTTGATTCTGAGTAAGGAGTACTCATTAAAGAAAAATGTGGAAAACATCGAGAATTAAAAATAAACCGTATTGTCTGGGTTCACTTCGGTGTGATGTTCACCAGGGGTTCATGGGGCGGCAGGGGCTGCTGCAGGGCCGTGGTGGGCAGGAGGGTGGTATTGGAGAGGAGTCGATGCCAGCGAGCTCTTCCTTCTATGTATGGGAGGCCGGGGCAGCAATCTTGGGGGACAGGTGGTCAGAGAATGGTGGTGCTGGGGTGGGAAGCAGGACAGGGTGTTCTTATTATAGATTTTGGGACATTGGTCCGGGAGTTCAACAGGTGCCCCAGCCAGTTGGATCTGTCAGTCAGCTGCCCAGACTAACAGCGGCATTGTTTTGACATTCGTGTATTGTAGAATGGGAAGGGAGAGCTAGAGGAAAGCGTTCAAATCCATTCTTCCGATATCTACGTGCTCAAAGCACGTGCCACACCAGAATTAACAGGAATTAACACGCCCCATCTCTGCTGAGCCAGAATTTATCATTTAACTTGTACTTGAAAGTGGACATGCTTTATTCCTGGAGAGTTGAGGGCCTCTATTTTTAAAATGTCAGTCGTTTTTGTTGTTTTCGTTGTTGTTTTGATGACCGTGTTATTCTTTGTAACAGACTCCTGGCAAGTAATCTTGCATGTGGCTTTCAGTGTATGAAAATACTATGGAGACTTTACAGTGTGCTACAAATTCTCATTTGATTATAATAATTTGGCTTAATCAAGCGTTTCATTTGCTTGATATTTACCTGCTATGCATATACTTCAGATTAGTCTGCCCACTTTCTCTTCTCTCAAATGCTTCACTTCCGGATACATAATAAAAAATGAAGTTTATTCTTCACAGCCCATGTGGATATTATTTTTTGTAAAGCTTCTTTATGTATCAGTATACTCCCCTCTTCTTCTTAGCCTTTTAGAACACAGTCGGAAAGGTGTGACAATGAAACCTGCTGCCCAGGACATTCAATTTATCAAAGAAATATATTTTTTTATAGTATTACAGCTTTTTCTTCACAGCCAGTGAAATTGGTCATTAGTTGAAAATTTCCATAGACACTGTTCCTTCTGCCAAGACCAAAGGAACTTTTAGACCACCTTAAAAAATATTGCTTTGGGGGAAATATAATTGATCACCCCAAAGCTTTGCAGCATCCTGGATAATATTTAACATATGTTAATAAGGTGGGTTTTTTCCAGCCACTTACAAAAGTCCCAGTTACTCATTCTGAGCCTGCCCTCTTCCCTGGGTCTGCCTCTGTGCTCTGTGGCTTGCTTGCTATTGTGTTGAGACAGGCTTTGGCAACTGTCTCTTAGATGAATGGTTCTATTACAAACACAGTAGCTTCCGTGACAGCTTAGAAGAGATTGTTGTTTATGACTGCTTTTATTGAGAGAGGTTTGGTCCATGTTAATGTGCTGATAAAGACACTTGTACCTATAAAGTAGCCACAGCCTTAAACATATTTGATTGTGAAGAAGGTATTGGGGCTGATAACATGCCATATGTGAGGTATCGGATTGCATGTTTATTCAACTGTTACTGCAATCTCTGTACTCGGATGTGCCTTTGTATTTGCTGTCTCACAGCAACTCACAAATGCAGAGGCGATACGATCCTGATTATGGAAGATGCTATTTGGGTTACTTGGATCGTAAGCCATGTGTATTAGGAAGCATTCTCTCAGTCTCCATGTGTCCTGAAACAGCAACCATGAATAGTTGTTAGGTGAAGGGAATTGCCAGGTGGGATGACGGCATGCATTGGGATAGGGGCCTTTCGAGGTGGAAAAATCTTTGTCAATCCCGGACAGAGATTCAGAATAATAATAATGATGCTGATGATAAAATGTATGTTTATCCATTGCTTACAGTGTGCCAGGTGCTATTCTAAACACTTAACATTAATTCATTAAGCCTCATTGCAAATCTTATGAATAGGTACTATTGTTATTCCCATAGCACAGATGGGGAAACCAAGACCCAGAAAGGTTAAGTAAATTGTCTAGGCTCACACAACTAGTGATTCCTGAAGCCAGGTTATGAACCCCATCAGTTTGGCTCCTGAGCTCTTGACCACTACTTTCTGCTGTCTCTTTCTGCTGGGTTGTGACAGAACTGGAACCTGGGGTTCTCTGGACTCAGTGTCCCCATATCGCTGCCTGGCTAGTCATAGAAGAGAGTTTTGGTTCCAAGAAACAATTAAAAAGGGAGAATGGCCTTTCTTGGTTTCTGGGAAACTCTTCATCCTGTTTCCTGGCTGGTAAACTCCTACTATACCTTCAAGACCCTGGAAAAAAAATATTCCCTACTCTATGAAGCCTTCCCTTATCTCCATGGGCAGAGCTAGTTCTTTTGTGTGCGTGTTTCCACTGTACATTATTTAACTGTCTGTTAAAGCACTTTTCAGGCCCACTTTTCAGTCTCACTTTTAATATGCATGTCTCTGTCTCTTTCTCTTCAGAGGCAGGTGCTGTGATTTTGGTGTGTCTGTATCCCCAGTCCCTAGCATAGTACCTGCCACATATTAGGCTCTCAAAAAGTGTTTGAATTAATGAAAGTTGTTGGTAAGAATAATTCCATCTTTTATCACTAGAAGGTGTTCTTGCCCATATTCTTATCATTGTTATTACATTTATAACATTCTAATAAAATGAGGGCAAGAATGATAATTTCATAGATAAGAGTAAGTTTATATTAGGCATCTTATTTTGAGGAATCTCCTGGTGAAGCAGAACTTAGAGTAGAACCAACAGCACCTCTCTCTCATGTTTAAAATTTTCTATTATAACTGTATTGACCTTGTGTCTGCGATGTAAATGAGAACAATTTAGTTTACAATTTTGTGTCAATATCATAATGATTCTGCCCAAATGGAACATTCAGTGGCTATAGAGGATTGTTGAGCTTGATTTGGTTATTGTGACTGAACTTACCTTCTTCCTATTTCTGATTTAGTTTTTATAACAGCAGGAAAAATAGCCCTGGAAAGTTAGTCTCTGAGAATTATTCCTCCCCGCCCATTATGTAACTGGCACAATATATTTATAAGCTTTTTTGAGATATTTCTAAATGGTATGTTTATGTGTACACATGTGTGCATTACTTTTTTCAGGCTGATTCTGGGCTTAATATTAGCTGTTTGAATATCATTTCTGCCACTGATTATGCAAAGATGACATTGTGGATCCCAAAGGATTCACTTAATTGTAACAATGAACCAAGTAAGTATCACTATGGAGTTCAGAGGATGTAAGTTAGGAAAGGTTACCAGACCTTTATGACCAGGTCACCAAATCTAGTTTGTGTACATTTAAGCTGCCACTAATCTATTTAGTGGCTTATTTATATGGGAGTTTATCAGTCAACCCATAGGAGTAATTTCATCGTGATGATTGAGGGCATAGGATCAGGAATAAGGGCTATCTGGGTTTAAAGCCTGGATCTGCAACTTCACTGGATGTGTAACCATGGGCAAGTCAATATTCCTGAACCTCCATTTTCTCATCTGATAAATGAGGCTAATATTAGTGTCTATCTCATAAGTTTGCCGTGAGGATTGAATGAGATAATGCATTGAAATGCTTCACATGCTCAACTCATTTTTTGAGAGCATTATTACCCTGACAACAAAACCGAAGACATCACAAGAAAACCAGAGACCAAAACCTCTTACAAAGATGGATGCAAAATTGTCAACAAAATACAAACCAATCTTGTAACACATAAAAAGGATCACACACAATGACCACTTAGGATCTAGGCCAGGAATGCGGAATTGGTTTAAAATCTGAAACCAATTAATATAATATATGATATCAATAGAATAAAGAACAAAAATCACATTATCTCAGTAGATATAGAAAAAGCATTTGACAAAATCCAATGTCTCTTCATGATATAAACACTCAGCAAACTGGCATAGAAGAGAACTTTCTCACCTGAAAAAGAGCATTTAGGGAAAACCCACAACTAACATTGTACTTAATACTAAGACCTAATGCTTTCCCCCTAAGATCAGGAACAAGACAAGGAAGTCGGCTTTTACTCCTCCTATTCAACATTGTATTAGAGATTCTAGCCTGAGCAATTAGTTAAGAAATGAAGTTAAAAAAGCAATTCCACTTATGACAGCATGAAATAAATGTAACAAAAGAAGTGTAAACTTTTACTATAAGAACTAGAAAATATTGAAAGAAATTTTAAAAGATAAAAGGCATTTTATGTTTGTGGGTTAGAAGACTTAATATTGTTAAGACAGCAGTAATTCTTAAATTGATCTACAGTTGCAGTATAATCCCTAACAAAATCCCAGTGGACTTTTTTTTTTTTTTTTTGGTAGAAATCGAAATGCTGGTTCTAAAATTAATAGAGAAATTCAGGGGACCCAGAATATCTAAAACAATCTTGAAAAAGAACAAAGTTAGAGGACTCATACTTCCTGACTTCACCACAAAGCTACAGTCAGAATCAAGACAGTGTGTTACTGGTGCAAAGTTAGACATATATACATCAATAGAATAGAATCACAAGTCCAGAAATAAACCCTCACACTTATGGTCGATTGATTTTCAAAAATTTGCACCAAAACAGTGCTACGTTGGGAGGTAGGGGTTGTCTTTTCAACAAATGGTTCTGGAATTATTGTATATCCACATGCCAAGAATGAAATCAGACCCCTTTTGCGCATCCTATACCATAATTAACTAAAAATGGATCATAGACATAAATGTAAAATCTATAACTGTAAAACTTTAGGAGAAAAGAATAGGTGTTCCCACTTTGTGTTCGGCAAAGCCTTCCAAGATATAACACCAAAAGCATAAGTAGTAAAAGTAAAAATAGATAAATTGATACTTTAATAAAAGTACAAACTTTTGTGCTTCAAGAGATACCATCAAGAAAATAAAAAGATAATTCAGAATAGGATAAAAGTTTTTTTCAAATCTTAAATGCGATAAGGGACTTATATCTAGAATATATAAAGAACTCTTACAGTTCTAATAAAAAGAAAAGTTATCTAATTAAAAAGTAGGTGACAGATCTGAACAGACTTTCCCCCCCTAAAGAAGCATAAGTGACCAAATAAATACATGCAAAAATTCAACATCATTAGGCATCAGGGAAATGCAAACTAAAACCACAGCGAGATACCACTTCATATCCATTAGGATGGCTGTAGTCAAAAAAGACTGACGATAGTAGGTATTGCCATGGATGTGAAGAAATGAGAACCCTTATATATTACTGGTGGGACTATAAAATGGCACAGCCATGCTGGGAAACAATCTGGCAGTTCCTCAAAAGGTTCAACATAAAATTATCTTAAGATGCAGCTTTTCTACTCATAGGTATAAAACTAAGAGAAATGAAAGCAGATGTCTCTTACAAAAACTTGTGCACGAATATTTGTAGCAGCATTATTCATAATAGTCAAAAAGTAGAAGCATTCCAACTGTCCATCAACTAATGACTGAATAAAGATAATGTGGCATATTCATACAATGAATTATTATTTGGCAACAAAAATGAAGTACTAATATATACTACAACATGAACAACTCTTGAAAATGTTATGCTGAAGTGAAAGAAGACAGTCACAAGACTACAGGTAGTATGATTCTGTTTATGTGAAATGCCTAGAATGGGCTAGTCTATAAAAACAGGAAGTAGATTAGTGGTTTGGAGGATTTGAGAGAAATTGGGGAGTAAATGCTAATGGGTATCGGGTTTCCTTCTGGGATGATTAATATGTTCTAAATCGGTTGTGGTGATGTTTACACAACTCTGTGAATATACTAAAAATTACTGAATTATATACTTTGGGTGAATTATATGGTATATGAATTATATCTCAATGAAGCTGATCTATATATGTATATAATTAGCATTCTAAGTGGCCCATTGAAAGTAATAAATGTTAGCTAGCATTGTAGTAATAACTCTTTTCCTTTACTTTTATAGCAGAAAAGATGAGAGGAGAATGCTGAGAAAGTACGTGAACATACCAGTTACTTCAGATACCAGGTGATAGAGAAGGTGTATGAATTGGTGGCAGCTCTGGGCTAGGAGCTGAATGCCAATTTAGGAGAACTAAGGAAAAGGTTAAGTGAAGTTATGTGGTACAAATTCCTGGCTTACAGTAAGCACCCAAGACTGTGAAGTAAATCTGAATTTAGTTACCTTTAAAATGTGGTTGAACTTGGGTCTAGGGATCCAGATGTCATTAAACCAGATGTTCTCCACAAAAGGGTAATCACCATTAGTGTGATAAAGGCCAGGGTTTTTGTGTCTAGGAGTTACTAAACCAGATGTGTGTGTTTTCTTTTTAAATCACAATAAGTATGACAAAGACCAGGGTTTTAGTTCTGGCACTGTATTTTTTTTCTAGGCGGTGTCTGGGGAAACTCAGCTCCAACTGTCAGTCCAAGGCAGACAGCTTTACTCTGTAGTGTTTTTTGGGATACGAACATTCTCACCCCTCAAGAAGAGAAGACCAGAGCCCAGTTTTCACTCTCTGGAGATGAGTTCCTGCAGAAGCTTTGCATCACGTTGTCCATGCCCCATGCTGGTGACCAGTGGTTCCTCCTTTAGAATTTAGAAGGCATATGCCAACGGGGGAGCTTCTCTGCTAAGATGCATTAATTTGCTAACACATCTCACAGTATTCTTTCCAATATCGACCTATGGAGGGAATTTCCTACTTCAGTGTTGAGGAAAACTAAGTGAGCTGCTTTTCAGATATTTAGGCCACACACCGGCAACCAGTCTTGTGGTACTGAGTCAGGATTCAGAAACTTCCCAAGTCAATCTGACTTTTCTCTTCATCTTCATCACTGGGCAGAACTACCTCTTGGGCGGACAAAGTAGAAGAGGAAGAGAGTCGAAGGCAGAGAAGTGTATGTTTTCAAGAAGGACTCTGAGAGAGGTAGAGTGTGGCTGCCAAGAAGGATAGATGGAGTAGTGTGGCTTATCAGCTGGGAAAGGTAGGAAGAACGATCATGGAGAAACGTGCCAGATGATTGCATTCGAACAGTAAAGATCAACCTTTTTGCTTAAGTAGTATATTCCTGGAAGGGGCAGGCATGGGGTGGGAACCCTTGTTTTTAGTGCTTAAGGAGAATTATCCTAGAGGCCTGGTGACCCATAAGGAGGCTGAGGTCACTGAAGTACTTCTGGTAGGTGAGGAGGAGGACTTGAACTAGGTCAGAGGCTGTAGGAGTGACAAGGAGGGGATAGGATGGGAAAGGAATTTTAGATCAGTATGTTAATAATCAGATATTTAGATATATTAGAGGTCAGAAGGCTCGATAGGGTTTGATTACAAGGAAAGAGGTGAAGGTGTTTCATCTGTGTGGATAGATAGCTCTGCATTTATAGAGACAAGGAAGGTGTACAATATGGAAGAACAGATTATAAAGGGTAGAATAGGAGTTATGAGTTTGAGTAGTACAGAGTTTGCAGGGCTTTGGGGCTCTCCATGGGGAGGGGACCAGCAGGCACTTGGGTGTTCAGCATTCTAGCTTAAGAACAGTTTGGAAGGCAACATCTCAGGGTTTGGAGTTGCGACCTTGGAAGTTGATGATACTGTTCAGGAGATAGAGAGAAAAGCATTAAGAGTGTCTCAAGCCCCGACTCATGCTTATGTGAACATCTTAGTAAGCATCTTGCACGTCACATGAAACCTTATAAACACTGGAGCCAGGGAGCCTGAATTCCTGCATTTTCACTATACTAAGTATGCTGAAATATTTGTCTCTTGGCCGTGTGTTGACGGAAGCACGGATGCTTTTCTTGTAGGTTAATGGGGTGCTGAATGTCTTGGCATGTTCCACTCTGTTGCTCCCTAGGGTGAGTTAATGGGTCAGACCGCGATCCTAGTTTGGCTCCTTCCTTTTCTTTAAACCAAATCTGGTCTGGGCCTGAAGTGTGATTTCCTTCCTTCCAGGCTCCCTGGGAGTGTGGCTGAGCTCTCTTCAGTAGTTGCAATTGTAAGGCATGCACCAGCTACCCTGTTAACTGTAGCTCCTACAGCTGGGAAGCGTAGACTCTCAGTGTGCCATGGATAAAAGTGACAAGCTGCCTAGAGCCTCTGGCAGGCAAACTCTGCTTCAAAATCTGCTTCGGCTTGCTCTCTTGGGTCCAGCTTGAGGGTCGAAAAGACAGAAGAAAACCCAGAGACAGTAGACATGACTTGTCAATAGAAGCTGGTCCTGCCTCCTCTCTGTGTCAGATCAAAGGCTGACTTTTCAGTCATTTGACACCCTAATGAGAGGATCTCTCTGAGCCAGGGCTGGGGTTCCTGGTAGCCTGTGCCTGGGGACTGTGGGGAACGTGTGGGCCTGTATGCACTCTGTGACAAGCACCTCTCCTAGCTGCTCTCTTAGAATTCAGAGCTGGAGGGATCTGGAGAGATCAGCCCAGCCTCCTCCATGTTCATATTGGAAGCTGCTGCCTGTAGGTGCCCTTTTCTCAGTCCCAGGTCTGGAGGCAAGCTGGCCTGCTTGATTGCAGCTGCTCCTACATGGCTATTCCTCCCGTCCCACAGATTTTGGACTCTAGAGTACAGAGCTCATTTTCAATTTGGCTTGTGCCACGGATGACTATATAACTTAATGTCTGAACTAAAACGCATTGGAGAATAAAATGGAACAGTTAATCATAATAACGCCAGGAGAACAGAAACTGGGACCCTCCCAGGCCAACCAGGATATATGGTCTTTTCTACCTGAGCCTTTACTTTGGCTCACTTTCTATCTCTACCCCAGGTGATCCTACCTCACCCCGATTTCTCATATCCCTTGACCCACATGACTTTGGGTGCCAGGAACTTACAGATTTTGGTCTTTCAAGATTTGGCCTACAGTACAGAAATATTAGGGCTCTTCCACTTTGGAAGGATCAGGAAACTTTGGAATAACCACGGAGAGCATATATCTGATTATCCATGACTGTTCCAGAATCTAGATTTAGGAACTTTAATTTTCAGTGGATAGTGTGAGTATGTCATAATTTACTAACTTATTTTTATTCTAAGCATTAAGTTGTTTTCACATATATTTAGTCTTCTTTTGCATGTATCATAAGGTGGCCTGCTGGTAACGCACAAGTGAGAGAAACATCCTGTTCTGTGAGTCTGTGGCTCTGTATAGAGCTCAGAAACTCAGCCACAGAGCCTTCTGACCCAGAGGTAGTGGGGGAATCCAAGGCTCTCAGCACCTGACAGGAGTGTGGGGAGATCAGGGGAATAAGTGGCTTGTTTATGCTGTCTGTATGGTTTCCACAGTTACAGAGGAGGGTAGGAGGGAACATGATCATCTGAGCTTCTCTGATACCAAGCCAAATGGTGATTTAGGAAAAGAAGGTATTCTTTTTTGAGAGTAGAGGAGCCGGTTATAAGAGCTCAGCCTGGTGACCATCTCAGCCTTCACTGGCCCGATTTTCTACCCAAAGCTGGAAGAATGGAGATCATCATTGGACCTCAATGAAAAAGGTCTAAGGTGAGGCAGTGGCTTCTAACCTGGTCTCCTGACTATGTTCTCGGACCTCTGCCTCCCCCAGGTTACCTGGATGGACAGGATTTGACCCTTCTCTCACTAGAGTTAGGAATAGAGTTGCCAGATTTAACAAATAAAAATACAGGATACCCAGTTAAATTTGAATTGCAGATGAAGAGTTATTTTTTAATATATCCTCACTATAGTTGTATTTTATATGGCAACCCTAGTTAGTAGGTACTGGTCAGATTTTGCTTACCTCTGAAGTATGGCGTAGCCATTCACAATACTGCCTTCATTCAACCAATGTTTACTGAGTGCCAACTATAATGTCAGATGCTGCTCTAGGTAGGCACTGTGATTGTTGGAGTGAGGGAAAGCCAACAAGGGTACTTGGCCTCATGGAGCTTACATCTAGTGGGGGTGATAGACAATAAGAAAGATGTGTGTGTTGGATAGTGAAAGTGTTAAAGGGGAAAATAAGGCAGAGAAAGAAGGGACATACAGGGGCGTATCAGGAGGGTTTGCACCTGAAGGAGGTGAGGGGTTGAGAAAACAGGCCAAGAAGACATTTGGGGAAAAGGATTCGAAGCAAAGGGGAGCACACACATCAAAGCCCTGAGGTGCCTAGTGTGTTTGAGGAATTATGAGGGCCAGTGTGGGCTGGAGTAGAGTCAGCAAAGGTGGAGAGTGTGGAAGATGAGCTAGCTAGGTCATGGGCACAAAGATTGTAGAGCCCTGGAGGCCTCTGTAAGGATTGTGGCTTTCACTCTTAAGCAGGAGGCCGCTGGAGGGTTTTGAACAGGGGTGGGGTATGATCTGATTAGTTTTTAAGTTACTGGCTGCTTGTGGAGAACAGGATGAAAGCCAGCTTGGGGTCCAGTTCTCCCATCCTGTCCTCAGAGGTGGGCTGCGGGGTTTGAGACATGCATGTCATTTGGAATAAAGGAATGTGGGAACCCGAACATTACACTTTATAGAATCTTTTCTCTTAACTTTCTGTGTTCTCCATTTGAGTGAAATGTTCCTACTAAATAAGGGGAGGGGCATGTCGAAATTACCCATTTTGCCAATCACTGTGTGATTTACTTGGTTTGAAGGACAGTTCCTTAAGGTTTCATATTAAGCTTTAGAGAACGTAGTGACTTGCTGGACATCACTTCTACATCTGCAATGTCAGAACTTTCAAATATCAGTTTTTTTTGTTAAAGTAGAAGGAAGGTTTTTTGGGGGGGACTAATTAATTTAAATTTAAGTTGAGAGCTTGAAGAGTTTGAAAGCATGTCTTACTTTTCTAATCTTTGTAAAGGAAAGAGAAGAGCGAGCTGGCTATATGGTATAGAACTTTCTCTGCTTTACCTGCATGTTTTCTGATTTAATTTTTTTTGGAAAGCCAACATATATTTTGTGTTTATAATTTAAAAATGTAAAAATTAAGGAATATATGTATTTTGTTTTTTAAAATATATTCTTTTGAGAACAATTTGAGGCTATAAAAGCTTGGCTTTTAAGTAAGATTATTTTAAATGTCATAAATTGATGGTAAGATTTATAATTCTAAAAGGGGTGGCAAATATTTTCCAGATGTCTTTGCCAAACCTGTTATAATGGCATATTGGTAAATTAGCTTTGATAGGTAATATTATTAGTAAATATTTAAATTTTTACATATATCCATAAAATTTGAGAATACACAGAAATGAAATACTTTTAAAAATGTATTGGGTACACATTCCAAATATGAAAATAGATTATTTTGCCAGTGTTTTGAAGGAATATATTAAGACTGAATCAATATTTAAAGTAATAACTAAGCAGACTTTTTTGAGGGTCTGTCTTGTGCTGAGTTATGTTCTTGGCATGAAGAATACATAATTATAGGGGTGACCACTGTAAAAATTATTGAATAAATGCAACATGTGTTAAAACACAGTTATAGTAAAATTTTAGATCCACCTATTCTAGACTAGTGATTTTAGCTATTTTTCTAAGCAGATACTAAAATTCGGTGTAAACCACTGTAATATAATTGTGATTCCAACCATGGTAAATTGAGATTTTGGCCAACTCAGTTCGGAATTATGGTGTAGAAGTACATTCACTTTAGAGTTAGAAAGATCTAGCATTACTACCTTTACGACCTTGACTTCTTTAAGCTTTAGTTTCCTCTCTGTAGAATAGGGATAGTGAAACTTACTTTGTAGAATATTGGTGCTGATTAAATGAGGCATCGGTTCCTTAGATAGTACTGGCACACTGTAAGCTATTAGTGGCTTGTGACCCATGTCATACTTATTGGCGGTGCTTTTATTATTTCCTGAGACTATCTAATTTATATTATTTAATGATTTCCAGGGCCCCCAAATTCATGTTTTAGATATGCAGCTAACATCTTTTTCAGTGCTTTGAGAGAGGGGGAGCAGGCAGGACAGAGTTTGGCTCAGGATAGGTGGGAAGTGGGAAGCCAGAATCTTGGTGAATGTGCCATTACACTTGACATCACCCTCCAGATGGCCATTCAGCAGGTTGATAATTAGCTTCAACAGACACAAGCCGGGAGTCTCCTGGGTTGCTCTTCTGCAGCATGGATATGTAGCCAGAGGAGCATGTGGAATTAGGAGGTCTGAGCCTGGCTGGGTTGTGCAGCTGGGCTCAGCTGGGCCGGTGGAGGTATTGCCCCAAGTTGGGCCATCCTGGGTCTCAGCTGGTGCACAGACACTGTCCCCGCCTAGCACGCTCAGAGGAGCAGACGTGCTCCTGTGAGGGCCTGTGGCCTCCAGCTGCTGTGCAGCCTCTGTCGAGCTATGGCACTTCAAGTTCCTGCCCTGCTATTTCAATCTATCATCACTGGTGACTGCTTCCAGCCTAAGCAGAGGTGGTGTGTGTGTGCTACAAGTTTCAGCTCATTACCTCTGTAGGAGTCCTGTCCAACTGCTGGTTGAGGGTAAGACCTGTACTGTAGCCTCCTGCACCAGTTTGACACTCTCATCAGGGGACCCCGCTGCCTGCCCCCCTCAACGGATCTTTTATGCAGCAGAACCAGAACTTGAGGTTTTCTTTTCTCCCAAATGAGGGGCCTGTGACACTTGGGGTTGTACATCAAAGTTAAATGATCTTGGGTAAGTCAGGTTACTACTTGGGATTTGTTTCCTCTAGTAATAGGCAGTGAATGTTTTGAGGGTTATTAATATATCTTTGTCTCCATGTCCCTTGGGCAAAATAGGTGCTCAGTAAATGATAACTTAAATGCAAAAAATGGAGATATGTTGCCTATATCACTGAGGAGGAAAGAGAATTTTTGTAATTCTATTAAATTGTGACAAAGGGGAATAAGGCGAGGGCACCTTTTATTTCCCCAGATTCTGCTCTTTCTGTATCCCCAGTATGAGAAAAAA
The DNA here is from genome assembly GCF_014176215.1 of Rousettus aegyptiacus. Classification (NCBI taxonomy): domain Eukaryota; kingdom Metazoa; phylum Chordata; class Mammalia; order Chiroptera; family Pteropodidae; genus Rousettus; species Rousettus aegyptiacus. The sequence continues at coordinate 85,116,519 of NW_023416308.1, forward strand.
AATCTTAGACATTTAGAACTTAAAAAGAAGCACACTTGTATATGTTCACTTAATGACTCAAACTTTTACTGTCTTTGCCATGGATCTTGATGGACACCTCTTCAGAAAAGGTATCTAAATAGCCCCGAAGTACTTGAAAAGATGCTCAACATTAATAGTCATTAGGGAAATAGAAATCAAAACCACAACGAGATAGCACTTCACACTTGCTAGGATGACTGTGGTCAAAAAGACAAAGACTAACAAGTGTTGGCAGGGATGGGGACTATCTGAAACCCTCATACACTGCTGGTGGGAATGTAAAAGGTTGCAGCCTTTTTGGCAAAGAGTCTGGCCATTCCTCAAAATGTTAAATGCAGAATAATTCCACTTCTAGTTATCTACCCAAGAGAAATGAAAATATATGTCCATACAGAGACTTGTATAGAATATTCATAGCAATCATTATTACAGGCTTCATCTGAATGCCCTGGTTTCTGTTATGGATGAGTGTTGGGGAGATTTTCCAGGGGTGGCTGCTTTCCCGTTGCCTCCTTATGTGGGTGAGGCTCATGCCTAGGAAATGCCCAGCTTTGGCTTCCATAATTTATAACTTTCAGAGAACAGCCTAAGTGTGGTCTGTGTCTTCAAAACATAAATTCAGAGAGTTTCTCATAATGCTTCTGTAGAAACCCTTACCAACGAAGGTATCTGGCATCTCCCAGACTTTGGTCTCCTGCATTCCTTATAGTCAGCATGGAGGACCCCATCCTGTTACGATGTGAACTTTCAGCATTTCAGGCTTTTGAAGATGAATTCCTGGTCTGATGGAAGAGTCTAGCAGTAATAGGATATTTCTGGAAGGTACCGATAAGGGCCTTGTCAGTTTCAGGAATGGGCAGGTCCTCATTATAAAGGTTTCTTGTGACTGAGATACCTGATCAGCAGGCTTTTTCCTGGCTCTGACCAGTGATGGCGGGTGGACGTAAGAGTGGAACATCTTAGTTGTGTCTATAAAGTTGAGGAGTCATTATCAGCCTCAATGAGAGGGCCTTTTGACTGAATATTTGGGATCAACTTAAGTCAGTCCTGTAAGCAATTATTTTCTTACTTTTGGGATATAAGTTCATCCTATAATAAAACTATAATGAGTAGGGGAAAATGCTTTCTTAATGACAGGCAGAACAAAGCTAAATGACCTTAGGAAGAAAATAAAAAGCACAAGGTATGAGTGGCCTCACTTATTTGTAGAACACGGGTAAAATGTTTATTATACATAAAGCAAGTTAAACTAACACTTCTGCATGAACCACAGCATATAATTAACAGAAAATTAAAGACATCAGAACAACAAGAATACCAAAGGAACAAAATGAGCTAGGCAGACAAGGACTGTAATGTTTCATGAAACTAGGGATGGGTGGACACTTAGGAGTGCCCTGATGAGATATCAGGCTGCAGGGTGATGGACATTGGGCAAGTGCTTGGGGCATCGCTCCCAGGGGCATGGGACACTTGGAGATCACTTCACTGATTAGGGAGCTGTTTGGTGAGTGCAGAAGTAGGACAACAGCAAGTGAGAGTTTTTAAGGGAGATGTCTATCAGTTTTGTTTGGTAAATAAATAGTGCCTCTCTGCTCTGGGGTATTTTATCTCTAGGCAACTGCCACTGACCCCTCACATGTTTGGGGGAGGAGCAGTTCCAAGGCTGTTACAAGAGTAACCAGAAATAAAGAGGGGAAACTAATTTAAATTGTATGCTATAGTACTATGATGAAAGTTTTGGCCTAGACATAAAAATATAGGCAAATCTGAAAACTTGTTGCTTTTTTCTTTAGTTCACCTTCTTTGATGTAAGCCTTGTGATGGTCACTGAAACAGACATGGAATTATTCTCAGAGCCCACTGCATTGATCTTTAGACCAGTGTACTGCTTTTAAACCCTTGGGCTTGGATATGTACAGCCTTGCTTTTAGCAACTTTGGGCAAGATCCCTAGCCTCTCTTTAACTTTAAATAGAGGCAGTTATACTGAACACCTGTGGTCGCTGTGAGGTGTACATGAGACATACAGTAAAGTGCCCATTGTAATACCAGGAACATGGTAAATGCTCAAGTGTTAGTTCCATTATCTTATATATAATTAATTTTCTTACAGGAAAGCTGGAATTATTTAAAGTATGCACTCATTTATCTTTCTTCTAATTTTAACATTAGAAATCATTGAACAGTATAAAAAGTGAAAATCAAATTCCCATTATCTGGAAATTAATTTAGTATTTTGTTATATATTCAGGTTTTTTTCAGTACCTTTATACATTTTATTTTATGTAATTGAACATTGGGGTCATAATTTAGATTTTTGTATATCATTGAAAATCTATAGTTATTTTCAAAAACTACCTAGAATTTTGTGTGTGTGTGTGTGTGTGTGTGTGGTTTGTGTGTGTAATACCTTATAAAATCAGTTGCCTTTTTTGAGCAGTTAAAGCAGTTTTTTTCCCTCCCACAAGCAATAGTGAAAATGATCTTGAGGAAGATACTTGATGATTTTTAGCAACAATTCCAGAAAGTGGAATGACATGGTTAAAAGGTAGATTATTTTCTTTAAGAGCTATAATAATATTGCAGATTACCTGTGCCCACCTCACTAAAAAAGTAATAAGAATGTTCATTTTTCCCCAGTTCATGATCATTGCTGGGTTTTTATTTTTAAAATATCTTTGTTCTTTTGATAGGTAGAAAATATCTTATTGTTAATTCAATTTGTATTTCTGTGTTACAGGTGAGGTTAAATGATTGTATATGTTTATTATATATTTATATTTCTTTCATAAATTACTTACTATTTTCTTCAAATTTTCTGTTAGAAAAATTGGTATGTGTGCAATGTGTTACTTTGAAGAATTGGTTTGGGTCACCATATAGGACAATGGAAGCAGATGTTTCATTCTTATGACTGGTATAAAATGGCTGTGACCTTTGGTCTACCCCAACGCATTTTAAATTTTGTTTACTTCGGCCAGATCTGATGGGAGATAGCTGTGGGACAGTAGGAAGAGTTTGGAACCAGTGGTTCAAATCCTACCTTTTCTACCTATCAGCTGTGTTACCCTGTAAAGATTACAAAATGTCACTTAGTCTCGGTTTCCTGGGTTTGTTGTGTTGGTAAAATGACTATTAAATGTGATCCACTTGGTGTGTCCTAAGCACCTAGAAATGCTTGCCAATTATTTCTTATTTTTGCATCAGACCATGAGCTTCTCCAGGCCTGATCTATGCCATATCTATCATCACATCCACATGCACATAGTAACCCCTTAGTGATTATTTGATGACCAAATCAATGGAGCCAAGCACAGAAGGTTAAATAAGCAAAATTTCATCCGAAGAATGAGAACTGACTTTTCAAAATCTTCTGTATATACTTTTATATACATATGTAAAAGTACTTTAAAAACCACTGTATGGTGTTGATGACTTTTGGGTAACCAAGGTACACTGAGTTGGGAGTGCCCTGAATGATTTGGGACTTGGAATATCTTTCCTTCGGAGTTGTGGCAGGCTCTCTCTGTGTCAGGGCCAGGGCTGATATGATGGTGCTGATTGATTCTCTTCAGGAGGACCCTGGAACCTCGAGTTTCCCTCTGCGTGGCCCTCAAGATGCCTGTCAGAACCTGCTGGGCCAGAATGTGCTGCTGGCGCCCAGTGGGACCTGTAATTGTTCCTACTCAGGACAGAGCAGAGCTGCTCCTGTGACCCACGGGGAGCACCTGAGCAGGTGTGCAGACACATAATGGGCCCTGCTGTGGCTGCAGCCTGTGAAAGCCCTCTGAGAGGCCAGGTGCCAGAACAGGTCTCTGAGCAGTCACTTTTCCTTGAAAAAGGATGCTCATAGCCTAGTGCTTTTCCCTAGTACTTCTGACAAGGGAAAGAAATCTGTCCTGCACGGATCAGCAGTGCTGGCACCTTCTCCTACAGCCTGATTCAGTCTCGAATCAGCCCCTCAAGGGAGATATTAGTGTGGCATGGTATCAGGTTGCTAGGGCTGCTGTAACAAAGGATCACAAACTAGATGGCTTAAAACCGTAGAAGTTTCTTGTTCCAGCAGCTGATCACCTGGCCTCTTAAGATGTCAGCATGGCCAAGCTCTCTTGAGGCTCTAGTTGGGGAGTCTGATGCACGCCTTCCTCTAAGATTCTGGTGTCACCATCGGTCCTTGGCTTTTCTTGTTTTCTAGCTGTGTCACTCCATTCTTTGCTTCCATTGTGACATAATGTCTGTTCATGGTATGTCTTTGCTTCATCTTGTAAGGATACCAGTCATATTACATTAAGGACCCACCCTACTTCAGTATGACCTTAACTGAAGTAATTATACTTACAATTATCCTGTTTCCCAGTAAGGTCACATTCGGAGGTACTGAGGGTTAGGACTTCAACATATCTTTTTTGGAGGGCACAATTCAATTCATGACACTCATGTTATATACAGGATGTAGCTTTAAAGTGGATTGGTAATTGACCATGGTCACAATTAGAATGTGTTGGGGCCAGGATTGTAATGCAGGCCAGTCTGACCCCAGAGCCAATTAATTCTCTTTCCAGTATACTTCAGCACATCAGAATCAGTTGAAAAGCTAATAAAAAACACAGAGGTCTAGGCTCCATACCATTGCTCCTCCATCTATGATCTGTGGACCACAACCATCAAATTACCTGGGAGCTGATTGGAAATTCAGATTCTCAGGCCCTGATGTAGACCTACTAAATCAGTCTGCAGTTAACATGGTTCCCAGGGATTTGTGTACCCACTTACACTCAGATTACATGTTAGAATTACTTGATAAGCTTTAAAGCAAACACAAAAACAACAATAGCTTCACCCAAGACAGTTGAATCAGATCTTAGTGAGGTAGCAGGCATTGTCCCTTTAAAAGAGCCCAAACCATTCTGATTTACTATGGAAGTTGAGAACCACCAAGGGACTAGAGGTTCTCTTTTCTGGAAGAGTATAAGAATCTTCAACACTAAGATTGAGGATTCTATTTGCACAGAAACAGGAGGGGACATTTCTTTCAGAGAAGGCAGAATATCTGAGCAAAGAAGATAACATTGCATTTCTAAGAAAACAAATGACTGCCTCTTAGAAATACCAAGTGAAGGGCAGTACCCTATTTATTGAGACTGGGAACTTGTGAGGCATGAAAAGTGAGATGGGGATGGAAATAATACATACAAGGCACTCAGCATTTGTTGAATTAAATTAAAAAACAAAAACAACATGGTTTGTCTCACTGAGCTTTGTTATTTATAGAAAAGTCCTTGTATTTGGAGTATAAGAGAAAGTTGCAGAGGTGGAGGACTGCACAAGCATGAAGATGTTTAGTAATTCTTGCTATATCAGTAAACATGAATATGAGTTATTAGAATTTTTGAGAGTAAAGTGTGAATTACCACCTGCAGGTTTATTTCCTGTAGTAGGTTTTGCTTTGATGAGAGGAGGGACTGATATTCCAGATGGTGACATCTTAGGTTTTAATCCTTGAAGAAGGCAGGTGACCGTGTTCAGAACACCTTTCCCCTGTTGTTCCCTCAGACTGTTTTATCAGTCTTTCTCCTCCTATCCGATCTTTGTAAAGTCCTAGAGTGTAGGAAAAAGGCCCATTTCAGTTTGGGCTCTTGCTTTAGCATGCATTCAGTCCTCAGAGCAGAGCTCCCAGAGATGGTGGGCACCTCTTCGTGGATAGTTCTAGTATCCTTTTCTCAATCTTTGGATTTTTTGACTTTTGTGCAACATCTTACATTCCTGATGTCTAACCCCCTTGAATTCCTCCTTCTCAGTCTCGAAAGTCTTCCTTCCCTTGAACTCTGTAAACAGTACTTACATCTTAAGGGCTTTCTCAGTCTTCTTTTACTGGCCTTTCTTCCTCCTCTTAACTCCACTGACTGATTATCTTCAAGGTTTTATTCACCTCTTCTTTTTAGGAGTTTCCTTCACTTGGCCAACTTTACTACTACGTCTATGCAAAGTGCTGCCATTTCCCTTCCAGACTCGTGTCTTTTTGTCTGCACATCACCTCACATATTCCCAGCAGAACCCACCGACTTTTCCAACTGATTTTCTGACTTCCTTTTTTGGGTCCTATTTACCATTTTTCCAAGCCCCTTATCTTTGAAACCTAATTTGCCCTACCATTTGATTAAACACCCTGTGGGATATTCGTTCAATCCCTGACTCCTGTATCCTCTTTTGGAACACCATTCACATGTCTGTTTTTCTTTACCATTCCTACCACTCAAATCCTAACTGCCACACACACACACACACACACACACGTATACACACACATGCAGAGTCATATGTCATTTTTGTCAACAACAGACCACATATGCCACAGTGGTCCCATAAAATTATAATGGAGCTGATTTTCCTGTAAGAAATGGAAGGATATGTGGTTCAGGAGGAATTTATTTTTTTCTGACAAGAGCAATTTCTGTGGGGCTTGGCAATAGATTCCTTCTCACTTACAGCACCTCCGTTTTGAGTGCACAGATTACATTTCAATCTGCCAGCCACGGACCTGCTCAGCACAGAGGAACCTGTCCCCCCATTTTCAGAGGGCACTGCAGCCCTCCCAGACCTGGCTTGATGGTCTTCAGAGTACATTGCTGTGAATTCTCTGCCAAGGATCCTGTATAAGGACATAGGTCCTCAGGAGCTACCTTAACAAATATTAGATGTCTCTGCCACTTCAGTAAAAGCTTTATGTGGTAGTATGGAGCCTATGCCTGTACTTGGGAAATATTTTCCGGTTATAATGGTGTAAAGCATAGCTAACTTTTATTTGTTTTATTTCTTTCATTAATTCAATACTAGGGAGAGCTCTTTGTGCCAAATAAGGTCAATGGAATTAAAACAGATTTCCAGAGTCAAAATATTGAGTCCTTAGTTCTCGCCCTTCTCCATGTTAAACATCCCTTTATTTGTTTGTTTGTTTGTTTGTTTGTATATTTTTTAATGGATACCACAAAAGTTTCTTAATCTGACCACAGCTCCAACATGCAACAGCCAAAACCATCTCGCCATGACAATTCCATATTTCTTGATCTCCTCTTCCTTCTGATCTCAGGCCACCTTTCACTCTCTTCTGACAGTCACTATTATGGTGCCCTACCCAGCCAGTTTCTCCTCAATATTGCCAATCAATCCAGCCCATATTCCTGTTCAAAGAACAGCATTGACAGCTGTTTCAAACCCTGTCAGGAGGAATGAGTGGAAGGGCTTGTGAGACAGTATTTATAAAGTCTACAATAGTGTACAGTAATCCTTTAGGCCTTCACGTTTACTCACCCTCACTCATTCACTCATCCAGAGTAAGTTGCATTTATGGTAAATGCCCTATGCAGCCTTACCATTTTTAAAATCTTTTACACCATATTTTTACTGTACCTTTTCTATGTTTAGATATGTTTAGATAGACACACACCATTTTGTCACAGTTGTTTACAGTATTCAGTACAATAACATGCTGCACAGGTTTGTGGCCTGAGTATTTGGTTATGCCATACAGCCTAGGTATGTAGTAGGTAAACCTTGGTTTGTGCAAGTGCACTCTATGATGACCAATGGTGAAATGGCTTAACGATGCATTTCTCAGAATGTATCCCCATGGTTAAGCATTGCACAACTCTGTGTGGGGGGGATGGTTAATGAGATCTTACAGTTTTTTTTTTTTTTGCATAAAATATAAACTCTACTTATATTAAAATTTTTATCTTTCACTACTGCTTTGGAGGTCTTAGCTCCAGCCACGCTATTTTTTGCTTCTCTCACACTTGCCTTCTGCACCCACACTTGGTGATTGGTATGTAGGAGGCCCTGTGAAAGTTCGCTGACTGCTGATTGGCGGTTATGCATGCCTGTACTCTAGATGGCCCTCCCCCTGCCTTTACATGTTTTCTCCTGTCTTTGAAAAGTCCTGGTTCCATTTCCACACCAGGTCTTTTCTTGATCACTTCATCCTGCCTTGATTTCTCTTCTAACTCAAAGAGTGCTCATCTTCTTTACCACTTTGTCATTAACTGCTTTGATTTCACTTATATTGATTTTGAACTTGTAATATGCCAGCGTTTTATTTCCTCAGATTGAAAGCTCTTTAAGAGTAGGGCTCGATTGGTGTTATACTGTCTAATTCAGGGTCGAGTCTCTCCCCAACGCCTCCACTGCAAGATACTGTTCTGCACATAGTAGGAACTTGATGCTTTATGGCTAAATAAATGCATGGAGAGAATTGGGACATGTGGTAGCTATATTTATTTATATATTTATTTAAAAATGTAAACCAAGAATGCCTACAGTGTGTATGTTAAACATGTAAAGTTTTTATCTGTAACTACCAATTAAAAAAACACCTTCTATTTACAGTTGAGTTTGGTACCAATCAGCACTGGTTTCTTCTTCTTTGCTACAAATGTTATAAAACCTTGAATGCTCTGTTTCCATAAAAGGAATATGAACTTCTATGGATATGGTGATTGGAAGTCTTGAGGCAATGCAGTCCCACTTATGAGAGAACATGGTGGTGTTTATCTAAGCTCAGTGTGTGGATTGGTTTGCTTTTACTCTCTTCCTCTCCCTACCTGAAAAAAAAAAAAAATGGCATTCTGCTTGCTGGTCATCATATTAAAATAGGAAGATTTGAATGCTTAATATCTGTTCATTCATTCAGGTGAAGTTTAAGGTGTCATACTGAGCCCCCCTCATTTGTGAGGGAGTGAAAATCTGATTGAATAGGTGTCATGGAAAAGTGGGAAATACATATTTATCCACTGCTTATTTGTTTTGTACCTATCTACCTACCAGCTATTAAAATAGAAAGGTGCCGGGCATTGATGTGAGTATTTTACAGATATTAACTCATTTAAATTTCATCACAACCTCATGATATGGATACTCTACACTCATTATTATTTCTTCACAGATAAGGAATCTGGGTACAGAGATGTTTGAGGGGCTTGTTAACAATCACACACATAGTTTAGGGCAACTATTTTTTTTTTTTTAAAAAGACTTTTAATTGCTGATTTTCATATTTGTTGACCTCTAATAAATATTTAAGTGACTAAATGTCTTTAATCCCAGTCAGATGTCTAGTTCTTTGTCTTTTCCTGTAAGTCATTCTGGCTTGTTTTTATGGTCATGGCTGTACTTGTGTTTCTAAGATTGGCAACAGTTGTGTGTGTGTGTTCATTTTAAACCTATTGTAAAAAAATCTCCTGTAGTGCTTTAGAGTTTATAAGTGCTTTTTCAAATGTTATCTCCTCAGTCCAACAACCGTGGTAGGGAAAGTTACTCTCAGTTTCCATTTAACAAATGAAATATGTGGTTTAGACTGGTTAAGAGACTGGACTGTGATTAACATGATGAGCACATTGGAATTTGAACCCAAGTCTTAATCCTTCGCTCTTCCCACACCGAGTACTCTGCTTGTAGTCTGTATTTGTTTTTCTTGACTAGCTTTGCCTTTTTAACCTGGATCAAAAATGTTTTGTTTTGTTTAGTTTTGTTTTTAAAACATATATCTGAAGCCTGTATGGCAGAAGATGTGAAAGTAGGGATATTGAGAATACAGTCTTTTTGAAAAAGGGGAGATTATCAAATGCTATGAAGAATTTTTTTTCTATTTTCTTTGATAACTAAAGATTGAAAGTTTTGCAGGATTTTCTTGATATCTTTAGACTTGGGCACTACAGGAGATCCATGTGTAATGCTAATAGTCAATACAGTTTCTAATAAAAGAATGGTCTCAGTTTTATCTGCATGGCCTACAGATTGGGTGAGAGGCTTTTATGGAGAGATTTGAGGCTGGAGAGCCCATTCATAATGTAAATACCCAAGTCCAAATATGATTATCTCCTGTAGTTCCAGGGCTAAATAGTCTCCTCTAGGAAAATCTTGCAGTCACCCTGGTGCAGAAGGAATGAGTCAGAGTTCTTTCTGGGTTCCAGTCTAGTTCTACCACTTAGCTTTGTGAACTTGCGTAAATCACCCACATGCTCTAAAGCTCAGTTCAGTGTAGCAGGCTTTTATGGAACAGCTATGTGCCAGGCAATGTGGTAGGTCCCCCAGATAGTAATTTAAATTAGATAAAGTCTCTGCTGTTGGAGAGCTCTCAGACCAGTGGGGGAAACTTCCAGGAAACACAATTATGGTTCCTATTGTGCTAGAGATAGGCCCACGGGGCTGATAAGTTGGTGGGAAGCAATCAGCCATGCAGTAAAGCTAGGCGTCGATCAGGGAACTTTCCATACTGTGCTGAGTTAATATAAGCTTTCCTCCTCTTCCCATTCCCTCGACCCCACCTTCCTTTCCCTATCAGTAGCTCCCCTTGACTCCTTTCTCAGCTTGTAGATGGGGGAACATTAGGGAATGTGATGAAATGAATGGTGGCACAAGAAGAGCTTCGGCCGTACTCTGCTCCTCTTAGAACTGTGGTCAGGCATCTTAATCTCCCAAGGACCACGTGCTTCTCGTAGCACAGGGCTGATCTCATAGCTTTATAAATCTCATAGTTTATAAGTATCTTGTTTATCTCTGACTGACCTAAGAACTTCTTGCAAATGGAGTTGGTTATATCTTTCATTCTCAGCATTAGCATAGTGCCCTGCACAAAGTTGGTCGTTCATAAATTCTGTTGAGTGTTGGATAGATGTATAGATGGATAAATGGATGGATGGGAGGTGCTGGAAGCACAGCTGGAAGGAACAGAGAAAAAAGACTGAAAAGGGAAGAGGTGAGATGTCCTTGGACAATGGCTAATGACATTTAACTTGGGTAGGGAGGGCCTTGTCCTGGAAGCCTTATTTAAAAAACTGCCATCTGCAAAGTAAGAATTTAACTGCTTGATTTCACAAGAAAGGACTGAATTTATTCCCAGAAATGGCTTGATTTTACAGTTAGGCTTAATACCTGCAGCTCGCACTGTAATGAAAGCTTCTCAAGTTCTAGCTGGTGATTGGTATGAACGGACCATTCTGGGAGAAATGGGTTCTTGGTGGGATGCAAAGGGCCCAACTTGGCCTAAAGGTCTCCTTTTCTCTTTTTATGAATTTGGCTATAGAGGTAGAAACTTGGGCCTCTAGCAGTTTTGCCCATTTTAAAGAAAAATAGTAAATTAATAGCCACAATATCCGTATTGAACAGATAGTAGAGTTGGAGATATGATTCAAAGCTAGGTCTGTTTGCTTCCAAAGCTCCTGCTCATAAATGGATTTCAGTGATGCCACATGACTGTGTTTTCCCGAAGATATTTATGTGCATTATTGCCACAAAATGAAACTAAGAATCACCTTGTATTTCATTCAGAATCATCATGTGCTTTAATCCAGATTCTGCCTCAGAAGGTGGGTGGCTCACAGGCTATATTGATTGGTGCTTTTTGCGAGCAAAAAAAACCCCCCAAAAAACAAAACCTCTTTGATTTTGTTCTGGGGAGGCAGAGTGGATCATGGCATAGTATGCTTGAGTTCGACATCTACTTATTGTGGATATATTTAGTGTAAACTGAAATTAGGCAGAGGGCTAAAATAGGCCCTCTGGGGTTGCTGTAGAGTAAGTAGAGGTAGTTATGCTCAGCTCTCTTCTTTGCATTTTGAGCTTGTATTTAAATATTCCTGAACAAAACATGGATCTTTGGTTTTAACTGGATGTACCTCAAAGGTCAGCCCTTCTGAACAGAGTACTTCAGTCTCAGGAACCAGTTTTGACCTCCAAAAATAGGATTAAATTGAAGGCAGCCAGGTCAGCATGGGATGATGTCAGAGGAGAAAATCCATCTGTGATAAGTCAGATTACAATTAAGTTTTTTTGTTTTCATTTATAGAGTTTCCACAATGCATGGGGCTTAGAAATATGGGATGATTATGGGTTTTCTTGTTCATTTTTGAGAAATGTGCCATCAGTTTTTTCCACATAAAGGTGATAATGCTGAAGAAGAGATTTATTAATTCCCCTTTGAATTTATGAGTTTTATTTTGCTTTCTTTAATAAAACATGTAAAGTAAAATATATCATTTAAAACAAGTATATGTCCTCGTGTGTGTTCCGTTCCTCCCCTCCCCACAAGTAGTTCAATATTGTCTCCGGATATGGAGGAACATAATATTTATGAATGTGCCTGGTGGTGAGTTGGCGCCCATGAATCTTCATTTCCCTGTGCAGCTTGTCTCCCTGAGAAGTGCGAGTGGCCAGGTGCTATTCATCCAGGTCAAGATGAAGAAAACAAACTGCACTTTTGTCATTTCTTCAGGCATGTAGCAAACCCAGCCGTGTCTCAGGTATTCCAGATATGAGCGATGTGCCGATTGCGCAAGGCTTGAAGCATTGCTCACTCAGAGATACAGAGGCCTGCCTGCCCCGAGCCCTTTGTTCTCCTGGTTGAAAGCAGTTAATTAGCAACTGTCTCCATAGCAACTGCCTCATAGTCCAAAAACATTGTCTAGTTTTTCAGTTTAGCTTATCACACTGTTTACCTGAAGGGCTTTTCACTGCTCTGAGTCTCATTTGAGTTGGCGGCGTGCCTGTTGGGGAAGTGAATTGTCAAGACAGAAAAAACACCATGGTAGCCAGAAGCTGGGGAGCCCTCTCCCTAACAGGACCAACCTGCGCTCTCAATTCTGTGAAAACAAAAAGTTATGAGGGCCTAACATTTTCACCTACATTTTTTTGTTTGCCAGAAAACTGCCATTTTCTTCACCAAGCCCGGAATTATGAGGATTTCTTTTTTCTATTTCCCTGAGAGGCTGTCTAAGCTTTTTAATATTCCCTGTTTATAGCACATTTCCATTATTAGTCATCTTGAAACCCCGGGTGATCTCAGCTGCTGCTGTACATTCGAGGAAATTTTACTTCCCTGAGGGTCTTGGCATTTCTGAAGGCCCTTGGATGAAGGATTACAAGCCTGGATGTGAATTAGTCAGAGCAGCTTTGTTTTTAGTCATAATGAGCTGTTCTCCTTACCTGTAGCTTAGATGGTTTAAGGCGATGGTGTGTGAGAAAAAGATGACTTCAGGTGGTTTATTGGTAAACAGGAAGAGGAGCTGTGGCTTTTCCTAAGCCGTGCAACAAAGATGATAATTTTCATGGCTGTCATTGAGTGCCAACTGCGTGGGCCTCCATGCTGAGACTTTTAGGAGCTATAGCTCACATCTGAAAAGGGGAGATGAGAGGTGACAAGGAGAGAAGATTACATTTCTTGAGTGTCTGCCGTATCCCAGTCACTGAGCTGGGTCTTTCACCGAATGCAGTCTGATGTACCCCTCGCAGTAACCCTGCAAACTAGGCTCTATTATCTGTATTTTAAGGACAGAAAATCAGCGTTCTAAGAGTCACTGCCTAACTAGAATTTTGGAATGCCAACCCAGGTCTGTTGGTTTATATGGCACAGCTCTTTCCTAAAGTCAGGTGGCATGACAGATACAGAGCATTTTGTCAGGATTTGGTGGTGGGTTTTTGCCCATAGTGCAGGGCTTGGTTTGGATTTGTGTAGCATTGCTTTGGGGGAATTTTTGCTTTAGGGGTCTGGTTAGAGTCTGATTGTGTATGTGTGTAATCAGATCTCTCAGTTATGTCCAGGAAAATCACGAAGCCTAGCTGTTTTTGAGGTTTTCTTGGGTCTAGTGATAAAGTAGTTGAGTTTAATTTTTTGTCACATGTATAAGAGCTTATATACCTGAGTCAATGTCGTTCTCTTCAAAGTATTAACCTAGAAAGACTGTGCCTTATGACGTTGCTATTTTTCAGATCTTTTTAAGGGATCTCTGTGAGGGAAGGGGCTTTCCCGGCTTGCAACATAGCTTTGAATTCAATTCAGTAGACTGCCATTGAGCACTTCACTCCTGTAACTGTGGGCTGAAAAGTATGGCTTTTCCCTAGTGGTGATCAATTGGACCTAGCATGGATTCACTAAGAACAGCTCATACAAAGCTAGCTTCTTTTCTTTCTTTGGAAAATTTGTTCGATTCATAGACTAGAAAATGGCACTTGACATAGAGGATAAACAAGACATTCGATGCAACCTTTAATCATATTTTCTTTGTCAAAAATGGAGATATATTCAGTGTGCTGAATGCAACTATGATTCTGAACTGCAGCTGGTTTAATGCCTAAGGGTGCTGAACAGGTGGTAAAATGGGAGATCATTTCCTGGTGGTTGCCACACTGTCTCGTGCCCTGGCCAACACTTATATGGTGTCCTGGTCAAGATAACATGAAACCTGGTGAAAGTGAACATGCTCGGTGGGGGCCTGTTTCAGAGTTCAAAACTCTGCCCATGCTGGGAGGATGGGTCCATCTAAGAAAGAGGATATCTTTGGGGGATAAAGGGACCCAAAAGTCCCAACGTAGATGGTAAATATGTGACTTGGCAGTACCATATGAGTTTTGTTGACTGTGAGATTATGAGAGGTTCGTAAACATGGCTTCTTCAGAAATGAATGTCATCTCGGGCTCTGTTGGTAGAAGAGAGGAGTACTATCGCAGTATTAGACTGTACTTGGAATTGGGTGTTCTATTTCCTTTCTGTTTTCCACCCTCCTCGCCCTCTCTCCTATATAATCAGTGCCAGGCACCATTCTATGTGTTGGGGATATAAGAGTGGACAAAAGATAGCCCTCTTTAAAGAGAATGTAGACATTGCACAGTTTGTTCAGTGGAAAATAACCCAGGTAATAAAAAGAACAAGAAAATACATGCTCACAAAATCATTGAAGGGATTGGAGACTATTTGGCTCAGCTTATTAAAGATTCAGCAAAGAGTTGTTCAAATTAAGTGAAAGTTGCTAATGGGTCAAGAGGAAACAGATTCATCCTGTAGGCTCTCAAAATAATGGAAGTAGTCAAATTTTGGCTCAATTATAAAGAGATTATTTTCTAATAATCTTACAAAGATGGACTAGGCTTCTGTTTTAGGATATAGTGAGAAGTGTTCAAGCAAGGATCAAATGACCGTTTGGTGGTTTGCTGTATGGTACAAACAGTATAATGAACCGCCTTTAAAATTTCTATTCATAAAAATTCTATCACAGAGCAGGCACATATGTCAGCTGCCTGGGAGACAAATACTAGTAGTGAAGGAGGATACGTATCACAATTAACATATCTACTTTTTATTATTTATCTCTTTTGGGATGCAGCTGAATGTAATCAATGTAGAAACATTAGAGCATTTATAACTGTGGTTTATGAGGTGAGAAATCTTTATTGCAAGAAATCCTTTAGAATCACAGCACAGGTCCGATTCACTGTAGTTACATCATAATTATATATCATGGGTGTCTAATTTCTTTTAGAGCCTAGAAGTCAAGAGTGTATAACATATATGCTAGCAATTGTAAAAGCATTACAGTTATTGTAAAAATGACCTTTGATGTAGAATCACTAAAGTTTAGATCTTAGGTCTACACATATTGAGTTTTCCTTTATATTTTTAAAATGGTTGATCCTAAAGATGGTACAAATTTCCATGAGTGATAGAATAGTAATCTTTTTGATTTTGATAGTTTTGTATCATAGTTTTAAGACAACCCACGGAGTTTTAGAAATTGAGATGTCTGCAAAATCAGGCATTGAGTGATGAGATAAAGATTAGTAGTTTCAGAAACTTGTTGAAACACTGATTGATAAATCTTGTACCTTCTGAAGAATTGATCTATTTAAATTAATTTAGTATCACAGCTCCGTTTATTGTTTCTGTAGGTTGATTAGGTAGTTTTAGAGTTTCTTTTATTCTTTGATTAGGAATTTTGCTCAGTGTTTTTTAATAACAGAATCGCCAGACCAGTTTATAAATTTTGAGAGTCTGTGTGAGTGTCTTAATTTGCCTATTACAATGGCAGCACTTTCATGTTTGAATGTAGCCAGACCTGCCCCTAATATTTTTGGAGCCTAAAACAAGAGTATAAGTGGAAATTCGTATACTGTAAGTCTAAATATTTAAAAGTTATAAATCTAATTATATATAATAAAGCTATATATAAAATCAAGTTATATATAATAAATGGTTAAATAACATTTTCTAACCTCTTACTTTGATAAATATGCCTTCAAAATAACCTGGAACCACCTTTAAATTTAGGGGCCTGCCCCATTCTCTTCCCATCCCTAGCTACATCTCATAACATGTATATATGGTTACCCCAGGAAGCACAAGCAAGCTCGCCTCCATTCTGGGCACCCCCATACAGCTGTTCCTTGGCCATTCTTTGCATCTCAGGGTTCACACACTAGTGACACAAGTGTCCTTTTGGGGACAGACAAGGTAAGTGGCTTCTGTAGGCCCTGGAAGTGAAAAGGGGGGTTTTGGCTGGGAATTCTGAGGCCCCAGGTCCTACATAGGTCATGGTTTAAAAGGTAAGGGGGACCCCTGACTGGGCTGTCTCCTTGACCCTCAAAGATTCCTCACCTGGAGAAGAGGAGCATGGCTGAACGAGGAGTAGAGTAGGGACTTTTAAAGCCTAGGGCTCCAGTTGGGCCATTGGTCCAGGTCTAAGGACACTACTGAATATGAGTGAAAACATGACCAATTTCCAACTGGCTTTCAAGCTTCTGAGCTTGAAATCGAGTAGTTTCAACCAAGTAGTTGAATTGGCCTGAGGAACTTTTGCCGTTTAACCTTTGAAGGATCTAAACACCAAAGTCTAAGAGTTGAGTAGCAAATAAGTAATGACGATCAGATCGAGTTTGAATATTCTCATATTTTTTAGTTTGTAGACATGCAGACATGCAGTATAAAATCCCTGCAACTGTGAAATTGCCTATAAGAATTGTAGGTTGTGCTGAACACTCAAATTGGTAGGGCTCCCATGGGCAAAATCCTGAGGCTCTTTAAGAAAAAATTACAAAATGTAACTAGTAGTAAGTGAGGTGCAACAAGAATCAAATAAATATAATACATTTTTCTGGAGAAGCAGATTGCATTGCAGGTTCTTTTAAACAATGATGTTGAAATACCGAACATAACAGCAGAGGTAGAAATGTTATGCCAGTTTTCACAGTAAAATCCCCAAATGTGAAAGCTCTTCTTTCCGCAAAGGTATGTGGAAGCAGTAATCTTTGCATGCACAATTGAGTTGGTGAATGTAAGATAATTTTCAGTCCTATGAGTTTTTCAAGGAAAGTGCAACTGGTCAACCTTTAGTGTTTTCTTTGCCACAGAATATAATTCTGTTTCTGTTAACATAGTCTTTATGAAAACTAGTTCCCAATAAGATACCTTAATACATCTTTGTGTATAATACATGCTTGAAGACAGTGTAGTATAATGGTGCAGTATGGTTGGGTGGGTTCTGAAATCACAATTCTGGGTCTTGCTCCAGGTTCTCCCACTTCCTGTCTACCTGTGTGACCTTGAGCAAGTTATTTAACCAAGTTTCAGTTTTCTCGTCTGTAAGGTGGGTTGAATAATAGCATCTCTGCTGTAAAGTGGCTGTAAGGATTAAAAATTAGGGATATAGAGTTTAGCACGTAGTAAACTATTAGTCATATTGAATTGACAGATTAATGAATGGAAACTAATAATCATCATTAGCTCACTTGTATGAGTAAGGTCTAAGGATTTGTATAAAGGTAACATTCTATAGTAAGAGAACCTTTCCGTGAGAACTTATGGGGTTGTAAAGAAAATTGCATTGTGGATATTGGCCTTCTTCTGGAATTTTCCTCTTAAGGTAAAGTAAGTAATGTTTTAACATGCTGCTAGTGATCATTCCTGGACAGGTGCTGAGAGCTCAGAGGTTCCTATGGTTGCTATGCACCTGCCTCCTGTCCTAGACAGCAGACTGTAGTCCTTACCTATCCACAAAGAACCCTAAAGTAGCCAGAGCCCGAAATGTAATTTATTACTTATCCACAAAGTGGTATTAAAGGATATGATTTTTCCTCTTTGAATATAAAATGGAAGAGGACGAAGGAAAATCTAGGAAGTTTCTTTTTCTAAGTGAATATAATGCACAGCCTCAGAAAATGTGGGGAAAGGATGAGAAGAAAAGTTCTTTTTGTTTCTAGATGCACTATTCATCTCACTTCCCAAGTAACTAGTGGCTATCATTATTTTTAGTGATTTATGCTTAGACTCCTTCAGGAATAATCAAACACTGGTCTCAAATGTAGACATGGAAGTTACAGGTCATAGCAGACTCATAAAATAGAACCTGGAGTGAACTTGAGATTGAACACGGAATGGGACAGCATACTTCTACTATTCCTGTGTCTTCAGCTCTGCCCTGGAGCCTTCTCCAATGGGGGTCAAATGGCCCATGTAGTACAGGAGTCCAACCTTTTTTAAGGAGTGGCTTCTACTTAACTGATTTTTAGCAGCCCCAGTGAATGCACCTGCTTTTTCTTCTTTAAAACCTCAGTTTTCTCCTTTATGAGAAGGGTGACAAATGCCCAACTTGCCCAGGTGCTAAGAATGAAATAAGAGCCACCTACTATAGGACTGCCAGTAGCGTACTAACCTACTCCTCCTCCTCTCTGTTGTTTATGTAAAGGTGAGTGGTTTCACTGGTTATTAAACCTCTCTTCTTTGAGGCACTAGAGAGAAAGCCACAAATATGAGTCAGAGAATTTCCTAAATAGGAACAATTTCAAATTTTCTACCCCTGTTCATCCTCATACACATACTTTAACGCTGTCAACTATGTTTTCTTTTTCATTCTTGGCATTCAAAAACTCAGCCTCTAAATTTCAGTTTTCTCCTCTTTCAAACGAGGGAAAAGAATAGCTCCCACTTCATAAAGTGGCTGTGAGGATGGAATAATATAGGTGAAAGACTGTGTAACTCCAATAAATGCAGTCATCTTCATTAGAAGGAGGGGCAAGGGAGCTGTGAAATCCTATTTGGAACCGAAGGTTTTAATTCTGAGCCTATAATAAAAGGAATGAGACCCATCCCAAAGTAGAAAACCAAATTATCCTTTTTGAATATGGCTTCCAACCTTGTGAAAGTGAAGAAATCTGGGAATCTGAGGACTCTTTGAAGGGAAAGCAGGAAATCCTCAGTGATGGGTCCTCACACAATCTAACTGGCCCCACCAGATCCCATAGATCATGTAACCTTAGGATTTTTAGGTCTTCAGTTTCCCACTTCTTTATAGTGAACTCTTTACCATTCCCTTTACGCAGTGGCAGAGCCTTGAAGCCCACTCTGTGTGGTGGCATGTGGAATCTGGAAGCTTCAAACCCTCTGCTTCTCCCCACAGCAAGAGTTTTAGGGTGAGGCACTGTGTTTCGCTCATCGCCAGCCCCCATTTCTGAACCCTCCCGGAATATCTAATAGACATTCAAGAAGTGCCAGGTGGAGGAATGACACCAATGTGGTTGATGTCTTTGTGTGCACATCCCCAGATCTTCAAAGACCATATTTCTTAATCTGAAAGCAGTCTTAGACACAGCCTTCTCCTCCAGGGATACGGCTCTTCTTTGAAGCAGGCATAAAATGTCGGTGCTGCCAGGTAGACCTAAGGAGGGGCTGCCAAGATGTAACTTTTTGTGCCTTAACCACTGGAGGCCATATAGGCAACCACTGGGATCTTTAGAAGTGGAGACTTTTGCATGTGGTAAAGGTTAAGGAAAATCTACTTCAGTCTCAGCCCCAGCCATAGGAACTGGGCTTTACCGAGCCCGGTGCCAGACAAGTTGGCCATGTTGTTATGGAAATGCCCCTGAGGCATGAAGGAGCCTTCTTTAGAACAACAAAGGAAAGACAGAAAGGGGGGGAGGGGAAGAGAGAGAGAGAGAGAGAGAGAGAGAGAGAAGAGAGAGAGAGAGAGAGAAAGGAAGAAAGAAAAAACTCTCCTGCTAAACCTAAGTAACTGCTAACAAACAGGTGAAGGTTTTTTAGAAGTGAAGGAGCTTGAGAATTTAGATGTAAATATATGGAAGCTGGAGCATTTAAGCCTGGGAAAATGGCCCCCTCGAACTCAGAGACATTTTCCCATTTTCTCAAATTAGGGGTATGCTGGGAGAACTCTGGGCTCCTGGCCCACAGGAGAGCTGAGGAAGCTTTTGCCTTGACCTCTCTTGCTGGGACACATTTTCCTCTCTCTCAACTATCATTGTAGACTTGGGATTTCTGGTGACTGAACGTTCTGTAATTCCTGGTGTGACCGGTAGCTGTGCTGCATCTCCCTGGGCCTGATAGTGTCACCAGCAGTGGGTGGATTCCCAGTGCTACATCCTTCATTCTGATGAGATTGGTTGCTCAGGTCACTGCGATGTTGTGATTTATAAGAAAAATATATGTTGGCCACTCAAGATGACCAAAAATATATTTCTCCTATATATTTAGTCATCTACCACAGTTTCAGACTCACATCTCTCAAAACTCTTGAAACTTCATAAGTGTTGAGAATGACAAAGGTGTCTTTTGTTAATGAGGTGACTCTTGAACCCCACCAAAGGATGGGGACCAGTTGGCAGGGGAACCAATCACGTGATTAAAAAGTTGGAACTTTGAGTTTTACCCCCTGACTTCCAAGGAGGGGAGAGTGCCTCGGGCTTGAACCAATCACCAATGGCCAATGATTTATTATTCATGCCTTCGTAATGAAGCCTCTATAATAACCCAAGAGGATGGGGTTTGGAGAGCTTCTGGATTGGTGAACATGTGGTTATTTGGAGAGAATGGTGTTCTTGGAGAGGGTGTGGAAGCTCTATGCCCTTTCTCCATACCTTGTCCTTGTATCTTCCTCATCTGGCTCTTCTTGAGTTACAGCCTTTGTAATAAGCCAAAAGATAGTAAGATGTTTCTCTGAATTCTGGGAGTCACTCTAGCAAATTAATCAAATTCAAGGAGGGGGTTGTGGGAACCCTCTGATTTATAGCCAGTCGATCAGAAGTACAGGTGCAATCTGGACTTGTTACCTGAATTGTTACTTGGCATCCTGAGAAGGCCAGGTCTCTGGAACCTCCAATCTGTAGCTAGTAGGTCAGAAGCACAGGTGTAACAACCTGAGCTTGTAATTAGCATTTGAAGGGAGTTAGGGGCAGTTTTTGTGGGACTCAATCTGTGGAATCTGACACTGTTAGACGTTAAAATTGAGTTGAATTTTTGGACACCTTGCTGTTGTCCAAGAATTGCTTGTTGTCCCCTCTACACATTGGAATTTGGATTCAGAAACCCATTTAGTCACCATGGGGAATCCTCATGAAGTTCTTACTACAGCTTTTGGCCACAGATGTCACAGATGGTTTTGTGCCTCTAAAGAAGCTACTCCCTGGCCCTGAGATAAGTCCTTTGGGCTACTGGTTCTTCCTCATCAGATGGCTGCCTGAAGTTAGTACTTCTTTCCCTAGACTGTTGATGTGGGTGCTTTAAACATAGTTTATGAGGCTGGGAGTCATTTGTACAGAGGAAGCCAGAGGCTACTTAAACAGTTCACAGTTGATAGAGAACTTTTGAAAAATAAACCTCCTTAGCATCCTCCTCTTCTTACCAAGAGCACACCTGGGTAGCCTCTCCCTTATCCTTTATATGATTTGGGTGGGGTTGACCTCACTCACAACTACAGAGGTGAACCACTAATGACATAAGCCAAACAGCTTATGTCAGTGGCGATTGGTCACCCAGTTAGAGCTAGTGAAGTAGATACCTTTTTTTTTTTTTTTTTTCTGAGCTTCTGGTAAAGAAAATCTTTCTTTCACTGAAGCTTTGGATGAGAATATCTCATTCTACGGATGGTGTGGTGATAGAATTTGAGGTCTGTAACTATGGTAGCAGTTTTCTTTCGCAAAGCACTTACCTCTGTATAAGACTGGTCGCTTGCTGTAACCAGTAGCTAACCTAGTGTAAGGTAGATTTGTGATGATGTGATCTGAGCTGCTAGAATAAGATTTCTTGGTTAAATGAGCTGCTAAGCCCTTTTCTTCTGTCCTTCGCCTAAAAGCTAATTTTAAAAATGTTTCTCCATAATTTTTACTGTATCTTTCCATGAGTACATTTGTGCATATTTAATATAAAATTAAGTCATAATTTTGTTAAAACAGCTTATTTTCACCTTTTAATATTATTTAATTAATTTTATATTTTAACTTTTTATTAAAACAGTTTTAATACAGAAAGAGTAATACAATGAACATCCAAATTCCCTGTACCTAGATTTAATAATTACTAAAATTTTGCCATATTTGCTTCTTCTATATACAAGGCATTTAATATATTTTGGTTTCTCTTAAGATTGCATAAATATTTTGCCTTTTACTATATACAGAGCATCTAAAAGTGCTTAAAAGCCAATTTTAATTGTTTCGTAGAACATAGTAACCTTCCTGTTGAGAATTTGTTGAAGAATTTTTAACAAGCTCTTTCCAAGTCTGTATCGTGGCTGGCTATCAGCATCCATGGGGCCATGGATCTTCCCTTCCTTTAGCTGTGTCAGGTGGCTCCAGAGCATGGCTCCCACCTTCTTCTGAGGTAGAGACTGGGGTCAGAGAAGGGTGTCTGTGATCCCTGCAGAAAGGCAGCCTGAAATGGGAACCAGAGAGGAACATCGAGTTGGAAAAAATCATTGGGAGGTCTTAGACAGGTGGTAGGGAGCAGCCTTACTAACAGTTATAATGCATTAGAGATTCTAGGATGGATATATGTCATTATAAATTTATCTAAACCTATAAACCATACAACACCAAGAGTGAGCCCTAATGTAAACTGTGGACTTTGGATAATAATGATGTGCTGATATAGGTTCATCATTTGTAGCAGATGTGCCACTCTGGTGCGGGGTGTGGGAAATCGGAGAAGCTGCGCATGCGTGGGGCAGGGGCTGCATGGGAGATCTCTGTGCCTTCTGCTCAACATTGCCGTGAACGTAAAATTTCTCTAAAAACTAAAGTATTTTTTTAAAGGTTCCAGGATGGAGATATAAGTCCTCAGTTGTCAAAGACTGGCAGGTATGTGGGAAAGGGTGGAGATGGGGAGGAGGTTCAAGTTCTATCGTGCTGTGGAGTCTAGGGTGCTATAGATATCATTTCCCCAAAGTGGCCTCTACTTATTTTGCTTTGTGAAGCTCTTGCTTCTATCCTGAGAAGAGCCCCTCAAAGCCACTGTTTGACACACCACTGTGACTGGATAGATCATCTTACACACAGCAGTTATACACTAGCCAGAGCTGATCACAGGGCTAGGCCCATGCTCAGAAATACTGTCTTTATGATGCGCATGGGCATTGGAGCTTGTGGCTTTGGGCTTGTGGTTGTGGACTGAGAAAATTGCTTCCTAGGTTTCCAGGGAAGGTAGGGGAATGACCCTCTTGCCACCACTTATTTATTCACTGATGGTTTCTTGGCATGGGCACTTGGGGATGGATGTGAGTGACAGGCAAAAGACTTTAGGAGTTTACAGGGATGGTTGGATAGGCAAGGTAGAAGAGTACATCCTAGCGCACAAGGCTAATCCCTACCACGTATTCTGTCATTAATAGAATCCCAAAAAGGTGGCAGTTAAAAGTGCACTTAACTATTTCTCAGTCGCTGGGAAGATGAGAATGGTGAAGGTTTTGTCTCTAGCCTGTAGATACTCTCAGCTTCATATGGATGACAGATCTGTAATAAAAGTGATAAGCAATAATAGATGGACAGGTTCACATTAGCACAAGTTTTTAAAAAACAAAAAGTTTTAAACAATTCTGAATTATTGTTGGTACCCAGTCTTTTTTTCTTTTTTCAAATATAGTGTCTAATATGAAACATACAGTTTATCAAGAGAAAAATTAATTTTGGAGATGCTGGAAGCCCAGATTTCTTGGATTCCTCTTGGTAAGCATGAATCCTCAATTCAGGTCTGAAGACAATCAGCCATGCATCTTCTCTGAATCCTTCCCTTTGGGTAGCTGGTAGCTGAGCACTTTTCTGGGTTCAAGAATACTTGCTGGGTTTAGGAACACAGAGCCAGAGAATCAGTCCTGATGGGCTTCAGAGAAGGGCATCTCTGTATCCCATGAGATTATGAACAAACCAATACTATAATAGAATGATAGCTTTTTGAAGACACCTGGCCAGTCTGGGAAGGAAGAGCTAATGTGAGAGCAGGTACCTAGGATAAAGGAAAGAGTTAGTGACTATGATGCTCTAAACCAAGACTCAGAGCACATGGTCTCTCTGAGCCAGCCACGTATGTATGGGCAGAATCACTGGTGTCAAATGTGAATGCTCCTGCTGAACCTGTATCGATGGGTTTTGTTGTACAGATATGGCCTGGGGTTGGAGAGGGCAGGTAAGCCAGACAGCTAGGGTCAGCTTGGAGCTGGAAGGGAAGAATTCAGTCCTGGTGAGGGTGTTCACCAGGCTGAGAGTGTTAGAGCTATAACAGGGCGGAGAGACAAACCAGGGGCTCCCTGGGAGTCCTGGCAGCAGCTTCTACCACTTTGGATGCTTGAGAGATGGAAGGATGCCAGGGAAGGCTGTTGGGTGTTTCTTTTTCCCTGTGAAATTATAGAAATGCTACCTTTCAATCAGCTGTTGAAGGAGCTGCCTTTAAGAGCTTCAAGTGAGTCAAATTAGGGGATAAGAGGAAGGGAAGAGTTGCTGAGGTGAAGCGCGCACCATGGGTCACCTTCTGCCTTTTCAGCAGCCCGTGTGGACTTTGCATACCAAGTTTCGGTCTGAGAAAATTCTACTTCCCATACTCTGTGTGTGAGAGAAAGTGTGTGTGTGCGTGTGTGTGCGCGCGCGCACTTTCCATTCTTTACAGCAGTGCTTTTGATAAGCAGTATAAAGTTAAAGCCAAGAACTATGCTTTTCATTTTTGGAAGTGAAACGTGAGGAGCCTAGAGGACTCTCTGTAAGATAAGAGCTGTGTGACTTTGTGTGAACTACCTAACTTCTCTGAGCTAAGTCTGCACCTCCTTTTCAAGCCTGTATAAGGACTGGATAAGGCGATGTGCAGTCCTTTCTTCAGGGAGGGTAGTGGACCTGGCAGACAGAGCACCGAGGGGCAAATTTGCCAGTATCTCCACATTTTGTTTGGCTTTAGCTGGGGTGCTAGTGTCCCCTTCACCTGCAGGAGGTGTCTTGAGTCACTGCCCATGGTAGAGGAGAGAAGGTGGGGTCCACCTTGAGTCCAGCTCTCTTGGATGAGGTTAGGAAGTGCTGACCACAGGTCTGAGGCCCTGAAGAAGTGCTACAAGGACGGTGTTTCTTTCCCGTTGGCGCTGCAGTCAGTTCCCAACAGTTTGACACAAATAAACTGTTCTGGTAGCTGTTTCTTATTCCACTTTGCCTCCTGTGTGCTGCCCGCCACCCTTGCTGGTCACCGGGGCTGACATGTGGGGAAGAGTGGAAAGCCGCCTCCCCGACAGTGTGTGTCATTGTTTGCTCTCTGTGGAGGGAGGGTGTCCGGCAAGGGCTGGAGTCTGCACTCTGGCTGTTGAGGCCTGTATTGAGGCTGCAGGGGGGCCTGGCGCCCTGGGAACGCACATGAGCTTCTGTCTTCAGAGGCTGGGCCCCTGGTCCTGTGTTTAAGTGCTGGTTCTGCTCTTGAAGAGAGAGTTCATTCCCCTCCAAAACAGATATGTAGCTGTGGGTGCCTCAGAGAGTTGCAAGAACCAGAATAAGAGTTTGTGAGCAACTCTGGCCAGCACTGGCCCACAAGAGGTTCCATTGAGATCCTTCACACACATACTCACACTCCAATCCCTTGAGCCCCTGCTGGCCTGGCTAGAGAGCTGTGTGAAAGGGAGACCTCTGGCTGGGACTCCTGAGGGGCTTGTCCTAGTCAAAAATGCCAGGGCCCTGCCAATGGAGGCAAAGTCTGGATCAGAAGTGATTCAGCAGTCAAATAACGGAAGGATGCATGTGGGACTCTTTGCACATGTCCTTCCATTTCCTTCCCCACCAGCAGGAAGGGCGAGGAGGTTTAGACAGGTTAGGAAATTTGTCACCCAGTAAGAGAGCTGGGAACTGTGGTCTCAAGTTCAGATTGTCCCAAAGCACTGTCTGAGTGTGTCTGCCCACCCACTCATTTGTAAACGCTCCCTCCACATGGGCAAGGCACATGCTTTTTCTTTTCATTTCTCTCAGGAACAGGCACCCAGTGCAGAAGTGGGCCCTGTAATGGCCGCTGACAAAGTGCTTAATGGAGATGTTACTGCTGATAAACCACAGTTGAAAAGGGAAAGAGGCAAGCAAGCTGGCCAACATCAAAGCTAGTTTTGTTTTTAGATAAGAATAGGTTTTACTCTGTGGGCTCCAGATCCCCTTTTCCCCAAATCTCAGACAGAGTTAGCTTTAAATAGAAGCTCTCTCTCCCCCTTTCTCCCCCTCTCCCAGTGAGTTAGCAGGCAGGCCTGCTGGGGTCAGGAAGTCTTCCTTCTTCCTTCCTTCCCAGACAGCCAGGCCACTGCCCTCATTTGCAGTGGACAACTTCGGGGAAGAGGGAGGGCTCCCGGCTGCCTCAGGAATAAACAATGCTGTCCCTACCTCAACGGTTTGCCTTAGTTTTTGTTCTTCAAAATTTTTCACTTGAAATCATTCAGAAAATATGGGTATTAATTAGAAGAATCTGGAGAAAGAAAAGAGATCCCAGAAATGTAATGGACTTAAGCTACAAAAATGTAAAACATACTTGTGATGCTGTGTGTGCATTGACCTTCCTCCTTAATTAAAACTTAGCATGGACGTGATGTCATGCCCCTGGTAGCAGGTGTGTTCCAGGTGAAAATTTCAGCTAAATGTAACTAAGTAATAAGTCATCTTAATGATTGGGTGATGACTGAACTAAATTGTAATCTAGGCAGAAGCATAGATTTTTGACAGTTTTAGAGAGTGCTTGTGGTGTGCGAGTGTGTGAGTACTTTATGTGCTCTTTAGGACGTAGGTGGAGCCAAAGGAGAAGTGTGTGTTTTCGGCATCGGGCCACATAAGAGCAGGTGCTGGCCACATCGACACATAGAAGTTGTTGCTTGCCCTAAACGTTAGTGAACTCTTTTCTGTTATTTCACTGGCTCAGGGGAAAGAAGGAAGGCAGCAAGTTAGGATTATAAACATGACATAAACCTAATCCTTTTAAATTACTTTATGCAGCACTCGAGTTTTGATTTGGCTCTTACCGAAGTCCTTATAGCTTTTCAGAAGATGGAAGCTTCTTAGGAGCCCAGGCAGAGTAGGGTCTCTGTTGAGGCTGAGCAAGCTGGTGACCATCCTGTGCTCTCTTTGTTGGGAGCCACTGATGGGCTGAAACCAAATGTCTCATGAGGCTTCCATCCACTTTTACACGAGGCCTTGGGTGATTTTCTTATCAACCCAATACCATTGTACCCATCTCCCACCTGGGGCTGGACAGAAGTCAGACAGCCCACCTTGCCATCACCCTCTCTCATTCTAGTGCCTGTGTGATCACATTCCCCTGTGGCTCTCTGGAAAGCCCCCATAGGAGTTTGGAAAGCGTTCTGGCAGTGGTTGTCTTACATGTGGTTCAGTTTTCAGGACACTTAAACAAAGATTGTCAGTCATTTGTCTCTGGCAGCTTCTTTTTTTCTGTATGTCTATTTTCTAGAGAGTTTCAGGATTGATTCAACAGTATAACTCACCCCGCCCTTTTTTTTGGGGGTATTCCTAATGGCTTACTAGCCCCAAAGTAATAAAAAGCATTTGTGGGTTTTTCAGGGCATTTCCACATTGGGCTTCTAATCCCAGAGATCAGAAAGATGGCCCTTTGGGTGACCTTTTTTGTACTTGCAAAGCTGTTGATCAGTGCAAGAAAGGATAAATTTAATTTGTACACACAAGCCAGTTGCAAGACTCCCAGAGTGGGAGGGAGAATTTACACGCAGTGGCTATTCATTTACCACATCATTTGTGCAAATCTCTGTTGCCAGGGAAAGGGATATTGAGGTGACTAAGGCCTGGTTCTTGCTCTTGAGTTGTTCATGGGTTGGTGGAGGAGACAAAGTTGGGCACAGGTCACTACAATGTTATCATGTAGAGACAGAGAACTGAGAACTAACTGCTGGGCCCCTCCTTAATTCAAGATGCCTTCTCTGAGCAACACGGGTAGAGGCCTGCTGGCTTGGAATATGTTTTTTCCCATACCTGATGGAGGGTTCCCGTCTTTGGTGGAACAGCCTACGTGAAGTTTATGCACACTACACAGCTAAAGAGAAAAGTCTCTCGTGTTCACTAGATGCCGGATCAGCAGAACCTTACGCTAGGTACTCCATGGGCTCATACAAGCCATGAGAGTCTTGTTCTTTCAGCCCAACTGCTAATATTCTTTAAATAAAAGGTATTTCAGAGCAGAAATAGGTTTAAATAATTTGTCTATCATCTAGAAATTAGCAAATTTTACTTTCGAAGGAAGTGGAGATAAACATATGGTGGTCGGGCAGAAGGGGTATAAATTATCAGCATTTGGGGTTATTCTGTTTTCATATACAGACAGAGATTCCCATGGACATAATTTCCAACTTGTTGATATGTTGTACCCTATTTTAAGAAATTTGTCAGATTTAAACATTTTTCTTCTTTTGTGAATAGTTTATTTACTCCATCGATTACGTTTAATGTATTCTGTGCGTGTGAGTGTCGGCCTCTTCAAAACTGTTGACTTCATCATCTATGTGCTGTCGAGAAATGAGATCTTGATGCCCCCCAAATGAATTATGAAAAGCTTTTCATAGTAATATAATTGATCCACTGTTGGCCACACTTATAAAAAAAATAAATGTAACGTGTTAATATTTCATGAGTGCCCACGTTGCCAGCTCTTTGCAATGGGACCAAACCATAAAGAATGAGAATTGTTTCACAATAGCCCAGCACATGGACAGAGTGCCAGGAAAGAGTTCGGGTCGACTTGAAAGTTTGCAGTGCAACAGGGCCATTGAAAAACAATCCTCTGACTCATGTCAGATTGTTATAATTATTTAATGTCCACAATGCAGCCTTGTCCCCATAGATTTATACTGGAGAGATTTCTTACCCACACATTGTGGTTATTAGCTGGAAAGAAAGCGGCGTTTGTTTATAGTGACATGGGGTGTATCTGTATGGCAAAGAAAACACTGGAGATTCTGTCTTCTTATGAAGGAGGCAGGAATTTGGCAGACAACCTGTAGGAAATTGGGAGACATGTTCTCATTACTTTTCATATATGTGGGTGGTTACACCTAATAACTATTAAACACCTTTCATTTTTAACTTTTGTCCTAAACTCTTTGAGAGAATGAAATTACCTGCTTACTTTTTCTCCGTGTGGTATCATTCAGCGGATGTGCTCCAAAATGTATCTACACTTATAATCATTCCGCCTCCATTAACTCTGGGGTCACGAACACTCTCTGGAACGACTGTTAACATTTGTATAAAGAGTAGATGCGTTTTGAACAGCTCTCACATGGCCAGATCTCATTAAGCTCTTTCTAAGGACCTGGAACTTTTTTTTTTTTCAGTATCGAAAAATAAAAGTTGAGGAAGTAGCACTTTGGGGCCTCTCTGGGGACATGTCTGGTTTGGAGATCAGTGGTAGTGCTAATGACCCAGAGTCAAGGCGTCCAGCTCTTTGAGAGATGAAAGCCCTTTGAGTCTGGGAGGGTCAGTCAAGTCCAGCTCCTCAGAACTGCCTTTCTGTCTGTGCCTTCTTTGGCCCTCCTCTCTTTCCTCACTTGGAACTCTCATAATTGCCTTTGCTGTCAGAGTTTCAATATCAATGGGTTTCTCAAGCTTAGAAGGCAACAGGGAGACATTGAACCAGAGTAGTGTGAAATTGTCCTGAGGCACTCACAAACTGGGGTGTGCAGATGCAATTTATAATTGCACCGGAAATACTTGTAACCTTTATCACACTTAGTGGTAGAAATGAAAAAATCTATGTGAGTCAGCTTAGGACTGACTTGGGACCCATATGAAGCGACTGAATCTTTGGTTTTGTAAGAGAACTACAGATAGGAAGCAGATGCAGAAAATAGACTAGAGTTAAGTGTAAATATATTTTGACCCCCAAATTAGTAGTTATGGTATGTTCAAGGTTTTTTATACTGTTCCTGGTCCAACAGGAAGTCTGGGAGAGCTATAGGAATTTGGGGGCATTTCTGATGGTTTATAGAGACCAGAGAACCTAAATTTTAGAACTGGGATTGTCCTGGAAAATTTGAATGTATGTTGACTGAAATACAAACAATGGGGTATTGAGAGTGATGCAGATAATGGGCTGATTAAGAGAAAGGTTTACATTTCAGCATCTTCCCAACCTTGTACTAGTGATGGAGGCTGCATGGTTGCATTGTTATCACTGGTGGGAAACCCCGAGCTGCTTGTGCAGAAGGGATTACTTTCTTAATTTAAAACAAAGAAGAACCACCTATATGAGTATTCATTTTGTAATCCTTTATTTAAACAGTACATTTATGTCTTACATACTCTTATATGTGTGTTATATTTCACAGTAGAAAAAAATGTTTAAGAAACACTCTTATTCTGTTATATATCGGCCCAGTTTTAAACCATTTGAAATGATGGATTGAAAACATGTTATTGTTTCACAGACAACTAAATGGCTTTTTGGTTTTCATATGATAAAAGCACAGCCAAAACTTTGTTTTCTTAACCTGGTGATGAGCTCTTCGAGGACAGGGACAGTTTCTCATACTTCCTGGGGTTGGAGGTGGAGGAATTAAGTAAGCAAAGTAGTGGCCAGGTGGGCAGGGATTTAGTGTTTGCAGCCCAGGGCCTGTGCAGGGAGGGGAGAAGGTAGAAAGTGAAGGGGGTGGAGTGTGAGGTTTTGGAGGGCACTGTGTGCCATGCCATGGAGTATAAACTCCTCCATCATTGCCGAGCCAGATGGGAGATGTTTTAAGTGGGGAAGCATGTTGATATGACATGATCTGGTTTGAATGAAATATGCTCAGGGCTCTTACCCTACAGTAATTTTCTACAACCTACAAGACATTGCTGTTCTGGGGTTGGAGAGTGGCTTGATCGTTATGGCAGCATCATGGCCATGTAGCCTAAGAGCGCCCCTGCCCCCATCCACCCACAGGCCATCAAAAGTCTTCATCTCTAACAGCACTTTGTCTCTTGAGAAGAAAGGCACAGTTGTTTTTCCTTTCTTCCTCTCTTTCCTCTGGCCCCCAAAATGTGCTCCTTCTCACTCAAACCATGATCTCAGACCTTAGTAGTTACAAGTCAGACATGTCATGGACCTTCTTTGAGATCAGTTGTCTACAGTGGTGATGCAATCAAAACACCCTTAAGGAAGGCTTTGGAGTAGAAACTTGCCAGGGTCATGAGACATGCTTGGGTTGAAAGAGGAAATGTGATTACATTAAAAAAGTAGACTACAAAGTAATGCCTATTCCATGATTATGGCTACTGTTCCAGGGGACAAGGACCAGAAGGGAACCCAGACAAATGAAAACGTTTGACTTGTAAGGGCTGTGAAGGGTGAGTGTTGGTTTCCCAAAGTAAAATAAGTCCATTATGATAATGATTTTGTTGGGCCAGTGATGTACATTAATTTTAAGAAATCAAATGCGAATAATTATAATATAGCAAGAGCGAGTCTGAAAACCAAACTTGGGAACCCAGGAAGGTAAATCGCACTTCTGTCTCTCCCAGGCTGGTAGCAGAAATGGCTTGGAGGCAAGGGAAGTGTTTGCAGCCGTTTGGGGGCTCTGTACCTCTCTGAGCGCTTTGTTTAGTCTTCACCTTGGCCTCTCCACTACCTTGTTTGCCCTTAAAGTTAGGGAAGTCAACTCCTATTACTATCCAGGGCTTCTGGAAGCAGAGAGAGTTTCTCAAATTTGTCCACTTCTTTGTTGCTATCCAAAGCCAGATTCTGTGTGGGACAACTTTCTTCAAGGCCCTGGTGTGATAAGCCATTGAGAAGTGTGTAAAATAACTCTTGGTGTTTTAGTGACATGTTGGTACTTTAAGAGCAGTGATTTGCCATTCCTTCTGTGAACACAAGAAGTCCAGACTTTTGAGTTCTAGCCCCAGTTTCATCATTTTCTTGCCCTGTGATCCTGATCTAGTCCTTAAACATTTCTGAGCCTTAATATTAATGAAGGAAGAAAGTAAAGAAAGAAGGAAAGGAGGGAGGGAGGAAGGGAAAGATTAACGGAATCACATGAAGGGATACATGTTGCAAGCTTTTAGAAATTGTTAAAGCTGTACCTACCTGTGAGAGGATATTTCTATTCATAACTGTATCACATCATGCAGACAGAGGAAAGCGAACCTCTGTCAGAGTTTAGTTTAATTTCTTCAGTAAAATGGGGACATTCATTGGTCATTTCCTCAGCATGCAAATGGAAATTTAGAACTTCATCTACATGAATCTGGGGTAAATTGTCTTTGGGATGGAAGGCTGCCTTCTGTCTTGCTAGGAATCTAAGGTAGTACTGGATTTAGAACAGTCATGGGAGTCCTACAATAGGGTGACCTCTAAATGGATGTGCAGATCACATCTCATTTCATTCATTAGCTTCTCTCTTTGGATTCCATTTAGCCATGTATGTTGGAACTGTAATTATGAGTGAATTATTTCTCTGTAGTATGTTAGACCTGAAGTTAGTAAATAGTGTGGGAATCCGAGCAGGTGAGCGGGGGTTCATGGATACCGTAAACCTCTAGTCAAGGCCTCACATAACGGGACATCCTTGTTTCACATGGGAATGGAACTGTGCCAGAGAGACCAATGAGGATGCAGAGCCATGCCTTCGGATCTGCCACGCTCTGGTTGTGCGATGCCCACCTAGTTAATTTACCTCATTGCAGCTCAGGTTTTTCATCCAAGAAGTGTAATTAGGAAATAGGATCAAAAGAAACAAGGCAATATGTTCACAATTAACTCCTATGATAGAGAAAATACATTTAGGCATACAATTTTTAATGTGTTCAGATGTGTACTGTCTTAGTCTGTTTGGGCTGCTATAACAAAATACCATAGACTCGGTGATTATGTACAACAGAAATTTATTTCTCACAGTTATGGATGTTAGAAGCACAAGATCAAGACATTGGCAGATTTGGTGTCTGGTGAGGAGGTTCAACTTCCTGCTTCGTAGATGGCAGTCTTCTCTGTCTGTGTGGTCACATGGCAGAAAGGAAGCACTCTGTTCTCCTCGGCCCCATATAAGGGCACTGTTCTCATACATGAGGGCTCCACCCTCAGGACTTAATCACCTCTCAATGGCCCCACCTCCAAATACCATTATGCTGGGGCCAAGGGTTCAACCTATGAATTGGAGGAGAAACACAGACATTTAGTTGTAGTAGGTACATTGAGGAAACAATAGACATACATTCTGTCATAATAACAACATTTTTATAACTTTTACTATACATAGATAAATTTGTTTTGATCTTCACAATTACCTTATGGGATAGGTACTATCATGTTCCTGTTTAATAAACTGGGGAAACAGAGGGACATGAAGGTTAAGTCCCAGAGCTGGTCAGTGGAAAAGCTGGGATTTGATTCCAACCGGTCTGGCTCTAGAGACCCTCCTTCTAACCCTATGACAGTCTGTTCCAAGGTAATAAGCCCCAGATATACTGGGTGTGGTATTCCCTGTTTGATGGATTCATTCGACACCACACATAACTTGTATGTCATATCGAGAGGAAATAGGTTTGGGAGGCTGGCCCCAAGGTAAAGAGTGTGCACATCCCGGCTAAGCAGAGGCCTGAGAGCTCTGCTCCCCTGCCACGCTGCCTTGAAGAATGGCGTGCAGTGGCGCTCTGCTGAAGGAGCGCTTGCGTCTTAAGAGGGCCCTCCTTCTGACAGCGTGGTCGCACAGATAAAATTAGCATCCATATTAGTAACGCCGAACCCCAAGAACCACGCAATTACCTCATGATTTTATTTAATGACTCTGCTCTTTTCAGAGCTCATTGGGCTAATCTTCAGAGCATGTCCTGATTACATGTTATAACAAGTGAACTAAAAAAGCAATTCAGACCTAGCTCCGGTTTAATTTGTAGTTTTTACATTTCAGGACAATGTTCTTAGTAGGTAAGTGTCCAGCACCTTTTTTTTTTTTTTGCATATGTCAATTTTTACTTGTTTTATAGTTTCCATTCCTCCAGCACATCTCATGTGATAGTAGCAGTGAAGCTCTCCTGGATCTCCTTCACCTTGCTAATCATAATCAGCCCGTCTCTCAGACTCTTTAGGAAATGTTTAATGACTAATAATGCCTTGCAGGACTTGTGTGTGGAGCTTCGGGGTCTCTTCTAAATGGAAAGCCAAATTTGCAGGCACTTGCCTGCTATGTGATCTTGGGATCTTGGGTAGTTTACTTGACTTCTGAGCTCTGATATACTTGCCTATCAAATGTTCCCACTTTATAGCAAGGCCTGCTTCACAAGATTGTGCTCAAGCTTAAATGAGGTAATTCTCTAAGAAGTGCCTGGTCCCTAGAAGGCATTAGAAAGTCATTTGCTGGGTTAGCATAGGTACTGAGACTGTCCAAATTGCTGCTCTTTTCACCTTTCCATCCAGAGATGCTTTCTTTAGGTGGAAAATGCAGGAGGGAAAAGTAGAGTAAGTAATTCTGTGACATAGATCATTTATTTTTCCTTTAGGCCATTTTGAGAATAGACCAAGCTATGTATGGGAAAAGGTGCAAGGCTGGGACGTGACACATTCATTGTGTAATGTACTGGTTTGATGTGACAAAAGCTCGAGTTATGATGAGATATGTCCAGTGTCAAATTTTCTTATCAAAAAAAAAAAAAAAAACAGTGGAGGAAAGGAGAAAAACACATTTACTTAACACCTATTATGTAACAGGCACAGGGGATACAGAGGTGAAAGTGACAGTCGTTGGAGGGTACAGAGGGTGTGAGTGCCAGGGATAGGAACTAAAGAGTTATTGTCCATAAAATGTGGTAATATGTAGATGGAGGTAAGCAAAAGGCTCGGGAGGAGCACCTGAGTGTTGCCAGTTTTCCCTTCAGCAGATGGAGGCCCGCCTGCCCCACCGCAAACAAATATTTATTCCAAATCTTGGGACGCTAAGTGATTTTGGCTTTCCACCTCTCTGAAATACTAGAAAATGAGAACTTTTATAACATTAGGGAAATGAGATCTAGTTTTGCTCATATACTTCATTTTTTCTTTCTTTCTTTATTTGGCTAACTTTTAAATCCTTTGAGGCTTTTATTTTTTAATTTATTTTTCATGAAATCTGCACCTACAGTGCCTAGTTTGTTTATTCATCCATTCATCTTTTTCTGTCAAGTTTTATTATACTGTGTGATAGGTTATGTAAATTACACAGAACTAAATGTACAAGGGCACTGGGTTCTACATACAGTAGGTATTCAGCCCTTGTCTGCAGACTTGTCTAACAGTATAAACAGTAGTCATTCTAGGCAGGTGCTGTGATGGAGGCTGGAAGTTGTGTACAGGATAGAATGTGAGGGCGTGTCGGGGCCAGCAGTTTCGTCAAACAGTCAGATTCTGAACAACCATCTGTGCCACTTGCCGGGGCAGCTAAGCTTTCACCTTTTAGAGAAAACAAGGTCTTTAGAACCAGCGTGTTCTTTCAAACAATACTGGATGCTGCCTGATTGTTTCCATCCTGGAACCAAGTTGTTTTAAAAAGAAATCTGGCTGCTTTGTTAAGATAAGAGACTGTCGTGTGAAAACTGCTGAATGAGAGCTCCCACTGGAGGCTCCTTCTCTTCCAGACCCCTGCCCAGTTCACTCCCAGCTGGTTCACGTGGTGATGAGGGAGAGGGTTTGGGACAGACTGCTGGAGCCCCATTCTCCCAGTTCCTCCCAGTCCTGGACGCTGGGATGAGTGCAGGGTGGAGAGGTTGGTGGGGTCAGGATCCTGGCCTCATGGAGCCACGCCGACCTGGAGGCTTTCAGTGGTTAGTAGTGATGTCACCTGCCAGACCGTTGTGTTGCCCCTGTTTGCCTTCCTTTCTGTCACCTTCTCTCCAATTTACACAATCATTACTTGAGACAGTACTGCTTTTTTATATTAGTTTTTAATAATTTTGTGTGTTTTATCTATTAGATGTTCTTAATTTAAAACACTTTCTTTTAAAGTTCGTGAGTGCATTTTTTATTTGTGTGATCATGAGTCGTCAGTATAAGAAAATGTCCGACTCCGGTTTGTAAAATCTTCAGAAAAGATAGTGGTATGACTAGAGTACTTTGTGCAATTTATGAATATGGCTTTCGCCTAAGATCTGGAACAAGGCAGTGATGTCCATTCTTGCCTCTTCTACATAAAATTTTACTGCAGGTTAGGACATTAAAGACATCCAGATTGTAAACGAAGAAGTAAAACTGTCTATTTGCAGATGAATTGAGCTTGCATGTGAAAAATCTTAGGGAAAACACACACACACACACACACACACACACACACACCATGAAGCTATTAGAGAACTAATAGTTGAGCAAGCTTATGGGATACAAGATCAATACAAAAATCAATATGATATATTAGCAAAAAACAATTTGAAAATGAAATTTCAAAAACAATTCCATTCAAAATTGAATCAAAAAATAAAATTCTTAGGAGTAAACTTTAAAAAAGGAATGTAAACTCTCCACACTGGAAACTATAAAATATTGCTGAGAAAATTAAAGATCTAAACAAATAGAGCGGTATTTGATGTTCGTGGATTGGAAGACTCAATATTGTTAATTCTTCTCAAACTGAGTTATAAATTCAATGAACTTCCTATAAAAATCCCAGCATGTTTTTTTTTTTTTGGGGGGGGGGAAGGGGAGTAGAAATTGACTAGCTCATTCTAACATTTATACAGAAATGCAAAGGACCCAAAACAAAGAAAACAATTTTGAAAAAAATTTATAGAGGGTTACACATTTGGGCTTCAGAACTTACTATGAAGCTACAGTAATCAAGACGATGTGCCCCTCGTGTAAGTTTGGATCAGTGGCACTGAATCGAGAGTCTAGAAATAAGCTATTACATTTATTGCCGATTGCTTTTTCTATAAAGGTGCCAAAGCAATTTAATAGAGTAAAAAAAATAGTCTTTTCAACAACTAATGCTAGGACAATTGGATAGGCACATGCCAAAAAAAAAAAAAAAAGGAAAAAAAGTCACTTTAAACATTTACCTCACACCATACACACAATGAATTGTAGACCTAAATGTAAAAGCTGATGCTAAATCTTCTAGGGGGAAAAAAAAAACAGCGTAGTAAAATATCTTCGTGACCTTGGGTTAAGCAAAGAGTTCCTAGATATGAAACCAGAAGCACAGCATGTTAAACCACTTTCTAGAAGATTCGATAGCTGTGCACATGAGACCATCTTACAATACCTTTGCTAGTATTGAAGACAGTCTTTCTGAAAACCTTTACTCATTCAGTTGGTGAAAGCGAACATTTTTTTTTTCTTTTTGGCATGTGGCTATCCAATTGTCTTGTTCGTAGTAAGGTCAAATTTTTAAAATTTATAAGCTACTCAAAATTATTAAAACTTTTGGGACTATTCTAGACCTCTGTTCTAAATCCTAACCCACCAAAGCTTTCAGGAGAAAATACTTCCTTGAGGAAGAAGATAAGTTCATGAGGCTTCGTATGTTGAATTACACATTTCCTTGTCAGCCGTGGATCCCACAGACCCCCCATGATAGATCTTTAGTGTCTTTTGTCCTTCAGCAAAGACAGTAGTGTGAGTGGTCAGTTTTTAAGAAATGAACAGCAGAATGGAAAATGGACATAGGCCAGACTTCTACAGTAATCAGGTGTGGTAAGAAATAGTGTGGAATTTGAAATCAACTTGCTTGGGTTCGAATCATGGTTTACGTATTGTCAGCTTTTCAAACCATAGGCCCGTTACTTAACTCATCAAGTCCTTAACTCCATCTGCAAAATGGAGACGTGAAAATGCTTTCTCTCAGGATTGCTTTGAATATCAAATGAAAAAAAAAATGTTTTTTTCTTCAAATGAAATAAAATTTAGTGTTATACCTGGCATATAAGAACCCATTATTAGTTAATATTGTCATTAGTTGGATTTCAGATCCCTGAGCTTGGAGCTTGGACCCTGCCTAGCACTTCCTGAATGAGGTTCTTCCAGGCATTCCATGCAGTCTTCTCTCTCTCTCTTTTTTTAAAGTACAGTTCAATTGAAAGATGGGAAGCAGGGTATTTTGTCACTCCAGATATGATTTCCTTTGGGGCTGCTGTGCTCCCTATGGTTTGAATTCATAGAGTAACTAAAGGGCAAGAGGGAATTCCTCTCAACTCTCTGTCTCTGAGAATACCTCTGGGTGCTAGTGAGATGTCACTCATCAATTCTGTTGTTATTTGTTTTTAGGGCTGTAAGCCCTCTGAATAGAACCCAGTGGATTTTCTTAAGTGCAGAAGAATTAAGTGAGGTGAGGGAAAATCATTTAGACTTTATTATCTCCAGCGAACTATGCCTAATCTTGCTTTAGCCCTAAACTTACATATCCTAGCTCTAAATAGCTTGAGAGTACTTCACAGTCACAAACTCTACATTTTAATTCTCTACATCTCCTAGGCACCTGGCTGAATGCTAAGCAAACAGTACCATTCAGGAGATGTAGGAATTGTGCAAGCATTTTCTGAGTTTCCATATAGATGAAGTTAAGAAATCATGTTTGTGTTAAATGATGGACATATGCATACTCTCATTTCATTCTCTTAACAACCCTTGGAGGGAGGTTAGGAGAATCAGAACACATTATCCTTATTTTACACAGAGAATAATTAAGGCCCAAATAAGTTAATGGCTTGCAAAAAGTGATATAGCTCTTAAGAGGAAAAGCAGAGATTTGAATGCAGATCTACCAACTCTAGGTTATAAGGTCATTCTCTTGCTTTCTGTTGCTCACGTTGAAGACTGTCGTGTGCATCAGATACCACCAGATCAATGGGTTTGTCCTAGTGATAGCACACGCATCCTTGTTTGCTTATTTTTATATTTTCGAGAGGAAGAAAAATTTTTTTCACATTCAGTATGTGGAGAATGAGAAAAATCCTAGGCCCAAAGGATTTTACTCCCCCTCCCTCTAACTCTTTGGACAAACGTTTATGTTTTATGGACTTCATATTGTGTATTGCCCTCTTTGAGCCAGGACAGCTCAAATGGATGCTTTTGTCACCATCTCTCCTTTTTTGGCATTTGTCTCCCTAGCCAGTGAAAAAATGAGAGAAAATGACATTTCTTGGCAATGGAAAGTAGCAGTTGGTGAAACTTTAGAAGAGAAGTGTATGTGTGTGTGCGCGTGCGTGCGTGCGTGTGTGTGTGTGTGTTTCAGTGAACAAGAAGGGCCACAGCGGAGCCAGTTGTTGGTTAATTTGGCTGAAGCATGTGTTTGCTTGCATCATGATTGTCAATAAAGATCTTTAAAAATCCTAGCTTGACTCTCGAGGGCCAAGGGGGTTGCCCTGAGCTGTCCAAGATGGAGATCTCTTCCTGGTGGACACTTGATTCACAAGTATGCTAATTATTCATTCTTCCTCTGTGCGGCCTGCTGAAACAATCACCCAGCTTGTTTGGTGCACAGTGTGGCATCGGACAGCAGGCCTTTTTATGTAACTGATGGCTTTGTATGTTCATATTGTTCTGTTCTTATTTTATAGCTTATGCAGCAGACATTCGAGTCAATTAGCTTCTTGTCTTACAAACTGGGCGCTGCTGTTCCAGAACTGAGTTAGAAGGGTGTGTTCGAAGGCGACCGGGGGACCTCTCTCCTTTCTTTTTGTGTTGTGTGGGTTGGTTTCAAGTTACAGCGTTTTTATTGGCTCTTCTTGGCTGAACCTTGGTTTCAAAAGCTGGCATTTGGGAGTTGAATTTCTTAAAGCCATAGCTTTTCTTTTCACAGAATTGAGGTCTAGCAATACACAGAGCTCACCCCAGGGCAGTGTGACCTTTTTTTTTCTTTTCTTTTTTTTTTTTTTTTTTTTAACCAATTGGTATGTATGTATATTTTTTTATATTGCTTACTAGCCAAAAATCCAGTGAATGGTTTCTGTACTCAGTTTCTTCACTAGTACCAGCACAGGCTTTCCCTCTGTAGAATCCTTGTTTCTTTTTCCTTTGCATTTTTCTGTATAATCGTACTTTTGTTTTATTTTTTTCTCCTCTTCCTAATTATTTTCTTCACCAATTTTTTTTGTGTGGGTTGGGGCAAGGGGCGGGGAGGAACCTGCCTCAAACCCTTTTGGGAACAAGTTGGAATATGAATAAATTAGTTAAATTCTGTTATGTATATCCCACAAACTATTTCTGCATGTGATAATGTTTATGGGGCATAGATTCACTGTTTTAAGCTTATGAGGATTTTTAAATATTAGAAAGAAATTTACCAAAAAAATAAAAGTAATGAAAATTTCCTGCTTCCTCTTTCCATTTCCTTTATTGTGGTTTTAGCTCTTCAGCCTGATTATTGTGGCCATGGTGGACCTGTAGGTACCCTTGTCGGAGGAGTTCCCCCTAGACCTGAGTGCAGCAGGCAGGATTTTTATCCAGCACCCTCTGACCCAGTAGAGCTTATGATTCTGCATGGCAGAGACTCATGTTTACCCTTGAATCCTCAGTTTTCCCTGGTGCCTGGCCCAAGGCAGTTCTTCGGAAAATATACCAGAGAATGAAAGAGCAGAGGAGCCCATCCGCCCAACCTATCTACCCTCCCCTCTGTGTAAGCATCCATAGCCTCTACTCAACCAGAAAATCTTCACTCGGTGCTTTTGGCTATGTTGTATAGCTGTGGTAATTAAGGGACCCTGGATGTGCTTTGGGCAGCAACTGACTTCTTTGGAACAGTCTGTGCCAGCCATGATTAAAGCATAAAACGTTGCTTACCCTCATATTTGTCTTTAGGAGGAAAATCTAAGCCAAAGAAAAGGATCTTGGTTTTATTTCTTATCCTTGCTGATTTTGAACATTAACAGTGCTAATACCAATCCTCGAGCCAAATAGTTTTCTTTACCCATATATTTATTGAGCATATTCTTCATTTGGGGCTCCACTGTTAGCACAAGAGATGGAGAAGCATAAAGAGGTGGTGTGCTTCCACTGGCCCTTTACTATCTAGTTGTAGAGATTGGGAATGAACTTGGGTATAATTATGAAAGCCACAAGGGTTGTTAGAGAATATTGAGCATGTACTATATCCTGAAGATGGCACATGGTGCCTTACTTGTAATCGGTTATTTAATTCGTGACAGGATACATGTGTATTAGCATCATGAGACTGTTGAGGCCGTCTTTATTTCTTTATATCACCAAAGACATTTAAAGGCTTTTTAACAGAAGGCTGGGATAGGAAGAGGGTTAGCAGCTGTCTGTCAGACAGGTCAAGGACATTTCTTACTGGCAAAATCAGAGAAGTTTGCTGAGCTGGACCTTGGGGGTGGAGAGATTGAGGGAGGACAGGTGTAAGGACATAGAGGCCAAGGGGACACCAGAGAAGGGACCTTGCGGGAGTGTGTGTGTGGAGACCCGGTGTCACTAGGAAAGAGAGGAGCTTAGCCTTGCTGAATTGGAGGATAGAATTGAGAGAAAGGAGGGTGACAATGACCCAACAAAGAAAAAGAATATGCTGGGGACTAAGCTATACTTCACTGGGCAAATGAGGTCATAGGACAGCCAGCTCTGCAGAGATCCACAAAGGCTAACAGTGGGGGTACCCTAATGGACACAGTGGGGATGAGCATGTGGCCCAGATGGAAAGACCCTGGTCTGTCTTAGGGGAGTCAGCTTACTCTTATATTTCTCTGCAAATTTCAAGATGCTTGGTTCCTCCAGTGAATTCTTGAGCATTTTTTTTTTTTTTTTTTTTTTTAGTAAAAAGAAATATCTGCAGTGAATTCTAAAACATTACTTTTTTTCTATTTTAATTTCTGAATTCCTTGGTGAAATCAGAACCACTCATCTTATTATATCTCTACTCTACTTATGTTGTACTTACTTATATTGTATCTGCCGATATTGTCTTGGCAGGAAGTAGGCAGCCTCCCCTTGGTTGACATACGTCATTCATTGGTCTGCATGAACAATTTCCTGCAGCCTTCCAGGGTTGGTGTCAAAGCCCCTTACTCTTGGCCCCTAAGGAAGACTCAACCCAAACCTGGGCAGCCTGAGAATTGGCCTTTCTTTACCGTAAGCCGATGAAGAGACGGCTTCACCCAGTTATCTCTGGGCATGAAGATCTTTATATTAAGAGGTGAACAGGAAGTAGCGCCCAAGCTGTCAGGGCCTCGTTTCCTCTGGGAGTGCTGCCTCGCTGCACTGCACGGTCCACCCCGCTTTGTCCTTTGGTGTCTGCTGCTTGTGTTCACTTAATAGACAGGATCTAGGCTGTGCTCATTCTTAAAATAATCTGTTAGCGTGTATATAATACGCATAATATTTTTACACAATTATGAATAAATTATGTCTATTATACACTAATTATATTTATAATTATATTTTACACATTCACACACTCTAATTTTAGTTCCTATTTGTGGCCAGTGTAAAAGCAAAAATCTAGCCAAAAATATAAGGAGAGTGTCACACATAAACTGTCCCCTTCCCTCCACTGTCTTTTCTTTGGTTGAGGCTTCTGCTTCCTCTGTATCATCTGACCCAGGGCCCCGGTGGTGGTGGTAGGTGACGGCCTCTCTTTCCCCCCATTTTCTCGCTGTATAGGCCAGTTCCCACCATTCAGTTCCACAAATAGCTTCGACAGATGTAGCTCTCTCTGCATGAAATGCTCCCCTTCACTCCTTTTTAGTCTCTGAATTTCACCATCCCTCCTCCATGAAGCCTGCCTTGTCTGATTTTCCGCCTCCTACACCTTTCCAGCTTGTCCTGTCTAAATATTGTTCTTCAGAGCCTGTATGAAATATCACTTCTCACGTGGATCTTTTCCTGTAGAACCTACCCTTCCCCTGGCCCTTCTGCCATCTAAAGACTTTCTCCATTTCCTGAATTCCCCCAGTACCCTGAGCCAATCTTAGATCTGCCTTGTTTACCATTAATTGGGCACACATTCCCCTCAAACTCGGCCTTATTATCTGTGTCTCAAAAATCTTGCTCTTAGATAGTCAAGAAATGCTTGTTTGAATTAGTTTAAAAAAAAAAAAAAAGATTCCAGAGAAGTCTTTTTTTTTTTAAGCAAAAGGAAAATATCATAAAGTCTTGATTTGTCTTTGACTGCTTATATTGGCTTTAAATATTTAAGCTTCGTATTGTACTTATTATTTATTTATTATCGAGGTATGCCACTTCATTTTAAATAGGAAGGAAACATTTGCCCTTCTAATTGATACGC
Organism: Rousettus aegyptiacus; assembly: GCF_014176215.1. Lineage (NCBI taxonomy): Eukaryota > Metazoa > Chordata > Mammalia > Chiroptera > Pteropodidae > Rousettus > Rousettus aegyptiacus. The sequence continues at coordinate 85,159,774 of NW_023416308.1, forward strand.
CAGGCAGGAGATTTATAGCTTTCAACAGGTTTAGGAGGTAGGGAACCTGCCCCAGGATAACTGAAACCAGAGCAGTGCTGACTTGCCCAGAGGCAGTGAGGAAGCCACAGATTTCGGATTCACACTCACCTCTCTGTCTCCTTCCTTTGAACCACACTGCCTCCCAGCAATTATTTAGTTGGTTACTTTGTACACGCAATACATTAAGTTGAAAGATGTATTTGTTTACTATTCCAAGCTCTGCGTGTGTGCACTGGATCTTCATAGTTTGGAGATATAAGAAGGATTGTCTGTCCCTAAATTAAAAGCAAGCAAATGAACAAAAACCAAAATGGAACATTGTGAGAGATAGTCATTTAGTTAATCTAGACACTCAATAAGGGTGATAAATACAGTGGAGATGACCGTGAAAAATAAGCTAATCAAAGTTTTTGGTAAATCATCCTCAAAGCCAGACTGGTTCTTAGTAAAACAAGAGAAAAGTGGTAATGTCCCCAAGGCTGTGTTTAATCTATACATTCTTGCTAAGACCTTATTTTCCTCTTTTTCCATTGAGTTTAAGGTTTCCTTCTGGGTCTTATACCAATCATTAATAACCACACTGTTATCACAGCTCAAAACTTTCCTATTGACACTTCAATCATTTTTAAAGATCTTGAATGTTCAACCTGTATAAAGCTAACCTTTTGCACTCTATTAAAATTTAAGAACCCCTTGATTCTCAGTGAATGCCCCAGCTACTGGATCATGAAAGCATTACCTTGTGCCAAGGGCATGATGCAGTACACTCATTCCTTTTTAACAAATAATAAGAAGTTTGACTTTTCATTTACACATCTTGCCAATTGCTAACAAGTTTCTATCTCGTTCAAACACCAGATTGATCCTAAGAAATTGAAAATATTGATTTAACCCTCTGTCTGATTTGTACTGCAGGCACCTGCTAGTGCAGTCTTAGCACATTACAATTGCTTGGCTGTAATTCCTCAGGGGACCACTAATAACTACCACATCTGTCTTTTCATCTTCCGAAATTATGCTAGCAGTTGTCCAAGTCAATTGTGATTCATTTGATACTGCTCTCCTTCAAGACATATTGCAACCAAATAGACTTGCTCACCAGTAATATATCTGATGACATAGTTAGTTCTCGTTAATTGACAGAATGATTCAGGCTTTTATGGATGGCATTAATTGGTCCCTTGTGTCCATGCAATAATTGACCAGACAGAAGAAGCAGCATTAGCTTTCACCCAGTCGGGAGAGTTTTGAGATGGGGTAAATGTAGTAAGGATGACAAAATGTCTGTATGTTTAATCGAGACTTTATCAATGAATTGAAAAAAAAAGAGTTCGGAGGAATCATAATTATGATCATAATTATGAACGTTGCATTCTATCCCACAGGGATGTACTAAAATGCAGGTCTGTCTCCCCCGCCCTCCCCAGCCATCTTGTGCTGAAATGTTTAAATATTAGGTACAACTTAAATCTAATATATGCAAAGCAGAAGAGTGCTATACCTGAATTAAGGTAATTTAAAAAAGTAAATATAAAGAGATCTTTTTGACATACACCATTAATAATCCAACAAACTGGGCACATGAAATCTGAAAACGTGGAAATTTCTTGCCTCTTAGAGAAAAAGTCACACCCCCTAAATGTTTGGATAAGTTGTCTCATCTTCCTGAAACTTAAATTTCCTCCTGTTACATGCTGCTGAAAAAAGCTTTGGCTACCTTTTTCCTGCAGGATAAAGTTTTTCATGTACAAAAATCTTTACAACCTGTTACTGCTGTTTATTACCCCCTACTCTTTTAGTCACACAGAATTAATATTCCCAGGGTCTAATACTATATAGCCATTTTAGAAACTCCCACCCATTCTTCAAGAACCCTTTCAGATACCTCCTGGATTTCTCAAACCAGATGAGTTGCCTCCTCCTAGGTACTTAGACATTTGGTTCCTGGTTTCCTCAACTAGACTTTGAGCTAGCCATGGGCAAGGGCTGCATCTGGGTGCTCGACACCTGTAATCATGTAAGGACTTAACAAATATTTGTTGAATTGCATTGCAATAGTTACATCTTGGGGAATGAGAATTTAAAGTGCGAATTCAAGAAAGATGACTTGGTTAAAATTAGATGTCAAACAGTATGTCTTATAGCCAGTGTCAACAAGTGGCTGGCAACCAGTGTTGGGAGATAATTACAGTTTGGTGTAAAACAAGCTATTTAAGGTGTGAAAGATAATTACCAAGTTCACATTTGGAGGGTGAGGTATGAATTATGCAGAATAGGTTTTCTAGTGTTTGATTTACAGACTGTTCATCTTTTTTTAGGTTATTTATTACGTGAGCTGAACAGTAGCTGGAACAGATATGCATTAGACTTTGACTTGTGAACATCTGACATGGCCTCCTTTTAAGGGCAGTGCAATCTGACAAACCAGAGCTCAAATCACAGCTCTGCTATCTATTAGCTGTGTGCTTTGAGCTCTCTAACTGACGTAAGGCTCAGCTTCCTCATCTGTAAACTGAGAGTAAGAATAGCACCTGTCTTGTAGGATTTGTGATAATGAAGAGGGATGTTTGGGAAGTGTATTGCACAGTAGCAGGTATACAGTAGGCACTCAATAAATGACATTTGTTACTGGTTTAAGATACGTGTTGACACTCCCTTCTGGGAGTTCAGAAAGGTGGAGAGTAAATACAGCTGTTATGTAAAGAAAACTTTAGAGTTTTGTGATTTTTACCCTGCCTCTAGTTGTGTGAAGTTACCTTTGTCTCTGTGAGAGTATGTGCAGCTTCCAGAGGACTCAGAGTATCATGCTATAGCTCAGAATGTTGTAGAGCGAGGGCAGCAGCAATATGCCAACACACCTATAGTGATCGTGTGGAAAATCAAATCTTGTCTTTGTTTTTTTGATTTCGTTTTTTTTTTTTTTCTTCTAAGCAGCAGATTGACCATTGTGATAGGCAGTATTTGATTTTCACAGGTTTGCGACAGATTCCTGGTGATGCCAATAATTTATTATTCAATCTAGTACTCGCATTTTCTGCTTACAGAACATTTTCATATTTGTCAGAGAATAAATTTGTTTGGCAGCGAGATTTTAAATGGTGAAATTTATACAAACAAACGTTGGCTTCTGACTGGCCTAGTAGTATGTTTCGCTTTTTTGTAACCTGTGGATTTAGAAATGGAGGAAGAGAATATCTCTGCAAACTCAGAGACTCCATTCCTGAGAAACCAAGGCTGGTCCTTATATGTGGACCTACCTGATACAATCTCTCCAAATGAACAGGGTTGGCACAGAGTAGGTTTTTAAGTTGATAGATGAATGGATGAATGAATGAATGAATGCCTTAATGTTACTATTTGGAGTTTTATTCGAAAGTAATATTAATCTTTTAAAATGTTACTCTTGTAATGACAGAGGGCACTGAGTATAGTGTAAATGAGGTCAATCAGGTTGATTCCTTTACCCCGTAACTGGGATCATTACATTGAGGGAATGGTAATTTAACTTGGAGTAGAGAGGGTGCTTAGTAATTTTGGAACCTGTTAGACTTTAGGGTGCAAGCACATGGGACCTGGAGAAAGAGGTAATAAAATTTAGGAAAAGAAGTAGAACTAGGAAGATAATGGCAGAAGAAAGTCATTTCCAACTGGGTAGGAGGCAGGGAAGAGTTTGAATTCTCCCTCTGCCTTTTCGCACTTAGAACATAAGCAGTCACTGTTCATAATCTTACTCTTATGATTGGATAGATTTTTGTGGACTGGTCCTGCATTTATGAGCTCACCAAGATTTTGTGGACTAGCTGAAAATTAACTGTGCGCATTGTCTTTCAGGGGAAGTTTATACCATCTTTCAGTTTCTGACTTCAAGACATGGAAAACAATCCCCACTAATTTCTCCACCTTAGGGGTTACTTTGATAAACCTTCATCATATCATAGACATCTCGGGGTAAAATTGGAGAGTAATGGTACATTTGTCATAGGAAGAATAAGTGGATCTGCTGTTCCTTGGCAAATATCATCTTTGGAAAGGGCTGTATTATAAAAAATGCAGTTTCCTCCAGTACAACTAACACAGCCTTAATGTGTGCTTTTTTTTTTTTTTTTTTAATGTTCAGCAACTAAGCTCAAGTTAATTAATGGCTGTGCATCCCACAGTGACTCTTTCTCAAGCCAGGCACACTTGTATATACCCTAGTGCATAAAGGCAAACAACTTAATTAACTTACTTTCTATCCATAATTATCTTGAAATGAACTATTTATAAATAGTTCCAAGAGTTAACACTGCAAGCATATCTTAAAATCTGAAGAAAAGAGACCAGCATGATTGGCTAGCTTCTCAAGAAGTTCCTGTCTTTGCCTACATAGGTATTAATATGAACAGTAGCCACTCCCGTCCTATTCTAAGGCTGCATACTTGAAAGGATTAATAATTTCTACAAACACTCAAGCTTTCTTATTTATTATTTTTTATTTCAAGACGTGTTATTTTTTTTATCGAGCCACTCTGCCAGGCACGGGGCCCTCAGGAGTGGACAGGGCGGATATGGCTGCTGTGAGTTTAGTCTCTTGGAAGCTACAGACATGTTGTTGTGTTGCGTTATTGATTGATTGATTGCTATTATGAAAGACCACAGATTGGATAGCTTAACAACAAATTTATTTTCTCACAGTTATGGAGGCTAGAAGTCCAAGACCTAGGTGTCAGCAGGTTTGGTTTCTCCCGAGGCCTCTCTTCTTGGTTTGCAGATAGCTGTCTTCTCGCTGTGTAGCCCTCCCTCTGTGCTTACCCATCCATCCCTGATGTCTCTTCCTCTTCTTATAAGGGCATCTGTCAGACTAGATTAGGGCCCTACCTTTATGACTTCATTTAATAACTACCTCCTTTAAAGGTCTCGTCTCCAAATACAGTCACATTGGGGCTCAGGGCTTCCACGGAGGAATGTCAGGGGGCGGACACAGCTTAGTTCATGACATACATGAACAGTCATTGACAAGGATGGGAGTAGCCCCTTGTGTATGTCCCCACCCCTGGTCAGGGCAGATTTCCTGGAGAGAAGGGCTGTCTGAAGTGGGAATTGATACAGAAGTAGGAGCTGGTCAGGCAGAGAGGGAGGGGAGAACCATCTTAGACTACATGTCTAAAGGTCCAGAGGACATGAGGGAGAATGGGGTGGGCAATTCAGTGTGACTGGATTTAGAAATATTTGCTTTTTTCCTGACTTCAATTTGAATGCATACGCACATGAATTGTATTCTTTAACTGTAGCAGCTCTATAGAATTTAGTGCCCCTTGTCCTTGGATTTGTGTGTGGTGTTAGATGTGAAAATGGCATAAAATGCAGTCACCTTTACCTGCAGAGGGCCAGAGTTATGAAATGAGATTGACTGTGTAGCCTTCTCCACATGTACCTGTGCTGCTCTGCTTGGGTTTCTTGACTCCTCTCTCCTTCACCACCTACAGGTGCTGCCTCGGTGCAAGCAGTTGTTTGGCAGGTGGGCATAGGGGTAGGATGGCGTGCCCCAACAAAGTAGAAGACTAAAGAAGTGGGGGAATCCCACCCATATACCTGCAAACCAGAGCCAACCACATTTTGATGTATTTTCTTCATAAAACTTTATTTTACAAAGTGTGATCATCCTATGTTTTATCTTGCTTTCTTATAAGCCTTTCTTATTAAATGTAATTGTTAATGCCTGTTTAATGTTGTACTTGGAGTTTATTTAGCAATTCCTTATTTTTTAGTTGCTTAGTGTCTCTTTTTCTCCACCAGTAAGATAACTGTGACAAACATCTCTTAGCATCTCTCTCCCCAACCCCCCCTTCCACCACTCACCCTTCTCTATCCCCCTGTGTCAATATTCTAGAAGATATCCCTAAATTACATTAGGGACAAAAGTTATTTTTAAGACTTTTGATACATCGAATCAAATTGCTTTCCAAAAGAACCGAATCAATATATACCCTTCATAACAGTATATGCTCTTGGGAACATAGAGGATCATCAGTATAAGCAAAAATGGGTATTTTATTGATGTTTTACGTTGCTTTGACTTGACTTCATGTGAACCTTTTCTCATTTTATCAAATCATTTATGTTTCTTCTTTTGTGAATTAGCCTTCTGTCCTTTGACCAGTTTTTCTATTGGTACAATGGTGCTTTGAGGGAAACAAAAAGTTGCGGAGAAATAACTGTCCTCTCTTCCCTCGAGTTGGCAGTGATGCATGTTGGAGAAGTGTAAGCCCGTTTCTGTTGGACCATGGCAATAATTGCATTTAGATCATATTTAAAATAACGTGAATGAGCAAGTATAATGGTGATGAGAAATAAATTTATTTATATTTAATGTGGGATTCAGCTAATATGGAGAGTGTGTTTATGTAACAGATACTGTGCCAGCTGATTTCATAAAAACATTCTTTATCGATCCTTACAACACATCTAATAAGGGAGCTTTAGGCTCTTTTTACATATAAGAGAACTGAAGTTCAGACAGATTCAAACTGGAATTTGAGCCAGGTCTCCTGACCCCTAGACCCAGGCCCTTTCTTCTGAACCATGAAACTTGCCCTTTATATGAGATCTGGTATCTGTATTTTTATACAAGTATCTAATCTAGTTGTTTTGGCTCCCGAAATACCATGCCGTGCTATACTCCTCCTGGAACATATAAAGAGACAAGCTCACTTCCTGGCAATGAAACTGATACTGGGGATTGCATTTGGGGAAAGATGGATGAAGACATTAGGCCCTTTCTGGAAAGAAGGAAGTTAAAGAGAGACATAAAGTAACTTAAAATCAAAAAGGATAAATGTAGATTTATCCAGTGTTTTCCGAAGTGCTTCAATGTAGATGTGATTAGAAATGAAGTATTTTTAGGACAGAGGGTTGCACAATACATTTCAAATCTTGTTCCTCTGTGTATCTTAACAGCTGAAATGTAATTAGATCAGACATTTTGTGAATGAAGGAATGATCTATCAAGAATGATTCAGAGAATGAATGATTCAGAGAAGCAGTGTTAGTTGGAGCGATGACTCTAATTTTTTAAGGTTGAAATTATGGATGGGCAGAACATTATAGATGCCCACCCAGGGCAGACTTGGCCTGAGGGGCACACCATCACCACTGAGGTAGAGAACTCTTTTTGGGATAAAGCAGGGACTTCAAATGACAGCATCTGTCATCTTTCATGTTTGAGGACACACTGTGGACTTCCCTCAAATTAGTCTTTTTCTCTCCTCTTAGCTCTGCCACATTATCGGTCTTATTAAGATCTATTCTCTTCAGAGGAATTTCGGAATCTATGGGGTTTTGAAAACAGTACGGTTACTTCATGGCATACATCATATCCCTATGTATCCTAATAACAGAAGTTCTGAGTTTTGTGTTAACATGGGACCTCTTTTTGTGAAACTTTGAATACATTCGGGAGAAACATGTGATAGGATTGCACTGTTGAGGTGCATTTGAAACCCTGCATTTTTCTTGGATAATTTTGAATGTGGACAATGCTATGTGGCCTCCAAGAATATTTCAGGATCTCTGATGCTTTAAGGAGAAAATCAACCTTTACTTTATGATTATGTAATTGTGATCAAAATAGACGTTGGGCTCTGATTTTACATATATCCAGATTAGCTTTTTCTGTTTAATTAAGAAGAATTTTGGATTTAAATCCTGCTGGAAGCAAAGTTAAGGACCTATTTTATGCATTTACTAAATATTAATGATCAGATGTACTTCAAAGATAAATTTTAACATTTAAGTTAAAAGTTGATAGAAAATTGCCCTAGAGTAAGGAGTCCTCAGTCCTTCTCAGCCTTAGGCTCACCAGTAGTGTGGCCTTAGGCCTGTCTTCTGGCTTCTCTTTGCTTTAATTTTCTCATCTGCAAAACAAATTGAAATTGTCAGAGGAGATTTAAGTGCCTTCCAGTGCCCAACCTTGCTGACTCTTTACAGTTTCTGAGAGAGTTCCTCTAAGTCCAAGCATTATGATTACAAATATTTTCATTGTTTGCATGTTGGTTTAAGTAATAATATTTTGTAATTGTGAGTCTTGAGTAGATGAGAAACCACACACATGGTATAAAAGGGTTTGTCAATGGAAAATCTGTGTGACTCAAAATAGAGAAATGAGCTTATAAATTTCTCTTTGACAGAAAACATGTCATTACTTAAGCAGTTCATGAAAGACCTCTGAGCACTGCTGTACATAGACTTGGGAATATTCTCAAATAATATTTTGTATGATATATTTTCCTTCCAACTTATTCATTAAAAAAAAAGTTTTTTTAAGATCCTAAGCTTCAGAAAGGAGTACCGTACACACTCTCTATATTTCTGGTCCATTCATTCAGGCAGCATTTATTGATCGTCTCCTATGTACTAGGATAAAGCTCCTGCCATCTAGTACCTCGAAAACTAGCAAAGAAGGTGGTCATTGAAGCAAATGATGCTAGATTGCGGTGGGGTTATGAGAGCAGGAGAATGTAAGGAGCATGAACAGGGAATCGTTAATGGTGCGTCGTGGAAGGCTTTACTGAAAGATGAATAGAAGTTTGCCGGTAGCAATGAGAGTTGACATTCTAGGCGTTAGAGACTGCAAGTTAGAAAGCCCAGTGAAAGGAAGATGGCAGCGAAGGTAATGTGATAAGACTTGTTATTTTAAGTAAGATCACTCTGGTTGTAGCCTTCAGGAAGGGTGATAGTGGGGAGAAGTGGATGATGAGTCAGTTATGAAGCTATTTGAAAGTATCAGATGGAAAATGGGTTGGGGATAGATGGATCTGAGAGTTGATATTTATGCAGTTGAATTGTGGTATAAGGATTGTGTAAGGATAGGAAACCAGAAGAGGAAGCCATACATGACTGTGAGGTCTCCAACTTGTGGGAGTTGGTCTGATCACCCTTGAGCAATTCCTTGGCAAGGGATTAATCTTTGGATCCTCAAATATTATATCTTTTGCTGACGCAGGAACCTGCTGCCTTTTTTTTTTTTTTTTTTTGCCCCCCTCAATGAAACTTAGAAGCAATGACTGGAATTAAGAGGTAAAGTAGCTAGCAGTGGTCTGGTAAATATTTTAAACCACACACACTTGTATGTACACACATATGTTGGTTAAAATTTTTAAATATAAAGCACATGTAGCACACAATGTACAAATGCTAATAAAATAAGTAATGCTTTCTATTGTAAATTCCATATGGAAAATTGATTCTCTTTCAACTCTTGTATCCATGGCCAAACCAGGCTTGCAGTTGACGAGAGAGCATAATCACCCTGTCCTCCCTCCAGCCTTTGCACAGTTCTGGTAACATGGGTCCTATCGCCTCACCTCCTATACTCTACCAAAGGATTGCTGGACACAGGCACCACTTTGTCAACACTGTCTCCTAAACACCATGCCACTCAGCAACTGCTCTTGGATTTTGTTTCCGTTTATTCCCCCACATCCGACACCAGTGACCACAGAATCCAGGCATATGAGACAATATGAGACATATAAATCCCAAAGGAGTTTTGCTTTCTTGATCCTTGGAACCCCCCTTGAGAATCCTTGTCCCAGAATAAATTAATCCTAGATCAAACTAGGATGTAGGTGGGTGGGCAGCATACAACCACAACTGCTTTTGCACATGAGGATGTTTATTATGGCATTTAAGAGATGTAATTTAATGTGTCCCACAACATAGCCTACTTTTCATCCTACTTGACCTTTCTCCAGCAATTTAAATAGTTGAGTCGTAGCTCTCTTTTTTCAACTTTATCCTTGCCTGCCATGATATTACCAGACTAAGTACATCTCTCTTTTCTATTTCTCAGCCGCCTCTGCTGATTACTTTTCCTCCGATCAACCCTCAGTTCGCTCCAGCTTCCTTTTCCTTTTACACTTTGCCTGGGTGTCAGTGGTTGCTCTCATGGTTCAGTTACCAGCAATAGTCTCTTGGTTGCTGGACCTGTGTCTCCTGCTCAGCCCGAATCTTAATCTCCAACTCTGCATATCCAGCTGCTTGCTAGATGGCTCCATGTGGACATCCTTTTGTGCCCTCAAATTTAAATACCCAAATGAAACTTATTGGCTCTCTTTCTCCATTCTCCTGATTTTCCCATATTCTTTGTTTCCACGATGTTACTACTGTCTTGGAGCTAAAAATATCAGCTGACGTTGAAATTCTTTCTTTACATCCACACCAAGTATGTCAAGAAAATGTGGCAGTTTCACCTTTTGATTCAGTCCCCTCTCTGGCTTTCATCAGCTTTACTTCTCAAATTCAGGCCTTTATCACCTGTCACCTGAATTGTTGCTGTGTTCTCCTTGCCTATCTCCCTGCCTACAGTCACCCCCTTCAGTCCAGCCTTCACTCTTGTCGTTAGGTTTATCCTTCCAAAGTCAAGGTAGGATGTGTAAGCATTCTCTTTCTTAAGTGCATCTGATGGTACTTTCCATTGCCTGTGGGACCTAACCAACCCTCTTGGCATGGCTGTCTTACTATAGTAAACTTGCTCATCTTCTGCTAGTCCTCTAGCTGCTTACTTCATAAACCAAGTTAAGTAAATATTCCCAATTGCTCACTCAGACTGAAAGGTTTGTAATTAAATTGTAGAGAAAGGCCAATCAAAATTCATATAATGGAGATGGTTCATGTTTCTGAGTAGCAGTCTTTTCTCTCTTTACTTTTATTTATTTATTTTTTTCATGACATAAATGATCATCCTTTGGCCCCCTGATGCCTAGATCTAGGGTTCAGGTATGTGTCATTGCAACACCCTGCATGTTCTTCACATGATTTGGGAGTGCCGTGTATGTTAATAGGTATATCCAGCTGTCTGCATATCTCTTCAAGGATAGAGGGGCCCCACTTGCATCAGAAGCCTCTCATTTTTTTCTCTGAAGTAGACACATGAGATATAGACTTCATATTATGGGATTTTATACATATGTGGTGGCTCCCTATTTGTGACCTCATAAGTGGAATGTAATTATGCAATGGCTTTCAGAGTTCTGGGAGATATTTGATTGCTCCCCCTGGAAAGGAACTTTATGGCTTTTACAGAGAGAGAGTTTTACAGAGAGAGTTGTACTGCAAATTTATCCTCCCATTCCTTCAGCCGGTTTGTCCCTGGGCCAGACCTGTCTGAAAATTGAAATGGAATACTATTTCTCTTCGCAAGTTATCAGTTGTAGCTATCAGGAGTTTGTTACTGTCTGCTGAAGCCTTTTTTTTTTTTTTTTTAATCATGAAAGCATGGTAAAAGCAAAACATGTAACAAGTTACATTATTATATGGATGCAGAGAGGGACTTAAAACTAGACTATTTATATGTGAAAGGGAAAAAAAAGAAGCAGAATTAAAAAGAGAAATCTTCAAAAATATATAGCCCCTGTGGATCTTTTTTTCCTTTCTGCATCTCTTATACACCATGGGGTGGGTAGATTGTAAAATCCATGAGGACAGAAGTGCTGTCTTCTGTCTTTCTTTGGTGTCTACCCCAAATCATGCTCATTGCAATGGATGCTCAGAAGCCACTGGCTGTAGATAGAGGGTGTCCGTCTCCTCTCTGCACAGCTCTTGAGACAACGGGGATAGATGCTGGTTAAGAAGTGTGTTCCTACCTTAGCACGTAGACCATACTTATTCTCCTCTGTCATCCTTCCCCAAGTGAAGCTGTGGTGAATGTTGGGTGTGTGTTGTTCTTGGAGAAGATGGCCCTTCTTGTAGCAACTTGCGTTTGCTGGGACGTGTGCCATCGTCCTTTGGTTTGGACCTTGGAGGCTTGGCTCCTTCAGTGTTCAGAGGAGCATGGAAGGTGGAGGATCACAGGACACCGGTTCTCTGCTTTTTGTGTTTGGAAGAAATATAGAAGTAGCTAGATCTTGTCAGCTCAGTGTCGTAACGTTATAAGGCATTAGACCTTTGGGGGAAACTGAGGCTAAAACAATAACTTTCCCTAAAGTCAGTGACTAGTTAATGGCGGAGTTCTGTAGTGTGTACTTTTCTGCACTTCCCTGTTCATATGCAGGAGTCTGGAAAGGTCTCTTTCGAAAATGTATCACGACCTCACGAAGTATAAACCTCAAGGTTACGTGTGTTAAAGAAATGTAGTCCGCGTTCCTCAGGTGCTGCATTCTGGTGAACAAGCTGATTCTATCCCCTCAAATCACTTCTGCAGAGCGAAAGTAAAAAAAGTCCCATTAATGTTAATCATGGGAGCCTATTATAATGATATATAACTTGTCATAACACATTATAATATTACAGCAAATATATTTAACCCACAGAACATTCTCAGGGGGCTCTTAACTCCCTTTACAATCATGCTTCAAGCTCTCTTACAGCAAGATGGAGCTGCAGACTTCTGTGACGCTGCCACGGCACTTTTGCCCAAAACAGCGTTGTGAGAATCTCTTTTGAAAGCACCCCCGCACTGTTTCCCCAGGCTCAAAAGTACATTTGGTTTTGTCAGCACCTGGAAATGGGAAGTTGAGATTTGAGGAGAAAACTTTGGCAGTTATGCACTGAGCTTGGTGGAGACTTGGAGTCTCGGTTGCCATGGAAACCACACTGCTGCCTCATTTATTAATGGCGGCTTGGTGAACTTCCCAAGGTACTCTTGCTCTGTCCTGTAATTCATTCTAGAAAAATGCAGGTTGACTTTTCAGATATTTCTTTGTCATTTCTCAAGCATTCCCTCCTGGGTCCTCATGAGCCCCAGAAAATTGCCCATATGTAGTTTAAAACCACCAATTTTTATCTGGCAGGCGTGCAAAGGCCGTTTCCTTTCTTTCATGCTTAAATCGTGTTTATGCCTGCCTGCCTTGTTCAATAAGTGATTTTTTAATTATGCCTCCTTTAAGAATTATATGGATTTAAAATAAGGAAGAGGGAATGAAAAAATTAACGAATCAAATACTTTGAAAACCTTGACTTTGGCATTAAGGGACTTACACGTTTCTAAGCCTTTTCTAACCTTTTATATAACAAGCTTTTTGTTTTTGTTTTTTTCCAAAATGAAAAGTTTGTTTCTTCCCACTCCAGTAAGACACTTTCAGAAAATGTCTTAGACAAATGTTTTTAAAGTAAGTGTAATTTCACTAAACCAACTCTCTCTCCCTGGCAGGCATATTAATATTAACAGTATTGGAAATTGCCTCTAGGAAAAAAAATTTTTTTTCCCCTAGCTAATTGTTTATCTGGAAGGATGCAAATGGTGGTTTTAAGCCTGTAAGTCATCCATCATGCCTGGCAGCCTCTATTGTCTCATTGTTGAGTTTGAGCCAACTAAGACTCTTTCTTGGTCTTGGGAGGGAAGTGCATTGATCTGGTTCTGCCAAATCTGTGTTCTCAGGGAGTCTGAGTCCTGCTCTAAAGGAAGGTAGTGTAGGCAGATCCCTAAGTCCCCTCACATTGAGAAAGATCATGAGTCCTCACTTGATGATGTCACATTAAAGTAGAACGTAACTATTCAAAGTAGACGTACAAGACTTGTTCCCTCAGTTCTCCCAGTGTCTGCAAATTGCTGTTAGTTTTTAAATGCATTTTTGTGGATGTAATAAAATACTGTTTATAGTCAGCTACAAAGTAAATAATTACAATGCGGCAAATGAAATTCAATATAACTTTGTCGTGGTTTTTGAATTTTAATTAAACCAGTCCTAGAGTAAATTATAAATGCTGCTGCTTTTGTTGTGACAAGTGACATCGACAAAATATTAATCTAATGGATTGTTATTCACAGAAGCTAAATGTGTTTTCTAGTCTGCAGGCTTTGGGTGTTGGTTTTGTTTTAATTTTCAATATATATTTTCAAAATCCAGAGAGAAGAATAAATTTTAAAACCACATGAAATAAGAACTTCATATATGGAATATTCCATTGTCGATATCTTGCCAACCATAATTGCGGGTGTCTCATTTATGGCACTGAAAACTTTTTTGTTTTTTTAAACCAGATGTCTCTGTGGTTACTTTTTTAGTATCATTAAAACTGAACCTGGGGTAAATAACCAACTGTTATTTGCCTAATATTAAAGGAATAATCAGCCTATGTTTCTATTAGATCATTTCCCTTTTATTTTATTTTGTACATTACCTTGTGGCATTGCTTAAAAATGATGTTTCGTTGGTTATGTATCCCTTTTATGGTGAAATTACTCAAGTTTTTTCTGTGGAGAGTCTTTCAACTTCAATTTATATAATTATCTGTAAAGACTTTGTATCTTTTGAGTATGTTAAATATTCAGAAATCTTTTCCTTTTGTCAATGTATTTGCTTCCCTCTAACATTTTGATATTTAAAATAGATGTAAAGAATTTAAGGTCTTCATATTAGTCCTGCAGTAGTTTTTAATAAGACGAATTTCATTCGAGGGGTAAAATCTTTATATTTCATTATTTCCTTTACTCTTCAAAGCTGACCTAGAATCCAAAAGTCAGAATGAAATCAATTTTACCACATTACTTTTTCCTTCAATGTATTAGAAATTCCCATGGAAAAATACAGCAATTACTACTGTGTGTGTGTGTGTGTGTGTGTGTGTGTGCGCGTGTGCGCGCATACACACGCATGTTTACTTGTGTTTCGTTTGGGGATGGTGGTGGTGGTAAAATCACATTACTTAGTCAGTTTCCAAGTATGATTGTTGCCTGTATTTTTTATTCAGGGATTAAATTGTTGTTGTCACTGCCACCACCACTATCATCATCAGATCGTGTGGGGGGCGAGAGTAGAAAAGGTGCGAGACGGTTGTAGACATCCAAATATGACAGCAGAATAATCTTTGCAACAATATGGCAGTGGAGCATTTGCTGACTTCAGAATGCCAGATCAACCCCAATATTTTTTCAGGGATGCTAAACCTCTTGTAACTGCTAAATTGGATTTGTCACTGAATGAAGTATCAGCTGCTGTTGGACAAGGCCATAAAAGCCAGCCGGCTGGCCCTTTGTAGGCAGGGCTTACCCAACGATTGATATGTTTTAGCACTTTTGGGATTATTGTGATTAAGAGGAAACCATTCTGAATGAGAGAGAAAAGGGGGTAAGGACACACAGCCCCACAGCTGGTGAGCAGCATGTGTTTGCTGCCAAGGAAGTCACCATAATGGCTTTTCTCTGGGTTTCTGCCCTGATTGACGGGTATGAAATCTTTATATGAGGAAGCAGTGTCCTCCAATTGCAACTCTCCTTGCAAGGCAATAGACATTTGGAATGTTATAGGCCTGAGATTTCTGAATGCTTTTGAAGCACTCGTGCATGTGTGTGGGTACACACACACACACACACGGGCTAAATGCGTTAGTCTATAGACACAAGTTAATTGAGTTAATGTGTAAGGATTTCAGTAATAGTAACAGTATCTTCTTTCATTTCCCAGACCCAAAGTTCTGTGACATGCATTAAAAATATACCTCCATGTAGTTTGTGTCTGAGTCATTAGTATATGTGTGACAGCTAAATGGGATCATCACAGCCAGTGGATTTGTAAACTCAAGCACCTAACCAAGGGTTCATTAAGTACAGGAACCTCACTGTCTTTTTAGAATAGGAACACCCCTACTCTCCCCCCAGCCCCGCCACCAAGAACCACCTGCTCCCAGGAGTGGTAGAGCTTTTTGCACAGGTCTTGCACTGGCCCTGGCAAAGCCCCTCTCTAAATGGCAGCTTATTGAGTGAACTGGAGTTTAAAGTTGCCCAGTACTTGGAAATGCATGTGGAGCTGGTTGCCTCTTTGGCCATCCCAGGAGGCTGTGCCCAGTTCATGCTCAGAGTTTGCTCAGCATACCACACAGGAAAAGAGGCCGGCTTGCCAGATCCTGCAGAGAGTCTTTCCAAGCCTGTGAAAAGCACGAATCATCCGGCAGCAGAGCATGCTTACAGCTGGCCCTTTGCTAGCTTTGATCTGTGAATCAGGCCGCACCATGAATGCCCTTATTGTCATGTTATGTGTACACAGTGTGTGAATTATTGAAAATAGGGAGGCCTGAGCCTCATCTGGTTGAGATTACAGTGCAGGCATGCTGGGCGAAGGTCTGTAATTGAAAATCCCCAGATGCTGTTTATTTGGCCTTTGTCACATGACCTGCTGCAGGAAGATTGTCTGAACAAAATGTTGACTGCATGGAGAGTGGAGCCCGCCCTTTCCCACCCCCAGAGCCTACACAGGCTCAGTCTGTACACAGCTTAAACACCTGCCCAAAGGAGTTTTAAAGGCTTAAAATAGATTCATTCACTCATAGCATTTAAATAGAGGGCATCTTGCTTGTTGGTTTAAACTGCTTAAGCGGTTGTTGACTTGTGGAACCTTCTATCCACACAAGGGTTTGCTGGATAATTTCACTGTGAGATATCTTTGCAAAACAACCTTCAGGACTGGAGCCATGTAAGGATAAGTAGTTTGAGCTCTGCCTTTAAAAGTCAGACTTACATGTGGTGAATGAGCTTGCACATGAAGCCACGTCAACTAATTTGCATTTTATCCAGTTCATTCTTATCTATTCTACCTATGGAAAAGTTGAGATGTTTCTTAGGAAATTTGTTCTTCTCTCCTAAGTACCGAATGTTATCCTCTATTTGGGTGGTGGATTGAAGCAGGATGCTAAATCTGAAATTAATGAAGATCACAAGAATGAAAACAGAGTAGATTGAGCTAATTTTATAGAAGGAAAGGCTTTAAGTTTTCTAGGTTCTTTCCACTAAGGAACAAAATAGTCACTCACCATCCTTTATTGCTACCCTATATTTCAGTAATAATTGTAGGCACCTCTTCCATTTCTTGGAATTTGGGAATTGTAGGCGCCTCTTCTGTTTCTTGGAACTTAGGAAGAGAAACGATTCCATGGATATTTCGGCAGTCCATGAGCATTATGCTGGGTGATGAGTTCCTCGAAGGCAGGAACCCTGTTGTAGTTTTCTTTATATCCCGATGCCTGCTAGAACAGTGCTTTTTCTGTTCTTCCTGCTCCTTCTCCCTCCCTCTCTTCCTGCCTCTTCAAAGAAAAAATTCACTCACCACCTCCTGTGTGCCATGATGTCACTTCTTTAAATATTTTTTCTTTGAAGGGACTAAAATCTTCAGTAGCGCTATCGTTAAGAAGCACGTTCTCAGTACAGTGCCAGGAGTTGGGGGATGGGGGACTATGGGAGCAGGATGTTAGCCCTGCCTTCAAGAAGCTCATAATTTGTCAAAGATGAGCGAAAACCCTCCCAGGGAGAGTGCAGTGTGGCAAGCACAGTGTTAGATGTGTGCGTGAAGTGTGGTGAACCGAAGAGTCAGAGAACCAACTGCCACGGAATTAGGATGTGCCATTTGAACTGGGTTGTCACAGCTCAGAATTCAGTGTTGAGCAAGTTGGGATGGGACCGTGAGGACAGGGAGGAGTGAGGGGCTGGTCATTCATCCAAAGGGGATAGTACCCAACATGACATGGCAATGTGTGTAGAGAGTGGCGGGAGAAAAGACAATTAAGTGGGTTTGTATGAGTAACATTTTGATTTTTTTTTTCAAAGAGAATATATTGCCTATTATCCAGGTAAGTAGAAATTTAAAAGGGGAATAAAAATGTGACGAATTTTGAATTCTAAAACTGAAGGAAGTAATCTGTTTGGTTTGCTTGTTCATCATCTAAAGTAGAAGGCTTATTTCATAAGCCACTGCTTTCTCCTTAATGATTGGCCTGTAATTGTTGCCTTTGGCTACTCCTTGTTTTGAAACCAATTGGACTTGGCCTGAGCACAGTAACCATAGGAGGAAATCTCTCTGGACAAAATTTATCCATTTAAAAGTAACGCAGACTGTTCTTAAGTATGTTTCCTCTCATCCTCCTAATAATCTGTCCTTTAATACCATTGTGTGGTTTCTTGCCTCATTTCTCCTCCTTAAGGGCAGAGGATATGTATTATTCCAGCATGTGTCTCCTACACTGCCTAGCACAACGCCTTTTATATAGAAAATATTCAATAGATGGTATTAAACAGGGGAGGGGAGATTATAAAGGCTTTGGGTGCGCACAGAGGAGTTGAAGCTTTTATCCTGTTTTGAAGGTGTCAATCGCAGAACGTTTAAAATGGTATATATGCAATCCAATCCATTTCATGGTTGGCTTGTGCCCCCTTCTAAGATTTTATTTTCACTAAACACTTGGTAATGATTTTGTGAGAAGTTAACATTATAGAAGCTATTTTCAGAGCAATCGCTCTAAAGTTAAGGAGTAATGAGCTTGGAAGATAAAACTGCATTCAGATTCCAACTCTACCATGTACTAGTTTGGGAACTTGAGTTAGTTTCTTAAGTTAAACCTCAGGTTCAGCATATGTAAAATGGGAGTAAGGTGGGTGTGAAGGTTAAACATAAGGGTGTATAAGCACGGTGCACTGTATAGTGCTGGCACATAGTAGGTATTCAGCACATGTTATTATCTACCTCTCTATATCTCACTTTGCCTCTGCCTGTTACACAGTATTTCATTTAGCTTAACCCCCAAATTATTTCACTTTCTCCAGTTTGAGTACATTTTTTTAAAAAATGTCCTTTATGATTATGGTTTCCATATTACTTTAAAAAGAATTACATAGGACGTAGACATTGAGATTTCTCTTTAGCATGTCTTCTAAGCAGCAAATAATCCCATGTGTGTCATTTTGATTTAATGCTTGCATAATGCAGCTTTTGTAGCTACTGCTATAGTAGCTACAGAGTTGATGCTTGCTTAATTCTTCTAGTGATAGTTGTATTTTTGCACGAAGAACTATATTCCGGAAACCCGATGGGGGACATGCTATTTAATGCAATGCCTCCAGCCTGTTCATTGAGATAATTTTATGATCTGCCACAAATTATAAGAATTTTGGCCACATATAGCCCTTGGCAAAAACCTAATTCCTGCTATTTTATTCAATGAAGAATCTATTCTAAATTAAAAGATTATTGTAGTAAATAAGTAGCTTGCACGATGCCCTCTCAATGTTAAGATATCACAATAAAGGGTTCCTTTTACTTGGAAACAATGTTTATGGCTATATCATTTTGAAAACTTAAGGCGATGCAAAAATTGAGAACATTTTCAGTATAGCATGGAAAATATGTTCAATTTCAATAACACTGAATGTAGAAGTAGTGTAGATTTATACTGGATGTCATGTGGTACAGCGTCCTGGACAGAAACCTTGTAGATCATTTCAAGCAATGAAAATATATGAACCAAGTATAGGGACATTGCATAATAGTTATAGGACCACTTTAAATCACCTAGGTGTGCCAGAATAGCCATTTGTAGTTGCTAATGCATACAACAATGCTTTAGGTTCAGTTTTTTTATCCTCTGCTTTACAGGTAAGGGAAATAGAGGTTCAGAGAATTTAAGCAAGGTACCTATATTCACATAAGTACTAGTCCTGCTTCCCCAGAAATATCTAGGCAATCATACATTTGAGTCAAAAAACAAAAACAAAAAAACAAAACCAAGTGTGCAGCATTGCTACTATTAAAGATTTTCCATTAAAGACCAGCAGTTTTTAGCACTTTGAATGTGTGGATTTCACACTTCTCTAAGGCCAAGTAATTAATAAACAAACAGAGTGTTCTTAGCAAAGTTTTTCATTAACAAGACTCTTCTAGGTTAATGTTGAGATTAGCTTTTTTTTGGACCAGGTCCATATTACTGTGGCATGTGGAGGTCGGTGGGCAGAGAGAGGAGTGAGGAGCAAAAGGGCATGTGTTGGTCTCACTTGTGCCAAGTTAAGAGAGCAGAACGAAGGTCTAGAAAATTGTGCCGCCTGGCACCGAAACAGTCATGACCGGTACTGTCAGTGATGTTTAATTTGTATCATCTCTTTCTAGATCATTTTTCCTGTTTCTCTTCATTTGGAAAAGGAGAGCCCATTCATTCATTCATTCACTCATTCATTCATTTAGTTCCTACTTAATTGGTGCCAAATCTGGGGTTGCAGAGAACTAGATAGACTCCTTTCATGGAGCAGTCACTAACTACTCTCAACAGGGAATGGATAGTCCCACAGGTAGGTAATGGCAGTGCAGCAGCAGGAGGGCGGCTTGGCACATGAGGGTACGAGAGAAGAAATGACTGACCCAGTTTGGATGGCTCCCAGAAGACATCAGGAAGGAATCCTTCATTTTGGGCTTACAGGGATGAATAGGAGTTTTGGGCAAAGGAGAAATAAAAGGACATTTAAGGACAGATGGTTTTACAAAGACATAGAGATGTGAAAAAGCATGACCGTGATTTGGGGAACACTGTGAAACTCCTTATAGTAGAATAGAAAAGCCCTCTGCAGGCATGGGCTGTTAGTGTAGTAAAGCAACATAATCAGATGTGGGCATGAAAGAAAAGGTGAATGCCCACAAGATAAGTGAAAACTCCCCTGAGAGCCTGTGGGTAGGGGTCTATTTAGGTTGCTTTTGGAGGCAACAAACTTAGGTTCCATTAAAACCCAGGCACACCCCGGGTGTGTGGAATACAGTGATGCTGAGGACATAGACCCTCCCTGTAAGGAGCTTACAGTCTGTTACACAGGAATATCTTCGTAGGGCCAGAATGTGGGCAGTACCCTGACACATGCAGAAGTAACAAGCGATGGGCCCAGGACAGAATGGTTAATCTATGCTACTTCCCCAGTCAGACAGAGCTCACATACTAAGCAATTTGTTTTTAACTCACAGTGTCTTTTCTTTCAATTTGCTTTGTAATATTGTGGGGTTTTTTTCCCAACCACTGGTCTGTGAGGTGAGCTCCAGGCTCCTGGCTCCCTGGCTCACTCCTCTCCACAGGTTCCATACCTAGTGCATGTTTCAAGCATGCTTCGGACGGGGTTTCAGGGAGGAGACGCCATCAGAGCTGAACCTGGGAGGATTTTGATTGCTAGCCTTAAGGCATATTGCAGTTGTGAGCAAAACTTTAGAAAGGCAGGATGGTTCATGGAACCGGAGCTGGGTGTCATTTTGATGGTGGTAAAATGGATTAAGGTGGTGGTGGTGGTGGTGGTGGTGGTGGTGGTGGTGGTGGTGGTGGTGGTGAAAATCAAAAGTTAGGGCCAGATAGTGGAACAACATTGAATACTATACGAAAGCAGTTTAACCTTTAGACTATAGGCAGTGGGGCAGCACTGCAGGTCTTGAACCAGTAGAGTGGATAAACCAGAGCTCGTGTTTGGGGTAGCTGTGTGTAGAATGGATTAGAAAGAAAAATAACTAGAGGCATAAAGTATTAAGGCTAGTTAAATTATTCATTAGAGGATTAAAAAGGTGATTGTGTGGTATCTATTGCTTCATAGAGAATGAGCCATTAGAAAAACTTTATTCATATTTATTTTCCTTCTAGAAATAATTACAATAAAAAGAACATAGAGGGATTGTATTCAACACATAGCATTAGACATTTTTACTTGCGCGTCTCTTTTTATCCTTGTAGTCTAATGCAGATGTGTAGTTTGCGAGCTGTCCCACTAAGATGAAAGAGAACACAGTGTTTTATGGGGCCATCGCTTGATAATGTTATCAGCTGCCACTGATTGATAGGAACTCTGAGAAGGTGGGACTTGGGTTATTGCCAGGTGTTGTGAAGGGAAAGGAGTAAGTTCCAACTAACCAGGAGTTAATGCAGTCTTCCTCGTGTATTTTTTCTTCTAAAGCTGTTCCATTATAAGCCCTCGGGTGAATGCAGACTTGCCACTGTTTACCTCCTGAAGGCTATCAGTTCATTTTGTAAACCTTTAGATCAAGAACATGCAGTACCAGCCCTGACAACCCAGAACAGGCTGCCTTGCCCCTTCTGGTGATTTTCCACATTGGTGCTGATTTTTGGTCAATGATTTATATTGAGGATTAACCGAGACACTGTTGTCTAAACTTCCTCATTGGCAACACTCTTGGACTGGTTCAAATGCTCTTTATCGTGAACCTTCCTTTACACCCCAATCTCAGTCTCGTCCCGTCTCCCATTCTGGTTCTCCATCCCTCTCATTCCTTTAGTGTATACTTACTGAGGACCTGCTGTATTCTTGGCATCAGGAGTACAGAGATGAACAAAACCCAGTCTATGGTCTGTGTTCTTTTGGAACTTCTATTTCACAGTAGGGGAAGCAGGCGTTCATTATGCAGTCCTCCAGATAAATGGGATGTGACATCTGTGATGCGTGCTGTGCATGAGAGAAGGATAGGATAACTTGCCATTGTTCTCATGGATGAGAGGCCTTCATAGGTATAAGCTCCTTGAAGGCAGAGATTGCATTTTTTTTACCCCCACAATTCTAGCACATTGCGTATGCTTTATAGTTACATTTGGTGTCTGACTAGTGGGTGACTTGCCAGCTTTGGTAGACCTATCTTAACCAGTGTCGCTGGGACAATGGCAGCAGTGTGGGGGAAGAGGTTAATTATTAACTCCTCACTGGTTAATAAAGACTCTCTACTGCCTCATCTGGCCGTATCCATAGATATAAAGCTCCCAGATCTTCAGGAGGACAGGGTCCTTAAACATCCTTCTGTAGAATGACTGCTCCTTAACTGGTGATGCTTGGTTCCCGCATTGCCCCCTACATCTGTGCTTTTTGGTTGTTGACTTTGATATCCTAAGATATTTTTTTTTCTTTAGATGCATCTCAGCTGATAAAAAAGGTTAGAAAGTATTTTAACATTATTTTGTAGAATCCTGCCTGGGCAAGTCCTTGGTAAACTGCTCTGTGTTGGGCGCTGCTGTTCTGTCTTCTGTTGGGGCACAGAGCCATGCCCCATGGTGTTGTCACTTGTGGAAAGCATCTTTCTTTGCTTCTTTTCACTGGATCGTCTTTTTCACCCTTTTTTCTTTTTGCTTATATTGATGATTCAGGGTCAAACTGGATTGTAAGGATGTAGGACCCTCTATTCTGCCTCTAACAATGAATGACTCACTCTACAAACATTGGGCTGCCTGAGAAGGGGGAGCAGAGAAAAGATGGATGCCATTGGTTCTTATTCTCAATGATTTTATGATCTGATTGGAGCCATGACATGACAACGAATGATAGAATGTAAGGCAGAATAGATACAGGCCAACAGCAAAGAGGCCAAGGTCAAGAGCTATGGAAGTTTCCAGAGAGGGGAGGCATCTTCCCGCTGGAAGGCTCATGAAGATTGAGGTGTCTGAAAGGTGGGTGGGATCCAGACATGCAGAAATGGGCAAGGGCAATATGGCCAATGAAAGCAATCATGTGTGCAGGTA
Organism: Rousettus aegyptiacus; assembly: GCF_014176215.1. Taxonomy (NCBI): domain Eukaryota; kingdom Metazoa; phylum Chordata; class Mammalia; order Chiroptera; family Pteropodidae; genus Rousettus; species Rousettus aegyptiacus. The sequence goes on from NW_023416308.1 coordinate 85,183,012, forward strand.
CAGAGCTCAGGAAGCTCAAGGTGTTAACGGAGAACGTTCTAGTAGTTCTGTTGGGCTAAGTGTGGATTTGCAAGAGGGCATAGAAGACCCTATGGCCGCATCCATAGCACCAGTGCCCATCTGATACAGCTTTGGTCCAGCAATGAAGAAAAGTTGAGTTTTCTTTCTGATTCTCGTTTTTTTGTTTTGTTTTGTTTTGTTTTGTTTTTAACATGGGAAAAGGTGTGGAGAATCCTCACGTGTTTCTCCCAAAGGGAGGGCCAATAGAGATTTTCTCAGAGTACACTAGCTGGGGTCATTTCCGCCCTCTAAGGGTGTGAGTTTGCCTTAGAAATGTCTGCAGCCAAGGAAGAGAAGCAGTCCATTTGTTACTTTTTTCTTTGTGGCTCCTTGACTCCATTCAATTACAAAGTGGCTCTTAGGCTGTTAAAGCGGACTGTCTCTGGGCTACAATTTCTAGCCACAGACCCTGCATTTGCTGTGCCTCAAACATGACCTTGAGGCCACATCCCATTACACACACAGCCCACAACAACGTTAACCAGTCTTCTGTCTGGGTAAGGCAGACACAGTGCAAACCCTAAGCCTTTCTGCAGGAATCTCTCTGAATTGCTCCTTTAGCAGGAAATTTCATGGCAATCTGTGATGCAGGGGCAGCCGATGATGGGATCACTTTCAACTGTGTTATGTTATTTAGGGGAAAGGAAAAATAAAATAAAAACTGGATTGCAGTGGCTGGTGAGGATCATAGTATAAAAGTGGCAGGTCAGGCTGTGTTTATCTTTGCTGCTGCCTGTGGGAAACGCAAGGGCAGCTGCAGCTGCAGAATCTCAGACCTAAAGAAGTGATAGGGTGTACATTTCTAAAGGAAATTTTTTGCTGCAGAGGAATAGTAGTATCAGGACACTTAGTGGTGAAGCGTGACATTGCCACTCAGCTCTATAAGCTATTACACGGATTTATCAAGAAGAATGAAAGAAATGACACATGAATGCTGTGGGTGCTATAAATATAGAGCCTAGAGATTCCTGGGACCAGAAAGAAAGAGTGTGCAGTGGTCTTGAGAGCTTGGGGGTCAGCAGATGGGTTTTTAAAAGGAGTATGTTTCCTGCCTGTGCATTTAGAGAAATGCCGCTCTCTATCTAAAATGGTCTTCAACCCCCTTCCCTCATTCTGCCTACCAAAATCAGCCTTATCACTCCAGTTAGGATATGAACACTGAAGGGAGGAGTGTTACTCTTGCCTACCACTTATTTTGAAATGCAACAACAGTATAAAATTCATCTGCAAAAAAACTTCTCTGTATATCTGAAATTTTTCACAATAAAATGTTGGAGAAAATATAATCTATCCTTAAAAGCCTAGCTTATGTTTCAGTACTTTGGGGAAGGCTTTCTAGATTTCGTAAGTTATTTGTGGCCAATTACTCATGCGTGTTACTAGAACCTCCTTCATGGTAATAGTTGTCTGATGTGTAGAGCCGATTTGCTCTTGTATCTTAGCCCTTGTGTTGGACAGTGGGCAGGCAGGCTGTCCTCTCTTTATCCCTGATGCACCAGACAGGCATCATGAGGCACAAAGTATGTGGTCCCCTCATGACCGTATGATTAGTTTAGGAACATCATGATTAACTTTCAAGTTAATTTTGTTGAAATCATTTTTTGTAATGGAAAGTTTACTGAAGGAAGTACTGTATGCGGGGGTGGGTGGCTGCGTGCTGGTGTGCGTGTGTGCGTGTGTGTGCGTGCGCGCATGCGTGTATGTTGGAAGAGAAAAATCAATGAGGGTTAACATTTCTAATACCAATATCCTAACACTGACCGCAAAACAAGACTGTGCTGCATGGACCAGAGGCCCACTGCCAGTTACATCATTGCTGGCTGGTGTCACTGAGCTTCCAGTCCTTGAGAAGAGAATTCTGTACCTTAGTACAGCAATCTCCAACCTTGTTGGCCTTTGTGGCGACTGGTGCTATCAGAATTTAAAGCCTGATGATCTGAAGTGGAGCTGAGATGGTGCTGTCAGCACAGGGGAGCACCTGCAAATGCAGATGAAGCTTCGCTTGCTCACCCACCACTCACCTCCTGCTGTGCAGCCTAGTTCCTAACAGGCCGCAGACAGGTACCAGTCCACAACCCAGGAGCTGGGGACCCTGCCTTAGTACCATGATTCAGATCCAGAGCTCTGGACTATTTGGATCCACCCCATTTAGAGGGCCCTGCTATAGAAATATAAATAGGTCTCAGGGCATCCTATCAAGGTCACTGATAAGAATCCCTTCAGAACCTACTTGATTTCCCCAAAATATGTACAACTCCAAGCAAAAAGATACTCTAAAATCATTTGGAATGGCATACATGTTTCCCTAATGGGTAAGCATATTTTAATTCTGGGAAAATTATAGTTGAAAATACGAGATTTTAAGAGAATCAAAGCTATAGTATTAATATTTTTGATTTAAAGGATTTATGTATATTTGAAATTTCAAGTAATATTTTTTAAATTTTATTTTCCAATTATAGTTGACATTCAATATTATTTTATATTAGGTATACAGCGTAGTGGTTAGACATGGAATTTTTGAAATGATCCCTCCAATAAGTCTAGTAGTACCCATCTGGCACTATACATAGTTATTACAATATTATTATTATTTCCCCCCCTTAAATAGTTGTTTATTGGCAGTGGACTGGAAAGGGTGATGGAGTTAGCATTATGCTATATTTTATATCCCCATGACTATTTTGTAACTACCAATTTGCACTTCTTAATCCCTTCACTCAAGCAATTTTTAAAAATAATTTTGCCCATGCAACAGGTTAGCTTGTATTTCCAAATTAAAATGTGACATGGGGTAATCGATTTTGATTTGCTTTTTAGAAGTATTGAAGTTTTACTAGATTTGTAAGCAATATTGTAGCACTTATGATAATTTATTAGGTTTCTAAGAGTTGTTTAAGGGAAGGTTTTTTTATATATAAGTTGAATCAAACAATTCTAATATTTAAAAGAAACACATTCGAAATTACATAGTTTTAAATATTTAAAAGATTGTAGGTTCGAGAAATGGGCCAAATATTATTCAAATGGACCTTTGAAAGTGATTGTAAAAATTATAAGATACATGAGTTGGACGTAAAACTTAAGGATAAACTAGATATTTAAGTGGTTTTTGTAAAATAACCAAACAAATGAAATATACATTTTTATAAACCAGGTAAACCCAAATAATGTTTTCTGTACACAAAGCTACCTTCATGGCCATTAAAAAATTCACATGAAATAAAGTGATTAACACTGCCTAGATCACAGTAGATGTTTAGTGTTAATTGAATTTGAATTTAAAAATTGAATCAGTGATATTCCTTATGGAGATAAGAAACACATAGGAACCTCAAGTTAATTACTCTTCATGGCTTGAAATACGATATGAAAGAAAGGACACAAGATTTTGAAAGGTGATCTTACTCATGTAAAGCACAGGGTCATGAGAGTTAAGACAAGTTTTGAATGGAATGATGACTGTAGCATAGTGCTCTCTGCACATAGTAGATTCTCAATGAGGGCCTGTTGTAGAAGTAGCGATTTTTAGAAGTACGTAATCTAAGTTATGAGTTGACATTGTTTAACTGCAAGGGGTACCCTTTGTATGGACTCCAGGGTATACAGTCAAATGTGGCCATCCTGGATATTGATCTCATACATTCAGCCAAATTCCATGAGAATTTAAAAATTAGTTATATGGGTGGTTGTCACACATAACAATCTATTCTGTCTGCTTTCACAGAAAATTAAGCAGGTATGGGAACAGGAGACATTTTTGCTATCTGGACAAGGTTCAGATGAAATTATATGTAATACAGAGCCTTGGATTTATTTCATCCTGGCTACTCAGACAGCCCTGAACAGGGTGCACATTGAGGCCCCAAGCTGGAGGATGCTTGGCTCATCTGCAGACAATGTCATTTAGGTCTGGCTTCTGGTAATAAGGCACTCCTAACTGGGCTCAGCTATCAGCGAGCCTTTGAGACAAATTGCAAAATCTGTACAACCATCTGAGAGATGGAAAAGTAGACCTGATGACACTACAGGAGATATTGGCAGTTCTCAAAAGTTTGAAAGAGAATCCTTAGAGAAGCAGTCCTCAAAACTGAATTTCAAGGTCCTTTTCCTGTGGTTAAAGGGTAAGAGTAGTTACAGAATCAGGATCTGAAAAGATCCTGACAGGCTGGAATGATGGACTTTATATAACGGGTTGAAATGCAATAGAAATAAATGTAAGGTTCTGTGTTTGTATATGAAAATCCTAACTATGCATGAAAAGACTGGGTATAGCGGTAGGGATGTATCTGCGGAGTAGTCTATATGAAAAAGTCCTAGGAGTTCAAATTGACGTAAGTTGACTGTTTATGGTGGCCCCGCAAAACCAAATGCAGTATTGGGCTGCATTGACGGAGGTGGAGTATTTAGGATGAGAGAGGCGATGGACCCACTCTGCTGTGGATCTGTCACAGCAGGAGCATCCCTACAGTTCTGGGCTCTAGGCTACAAAAGGAAAATTAGACAAAGGATGGTCACAGGATATATGAGGGGCGGGGGGAGGGGAGGTGTTCCAGAGCTTGTCACAGATAACAAAGGAACAGGGAAGTTTTGGCCTGGACACAACTCCAGGAGGACCTGAAAGCTGTAATCTGAAAGTCAGTCATGTGCATAAGAGACTAGTCTTGTTTCTTGTTAAGAGGAATAAGAAGACTCTGAGGATGAAAGTTACAGGAAGCAACAGATAAGGAGGGTCGTTTTATCCTTAACTGTTTTAAGGTAAAATGGACTGGGAATGCATGACCCAGCAGCCCCAAGATTCCATGATTCCTTAGCCTTCCCGTGGCTGTGTGTTCTTTAGTCCTAACACAGAAAGGTGGTGGACAGAGCCATAATTATAGGAATGTTGCAGGCAGTGGTGGGAGAGTTTTAAAAATTCTCATACAAGATTTCCATAAGAACACTCTTAATTGGTCCCCATTAGTGCTGCCAGTTCTTTAGTAGGCCAAGGGAGATCTGGTGGATGTGGTCACTCTTTCACCAGAGGCTGTGTTACTTCCTCATTTATTCTTTTTGTGTACCAGCAGTATGCAGGGTGCTGGAGAGGCTTTGGGGAATAAGACAGATCTCTTGCTCTATTCAGGTATGCAGTATGCCTGGGAAGTAAGACTGCAAACGCAAATTATATAACTAGCCATACACTTATGATTATAGTTACAGTTTGAACCCTTGTCTTGCAGATATGGGTTTTTAACTTCACATAGGATTACATTTCCCGCACTTAGCTTTGGGGCTATACTTTCCTGTTGTATTATTGTCTTATAGTTCTTCAGAGTCAGATTGCCTGAAACTTCTCATTCTCCTGGTATGGTACAGATAGATGGGAGGTATTTGCTTATACTTTCAGGTATTTTCTTTCCCACCAAAGTAATAAAGCTTTGAGGAGGTCGAGTCATTTTTTTCGCAGATGTGATCTTGTGTATGGTTAGTTACTAGTGTGGTGACTACTACTACGTTAGGAGATATCTGCTTTCTTCGTACTGTTAGCTTCTTATCGTAGGGTTTCCTTGGCCACAGCTGTTCATTCTCTAGTGGCTGTAAAGACTCTACCAGGAGGTAACTAAAAGTAGAAACCTGGGTGAGGAGGAATGAAAATGAAAAATAAGGCTAGAACAGAACCGGGTTTGTGGACTCCCACAGTAATGCTTGTATTTGTTGCTTATGCAAATGACCACCCATTTAGATACAAATGGGGGAAAAACCAAAAAGGCACATTTTTAAAAAGCACTAATCTGTCCTCAATTGCTGATCATAGTTCATAATTAAATGCCCCTCATCCTAACTTCCTCTACTAAATGTTTTTGCAAACAATTACTCTTTTATTTTTATACTATTAATAAACTTAGAGCTACAACGGATTCTGAATTCTATTCTTAGCTTTCAGATTTTTTTTTTTTTTTTTTTTTTTTGGTATCCCATCTTATTGTAAATTCTTCTTTCTTTCAGGTAGGAACGAATTGATAGCCAGATACATCAAACTCAGGACAGGGAAGACGAGGACCAGAAAACAGGTAAAATAACCTACCTGGAAATTGTGCATGTCAGCGAATGGCCCAAGGAGGCATTTTGGCTGCAGTGGCTGGCTGTGCTTTGGATCCTAGGAGCCCCCACTTTGAGTTCCCTGTAAGGACGTCAGTGCTGTCTAAATTTGGTGTTTTCAATTGGCTCAGTTTTCACTGTTCATCATTTCAGTGACCCTTTACTATGTGGTCTCCAGATGGGAAAGTTTTACTGCTAAGGACAGTGTATGTACTGCTCCTGTACTGTATTTTAACAGTTTTATTTCTTTCCCAAACTGTGTATCTGCAAACGCTGCAAGAGCTGCAGGTGCAAATATACTTGTGAGTCATGAAATTTTGAGATTTTGTGCATTGTAAAATCCTGGAACAAATATATTAGTCATCATTTCAATGAAAAAGTAATATTAGCAGCCATGAGTATTGGCCTGAATATGATTCTGAATGATGTGCGTCCAGGGAACTGTTGCTCCTTAAGCTATGGCTTTTTGTCAGTAGCTGCTGTGACTGAAATGAAGTTACAACTGAAATACCTTTGTGCAGAACAGTGTCAGGAATTTTCTTCTGCCCTTTGTGAGGGCTCTGGCTCTCCTCCTTTTTGATGTAAAGCAGCCCAAAATCTCAGACCCAGTTCAGAACTGGAATGGATGAGAAATTTGTGTTTAACTAAAAACAGAAAAAGGGGAAGGGGGAAAGAAAAATCAGACAAACCTTATGGGTGAGTTGTTAACTGAAAAAAATTTATTTTTCAATGTTGATCTATGCTGATGGATCTGACATGGATTTTAAAAACTATAATCAAACCAAAAGGCAAGCTCAACTGTGGTCTCATTAAGCCTGAGCAGATTCCAGTCCTCTGCTCAGTGATGAGTTGTTTTCATGAGTGTTTATGAGGGGGGAGAGCTTTCCCCCAGGAATGCTACATGTGCCCTAGCCGGGAGCCTGGCTGCTGAGTCAGCACAGAGGGAAGTGGCCTCCTGCCAGTGTTCAGAGGCAGGACTTTGTTTGGTGGATGTTCCCCCGACAGGGGACAGTGGTTCTCATTAAATCAGAGAATCGCATCAGAACAAAAATTCGGGTGAAAACAAGTGAAAGCAGGAGCCAGATGGAAGGGTGAAGAGAATGGGGGAGGTCCTGCTTCTCCTTAAAAAAAAATGAACGAACAATTTACACTCAAAGACAAAGTTAAAGCTGAAAGGGTCTTTTATTATCATAAATCCTGTGTTTTAGAGTGTTTGAAATGAAGTAATTGTCTCGCAGTCTGAGTTGCTGAACTTTTTACATGGAAGGTTCTAAATTTCGGAAACAGACAAAAACAGACAAGATCTCATTCCTAACATAGTGAAAGTGGTGGGCCTAGGCTGTCTGCTGGTCTGTGAGCTCTGGTCATGTGCCCAACCCCTTCACTGGGGGACTCTTCTAAATTTAACCAAGCCCTGCTGAAAGAGATGCAAATTTGTTTACCCAGTGGAATCATTGTTTCAGAAGCCAGGCTTGGCTTGGTTTCCACACCCGGCATCCTGGGGGTGTTTTTAGGCAGCAGTTGGTGATACCTCTCCAATGTGAATTTGTTGTTCAGCAAATCCGTGTGGTTTTCAACCCAGATTTTTGACAGGATGGCTGGCTGGCTGTATTCACACTTTGCGCTTTGTAATAATATGCAAATCCACTTGGCACCCAGTCAATACCCAAAAGAGTGGAAGGATTAAAGATATTTATAAGGGCAAAAAAAAAAAAATGCTCTGCTAACTGGGTCTTTCCATTTCACTTTGAGATCTAATTTACATGTCAGTATTATTTTAACATTTGCTACAGAATCCAGAGCTCTTAATGAGATCAGAATACAACCGACAGCTTCAGCTTTTTGATTCTGAAGAATGTGCTAATTTATGGATCGTCTCTTCTAAATTGAGAAAAAGGGATTTTCCCTCCTGATACTGAGAAGCTATAAATATTTTCATTTACCTCTACTCCCACCTTTTTAATTTCATAAAGAAAACAACCCCAATCTCCCCCTCTCATCCCGTGCCCATGATTGCTCCCGGGTGAGAAGAAACTAGATTAGCCTAAACTTCCCTCCTGAATCAAGTCACTGCAGTGATGACCCAGTCTGAAAAGCTTAGAGCAGCGCTGGGGGCTTGGTGTCTGGCTGGGACTGTGTCCTCCTAACTGCAGAGCTTTGTTGAGATGCAAATAACCTACCCCTCCCCACCCCACCCCAAACCCTTCTAAGGAGCAGCTATTTTATATTTGATTTCCTTTTTTTGTTTTGTTTTGTTTTGTTTTGTTTCCCCTCATAAACCCGAACAATGTAGGTGTCTAGTCATATACAGGTCTTAGCAAGAAAGAAAGTTCGAGAAATTCAAGCCGCCATTAAGGTACGTCTGGCTTGCCCAGTTGTAGGGGGCTTTTCATCTCCATGGTTACAGGCTTTTCCTTTGTTTTCCTCCCTTCCCCTACCCTGCAGGTGTCTAGTCACATTCAGGTTCTTGCCAGAAGGAAATCTCGTGATTTTCATTCCAAGCTAAAGGTATGCGCTTTCCTGCTTTTTGGCTTGTGGTTGCTATGCATCTCACTTCCTGTTTTCCATGGTGACTGGTGAATGCCTGGTGCTGGGATTCTCGTAACCTAGTTTCCTCGCATGTGAGAGCTGTTTACATTTCTTTGTGTCTAATCTCTCTGTTTCTGTACTAGCTTCACATTAAGCTCAGTGTGTGGGTGTGTGTGCGTGTGTGTGTGTGCGTGCGTGTGTGTGTGTGTGTGTGTGTCCCTAATAACAATGCAAATGCAGCAGAGAGCTGGTCTTAATAACTTTTCAGCACAAAACCCTGAATTTTTTTTTTTTTTTACCCTTCGAATGTCCACCAAGCAGCCCTTTGGCTAGGAGAAGAAAAAAGTCCAGAGACACAAAGTTTGTGTAGAAATTATAAACAGGAGTCATTTCAACAGTGGTCATCACGAAATTACTTTTTAAAAATATTTAGAAATTGTTTTGTGTTTTTGATGTATTTTCAAGAATACTCATGAAAAATAAGCCTTTTTCATGTAATTCTTCACGTGTTCTTCCAACACAGTATTTCCTGCCAGATTTCTTCTACATTGCTTAATATTGTTTTCTAAGTTATTTAAAAAATTGGAAGTGAGGCCTTAAAAAAAAAGATAGATCTTAAAGATGGGAAAGCTTCCGACCAAATCTGTGTTTGCAGTTCCATTCGTACTTGAGTTTAAAATTTTTTTACATGTGCCTCATTTTCCCATCTTGTAACATTTTTTCATAGAGAATATAGAGGCATGGGCAATTTTTTAAATGCAAATTCTCCCTATTTTTTGCCCTTCCAAAGTTTGCAGTAAAGCATACATGACTTTTTTTCATAATGCCCTGTTTTAGAAATACAAAGGGATTATAGTTTGCATGGAGTTTTACTTTATAATCAAAACAGATTTGTAGCTCATATTGTTGTTGCCTTTCCCGTTTGCCATTTTTTGTTCTGTTCTTTATTTTTCCATACATTAAGTAAAATTGTGTTTTTGCTCTAAGCCTAAAGAACAAAGTGCAATTTCATAGCACTTAGTGGTGAACACTGGGACCCTGTCCCAAAGTCCTCCAACTTTTTTTATGCAAATAAGGTTGTCTGTCGAGTAGGACTAGTGACTAGGAAGGAGCATTTGGTGTGCCCTCTGCAGTGGGCAGCATGCTGGCTCGCTCGCACGTGTGGCTGATGGTGGCTGGCTTTTAGCTGCACTGGCTGAGCAGTTGGAAGACTAAGATAACTTCTTAGATCCTGCTTTTTAACCAAAGGTGCAGTCCTCTCTATGTGGATGTAACTACCACAGTGTTTGCTCAAGTTCTGACTCTGTTTCTAGTTTCTCTGAGCTAATGAATTAATGATGTACAAAGAAGTTCATAGACATCAATTTTGTGTCCACCCATGATGTTACGTATTACTCTATTTCTACACTGTGTGGTTCCTATAGACACTCCAGGGCGCATAGCCCTAGACCAAAGGCCCAGTAAGTGGTGGATGAAGCTCTCCTGTTCAGAGGGATCCCCATGGGGTACAGGAAGCACTCATTTTCTCATTTGGTGATTTTAAGAATATTCCTCAATGGAAACAATTTTGCCATTATACATATCATACACACAGACACACAGTTATATTTGTGTTTGTTCTTAAAAACTAAAAAAAGAAGATCCCCCCACCACCACCACCACCACTTGCAATGCTGGCCCATTCTCCTTTGGGGCAGACAAAGGAGGAGGCAGAAACAGAGGTAGTCGGGTAGCAACTGGCTCAGCATTTCAGCTCCGAGAACCACCTCCATCAACTGTAGTTTCTTTCCTTCTTCCCTACCACATCATTCTTGGAAAAATGGAGGCCTCTGTTCTTCTCATCAGCTAACACCAACTGAGCATTCCAGGCATGGCGCTTATCATGGTGGGCAGTTAACAGCCAACCCCCTATTCACAGAGCAGGCCATGTAAATGGGAATGTGAAATATAGGGCACGGTTGGATAAGTGTTAGCAGAAAGAGCCAAAATAAAACGTGGAAGGAGTGCCGGGACGAGCTGCGTGGACAATAGGCTGCTGTTTGGGAACCGAAAGGCAGGAGTTAGCGTGGTGCATAGCCTCTCTCGTGCTTTCTCATGTACCCGCACTACAAAGTAAGTTCCATTATCCAGATTTTAAGAAATAATATTTAGATAACCAGGATTCTCAGAGTTTAATTGACCCACCAAAAGCCACCAGGCCTAGTAAGTGTCAAAGTCAGGATTTGAACACAGATCTTTCTGAATCCTAAACCACTGCTCTTTTAGACAGGATTTTATCTAGTAGAGATGGGAGAACGTTCTCAAGTGGAAGGCTTCACACCAGCACACACTACAGATAAACTGTTACCCCTCATGTCCTTAGAGATAGGCATACAGCCCTTGCTACCAGCCTCCCCCCAGCACCCACAGTTTAGAAGTAAGATATTTTTAACTTTGAGCACTTGGTCAAAACGTGGACTTAGTTTGTGATTGACACTGTGGAGACTGTCAGGAACTCGGGGTGATGTGATCCTAGCTGCAGACCTGCTCTGTCACCAGTCTGAGGGCACTAGGACAGTTGAGAATAAGGCTTTCTGTCACCTGCCTGAGGAGACGTTGCTGCCTTCACCTCCCGTGGACATTTTTTGTTAAAGACGCCCTCATTAACCTCCCTAGATCACCAGGTTATGGGCTTGAGTTTGTTGGCCTTGTAGGAGAGGTAGATCTCACCACTCCATCTGCATTTTCTTGCTCAGCAGTGGAGTGTAACAGCCCATTTGTGGGAGGCAGGGATGAGCTTCCTTGTTGAGTTTGTTGTGGGGTCAGGCTGACAGCTATGTCTTCATGGCCTCCCACACCAACTTATGAGATAAACTCGATACAGAAAGTTGAAGTCATCCCCAAACAACAAGAATAGCTTCTGGGTGGGCAGTGGGAAGTATTCAGGCTTACAAAAGATGTTGTGCTTTGCCAAAGATGACGAAGCAGGGCTTCCTGGAAAAGGTGGCTGGTGACTGACCATCTCAGGACTGGTCCTTGCAGTGCTTGCCTTAGTCAGGATGCTCACCATTTCTCCACATGCTCAGAAGTCAAAGGATTTCTGTTCTCTGGGGTGGACAAAGGCTTGTGGCCCTCCTGTGAGGACTGAAGCCAAGCTCCATTTTTCTGTCTTCCCTTGGAGTTTGAATAAGTGATTTACTCACACCTGGGGCCACCGCCAAGTGTGGCTTCCATGTGATCCCTCTTGCTCTTTTATTTTTATTTTTATTTTTTTTAACACCTACAGCAACCAGTACTCCTAGGTGGTCTCCCACCGAATCAGGCCCAACCCCGCTTAGTTTCCGAGGTCAGACGAGATCGGGCACGTTCATGGTGGCATGGCTGTAGACCCCTCTTGCTTTTAAGCCTCTCTTCCCTTCTTGGGGAAGGGCACTGTAGAATTTTTTAAGTCTGTGGTTTTCCAACCTTTTTGAAGCAGCAAAACTCATATTTCAGATTGAAATCTTACTTGAAACTTTCAGTATAAAAGTGTAAAGGCTGTTTTAATTGAAGCTTATGCTCTCTCATCCTTAGCAATGGCTTCTTTGGCTGTTCCATTGATTAAGTTTTGAAAAACCACACTGCTTTAGGCAGAAGGAAAAGGAGATGGCTGCCCCTCAGCTGTCCCTTCCGGCCTTACAGGAAACTCACATTTCCCATTTTAAAGCCCGTGTCGCCTATAGCTCTGTAACCTGTTCTGCCAGAGTCCTCTGAAGAAAACAGACTCAAGAAGAGGGTGGTGGTCATTCTTAGGTCATAGTTACAGATGAGTCATCATAACCGCCAAAGTCACGCTCTTGAAAATCACTTGGAACGAGTTCCAGAGGTCAGGTTTACGCTTCTGCTGACTGCAGTGGTTCTCAATGTGCTCGTTTGTGAGCCATGAAACGCATGGACTTTAATTTTAATTTTTATAGCAAAATTTGTTTTAGTAAAAGTTTAAGATATCCGTGTAGAATTGAACCCCGAAAGCTCAGAAATGATTACTTACTTAATTCCTGTACACTTCCTGGGAAGCCAGTGTGTTCTAGACCCTTTAGTAGATGTCAGCCATAGAGAGTTAAATAAGCAACGTTTCTGTTCTTCAGGAACACTAAACTTCTCTGTTATTTTTGGCTATATTTGGGGAAAATACTGGAAGATTTCCAGTAGATTGTCCCCAGCTTGCAGGGGTTACGGTCTGCAGTAGAAATTTAACAGAGTAGTGCAAAGACCGCATTGCGAAAAGATGATTAATTCTGAGTGTGGGAGAAATTCTGCCTTCCTGTATGCTCATTTTCAGTGGTACTTGAGGTACCATTAAGATTGAGCATAGAGGAAGGCAGAATTTCCACTGAGATACAGGGATGTTTGGGGAACCATGAAGAGCATCATTTAATTGGAAGCATGGGATGGGAAATGCCACTGGAGGAGCCTAACAGGAAGGTCCCGGATCATTCCATGAAGGAGTGAGGTTCATCTGTGGCCAGTGGGGAGCACATGGGCTTCATTCATATTTACACTTTGGAAAAATCTTACCAACCATTTTTGGAGGCCAGATAAGAGAGAGACAAAACTGGAGCAGGGACACTAATTTAGGAGCTGCTGTAAAGTCTGAGTGAGAGAGGTGCAGGCCTGGATCAGGGCCCACCACACACCCCTGGGGCCTGGCCCCAAGACAATCATCAGTCCTTATCATCATCTTCAGCCGGCTCCCCACTCCAGTCCACTTTGCTGCGTGCTCTTTCTTCCTCATTTTAAAAGAATCAGCTATGTTTAAAAGTTAAGTGTGAAAAGTATACACCAAAACTTTTCAATACCAACATTTAAAACTTTGGTGATTAAAGGTTGCATTTTCTTAAAGTAATGGCAATTAACTGAGAGTGTGCTAACTTTTCTAATATAACAAAAAGTTTAAAAATGCAGAGAATGGCATATAAAACATTCATGTTTGTACTATCCAGAAATGATCATTTTCATTATGACATTTTAGAAATGTTTCTTTTAAGGGAAAGAAATCAAATATCAAAACATTATTCTTACTTTTTCTGATTTCTTCTACCCACTTGCCTTCCACAGCCAATCTCAATCTCCCTCCTCCCCGCCAACTCCCCCCCAAAAGTGTCTTTCCCTGACATTTATTTCTCTGAGAAAAATCGATTCCAGTGAAAACTCTCTCTTCTGCTTTTGCCCTTGTCCTGAAACTAATCTAGATTTTTACTCATTTTCCACTATGAATTTGTGCTGAAGCCATTGGTACTAACATAAGATTTTTTCTCTACAATTTATAGAAGCCTAAACCAAGTTACACTTGGCCAACAATTTGGGATGGCCTTGAACACAGACTACAACCATATGGGAGAGATGCAAAGGACAAGAAAAGCTAGGGGACAATCGAAGTGGTCAGGGAGTGACATGAGATAAAGAACCAGGAGCAGAGAAACTGGGAACAATAGAGAAAAGGGGCAAAGGGGTCAGCAGAGTTCAGTTGAGATTCAAGAGACTGCTCAGATGGATAAGGAAAATAAATGCAAGGCATTTGTGACTCGAGTGCCAGGACTTTGGCCATTAAACATATACTTTCAGTTTTTATTTTTAAAATCTTTTTGGCTGAAGCGTCTATGAGACGAGTCAGAATTGTAACTGCTGCCGAAGAAGAGAGCTTAGCTTTGTGGAAGTTATTTCTCAGTCATGAGAGTGCCGTGTGTTTGGCCCCTGCCAGGCAAACTCCTTTCGACCCATCACTATTCAGGTGCTAGGTGGGTTTTAGGTGACTCAGAGCTTTGTAGCAAGGCCTGGTTCTAGTTATAAAAAAGATGGATCCATGCAGTTGCACTGTGCAAGTGGCTTATAGGTCTGTGGAACAAGCATTTAGGAATTCCAAGGATGTTAACTTAGGGGTCTCCCTTGGACATTGTGTCACTGGCGGCATCTACAGCAGTCTCTGTCTCTGTCTCTGTCTCTATCTCTGTCCCTGTCTCTGTGTGTATGTGTGTCTCTCTCTCTCTCTCTCTCTCTCTCTCACTCACACACACACACACACACACACACACACACACACACACCAGTTTCATTCATTAATTGTCTCCCATCTCCTCCGTTCCTCTCGTTTAGCCCCTCACTGACATCTTCTTCAGTTGAGCAGTGAGAGGCAGCAGCCTGTCTGAGAAGACTCTGGTATGGTCTGAGGCCTGAAAGTTTAGAAATTATTTTCTACCTCGAATTATTTCGCTCACCATTAATTTATCAAAAGGACATTAACTATTTTTTAAGCTCCAGGGCTTTATTATCCCAGACCATACTACTTAGAGTTTCCTGCTGAGTCTCCATATTTTCAGTTGTCCTGAAACATTGTCCAGGCCCTGCCCAGAGACTTCCTTTCCCAAAGTAGCAGCAGCAAAGCACTTCCTTATTTGCCTGCTTCAGAGGCTTGTGGGAGCCACATTCAAACTCTGTAGACCACCAGTGCATTGTGGACTACCGTCATCTTCCTGTAAAGATGGGCCAGGCCACTTCTCATCTGGAGTGTGTTTTGGTGAGTGTATGACTGAGGACAGTAGTAGGAAAAGAAGTATTAACTCTGCTCTAACCTCAACAGCAGTACTACTGTCTTAGGCAGTAGACGTATTCACGTCATACTCTGGATGTGTTGAAGAAAAACCTGTCCTTGCTGACATTGCAGCTTCCCAGTAGATCAGAAAGAGGCCTGAGCTCTGTGTCCATTCGTTGGTGACTAATTTAAGAGCTCCATGTGCTCCCCGAGGCCATTTTCTTCATCTTTGACCTGATGGCCTTTGTGATTTGATTTTTGAACAGGCCTTTATTCCCGATCTGCTATTCCTTCCAATAAACAGCTTTAAAGTTCAAATTGTTAATTTAATTCTCTTGAGGAGTTTAAGAACTTCGCTGGGGCATTGCTGCAGTCTACACTGCCAAGTCCTGGCTGTATCACCACTGATCTCATCCAGGAATGGGCCTCTCTATGAAGAAGACATGCATTACTTCATCCAGTAGTAGTCTGAGACACAGGTTATGTATCCAGGACCAGGGCTCCTAAGCATTTTAGGTCTGAGGCAGGATCAAACCTGGATGGTCAGTCACGTGGGCCCCATAGACTGCAAGTTCAGTGAATGGCAAGGCTGTGGACACTGTGCACAGTGCTTGATGCAATTCTCAGAGCAGTCCTGTAAGTAGGTGTTGCTACTCTCACTTTATAAGTGAGGAAGCAGAGTCTTGGAATGACTATGTAACTTGCTCAGGTTAACAAGTATGGGTTTGATTCCAGGGCTGTCTGGCACCAAAGCCCAAGCTTTTTGCATGATGTCATGCTGCCTCCCCAAAGAGTACTGTTCAAGGATGAGGGTCCATTTCCCTCCCTTGGGATGCTTTTGCATGATCTCCCCTCAACTGAGCCCTCTATTCATTGTGTTTGTGTGTTCGAATTAAAGAAGATGAGTGGTGGGAACTGGTATTTGTCTGGAGCTAAACTTGAGCCTGCTGTCTACTTGGGTTCCTCTGGCTTTTAATGGGAGATTTACCTCCTGCCTTCTGCTGTCACCTCCGAAGGGAAAGGGGGCTAAGGTCAGAAGGGTGCCTTCTCCCTAACACACAGACCTGGCATTAGCTGATCTAAATCACAGGCTTCCTGGTGGAGCATTATCAGGTACACCTACAAATTACTTGGATCCCTGTCTGCAATCCTTAATGATGCTAAGCTCCACATCAGAATGAAAGGAAACACTATTGACAATTATAAAATACTAAATATAGCTCAGTACATTTAAAAATGAACAATGGTAAAAGCCTTGAAACATTTTTCTTTGATGTGAATGGAGTCTTTGGCATTTGGAAATACAATAAGATGAATTAATTGCTCCTCATTACATGGCAAGTCAGGAGAAGTATGAATGTGCCTTCTCTACTCGGCATTAGCTATTGCCTGATCAAAATAGCCCCCTTTTGTATTTAATCCGGCTTTCTCTAATAATAAGCAAATTGGAGATCATGGCTAGAAAAATTCAAGTGCCCTTCATCCTTTCTCCAGAACCCTCATAGAGTTTTGCGATGTTTATCTGCTCAGGGGCTACTGCTAATAATTGCAGAGGTCATGTGAATCCACATAGTACAAGATTAGAAACAACATCTGCAAAATTACTTCTTAGGGAAGTGTCCTTTATTTTATCTTTTTCTGTAAAACTGATTTTGAAAGCAAATTGCTGTCTTTCCTCTCTTGCACTATATATTGCTGGAAAAAGTATATCTGGAGAAAAACATTTAATAGGTATCAAGAGTGTTTGAATCCATGATCTTTTTTTTTTTCTGACTTTATGTATTTTTCTTGATGAATTGGTGGACTTCTACATGAATAAAATAGGTTAGAGTCTTTAAGTTCTGAAATGATGACCCCTGAATAAACTGTTTGGAATATATTGGTTTAGTAGACTGTTCATTAAAATTCTATATATGACAGCTGTGATATTATACATGCAGGCATATGATCTTTTTATATTATCTTTACAAGTTATATATATATAGTTAATGCCTGCAAATGATGAGATTGTTGATTCCCCCAAATAATCAAAAGCTAGGGGAGCAGAGGAGCGAGGAGAACAAGACTCCCATCTGTCCAGAAACTGATTCATAAAATGTCCTCGAGTTTGAAGAGCACGTTTGTGATGTGGCTGTCTTCTTGTCATGTATATTACATGCAGACTTTTTCCAAACATCGTGTACATTTCAACCATTAAAAGGAGGCATTCTGTGGAACCCAGAGTCGTAGTGGCGGCATTGCTCTGCTTTATGAAATATGAAAACTGTTTATTTAGTAACAATAACAATTTGAAGACTTGAGGCTGAGGAATTTACCCATGACAGATCCTGCCGGGCCCCATGTAGCCTAGGTAGTGAGGCCATTGATGTCATGGTGTGCCGAAATTGGACAGGGAAAAAAGCTGAGTGAGTACTGAGACATGCACCCCAAGCTGGAGTGCTTGGTCTGCCATCATTTTCAGGGCAGGTGAGCCATTTGTTCTTAGCACCTCATCAACAGTCTGATACCCATGTTGCCTGCTCCATAAACATTTTCCACATTCCAGATCATGGGTTTGAGTTAGGGTTCAGTTGGAAAAGGAAGGTTTGCCTTTTAGAAACAACGTCTGCTTTTGTGGCCTCATTCTTTGTAATCTTAGGGATAGCAGTAATAACTACTGACTAGTGTGAAGTTGTCCAAACTCTTTCCTAGGGCACATTTTTCTTGTTCATGCATGCTTATGTGTACACATGTACATACGCAATGTTTCCTGTAATCTAAGACATCATAGACAATAACTCTGTATTGACTTAAAACAGGTTTTCAAGACAAAACAGTGTGTTTGTCCTATGTAAATCTTATCCACATCTCGGAAATGTTGGTATGAAAACATTTGAGAGTAAAATTAATATTGCGTACAAAGGTGTATGTAGCACATATTTTTGAATTTACTTAAGCTTCATATTTAGATAGATTAGCAATACTTCCCTTCACTTCCCATTTTAGTCTAGGGGTTTGAATGGTGAGGATAGAGTGGAATGTTTAAAAGTCCAGGATGTGTGACTAGAGTAACACAGAGAAGCAATTTACTCAGTTCTGACACTTAGAGTTATAATTTCTTCAAAGCCAGGCCTGTACCTCTAGGCTGAAAATGACAGTTTAGAGATCCCTCCATTGAAATCTCTCAGCTTGGCATCCTTCTGTACTCCCATTTTAGGATAAGTGGGTCTACAGCCAGGCTCTTGGTTCTGATTTTGAAATCTCCCTGGCACGGCTTATTATCTGCAGGGTTACTTTGGATTTTAAACAAAAAGTTTTAATCTTTTTGTTTTTCAAATGTGCATCATATATAAAGGGGGAGATGTTATAAAATTAAGTGCGTAATCAGAGTGTCTCCAGTACAAAAGGTAGGAAATCACTGGTATAGACATTTTAGTCCATTTCCAGAAAATTGCCTATTTTCGAGTAGGTAGGTCAAGTGCAGAAAGAACCTCTACTTGAGGTAAAATTTCCTCTCCACACTTGGCTTTCTGTCTATTAGGCTAGGCGGCTAAAAGCCATCCAGGTTTTAACATTCTGCTCTCTTTTCACTAGTGGTTTTTTGGCTATATATATTAAGATGTATTTGCTTATAATAGAATTTATGCTCATAGCTACCAATACTTTTTGAGCCATAAGGGCTTTAGAGAATAAGGTACAACTCTTTATTTTGGAGAAATTAGTGTTAAATGACTTATCCAAGGTAATACAACCCATTAATGTCAAACAGAGGCAGGTATAGAAGCACCAGGTCTCCAGACTCCTAGGCAGGTACGCCTTTCCTTAGCAGAGAGCAAGTTGGTGTAGTAGAAGCCGTTGATTTGCTCTTCTGCTTTTGAACTTTTGTTTTCAGTTGGGTACCTCATGAAATGCTGGGTAATAAGAGAGTCAAACCTTACTTTATTTAACAAAAGAAAAAGACTGTTCTGAAGCTGCGTGACCTTTCTCTTCATTGACTGATTTCCCTGTTAAAAAAGAGAAGTTTCAAACTTTCATGAACGTTTTGAAGAACTTTTCAGTCAGCCTAGTGAAGGGAAACATCTCAGGCAACTCTAGTAGAATAGAAGTGGGCTGTGGAGCTGTAGGGAACTCACTTCTACTTGGACCTGGACTACCAGTTCCTGAGTCACTCTACCCAACTGTGCACAAATGCACTCCGTATTTGGGTGAGCAGAATCGCCCCTGTCATCAGCATTTCATAAACACAAAACTCTCAGGTCTGGGAAAGGCCCCATAATGTACTTTTGGAATATAACCAAGCCCACAACTCTGGTAGTTGTTCCTGGATTTGCATCAGCCAGGCAGGCAGGAAGTCTGGGCTGCCATTTTCCCAGCCGCCACAGCATGGGCCCTAGAGAAACTGTAAGGCTTGTTCCTTGTTGCGGAAGGAATCTATGGTTATACCTCTGTCATTACTTACAGTTCAGAATTTGCCTCAAAGGCATTTATAACCTCTCATTAGGGGTTAAGTAGCTTAGGGGCTAGAGTCCAAAGTGACTCATTGAAAGAGAAACCAACAAGTGTGTGTTTGTATCAAGGTACTCTTGACAGAGAAGGGAGTAAGTGTGACTGGAACCATGCTTTTTGTTTATTATACATGGATTACCCCTGAGAGGGTGATGGAGCAGATGGCAGGTAAAACCATAGGACCAGCTAAGATCAGATGGATTGGTGCTGAGATCTGTGTGTCGCAGGTTCAGTTTGGCTTTAGGGCATTAGCACACACCCAGTCAGTTTTTCATAAAATTCCACAGATGTCAAGATTTGTCTTTTTTTTCAGGCATCTCGGTGTCTGAAATGTTTCAGATCTTTTTTAGAAAAGTTACCAGAGGATGCTAGCTTTAGGTTAGAGCATTCACCAGATTAGCAAATGGAGCTTCAACTCAAAGAATGCCATCTGACCAGAGGTGGCAAAAGCCTCATTCTAGTCACCTGTGACCATTCCACTGGGACCAGTAATCCTGCAAGTTTCCTTGGGCCTTCTTCGTGGTAGCATTTAGCTATATAGCACATGGCCTTACAGATTCTCATAATGAGCATGTGCATCCCCGAAGAGCTGTTCCATGAGGCTCATTATTTTTTCATTTGAGAGGTAGAGAAATGTATAAAAATATTGTAAAAGTTTATGAAGTGTTAGGCTCCTTTTCAAGGGTTAACATAAACTTTTTGAAACTTCACGTGGTAGTCCTGGCAGGTATGGGGCAAAGTGGTGTCTATTACCACTTTAGGAGCACTTAATTGATCTGTCTTAAAAGCCCCTAGTCATTGTATTGTAGGCTTTGATTTTTTTTTTTTTTTTTTTAATTCTCTTTTCTGTCTTGCCGTTGACACCTCAGCACATTTATTCATCACCTCTGGGTAAACCTGTAAACAGTGAGGCCACCTCTACACTGGTCCTCAGTGTCTCATCTGAAGTTTCCCTTGACCTTTTACTCACTTTCTGAACTTCACATAGCAGCTGTGGGGGGCATTCTTTTTATTTCAACGTCACCATTTTGTTCCTGCTTTGATGGAGTCTTGGCCAGGTAGATTTATGGACTTTCTACTAGCAGGCAGGAACCTTGACATGTTTACCAAGCATGAAGCATCATCAGGGCTTGTCCCCCACCAGAGGTCCAAGCATTTCTCCATCCATACTAGAGAAGCCACAGAACTAGCTCGAAGGAGTTGGGGGTTGTTTTTATTGTTGCAGTTGCTGGTAATTGCCCTTCTAGATAGTTATCTGGGCCATTCTTTCCTCCTAAAATGTGAAAAAAAAAAAAAAAGAAAGAAAAAGAAAAAACCCACACTCCTATACATTTTATTATGCCCCAGTATTATGTGTTTGTATACATATATTTTTTTAACTGAAGAAGAAAAAAACCCTGCTTTTGTACGCAATCCTTTTAACAAATTGTTTATTGTTGTATCCAGGTGACAAGCATGGTAAGTATTTCCACCAAAATGAGTATTCTGTATTTTAGCTGTGCTTGGCAGACTCTTTGGCTAGCTTTGTGTTACCGGCCTTGGCTTTTCTAGAAAAGACCCATTTGGGAGAAGGAGAAACCACTTACCTGGTGGCATCCCCTGTGTCCTCGGCTACGGAAAGAACCCGTGTAGACTTAGACCTACGGCGGGGGAACCTGAGAGAGCATGCGCCCCGCCAGCATGCTGCTTGGCCCCGTCATTGCCCTACTCCCACCCCTCCCCCTCCCCCGCTGCTTCTGAGCCTCCCCCACCAGGTGTCTGCCAGGGCTTCCAGGCCTCGCATGACTCCAGCAGTTCCTGGGACTGTGGCTCCTTGACAGCGCACACAGTGAGGACCTCTCTACACTCTGGATGGTCCTACCCCGATCCACACCCACGCCTCTTCTCTCACTGCCCCGCTCCATCTATATGCTTAAAAGCAGGGCCTTTTTTTTCCCCTCTTGAGTATGTTAAGTAATTGGAGAAATCTCCCTTTAGAAGCTGGAAAAATAAATACATTGTCCACTTTCCTCAGACGCTTCCCATTCTGTTGGGAAATGGATTAACAATTTTTTTTTTTTTTTTTTATAAAACCTTGCCACTGGGTGTTCTCAGTAAATGTTCAGAGTTACAGTAGGTTGAGTGTGTTTTAGCCTTCTGGCTGTGTTTATTTATCTGTGCATGTTTGCTTTTCCAGCCTCTTTTGTGGCTCTGTATTTTAGTCCATGTGCTCGTGGCTGTGCCTGTGTGAGCTGCCTGGTAGCCATGCGTTATGTATTAAATCTGTGTGTCACTGTCACCTTCAAGGATCAGACTGCAAAGGATAAGGCCCTTCAGCATATGGCTGCCATGTCATCAGCCCAGATCGTCTCAGCCACTGCCATTCACAACAAGCTGGGGCTGCCTGGGATTCCACGCCCCACCTTCCCGGGGGCGCCGGGGGTGAGTCACAGGCCAGATCCAGAAATGATGGCCCCTAGGGGCGTGAGGTCACCGTGGGTCAGCATGAAGCGGTCCACCTGGTGCTCGTATCTGGGACTGGTGTAAGACACGGGAAAGACCCCCTTCTGGTGAACTGATGCTGGGTACAAAAAGGTGAAAGGAAAGAAGGAAGGAAGAGAGTGAGAGTGTGAGAGACCCAACGAGAGAGCGGGTGTGGGGGCGGGGAGGGGAAGAGGAAGGGATCCTTAGTCCCTAAAGACATGGAATTGAGTGTCACTTTTCCGGTGCCCTTCTGGGTTGTGATCTGCCTCTTCTGTTCTACCTTTTATTTTGTCCTTGGTCTCTGTTCCTATGTCATCAGGGTCACTTTATGACAACTGGCTCCTAAAAGAATAGACATTCTGTTAACATTTTCATTTTCATTTTGTATTTCATTTTCATTTTCATTTTGTATTTTCAAAGGCTGAGAAGCTTAACATTGTGGTCTCATTTAATCCTTATAAGAATCTTAAATGCCTCTTATTGTTATTACCATTTTGCAGATGAGATAACTGAGGATATTTAGTAACAGAACAAGAGTTTGGATAACTTCCTAATCCTATGGATAGCGACATTAGAACTCAAACCCAGGGTTCTGTGACTTCCTTTGCATAGTGCTACCTCTCCAGACAGGGTTTGGCAGGCACCGGAAGCCTCAGGAAAACTCACAGGAGAGGAGGCGCCTGCACCACCACTTGGAGCTCTCAGCCTCTGGTTCTGAGCCTTGTCCTCTCCCCGCAGCTGAGCCTTCAGTGCTGTGAGCTGTGGTGGCAGAACATTGCACAGGGAGTGTTTCAAAATGGAGGGAAAAAAAGAAGGATGGAGGGTGCATGGATGGAGCAGTCAGGCAAAATATTTGTGAACCCTCCGTAATGCGCCCAGCTCTCTGCCAGGTGTAAGGAGAACACTGAAGCTGCTGCCTGGTCCCTGCCCTCAGGGATTATCTGTAATAAGAGATAGAGGGAGCCCTGGGTTGCCAGACCGAGGACATGGGTTGCCATTTTGCAGGCAGCAGTGACCACAACTACATTTAGGGAAGGTCAGTCTGCAGCTGGTGGGTGGTCTGAACTTGCTCTCGTTAGCAGGGGTTGCAAAGCGTAGAGATCCCACAGTGTGCTTTGGAATGAACTCATAATCCTGAAACCTCTTACGTTTTGCTTTCCAGTTCTGGCCGGGAATGATACAAACAGGGCAGCCAGGATCCTCACAAGAGTAAGTGTGAAGACAAAGCGTTGGTCACAACCTACCCTGGGTAGTGTTTTCCCAGGATCAGATTACCTTGGGGCTTGGAGGGAAAAGATTTAACCCAAGATCACCAAAGTCATCCCCCATCATTATCTGCTGAGGCCAATAGCAGGGGAGAGACTGCTCAGATGTGGTAGAAGTGTAAATACCTCACTCCCAACTTAAGTTTAGTGGTCATCCATCTGGAACCAGGAAGAGGATCCCTGTCCCTTCATGGCTTTGAAGGGCAAACCCTGGGTCTTCCTGAGAAGTGGCCCCCTGAAGGAGAGGGCAGTAGAGGTGATCCTGTAGTCCCTTCTGTTCTGGCTTTCCCTGTGGTAGGGCAGCTAGTAGAACATCCTACTGATGCTTTGAGGGCCAGGGAAGCAAGCACAGTAAACCAGAAAATAAGGGCAGTCAGGGGATGAAAGCAGTAAGGAAATCCTGCCCCTATATTCTCAAAAGAACGTGAGCTATTATTTGGCCGAGAGAAGGAGAACCTGAAGCATGTGCCAGATGTGGCCAGGCCTCAGTCTCTGCAGGGACAAGAAGACAGGTTCAGAGGTAGATGTCCAGCTTGTCCCACTGAACAGGCATGAGGCTTCATGGTTCCTTCCTCGGCACCCTGCTGTCCCCCCTCAGTTAGAGAGAATAACTGTCTCTGTCTTGGCATAGCTTTGCCTGGGCTGTGCTCCCACCTATAGGCAGATAACCTCACAGTGGGGAGGACCCCCACTGGGCCCCTAGAGAGCCGTGAGAGGCCAAGGCCAGGCCCGGGGAGTAGATGCTGCTACAGTCACCATTTCTGATTCTCCATCCTCTGTCCCCAGCGTCAAGCCCTTCGTGCAACAGGCCTACCCCATCCAGCCAGCGGTTACAGCCCCCATTCCAGGTGAGTCTCTCTGGGTCTCCCTCTCGCTTTGTCCCACAGCTGCATGTCCCCCATTACTTGCAGAGCCATGGACATCCGCTACGTGACCCTACCTTCTTTAAAGCAGGGGTTAGCCTGAAGCTCAGAAGGGTCACAAGCGTGTTCCCTCCCAGGTCCCTGATTCCTTGCAGCCACCTTCTGAGAGCTCTTGAGATGGGTTTTTCTGTGAACAGGAAGCGTGATCACTTTCACTCAGCACCCCGGGTCATCCTTGGAAGGGGAAGTTGCTTTGGTTCCTTCCTCCTCATTAACAGACTGAATTGGGCAATCCAGGTCCTGAGGGCAGATAAGGGTTTATTACCCTTTCTTAGATAAGTAGGTTTCAATTCCTAGTACCCTTTCTTTAAAGGAAAGATTACATGGAAGCCCAAACTAGAAAATATGGTTAGATTTGTCTGGCCTTCCTTGTTACACACATGCATGTAGAATTTACTCAGTGGAGCTGCTCTCCATTATAGGGTTCCCAAACTGAAAATGACCTCCCCTCTAACACCATGGAGCATTCTGAGAGAATATTCTACAGTGCTTATGGCTGCAGTCTTTAGAAAGGAGGTGGGCAAACACAAGAAGTGTCCGGCACAAACCGGTCTCACAGGAGAGCTTTGCCAACATTCATTTCTTCCCCTTAGTCACTCTTGCCTTGGTCCCAGCTAGGCCCCTTTGTCTAGGATTAGGTGTCCTCATGCCATAGTCCATAACCTGAGCTGAAGTTGGCTTTTCGAGGAGCCACATACATTGTGCTTCTCTGGACCACCGCCTCTGGGATCCTTAGCCAGAATTCCACCCTTACCTAACTCAGTCCCACCCCTAGACTCTGGTGGAGCAGGCTGTTGGCCTTTCCTCCTGGGTCATCCGTGTTATAAGGCCCTATCCCAGTACTGGCATGAGGCCCAAGGGAAGGCACATGGCCAGCATTAAAGGTGACGATTGGTCTTTCAGGGTTTGAGCCTGCGTCAGCCCCAGCTCCCTCAGTCCCTGCCTGGCAGGGCCGCTCCATTGGCACAACCAAACTTCGCCTGGTGGAATTCTCCGCTTTCCTCGAACAGCAGCGAGACCCAGACTCGGTGAGTGTGCTCAGAGGTGTGCCTCGAATCCAGAATTTGCTTCCATTTCCATTTGCCCTCATGCCTGACAAATAACCTTTGTGAATGTGGACCTGGGGAAGAAAAGCCAAGCATCCTTTCTGTTAACTAAAAATGTATCCGCATTGACAAGTTTAGAACTTTAGAGCTGAATGTTTAGGGATGCTCTGGACCTGAAACTCCAGGGGGTACCAGAGCTGATGGGAAGGACCTTGAAAGCTTGTACATTTGGTAAAATTTAACGTTTATCAAACCTTGCCACTTGGCTAGTACTGGGCAAAGCTATTTTTATATACAATCACATTTTATTCTCACCATATATGATATAATATATTATAAAGGTAAGTGCTGTCTGACAGAGAGGTTAAGTAATTTCCCTAAAGTCACATGGTTAATATCTGATGATTTAGGGATTTTAAACTCATGTCTTTAAAACTCAAGCCTAAACATTAAGCCCTTATTCTATACTACCTTTCCAAGTTTATGTTTTCTTAAGACGTAACAAGATGGTGCTTTAATAGTGTGACATAGAATGCGATGCATTGTAATATCATAAATACCAGTAAGGTTGGCATAGGGACTCTGTTGTCTCCCGTACCCCATCAAGTCCCCGTCATCCCGTCATTTCTCAACCAGGCCTATTGTTTCCCATACATATGTGAGCTTCCCTTCTTTCCCACCCAGCAAGCCTAAGACCCTTTCCTTACTCCCACTCCTTGGCTGTGAGTATGAGGACTCCATCTGTGTGTGGGTGAGCCCAATGCAGAAACTGAGGAAATCGTGAGTTTGTTTTTGGGACCTTCACCAACTCTCTCTCACCCACCCCACTGACCTCCGGGGCCACCAAAAGCACAGAGGTGTCGTGCTCTCTGTGTGTCTGCTCCTTTCTGTTATCAGGAAAACGTGTCATGAATGAGTTCACCATCTGTTGTAAATAACTCAGATGCTGAACGATGGCAGGTGACCTCTCCTGTGAGTGTACTTGAGCTTGGTGGAAAGCTTCTGGTGATAGGATGGGGGGAGACACCGTGGGCAGAGGGGCTTCCACCAGCCATCACCAGAGTGGAGACTTGAGAACCTTGTGTAGCTCACTGACCTTTCTGTCTATAAATTGTGAACTCTGGGAGCTGGCAGGAAAATAGAGCCTGCTCCAAACTTAGGGGGGTAGAATGAAGAAAGAGATGTAAAATAGTTCATTGAGTCCATCGAGGCAGGTATAGGAAAATGAGGTTATTGAAAACAGGAAGAGATGCCAGCTGGGTCCCTCTTTTCTGGTGGCTGAGTGGTTTTATGGGAAGAGTGATGGTGATGGTGAGGGCTTAAATCCCTATCTGTGGGGGCATCGAAATAAACAAGAGTATAATATTCTGATTTTAGGCTGCTGCTTTTTTCTGGAAGGTGTAGATGATTCTTTGGCTGAAAGCTTTTTTGCTTTGGCTCGGATGATGCCTCTGCTTTTTATAACTCATTTGTATAATACTTCATTACCAATGGAGTACTTTATCATTGATCATTTTCTTCTGTTCTCAGAGTGCCGGTGAGGTAGATTCCATTTTTCCCATTTTATAGGTAAAGAAACTGAGGCCCAGACACATTGAATGACTTACTCAAGATATTTAGGCAATAAGCAGAGGGACCATGAGCCCAAATCTTCTGTTTTAATATCCACTTTTACACTACTGTAAACTTCCACCAATTTTGAAGGTCTCTTCGATTGTGTATTCAGTCTGTATATCTCCTGTCTGCACAGATCTTTCCCTTTGCATGCAACTCTTCTTTTGTTTGTTTGTTTTGTTTTGTTTTTCCCCTGGGAATAGAATTTCAAAGCATTGGGAAGCAAAAGTCCCAAGACAGTAGTTGATTAAATGACTAGAATATTCATCACAATTTAAAAAATATATGTGTGTGTGTGTATTTTTTTTTTTTTTAATTAAAAAGCCCATTTCAGCCTTCTCATTGTGACTGTCCTCTTCAGTTATGGACCAATAGGGCTCAGAATGCCCAATTCCTCTTGTTGTTTGTTCATTGGGAATCACTGGTAGACTCATTCAGTCTGTTCTGTAGTCATTTACAAGAACCTGCTAGGTGCTGTGCCGAGGAGGGGCCCAGTGCTGCACACACAGCCACAGTCTCTGCCCTTGTGCAGTCTAATGTCTAATGAGGAGATATGCACCAGGCAGTAATCACACAAGAGGTCATTGCGAAGTGCGGTGACTGCTAGGGAGGAAGAATATTGAATGCTGTCAGTTACTAATAGGGAACGGGCAGGCTTTCTCGAGGAGTAACCCTTTTCACTGAGAGGTAGAGAATTGATAAAGCCTCGGAAGGAGGAAGAATATTCAGAGGTGTTAAAGCAGTAGGTGAAAGTGGTAGATAGTTTTAAAGGCAGAGCTCCCCAAGCCCTTGGAATACAGTCCAGAGATGTTTCATGTACTTTTAGAATTATGCATAATCCGAACGATTCAACGGGATTTAGCCATTTCCTGATGAATGAAAAGACTTGGCTCTATAGATTAAACAATAATACATGACTTCAAAAGTGCTGAAATAAATGGAAGGCCTGGAGTGAGTCAACACCCTTGGGCCTCTTGAAAAATAATTATATTTTAGGGAATACAAGTTGAGGCTGAAAGAAATTGGAATTCATTTAACAAATACTTTTTAAACACTGCACACCAGCCACTGTTTCAGGTGCTAGAGAGTCAACAACAAAGGGAACTAAGTCCTTTTTCTCATGGACCCTCTATCCTAGTAGAGAAGACAAATGATAACCATCCAAACAAGTAAACACACATACACACAAACACATAAACAAGCACACACAGAATGTTAGCTGCTTATATGGAATAGTGATCCTTCTTGACAGTCGAGAATTACTTGCTCTTAGATTTAAAAAAGTATAATTTCAGAAAATAACATTTTATATACGTCGATGTTTCTGGGTTGTGTTATGGTTTTAAATTATGTCTATCACATAATGCCAACCAAAGCTGTATTACTATTGTGAAGTTATTTTACTAAGTCATAACATTGGTCTCAGTTGTTAATGTAGCTTCTAACATTCCTGTGTTACAAATCCTTATTTTTCAATGATAAACAAAGGAGTTTAATGTATACAAAGGAATTCAAGGCAGATTGTAAATAGCACATGTATTCGATTTGACCGAAAACATGAGAGCCTGAAGGATGGTTCTCATGCTAGAGGAAGCATGAGCTTCTTGGTAAAAAGAAAAATGATCAACTAATTGAAATGGAGGAGAAGTAACAAAATTATTTAAAGCATGTGGACAATATCTGAAGCACCATCTTCTCAAATTATATAATATGTGCTTTATTTTGCAAACACAAATTGCTATTACAATGAAGATGTAATGGCACTTCAGGACCAAGGTCACACTGAAAAATCTGTAGCATGTGAATGATTTCTTTAGCTCACAGACCTTTTGTGGCTTTTCAGACTTTAATTTTACTATATTTTTGTTGCAACTACAGGAAAATTTAAAGTCACCTAAAATTTATGTGGTACATTTAAATTACAAATGCGGATATACAATGCTTAATTTTAGCATAAAACATTAAACATGTTTTAATTTCATAAGGAAGCCAACAAAGTGACAAATAATTAAAGGTCCCTAAACAGATTCACCTTTGTATTTGGATTCTCTAGATCTTTGTCTACATAGTCACGCTCTTTGTAATGGTTTATGTTGATCGAAATCATGGAGTTATATATAGCACTTTTAAAAAGCAAACAAATAAATTAATGAGTGCAGTGCTGTTTTTTCATTAGTGATTTCTTTTATCCTCATCACAACACTGCAAGGTATATAATTCTATTCCGTTTTATGGAAGAGGTTTGTAGAGATTGCTGTCTTACAGCTCGTCAGTAGCTGTGGCCAGGTTTGGACATGATGGCTGTAGTACTTCCCAACAGGAGATAAGGCACAAACACACACTTGGGTAGCAATAAAGCCAAGAGGAGAACCTAGTTTGCCTAATTCTCCGTCCAGAGTGACCTCCCTTAGTTAACCACTGTTCTGGAAATTCATTCTTCAATTTACCACATAGGTCATCATTGGCACCACTAAAACCTTTGTGACTCTGCCACCTTAGCACTACCCGTGCTAGTAGTAGTACCAGCAGTAGTACCAGTAGTGGTGATAGCCAACCCTGTGCATTATCTTATTTACTCCTCTGACATAGCCAGCTGATATTGGAAATGGGATTCAAATCCAGGTCTGCTGATTCTGCATTCTGCGATTGTAACCTAAGATTGTATGGTTTACTTGTACGCAATAAGTAGCCTGTTCTGTAGTGTAGAGCCTGCTGCAATCTATAAGGAGCGAAAAGCAGAATAGTCTGGGAGATGCGCGCCCCCTGCTGGCTCTGCATCATATACAAACCAGATGGCAACGTTTCCCCAAGTCAGTGGTTGTTTATGTTGGTGGAGAACCAGCAAGTCAGTCCCTCTGTTACCTTTGGCTCCACTAGAAGCTAAGAGAAAAACAGCAGAGGGTGAAGAAAGGAAGATCTAAAAAACTAAGACTGTTTTAAAAGTGGCTAATAGTGCTTTAAAATACACTTTCTACATGATTTCAGTGTTGCATATCAAAGGACTTCACATGTTAAGTATAAGATCCTCTCCCCATGGTGGGCTATATAAAAATATCTTGCCTGTAATCAGCACACAGTTCCTGGAGACTGATTTAGGCAGCTGCTGTTTTAGACAGACGAAAACCTGATCTTGGTGAGCTGTCAGCTGAATCCTGTGCATGCATGGGGAGTGGTTTTCCTGATAAAGCCTAGCGGAATTCCTCTACCCCACCCTGGGATGTGGCAGGTTCCTCCGCCCCCCCCCCCCCACATCTCAGCCACATCCTGCCTCACAGCTGGCGAACCCCTGCCAGTTAAGATTTCCCAGGCACAAGGTCGTATGTTTAATGCCTCTCGTGATCTGGATGCCAGAAGAAGCAGGACCCGGTGCAGGAAGAGAGAGTGTAAGGGCGTAGTTATGTAGGAGTTACATGGCCAGAGAAGGGAAAACTTTGGGATGGAGAAGGAAGGACAAGGAGATTGTCTCTTTAGATTTTAAAAAAGCACTGTATTGCTGAAGAGGAAAAGTTCATGATGTGGTAGAGGAACAAACCTGAACAGGGAAGGTACACCCAGCGTATAAGAAACACTTTTGTATATTATAGCTATAGTGATAATTGCTAGCACTTACTGAGCTGTGTTAAAGCCTTGTATGCTAAGCATTTTGACATGGGTACTCTTCTTATGTCCTGTCTATCAGTGAAGGAATGGAGGCTCAGAAACATTAAGGTACATTTTCAAGATCCAGTGCCCGGAAGTGGCCATGCCAAGGTTTGGCCCCACTCTGTATTCTTAAACACTCCACTGCAGTTTTGAAGAAATAAAAAAAGTTACTCAAATGTAAAAACACCTCCCTTCCAAAGTATGAGCTCCCCAAGCACAGGTAGGATGTGGCAGGGCCCTACACACTGGAGAACGAGTTGGGCTGGCTTTTCTCTGAGCTCCTTTTCCAACTTGTGGTTCTGCAAGTCTTCTAGGGGTTTAGGGCAAGACATGAGAGAAGGAAGGAATGTTCCCACCTGGACTTTAGAACTTATCTCTCATCATGCTCTCATGACAACATGTTTGTTCTAGTGGAGTAAAAAGGCCGGTATCTGAATTCTTACCAGCAGCGTGAGCTTTGGGGCAAATGACTTCATGGCTCAGCCTCAAGTCGGTGCAGTGGTCATAATGGAACCACTCCCACTGTCCTACTGTGACGGTGACAGTTAGTAACATCCCAGGACCTATTAAGCACTCCACAAATGTTTTTTGAACCTGAATATCTTGTAGAAATGTAGCAGGAAGTTGGGCCAGACAGATGGAAACGACCTGGCTTGGGAGATATCTGTTCACCAGGTGGTTTGGACTCTATTGACACTCAGGGATGGGAGCCAGGATTTTTTTTAATTAATTTTTTTTTTGAGTAGGTAGTAAATTCATAAGTGATCAAAAGTCTATAAGCTTAAAAGAATGGAGAAAGACTTTCTTTTAATTACTGTCTCACCTCAAGTAGGAAACAACTGTTGCTAGTTTTTTGTGACTTTTTCAGAGATTTTAATACATATATAGCATAATATGAACATATATTCTCCCACCTCACTCCCCACCCCCCTTTTAAAGAGAAGATGTGGTCCGGTGTGTGTTTCAGGAAGGTGAGAGCTGCAGCAGGTTACAGAATAGGTCGGGGGTAGGGAAAGAGTATTACTGATCCAGGAAATGGGTGACAAAGACCAAGCCAGGGAGTGAGCAGTGGTCAAGGGGAAGGACAACAGGGAATGTCAGAGGGGAGAAACCCTGTGTCAATAACAGTAAAAGGCCTTCGGAATTACTTAGCCGTTGGGAGGAAGAGGATAATGGAAATGACGGAGTTTTTGAGACGAGGGATGATAGTATAATTTGAAGAATCAGAGAACAGAGAAGGGAGAAGACTTGACTTTGTGATAATGCTTTTTCTTTTGGTCCTCAGAAGAAACCTGTTGAAATGGATTTTGGAAACAGAGAGGCTCAGAAAATTTGGGTAATTTAGCCAAGCACCCAGCTCATAGATGGTGGGGTTGGATATTTGAACTTTGTCTGAATCCAGAGCTGCCTGGAATGTGCTGGCCTCTTATCTTTATTTCTAAGTGGCTGGGGGAGTAAGTCAGCAATCTTCACAGCCTGAAGGAGCCCGAGTTCTGCCCTGTCGGGGAGCCTGCACTAACATTCTGCAGTCACATCCTCCAGATAGATAACCTGTTCTTTTCCATAAAGGCACTTGGTCAGATGTGGGCCCAAGAATGATTTAATCTTCATATCTTTATAGCTTCTTTCAAAGGCCTAAATTCACACATCAGCTAAAATTCCTGTGTTAGACCACAGATCCTGACTTTGGTTTGGAAAATGTGATCAGTGTAGCTCTAAAGAAGTATGATGTTGATGAGGCCTGTGGTAGAAACAAGGGTGGATGGTTCGTATGGGGATTCGATTGGAGAAATAAGATCAGAAGCAAGGTTTAAGTCCCAGATTGCCAGGATGGTCCTCGCCTATGTACCAGAAGGGTAGAGGAAGTACAAGGTTTTTCTGGAGAAGCTTCTAAGCCCTGCAGTGGCTGAGGCGGCGGTTGGTACATCCCAGAGTGGGGTCCTGTGTTTATGGGAAACAGTCATTGGGGCAGGTATAGCTTCTGGTCCTTTAGAAAAGAGACTCCTCCACCCTAGTTCATGGCTTGTGTGCAGATCTCATTAATAGCATCAGTGCAGTTCCCTATGGCTCTCACAGAACTGACATGTTTACCATTTCATCTGACCTTCACATTGACCCCTGGAGATGAGCAGGCCAGGTGTCATCCCTATGTTCAGGGGAGTATGTCAAGGCCCAGAAAGGTTAAGCAACTTGCCTCAGGCCACAGAGCTCAGAACCAGTGGAGCCTGGATCTTAACCCATGTGTTGGTGATGTCTGCATCCCATGCTTAGAATGAATGGTCAGAAAGCACACTTGCCCTCCAGGTTCTCAGAGGAAGGCTACAGCTGGTTTGATGGTCGGCTATGCCCATTGTTTATTTCTCCCAGGTTTTTCTTGTGCATTCCCCCAAGTGTGATCGTCCAGTATGACAGTGGACATGAAGTGTCTTCTGATGAGGGAGGTTACGGTTCACTGCGGTGTGGTTTTCCCAGCCTGTCTGTCCTGCACGATTGCCATGCTGTCCCGTCAGCTCATACTTGCACCTTTCGCAAAAGCAGTGGGTAGTTTACTCTCAGTGTCTGAGCTGCTCCGGGCACTCACCCTCTTTCTTCATTACCATTTGGGGATGAGGCAATTGAAAGCATCTGGAAATCTGGGTTTTATAGACATTGCGCGGAGGCCCCAGCCAGGCTCCATCTGCTTTCCTTGGCAGGTCAGCACCACACCCGCCGGCCTTCGTGGTTGCTGTCCCTGCACGCAGCCAGAGGGCCCTTACAGCTGCACTTCTGTGGGGGGGACGCACTTCTTTCTAACAGCAGCCGCTCTACAGAGACGGTGGTGGACGTGGGAGTGAAGGCCCTGGATCCTGGTGTGAGACCTGGGAAGGAAGGACTTACTTGCTCCTAGTTTCTTGTTTTCAATGTTTCGTTCTGGGAAGAGCACAAGGAAGAGATGAAGCAGCACTGGGGCCAAGCGGCCAGAACAGGGCTGGTGCCTCTGGCCAGTTAGCTGAGGAGAGAGCCTCCTGGAGCAGGAGCCCAGGCAAGCCTTTCTTGTCCCTCCAAGGGCTGAATATGCAGGTCATTTTCTTTGGCCTGGCCCCAGGGGTCATCACAGGTTACCCAGGCTGCCCTGGGGGTGTCTGGACTGAGAGCCTTGGCAGGAGTATGACAGGAAGCAAATGTAGGTGATTTGTCCTTGCTCTGGTCCAGCTTGTATGTTATCATCCCTTGACATGAGTTATCTGTCTTGGTTTCTCTAAATTCCTAAGTGGATTATAATTTTTCTCTTGGTATTATTTGACAACAGTCATTTTTCAAGGTTTTACTGCATTCTTTAAATACTTGGAATTTTTGGAACAAGTTTAAGAAAAGACTGCCATCTTCAGGTCGGACAGTGCAGTGCAGAGCTGAGGCGTGTCGGGGGGGAGCTTCCCGGACACCGAAGACCGGCAGATTTACAGAGCTTTTCCTTCCTTTTCTACAAAAAGTGAACTGCCTCAACAGAGGTCTCTGGAGGAGAATGTACTTTTCCCTTTGAGAAAAAGAGAAAAGAAAGAAGAAAACTCCAGAGGTCACTTGTGGAGTGTGTTCTTGTTTGTCTCATCTGCAGTGATGAGCACCCTCCCAGGCTGCCCAGGCCTCACTTCTCACTTGCAAGACCAGACCTCGCATGCTTCCAAGAATGGGTTCGGATAGGCCTGAGGGGAGTGTGGGGGCCAGATCACTGCAGGCTCCGCATGCACATCACCCACCCCCAGCTTGACCACCGACATTAACAGTAGTTAACGGCAATGTTGGAACAGTAGGAATCACGCTAATGTGTCTGAAACTTCCCTTTCTTAATTTCTGCTTTAAATTTTAGTGTTCCCATTTTATTGGTACCAGAGGGACAGCCTTAAAGTCAAATGATCTCATCTGAAGAAAAGAAGCATGATTATTTGGAGAAATAATAATAGCAATAATAAAAATAAACTGTGTGCTCGGCACAGTATTATGTATTTCCTACGCATTATTTCATTCAGTCCTTGTGACATTCCTTCAAGGTAGGCACTGTTACTATTCCTGCATTACAGATGGATGTAGAAACTGCAACAGAGAGGGCTGGGATCGCCGGTCCCAGATGACTCAGCTAGGCAGTGGAGCCGGTGGTGCAGTGCCAGGATTCAGACCAGACACCCCCCACCTCCCCACCCTTCATCTGACTCCAGAGTCCCAGCGCTCAGCCCTCCCTCAGCAGCAGAGAGAAGGAAAGTAGGGGTCCAGGAGAGAAAGTGACCTCTTAGGACAGCTTTAGGGGAGAAGAAAAGTCTTCTGTGAAACCCCCAAGGTAGCTAAATAACCCTTTGTAAGTAACTTTGTTGAGTTTTTAGGGTTACATCCACCTGTATCTCTGTTTACAACTGCTGCGAAGAAGAACTGGAGGGATCGTAGCAATAAAATAGAAAATGAGCATTTCCCCAAGTTGAAATAGAAACGCATGTATTTTGTCAGGTGTTGCTGAGCTGCAGGATGTTTTGATCTAGGTAGGATTTTGCTGCTGTAAACACTGGTCTTCGGGGTGAACGCTGCAGGCAGACAGGGGTCCCAGCTTCTGCTCGGTCATCCTGCGTATCTGAGCCATAGGGTGGCTCTGTAATTTGACTCAGTTCCTTTCCAGTCCAGGGAACTTGTGGTCAACTAGCATAAACATCCTGAAGCATGACTCCTAATATTTTTGTTTCCCTTTATAGTTATTTCCCTTCCTCAAAAATCTCCATGATGTTCAAGATAGCTTTTGATTGGCTGTTTATTTAATTTAATGAAGTGATGCCTGTGCTTTATGCGTAAGCCAAGTGGAACCGCATTCATGGCCTATAAGGAAAAGCCGCACTCCATTGCCCCAAGTCTCCCCACCCCCCAGTCCTGTTCCTTAGGGACAGCTGCGAACAGCTCTTTCAGCCATTCCGTCATTTATTATCTCCATATTTCTAAGTAACATGCTTATACTATATGCCTCTGTCCATCAACTTTAGACTTTTTCTGTTGACTTCTTACTGTGGGACACTTAGCTCTCTAAATTTAGCACACTTCCCCACCGCTTTTACTTCTAAGCCTCCCAATGTGGTAATATCACAAATGTTGGGTTAACATTCAGTGTTTATATTGTAAACCTGTGTAAATTTTGCACGCAGTATGGTTAGTGTGTGATGTATTAGAACCATTTCTTGATTGTAACACTTGTTTTTTTCTACGGTTTGTCATTGCCCCCCCCCCCACACACACTTTTTTTATTTACTCAGCTTTTACATTATGCAAATTTATCCTAAAAATTTATAACACTTCTCAAACTCTTCTCCAGAGGGTTGGGCAAGTCAGGGAGGCGCTCAGGTCCACTGTGCCGTTGGTGACACCCCTCCAGGAGCCCTCCGTCCTAGACTGACCACTGTCCAGGTCAGCAGCACCGACCGCTGTTAGCCAGAGCGTTCCTCTACCTCTCTCCTGTGTTAGGGCCCCATCTCCCTCTTTTTTAATTTACTTCTTCATTGCAGGGCATATATCCTCCTGTGAGAGGATATATCCTTCTGTTACAAGGAAAGTCAATTTTCTGAAAACTTACATAGCTCATGTGTGATAGGTAACCTGGTTTTTACCATAGAGTTGTGAAACTTGATTCATATTTTCCAGGTGTGTTCCACATATGTATTCCTTGCTAATGAGTAACTGCATGTTTAATGCTGGAGAATAAAGTTGTTCATATAAAAAAGCACTTAAATGCTGATTTAAGTTATGTGATGTGCAGGAGTGGGGATGTTGACTGTCTTTAATACCAGTCTTCTCATAGGAATCTTTGAGAACATGCATTTATGTGGGCAGTGTATGATTCTGACTATAGAAGAAGCAAACTAGCTCTTCCGCAGGATCTGTGAAGAGAGGGACTTTTTGTACTATTAGCTCATGGATTCCCCATGCCTCGCACAGTGCCTCGCATGTAATGGACAGTAGGCGAGCTGGTTTTTTCTACTGAAATCCATAAAAGAAATAAGCAGAGTGCGTACCATTTTTGTTGTTGTCATTGATACGTTGATCATCTACTGAGCGCCTAGGAGACTTTTGTAGTTGAAAGGCAGTGTTAACTTCTATTTTGGATACTGAGGAAATTTAGTCTTAGGCTTTAGTATACATGACTCATTGACATTCCCCCCGTTTCTGCTTATATATTACCCCCAAATACTTGGGGATTTGATTTGTTGGTTTTGCAAATATTTGTTTTCTGCCTTATAGAATTGAATTACTCTTTGCAGGTTTTGTGTTCCACCTTTAGTTTTGGGGATACCAACACCGCTGGAAAGAAAGTGGGATTTATTTGGAAGGAGGGGAGGGAAGTAAAGTATCCACCCTAGTAGCCGTCTACCCTAATAAGGAGAACTGGCAGGATGAGAAGTAGTAGTTAGAGCCTCAGCGAATGGTTTTCTAAAAACCACTTTAATTTTATAATTTCATGAAAACTTGAACCCAAACCTGTCAGGTAGATTTCTTCTTTTCAGCCTTCTGGGTTTAAGGGCCAAGAGACTCCTGACTTACCCAGGTTGAATTAAGGGTAGAGGGGGATTTGTTTATCTCACTGCTGTGGTCTCCAGGACACCTTCTTTAGTCCTTTGTATTCTTAGAAACAAAGTCACCCCTTGGCAGTAATAAAGCCACTCGGACGCCAGCAGTCAGAGTTTGGTTTCAAGTCACCAGCCTTGGAGAGGCAGTGCCCGATTTCCTTTGGCAAAGACAGCCTGCCCCTTCTCAGTTCATTTCAGCCACTTGGGCACGAAGGTAATTTCCTCAAAATAGAAACCTTTGAAGACTGTCTGATGCATCCGTGAATCATTATGTTTATCCTCAATTCTAATTTAACGTTTAAGAATTTTAAAACACTATTTAGCTGCTTTCTTTTTCCTTGAATCAACTTTCAGAAAAAGTCAGTCTGCGATAGGAGGGTCTAGGCATTTTCTTCTGGGAGACCATGTGGTTGATATTTGCAGCAAATCCATGGGCGGTGGTGTTGACAGATCTAAGTTTTATTCTTAACTCCAGGACTATTCCTGGATGTGTGACCTCAGGCAAGTCCGTTCATCTCTAAGCTTCTATTTCCTCATTTGTAAAATGATTTTAATAAAATCCACCTACAGTGTCATTCTGAGGGAAGGATTACCTGAGGTTACATATACAGAGTGCTCATTGCACATAACACTGAATGGACACAGTTCTTTTCCTTCCTTCAGGCACAGGTGAGAGGCCCACACCCTGAGAAGCCTGTAATGGGTATGCCATAATCACAGGGCTTTATGACCCGTTCCCAGCTCTGGGCTTACATGTGGGTTTGTATTGTTTTGTTTTGTTTTTGTTTTTGTTTTTTTGCTAGGCAGGAGGGATGGCTGAAGTAGGAACCTTCTCGAGCTTCTGCTTCAGGATCTATTTAATCTCACATAATAATAAACCAACACAATAGTAATCTTAGCAGCTTCGATTTATCAAGCACTTCTTATTTGCTAGGCCCTATGCCAAGCACCTTCTGTGCATTATTTCTTTTCATCCTTAAACCTGTTCTGTATTACAGATATTAACATCTCCATTGTACATATAAGAAAACTGAGATTTAGTTTCTTGTTCATGCTTTGCACTCACCTTGCTTTTCAGCTGTATCTTCATGGCCCCCACTGAATTATGGTCAGTTTTACCTTCCATTCACCTTCCTGACTTACGACCTGTAGTTGTCTAGGCTGTCATCCGAGTCCCAACAGTACAGTGCCAGGGCCTTTTAATGTTTAGAGCAAAACGGCTTAAGTCTCACTGCTTCCTAACTTCACTCCAGCTCTGCCCTGACCCGTGGGCAGCTAGTGAGGCAGAAGGGGTAGAAGGTGGTGCTCAACTCAGGTTCAATTCCCAAGTGTCCCCAAGGCTTTTCTATTACATTCTTTCCCATAGACTCACTGCCCTAATGTGACACAAGTAATGACAAATGGTGCCTTGTAGAGCTAGCTGGGTATGGCTGAGAGCTTGCTATAAGCGGAGGTTATTAATAAGGATGAAGAAGGTGGACCTACAGATGGCCAGTTGTCCAGGTAATAAAGGAACAAAACCTTTTGCCTCAGCTCCTGTGATGGTTGATAACAGTGTTCCAAACATAGCTTGTGTTATTTTTATTCCTTTTGCTCACTGATGAGACTAGAAGCTCCTTAGCAGTTGTGCTTTATATATTCCTGTGGGCTTTTGTTTGCTTATAATTGGAAAGATGATGTAACAACATTGGAGAAAATTTATAAACAGATCAATAGCATTCTGCCCCACCCCATAACCTCACCCACCTAACACAGCAATGACTCTTACTTTATTTTAAAGTTTTTTTCACTCTCTTCTAACACAGGCATACTCTGTTCTTCCATAGTAGTTTCCAGGTCGCAGTCCAGCCTAAAAGCCACCAGGTAGCTGGGACAGAGGCTGAGTCCATGTCAGAGCTTAATAGGTTCCCTTTTTTTTTTTTTTTTTTTTTAATTTCACCTGATACCTTTTAGGGATTTTGAAGCCTTATAAAGATGTCACTCTGTGTTGGGTAGGAGAAGGGCTTAGCCCTCTCCCAGATGCTGGTCCCTGGCCACACTCCCCACATGTGCAACACTGGACAGCGGGCATCGGGTGGGGGTGGGCCTCCTGCTCCTTAGCATTGTGACCAGAGATCCACAGTGCGGGTAGCAGGTAGCAGGTCACGGATTTGAACCAGCTCTTCCTCAGGATATTTTTACAGGGTTTTGTGACCAAAAGAGTTTGGGAAACTTTGGGTTATGAAAGTTAAAAAATGTTTCTTTCATACAATGCTTTTAATATGTTTATATTCACTGAATCTCAAAGAAGGGAGTTTTATGAAAAATGGTAGCTAGCATTTATTGAGTGTTTACTCTTTGTTGGCTCTAGCAGTTCTAGTAAGCTCTTTATAAGCAATGTCTTATTTAAACCGTATAGCAACCGTCCATATGAAGTAGATGCCAGTGTTGGCCCCGTCTTAGACACTGAGAAGGGACCTACTCAATGTCATAGTTAATACACAATGGGCACAAAGTTTTGTGCTTGAGCAGACAGAATCCAGACCCCATACTCTTAACCTGTATACAGTACTCATGGTAGGCAG
This sequence comes from Rousettus aegyptiacus, assembly GCF_014176215.1. NCBI lineage: Eukaryota > Metazoa > Chordata > Mammalia > Chiroptera > Pteropodidae > Rousettus > Rousettus aegyptiacus. Next base: position 85,222,797 of record NW_023416308.1, read on the forward strand.
CTGTGACCAAGTCGTTTTATTTGTGACTTCTCATTTTCTATGCGATCAGTAATTGGAAAGACTCTAGTTGGAGAGATGCCAATTTAAACTTAAAAAGTGAATAGGGACTGCTAGGCAGATAGGAACATGGGTTCCTCTTATGAACCCTATTGGGTTATTAGCTGGAACCCATACCCTCAGAGGTCTTTGTATCATATCAGGTTGGTGTTACAGCTTATTAAGCAAGAAAAGCAGACATGGGGGTTCTGGAATAGAAAGTCTAGGCCATTGTTCTCAAACTAGGCTGCATTTTGGAATTTACCTAAGGAGCATTAAAAATTACTAATGTCTACCCTCAATTCAGGGATCCCAATTTAGTCTCAGTTGGGCCCAAGCATTGGTGATTTTTAAATGTTCCTTGATAATTCTGCTGCAGCCTAAGTGAGAAGTATTCATCTGGACACACTCCTTTGTGATCCTATTACCATGTCTCCTACCAAAGCAGGGAAAAGAAAGTATTTCCTTTGCAAGTTAAGTATCTTAACAGGGTTTGGTGTTTTTATTTTTTCATGAATGAGTGACCATTTTTGGATTTTGTTTGTTCGGTTGGTTGATTTTTTTTTTTTTTTATCAGCACTTAAAGCCTTGCACCATGATCTATACCCTTGACCCTAACTTTGTACTACCACCACATATTGACCAGCCCTTATGCAGTAGTTTTAGATTGGTTACTAAGGGGACTGGTGAGAAAGAGGCTCAGCACTCTTACTCCTGCTGGAGGAAGTAGGTGGGTACCATTGCTAAGAGGGAGACATCCATGCTGTTGCTAAGGGAGGTGGTGTAAGAAGCACATTCTGGGTGATGATGTTAGCTAATGACCCACATATTTCTTAGTGGGCTCGCACTGTAAATAATGGAATCCAAAGGGTGTTGCTGTCATTTTCATTGAGTCAGGCGAAACCGAATAATAGAATTGTTTTCTGGTTTGGTAATTGGGTAATTTAAGTTGTTGTTTCCCACTGTATCTACACAAAGCATCTTTTAGGCATTTGTGGAAGTATATACCTTTGTCAATAAAAGACAATGACTGTTTCACTACATTGTATACCTGAAACTAATGTAATATTACATATCAACTTAAAAAAAAAAAAAGAAAGACAATGACTGTTTTACCCTAAGCTGTAATGGCTTTTCTTAACATCATCTTTTCAAAGGCACAGTCTTTCGGCTATTCAAGACGTAATTCCGGGATTTCAAGACTACTGCTCTTTATCTAGCTCAAAATGGATGTGTCCCAGGTTGATCAAAGGGTTTGTAATGGGAATGTTTTTGTTGATTTCTTTCAGTACAACAAACACCTCTTCGTGCACATTGGGCATGCCAACCATTCTTACAGTGACCCATTGCTCGAATCAGTGGACATTCGTCAGATTTATGACAAATTTCCTGAAAAGAAAGGTGGCTTAAAGGAACTGTTTGGAAAGGGCCCTCAAAATGCCTTCTTCCTCGTAAAATTCTGGGTGAGTAAGACATTGCCATGATTTTAGTGGTTTTTATCTGGATGGTCACATCCCACACGTGAGTGGGGAGCAGCACAGCTGACCATGGATCCACGCCGACTACACCTTCATGTGTACCTGTAGGGTCGCCAAGGTGTCACAGACTCTACCTATGGGGCTGTCCTCATGCTGGCTTTCTGGTACATCCGCATGATGCACCTAGGCAGCATTTGCTGCCCCCACCAAGGAGCAAGAGAAGGGCATCCTCTTTGGGCCTCAGAGCTCACTCAGACAGTGCAAGAGGCTTCACAGATGGCTGGAATCATGATGGAAAACGTGGGGCACTAGACCCTCTTTCTGTTTCTTCTCTCTCCGTTAAGCAGAGTGACCTGAAAATTCCACCAGAGCATAGGACTCAAGGCAAAGATGGGGCTGGGATAAAGATAAAGTTACATGCTTTAGGATTTTATAAGTGGCTTTGCCTAGTATGTGCCTCATTTGTGCGTTAAAACAATAAGTTCAGATGCCACCAGCTGCTGGGGCTTGCTAATGTCCCACAGCCTCTGAGAGGAGCTTTGCTGTTCCTTCTCCACTAGTCAGACTTATAGGCCAGGAGACTCCTGATGGGTCAGAGACGTGAGAGCAACCATAAGTATCATGTATGTGTACTGGGGGGTCGGATGGGCAACAGACCAGTTGACCCTCTAGCACCGAGTCTCTTTAATTCCTCAGTCTTCAGAATAAAAAGGAAATCACTCAGGTGTTTGCAGTCCTTAGCATGGCATTAAAGGCCCTAAGTGAGCTGATTCTAATGTGTTTTCCTTGCTACCCATCATGTGCCCAGCCTTTGTGTGTGTCCAGATGCACTTTTCTCCCTTCCCCTTCTCTCCCACCAGACCAGCTCTTCCTTCTCGTGAGATGGTGGCTCCATTATTATAGCACCTTCTTCACTTAAACAGACCATTGATTTTCTTTTTACTCCCATCGCATTTTGTAGTTAATCAGTTCCCATGCTGTGTCTTAATTATTTGGATGTGTGTCCCACTCCTCCCTGGACTCCAGCTGCCTCCAGGGGACCGTATTCATAACAGTAGCTACCATTTATTGAACACCTGCTGTGGGCTGGGAGCTGCACTAATGCTTTACATGCATTTTATCCAGTCCTCACAATGTTAAGTGGAATTTACCTCATATCCAACTAAAACAATAGATACCCAGAGGTTACAAAGGACAGGCTGCTTGTAGGTTGCTTGTACAAGACCTGGGGCTTGAAATTGGATAAAGTTTGACTTTAGTGCCTCTGCTTTGTTTCCTGGTTACTTCATGTCCTGGGGACCCTGGTCGTAGAGTTGTCAACAGAGGACTCTCCATATCTCTAAGCAAGTGCCTTACATAGAAAAGCCCAACAAATGGGGAAACAAATGAATTAAGAAAAAATTGATGTTTCAAATTCTTTGGGGGGAAGTTTACATGTTAGATTTAGTGTGCTTAGTTTCTGTTATGTGTGCATGGTAACTAGATTTCATTTTCATGCTTCCCTATTGAATTTGGATGATGGAAGCGCCTTCTGCTTATATCAGTGTTCTTGGGATGGGTAATAACATGTGGATAACCTGAAAAAGCAGTAAGACATTTCTCTTTTCTGAACTGGTGGCTGCCTGCTAGTAATTTGAATGGCAGTTAGGGGCCAGTTATATGATAACAGCAGTTTTCAAAGTGTGGCCTGCATACTTCTAAGGGGTTCCTCAGTTTCCTTCAGCATATCATCAAGGTCAATACTTTTCTCATTATGACATTGAGACATTGTCTGTCGTTTGCAGTCTGCTGATAAGCACACTGGTGGTCCAGAAACAATAGAGTAAAACTTCTGAAGACTTGACTCACCCAGGCTGATATGCTCACACAGGTTTAAAAAAAAAAAGAACCAGTCACCCCAAGAATGTCCTTTTATGACTTACTACATCTTGAATCTGGTGTGCACATTGACAATGAATGCAGTGAGCCTGTGTCCGATATCAAGGAAAACAACTAACAATATTTGTTGCCAGAGATAAATTTTGAGCTGTTAAGTAAAAATAAGAATTTTGGAAAACTTGTATCCACCTCAGTGAGCTTGACAGCTTCCCAGTACATTAAAGACTTTTCTGATGAGATCCACAGTCATATTTACATGTGATTTTTTTTTTTTTTGATATTGTATAACGTAAGCCAATGAATTTGAATATAACAAAGTATGAAAAGTTCATTGGTGTGGTTTCAGAATCCAGACTACGGCTAACCTTTAAGAAGGTTACTTGTCAAATTTCAGTGTAATACCAAAGAAAAATGACCACAGTTATCTGAAGAGTCTGTTAAAAGATCCTTCACTTTTTCAATTACATATTTATGTGAGCCTAGATTTTCATGTACTTCAACCAAAGCAGCAGGTCATGACAAATTGAATGTAGAAGCAGGTATAAAAATCTAGGTATTTCCCATTAATTCACACATTAAATAGATTTGCAAAATGTAAAGCAACTAATTTATGTTTATGTTTGAAAATATAGGTATGTCTAACTAAAAAAAAACTATGTTAACATGTAATGAGCTTATTATTTTTAAACTAGGTACTAAATACTTAAAATTTTCTATTTAAATTCCCAATACAGAAAATATAGGTAGATATAACCTATAGAAACAAGAGCTCTTTAAGGTCCTCAGTAAATTTTGAGTGGAAATGCGCATCCCGAGATCCAAAAGTTCAAAACCACTATTGGGAAGCATATAAAAAGAGGTTGTTCTACTCAAATTAATTAAAACTAATCAGAAATTACAAAATATGATGAAAAGAAATTATTTTCAGTACTTTCAAATTAAACAGTATTGGTTTTTAATAATAATAAAATTTTTATAATTAGCTTGTTATTTGAATATATAGGCTTAGAAAGTTGTTTTTGTTTTTACTTACTAAATTTCCCATTTTACTTGGAATGGTTTTAATAAATACTTTCAGTGATGAGGCCCTTCAGTCGTGAAACCCCAAATAATGAGGTCTATATTGCAGATGTTTAGTGTGGTGGCTAGTATGAGATGGGCAAATTTAGAGACAGTTACTCCAAGATTAGATATTAGTTTATTGAATTAAAATTTGCAGAATTAAAATTGAGCACTCCTATGAATATGATGGAAGACATCACTCCTTAGTATGGTTGTTAGCAGTATTTAACCTTTATAAAGAAATTCAGTTGTAACTACGTTAAAATAAATGAGGAAACAATTTGAATTAGTTTTACAATTTGCTGCAATTTGAAATATCATTGGCTTCCTCAAATGACTCAGTAAAAATGAATACAATTAGAATATCTATCCTAGGTTATCAGTAGGTGTTTCCAGTGGGTGTTCTTAAGTAAGTTTAACACTATATTTGCACTATCTTTTGTGTTAGTAATTCACTTAGCAGATTTTCTTTTTTGTGTGTGAATTCAGTACATTTCAACAGAGATCTTCTACCCAGTCTCTCCTTTCATCTCCCTTTTTCCTCTTTCTCAAACTGCCTGAGGTCTCTAGGCTGTCAAAGTCAGGCTGACTTAATTTGTTCATATGGTTGTTCCTGAAATTTTATTTTCAGAATGTCTGCCATGTTTAGCCTGGGCTCAGTGGGGCCAGACTAAGGTCAGGCATTTGCTGTGGAAGGAAAACTGAGAGCAATCTGAAGTACCTGCACTGAACCCTAAGGTGTGGGCACCTCAGCTCTTCGCCAGTTGGCACTCTGAGGTGAATGGGATGGTAGTAAGCCAAGTAGCAGTCATTTCACTGGTTTCAGGGTGGAAAGCTCTGACTAGCACCCCAAAACATAAACGAATGACAGAGCCAAAGATGCCAGCATGGATGCCCTTCTATCCTATGAGCCTTATAATTTTTCATGCCTTAATGGTGTAAGACACCTAAGAGCCCGCACCGTATATCTGCTGAGAATTTTTAAAGAGCCTTATTGATGAAAAATTTATATATCATAAAATTTGCACACCATAAAATTCAGTGAGTTTTAGAAAATTTTACAGACTTGTGTAACCATCACTACGATCAAATTTTAGAATATTTCTATCATTCCCAAAAGATGCCCTGCACCCACCTGTAATCAATCCCTGTTCCTACTCCCAGCCCCAGGCAAGTACTAATCTACTTTCTGCCTATACAGATTTGCTTTTTTTTTGGACATTTCGTGTAAATGGAGTTATTCTGTGTGTAGTTGTTTGCATCTGGCCTCTTGTCATAATGTGTTTGAGGTACATCCGTGTTGTAGCATGAGTCAGTGGTTAGCTCATTTCTGTTGCTGTATGCTGTCCCACTGAACGGCTATACCACATTTTGCTTTTCTATTCACTAGTTGATGGACTTGTGGATTGTTTCTACTTGAAGTTTTTATGACTAATGCTTCTCTGAAGTTTTTGCATGGACCTATGGTTTCATTTTTTTCTTTGGTAGCTACCTAGGAGTAAAATTGCTGGGACATATGGTAACTCTACGTTTAACTTTTTAAGAAACTACCAAATTGTTTTCTGAGGTGATTATACTACTTTATATTCCCACCAGTGAGATGTTAGGGGTCTTCTCCTTCAACCATTATGTCTGCAAGTACTAGGGTAGGGAGAGATGACAGTAAACATTGTAGATAAGAGAGCTGGTGAGTGAAAGCAACAAGACAAGGTGCATGAGTGGTACATTCAGGGGAGTTCATGTGCACTGAGGTGCTTTGCAGATCGGGCTTTGCCTGTATGGCAAACGTAGGTAGGTAGAAAAATTAGGAAAGACAGGGAATCCAGGTTCAGATGTGTCTGCAATAGAGAGCGGTCAGGGGTTTTAACAATTTTAGAGCCAAAAGAGTAATAGGATTCTCTTTACTAAGGGTTACAGCGACTTTCTGCATTTTGTCTTTTCTATTTTTATTCTTTAACTTTTCCTTCTCATGACAATCTTCTATTTATTTCCTTTCTCTTCCTTCTTGCCTACTTGTTATTCACTCCTGTGCATTTTAATTCTCCACCATATTTAATTACAAAGAGAGGAAAAGTGATTCACAGGAATAGGAGGACAGTGGCCCCTCTCTTCTTCAGCAGTGTGTGACCATAACCACCAATGAGTTCCTTCTTTGAACCAGGCACAATGTCAGGCTTAATATACTTGATGTTATTTAAACCCTAAGAGGCACATGTGATTATTCCTTTTTACATATAAAGAAACTGAGACATGGAGATGTGAAGTGATTTCTGAAGAGTCACACAGCTAGTAAATGCCTGATCTGCTGGACTCCAGAATCCGTGCTCTTTCCACCGAATCTGTGCATAGCCTCTTCAGGGGGCACAGCTCTGTGGCTAGAAACTCACCTAACACAATTTCACTTGTACAGAAGCCGGTGAGGATCTGTGCAGCAGCAGTTTCTTCGTGAAGTCCTGTCATTAGGGGATGTTCTGGTGTACATTTATGGTAAGAATAGACTTCTGTTACCAGGAAGTTCAGTTCAGGTTGAAGCCTAAGTCTTCTAGGGAGAGTGATACCACCATTAGCTGCCTTTACAGAGAAAAGCAGCATACGTGATACATTATGATTTCAAAGGCCACGTCATAGTATTCTAGACAGTCTTGGAAGAAGACATTTTTAAATTCATTCCTAAATGCACCGCAAATATAACCTAATGTAATACACGTTCATGTAGTCCGAATCGAAGAGCGCATTCAATTTGGCACCCTGCTTCTTCAGCAAACACCCCGCCACGTAGCCATGTGTCATTATAACCCTAATTGCCACTTTAATGATTGTATATTTACTGCATATATTATAATTTAGCCATGCTTATTTTATTAGATATTGATAATATGACTTTTAATATATATGTGTGTATCAGTATATGTGTGTTTATGTACGCATATAAACAACCAAGTTGCTTTCCAAAGTCATCAAGCAGTGAGCAAGTGTACCAGGCATCTTCACCAGCCTTATGTGGCATAATTTAAAAACAGACCAAAGCAACTTTCTGTTGTTATTTTGTTTTTTGGGTTCCTCTACACCTGCAGTTATTTTCTTTCTACTCAAAGTCTTTAATCCTTCTTCATTCTCTATGGAAATAACTATTAATGAGGTTAAACATACTGTGTACCCTCCCTTCTAAGACATGTACTTGTTCCCATTTCAACAGTCTTGAAGTGGGATGCTTTTTACAGTCAGCATCATAAGCACGTTGCCCACCCCTTCACAAAGGAGTAAGCCATGATGTGGTTGTTACTGCCTGTCTGTTGTGACCCTAACCAGTGTAGAGGGCATCTCACCATCTCCTTGGCACCTTAGTTAATTTGTGCTAGTAGTACTATATACTACTAGTGCACATTTTAGCTTAAATTTGAATCTCTAATTTAAATATCTCATAAAAATTACAGTTTGATACAGCATCGAAATTGTTATTATGATCGAGGACAAGTGTGGAAGCAGATTTGTGATAAGTGAGGCCAACATTTTGTACTGGCAGAAAACCATACTTCTTTTTTCCTTATAAAACAACTGTCAGGTGCTGTGTAGGCCCTAAGAAAGAAAGATGTCCACCCACAAGTGGACAGGGCTGAGCTTTGTTTCTGCATGGAGATTTATGCAGATGGTTTGCCAGTGAAATGGCAGGCACTGCAGCTAATTTAAGATAAAATGCCAACTGTCTTGGAATCAGTCATAGAATTCCCAAAGCTAGAAGTGGGTGTGATTCAGTCATGCATTCTGAAAGGCAAAAACCCAACTATAGTTTGAGCTGATTTTCAAAAGAAGTTCCTTTCCAGCCACACGTAGTTTATTTAAGAAAATAAACAAAATTATGGATTTAACCGAATAAGAAATTCAGTGAAACTATTTTTAGAGGGACCTCAAAATTTCATTCTCTGTCCTAACAGTGTTCAAGACTGTTAAGTTTGGGGACATCAGTTCAAAGAGAGCTAGCTGCACATTACTGACATGTTACTTATAAACCTGATAGTCAAAAACTTTTCAAAAGAATCATTAGCATGATGAAGGCTTAGTCTCATATTTCATAGAATAATAAAGAAGGAAGTGAAATTGTATGGATATGTATCCTGTTGTTAAAAAGAAGTTTTTATATACACTCGATGCAGTGGGTTTTGAAATTATCCTTAAAGTAGTAGTGTCTTAGAAACCAGAATATGTGATATCACCCTATGGTTACTTATGTTTTGCTTTTTAAAATCCTTGGGATTATGATCATTCAATTTAAGTAACTAACAATATATTTATGTCATTCAACTTACCTTCTTAACCTATTTTGCTAGGGGAAGAAAAAGGACAATTTTTCTAACCAAAGCAGATGTGAGAAGATTTTATAAAACAGAGAAAGGAAAGCTAATTATGTGGGAAAAGGGCAGCATTTAGAAGATGCTTTCGTCTTGGTAGGAATGAACTCAAATTTGTTGGACAAAGTGACAGGAATTATAAATTAAAAACTGAGCTTTATTTAAAGGAGGATAAACCAGATGCACATGTAAACTTGCTGAATGGGACCCCTTTGGAATTTCAGATTGGCTCAAATTGGATTCTCCACGATTAGATCAAGTTGTAGACTTGAGTCTATTATTTGGAACCAAATGTCTCTGTTGCTATTCATGAAGAAGGAAGTTAGCAAAATGGAATACTTTTCTCTCCACATTGTAAATTGCTATTAGTTAGAAGAGGGTCGTTCAGTTCATCAAGTTTGCCATTTCTCTCTCCTTGTTTCTCATCTCAAAATGGTGTTAAGTTCTGAAATATATGAATAATGTTAAGTAATAGAATGATGTAAATGGAAGAAAGATTAGCAGGAAATACCACCACATGCAGAGGTACTTATGGGCTAATACATAATAAATTCCCTTGGGGTATACTGTAATTATATGATTATCTTCAGCAAGGGTTTTGTTCTTTGAAAAATCATCTTTTGATAAGCGGGTCCTGCTATTTCGTGTAGGGAGATAGGGGAGTCAATAAACCTCATCCACCCATTTTGGTTTGATTTATAAGAAAGATATCTGGAGCTCGTTAGCTTACTGTAGTGACTGCTATCTGTTGTTGCTTTATTCCAGTTTTCCAGACCCTGGTCCTAAACTTCTTTGTAGGCCTCCCCCAGAGAACAAGGATCTTATCTGTGGCTATTATTTATTGAACAAGGAAATGTTTATATCAGATTTTCAAGTTTTTTTTTAATTCACTCTTTGCAAAGTTATTTTATTTTATTCAGTACACTTAGAGAAATTGCTATCCATCAGCTGCCATAACTTGCCACTTAGCCAGCTCTGATATCATAGGCAGTTATAGTAGGCATCTGATAGTTTGTTGGGTAATCTTTTTGAGGAATTTATGGAAGGGCACAAAGGAGACCTCAAGAGATTCACATAAAAGCTATTTCTGTCTATCACTTGAGTTGTTAGTTTCTTATAGAAATAGTTTAATCATTTGTATTAGTAATAAATCCATTAATAGTGAGTCAGTCATTCAGCAAACATTCACTGAACTTGACTTTGCTTCTGGAGAGCTGAGAATATAGACATGAGTAAGAGGCAGACGTACAAGCAGATAAATGATAGCAGGAGATGTAATGGAAATGTGGATGCACTGAGAATAAAGAACCCTTTATGCCTGAGAACATTCCAGGAGACTTCACAAAGACATGGCTTTTGAGCCGAATCTTGAAGGAGTTTGGTCAGTGGGAGGGGAATGGGAAGAAGTGTTCAGGGGAAGTGAATGCTATACAGAGATGGTTCTACAGGAAAGTGATAGATGTCCACGTGGCCACTGAACCTTACAGAACCTGGAGAAAGGTGAGAGTTCAGGGTGGAAACATTGATCCCTGTGGCAGTCACTTTATTTAAAAGGACCCTTTCTGAAATAGGACAGCCAGGAAAATGAGATCAGAATCACACTCTGCTTTTCCCCCAAATCCCTAACTTCAGTTGTGCCATGGATGGATGGATGGATGGATAGATAGACAGATTTTTTTTTAACCTTGAACTCTTCAGGCGATCTAGGCACATTCTAAATTGGGAGTTCCCTGGAGCTCATGGGAGAATTCATCTGACAGCTGTTCCTCTAATGCTTTCTGTCCTGGGTTGTTTGGTTCAGTGGCTGCTAACAAAGCCAAGGTCAGGGGTTCATCCTTTCCTGTGTGGGGCTATTTAACTCTGTTTCCTGCCATAGTTACAAGCTGAGATGCTAAGCCACTGCCCCACCAAGAGCTGCTGCTAAACAGAGGTCCCGGGGAAAGCAGACACATGGTGCACCTGCACTTCCCAGCATTTGCCCTGCAGATGGAGGTGCAATTAGCTTTCCTCTGCAACCATACTTCAAGAAAAGCCTCAGAAGGAAAAAGTTGCAGTGGCCCAAATAGAGAAACTGCTTATTTCCAGACCGAATTTTACAAAGAATAGCTGTATTATCTGGACATAGACATAAACCTCTCGGGGATTTTGATCAATTGTCTAAAATTGGACCTCGCACTTTGGCGACGAGTGGAATCCCTTCTCCTTGTGCAGGTGGAGATTCAAGGTACATCCTACCCATCACCATTACCCTGATTCCAAAACCAGACAAACACATTACAAGAAAAGAAAACTATAGGGTGATAGCCATGATGAACATAGATGCAGAAATCCTCAACAAAATATTAGCAAACTGAATTCAGCAATTCATTAAAAATATTATACACCCTGATCAAGTTAGATTTATTCCTGGGACGCAAGGTTGTTTCAGTATCAACAAATCAATTAATGTGATACACCACATTAACAAATTGAAGGGTAAAAATCATATGATCACATCAGTAGATTCAGAAAAAGCTTTTGACACAATTCAGCATCTATTTATGATAAAAACTCTCAGCAAAGTGGGAATAGAGAGAACATACCTCAGCATAATGAAGGCCACATATGACAAAACTACAGCTAACATCATGTTCAACAGGGAAAAGCTAAAAGCATTTTCCTTAAGATCAGGAACAAGACAAGGATGCTCACTTTCACTACTTTTATTCAAAATAGTATTGGAAATTCTAGCTATAGCAATCCAACAAAAAAGAAAAAAAGGCAACCACCTTGGAAAGGAAGAAGTAAAACCATCATTATTTGCAGGTGACATGGTACTACATGTAGAGAACCCTAAAGATTCCACCCCAAACCTGTTAGAACCAATAAATGAACTCAGTAAAGTAGCAGGATACAAAATTAATATTCAGAATTCAGTTGTATTTTTATACACCAATGATGAACTATTAGAAAGAGAGATTATGAAAACAATCCCAATTATAATTGTATCAAAAACAATGAAAAACTTGGAATCAATTTAACCAAGAAAGTAAAAGACCTATACTTGGAAAATTATAAGTCATTGAAAAAAGATACTGAAGAAGATAGAAATAAATGGAAGCATATACCATGCTTGTGGATAGGAAGAATCAATATTAAAATGTTCATACTACCCAAAACAATCTATAGATTCAGTGTAATCCCTATCAAAATACCAATAGCATTTTTCACAAAACTAGAATAATCTTAAAATTTATATGGAACTACAAAAGACCCTGAATAGCCATGGCAATCTCGAGAAAGAAGTACAAAGTTGGAGATATCTCACTACCTGATATCAACCTATACTATAAGGCTGTAGAAATCAAAACAGCATGGTACTGGCATAAAAACAGACACATTGATCAATGGAACAGACTAGAGAGCCCAGAAATCCATGTCTATATGGTCATTTAATCTCTGACAGAAGAGGCAAGAATTTACAATGGGGTAAAGACAGTCTCTTCAACAAATGATATTGGGAAAACTGGACAGATACATGCAAAAAAAAATGAAATGACCACCTTCTTATACCATATACAAAAATAAACTCAAAAAGGATTAAAGGTTTAAATGTAAAACTCAAAATTATAAAACTCCTAGAAGAAAACATAGGCAGTAAACTCTCAGATATTGCTCTTAGTAATATTTTTTCTGATATATTTCCTTGGGCAAGGTAAACAAACAAACAAAAAAACAAATGAGACTACATCAAACTAAAAAGGTTTTGCACAGCAAAGGAAGTCATCAACAAAAAGAAAAGACAACCTATTTAGGAGATATTCACCTATGATACATCTGATAAGGGGTTAATATACAAAATTTATTAAAAGTCAAGTAACACACACACACACAGTTAAAAAATGGGCAAAAGACCCGAACAGAAACTTCTCCAAAGAGGGCATTCAGATGGCCAATAGACATATGAAGAGATGCTCAAAGTCACTAATCATAGGAGAAATGCAAGTTAAGACCACAATTTCACCTCACACTTGCCAGAAAGGCTATCATCAATAAATCAAAAGAAAAGTGTTGGCAAGGATGTGGAGAAAACGGAACCCTCGTACACTGTTGGTGGGATTGCAAATAGGTACAGCCACTATGGAAAACAGTTTGGAGTTTCCTCAAAAAATTCAAAATTAAACTACCTTTTGACCCAGCAGTTATAATTCTGGGTATTTATCCAAAGGAAACCAAATGCTAATTCGAAAAGATTTATGTACACCTGTGTTTACTTCAGTGCTATTTACAGTAGCCAAGATATGGAAGCAACCTAAGTGACCATCAATAGACAATTGAATAAAGAAGTTCTGGTACATATATACAATGGAATATTACTCAGCCATAAAAAATGAAATCTTATCCATTCGCAATGACATGAATGGACCTACAGGATATACTAAGTGAAATAAGTCAAACAGAGAAAGACAAATACCATATGATTTCACTTATATGTGGAATCTAAGGAGCAAAATAAATGAAGAAACAAAGCGAAAACAGACTCAGATACAGAGAACAAACAGACAGACTCAGATACAGAGACTTGCTAGATGGAAGAGTGGGTTGTGGGGGCTGGGTGAAAAAGGTAAAAGGTTTAAGAACGATGGAAAATAGTTACGGGGATGTGGAGTACAGCATACGAAATATAGTCAATAATATTCTAATGGCTGTGTATCCTGCCAGGTGGATGCTAGAGTAATCAGGATGGGGGGCAGGCGGTGGTCACTTTGTAAACTATATAAATGTCTAACTATTGTGCGGTACACCTAAAAGTAATATAAACTAACTATAAAAATAACTATAAAAAAGTGAGAATCCCCCTCAGCCATGTATCCTTCTGGACTTTTAATATGTATTTACTAACATTTGTACATACACCATTGATTTTTACTAAATATATATAGACATATAAATATATAAATATAAATATATATATGTAATTTGGCAACCTCATTTTTTCCCCCACTTAAAATATCTTGAGCATAAGATGTCATCTTACGGCAATGAGAATTTGAGGGTAAGTCCCAATTTTTGTTATTCTTTTCAATAAAAGTGACTTGTTAGTAGAGTTGCCAGATTTAACAAATAAAAATATAAGCCATCCGGTTAAATTTGAGGTTCAGGTAAACAGCGTATGCTTTCTTAGTATATATGTCCCATGAGATCTTTGGGGTATACAGATACTAAAATACTGTGTCGTTTATTTAAAAATAAAATTTAACCGAATGGCTTGTATTTTATTTAGCAGCTCTACACTTGTTACTTGATTGATTTTGTTATGTGTAAGACTTTCCTTGCACAAAACTCCAGACCAGGAAAAGGTCCTGTTTCCTGGCTTGGAAAGTGGGGTCCTGGGCTGGTGTTTCCGCACTTGATGAACGTGGTGTGTGACGGGCCAGCTCTGCTGGGTGTCCCGTACTCCTTAACTGCCTCCTTTGTAGAGCAATGCCCTGTGCAGCTAACTTTGCATTTGGGGCAGAGACCTTGGCTCTTTTATCCCAGCTACTGTGTGAAGCCACCAGTGACAGTTACCTGAAGTTGTATTAATTGAGTTTTTTCTTAATGAATGCTAGTATTTGTAGGACTTTACAATGCAAGCAGCCAGCTTTTCAGTGGTGCATATTATAATTAGAGCAAGATTTTAATATTCTTTGAAGTACTAAATGTTTGTGAAATTCAAATAGTGGTGTCAATCTGCACAAAAAAGCCACCGTTGGTGGTGTTTTTTAAAATCTTCTATTTTGTAGATGTAAATATATGCCATAATTAGAGGGAAGTAACTTGAAGAGTTGGGTCTGAGTTTATTCCTGTTATTCTTATTAAAAACAGCTGTGGCAGGAGAACTGCAGCTGCTGTCTGTTTCTTTATGCTGGGCAGGGGTACAGTGGCCCAAAGTGGACACCCTCAAAGACCCGCTTTCCTATGGTCAGCTTCATCATTCTCCCCAAATGCAGTTTGCCTTTACTGGGGAGTTGTCCCAAGGTCATCAAGCTTCCCCAACCCCAAGCTTCCAGCTTGCCAGTGTGGGCTGGCTTCAGAGGTCTTGGCCAGGGGCAGATGCATGCATGTGTGCAGAGCAGGAGGGTTTGGGAGCAGCCAGCTTCCTGGAGAGACGCCCCCTGCCAGAGAGACTCCCTGGCCAGCACTGCTTCATGGGGACACTCCTTAAAGCTCACTGTGCACAGCCCAGTACAGAGCAATTGTCCTGGGGCGCCTGTGGGAGCCGTTGCCAGGCCCACTAGGGGCCCTGCCTGGCCAAGCCTCACCATGTGGCAGGCTTGGATGGCCGCCCACAGCAGAGCCAGCTTCCAGTGCTGCCTGCCAAGGAGCCAGATGCTACCACTGGAAAAAAATTGCTTCACAATTTGAAATCTTGGTCCTTTGATCATTGCTCAGAGAGGATGAAGAAGAGAGGTTCAAAGTGGTGGTTTGGAAATGCCAGCATCTCAGTGCATCCATCAGTGCCTATTATACTCTCTCTTGTCAGGGACTGTCCTATTGATGTTTTTAGTTCTGCAACCAAGTAATTTCTGCCCAGCCCTTCCAAGCCCTTGGGGCGAAAGGGATAAATGAGTAGGAAGGGAGTGTCCTCAGACTGCTTCTTTCCTGACCAGGTTGCCCTCTCCCCTGCCTTTTGGGTTATCTGCTTCCTCTTTGTTCTAGCAGCCTTTTTCCCTCCAAATCCAGCAGTAAAGTAGTTGTCACCAGCCAGATACAACTTCTGCATGAGCCGCACAATTCCATTCTTCACCAGGCAACCTTAGCACTCACTTCCCAGTACATCAGCCCCTGTCGCGAGGTTTCCAGAGGCCTGAGGTTTTGTAGAGGCAATGTCCTGGCCCAGCCCAGCCCAGCCCTCTCCTCTCCTCAGAGCTCCGGTTCCTACATAACTGGGCTAGGCCTCATTTTTTCCTACCCATGAAATGGGTAGGATCATTCTTTGTTTAAAATATGTAATATAAATTACGTTTTTAAGCTTTTTAAATTTCGAAAGCTTGAAATCAAACAGTGGAACAAGTCTAGGAAGAAATGGGTTTACGGAATGAGGGGTGACAGGAGAGAAGCTGATCCAAAGCCTTGTCTTGTGTAGTGACTTGAATGTTTTAGCCAAGGAGTAAAGTAATGAGTGTAAGAAAGGGACAGTTTAGGGAAGAACTGGGGGAAACTCAGGTTCCACTGTCTCCTTTCCTTGCTGTCTGGTGCAGGCGGCTTTCTCCGCCTGGCACGGTAGCCCGCTTCTCCTTCAGCCTTACATTGTTTCACAAGACTTGCCCAAAAATATACCCTAAAGTTTTTTGTGATGCATTCGGTACACTTTTATTAATGAGTGCCTTTTTTTGTTGTTTACAGAAAGAAATCTGTTAACATCTCTAATCATGTATTTGTGGAAAAGATGGTAATTTGGTACCTGTTTGAGCAGTTATATCCAAAACATAAGATTTGTCATAAACTCACAAATCAGAAAAAGTACCCATTTTTCTTTTTGGAAAAAGCCACCATTGCATATGTACTGCATACCTGATAAGTGTCCACTGAAACTCAGACCGGCTCTGTGGGGACAGTTTTTAGATTGTTTATTGATTATGAACCACCACGGGTCACACCTCAGTAGATGTGACTGAGGCTCTGTCTTTATCTCTGTCTTGGTCTACATTTTATATCAGTAAGCTAATAGTTTCTCAGTGTTAGGTTATCAGTATTATTAACGCCGTCATTTGTGTAGCGTGTTACAGTGTTTCATATGCATCATTTTCTCTTATCACCGTGGTGACTGTGGGGAGCAGGTCTTCTCTGTGGTTAAAGATGAGGACAGTGAGGCTCAAAGAAGTGACCGCTGTCCATGCTGTAGTCAGATGTCTGAGATGAGATGACAGTAGATGAGGAGTCAGAGTCTGGACTGGGTGGAAAGGAGTTCTGAAATCAGGGTGGAGTTAAATTGTTTAAAAATGGTAAAACTTGAACCCTAGGAAGCAGATAATACCTAAACAACCTTGTCGGTGAGAAGGGGGAGAAGAAAGGTGAGACAAAGGGGGAAATGAAAAGAGAATTGCAGAATTGTCTTACAGCAATGTTCTCAGGCCTGCATGATTCCAGAACGCAGAGCTCTATGTGGAAGATACAGGGAAGCCAATTGCAACTTAATGGGTACGGTAGACAGAACCACGGCCAAGCCCTTATTCATGGTGTTTGTGAATATGTTACATGGATAAGGAGAATGAAGGTTGCTGATCATCAGATAGGGAGACTATCTTGATTCAAATGGGCCCAGCATAAAATTGCAAGATTCCTTAAAAGCGGAAGCGTAGGGGAGAAGAGATCTATTGACAGCTGGCAGAGTGAAAAGGACTCAGCCTGATGATACTGGCTTAGAAAAGGGAGGAAGGGGCTAAGAGACAAGGAATGTGGGTGGCCTCTAGAAGCTGGAAGAGGCAAGGAAAGAGGTCCTTTCCCAGAGCCTCCAGAAAGGAACACAGTTCTGCCCATAATTCTTGGTCCTAGCCTCGTGAGACCCATGTCAGATGTCTGACCTACAGAAGTATAAGACCGTAAATTGGTAGTGTTTTAAGCCACTAAGTTTGTGGTACTTTGTTAAAGCAGCAAGAGAAAACTAATGCAACAGGGGAAAGAACTACCTAACAATTAGGTCTGTCTCGCACATACTAAGTTTTTTCTTAAAGTAATGATTTTTCTGTATCTGAAGATACGTAGCTAAAAGACAGAGCAGGTCAGAATACTGTAGAAGGGATTTCTGTATTGGGTGGTAGGAGAAAGAGTTGGCCTCTGAACCCAGTACATGTGAGGTAGTCTCTCCTCTAGGACAAAATGGGCAAAAAGAGTCCTTAGAAGTGCCTGTTTGCTTGCACACTTGCCCTCCCCGCTGGGCCATATTTGCAAGTGTTTTGTTGTTGTTGTTTTGTTTTGTTTTGTTTTGTTTTGTTTTTGTTTTTTAAACACTTCCATACCTGGCCCATAACCTACTACGTAGTTCAGGCTGGCTTGTCCCTAAAAGATAAGATATGGTTTGAACTTGAAAATTGTTGGGAAGATAAGTTTGCTGGGTTTGGCTGTTTCTTGGATTTTTATATCCATTTGCTTTTAGAACGCATCCTGTGGTCAGAGAAAAGCTGAATAGGCAGAAATAGTTTGCATCTCTAATACCAGCACATTTTTTTTTTTCATTTTCTTGCCTTCAGAACCCTATGAGGTAGGTTTGCCCTGAGTTTCAGTAGGGTGGACAAAGAACACAGCGTGACTCCCAGACTCATTACAGAGTTTGTCTCCTTTGTTGTTGATTTAATGCTAGCATTCTTTCTCTGAGATTACCTTTGCTTCATGGGAGTTCAGTGACTGCTTTCTTTCTAGGATAATCCTAATGTCATCAAATGACAGATCATTATCTTTCTCAGCAATACCTCCTCCTAGAAAATTCCTGAAGAGCAGCTGTCATATGGTTGGATGGCTACATGATTCTTTTCCATGTTCAAGAGTAATTGCAAAGCAGTTGTAATAGCAAATTGATTATTTACTGTTGGTTGGGAAGCCTTTGAAAATCTAACTTATTACATTTACACTAATAAATATAAAGTTTTCTCAAACTGTTTTTAAAAAGGCAAGATAATTCTGAAACCATCTGTCTCTTTTATCTAAATGAAAGCTAAAATGCACATAGACCTAATAACCCAGCAGTTCTATTCTGAGATACACTCAACAGAAATGCATACATGTGTTCATCAAAAGCATATTCAAGAATGTTCCAAGTAGCACTCTTTAAAATAGATCCAATTTGGAAACACTGCAAATCTCCATCATTAGTGGACTCAATAGATCATACTTGTTTTTCATTCAATGAAATACTCCACAGTAACAAGAATGAATGAACTACACACAACAACATGGGCGCATCTCATGATATAATGCTGAGCAAACAAAACAAACGCAAAGAAGTCTGCACTGTATAATTACACTTGAAGTTCAGAAAGCCTCACAGAACTGATGTATAATGTTTTAGGATGAAGATTACCCTTGTGAAGTGTGGGGTCGTGATTGTGCTGGAAGGAGCATTGGGTGGGAGGGCTTCTGTTCGGTTTCTTCATCTGGGTGCTGGTTACATGGGTTTGTTCAATTTATGAAAATTAATTAAGCTGTACACTTGTGATTTGTGTACTTCTCTGAACATATGATACTTTAATTTCATGTAAAAGTTAACTAGGATAACTTTAAAACGCAATTTATTGATATAGTTCTGAGGGCAGGTTTTGATAATGTACGTTCTTTAATAGTTTTGATTTTGATGATTCCTGTTATTAGGACCACGGGTCATCCATTCCCAATTAAAACTAATTAACATTATTTTGGGAACTCTAAGGGACAGTAGTCAACCAAAGGGGTGATGGTGGGAGCGGTCTGCCTCAGGTCCAAGCAATACGGAGGTTCATTGTCTGTAAAGAATTTTAGATGGCAAAACTATCTAAAAATAGTAATTTTTATTTTATAATAATAATTTTTATTATCACTGTGTGTCCATAGTACTAACCAGTGCCATTAATTGGAGAAAAAAAAAAAACTCAAAAGAAAAATCTTCTGTTGGCCTAAGTTCTGAACAACTGGTGAAATTAATGAGGAGTTTTTATACATACATACACACATAGAATAGGCTTTAAATTAGCACACTTATATATTATTTGTTCATTGTATTACTAATCCTTTAATAACACATGTGGACTCAGCATATATTGATTTCTAGAGTAAGTTCTTAACAGTTTGGAATTGTTTGAGCTGCAGTATCCATGGTGCTGCTGCTTCTCGAGATTAATCAGTAGAGTCGGAAATGAGCAACGATGGCGCAGTATTTATGAAGATGAAAAAACAGAACGCGAGTTGCTTTAATTCTGTCATTCTTTGCTGCTACTTTTGGGGTTTTCGTGTTTAAAATTTGAAGCAGTGAAACATAATGCTGATTATAACTCAACATAATTTTGTCCAATAAAGGAAGTGGGGTCTTAAAAATGATACACTCTACTTGTCAAAACTCTACATGCTGCCGCTGTAGGACAGTGCCTTTCACCAGCATTGCTTAAGCGTAAATGTTCATAGAGATGGAAATGGAAGCTGTCAAAACTTTCAGCAATTTTGCTAGCATCAAATAATGGTGACTACCATTCTGAACTTGGTTAACATTTTTAAATTGTGTATGTTGACAGATTGTTTTGTAGATTTATTTCTGTGTTTGCTTTAGATTCTAAGTGTCCAGATTTGTTTACATTGTAAATCTTTCACTTGTCAAAAATAATGCCATGGAGGTTAATAAAGTGAAAAATGAAGCATTAAAAAAAGGAAAGAAAACAAAACATTGTGTCTAGGGAGTTGAGGTATAATTCTTAAGGGACCTCCCTCTCTGTTAAATCAAAGAAGTTGATTAAGTTGAGGTTGACAGTTTTTTAAAAAATAACCTACCTCCATTTACTGTCCCATTGACTCCTCCAGCCATTGCTAATTTCTCTGGGTTCCTTCCCACACCAAAACACCAAACTGCTTTTGATGGCTCACCAGTCTTTCAAAACAAGTTGATTACATCAAGAGTGAATTTGTTTAAATTGCAGTATTAGCTAACAATGTATTTTTAACCCATTAATATTCTTTTTCAAAGGTGGGAATTTTTTAAAGTGGAAAGAGTAGTAAAAATAACTTCTGATATATTTTTTCTGCTCCACATAAACTTGTTACTGCACCTTTGTTGGGAAGCATCCTAAATATTCATCAGTAGACTACATGTAAATTATGGTGCATCTGGCCGATTTGGAATAGTATGCGGCCAGTAAAAAGTGTGGCTGTTCATTTTTTGAGTGGCTGTTTTTTTTGTGCCAATATTCTATATCAGCACTATATAAATTCTAAAATGTATTATTTTTTAAAGCAAAGTTTAGAAGAATGCTACTATTTGTGCAAAAAAAAAAAGTGTGACTGAATTTATGGCTAACATAATACTGGACAAATACAATTAAAAGTTGATGAGAATATATATAAGTATTTAAATGCTAAATATCTCTAAAAGGACACTTGAGAAACAGATAACATTGGTCACCCTCTGAGGAGGTTGGTAAGTTCAGGGGTACAAATAAAATGTATACCTTTTTATTAGTTTGGTTTCTTTACTTTACTACATGCATGTTTTTACATTTTTAAAAATGCTAAAGCTTGTTGGCACAAGCTATATCATATAGTCATCCCTAGGTATCCTAGGAGGATTGGTTCCAGCAACCTCCACAGATACCAGAGTCTGTGGTACTTAAGTTCCTTATATAAAATGGTGTAATATTTACATATAACCTACATGCACCCTCCCATATACTTTAAATCAGGACTCCCTAACCCCCCAGTCCATGGGATCTGTGGCCTGTTAGGAGCCAGGCCACACAGCAGGAGGTGAGTGGCAAGCAAGCTTGCAAAGCTTCATCTGTATTTGCAGCCCCTCCCCAGCGCTAGCATCACCTCCTTAGATCCACTTCAGATTATCGTGCATTAGATCTCATAGGGGCACCGGTCCCTGGTGCCAAATAGGTTGGGGACCACTGCTTTCAATCATCTCTAGAATACTTATAATACCTAATATAATATAAATGCTATGTAAATAGTTGTTATACTGTATTGTTTAGGGAATAATGACAAGGGAAAAAGTCTTTACATGTTCAGTGCAGACATCATTGTATACCTCACTAGGTAGTACACGTCAGCAAGGTTGGTTGAATCCACGGAGGCCGAGGGCTGGCTGTAGTAAGAGCATAAATCCCACAAAGAAGAAAGTTACTGACAATCCCAATATCACAAAACACCTAAGAGGCTTCTCAGAGCCCTGTGTTCTCAGCTGGTGGTGGCACAAGGCAGTGCAGGCCCCTTTCCAGTGACCCATGGGAAGCTGGGTGGTAATTCCAGTGTCAGAGTTCCTGTGTGCCTCAGGTATGTTGGTATCTTTCTCCCCTTAAGGCTGGAGCTCAGGTAGACCCCAAGGACTCTTCAGCCTTGGGTAGCTCTGATAGAGATCTCAGGGAATGGCATCCATTGATTCCCACTAAGCTTCTCTTTCATGGAGCCAAATGTCAAACCTTTGAATGTTTAAAAAAAAAAAAAAAACACCTGGGTATTTTTATTTATTTATGATTTACATTCCATATATGTAATTCCAAAAAGCTAAATGTGAGCAGGTGTTACTAAATTTATGGGTAACGTGAAACTGGACAAGTATAAGTAAGAGCAGACTGGAATCGAGTAAAAGAAGCTGCACACTGGTTGTTAGTAGTGATTAGAAGTACCTAGGATAAGTTAATTACTGTAGTTGAGCACTGAATTTTGCTTTGAATTTCTTGGCACATAAGGTGAAAGGGGGAATAAAGTATATAGTTCTTTTTATATGAAGCCAGAGAATATGAAGCTTTGCCTAAGGAAATAGACATTTTCCTGATACTCAACTCAAGAAGAAAGTTCAAATTCTATATATAAAAATGTTATAGAATGACTCAGATCTTCATGGTGGTCAGCGCCTATCAAGTTATTGAAATTAGTGAGTCAAAATGTGTCAGATTTCACAAAATATAGTTTTTTTTACGTATCAGATCTGTCTCTGTCTTAATAGCCACCTCCGAAGTCCAAACAACTTGTCTGATTTGGACAGCTGTAATGGCCTCTTAGTATATTTCTACATGCACTCTTATTTTTCCAAAGTCTTCTCCAGGCTGTGGTCAGCCAGGGCTGCCTTTTTAAAATACAGATCTGATCATATCCCATCACTGTCACCATCCCATATGTTTACAACTCCTACATCCCTCTGGTTTTAGGACCAAACCCTCCCACCTCCCCAGCCTCTCCTGCCACCCCCTCTCCCTTGCTCTCTCTCTTACAGCCTTTCTTAGACCTATTTCTGGCTGTATGCCCTTTGAACACCTCCCCTCTCTCGTGGCACGCTCCACCTGCCTCAAGCCAGCAATTCTTCCTTGGGTTTGAGCTGCATTATCCTCCGAAGCCTCCTTGACCCTAAGAGCCCCCTTCTCACTGTTGTTCGTTCTCATGCCCCTCTGAGCCTCTCTCAGGAGTGCTTATCTCTGTTACGATGGCCTCCCTACTAAATTGTAAGCCCTCTGACAGCAAGGACCGGCTCAGCTCATGCTCACTCTTTGATCCCCAGCTCTACACCCGGTGCAGTAGGGGGTCAGGAGATATTCAGAGGAAGGGAGCCATCCATCAGCAACCTAGATGCCAAAGCCTCCCTCTCCAGTGGGCTTTATACCATGCTGAGACTTTTATCTCTGAAGTACAGTTCTAATCATACCACTGCCTTGTGCCAAAACTTAAGGGGTCTCCATTTCCTATAGAATACAATCCTTACCTCTTACTTAGCCCTCCACAACCTGGGCCCTAGTTTCATTTCCAAATGCATTTTTCCCAGTCTCAATCCTTGCACTGTAGCAAGAATGAAGCTCTCTAGCCTTCTGCCCACACTATTCCCTCTGCCCTTCTCTGCAAGTTTAATTCTTAATCGTCCCTTAAATAACACTCCTGATTGAAAGTAATGCCTCCCATTGTCTCAACTCTGAGTATTTTTAACGTACTTATTTTCTAACTTACAGCTATTTTATCTCCCATATTAGGTGGTGGTCTGGTTCTATATAGCTACAGATTTTCCTATTCTTTTAAATATATCTAAAGATCGGTGAATATGAATTCAATTCATATACAGTCAACCCTTGAACGACAAAGGTTTTCATTGTGTGAATCCACTTATACATGGATTATTTTTAAGTAAACATTGTTAATGTATTTTCCTTATGATTTTATTAACATTTTCTTTAGCTTTATTGTAAGAATATACTAATATACATAACATACAAATGTGTGCTAATCGACTTTATCTTATCAGTAAGGTTTCTGATCAACGGTAGGTATTAGGTAAGTTTTTGGGGAATCAAAAGTTTTACATGGATTTTAGACTATATGGGCGATTGGAGCCCGATTCCTGTGTTGTTCAAGGGTCCACTGTACTGCTTTCTGCACATTTTCAAAGGCATCATGGATCTTTTATTACAAAAGTACAGCATCATTCTGATACTGAATGGACGAAAGGGAAACAAAAGAGATTCACGTAGCGTGTCATTTCAAGCAAAGACAGCTCAAAAAGACTGCCGTCTCTTCAAAATAAATAAATAAATAAATGCTAACCAGCGGGCCGTGTATAGGGCTCGTTTCTAGATGAGTGTCGCCTCACCATCTCCCCAGCCACGCCTGCCCTTCACTCAACCAGAGTGGCGGTCTGCCCCTGTCACTGTGACTCCTGCGATGAGAGCATACCACTCACCTCCATTTCCTTTCCAACAGGCCGATTTAAACTGCAATATTCAAGACGATGCCGGGGCTTTTTACGGTGTAACCAGTCAATATGAGAGTTCTGAAAACATGACAGTCACCTGTTCCACCAAAGTTTGCTCCTTTGGGAAGCAAGTAGTAGAAAAAGTAGAGGTAAGTCGGCCTCTGGACGCCAGAAGCTTCATTCAAGGCCAGATGCAAGGCCGTCCTTCAAACCTTTATTGGGACAAAGAATTTTACTTTTTTGTTTGTTTGTTTTTGTTTCCTCCTCCTTTCCATCCTCCTTTCTCCCACATTTTTCCCCTATTACTTCTAAAAAGGCAAAATGATTAGAAAGCAACTGAAAGAAGGCAAGGAGGAAATCCCAAGCCCTCCCCATCCGTCCTGCCCTGCTTGCCGACAGCAGCGTTCAGTCCCACACGAGGCCTCCTAGGGGAGCCCTGGTGTCGAAGCTGCCACCCATCAAATGATGCCTTCCCACTTACCCCCAGGTCCAGAGACACTCGCAGGCACTGTAGGGAACAGCCAGGAAGCAGGAGGGTATAGTCAGCTGGTAGGCAACAGCCTTCTAAAGCCCTGATTCCTGGAGATTGGCATTATTGCTTTTCCATTTCCACCTCCTTTATTATAATTTTCTTAAGTCTATTCCAGTACATACCAGGATTAAATGCCTATTTATGGCTTTGTTATTTCATGCCTCCCTCCCTTTCGAAAACATTATGGTCATTTTACCAGAGTGAGTAACTTTGTATGAATGATGTTTGCAGTTGACATTCCCTTTAAAAATTGTATTTCCCAGTGATTTTTATCCATCACACTATCAATTCATGTTCAATGAGAAGCTTGTATTCTCAGCAGGTCCTGAACCTGCAAGGTCCGGCCTGACTATGACAAAGACTTTGTGCTGAGGTGTGAGAGAGAGGGTGCAGAAGGGAGAGACGGGCTGTTTTTTCAGACCCTTGGGTGAACAGTGAGGATTTGGGTGGTGTTACAAACCCTCAGTTTCCTGAGTATAGGATCAGCATCCTGAGAATGTTGTTAAGGAAGGTTGCGCTGGCAGAAGAGGATGTAGATGAATTGACTAGATGGTCAATTTGAGCTTTACTGAAATGTGGGAATCTGGTAAGACATTTTGAATAGAAGTTGGAAACTAACTAGATATTTAAGATTAAAGAGAAGGAAGAGTCAAAGGTCACATTTTATGCTTGGAAGGACAGTGCTGTCACCAGCAGAGATAAGGAAATAAAGTGTTCAAGAGGAAATAGGGGACAATTACAGATGCAAGAATTTGGGAGACAGGTTAAGACTGAAAATAATTGAGAATCCTAAGCATTAAGGATGATTAAAGCTGGGAATAGAGAGGGAATAGCAAGAGCGTAGAAATAAGCGTTCAATTTGGGGAGCTGCATTCAGCCCTGGAGTGAGTGGAAGAGACATAAATGAAGGAGCAGAGGATGAAAACGGAAGAGGGAGGTTGGCAAACTGGCTCAATGCAGTGCCTGAGCAGCCCAAGGAAGGGTAGGTGAGAAGGTGGCCGTGTAATGAGATAGAGCTTGGAGACCTAGAACCAGATGCCCTTCATCTCTGAGAAGCGGGAAGCAACGTTACCTGTCATTGGTTGGGAACATGGAAGGTTAGTGCTAGGCACTACTTACTATCCAATAGCCAAGTTGTCATTTGCCAGGGCTTCTCTGTAGGTGGGCTCCCTGCCTGGACAGGTATGTGTGAGAAAAGAGGAACCAGACAACAAGTTACTCAGTTCCCTAGATTTGAAATTATCCTTCTCTGTGTCCTCAGATATTAGTTTGGGAAGCAATGAAAAGTTGCTTTAGACTGATGAAATCCCAAGAATTTTTGTGGAAAAGTGGGTGTAAAAGTGACAGGTAGAATTTTATAATTAAACCTTTAATCCATTTAGGTTGTATTTCTGCATATGGTACGAAAGGGGAGTCTGCTTATATTTTCTTCCAAATAGACATTTATGTGAAAACCATTTATTAAATGATTTACCCTTTTCCAGCGGAATGTGTCTGTCCCCTTGAGGTTACCACATATACTGGGGACTGTTCCTTGTGTGTATCTATTCTCCCTACCCTCTATCTCTGTATGTCCCAATGCCATGTTGATTCACTTACAATGGCTTTATTGAATGTTCAATGTGTGCTGAGGAAGGAAGTCAAACTCACTCATCTTTTTTATATATTTTCTAAGCTAGTAACCAGCGTTTATTCCAAATAATGAGATTATATTTAAAATGTAAAGAAAAACATATATCTTGTTTGAGAAATCTAGATTTAGATTTAGATTTAGATATTATTTTGGGATAAATTGATATATTATCGATATTAAATCTTTTTGATCAAGAACCTGATTGTATTTCCAGCTCATCTATTTTATATAAGATTTTATAGTCTTCATATATAGGTTTATCCCTTTCTGGCTAAATATATTTCTAAATATATAATTTGTTAGTGCAATTTCCCATTTCCAGATTTTAATTACTAAAACAGAGAAAAGCTCTTGGTTTTTGTGTATCTATGTTCTTTCTAGCCATCTTGCCATATTCTCTTATTTATCTCAAATGATTTTTCCCCTAGCTTCTTTAGGCTTTTTATGTATATAATCTTATCTCTTCTTTTCCAATGTTTATGCCAGTTTTTAAAAATTATTATTATTCTCTCATCTTTTCATTTGCTAAAATCTCCAATACAGTTGTAAAAAAAATAGTAATATATAAATAATATTCTTATATCATTTCTGATATTAGTGGAAATGGTTTTAGTGTTTTGCCATTTAAGATTATATTTAATACTGTTGGTTTTTGTAAATGATCTTTATATTTTAAATGCTTTTTTCTATACTTATTTTTCTTGGGGTTTTTATTATTAATAGCTGCAGTATTTTATCAAATGACTTTTGAGCAACTCCCACTATATGATTTTTCTCCAATTTCTGCTATTTGTTGACTTGACAAGTTAATACATGTCCTGTGTGTGTACCACCACAGCATTCCTAAAGAAAGTACTACTTCAGTTACATTGATTCATTGTTTGCTAATTTACATAGAATTTTTGCATCTCATTAGTCTGTACTTTTTTATAATCTCTTTATCAAATTTCAGTATTGAATGTACATCAGTCTCAGAAAAATAATCGGACTCTTGCCTTGTCTTTGGTCTGGCATAGTTTGAATGAAAATGAAAGTAATTGTTCTTTTAGGTTACATAAAACTTAGCTGTGAAACCATTTGGTCTTTGTACCTTTTTCACCAGTAGGTCTCCAAACAACTTCCTAGTCATTTCCACAGTAACTCACCAAATTGAAGTTTTCTGTTTCTTTTTGGTTGAGTATTAGCAATTTGTATTTTGCTGGGAAAGCATCCTGTCCTCTAGATTTTCTTTGCTTTTTTTTCCCCCCTTAGAGTTATGCGAAATAACCTCTTGTAAATCTTCTAAACTCTAAATTGTGGTTTTGTCTGTTTTCTTTTTTCTTCTTCTTAAGCTTGTGAAGGGTTTATTTGTATTTTTAAAGAACTGGTTTTTATATTTGGTCTACATTTTTAATTTCTATTACATTGACTTGAGCTTTTATCTTTATTAATTTCCTATTCCTGATTTCCTTAGATTTCTTTGTGGTTTTGATTTATTTTGTGGGGCTTAAAAATTTTTTTAAAGATATGTATTTGGTTTAATTTTTCATGGTCTTTAGTAATGAAGACACGAAGCTGCTTCATTAGGTTTCCTCCACATACAGCATTGTTGGGTCCCATAAGTTTTCATGTGTTTACCTTTTCATTACTCTTTATATAGTTCGTAATTTCCTTTTTAATTCCTTTTGATCCAGGATTATCCAGGAATGTGTTTCTTATTTCTGAGTGCTTCAGTGGGATCTTCAAACTGCATATATACCAGTGTTTACTTACTTTCTTAAAGGCATAAATAACTAACAGGGGTTCATAGTGAGTGTAAAGTGTTTTGTTTTGTTTTTGTTTTGTATTGGTTGTTAGTAGCCTGTGGGGCCCTTTCGAGAGTTCTACCTGTCCAGCCTGCTTTCACACATCTCTAGGTAGAGGATCACTAAGTAGGTGGTTATATTTTTTTCTGACCTTTGCTGAAAAGGATCTATGCAATTCTTCTTTAACGCTGTCATTTTTCTAATTTTTAAAAAAATTTCCAGAAAAATAATGGATTCTGAGTATGGCACTAAGCTTGCAGATAGGATTTTTTTTTTTTAAGTAAACTGCCTAAATTGTACAGTATATAGCAGACATTTCATGTTGAAAACTAAAATGCTTTTATAGGCAGTAACATCTTTTTCATGTATTGTGAAGTCAAAGTGTAAAAATGCTCAACTCCTTTTTTCCTCACAGACGGAGTATGCAAGGTTTGAGAATGGCCGATTTGTATACCGAATAAACCGCTCCCCGATGTGTGAATATATGATCAACTTCATCCACAAGCTCAAACACTTGCCAGAGAAATATATGATGAATAGTGTTTTGGAAAACTTCACAATTTTGTTGGTAACTATTTGGTCTCTTCTCTGTTTTGACAGACGCAGCCATGAGGCTGGTGGGGAAGGACAGGAAGATAGGCCTGGGAGGGGCCTGGGCCAAGTGAACTGACCAGGCTGTTAGTGGATTCAGGTGGCCAATCAGCAGTTGAATTCACACATCCATAGGATAAACCTGAGCTTGGTTTGGGCTCAAGTCTGTAGAAGAGAGAGGTTTCATCTGGCTGGGGTTTCTAAACTTGGCAGAACTGGAATTCAGGAGGGTAATAAGTGATTTTCCGAACTTCTCAATTCTGGTTCTACATTAGAAAGACCTAGAGAAGACTTTGACATCTAAAATTCCTCATATCAAGACTGCAACTTTTATCAATTAAATCAAGATCTCGGAGGATAGGACCCAGACGTGAGTATTTTGTTTAAGTTCTCTAGATAATCCCAGTGTTAGCCAAGTTTGAGTCATAGCAGCAACATATTATATAAATCATAAATGAGGCAAAAGCCAAGTCAGTAGGTTTTGCACTTCAGACATACCTGGACTCATTTCATGAAGGGTTTGTACAGTCTTATAAGTATGTACATTAAGATAGAAAAATGTAAGCTCTCAGTACCAGAAGAAATATAAATTAGAATAGAATGTCATGACCAGGAAGGGTTGGAAAAATTATCCTGAGGCTGAAAAGTATGGTCAAATTTAATGGGCAGTTCACAGGAAAGAAAAAAACAAAGATACTCAGAGTGTCTATGATGGGAAAACTAGGCAGTGCAGCGTGTGTGTGTTGGGAAGGGGGGGGATGTTCCTTAATATTTGACTTTAAAACAGATTTCTCATGGAGGCTTCATTTGGGGACTTGAGAAGTTTATTAAGAATAGTGTTGTCCTCAGAATATACCTATATAATATACTGTAATGGGTTTTAAAGGCTCATTGAAAAAAAAAGAAGACATTCTTAGACTAAAAGAAAAATGCCAAAAGAAAACTTGGTGGAAACAATTTTGCTAAAAAGGGCGGCAAGATAATATTATGGTCAAATAATCAGACCTCCAGAGGCCTGCTTTGTTATGAACATTAAGAACTAGAATGCTTAGAGCAGGAATTCTCAATCTGGAGTTTTGGGTTCTACTCACATCATCGTTCTCAATCACTGATGTGCTGGTGGAAAAAAAAAGTCTTTACCTCAACCGTACCCACCCCCCTACCCCAGAAAACTTGATCTGTACCTTTTGCTCATTTCTATGGTATCAATGCCCCTCCATGAGCAATTTCAAGCTACCAGTGTTTGCTCAGCTCATGAAATTCCTTAATATTTAACAGTAACTTTCAAGAGCCAGTAGAAGCCAGTTCCCTTACACCAAGGTAAAAATGAATATTTAAAATTTTTAAATTTAAAATCCTCTGCACATTAGGATTCATCCAGAAAGCTTTTAAAAATTCTGAGGCCTGGGCACACCTCAGGTGAATAAAATCAGAATCCTAGGGTAGTTCTTCTGCACAAAGGGGTTGAGATTTCTGCTCTAGGGGATTGATAAATTAGCTGATTTTCATTTATTGCAGGTAGAGAATCTCAGTGGATTCTCAGGTGTGTTCAGGTCCCTCCAAAATTTAGGAGCTAGCAATCTGGGGGAAAATTTGGAAAACATGTTATTTAGTAATGATAATTTATTAGTACCCTTTTCTCTAATGTTCTTTAGTGAAAATTGGGCAGTTCATGGTTTGGCTAGGAAGTTCTTATCATATAGGTACTCTCTATTATATTTAAGAACAGATCACTTTATTGCTCAGATGGGCAGAAGGGAGTATAGTATCCTGGTGTAGATATTAAATAACCTCAGGAATTAACCAGAATTCCGAGTGGATGCCCACCCTACTTCTCTTGGGAGGATTTTAAGGAATATGTCCTCGGTCCCTAAAAGCCTACCTTAAAGTATAGCCAAAGAAAATAAGGCCTAGAAAAATTTTAAATCATCTATTACCCATGAACCTCATGTAATTCTATCAGTAATGCTCCCTTTGAGAGATACAACTTCAAGCAGTATAGATGTCCAGATAACGTACCATGTTAAAGTAATTCCAAAATGTTTCATTAAGCACCTAAATAAATTCCTTTGATATGAAGAATTAGTAGCTCTATAAATATTTCCCAGAAACAGTATTTTACATTTAGAAAAGCCGAGAATAAGCCAGCATTCCTGGATTATGAGAATAAAATCACCTCATTGGTAATAAGAGAAAGTATTTTTTGACTCTTCCACAGGGTGGGATATAATAACGTGGCCAGGTTGGCAGCTGCTGGACACTGTTGTAGGTGTTTTACTAGGTAGATTGGCTACAAAGCCTGTGTCAACAAGACCAGTTCCAGACCTTACTGGCTGGTGGGCTAGACCTGCCGATGTCAGCAAGTCTGACATTGAGGTGAACTTGTAATGCGGAGCCTTAGGGTCCGCATCCAAACAGACTGAGGACAGTGGCAACTGAACTATAGGCCAAGTACTCCTATCTTTTGAGGTTGTATTCAGACAGATTGCCAGAAACATTTTGCTTTTCTCTTCTCTTTTAGAATCTCAGTCGTGAAGCTAAACATGATATATTCTTTCTTAGAAAGTGTGCGAGAAGGTCGGATATATCGTAGAGGTCCCAGGCATATGCTAAACCTTTTGTAAAAGTTGTAAAATTCTCACTGCAGAACTGTGAGGTCATTTTTATTTTCATTTTATGATAAGGAATGTTAGGCCTACCCGAGGTCACAGAACCAGTAATAGGTATAAATTAAGACTGGAACTGATGGAAAGACACTTTGCAGGATATTTTATGATCATGGAATCAGAAGACTTGGGTTTACAACCCAGCTCTACTTTATGACCTTGGGTAAGTCATTTAAAGTCTTTAGACCTCAGTTTCCTCCTCCATTTACAAATAAAATGCTCAAATCTATACTCTTTACCTCAGAGGTTATTGAGACTGTTTAATTCATTCAACTATGAAGAGATTGTACTAGCTGCTGGAATACAATGCAAGTAAACACGGTGACTATCTCTGAGTAACTCTTAGCCTGGTAGGAGTAAAGAGTCAAGTAAATAAATGATTGCAATACAAGGTAACAATGACCGTAGTATACTTGTGAAACAGGTACCGTGGAAGGTCAGGGTGGTTTAACTACCTGAGCAAGTACTCGTACTTGGAATGAGGTAGGGAGTTCTCAGGGATATTAAAAGGTGATGTTTAAATTGCCTTGATAGCTAAACAGACAGTGTTCAGATTTACTAAAAATGGGGCCATTCCATGGGTATATTCTTACGTGTCAGGTGCTGGGATGCTGTGAACTAGACAGGCAGGGCTGCCTTCCTGGAGTCTAGTGAGGGAGGCAGGCATTCCTCAAACAGTCACAAAATGAATGTAAGCTAAACTGTGACTGAAAGCTGCAGAGATAGGTACATGGTGCCAGAGAGCATATAATGGGAGGATTTGACCTAGTTCAGGAATTCAAGGAAGGCTTCCTTGAGGAAGAATCAATTGAGAGATACCTGCTAGAAGAATAGGTAAAGAGGGTAGGGAAGGATACTGCAGGTAGGCAGGCAGGTGGCAAGTAGGAGGACTGAAAATAAGGTCATGTGGCTGGCTTGGAGAGAGGGAGGATTGCAAGGAACAGTGATCTGGCTGGAGAGGAACAACCAGCCAGACCGGGCAGGGCGTCCTTGGCCTTGTAAGATAAGAGCAGGTTTTCTCTTCCTCCTACAAATTTAAAGTTCAAAGAGGCCATCAGGATTTTTTAGGAAAGAGCATGTTGTTGTTACACTTAAATTTCTTAAAAGGTTTTTGTGGCTGCTGTGTGCAGATAGGACTAGTGACAAGCATGGGTGGCCCCTGGTGGTGGAGTCAGGGTGAGGTTTGTGGTACTTGAGTAGTGGAAAAGAGGATGGATTCAAGCACTATTCAGGAGGGAAAAGCAGCAGGACATAGCATTCATGAGGATGTGAGGATGAGGGAGAGAGAGTCCAAAGATGAAAGACCCGTAAGTTGGAGTACTCGGTCTGTGAGGAAAGTGGCAGGAAGTAACACTGGAAAAGCATGTGGGTACCAGTACTGAAAAAAATCTTTATTGCCCAGAGTGACGGGGAGGAGAATGTAGATAATTCATCACTGTATCAATTCATTTGTCTAGAGCAGCATGACATAATGGTTAAGAAAAAGGTCTTCAGAATCAGAAGATCTGGGTTTGTTGACAGTTGTATATCCTTAAACAAATTAACCCCCCTAGCCTCCTTCTCTGTCAGAGGAGGATTGATATAGCATCTGCACACAGAGTCGTCGTAATAGTATATGAGACAATGTATGTAAAGCATTTAATACTGAGTAAATGCATAAACAGTCAATGTATGTTAGCTAGTATGTGAATTTTCATTCAGCAAATATTTATTCAGTGACTGTTATGTGCCAGACACTAAGCTAGTAACTAGGAAATGTGGTCCCTGTTCTTCAGAAATTTACAGTACACTGAATGAGATGGGCGTTTAGAGAATTTCATACAAATCTATATGTACTTTCAGATGGTACAGACTGCTATGATGGGAAATTTTATAAGTACTATGAGACTATATTCTTTAGCCAGAGATCATAAACTTGGATGCCTTAAGGGTAAGGGAAACTAAATGGGCAAAGCATCCTGACTCATGCAGGGATTGAGGCCCCCATTGACTGGACTAGGCTCTCAAATTCAAAATGTAAGGCATGACCCATTCGACATGATTCTACCACTGGTTCTTTACTCAGCAGGCGTTTTACTGATCCAGGCACTGCTGGTTAATAGTGGTGAGCAAAGCACTCATGGAGCTATTGTGAAACAAACTTAGTAAAAGTTTAGAAATAAGATAGGAGACAATTCCCAGCCTAGATAACAGTCCCATGGGACAGAATTATAGAAAATTGTCTTTGTTGTCAAGAAATCAGCCTCTCCAAAAATCCACACTAGTTCTTCTTTGGCTCAGATTATGGGTGAGACCCTGTCTGTAAGTTCTTTCTTACATATGATATCTCAGCTAAGATAGGTTTCAAATCAAACCCATGATACCCTGAATTCATGCCAGAGGAGGCAGAGTGAGGCTGGACAGCTATCTAATAATCCACTTAGTGCTCTAATAATCCACTTGCTGGCCTTTATTTTCCAGGTAAATCATAGTCATGATGCAGAGATGGAATGTGTTCATCCATGTAGTGTGTTTTTATGTATGTGTTTATATATACTCTTTTTTTTTAACAGGTGGTAACAAACAGGGATACACAAGAAACTCTCCTCTGCATGGCCTGTGTATTTGAAGTTTCAAATAGTGAACATGGAGCACAACATCATATTTACAGGCTTGTAAAAGACTGAACATGGTTATTTATATATATAGATACCTGTATATACACACACACACACATATGTGCGCACACACACACACACTCTCTCCATTATTGAATGACTGACTGTAAACCTCACCATGCAGGGGTGGTGCCCTGGCCCTGAGGTCACCCTACTTTTCTAAATTCTGTTTGAGTGAAGTCATTTTTTTCATGTATTCATACTATCATTGTAGCTGTGAAGTTCTGGTACAGTTGTAAAAAGAGAAATCAAGTTGTTTCTATGTGTTCTTCAGATCTGCAGCCCACAATTTCTCGGGAAAGGTGAACCTTAAGAACCCACGTCTCTGTCTGCAGAGACCTGTTTCTAATTGTGGTAGAAAATATTCAGACAGAGCATTTGCCATGAGACATTTACAGCCTTTATACAAATGTATTTAGTTCTTTTTTTTTTCCAATATAAAATTCTTGTTTTAAGATACAAGTAAAATTAATCTTTAAATATAAATGTAAATTAGTACATGAAACTAAGAATCTTTAGACTTATCTTTGTAACTAATTAGGGTGGAAGTTATGAAAGAATGTAATTCACTAAATTATTTTTTAAATGAAACTTTTCTTTCTTTTTGAAACCAAATGTTAAAATATAGCCTTAAATGCTTGGTAGAGATATCCTAATGAAACAAATTTGTACTTTTTTCACAAAGTTAAAACTAATCTCCTAATCCATTAAACTCTTAAACAGGTATTACAAAGGAAGAAAACTTCACCCCTTATCCTTAACATATATAGTATATTTAAAATATAAAATTGTATTGTACTAATGTGATGATTGATTATTTAATGAAAAAGAAAAGATGGCTCTTTTTGCAATAAGTAGATAAATACTGAAAATCTAAACTTACAACGTTTATAGTCTTGTGTGTGCAGTTATATTTTATATGGACAACCAAATTTTTTATTAAGATGAGTAAATATTTGAACCACTGAAATTTAATAACAAAAATTAAAATTGGCATCAATACTGCACTGTGAGCTGCAAAGTATAGAAAATTCTGTGGCTGGGAGAAAATTTCATCAACCAAACAAGTAAAAGGCTCATCAGTTTTAGCATCTCTGCTCTCCAGAAATTCACGAACATCCTCACCAGCCTGTGGCTAAATGTTTATTTCTGGTGATCCAATATGCATATTAACTTGCTATGACTATATGTGTATCTATGTGTTTGTGTATACATATATACACATATACATAGATAGTTATTCAACACATATTTATTGAACATCTATTTTAGTGTCACTCATTTCGCTAGGTGCTGATATGTGTATATATATATATATCTCAGCCTGTTTCTGTAGATCTAGGTATATTCTCTAAGGACATCCATTTTCTTGTCATCTCTCAATAAGGCACAGTACTTGTTTGACTGAGGTTCAAGTGGCTCAGCTATCTATCTCTGATCTTTACAACCAGGCTCATTTGAGAGGTTCTTTTCCCAGGAGAGATTCAGCATTCTGACCCAAATATTCCAAAGCACAGCCCAGGCAGAGTTGGTTTGATGTAGCCACATGTCTTGGGTGCTTCACTGGGGAAATACCCCCAATGGGCATGCCCCTGACTTCCCAGAGAAAAGTGATGTTTTAATAGTTGTTAGGAATATGTTAATACAGTAGAACATGAAATAAGTTTTAGAAGATGGGAAACACCTCAAGACTTTTCATCAAGCCAGAAAAATACGAATTTTGTTTTATCACATCCAAGTAACTTAGACACTCTCTTTTCTGTCTCACTGCTCTGACCCTGCTTGTATATTGGTTAGTATCAGGTGGTTCTGAGCATGAGGGTGTGGCTGGCTAATGGCAAACAGAAGAACACTGGGCCAAGTCTGACTTCTCCTGAATTCATGCCACTGGTCACTGGGAAGATCAGAGGAGAAACTGAAAAACTTTCCCCATCTGGAACGCGCATCTCTTACATAAACTAGTAGGATGGCGCCCATCTTTCTTCCATAAAAAAACTCCCATCTGTTTTCTGATTCCAAGTGGACCCTTGAAAAATCGCCCCAGTTGTCTGTTCTTCCATCTGCTCTTTAGCCCAAGCATTTAACCTTCTTCCATGGTCATCATATTTATGACCTCTTTTGGTCGCTCTTTTTTATAATGATTCTCTTGCTCCTTTCCTCAAGGGAGTCCCCACTTTTCCAGGATCAGGATCTTACGTGTCTCAGAACTTCACAGAGGGAGGTATCTGGTTCACATTCCCACCCTGGAGTGGGCTCTTCTGTGCTGCCAGGAGGGCTCTTGGGATTTACTTTCCAAAGCACAAGTAGGCTGAGACCCAAGAAGACCAGCTAGAGGGTAGTTCTGTTGGCTCTGGTCTGCCAACTCAGAGCCAGACTGGGACCTCTGATGCTTCTCTGCCAGTGTTCTCCTCCAAATGCCTTTGTA
The DNA here is from genome assembly GCF_014176215.1 of Rousettus aegyptiacus. Lineage (NCBI taxonomy): Eukaryota > Metazoa > Chordata > Mammalia > Chiroptera > Pteropodidae > Rousettus > Rousettus aegyptiacus. Next base: position 85,259,258 of record NW_023416308.1, read on the forward strand.
GTTGAGTTTGGCAGTATACATGAACCAGCTTGAGGATTACTTTTTGCTCTTAAAACACTCCTAAGATCTCTTAAAGTTACTTCTTGTCTTGCTTTTCTAAAGTTTTCTCCAGGGCAGATATTTTCCATAGCTTATCCACGGGCCCAGTCACTCAGACACTTGGTCCTCTCTTCGTCTCTCCCAAATTAGACCCTGGGTTGGCATTTGTGTTTAGCATCTAATCCGAGTCAGCCTTCAGTCATTCATCCTTTATGGCAGAGTCTTTTCCGTTTGTCTGTAAAGCTTTCTAAACCATAAAGAAGCCTTTCCAAAGCTCTGTCCTCTGTTCTCTCCCAGGTGCTCTATCTCTTGGTGACTGCCACCACCTACCAGATTTGATTCAGGGACATCTCATGCTTTCACTGGAGAATTTGAAGGCCCGTTTTCCACAGCCTAAATGGCATAGCTAAACAACTGAACTCTGGTCTGCTGGCATTCTTTTCCATCTTATCGAGAGACCTGCAATGGAATCAGGACTTCTTCAAGAACATGTCCTAAAATTCCAGAATGTCCAGGCTACCCGAGACCAGTGTCAGCTTCAGTACTGTTGACATTTTATACCAGATCATTCTCTGCTGCGTGGGGCCGTCCTGTGCATTGTAGGAGGTTTAGCAGCATCCCTGCCCTCTGTTCACTGTGTGCGGGTACCAGCCCTTCCCTCAGTTGTCACAATCCAAAATTCTTCAGACTTTGCCAAATGGTCCTGGGCGCAAAATTGTTCCTAGTTGAGAACCACTGCCCTAGATCTTACAGGTCACAAATGCCATATTTGAGATTTTCTTTTCCCTTCCATTTCACCCCAAGATAACCTCTCTCCTTGTTTCAGGTCATCAAGAGGCAGGTAGGAGTATTATGCAAGTGACACTGGGTCAATGTTCTCTCCCTATTTCAGAACCTCTGTTTCACAACAGAGTCTCTCTTACCGTAAGTATTCTTATACTCATCCCTGTGGAAATGGAGAACAGCTGGTCACCATCATCCTTATGATCAACTCACACCTACTTAAAGAGCATTTCTGATTCAATCTTCAACCCTTAGTTTACCAGGTTAAAAAAAAAAAAAATCCCAGCTATTTTCATTATTTCCCGTAAGCTCATGAGCCTCATTATCAAGCCTTTAATCATTTTAGTAAATTTTCTCTGGTATTCTTCTACTTTCTGCCTTACACTCAGTGCTGTTTGTGATTTATGGAAGCCTCCGGAACATGTCTTTTCATCTTCAAGGATGGAGGAGGGAAGGATTAGTTCCAAAGAGAGCTGATAGAATTTTTCTTTATTAAGCTGAGAGAGCATAATCAACTCTCCTTCAGTTTGTAGATGAGAAAGTCGAGGCTCAGAGAAGAGGTGACTTGAAGAAAGTCACCCATCTTGGTTAGTGACGGAAATAAAGGTGAGGCTTTAGGATGCCTGCCACTTAACCTTCGGCCTCTGCTGGTGAAGTTGTTCCTCTTTGGTGCTCGCGCTTCGATGATCCCTATAAAATGAATGGACAGGTTCAGTTCAGAAGAGCGAGGGAGATGAAGAACCCACCCTCCCCCACCAGAACGACAGCGTCACCCCCATGCTGATGCTGCTGCTTCTCATACTGGAGGGTCTTGTCTGGCTGGAGCTATCCGAGCATCGGCAAGCAGATAGGAAAGCTGATGAGCCTTTTCACTTCCTCTGAGGACAGTTTACCTGCCACAGGCTTTGAGTAAATAAACGTCTGTTTTCTAAGCATCCCAGCAGCGATATCCTGCACTCAGACCAGCCAAAAAAACAGGCCCCTGTTCCAAGCACTTGTTGTTACCATTCCCCGAATGACTTTAAAACCCAAGTCTTTAGGTTTCAGTACTGTAGTGGCTTTAGCAGTTTGTTTTTGTACAACCGTAAATTATTTAAATCATATGATATGACAGTCAATTTTACAAACCAGGTACATATAATTTGTATAATTTTGTATATGCTCTGGTACACTACACTTGTCCTAATGAAGGATAGAACCAGTTTTGTTCGTTGGTGTTCACACCTGTGACATTAAGAGGATACGTCTGCATTGCTCATTTCTTTATGTTGATGTTTCTGTGGCAAAGCCCTGCACATGTCATTTCTGAAAAGCCTTAAATCTGTGAGATGTTGCGTGTAGGGTATGCAGTGCAAAAGGCTGCCTCGGAACTGTGAGCCCTTTTGTAAGCTGGAAGCATTTCTCTTACTACTGTTACTTTTTTAGGAAGTTTTAAATTCAGAGCTGCCAAAGCGTTCCCGTAAGCAGTGCCTTAGTGATACCTTAGTCGTGCCGCCAGCCTTTTCTCACTCCAGTTCTCAATGTCCATTTACTAATTGGCCTGACATTTTTTAAAAAGAACAAGCAAAAAAATTTATTTTGTTTCATAAGCCCATTTTTCTCCAGTTTTCTAGGAAACTGACTAGTTGGTCTAAAATCTGAAACTGAACCTAAGTTCTTTGACCACACCCTCAAATGTATATACCAAAACGAAAGGTTTTGCAACTTCATAGTTTACTATGAAAAGCAAATTGTACTTTTAATGTTGCCTTTTAAATTCACGACCAAATACTTAGCTATTTGTGAATCTTCTGCACTCTAGCATGAAAGTGCCTTTGGTTTGAGATTCCGGCTTAGAAAAGTGCTGCCACAATAATGATAATTTGTAGAGAGACCAAAAATATTTTGAGATCACCGTAATGCCTTTGGTTTACCGGGATGAGCAACCAACCATAGGCCTCTGTTCGCAAGAGCACGGCGTGGACCCCGCCTGCTGGGAGTCTGTCTGCCGTGGGAGGAGGGCCCCCGCCACCACTCATCAGGAGCACACTGCAGCGGGAGGGAGCCAGGAACTGTTCTGTCGGTGTGTGCCGATGACCCAGGGTGTCATCGCCGCTCGTCACCCAGCCCTGCATCCGCGTGAGGGAACTTCCACACAAACAACAGACTCCCAGCCGGTGGACAGGTTTGTCCTTCTGATGTCCGTGTCCAGTCTCTGTGGAGGCTTTCTTTACCATTCAGATGACAGTGCGCACTTATCTGGTTTACACAATGATACCATTTTGAAAGTTGGAAGCCTCAAACTGAGATGACAGTGCAGAACAAAAATGAGTTAGGGTCATGACAATTGCAGTGTTCTTCTTAGGGCGAAAATGTGGACTCTGAGTGTTGTGTGTGAATGTGCTGTGGGAAACTTCCAAAGAGCGCCCTTCACAATTCGGCATTTTCAAAGAATGTTCCAGCCCTCAAAAGGGCCATTCTTTAAAGTTCGAGTTGGCTTTCGTCAAAACCTTGTATAAATTGGGAAAGCTGATAGAGGTAAGGAAGAGGAGTGAAAAGGACAAGAATGCAAAAACACCAGCCAAACAAAAGCCAAGGAAAAAAGTTTTCGTTTGTTTGCTTGTTTGTTTTTTTACCAGTATAGACTTAAAAATGACTTCATACATCTTTGAAAGTTAGCCTCCGAACTCTTAATGCATGTGTTCCGTCTGTCTCTACCTAGCATCTTTATGAATACCCTCTCTGGGCTCTGAAGTTTCAGGAGTGATTTCTATCCACACCAAGTTGTGAGTCTTTGTAGAATTTCTACAAGAGAAAAAAAAAAAATCAGATGAAAAGGAAAATCACTCGAGTTATGGTTAACTGCTCAAATGCAACCCCTCCCTGTCAGTATACTGTACCACACACTTGGAAGAAATTAGTCAAATGCTTGTTTCCTCTTCTCTTTTCAACTGTTACTGTGCTTTGTTTGGCAATAGTTTTCTCTCAGAAACTTATTGCTTATATCATTAAGAATGAAGGGTATATGTTTAAAATTTTTTGCATTGCAAAGGATAGTTTCACCGAAGTCATGCACCATAAATAAGATGAAATATGTATTTATTGTCCTACTTCTAAGCCGTAACTTGTTTTATTCTCTGTGAATTTGCATTGAGTCAGTCATATGTCACACTACATTATTTTGGTATTTGAAACGGCACTTATGTTTCCCACTCATTCATCCAACGGGGTCAGATTCTAGTAGATTCCACCTCTCGGGGTGATTCTCTTATGTCTGGCTTCCATTACGAGGTTGTTTCTTCTTCCCCTTTCTCTAAGAGAGGCTGACGGAATCTAGGCGTAAGTCAATTGGAAACCAGTCTCTGATTTTTTTCACATCAGTCATTTTCTGTGATTAGTTTCACTGTGTAAATTAGATATTAACTGCACTTCTTGGAAAAAAAAAAAATCTCCCTGTTACCTCCTTGAAAGATTCACTTCTATAGGCCTTTTTCAATAGGCTCATGACTGCAGAGAAAGAAAAAAGTAAAAGCTAAAACAGTATGTGCCTGAAAAACGACTAAAAAAATTTTGTAACACTTAAAAAAGAAACCTGAATAGCCTTTAATTCTTTAATATGCTTAAATTTTATGTAAATCAGTTTTTGCCACGTGTGTTTGTTCACATTCTAAATGACTTAATGGGATTCTCACGGTCTGTGTCTTCATGTCACATGTATAAAATGGACTTGTGATGTAAGCGTTTCATCTGGTCAGTGGTTCCTTTGATATTGTACTGCTGCTGGGAGTGGGCTACAGAAACTGCCTTTGGGTAATAAGGTTTCTCTTGGGTAGATTGGAGAGATGGGGGGTGGGGTCAAATTCTCACACGTTTTTGTAACCTATTTGCAGAAACTTTTAAAAGGCATTTGGTTAAACCTCTTGGCAGTACAGTATTCTCGTATTTGTTAACGTCTGTGTTTAGGTACTGGTACCTTTTTGTTTAAAAATGTTCTAAGTGTTGGCTTTAAAGTGAATTTATCTTTAGTATGATAGTTATATGAAAATTATAGGATTTGTGTGCAGAGAATTTTTTTATAAAGTGCTTTGTAAAAAAAAAAAAATGTATTCTAGCTTTCGCGGTACATATGTGTGATAACTTTAATATCCATGACAGTTAAGTGCAATTATTTCATCACTCTAAAAATGCTATTTTTGTGTCAGTTCCCGCAGGTGTTTTCATGTCTTTGCAAAGTGACACATTTTGATGCCTTCTTGATAAAGTGGTAGACATTTTGTAGCTTTCTAGAAACTTTGTATTCATACGGTATCAATGAAAAATAAAGAAAATGAAAGTGTGGGTCACCTTTTTTATCTGCAAAAGTGTATGTTGTTGAAAATGAAATGCGTTTTCTGTGTCGTGGGTGATTTTCTGAGGACAAAGTAAAGGGGGTTGAAGCCACGATCCTTTTGACAGTGTCCATCGGGCTCAGTAATTGGAACTTTAGGTGTTACGTTGAGCCAAGTTTCTTAAAAACATCCACAAGTCAGTCAGCCTGTCTGCCTGGTGTGTCTCTTTAGTGCTTCATTAAAATTGACGTAAGTTTTGCAGAACAGCTTCCTGTGGATCCCAGGCAATCCTAAGAAATCAAGTCCCATGGTTCATGGTCCCCAAGTAGGGCCTTGGAGAACCAAAAAGCACACGACCCAGCCACTGAGCATTTGTGATTGTTGTGACCAACTTGCTGGGTACGTGCCAGGAACCAGGGGTAGAGCACGCAATGCAGCATGGTTCTTACCTGCACAATGCTTCTACACTTCGTAGTAGGGTTGCACATTAAGCTGTAACCCCTCGCCCCTGTCCTCAGCATCACTGTGGGATTTGTGATTCAGGTGTGCAGCACACATGCGTAACGAAGCCTTGGATTCACTAAGTTTTTCCTACGTGATGGACACTGGGCCAAGTTTGTTGGTCTGATGTATACATTGTTTCCTTTGATTCTCACAAAAGTCCCAATGACAGTGACATTACTACACCACAACTGAGGCTCCGAAGGGATAGGTCATCCAAGGTCATAACTGGTGAGCAGTGAACCTTTGAAGAGGTCACTCTGGCTCTTAAGACTGGGCTTTTGGTCCTTGCATTTTGGTTCACTGAGAATTCGTGGAAGCAGATCAAGGCCGGGGGAGAAATCTAGATTCAAGATGGGGAGAACTTTCTTAAACAACGATGACCTTGGGCTTCTGACAATAGGACTGAGTGCACCCTGGGATCCTTCAGTTTGAACTAGACCTCAGATAATCTTGCTTATCCCCTTTTCTTTAAAATCTGAAGTAAAGCCTGCCTCAAATCCCAAGAGGCACTGAACAGAGAAGAAATAACATTCCGGCTCCTTTGAAGAGACATTTTTCCACTTGGCTACAATTTGAGAGGCATGCTCTTGTCTAGTGAGCCACTCAAGGCAGAAAGACGGGAACTACAGAACATTTTGCTAAGGCCTTATGATATGACAGGCACTTTTATAATCGCTGTTTTCTATATTCCACATACTCTGAGATAAAGGAATCATTTCCAATAAGGAAATTAAGACTCACTGAAGTTAAGCCCTTGTTAGGGTCATAAAAGCCAGTGACAGCTTAGAGATGGAGAAGCTCCCCTCCCTCATAGTTGTGGCTCTACCTCTGGCTGTATGGCACCGTTTGCCCTCTACCTTCTAAAGCAAGGTGCTTTAATACATCCAAAAGAACTTTTGTTAGTGCCTGCATCTCCAATCAACTTGAATTCAGCAGAGGGTGACATACTAGGTAACATCACTGAGTAAAGAGATCGAAGGAGCAAAGGGAAGGGTAAAGTTTATTATTAAGATCAGGGCATAAGCAACTTTGTTGGGAGCTCCTGATCATCTCTTCCTGCCTTACAGCTACAGGGCAGTAATAAGCATAACTACTACTTATTGAAAGCCAAATTAGCTTTTAAGTCATCAGTGAGCAACTGATATAATTCCAATTAAAAAAAAGTGTTGTATAAGTCTGTGACACCTTAGAGTTTTTTAATTGTCTTTGAAGACACCTTGTTCTGTTTAATGCCCCACGTGTCAAATTTATCTAGGTTGTAACTAGCAAATAGGCTGCCAACAACCTGACTGTATTTTCTTTAGTAAACATTCTGTCATTTGCTTTGGCTCCCATGAAGCTCAGACTTAAAAGTTGCGTCCTGTGCTAATGATAAGGAACAAACTAAAATACAAAGGCACAGAAAGACTGAAAATAAAGGATAAAAAGTATACCACCAAAACACAGTAGAAAGCCAATGTAGCTAAATTATTCTCTAGGAAAAAAATTAAGTCTACAATCACGATTACTTTAAAATGATACAAGTTTCAATTACCCAGGAAGAATAACGACTAAAGTATATGCACCTGACAACATAGTTTTGAATTTGCAAAGCAAAATTTGACATTCATGACCATACTGGGACATTTTTAAATAACTCATTTATGGATAAAGCAGACCAAAAAAAATGTAGAACATAGAGGATTTGAAAATGTGCTATTCTAATTCATAAGACACAAGGTAATGAACTCAACAACTAGAAACAATACATTGTTTTCAAGCTCATAAAACTTTTTTAAAAATTGTTCAAAGCCAAAGGTCTAGAAACTGGCCTATGGGCCAAAATCTAGCCTGTTGTTTGTTTTTGTAAATAAAGTTTTATTAGAACACAGCCACTATTTGTTTACTTATTACCATGGCTGTTTTCATGCTACAATGACAGAGTTGATTAGTTGTAATAAATCCTATAGCCTACAAAGCCTAAAATAATTACTACCTAGCCCTTTATAGAAACAAAAAAAAAATTGCTAATCCCCATCCTAAGCCAAAAAAGCAAGGTCCTGCATCCAATAATCCTAAAAAGATATGTTTCCCTTTACCCAGTGTATATACAGATCCGTTTGATAGTCTGTGGCATTGTAGTATCCGTCCTCAAGAGTTCGAGCCTCCGCCTTGATCAATGGGCTTAGTTCTGGGAAAGTGAGTAAAAGATAGTGATTTTTCATTGTGGCAGTTGATATCTTTTTACCCAGTCATGGTATATTATGATTAGAACAGTCAAGGAACATTTTTGATGGGTACCCATCTGTCTTGACTATATCACCGTGTTCTAGCCATCTCCACAGATCCCTGTGGTGCCAGGCTCCTTGATTGCCTGTCCTTCCTTGCTATCTAGCGTGGTAATTACTGCTTTGCTTCTGACAGCTAATTGTTGCCACCTTGTCTTTGCTGTTCCAGAATCCTATCATCTCCATTCACACAAGGGCACCCAATTCCATGTCGGTATCCCCTGTCACCACCCTTGGCCTGCAGCCAGCACTGAGTTTCTCCGCAATGCGGGCGCTCCATTCACTAGTGCATACACTGTTGTTTTAGTGAAGAAAGTGTCTCATTGTCCTCCTGGGACACAAAGGTGGTGTGTCTTGAATTATAAATCCATCCCCATAGCATTGCCTTTGAACTTTCTGAACTCTGCCAAGGCAATTCAAGCACCTCCACTTCATTTACTCTACCCCATTATTCCCTCCAAGCTTATAGGAGCAGCCTAGCAGCACATCATCTGGCTGACATAGGAGGATCCCTAGTGTCTTTGCCTGGATATTAAATCCTGAATTATAGGGGTATGTGTTACATGCCATTGACTCAGTTCCAACTTCTAGGGACACTGAATGAGTGGTGTCCACGATGTCCTGTCTCCAATAGCCCTACTCAGCTCCTGTAGACTTGTGTCTATGGCTTCTTTTATGGAGTCAGTCCCTCTCAGGTTCGGTTTTCCTCTTTTCTTGCTACCTTCTATTTTTCCCAGCATCATTGTCTCTGTTTCAAAAAACCTTGGCTTCTCATGATGTGCCCAAAGTTTTTCCACTGAAGAAACAAACCTGCATGGCCAATAAACATGAAAAAAAATTTCAACTCTGTTAGTAATCGGAAATGCAAGTTCAAGTGAAATTAGTCCAACAGATTTAAAATTTTTAAATCTGATCATACCAAGTATAGGTAAAGAGGTGGAGCAATGGGGTTTTCGTACATGCTTGTAGATGTTCGAAAAGTGAACATATTCTATAACCCAATGAAATTGATACCTCAGTTTATAAGAAATACTTGCAAAAGTGCTCCACAGATTTGTACAAAAATGTCTTAGCCCCATTGATCCAATCAAAAGGAAAAAACTTTGCAAATGTCCAACAGTAGAATTAAAAAATAAGTTGACTCATTTATATAATGGACCATGATATGAGTACGCAGGACACTTGAAATATGTTCCAATATCTTGCTGTCATGAGGAAGAGCTCATTGGCTGTGATTTTTTTCATTTTTCTCCAATTAGGGTATAAAATGAGTAAAGTCCTCTCATTTTAAGTGTATAATTTGTTGAGTTTGGGCAATTGTATAGAGCTGTAGAACTATCACCTCAATCAAGAACTGTCACATGTCCATCACCACAGAAGTTTCCTATACCCCTTTGCAAGCAGTCCACTCCCCTGGCTCTCAGCCTCAGGCAAGTACAGATCTGCATTCCATGCCTGTGCCTTGTCTAGAATTCTACGCAAATAAAAACGTACAGCATGTAGTTCTTTGTGTTTGATTCTTTTCACTTAGCCTAATGTCTTGTCATTTGAGAATGGGTCTCATGTTTTTTTTTGTTTTTTTTTTTTTTTGGTTCTTCATACGTTAGGTAACTGGATTGTATGTATTATTAACATTAAGTGACATTTTTCTCTGTTATTTTACTTCATTTTAGCAGGTGTTTTTCTTGATTGAATTCTTAACAACAAACTTTCTTGGGTGGCAGCTCCGGTCTCTTTCAGATCCTTTAGCTGAAATGCTGTGCCTCTGCTCTGTGTGTTCATGGCCCGGCGGTCAGCCAGAGATACGAACAGAAAGAATTTGGGGATTCACTTTCTTGTTCTTTCTCTTCCAGGACTCCCTCTCCTCCCTTTGGCAGCTGCAGCTCTATTTTCCTGCACTCAGTGTTCTATTTCCCTGGGCCCAAAAGACAGCTGTTTTTCCACCAGCACCACCACCAGCCTGCATAACACGGCCCGCACCTGGCCCCTGGCTAAAAACAGCATAAATGGGGAGCTCATTTTCTATAACTTCTTTTACTTCCCACCAAAATATGCTTGCTCTCCAGTGCTTTCAGTGCCTCCATTTTGTTATGTCCATACAGTAAAATCTAATTCAATCATTACTGTAAACAGAAATCTGACTGCGATGTTTAAGGGCAAATATTACGATGCTCTTTGGGGGGGGGGGCAGGTTTTGAGCTCTTGTGTGGGCTTCTCGATTCTGCCATGAAATCAATATGACATCTAGTGGCTTGATAAAGAAAGTGCCAACTGATTTTAATAGATTACATATGGATTTGGGGCTTCCTAGGTGTGGGGGGGGGGTAGTGGAGGGGTCAGTGCTTACAATACGTTTTAATATTTTTAAGAAATATTTACTGGAAAACAGTAACAACTAATATACACAAAGATCTTGACTTCAATCTGCGCATTAATAGGCAGGAAAGACGAGAGAAGAAGGGAAGGGAGAAGGAATGGAAAAGGAAATGAAGGATAGGAAAGAAGGGAAGAGAATGGGGGACAAGCATGGAGTGAAGAGAATGCAGGGTGGAGGAGAAATGAGGATAAAGGAAGGCAGGAGGAGAAGAGGAGAGGGAGATGATGCGGGCAAAGGACATTCCAGGAAAAGCAAGCGAGACCAAGAGCCTAAGAGTATGATATAACCTGACAGGACAAGAAAAGGAGAGTAGCAGGGAATGTGGTTTATGAAGTGGTCAGGCGTCAAGTAATGGGGCAGAATTTACCTTTTAGCCAATAGGCTGTGGGCCCCCTGAGTCTGTGCCCATCAAGGGAGTGCTCTGGTTCTGAGCCTGTCTGTGCTCAGATCCATTCCTTGCCTTTCCCCTCTGCCGACTGCAGGGGAACTGACACCCACTGGTGGTTTTCCCCAGGCTCCTATGTCAGCTACCTTCAGCTGAGTGGGGTTGATGGAAGGTACTGGTAGGAGACTAACAGTGGAAAGAAGGAAGGAGACAGGACATTGCTCCCTGTTTGTTTGTTTGTTTGTTTTCCATTTCAGGAAGAGCAGTGGCTGTAGTTCCTTCATGGCTGTAGCTCCTATATGAGGGACCCACAGGGTTTCAGCTTCTACCAGTGATCTGGCCCTGGGATCTGAGAACACCACCTTATCCTTTGCTCCTTCATAAAAGTAGGAGCAACTTCCTGTTCCTATTAATCTTGGGCTTTAGCTTCTCAGCACCCCCACCACCTGTGAAACCAATTCCTGCATCAAAAGCCCTTTGTTGTAAATACCTGAAGTGGTTTCGAGTTGGTGCCTGACAAATACGGGGAGAACACTTTCTCTTCACTGCTCTGGTTTCCATAGAGAGGGATTTTTCTCTTGGCATCTTGCTTTATCCCCTACTTCTCCCCATGGAAGTGCACCTGGTTAGCAGGTGACAGCAGCTGGTCCGCATTCTCATTTGGGTGGATCTCTCCTGGTGGAATTCAGGAGTGAATTTTTAGCACATTCTTTAGTTATAAGTAAGCTCTGTCCTTCAATATTGCCTGTTCTATAATAAAACTGATATTTGAATCTCAGTCTAATTCCTGAGTCTGAATGGGTTTCCAAGGCCAAGGTGAGGCATGCTGTTTTTCTTCTTCTTCTTCTTTATTATTATTATTGTTAATATTATTATCTCCCTCAAATTCCAACAGTAAACAAAAAGGGACTAGATTTGTGGTATTACAACATTATAGCCAAGAGAAATTTACATCTCCCCCAACACCCCCCTCCATCCTCGCCCCGCCCCCCCCCCCAAGCTACCAGGCTGGTGTATTAGAAGAGGCCCTTTGCTCTACCTGTTCTCCCCAAACATGTTTTACTAAATTTCAGTTCCTCAGGGAACTGCTGAGACCATTCCATAGGTCCAGAAGTCTAATGTGCGATTACAGTGAGAAGGCCCGCTTCATGGGCGCACCACGCATGTAGCTGGTCAGGGCCCCGCCCTCGGTAGTGCCCCTCACTTGGTTTTAATACTCTGTGGTCACCGTCTTGAAATTCTTAATACACTTTCTAACAAGGTGCCCCGCATTTTTCGCTGGACCCCTCAGATTACATAGCCGGTCCTGGTACTACCCCAACCTTGGAGAAGGGTTGGACAAGTCCAATTCCTTGGGATTCCGTTTAAGGCAGGCAGCACTCCCCAAAGCATCCAGAGTGTTTTCCAGGTGGACAGCAGAGGGCAGCAAGCTGCCACTCAAGGGCTTCTGGTCCAGGAGCACTAAGGGTTTAGAGTAGATTTTTCTGAATGTTTATTTTGGGGGAAGGTGGGCGACAGGCGTAGGAGTGCTGTTGGTTGTCTGCTTCTCTTTGTCATTGAAAACCAGAAACTCTACACTCCCGAGGCCCACGTCATGTGAGGTGGCGTGGGGCATTTGCTACACCTGTGAAGCCTGTCTGTCCACGTCGAATTAGAGCAGTTCCTTCCAGCAGTGCCAGAGCACACCCAGCAGCAGGGACGTAGTGCTTGCTACACGCCACAGTGCTTCTGCTCAGAGCCAGACCTATATAACGAAGAGCCTTCCATGGAGCGCAGCATGGGGATTTGTCTTTCTTAGATTGCCTCTAATCTATGTGTCATCGTCTGTATTTTACAGACGATGGGAAACTGGACTCAAAAATGTACCTGATATAACTTTCCACCTGACGTAAGTTCCCACGGTAATGCCATAGAACAGAAAAACTCTTATTTACCCAAGGGCTATGACATTCTCAAAAAACAAACAAAAAGGGACTTTTTAAAACTTGTTTTCTTTTCTACTATAATCCAACAGCTCACTCTGCTCTCCTCTAAAGCCCTGTTATTGTAAAGAGGAGCTCAGCATTGATTCAAACCTGATGAAAACTGCCATGGGTGAGCACTCTCTCACATCCCCATCATGTTATAAAAGTTCTCTATAAACAGATTAAATGTAGAAGCTACCTGGAGGACTTTGTGACCTCCGAAGGCAAGCCCCAAATTAACGCTAGTGTCAAAGTAAGACAGAACTGGAATTTTTCAGTCAACAGAAATGCTGTCGTCCAGAGATCGCAGATACCAGGCCTGGGGGACAGTCACAAACGAGAGCAGCGTACCAGGTGTGAAAGGCAGTGCCCACCTCACGGATGGACATTCACAATTCGAACGGCCAACACTGTGCTCCTGAGCCGATCTGAGTGAGGGGTGAGGTTCAGCTGGCCTGTGTATATCTTGCTTCGCCTTAGTGGCTCGGGAAAGCAGGAGAGAATGGTTCAGGGTGGTAACAGTACAGAGCGGGAGTACTTTGCAGTAGCTGAGCTGAGGGCTCTAGAATCACCCAGCTCGGATTCAAAGCCTGATCCTACCACTGCCTAACTGTTGAATCTTTGGACAATTTACTTCATTCTCTGAGCCTCAATGTCTTTATTTGTCAACGGCGGTGACAACATTTGCTATCACAGTGTTGTGAAAAATGAATAGGATGATGGATGCCGAGTGTTGATTGGACTCACAAAAGGAAGCTCTTGGGTTGCTCCCTCCTCCGTGCTCAGTCTGGTATTTGCTAGCAAGTATTCTGCTCTGGCCACAGCGGTTACTTCATTTATGTTTTAATACCTTCTCCTGTGTTGTGTTTTCTGTAAGCTCTCTCAGATGTTGTCAGAAGAAAAGTATCTATTTTAAATTTATACACAACAAAAATTTCGTTAAATGCCCTTTATTATCCCCACTTCTCTCTCTTTGGTCCTTTGAGGTAAGGAGAGAACAGATGTGGCCCTGGCAGAAAGAGAGGGCTCTGCTCCTTATCCCCTCCCACACTACCCCCCGCCCCGGGGGTGAAGCTGCCTAGGGGTTTTCTTGAGTTTCACAGAGGTGATACCAGAGACCCAAGACCGGTTCAACCCCCAAAAGCAAACTCTGTGAATGTGGAGAGGGGTGACTGCTAGGTTCCCACGAGGTGGAAGTCCCTAAGGGTGAGACCCCACACAGCAAGCCTGTCACAGACAAAGCTGAACCCTCCCCTGCTGAGCTGGGCATGGGCCAAGAGGCCTTTTAGCAAAGGATTACAGGTCCAGCTGGGATCATTTGACTCCCTTCCGTCAGGATGCAAGTGTGGCTGGGAAAAGGCTAGAGCCGGCAAGCTCAGGGGCACGACAGGGGCTCCTCGAAGAGAGGAAAAAACTCTCCTCCAACGCCCTTCCTTTCCGTTTGAACAAAACACCTCTCTCCAGCACAAGCTTTTTCCCTCTTTTTCCTTTGCACCTAACAAAGAGAAGAGAATCAGGGAGGCCATTCTTCTGTATGTCCCAAACTCTAAATCCAAACTCCAGCACCAAGATCAGCATCTTATTGGGGAGAGCCATACTTTGGGGGGAGCCTGGATGTCTCAAAGGGCTTCAACACACAGCTCACCCATATCACCCACAACACTAGTAGTTTTCCGTGACCAGGATGCCCAATACTGTCTGAATCTTCTTGGGATACTAAGTAAACTGCAGGTATCTTAAAACTTGGAACCAGATTTCCAAGATGTTTTGTTACATTGTTTTACAATTAAACTAGAAAGATCATCTATATTTTGTGGCTAGGTTTCGAAGGAGGGTGGAAAGCTAGATTGATCAAAGTAGTTACTATACTGAAACTTTAGAAGCCACCTCTAATCCTCCTTGGAATGAGGTTGGGTATGAAAATCAATAGATAAATGCAAATGCAGTTGAAATATTATCACAAAAATGTCAAATGGATCTAAGACAAGAACTTTGAAAGGGAGTTTATTCGAAGAAAGCCAAGTTGTAGGCTCAAAAGGAGCAAAAGCATTGATTTCTAGATTTGGAGGTGAGATATGTAAAGTACTGGGTTGGGTCTTGAATGCATTCACTCTCAAGGTATAATCTTTGAGTCCTAGTCGTGGGTGGCCTGGGGCAGGCTGAGGAGCCTGACGAAGTCTAATCCATAGGAAAGGGATGTGTAAGGGGACTGAATTTCTCCTGAGAAGATCCTGCTATTCTTGCCAGAACAAAAGGAGAACTTGAGAACTTGACCCTTGACTCCTCTCTTCCTACTCTTTCTCCTTCAGCCTCTTTCTCCTCCTTCTCCCCTCCTCCACAATACCATGAAGATCCAAGGGGATTCGAGCTGCATTCTAGATAGCCCTTTGCCTTCAGGGTCAGGAGTCACCTAAAGTGGAAACTCAAGTCCTTTTCATCTGCCTCTTGCCAGGCTAATGGTAACCCCTCTCCCGCCTCTAATTTATCATCATTTCTTCTTTCAATAAATATTTTCTGAACTCCTATACCATGAGTACTCTTTTAAACTTGGACTTGTCCACAGAAGAGCCAAATTAAGAATCCTTGGTGATTGACCAACACAGGTGAGGTCTCTTTCCTGCCTTAATGTGTAGTCTTCACATTCTTACCATCTTTGTTGCCTTATTCCTAACCTCAATTTAGGACTCACAGTTTACCTCGTAATACTACCCTGGGGGGCTGCATAGGGACTGCATATTTTCTTAAACCACAGAAGAGCACTGAAGTTTATTGAGCATGTACTCTGTGGACCAGCCCCTGCACCCTCCCTAGAGGGTAATGTAGTATATGATGTCTTGCAGTGTAGAACTTCAGGAAATAGTTCTTAAAAGAAAAAGCGGCAGTTATACTAAAGGTAGGAGAGGAGGGCGCAGTCTTTCAGCTTTTGGCTCCTAGTTTCTTTGAAGGCAGCATTTGCAATGAGAAAGAGCCTGAGTTTGCTGGGAAGTTATGGCATGTCGTCACTGCACCATTAGCCTTTTCTGGATGGACTTCCTCCGAGAAGCCCTCTACCTGAAGCCTGGGCTGCAGCACCTCCTCACCCTGCCCTCTGTGATCCCATCCAACCTAAAATGATGCTCTAGAGAGTAATTTACAAGCCGACTCCCCTGACATGGACTCCGGCAAGTCCTTGCGGGTGTCTGCTGGCATGCGGTGGGAGAGCAGCCCTTGCTGGTGCATAGGGCTGAACACCTGCAGGCCCCAGAACTATTCCCAGCCCACCCTCTCCTGCAATCTCGAGCTAGATCTTGAGTTCCAGCTCAGATGCAGGGGAGGGAGATCAGACATAAAATTCCAGGGGCTGGAAATTCTTCCCACAAGGACATTTCCCCACCCCTACCCCACCCCCATTTCCAGTGAAGCAGAAATTTTAACTCTTCAGGGCAAATTTTCAAAGCTGAGTAGCTACCTATTACACACTTAAATCCTGTTATTTGTTAACAGCATTTGAATGAGTAACTTGCTCCCATTGCTTTGAAAATGTGTATTTAAATAGGTAGGCAGGAGCGCTTAGAGATGAAAAAAGCAGTGCCTTCCGAGATGCCAGCGGCCTTTCCGAACTGGCATTCCAAGGCCGGTGGGGGGGGGGAAAAACTCTCTCTGGAAGAATGTAGAAGGGCGACTTAAAGGGGAGAAATAACTAAAAGCATATCTGTGCAGCAGGAAGTATTTGGGGACACCCCGCTCGACCACTCTGTGCTTGTTGTTCAGGGACCTGTCCTGTGATCTCCAGTTTAAGATGCAGACAAGTGTTACATGCTGCCCCTGGATTTTCTGGGCTGTTAGAGAAGCAGGCCAAGGCTTTCAGGATAGAACTGGGGTGTCAATTGAAAGAAAAGCCCCCTACCATTGCTCTTCAGGAGGCCATCTTCCCACAGCGATGCCCGGCAGTCCCCACCCACTCCCCTGGGGATGAGCTTGGCTGTAAAAACCCTGGAACAAATGGGTGGTCTTCAGTGATGCTTGAGGACCTCCAGGAAGGATACTTCCAAACACCCTCTTAGTCCTGCATCCCAGGTGTACACTACAAAGCCATCAATCGAATAAAGGTACTTGCTGCAACCAAAGAATGAGGTCAGAAACCTGGGGGATTATTGCCCACCTTGGACCCCGGCAGGCTCTGAGTTCAGCTCAGGGCAGGAAATAATATGGCGCAGATCAGTGGGTTCTCCAAATTGGCTGCACAGGAGAATCACATGGGGGTTTTAAAAAATCCTGATGCCCAGCCCACCTCTATCACCTGCCTATACCCAAGACATCCAAATCTCTAGAGGTAGGACCCAAGCATCAGTCACCTTTCAAGCTTTTCACGTTATTCTAACCTGCAGCTAAGTTTGAGAAATAGTGATGTCAAATGGTTGAAATGATTCTGAGAAGGTTTATCAACTCTGGCTGAGAAAGAAAGTATTCAAGCAGAGAAGACTAAGAATCCTCCTTCCTTTCCTGTGAAAATTGTGATGTCCTTTGTCATGGAAATATTTCTACTTCCTTTGGAAAGGGGACTCTACAACTTACTGATTATTTGTAAACGTGACATTGGAGTGTTTATAAAACCTTTTAAAAACTTTTTTTCGGAAATAATTTCAAACTTAGAGAAGTTTCAAGAATAATAGAGACAGCCTTGGTATACTCTTTATCTAGAAGCATTAATTATTAATATTTTGTCATATTTGTTCACATATATGCATGTGTATATGCATATGTACACACATTTATATACATATACATCCATCTGTATATATACACACATATTCATATGTAACCTCTGTGTGTATGTACATACATATGTGCGTTATGCAAATTTTCTCAATCATTTGAGGGTGAGTTGCATACACCATGCCTCTTCACTAGGCGTGTGTCCCTTTAATACTTCAGTGTGCATTTCCTAAGAACAGGATATTATCTCATGTAAACACAGTACAGTTATAAAACTCAGAAAATTCAACTTGGCTACAATACCGTTATCTAACCTGCAGTTCATATTCCAGTATTGCCAATCGTTTCGATAATATCTTTCATAGATCTTTTTTTATCTAATTCAGGATCTAATCTAGAATCACACATTGCATTTGTTCACAGCTTAAACTTCCTGGTAGGAAAGAGATTTACATTAAAAAATTTCTTGCTGTGTGATCTAACAAATGACAGAAGGAAGATGTCATATGATCTTAAAACATATTATTTTCATTCCCAAAATTCATAAGCCAAAAGTTTTTTATTATAAATTCCCTCAAAAGTCAAGAACAAAAAATTTTCTCATGATTTTTCAAACCTTTGGAGCTCAAAGATCTCACGACATATTACCACATTTAATCTTGTATCTCATAGCATTGTTTAAGGGAAATCTCCCACAATCAATGTGATACAGGAAACATTACCCCCAGTAATGTCTTCTTAGGAGGTGGCTAAAAACTAATTGTTCGGTGAGTAAATAAATGAATGATCTCTTGCTTGGATTACTTCAATAGACGCCTGGCTGGTTTCACACTTACATCCTTCCCTCTCTTTGTTTTTTGTTTCTCAACCCAGCAACCAGAACGATCCTTTTAAAAACATAAGTCAGAGTATGTCCCTGTTCACACACTCAATGCCCTCATTGGCTTCCCAAATCATTCAGGATAAGAGCCAGCATCTTCAAAATTACCTACAAGGCTCTGTGTGATGTATCCTCCAGGAACCCAATGCCCATCTGCCCTCCCTCTCTGATGTCATCTCTTACTACCCCTCCACCCCTTGTTCCCACCACTCCAGCCACACTAGCATCCTTGTGGCTTCTTGAAGGTCCAAGGCATACTCCTGCCTCAGGGCCTTTGCATTTGCTTGTAATTCTGTTCTTCTCCCACTTATCCACTGAGCTTGTCCTTCAATTTTTTCAGATCATTGTTCAAATATGAACTCCCTCACTTCCGGCCTTACTCTGCTCTCTAGGACATTCCTCCTTGTGTATTTGTCCTTCTCCTCCACATCTGAGTGGACTTTGGGGGCAGCTAAGCTAATTCTTAGCACACTTACAGTTTACAGAAAGTTAAGGACCCAAATTTCTGACTTTTCTCTTTAATTTCTGTTTGCAAACCCGCTAATACTTTGGGAATTTATCTCTTTATTAAAATTTATTGTCAAATACAGACAATAAATTTAACACTCTGTTAACCAAACCTCTTCCTCTGGACCAGGGATTGGCAAATAACAGCAAACAAGCCAAATCCACCACACTGCCTGTTTTTGTAAATAAAGTTTTATTGCAGCATAGCCATGCTCATTTGTTTACATGTTGTTTATGGCTGTTTTCACGATACAAAGGTATAGTTGAGTAGTTACAAAAAACAAACAAAACATATGCATATGGTCCATAAAGCTGAAAACATTCACCATCTAGCTCTTTACATAAAAGAGCTGACCTGTGCCTTAGACTTACAAATTCAGATGGCTCATGGTCTGCTTTCCAAATTATTGCAGGCCCAGCTTTACTCAACTTTTTATTATTGCATATCATGGATTGCCATCTTTCCAGCCTAACAGATAAGCTAATGCACGTATCTTAAATGTCTGTGTTATGGCAATATTCCACTCCTCGTGCTAGTCAGGATACTTAACAGCCGCCACGATCAAAATCCCTGGGGTATAATCTGACAAAAGTTTGCGAGTTGCTTGTTCAAGTCTGAAGCTGGGTGGGCAACCACCCTCCATCTTGTATCTGTACCACTGAGAATGTGTGACCTCCGAAGACACTCAGCAGGTTAAGAGTGGTAGAAGAAGAATCCTCTTCTCAACGGCCTTTCCCTTCATTGGCCAGACTAGTTATAAGGCCCCAGTCTAAATATAAGAGGGGCTGGGGTGCTTAGGGAACCATTTGAATGTTTGATGAGTTCTAATAAGTCTTTGTAACTTTAATCCTTGACCTCCAAGCAAGATTGGATCTAAACTCAACCCCATACGAGCATCTTGGAGGATCTCATAGAATGGGATTCCACACCCTATTCCAGAGAATCTGGAAGTCTTTCTTCATATTCAGTGAAATCAAAGAGTTCCTTTTACCTTGAAAGCCCCTGATCATGGGAAGAAATCATTGGATAAAAGGAAAGGGGTGTGTGTGACAGAAGGGAAGAAGTGGAGAAAAGACTTGTGAGAAAGAAAGAGATACCTGAAGTGAAAAAGGGGGGCAGCCAAAACGACTACAGGCATTTAGATACCTGTGAACTGCCATGCTTTTCAGAGCACGGGCACCCTTAAATCCAAGCTGTCATTACAACTACAAAGCTATTTACTTATTTCGATGTTATTGTTTAATACACTTAACCAAGCATTTTATGGCTTTGAGTAACTTCAAAAATAAACGTTCATTTCTCCAAGTCATCGAGGAAGGGTCCAGAGTTCATTTCTGCTTAATGGATCAAGATAGCAAATCACATTTTCTATCAAAATGAAATGTTTAGAGAGCTTTTGGGGAAGGCTGAGTCTTTGACCTGAGAGACAGGAATTTGGGCTCTGTGCCCAGTTCTTTTTTCTGACCTTGTTCATGACCCTAAGAAGTCACATAACTTTTTGGAACCTCAGCTTCTCCCTTTGAAACAACCACTGCTTGCCTCCTTGGGCAAGTTGAGGGATTAATGATGACACAGTGTTAGCAAAGTTACTTTGAGGTCTTTGGATGAAAGACAACCTATAAATTCTGCTGAAGATTTACTGGCTTATTAAAGGAATAGCAGCACATAGTACTCCACTAATAAATGTTGACAAAATAAATGTTCTCCATTCATCCTGGCAAGGACAGGCTATTAATCTATTGCAAGTATGATGAGAGAGGGTGTCTTCCAAGGTCATAAAATGTTATATTAATATTGCCCAGAAACATATTTTGGGTCTTTATATTGTCACCTGGAGTTATAACTAATAGAATTAGCCATCTAGATTTATAATGATCTAATAACTAATAATGAACAAAACAGGTATGTGGCACACCTTTGTCTCTTGACCTAGATATGAAGAAGAATAACGAGGATTGCTACCTCAAAAGTTAAAACCAGAATTCTGCTAAAATAAAATTTAAATAAAGCTGTGAGAGGAACATGGAGTGTTGTGCGAGAATCACTTTTGCTGAGCCTCCTGACAAAATTAGGCTGGCAAGCCTATGTTGATCAAGTAGGAAGGCTATAGAGAGATTTTGGAGCTACAATTGATTCCTTATATCCAGGTTTCTCATCGACTCAGTCAATCTACAGGGGCTCGAACACACAGTTTCCATGTTACCTGGGCATTGTAGGTGATTGTTCTGGTTACGTGGAAAGAGTTAAGGAGTGATGAGTCCAGGAGATGAAGCCTGTCACTAACTGCACAACCTGGAGCAACTATTTACTAGGCCTAATCTGTAAAATGAGGGCATTGCACTAATAATAAAACTACCGTGTAGTGAGTATATACTAAATACCAGGCCCTTTAGCTCACATCTGGACCAGCCTCACAAAGTAGGAATCTGTCTTAGTCTGCCCAGCCTGATGAAACAAAACATCATAGACTAGGGGGCTTAAACAACAGAAATTTATTTCTCACAGTCCTGGAGGCCAAAAGTCCAAGATCAGGGTACCTACATGATCTTGTTCTGGAGGTCCCTCCTCCAGTTTATAGACTTCTGACTTCTCTGTCTTCACATGGCAAAGAAAAGAGAGAGGAAGCAAGCTCTCTGATTCTTAGAAGAGCATGAATCCCATTTATGCGAGCTCTAACCTCATGACTTTACTAATCCTAATTGCCTCCCAAAGTGCCATCACATTGGGGGGATAGGATTTCCACATATAAACTTATGGGGAGGAGTGGACATGAACATTCAGCCCATAACAGAGAAATAACTAGAAAATGGAAGACTGGGGATTTGCGCTTAGATCTGTCTACAATCTGTCTTTTCAATGTACTAGATCGGTGTGCAAACATGCTGGTTCTTATCCCATCTTACCAAATGAACAAATGCCTTCCGATGCCGTTTTACCCAGCTACTGCCCCAGCTTTTTGCTTCTCCTTACAGTACTTCTATAATGAGCTATCTGTACTTGTTGTCTACCATGCCATTCCTTCTAGTCTCTCTTAAACTCAACCCACCCGGGTTTCTGCCCCCAGCAAGCTTCTGAAGTCTCGTTATATTTATCAAGAACCCCACATGCAGAATCCAGTGACCGTTTATCACTCCTCATCTTACTTGACTTAACAGCAGCATCTGACAGTTGATCCATCCCTCCTCCTTGATATGCTCTCTTGGCCTCCAGGACCCCCCTTTTGCTTGGATTTTTTCCCTATCTCCTTGGTTACTCTTTATCGGTCTTATTTGCTAGACTTTGGACTTGTTCTTTTCTCTGACTACGCTCACTCCTGTGGTGATGATATCCAGTTTTAAGGTTTTTTATATCATCTTTATGCATATGACTCCTCAATTTTTATCTTTAATCCAAACCTCTCTTGCTGATTTCATCCTTGAGAAACCAACTGCTGCTTGATATCTCCACTTCGATGTCTAATGGACACCCAAAATCAGCATGTTCAAACACGCACCCCTGATCTTTTCACCGAAACCTGACCTACTTTCACCCTTCTCCATCTTAGATGATTGTAACTTTATCCTTCCCGTTTCCTAAGCCAAGAAGCTTGACTCATCCTTTATTCTACTCTTGCTTGCATATGCCACATCCAATCTATTAGGAAACCCATTTGGCTTTACCTTCAAAATGTACCCATTCTGACCCATTCTCACCACTCCCACTGCTATTACCCTGGTCCAACCATCATTGAATTAACTTTTACTTGGGCATCAACTCTGAGCTGGACTTTGTGCCAGATTCCGGGAATACAGATAAATAGGACACAGGTGCTCCCCGCAAAGAGCACATAATCTAGTGGGGAAGATAAATATGGAATTAGGTAATTGGAATGTACTGTGATAAGTGCTGTGACAGAGACATGGCAGGGATATGATTTTTATATCCCTTGTAGCTCAGATGTTAAACCTGCTCATTTTAGTCACTTATCTTTACATCGAGCTGACCCACAATGTGCCAGGCATCCTAAAACCAATTAAGACAAGTTTCATGTCTACTAGACCCATTTGCTCCTAACAGTCAATACCTGTCTTTCCACCTTTTATCTTGGCTTTCTGTTCTGTGTCACACACACCCATGAGCTTAGAGGTAGAACTCAGAATTTCCCAGCATCGACATTCAGTGCGTGTTTCCCAGGATGAAGCCTACACTGCCCACCCTGCTCTCATTCTATCTGGTTCCTTATCGTTAACTTGCGCACACTGGAGGAAAGTTCTTTCTCTGTGCAAGTTTTAAAATTCTGCTAATCAATGAACTCTCTCTGCCCCACTATTAATTTCAACCTAGAAAAGGGAGTTTTCCCACATGTAACCTTTCCAAACAAAAGCAGCTCTGGAGCAGTGATCAAGGCAATGATTAAGCAGTCACAAATAAACTGTGAGCTTGCATTCACTTCTGCAGGCAGCAGCCTGGGCTTCTTCCTGGAGACTGTTGACAGAGGAACTCTAGAAGGCAAAAAGAAAAAAAAGAAAAAGAAAAGAAAAGAAAAGAAAAGAAAAGAAAACAACCTTTAAATAACAAGAGGATGGTCTGAAGTGCGGGAACAAGATTCTGCTGGTGATGGATGAGCGGTCACTCTCCTCTGAGTCCCTGATTTAGAGAGCTCAATTTACCCAGGGCTCTCAGACACTTTGAGCGGCTAAAAGAGACCTGAGAAACGCCTCCTGCCTGCCCCTCCTGTGAGCGATTGTTCTCCTGGAGAAGCACCCACTGGTCCTGGAGTTCCTTATCCTCTTGGGGTATCTGGCAGCCCTCAGAGTGCGGAAGCCTGAACTGAACCAAGAGCTCTTCTTGCAACCTGAGCTGCTTCCCTCTTACCCTGACCTCAATAGTCCACAGATCTCAACATGGAGTAAGAAAAAGTCTTTTATACCTGAAAACTCATAGTCAGGAGAGCTTAAACTTTCCCCCTGGGGGGTGTGTGTGTGGGAGGTGGGGGAAGAGATCCTATTTTTTAAAGGTTTTCCTCATAGATTTTTTTGATATGTTAATTTCAGGTCTTGTCCTATATTTTGAGAATAAAAGGACCAACAAATCAGTGTTCTTCTGCCAGGACTACTTCTCTGTCTCTGTCTCTGTCTCTGTCTCATGTGGTCTCTCTACCCACCCCCCACCCCCACACACGCATACAATCTGTTGAACACACAGACATACCTTTTCCATCAATTCTATTGCATGTATTGTCCCCTCCTCAGCACCCCCACATTCTCATCCAGCTCCAGGCTCTCACAGTCTCCCAGGAGGAGTAAGCCAATAAGCCTCCTAATAAATATGCATCTCTATGGTCTCACATCTTTTGAGGGTGGGGGAGGGAATGTGGATTGGATATCAAATTTCAATGACTTGGTACTTTTTCTAAAATGTAGCATTATGAAAGAGACTTGGGGTGATTAAAATTTTTTTAATAATTGAGAGTAGCCAAGATTCAAGAACTAAGGAAAATGCATAAGCCATTAGGTCCAATTTGACAAATATCCTTTGCATTCGTGATTGATCACCTGTAGTGATAAATGAATGTTGTCAGAAAACATTCCAATTCAAACTTATACAGAAAACGACATGTCGACTATAGAGATATCTGCCAAAATGACAGAAATAGAAATCACCAGTATTTACTTTTACACTATGTTTTACAAATGGAGAACAGCTCTAGACCTTTCGGCACAATCATCAAACATTTGTTGTATTTACCATATGTAGGGCAACTGTACAAGAATAAATAGATAGTTATAATGTCTCTTTAGGAGTTAAACCTGGGTTTTCAAACAGACAGGAACCTTTGGAAACTTTAGATCTGTAAACAGTATTAATTTGATTTTATTTAGTTCTCATCCATATTATGGCAGGAATCAATAGTTCCTTGTTTTTCATTGCTGCGTAATGTTCTATTGAGTGAGGTACCACAGCTGGTTTATGCATTAATCAGTCGAAGGACATTTGGGTTGTTTCCAGTTTTTGGTGATTACAAGTAAAGCCATTCCATACATTTATGTGAAAGTTTTTGTGTGAACATAACTTTTCATTTATCTTGAGTCAATACCTAAGAGTAGGGTTGCTGTAGGAGAGTTCCAGTTTCTCCATATCATTGCCGGCACCTGGTACTATCAGACTTTAAACATTTGGAAGAAATTTAAGTTATTCTAATAGGTATATAATGGTATCAAATTGTGATTTAAATCTGCATTTCTCTAATGACTAATATTGCTGAGTATTTTTCATTTGCTTGCTATCCATATATTTTCTTTACTAGAGTACCTTCAAATCTTTTGCTATTTTAAAAATTGGGTTGTTTGAAGCAACCTAACTTAGGTGGAGGTTCCTCGTTGTCTCCCAGGACTCCCCTGTTCATTGGGAGAAGAAGATAAGGAAGTGCAGAACACGTGGGAAGGGGGAAAACTCTGAAAGCTGTAAGAATTAACCCAAGGGAGCTATTTTAAATGAAGGGAGGCTAAACACTTTTAACTGGCAAACTCAAGCTTTTCAACCATCAGAAAGACAAATAAAAATGAAAGAAAATTACGCACATTTTTGCACATCTGAGTCGACATATGTGATTCCTTTTTTTTTTTTTTTTTTTTGGCCAGAGTACATGTAGAATATATTTGAAGAAGAATAGTGAGAGAGAAGATAAGAAAGGTAGGTTGAAATTAGAACACTAAAGTTTTATTTGAAGGAAGAGAAATCGAAGACATTCATGTCAATTTCTCTGATTTCTGAATAGAAGGGCCAGGATGACATCTGATAAGCTAAGAATAAACCGTCTCCTTGAGGACAAGTGAATTAAGCCAGTCAGAGGACAAATACTTCATGATTACATTTAATATGAGATTATCTAAAGTAGTTAAACTCATAGAAGCATAGAAAATAATAATGATTGATAGGTACTATGGGTTAAGGCGATGTTCAGTGGGTATAAAATTTCAGTTATGCTACATAAGTTCTAGAGATGTGCTGTACAGCAATTGTCTACAGTTAATAATATTGTATTGTGCACTTCAAACTTGTTAAAAAGGTAGCTTGCATCTTAAGTCTTCTTAACACACACACACACATACCACAAAGAAACTTTGGAAGGTGTTGGATACATTTATTACCTTGATTGTGGTGCTAATATCATGGGTGTTTGCATATATTCAAACTCATAAAATTGTACATATTAAATATGTGCAGTTATTTGTATATTAATTAAACCTCAATAAAGCCGTTTTTTAAAAAAAATATTTTCTTATATTATTGAAAAGCATTTATCCTCCTCGCTGTCTTGCTCTATTATTGTTATTGGTCAACAGCTCCTTATTACCTACAGGATAGAGTCCAAACATCTGAGCAATGACATAAACAAACCCTTATAATTAGCCCCGACAGCCTGCCCACTCATTTCTTTCTGCTCCTAAACATATTTTCATTCACAGCTGAACCATACTATTTAAAGGTTCTCAAGTGCTGCACTGTTTTCTCTAATTTTTGCACATGCTGTGACCTTTGCCCATCTTTGCAGGTGATACCTACTCATCTCTCAAGGCCCAGATTAGAAACTTTGGAATTTCGGAAAGGTATTAGGTATCTGAGGTTGTGTTGCTGCTATAATTTTATATTACTTACCTATTTCTGTATGACATATTGCCTAAAAACTTAGTTCCTTAAAACAACAAACATGTATTAGCTTACAGTTTCTGTGGATCAGGAATTTGGGAGTGGTTTGGCTGGGTGGTTCTGGTTTACAGTATCTCATGAGGTTGTAGGCGACTGTCATTTGGGACTGTAGGCATCTGAAGGCTTGACTGAAGCTGGAAGATCCACTTCCAAGCTCAATTATGTGGCTTAGCAGGAGGTCCTAATTCCTTATGGGCTGTTGGCTGGAAACCTCAGTTCCTCTCCAGTTGGGTCTTTTCTCATAACATGGCAACTGCCTTCCCCAGAGCCAGTGATCCAAGAGAGAGGCAGAAACCACAATGTCTTTTATGATCTAGAGTTGGAGGTGCCATACCATCATTTCTACCATATTCTACTGGTTACACAAACAGTACAGAACAGGACCACACAGGGTATGACTACCAGGAAGCCAAGAACATTGGGGGCATCTTAGAAGCTGGCTACCACAGAACATAGACTCAAAATTCACAAGACCCAGGTTCAAATCCTGGTTCTATCACATATTAGCTGTGTTACCATATGTAACTTACTTAACTTCTCTGAGCCCTGCTTTCTTCACATATGTAAAATATGTATGATAGTATTAACCTTATGGAGTTGATGTTGGGCCTAATAAAGATGATTTACAAAAGCACCTGGCTTAGTAAGCATTTAATAAATGTTGGATATTATGAAGGAGATCTCAGTTCACAGCTTCCTTAAGCCAATGGCCTCGAGAGTGATTCTAAATAGCCCTCCTATGTTCTTGCTTGGCTTCTCTACTTGCATACTCGCTCTCAGACACAAAGGGCCTCTCTGTCCACCTCCTTCCTCCACTGTTTTACTTTGAATGGTCTCAGGCTTATTTAATAATATTAAGCTGTAATTCCATTCCCCCACAACCCAAAGATATGAGTCAGATAATATGTGCATCCTTAGATTAAAACTCCAAGTTTGGCTTGTTAACTCCATCCCATGTGTGGCACCTGCTCCAAATTTTATTAACAGCCACCAGTTATTGAGCATGATCATAGTGCCAGACTCTACATTCATGTCATCCCTCTGACAATCTACTACCACAGAAAGAAATGAGGATCCTAAATCCTTCAGTTTTTGACCTAAGACTTCTAGGAGATTCTTTCCAGATTTCTTTTGCCCCAATTATTCTTTCTATATTTTGGTTACTCGCTCCCCATCCCTACTCCATCACCCAAAGCCCGCTGTCTACCATTCTTTGCCTGCTCCAGGCCCTGGGAGCTGAACCCCTCTGGAAAGCATCACTGCAACCTGTTTGCCTTCTGGGTCCCTTTGAGTTTACACTAAAAAAAAGCATCCACTAGAGATCAAAGAGTATCAGGCAACTGAGACTGGAGTATTTTTTTTCCTGCTGCTTCTCTGCTTTGGTGTTGTGCCTTCAGCAATACTTTGTCCCTCCACAGTCACAGCTCCTGCTTGGATGGGTAGAAGGGAGGTGTCTCCTCCAAGTCTCTAGCGCTCACTTGGCCCAGAAACACAACTTTTTCCCCTTGCCCTTTCAGGCCTGGGGGTGATAATGCCTTCCAACTATTGCAAACTATGGCTAATATTAAGCTATTGTCTCAACTCCAGGAACTTGCAAAATACATTATTCACCATCATGATTTTCTTTACATGACTTCTGATCAAGGAACACATTTCACAACAAAAGAAGTGAGGCAACAGGCCCATGCCCACAGGATCTCCTGTCCTTACCTCGTAAGAAGCAACAGGTCGCGTAGAAGGTTGAGTGGAACAGCCTTCGGAAGACCTATCTGGCACCAACTGGGAAACAGCATTAAGAAATTTTGGGGTTCTATTTTACAGAATGCAGTATATACTTTGAATCAGCAACCAATATATGTGTCCCTTTTCCTCATAGATAAAATACACAGGTCCAATATTAAGATGTGGAAGCACTTACAGAATGTTGGCCTGATGTTTTGGACTTCTGAGTACTTAAGAGAAGAATGCTTCCATCAGGGATGAACCATTGGAGTGAACCATCCTGGGTTCACTGGTCACTAAACTGAAAAGCAAAGGAGGATGTTACTCTCCCTGCTGGGATGGTAGGCTCTGATCACCAAGGAGAAATTAGATGGCTGCCACACACACTACGAGAGCATAGAGAATCATTTCTGGAACCCAGAGGATGCTTAGGGGCACCACTTACTACTATCATAATAATAATACTTAACGGAAAAAGGCTAAACCACCGAAGAATCAGACTCTTCAGAAATGAAAGTTGGTATGATTCTACCCATACCCATTGATATCCTGGCTGATGGCAAAGGAAAGAAACATGGAATGAGTAGCAGAGGAAGGAAGTTATAAATATTAACTCTGCCTAGTGATCAGCTACAAAAACAAGAACTGTCACAACTGCCCTTTCCTACCTGTTATTCTGGATACTTACACACACATTTCTTTCTCTCTCTCTCTCTCTCTCTCTTTTCTTATAATTTATAGATGAAGTGGTGGCAGTGGTGAACTTTAAATTTTCATCTTTGGTTATACAACATTCAGCCAGGATGATATTCACATCACCCAGATATTCTGATGCCTACTGTGAGCATGCTACTCTCCCAGCACCTCCACGTGCTCACCAACGCAGAAGCTCTCCAAACTCCGTCCTTTTGGGTTGTTATAAAGGTTTCATTACATAGACGAGATTGATTAAATCACTGGCTATTGGAGATTGAATTCCATCTCCAGCCTCTATCCCCTCCATGGAGGTCAGGCAGTGGTACTAAAAGTTCTGACTCTTTAATCACATAATTGATTCCACTGGCCATCAGCCCCCATCCTTAGGTGCTTTCCAAAAGTCACCTCATTACATAGCAAAAGACTTGATCACTCTCAACACTTAGGAAATTTCAAGGGTGCTGGGAGCTGAGAGCCAGGAACTGTGGAGGAAAACCAAATACATACGAGAAATATATTTCAGTCATCGGAAAGACCAAATATATATTTCTTATAAATGACAGTATCATAGGTACATATTTTTTAAAATATTTCCATTAAAAAAAGCAATTAGCTTGGTACTAAAATTAGTCAAGAGCACACTGAATGTATGAACTAGATTTTAAAATTTCTAAAAAAAAAAATAGAGAACCAAATAATCGTGTCTCCTTTCTTCTCCTTCTCCTTTCTTTTTCTCCCTCCCTCTCCATTGTGTTTTATGACCAACAAAGGTTTATTCCATGAATGCTCATTTTAAAAAATTAATTAAAAAAAACAGTGCTTGATGTATTGAACTTCACATTTTTCTCAATAAAACTCAGTTACGTGGACACCACAGGTTACAGACTTTAAATGTATGACTGCAGTCGGTGGTAGGTTAATTTATGGACATGCTAGCAAAAATAAAATTAATTATCTGTTTCATCTTCTATATACTTCTAAGATTTTTGGCACTGTTGTCAATCATTAGTCCCTGGCTACAATTAACCACAAACTCTCTCATTAATATGTCAGAACTCTTGGACTAAAAATATTTTGGATGTCAATGAAAATTTAGGAGGATAAAATAGTTGAAAAGAGAAAGTAGCCTTTTCAAGAGACGGACAAAGAAGGGAACCAAGATATCAGCTTTAGCTGACATACCAAAAATTGACTTAATGTTGGGCTTTGTAATGCATGATTGATGTTTCCTTTCTTTAGGCTGCTAATTCATCTTCCTAATTATGAATAGAAGCCAACAGCAAAAATATTTAGTATTCCCTGAGGAGATACCTCAGTTGACACACCGAGCAGAGGTGGGTGAGAAATGAAGAATTGGAGCAATGAAGCCCAGAAAAAGACTATAAGAACCAGGGATACAATTTGGGGGTGGTCGTGAGGTCAATACATCCCTGATGCACTCTGAAATCCTGTACCCAGTATGGTTCCATGAGTGGACTTCTAGAGGCCCTCAAGGGATGCCCTCAGGCATGGAAGTTACCCTGGCAATCTGCCAGAACTTGAGAGTACAGTCTGGTGAGAAATTAGGATGCACATGGTGTGGATCAATAATCCAAAAATGTCTCTCTTGAGTTTCTCCAAATTCTCATAGTTCCATCATGAAATCCTGAAAATGTACCTCCTTTGAGTCATGTGTAGAGTGAGTGGTACCTTAGAACAACTTAGAGATCTCTTTAAAATGTCAGTTCCTGGGCCCCCCTTCAGACCAATTAAATCCGAATCTCTGGAGGAAGGATTGATGCATTGGTAGGTTTGAAAACTCCCAGGGGATTGTAGGGCTGAGAGTCAGAGCTCTAGAATCTAGATATCATGTTAAACTCTCCACAAGGATCTGATGTCTTTAATTTGTCTATTTCAAACTCTGGCTTCAAATCCATTGTTTTTTATTGTTGGGGACAGTCCCCTTTTCTTCTGTTCAGATAAACCCACAGTCTGCTCCAGGGGAAATAGTTTACCTGCTCAGCCTCCTTGGTGACATTTAGTGTCCTTCTTCCCTTCCCTTCCCTTCCCTTCCCTTCCCTTCCCTTCCCTTCCCTTCCCTTCCCTTCCCTTCCCTTCCCTTCCTTCCTTCCTTCCTTCCATCCTTTCTTGAATGCTTTCTGTGACCAGATTCAGCCTCTTTCCTTCTGAATATCTTGACTAACCCTATGTGAGGACCACCATCTCTGCCACCATCAGACATGTCACTTCTAGAGTTGTCCACCACCTAGCTAAGGTATATGCACGTATCCAAAGGGGAGGTGGCTTTCCTGCCTGCTAGCTTACTACCTTCTCTCCCTTCCCAGTGTCCCTATTTCTTCAGAGAGAAACAACTGACCATTTCTCATGCCACACTGCATGCTTTGACAGAAAGACCCTGTGAATCAGCCTGTGGTGTGGCATATGAACTGGTTCCTCCTAAATGAGATACTCCAGAGAATAACATTCACATATTTAAGTGTGTCAACTTTGGTCTGAAAAAAGATGCTGCCCCAGTGCCTTCACAAAAGTGCACTGGTCATTTCAGGGCCCAAACTTCTCACCTGCACTGGCTGTGATTCGCCTCTAGTAGACAATGATTAACTACCTGACTTCCAGTTTTCTCAGGTACAAACTACAAATGCAAACTCATCTTTATGCAAAACCATTCTTCCCAACACATTCTAGTTTACAGACTTTATAGCTAGAATCCCTGCTGCACCTGTCTATCTTCCTGGGAAACCTCTAGAACTGGCTGTGGCATAGACATGCAGAGATGTGAGACACGAGGTATGTTGGCTGCCATTCTCCCCTTCAGCAAGCTTGACGGACATCGCAATTGTCTTTTCCTCTTGACATGGACGAGGCCTCAGTTTTCTCAATACTAGATCCAGGTGATCATTATTATTTGGAGCTTTCAAAAAAATGGCAGCCTATTGCCCAGCACAAGCAGTGGAAGGAAATGCCTTTGAAACTGCACACACTTAGGTTTGAATCTCAACCTTATAACTCACCTAACTTCAGTTTCTTTATGTTTAGACTACCTCTTTACCATCAAGTAGCTATGGGAATATCCATAAAGCATCTAGTACCTCACCTAGTACAGTAAATGTGGATTCCTCTCTTTTCTCTTCATTAGGGGGCATTTCCTTGAAGATTCAGTGAGCATCATCTTAGGGGTAGATAACAGACTCCCAAGGAAAGACAAGATAAATGTTTGTGTGAGGGAGCTGGTATGTATAGGTAAAAATGATAGAATTTTCAGAGTTTATAAGGGAATAGCCTACAGACTCCAAAAACTCTAGGTGTAGAGGTAGCCCAGAAGCTAAGAAGACAGGGCAGTGAGGCTGTGTTTTCAAAAGATAAAAAATGGTAATAAGGAATAATTATCAAGAAATGAAAGTACATGACAAGTTTAGGAGAAAATGGCAAAGCAGCATCCTGAGTTGCTGATAAATTAGCTATAAATTAAATTAAATTCTTAAATGAAGTTCTAACACCTTTCTCCAATTATTTGAACCTTTCTTCTTTCTAATGAATCATCAAAGACCATAATACACAAAGTGGCCATAATACAGTGAGATGAATTGCCAAAAGTCAAACATGAGGAAAATCACTGTCAGTGCTTCAGAGCACATCCAATTAGTGCTTAGTAATAAGAATTAACATTTTATTCATGGTCGTTAAACTCATCATAAACACTTTCTAAATGACTAAGATAGTAGAAAGGGGGGGAAAAGCCTGGGACTAAGAAGGCGATGCCTCTTATCTAAACACCAGCATCGATGGGAGTTAAGCTTCTTCATCTGTAAAATGAAGGGGCCATTCGACATGGATCAATGACATACCATTTAAACGTTTTTGTTTCTAAGTAATGGAAAAGCTGGCTCATTTGGCTTAAATTATAAAGGAAATTTATAGGATCATGTAATTGAAAAGTCCAAAACGGTTTGAAAAGCTTCAGCTCTAGCTCAAACAACTTAACCAGGAACTAATTTGCCGCTCACCATTTCTTGGCCCTGCTTCTTCCGCCTTGCTTCAGCTTAGGCAGACCTCGGCAGACCTTTTGGTTGCAAAATGGCTTCCAGCTGTTCCCTGGGGCTACATGCTCTCATTTATGGATGACACGAAGCGAAAGTTTTTGTGCCAATGTTATCCGTAGAAATCTGGAGATTCACTCTAACCACACCTCTTCTGGTCACATACCCGTCTCTGAACCAATCACTGAGGCAGGGGACGGAACGTGAGGATTGGCCAGGCCTAGATCATGCGGCGTTGGGTCCATTCTCACTGCAAGAGGTGGATCAGCCTCCTCATAATTGCACTGATTTCCATATGGAATTGGAATAGTGGGACGTGGGAAGGACAAAAAGAAAGGTGCAGAGTCAAGTGACACATTTTTGTGGTCAATGGATTTCAGACTTTTGGGAATGAAAGGAAAACAC
The DNA here is from genome assembly GCF_014176215.1 of Rousettus aegyptiacus. NCBI lineage: Eukaryota > Metazoa > Chordata > Mammalia > Chiroptera > Pteropodidae > Rousettus > Rousettus aegyptiacus. The sequence continues at coordinate 85,292,516 of NW_023416308.1, forward strand.
CAATATATAAAATATAAGCAAATGAAGCGTCACAAGCTGATATAGGAACGGAGGTTTAGAGCTCTGTATTTTTTCGCTCCTAAGAGACCTGTTTAGAAACCTAGTGTTTCAGGAAACAGGGATATAAATAATGTTTTTGAGGTCTATCCAGCTCTATTATTCGCTATTGCTTAATAAGCAAATATCTACTAGGGCAACATGTGTTCATGTCAACTGTCTCCAGGCACTTCAGCAGGCCTCGTGCTATTTAGTCTGTGCATAGCTTTGTAAACTAGGTAGAACATTAATTTTATTAAGAATATGCTTTATAGTTACAGGCTTCTCAACATAAAGACTTATCAGTACCCAGCTATCATTATTTAAGCTTACCCAAGCCCTGCTACTATTTACCTAAGTTTCTGATAAAGATCAGAGGGCTAAAGCTCTAGATCCGCATAAATTGCTAACAAAGCCAATACATGAAGCTAGGGAGAAAAGGTATGAAAGCAGAAGGAAAACCAAGGCTTTTTTCAACTGAACAAGAATCATAAATTTTGTCTCCTCAAAGATCCAGGGAATGAACAAAATATTATATTTACAAATACCCAGGGAATTAACAAAATATCATATTTACTTTGAAAGTCATGTGGAAACCATTTACATGTCTTTGAAAAAGTTAAAGTTTCCTTTAATAAAACCTTTGGCATAAAATCTGAAATACTTTTTAAAAATTATGATTTTAAATGGTGGTAAAATGTACCTAACATAAAATTTACCATCTTAACTACTTGTAAGTGTACAGTTCAGAGGCATTAAGTACATTTACACTATTGTGCGACCATCACCACTGTCCATCTCCAGAACCCTTTTTGTCTTGCAAAACTGAAACTAGGCACCTATAAACAATAACTCCTTGTCCCCTTTTCCCCCCAGTCCCTGGCAACCACCATTCTACTTTCTGTCTCTATGAATTTGACTACCCTAGGGACCTCATATAAGTGGAATATAAAGGACTTGTCTTCTTTATGACTGATTCATTTCACCTTGCATAATATCCTTAAGATTCATCATGTGCAGAATTTCCTTCCTTTTTTAAGACTGAATTGTATGTGTATGCCATGTTTTATTTAACTGTTTATCTATCGATGGAGATTTGGGATGCTTCCACTTTTTGGCTATTGTGAATAATGCTGCCAGGAACGTGGGTGTACAAATACTTTTCTGAGATCTTGCTTCTGATTTTGGATATTACATATCGAGAAATGGAATTGTTAGGTCATATGGATGAAATACTTATTATGGCACGGTTTTGTTTTGTAAAATTCTTTAATGTATATTCTAAAGTAGCAAGTAGTCACAGACTGACAATTTAGCGATTTTGTCTTATAGTATAACAATAGGCGTAAAAGACAGAGCAGCCAGACAAAACTTTTGGAAGATGAAGTGGCTTCTTTCCTATTCAGGGAGATTTAAGTGAGTGAGGGTTCAATTGTGTTCTAGGTTTGTATTTGTGTAGGTCTCCCAATCACAAAATCAAGGGTAAGGGATCCATAGTTTAACCCAGGTTTAACTCAGAGCCTGGGCCCAAGGAAACAACGCTGTGCTTCAGGAGTAAAACAAAGAGAAACTTCAGCAAGCGGGGAGAGGTGGCTGCGTTACCCAGATGTGACCTATTTTTACTTATCTAGCCCACAGCCTTCCTTTTCCACCTGGACAGGATGCAATAACAATGAAAATGTGTCTCCATTTCTTCCTCAGTGGGGAAAAGAACATCTTGTGAAGATGGTTTCATTATTTGTATGAAAGATCCCATTTAATCAAATTTAACTTCTTCGAAGCAATATTTCTTACAGGCAGTTGGCAAGTTCTTTGCAGTTACACCAGCTACTAAAACAATCACGCTTTCAAACCAAGAAATGTGGTATTGAAACTTCTCCCAACTCAATCGACTTCAACTGAAAAAGAAAGCTAGCATTTTGCTCACATAAAATAGGAGTAACTCAAGTACAGGCCTCATATTGTGTCCCGTTGGTGAGCAGCTGACACACAATAATTTGGTGGTGGGGCAGTTGGAGAGAAAGAGTTTGTATTTCTCTACAATGAAGAAAGGCCACACTTTGGGCCAGGGCTATTCTACCCTGAAAAAGCTGGGGGAATGTTTCAGATGTGGCAGTGAAGACACTGTCTCGTTCACACACTCATTAATAGTATCACCTTTCATTAATTGGGTAACAACAGATAATGAAAATTAATCAAACAAAACCCCTTTTGACATAATCTTCATTGGTGATGTCATAGACTCTTGAATAGAGGATACTTTTTAGTTGAGAGACTTCTCTCTGACTGTAAGTGCTATACATTCCCAGGACGATTTGTGAATCAAGAACCAGGTTTGTTTTGTTGGAACAAAGACTAAGAATGCTTAATATCTTCCAGAATGTCTTTCAGATGACTGAAGTCACTGCTACCTTAGACTCTCTTATTTAAACATTTCTATGCTATCACCTTGTAACCTAGGCTTTCACCAAAGAAACGAGATTTCAGAGGATAAAGAATGAACAGCTCCTCTCTACTCTGTCCTGTCTCTTCCCTCTCCCTCTTCCCAGGGCATCTCTTTCTCACCTGTCATGTTTCCCGCCACACTATTGTGTGTGCATGTTATTTATATATCTCTACCATCTACAGAGCCAAGATGGCTAAAGAGCATTTTTGCTAAGAGCATTCTTATGTCTGGTTCTTTTCCCCTAGTGCAGTTGGGGTCAACCTTTAGTGTGCATAAGATTCCCCAAGGGAGATGGCTTGAAATGCAAATTTCTGGGCCTAATTCCAGGGACTCTGCCTCACTAGGTTAGAGTGGGGCCCAGGAATCTGCATTTTGATAACACCACAGGCAATTTTGAGCAGGTGGCCCACTGACCTCACTGTAAGAAGCCATGTCCTGTGCTTGCTTCGGTAGCACATATACTAAAATTGGAACAATACAGAGAAGATTAGCATGGCCCCTGCAGAAGGATGACATGTAAATTCATGAAGCATTCCATATTTTTTAATCAAAAACAGATTCACAAATTTAGTGGACAATTTGGTGATGGACAGAGGGGAGGAGGTTTGGGGGGCTGGGAGAATGGGGTGAAGGGTTAAAGAAGTACAAGTTAATAATTGGTCATGGGGATGGGGAACATGGTGGAGGGAATGCAGTTAGCATTAATATATGATGGCTAGGTGGAGGGCCAGGAGAGGGAGGGAGCAATTGAGATAGTCGTATGAACTATATAGATGTCTAACCAATGTACTGTATACTTGAAACTAATTTAAATAAATAAATTTTTAAAAAAGAAGAAGAAACCATGTCCCTGAGGAAGACAGTCCAGCATCTCTACCCCAGCTGGGAGCTCCAACTGCTCAAGAATGGGTTCTCTTGGATGAGTCTGGCAGTTCCCAGATTTCCTCAAAAGCATCTGAGAGAGAGCAACCAAACATTTCCATAAACACAATTTGCCAGATTATTTTCTGTGGTTAATCATTATGAGGAACTGATTCAGACTCTAAGGTCCAGTCACACTTCTGCGCAGCTCAATATAATTAAGGGCGGAAGTTTCTGTTTTGGGTGTTCCACAGCTGCCATGAACCGTGACTGACAGATTGGACAGGTAGAAATTCTAGACAAAATGCCAGCTCCCACACAGCTTTGTGAGCTGGGAAACTGGCCAATCCCCTCCTCTTGGCCTCTGTTTTCTCATGGGCAAGAGAATTATGTCTTAGTTCTTATAGGTGTTAGGAAGATAAATGAATTTAAAAAAAGCCAGTGTCGAATGACATGCTACCCTTGAGATCCGATGTGAGGACATTTAGCAAAGGTCTCTGTTGCCACTGTGAAAACTGTGTTTTCTTAAAAGGTTGCCTGCAAGAGATAAGAAAAGATCCAAGGTGAAGCACATTCTTTAAACCAGGTACTCAACTAAACTCCTCAGTTAGTAGCACTTAATCTCTACAACTCTTTGAGATAAAGTAGAGGGTTATGTATGTTTCTTCAGATGACAAGAAGCGGAGATGCTACTTATTCTGGGGTGGCGTCTCAGAAAGGAGACAGTCAGCTGAAGAAAAGGTCTAAAGGAGAACCATAACTTAGCAATCCCAACCCACACCCTTTCACTTTTTAAAATCATTCACTGTAATTGCATAATTAAGTAATATGTGACTAAATTCTTCTTGTAAAATCATTACGGATGAAGCTAACTTCCTCTTTGATCCTCTCTCTCTGAAATGTCTTAATTCTTCCAGGAGGCGTTCACTGCCTTCAGTCTGGTAAATATCTTTCCATGCCTTGCTCTATGCAGGCACACAGGTATCTATATCTCTGAAAAACATACAGAGTGACTTTATGTATATGTGTTTTCTGCATATATTTTTAAATATAAATGGGATCGCATTATATGCATTGCTCTGAAACTTGCCTTTTGCACTGAGCAATGCATCTTGAAGGTTTGTCATTACCTATACACATACATCTTATTTACTGCATTTAATTGAGTTTCCAAATTGTTGGTATCCCCCAGTTCAGTCATTCCTTTATTGGTGGACACTTCAATTGTATCCATTTGTTGTTGTTGTTGTTAAAATGAAAATGATTTAGTCCATACCCCTGTACATCCATTCTGAAAACATATGTTTTTTTTTTAAGGTCCATACTATAAAGTCAAATCATCGGGACATGAGGTATATGCATTTTTATTTTTAATACACATTACCAAACTAGATATATTGATTTATGCCAGTAGCGTATGAGAAGATTTATCCCCTCTTCTTGGCCAATAATATTATTATATGTTTTTTAAATGTTGTCAATCTGCTGGCAGAAAAGGGGTAGGTATCTTATTTCACTTAAATTTACATTTTTCTAATTTCTAGTCCAAATGGGCATTATTTTATGTTTTTTGGTCATGTATTTCCTCTTTTGTGGTCTGCTGGTAACCTGCTCTTTATCCATTTTACATGGTGTTGCATGATATTTTTCTTTAAACAAAATTTTGGGAGATCTTTATACATTCTGAATCCTAACTTTTTTGGTATTTTTGTTGCAAATATTTTCTCCTGGGTTATTATTTGATTCTTTAACATTATATGCAATATATTTGTATATTTTTTTCATCAGAAATTTCAAATTTTGATGTGGTCATATTTATCAATCCTTTCTTTTAAGAATTTCTCCTTTTTATGTTCTGTTTATGAATTCCTCCCCCAGGTTATAATATATTTTTGTGTATTTTCTCCTATTATGAAGCCCATGTATTTTTCTGGCTCAGAGTACAGCCTGAATCTATGTGCCTTTCATCAGGTATAAGATGGTATAGGTGAGCAAGGATACTGAAGTCCTGTCTTGGAGGCAACCATTTATACTTTGACTTTCAATTAGATCCAAATGCAGTGTAGGACTCAGGAATAAGGTGCCTAAGAGAAGTAGGTTAGGTTGTAGTAAGAAACTTTTCTGAGGGATATAATAAAACAAAAAGAGACATTTGAACTATAAAACCAGAAAAGGTTGTAATGGCTTTCTCTGGAGATGGCCATAACCCAGATGCACATATACATGTTTAGGATATTTACAGTAACTCCACACTTGGAAAGGCTCAATCTGCTCAAGTTTCTGGTCCTTTCCATAGGCAGCACTGTCTAATGGAAATACAATGTGAGCTACATAGATATTTTTAAATTTCTGGTGAACACATTAAAATATAAGTAAAAAGAAACAGGCAAAACAGTTTCAATGATTTAATCTAATATTTCGAAAATAGTATCATTTCAACATGTAGTTGATATAGCATATTATTAATGAGGTATTAAATTTTTTTTACTGAATCTTTGACATTTAGTGTGTATTTTATACTCATAGCATATCTCATTCAGATAACCACATTTCAAGTGCTCAATAGACATATATGTCTTGTGGCTACTGAGTTGGATAGTGCAATCCTGAAAATTAAGACTGCAAATGTCCATGATGTGCTGGAAGGCATCTTCTAGGTTTGTATTAAAGTGTATAAGTGACTGCAGCCTGAATTTTTAAGTCTGGTCTTCATCCTCCCCTGGAACCCATTGTTCTTCTTAACAAAAGTGTATCATAAATTCAATTGATCATACCTACTGATATTGATTAATTTTTGTAAAGTACAGTTTTATTTGGATTATTTCCTGGAAAGGATGTTGTGAATGAAGACTTTTAGGAAGAGGTGACAGTTAAGCTGAAATTTGGAAGGTAGGTAGAAATTAGCCGGGGGGGTGGGGTGGTCAGAAAGAACAATATGAACAGGGGGTGGCTGGAATGTACAGGCTGAGAGTAAAACAGACATCAGATTGGGAGGGTGTTAGACACTACAGAAGAGTTGGACTTGATTCTGAAGATGAAGAATCATGAAACATTTGTCAGTAGGGAGTATGAGAAGAAGGTAAGACCGGGGATAAGGAAAGTAGTGTGGAGGAAAGTGTAGAATCCAGGTGAAAATAATAAGTGTCTAAGCTAAGGCAATTCATTCATTCATTCATTCATTCGTTATTTCCACAAATACTTACTGAGTGCCTACTGTGTGCTAATCAATGTCTTAAGCACTAGAGATAAAACAGGAAACAAAACAGACAAAATTCTCTGCGCTCATAGTTCTTCAATATACTGTGGGAAACGGAGGTAAATGGTGAGTGATGTAGGGTGATCCTCGGATTTTTTATCTCATGTAGTGAATGCTGAGGCCATTCTCTGAGATAGAGATTCAGGAGGCAGAACAAGTTTGAGAAGAAAGATGTTGGATTCAGCTTATCTTTTTAACAAATGTTTGAGGTGTTTTGGAGATATCTTAGGGGAAGTATGCAGCAAATAAGATCTGGAAGAGAAGCATAGATTTGGGAGCCATGGAATATCAATAGTATTAAATCCCTGGTAGTGAAGGGGATAATCCTGGAGGCTATTTAGAAGCAAGGCACACACTCAAATGTTTACAGTGGTCAGGCGGTGTTGTGAATTTATGTGAATTGGGTCATATATAAAGCATAGAGGGTGCTGGGTTCATGGCTACTTGGAAAAGGTGCGCTCTGTCAAAGACAGCCTGAATTGGCCTTTGGGTGCTGTTCTGGATGAGTGATGTGTTGATTTGCTGTAATGTAGGATTCGTTCATTCATCCACTTATTTATTCAGCAGACACTGAGTAAACCTAGAATATGCATGGCATTGTGCTAAATGTAGAGGGTTCAAAAGTGAACAAAGCTGAAACCTTGTGGAACTTAAAATCCAGTAGAGATGGATGACAGCTGATAACAAAGCTGTAACAATGATACATGTGTGTGTGCAGGGAGGGAGAAAGGGTTATCCAAGCATAGGAGGGAGGAGCTGGGGAAGTGGGCTGGGACAGATTATGGGAGCCCCCACACACACCATGCTAGGGAGGTGGAAAGACCCCTTTAATCCAGTCTGATCTCAGAATCCACATTCTATGGCTTTTCATTGCCCTTAGGACAGGTCTGAATATCCACACACAGAATTAAAAGTCTTTTCTGACCGGGCTTCTGCTTCCTCGCCCATCCAACCTCATTCTTAGATACTTCTCTCACTTAAACTCCTTGCAGCTCCAGTAACTGCCATGCTCTTGTCATTCTTAGACTTTGCACCTGTGGTTCCTTCTGCCTTAAACACTGCCTACCTCCTCCCCTCCATCTGTTTTACCTTTGACAGATTCAGACGGTGCTTCTGGTCTTGCCTAAGTCTCCACCTCCCCAGGGAGGGCTTCCTTGACTCTCCCAGACTGGGTAGGATGCTACTCCAGCAATCCCCTAGCACGTCAAGCGCTCCCTTATCATTTCACAGAAGACTGTGCAGGAATCATTTACTCAGCTACTTTCTCCACTAGACTGTGAGCTCCTCATAGGCCAGGACCGACTTGTTCATCATCAAATCCCCAGCACAGTACCTGGAGCACAGAAGTACCCAATAAATATTTACCAAATGAACGAGTTAACAAATAAAAGTGCTTTATTCAGGAGGCAAAAAGGAGTCATCCAAGTTCTTGAAGCAAAGGAGTGACGTTATCAGACCTGTACTCATAGAGATAAGCTGAAGGAGAACCTTGCCTACAAGGGACCATCGGTGGCAGCAACTGAAAATGAAAAAAGCTAATTTGCATTGTACTCTTGGTTTTCTTGAGCTGTGAAACTTGCCTCCTATCTCTTCTAGATCACCTCTGGTTCCTGGAAAATACCAGACACTATCATGATAATGGCTACTCTTCCTTGTATGTAAGTAGGATGTGAAAAAAGGGCTAATGACTTCAGTCTGGGCCCCGAAGTCTACTAGAATCAGGAGATCCCCTGTGAAGAAGGCTGTGGGAGGCCGAGGTGATGTGGTGAACCACAGACATGACTCTTTGGGGACCTGAGAGCAGCCTCTGAATGTCCCTGTCCATACTAGATCATTTTACAGTATTGCACCACATAACTGATGTATCGGTTAACAATGGACTGCATATACAGCAGTAGTCCCAAAAGATTATAATGGAGCTGAAAAATTCCTATCACCTAGTGACACCATAACTGTTACTCCACATTTTTGTGGTGATGCTGGTGTAAACAAACCTATTATGCTGTTAGTTGTATAAAAGAAGAGCACATATAATTAAGTATAGTACATAATACTTGATAATGATAATAAACCACTATGTTATTGGTTTATGCATTTACTATACTATACTATTTATCGTTACTTTAGAGTGTACTTTCTACTAATAAAAGTTTGCTGTGAAACCGTATGCGTCGCACCAGCAGCAGCATCATTTATCTCATGTTTATCGAGTCTTGATTGTATCATTTTCTCTTGTACTTGATTTAATCTCGTGTTCTTTATAAATTTAGTGTAGCCTAAGTATACAGCATTTGTAAAGCCTATAATAGTGTACAGCGTTGACCCCAAGAAGGACTATACTTGCCAAGAAGGATCCTTTGTGTTTAATTGGGATAAAATTCATAATCAGAGTCCATCATCCATTTAGCAGGGGCCTCTCACGCATGCCGCATTTCAAAGGAAAGCTACAGACTGAACTGCCAGCTTTCTGCACTGTGTTTCTGTCACCTGAGCCACCCTTATAAAGGTGTTTCTGGAATCACCTTTCAACCAATGGGCTGAGGCCTGCCCCATCCAATTAGAACTGCACAGCTATGGCCTCATTTGTATCTTTACTGACCAATCACAGTGGCTTAATAACCACCAATCGGAACACGTGATTCTAACCAATCAGGACAGTGCTATTTGGACAATCAAACTGAGCAAATTTGGATTCCTCATTTGCATAAAAATGAACCAATCAGGGATCAGGTATTTATCTACGTAGATACTTTATATACTTTATATAAGCCGGCTTACCTTTTGGCGGCAGGAATGCATTTTGGGTTTCCATGGGAGGCTGCCTTTCCCCATTTGCAAACTGCTACCTGCATAAAATTTCTCCTTTTACAGGACTCCTATCGGAATTGGATTTGTGATACTGACCACTTGTTGACAACAGTCATGTTCTAGGCCTTCATGTTTGCTCACCACTCACTCACTGATTGACGAATCTGTAGTAACTTCAGTCCTGCATTCTATGGTCATGGTAAGTGCCCTACACAGATGTATCATTTTTAATCTTTTATACTGTATTTTTACTGTACTTTTACTGTACTTTTTCTGTTTAGATACATAAACACCATTGTGTTACAATTGCCTATAGTATTCAGTACTGTAGCATGCTGTATATAGGCTTATAGTCTAGGATCAATAAATAGGCTATACCATACAGCCTAGGTGTGTATTAGGCTACACTGTAATCTAGGTTTGGGTAGTGTACTCTATGACATTCCTATAATCACGAAATTGCCCAGGGAGGCATTTCTCAGACATATTCCTGTCTTTCACATGACTACGAATCCACTCTTGCTTACAAAGCAAACAGCCCCATCTTGTTCTCCTTAAATATGCAAATATTGTGTTCTGACAAGGAAGACTAGAAGGCCTTGCGTTAAAAGCAGTACTTACAGCTCCTTGCTGGAGGTCACGCAATTACGTTAATGTCTCCGTTAGAGACACTGTGTCTTCCTTTTCTTCTTTGCACTTGGGGCACTCCCCAGCCGTCTTTGCCTTGAAGGACCAGGAACCTGGTATGGGGGCGCGAGAAAGTCAATATGCACCAAGCTAGCTCTAGCCGCACGAAGAGGAGCCAGCAGACCAAGGGAAGACGCAGAGCTCATCTCCGTCTAGGCAGGGCTTCTCCAATGGAGAGTTCTGCGTGTCCTTCCTTGGACCCACGCGCAAAACAGTGGCAAGTTTGCGGAAGGGGCTAAAAGTCCCCAGCGTGCCGCCTCGCCGCGGCGGAGGGGGGCAGGGGGATGGGGCACACCTGGCGTGGCCAGCGTTGGAGGGGCGGGTCTGGGCGCCGCGCCTCCCGCGGTCAGGCCGCAGCTCCGGGCGCTAGGGGAGGGAGTGGGAGGAGCCACGTGGGGAGGAGCAAAACCCGAAGGTCCCGGGAACCTCTGGCAGAGCCTGAGCGGCAGGAGCCCGAACCGGGTTCGCCGCACTGGGAGAGCGCGCCGTCTGGGCCGAGCCTAGCCGCAGGCCCTCCAGCCCACTCCGGCGCTTGCCTTCGGTAAGCAGCCCGGGAAAAAGGCCCGTACTGACCAGGGCGAGAGGCCCGCGCTCCTACCCTATCGCAGAGCTGCCAGGCTGCTTGTTGCCCCCACCGCTCCAGCGGAGCTCGGCCGGACTTGCCATCTGCGTCCCGGTTGCGCCATGGATCCATCAGAGAAGAAGATATCGGTGTGGATCTGCCAGGAGGAAAAGCTAGTATCTGGTCTCTCTCGCCGCACCACTTGCTCGGACGTGGTGCGTGTGCTCTTGGAAGACGGCTGCCGGCGACGACGGAGACTGCGGCGGGGCCGGCGGCGGGGGACGGCCAGCGACTCGCCAGGCTCGGGGGAGCTGCTGGAACCCCTGGACGAGGACGACGAGGACGATGATGAGGCGCTGCCACCAGGCTTGCTGTGCGGGCCACCGCAGTGCTATTGCATTGTGGAGAAGTGGCGAGGCTTTGAGCGCATCCTGCCCAACAAGACGCGCATCTTGCGTCTCTGGGCCGCCTGGGGCGACGAGCAGGAGAATGTGCGCTTCGTGCTGGTGCGCAGCGAGGCGTCGCTGCCCAACACGGGTCCCCGCAGCGCTGAGGCGCGCGTGGTACTAAGTCGCGAGCGCCCCTGCTCGGCCCGGGGAGTCCCGGCGCGGCCCAGCCTGGCCATGACCCAGGAGAAGCAGCGGCGGGTTGTGCGCAAGGCCTTCCGCAAGCTGGCCAAGCTCAACCGGCGACGCCAGCAGCAGCCATCGTCGCCTTGTTCGTCCACTTCGTCGTCCACCGCCTCGTCCAGCTCGTGGTCGCCGCGAGCCACAGAGAGCGCTTCCGTGGAGCGCATGGAGACGCTGGTGCATTTGGTGCTCTCCCAGGACCACACCATCCGTCAGCAGGTGCAGCGGCTCCGGGAGCTGGACCGCGAGATCGATCGCTACGAGGCCAAGGTGCACTTGGACCGCATGCGGCGGCACGGAGTCAACTACGTACAGGACACTTACTTGGTGGGCGCAGGCATCGAGCTCGACGGGCCGAGCCCAGGAGAGGAGCCCGCGGCGCCGGCGGCGGCGGCGACGGAGGAGGAGGCGCCCCAGGACGGCAAGGCGCAGGCGGCGGCGCTGGAGGAGCTGGCCCGGCGCTGCGACGACCTGCTGCGGCTGCAGGAGCAGCGAGACCAGCAAGAGGAGTTGCTCGAGCGTCTCTCGGCCGAGATTCAGGAGGAGCTGAACCAGAGGTGGATGCGGCGGCGCCAGGAGGAGCTCGCAGCACGGGAGGAGCCACCGGAGCCCGATGGCAGCCTCGACGGCGAGCTGCTGCTGGAGCAGGAGCGGGTCAGGACGCAGCTCAGCACCAGCCTTTACATCGGGCTCCGGCTCAACACGGACCTGGAGGCCGTCAAATCGGACTTGGATTACAGCCAGGAGCAGAGGAACAGCAAGGAACGGGAACTGCAGGGCCTTCTCCAGACTTTGCACACGTTGGAGATGACGGCAGCGCCTGATGGGACCCCCAGCTCTGGTGGAACCTCGCGGGAATCCCAGCCTCAGACCTGTGCTGAGGTGTGGGTGGATCAGGCCCGCGGACTAGCCAAGAGCTGTCCTGGCAACGACGAGGACTCGGACACGGGGCTGAGCTCTATGCACAGCCAGGACTCGGACTCGGTACCAGTGTGCGAATCCCTTGTGTAGGAGGAGCAGCGCTGGAATGGGAGACGGACGTTTTCCCCTTTCTTGTAGAAAACCCGGGCCGGGCCAGCTCAGGGACTTGAAACCCAGCTGCGGATGGGCCCGGAGCTTCTGCCGGGCAGCAGCGCTCCGGCTGGGTGGGGGAGGGCTTGGGCGGCCTGCCTGGCAGTGGCACTCTTCTGGCTTGGGGTGAGTGTGGAGGGAGGCGCGGGAAGAGGAAGCTGGGTCTTCAATCCAAGCAGTTTTAGGGAAAGAAAGGATGGAGGAGGTGAAAATCCCCTTATATTGGAAAACAAACGCCCCGGGGAAATTGACGTGGTCAGAACCCATTTTCAAAAACAGAAGAAAAAGAGTATTATGGAGATTTCATCACTCTTCTGTATGGGAAGGAGTAATGGCAGCTAGAATTTTAGGTTGTGGCATAAAGCGCTTTTAAAAGAAACACTTGGATGAAAAGGAAATTCCTTGAATGTTAATTGTGACTGTGAACGTGTTAAAACTAGCCAAAGAGGACGCACTGGTGTTGGTCTCAGCCTTACTTACATCTTTGATAAAACCCATAGGCTCTAAAATCCTGGCTGTTTACATTTCTGCAGATTCTGGAATTACTCATCTGTTAAACTGTTTGCCTTTTATTTTCTATCAAAGGCTGAACTGTATAGAAGTCTAACTCCATATTTCCTCCTAGTAAATGCAGTATGGATTAAAATGGGATCCTTTCTCCAAAATAACCTTTTATTATTAGAAAAGCCAAACATAACTCTTTTGAGATATAGATTCCTGACGGACATAATCTCTGGTTAAAATTTAATTTGGGCCTTTCAAGATTTGTTCCTGTGTTCTTTCATTCATCTCACCACTTCATCCACTCAATCACTTATTTCAGAAAAAATACAAGGGAAGTTCTAGAATTCAAATAAAGTACAACTGAATTTGCTGTTTAATGAGCACTCTTGTTGAAACTAAAACTTGAAAGCGAAGCTCTTTGTTAGTGTTCAGCTTTTGAAATGAGCTGTCTATATTAAAACCAACCATGACCTCAACAGATTTTATCCAAAACCATGTCTAACTTCAGTATCTTTGGTCAGGAGTTAGTTACTTGTGTAAACCAAAAACTGAGACTGTGTAAATACCAGGGTTTACTAGATAAGGCCTGAAAAAGAAAAATTACAATTAAAACAAATCTAATAATACACCGTGGGTGAACAATTTGATCAACAGTAGCATGTAGCCATAGATAAAAGCATATAAAAGTGAGCTAATGACTTGATTCGAATTGCTTTTGTCTGTCTAATGCGTTTGCATAAGCCAGAAGCAAGTGCGACACCTCTCTCTGGATAGCTGGAGACAGAGCCCTGGTGAGGACTCAGTGTAATGGTTCCAGTTATTTCAATGAAAACTTATCAGTTGTAGCTGGTTGTTGCCCCTGTGGAAGGAGCCTGCTGGCAGTGTTCCCTCCCCAGCTCAGTACTTCTGAGGAATGTGGGATCTAATCTGTCCGGAGGAGGTGTTAACAATGGGGTGTGTGTGTGGTGCCAGCCTGGTGCAGAAGCCTGGTATCAACCTACCTGAGATGGGGCTGGCTCCAATTTCAACACTGCATGTGAAGATAACTTAAGAGGTCCTGTTTTATAGAGAAATTTCTTTCCTCGGAGAGATTTTTCTGCTTCTTGCCAATGGGGGTCTGCTCACCTGACATCCTCAAGCCATATGAGCTGTCTCTTTCTGAGAGTCAGACCCCCGCCCCCCACCATGCTATTACAACATACATGGATATTTCCAAATTTTCAGGTAAAATGGGAATTTAAAAGCCAGTTTCTTAATTGATGTTTTCAAGATACATTAGCTGGCATAATTATGGTTTTTTAGTTTCATCTGATGCAGAAAACATCTATGTATTTGGTCTTGAGTGTGATTAAAATGAGGAAGGGACCAAAAGAAACCCACTGTCCCTAGACAATCCTTTAATCCCATGAACACAAAGCCTAATAATAACTCTCTTTTTGAGGTAGAGGTAAAATCCTCATTAGAGTGTGACAAACGCTACTTGTCTGAATGGTTTATGCTGGCAATGGGCTGACCTAGTGGTTTTTAAATTATTGTGTTTTTTTTTTTTCCTCTCCCCAAGGTGGTAGGGGAGGTGGTTGTTGGACGTTTATTAACTCACAAGAGAACACAGAAGTTGGCAGAACAGAACTGCCTGGCAGAAAGGGGCTGTTTTCCTTTTCACTATTATTATTTTAAACTTAGACTGCTGACGTCAGCAAATATGCCTGAAGCCTGTAAAACAAATAAGCCACATCACAGAGAGAAGGTCTGTGGGATTTTTCTGGTGCTCTCTTTCCAGAACCTTCCCGTGCTGGCCACCTGAAGAGGCCTCCCCAGTCAACACTTTAGGCACCCAGAAGGCTATTTTTTTTTTTTTTTTATAACAAAAGCCAGCCCAGTCTGCCCATTCTCTTCTTTCGTCCAAATCAATTATATCCCTCCCCCGCAAAATACCCTTTTTAGGTAGGAGAAAGGAGAACAGGTGAGGCAAAAAGAAAGGAGTTAATAGTTCCATTTACTAAGAGCTTTTGCAAGCCCGAGAAAGGTGAATTATGGATCTAAAAAGCACCCAAACAATGCCTGGGCCTAGAAAGTGGCTAATAAATGCTAGACTTTTAAAACATTTTATTCACTTTTTTAATGAGCATTGTGGCACTAAATGAAAACGCGTAGCGGCGAACGCACCAGCATCACAATTTCAGTGCCCCCGGGAAAAGTAGCTCCTCTCCTGTTCTCCAGGCCTGACAAATCCTGGGGAGGAGAGAGCAAAGCAGAGCAGGCTCCTCACCGACCATCCCCATCCTTTTTTTGGAATTAATATAATTTACTGTGTCTCCGATCCTAATTATCCAATTCTTGGCCATCTAACCAAACCAAAAAAGATTCCATTTGGCATTTCTGTTTACTTCTTTATAAAACAAGATGATAATGATGATGATGATGATGATGATTTGCTAATTAGAAAAGTTATGTACTATAGTCCTTACTGTAGACCTGAAAACAACAGTAGTAAAAAAGAAATAAAAATTACTCAAAATGTTGTCATCAAAAGCTTATCACTACCAAAATTGGTACATTTTCTTTTAGACCCTTTGAATTATGAATATTTCACATTTTGTTTATTTTGAAAAATAAACAATTTAATGAGACCGCGTATATGCTTTTATGCTCAGGTTTTGACGGACTCCTCGTAAACAGCTCCAACCATCTGTTAGATGCACCACTGTGCAACTAACTGTTCTCTTATTATTAGCTTGTTCCCAATATTCATTTACCAACATAAAATAACACCGATAAGCTTCTCTGTATGTATGTTTCCCTAATAAGAGCCCCCCGCGATAAGATAGGTTCCCAAAAAGAGAATTCCCAAAGAATACAAACGGTTAAAAGCTTGATACTTAATTGTCAAATCGCTTTTCAAAAGATTTGTTCTAATTACAGTCCACTATGCATGACAGTGCCTACTTCACCACCCCTTGGCTTTCATTAGATATTATATTTTAGTTAGAAAATATATTAAACAAAATGAATGAATGAATTCTTTGTGGCCCCAGGAATCCAGGGCTGGCAACGACTGACTTAAAATATGCTTACAATGGAAACGGCATGTCATTCTACCAGAAGCGTTAAGAGGACATGGCGCCTTCTCGCCTTCCCATTTCTTTGCCTTCCCTGAGCCCTGCTTAGTGATAGCCATCTTGTTTTATGTCAGAGCTGGCTGACAATCTGTCTGAGCAGGAGGGGCAAAAACACCACAGAAGTGAGATTAAAGGGATTCACAAATAAAAGAACCAGATTTATAAAAAGAAAATATTCATTATCTTTTTTCATCTTGAGTCTAACAGAAAAGGTTATGCTTAGAAGATGATGTCATAAAACGTATTTGATTTTGTGCTTTTCTCTACCCACCCCTATCAAAAATGAAATCGAAATCAAAAAATAAAATAGATACACAAACACACTTGTTTATTAATAACCTCTAACGAACACTTTAGATTTTTCTAGGAATTTTTATATATATCACTACATTCGAACTCATCCTTAAATTCTTGAAAATGGAAAATTTGATCATGACAATTTGTAAAATTTCTGTTCTGAAAATGTTTGTGAAACGCGTTCTTATACACAGGAAGGAAGGGGGAGGAACTGTCTTTCGTTGGGTGCTTTCCGAGTGCCAGATCCTTGTGCTGCGTGTTTTCACATGCATTGTCTCTTCATTCATCTTGTGAGACAGAACTTTTAACCTCTGATTTTACAGATAAAGAAACCAAGGTCATCCAGTTGGTAAGTAGCAGGTGCAGTATTCTAACCCAAACCTGATTATAAAACCTGTGCCCAATTTGCTGTATTATACCCAGGAAGTTATTTGGCATACCCAGAAAAAAGATTCCTCATGGGCCTCAGAATGTTGACATTGAAAGGGCCTCAGGAGATTATCAAGTCTTGTTCCATGGAGTATTTCCACTAAGGAGGTGGAATGATTTTCTCAAAATTATAGAACCAATAAATATCTACTGGGTGAAGATTTAGAAAAAGACAAAAGAATGAGAATTTCCTGTGTTAACATCTGGTCATCTTTTTGTGAGAAGTGAAGTCTCTGCCAATAAAAAAAGTTTTTCACAAAAAATTAATATCCTGTGTATCAGCATGGCAGTTTTGACTGAATGTTCCAAGGGCACAAGTGCATAGCCAGTTAACAACGTGGAATCTTTGGCCATCAAGACAGATAGCTGTGCGCTGTTCTGTCATATCTGGAAGGTGATACCAACCATGACTGGCTGGAGCTGTCCACAGCACTTTTAACTGAGTCTTGTTTCTGGTTGAGCCTCTGGACACATGAGGATCAGGGAAGGGTCTCAAGGGAAGGAGTGCTTGGCCTTCTGAGGACCGCTGGACTCATGGAGATAGGCATTCACACCTGACTGAGAGCATCTTTGGCTACACTGACTCCACTGCACCTGTGGAGACCTAGCATGGATTGCTTTGAAGGACCACTGTCCCAGCCTCTGGCACTCTCGTCTGTTTCCATGCAAGAGTTTCAGATACTTCCAGGATTCCTCACAGCTTTCAAGATAAAACCCACATTTCTTAACAGTATTTACAAGGTTGATGGTTATCCAGGCCAAGACCACTTCCCCAGGTCCACCCTTCTCCCACCTTCCTTAAGACCACAGGATTGAGTAGACCCTGTTTCTTCATTCGGGTCACACTGAATGAAGGGCCCTCTATTTGTGTAAAGGCCTTCTTCTATCTTATTTATTTTACTTCATGTTACCCTTCCTTCCCTGTTTCCACTCCCATTTCACTTATTACTACCAAAATAGTTCTCTACTCCAGCATATTTAATCTATGAACTTCTGAGCCATTTTACATATTCAGGGATCCCATGTTGCACACCTCCAGGGGGCACCATTCATGTTGTATTCTGGACTTATGCTGCAGAGGGCACCATTCACATAGGAAACTTCGCACTGAATGGTAGTGCTGAAGTTGAGTAATGTGCTGAAACAATCCACTTGCTCATATATGTATATGTATCCTTAAAAAGCAGAATGAAATAGTCTGTATGTTTATGCTTCATATATATGACATTTATTGGGCTGTAAAGCTCATTGTATTTCTTTTGTCACACGACTTCATGTTTGTGGGAGCACTCCACATTGTGAATCTTGTTCATTCTTTTCTTGCTAGCATGGTATTCCGTCACTTTAATTTATACATTTCCTTAGTGAGAGACACCTAACTTGTTACCAATTCCTTCCTATCTCAAATGATCTCATGATGAACACAGAGAGAAATTGGTGGATTTATGTGAGAATTTGTCTGAGATTTAAAACCCAGAAGTTTGGGTGCTATCCAGAATGGCTACATCAGGTTAGGCACTTAACATAGGTGAAGATTGCCATTTCACCATAGCCTCACAAGCACTTGATATTATCTGACTTTCTACTGTTTACTGATTTGCCTTAATTTGCATTTCTTTGAATTCTAGTGAAGTTGGCCTTCATATATTTATTATCTTTTGGATTCCTCTTCTGTTAACTGATTGTTGTTAACAACCGTTTTCCCTTTGAGTCTCCCCTTTCTGGCAGGAGTTCTTACATGTTCTGAACATTACTTTCTTATTGACCTTAGAACAAGTGTAAACATCTTATTCTAATCTGTTCTCCATTTTTAACTGTATTTATAGTATCCGTTGTTGGAAAATATCTTTAATTTTAATACAGTCAAATTTAGTCAAATCCCTTATGGTTTGTGGTTTAAGGTTCTTGTTTAACAAATGAAGTCACAAAGATAAGCTTCTATATTTTTTTCTACCAGGCTCATACTTTCTCCCCTGCCCCACCTCAGTGTTCAAAATAATGTGGGTGTTCCCTAGCATTTTCCAAAGATGATCAATGAACTTTTTCTTCTTTGTTCGTCATTTGGGGGATCATTATGAAATTTCAAATTTAAAATATATAATGTTCCTTAGAAAGCAAAGAACTGTTAAAGACTATGGTTTTATCTAAACTCAGGGGCAACCTAATGGACCAGCCAACAACACTGACATGCATAGAGCATCCAGTTACAATGTGCCTTCCAGTATATTAAACAGGAGGCTGATTCCTGCTGCAGGTGAGATCCAGACGGAGGCCTGAATGAAGGCATTAGTCATTGGGGAGGAGAGATAAACTGAGGAGGTGAAATAAACCTGCTTGGCATTGGGTGGATGTACAGAGGGAGGACTCAGAGATGATGACCAGGTTTCTGGCCTGGAGAATGAGTTGCTATTCACTGATAAAGAGTATATGGGAGTAGAAAGAGGCTGTGGCAGAAGATGGTACAGGAAATCAAACTTTGGGTAATGTTTTATATATTTCAGTCTTTCTAAGAGATGACTGGCTATCAAAATCACCAAGGAAATGGATGTCTCAAGTCACAGAGGAGCACATAAATCTTGCCTTTGGTGCATGGGGAAAAATATTGATCATACATACCAGGACTGAACTCACTCACTCTCTCTCTCTCTCTCTCTCTCTCTCTCTCTCTCTCTCTCTCTCTCTCTGGGGTTGCGCATGATCACACTTCTTTGAAACAGCAACAATGAAGACAAATCTTTGTGCTTTAAGGAAATGAATACATTTCATTTTCTGAGAGCAAAAGAATATGTTATTTTGAAACAGTGCTGCTGAGTAGATAATCAATTTGTCTAATACTAGCTTTTGGGTAGGACTTTAAAATAATGCAACCACCGAGAAAAGCTCTATGATTTGGTGCAAAGTTTAAGATTTGGATCCATAGGTTCAAATCTAGGCTTTTCTACTTGCTAATTCTATGACTTACTAATTCTATAGTTTTGGTCAAGTTATTTAACCAGAGAGGTTAGGAATAATAATAAGCCTCTCATAGGGTTTTTGTGAAAGTAATTTCTTTTATTCACATATTCATAAATTTGCTTCATTCATACAGTCACAACACCTGCTATAAGAACATACTTTGTGCCAGCCACTATGGCAGACTCAGAGAATATGAAGTTTAATAAGGCATGGCACTTCCTAGTCCAGTGAGGAAAGAGATGAAAAACAAAGGCAGGGAACACGGTAATCAGGTGGTCCGACAGTTTGAAAGAGAGATGAGGAGGGTCTGAACTGGAGTATGGGGGAAAGCAGAGATCTGAGACATTCAGAAGCTAGCCTCACTCACGTGATAATTAATCACTGATGGAGGATGAGGGAGAAGGAGTAACCTAGAATGACTCCCAGGTCTTTAGTGTTAACAAATGGAAAGATATAACTGCTTTTCTTGGATGGCATGGAATGGGTTTTGACAAGGTGGGGCGGTGAACTCAATTTGGGGGTATGTTGAGTTGAGGTGCCTGAGTGTCATTTGATGAAGGAATGGGGAAGCCCATAGACAAGGTATCAGATGCTAAAGTAGAGTGTAGAGTAGGACTATATGAAGACTGACGGTAGAAGTCTGGAGAAGATTGATATTTAAATAGTGGAAAGAGAAAGAGGAATTCACAAATACTGAGAAAGAACAAAGGAGTGGAAAAAGAAAGAGAAAGTAACATCACGGAAACCATGTTTGAGGGGAGTGAGTTTCAAGACAAGGTAGTCACCTGCACCCATTCGATTTGACAATTTATAAATACAGTCTTTGAGAGGACAGTGTCAGTGAATTGATGAGAGCCTAAGCCATATTTAGTAGCTTAAGAAGTGGAAAGGTGGAGACAGCCAGTAACGAGAATTCATTTGAGAAGTCTGGTGTAATGGGGGTAGAGAAACATCAAGAAAGATCAAGGGCCTAGGAAGGAAGAATGGAAGGTGAAGGGGAGAGTGGACTAAGATATGATTTGAGAAGTAGGCAAGGGCCGGAACATGAGTCCAGAAGGCCACAGGAAGGGATTTGGATTTTTATTTGCAATGCCCTGGGAATTGCTGAAGAGCTTTAAGCAGGGGAATGATGTGATTGGATTCTTCTGGCTGCTCAGTGGATGACAAAGGAAAGAAATGACTGGGCTTTGAGCTTCTCAAAGTGGAGAAAGGTCCATGATGTGGCTCTGGGAATGGATAGCTAAAAAGAATGACTGAAGGCCAAGGTCATCAAAGCTGGAAGTCCAAAGGTGTTGAGGGATACATCTTCATGAATGTTGAAACACTCCTCTGCCCCCCTGCCTTCCCCCCGCCCCCGTTCCCCTCCACTCCCTGCTATGATGATGTCAGGCAAAAGACCTAGGAGTGAAGAAATAGAGAGAGGTAAATCAATGGAAGCAATATTGGGACTATAAAGGAGGCTTGTATTGAGCAGTAACGAGGGAGGAGAGGGGTGAATGACCCTGTGACTCTGATCATGTCCTTCCCCTGCTCAGCACTCATTTAAAGTCCCAATCACCCACTGGAGAAAGTCCAAACATCTTGCACTGTCCTGCACAATACCTCTTAACAGCCTCATCTCCCACCACCACCTTCCCCAGCATCATTGCATCATTGTGTCATTGAGTTTTCTTGTTCACAACTTTCTCCTTTTGCACATAGTTTCTCAAAGGAAGTCTGTCCCTTCTTCCCACATTTGCGAGAACCTCTACTGACCCTTTATAGCTTATTTCAAATGTCATACTTCTGTAAACCGTTTCTCCAAAGTCCCAGCCATTCAGGGAGCTGATATTTATTGAACATCTAGAATGTGCCAGGCTCTGAGTGAGGCACATATTCATTTGGTCCTTCCTTTGTGCCACCCCACCTAAGCTTTCCAGGTCTGTTAGCAGAGCAGAGACTGGCTCAGTGTCAGAGCTCCCAGACTTGGCTTAGTAACCACCAAACCCAAGAACCAAGCTCCACTGGAATTTCATCAACAGGAAGGGCTGGGCAGGTTTCTTCTAATTTCCTTGCCTTAATTCCAACCTCAGCAGCTTCTACAGCTATAAACAACAAAGGATACTTAATATGTGAGATGCATTGGTCTGTGAAGTGGTGTTCCTGATTCATTAGGAAGTTGTGGTCAGGTTTTATTGCAAAACGTGCTTCATATCATGATTTCTGGGTACCTGTGTGCATAGCCGTGTCTATGTGGTATATGGACAACAATGATTTTTCACCAGGAGTCATTGCTTTGCTGTAAGAATCTCTTTAGGGGGAAGTCTTCTTGGTGCAGAGATTCCACATTAAGTGGCATAAGCACCCAGTCAGAGACCAATATTTGGTCAACAAATATTTCTTGTGATGAGCACTGTCCTAAGTCCAGAGCTAGGCAGTACAGAACAAAGATAAACTCAATCCTAACCCTCTGGGGGCATCAGGGCTGCTTTTCCTCTGCCTACAGCAGTGTGCTTTTTCTTGCCCTCCTCCTGGCCCGACTGCTCCTACTCATCTTTCAGCTGTCAGCCTAAGCCTCCCTACTTTCTAGAAAGCCTTCCATGGACCTTGGCAGATATGGAAAGTTGTCTATCCAATATCAGTTTTTCCTTCTTCCTATGAATGAACTCTGGTTATATTCTGGATAGCATTGTACACAGCCAATGAGTTGTATTACCCGGTATCCCTTACATTTAGGAGTGGCTTTTAAGTTGGAGGAGGAAGAAGTTGGATGAGATTTCTGGCAATTTGCCTTATAAAAAGCTGACTTAGTTGAGAGGTGCCCCCTATGTTTTCAGTTCCTTTTTCTTTTTTATCGCTGGATCTCGGATGTGATGGTTGGTGCACTTGCAGCTAATTTGGACAATGAGGCAATCTGGAAGATGTAAGACAGTAAGAATAGCAGAGAAGGAAGATGAAACCTGGAAACTACTCAGTAAATCAGTTTGCTGTCTCAAATGTGGGTGGCATCATCCAACCCATTGAGGACACGAATAGGACAAAAGTCGGAAGAAGAACTCATCACTTCCTGTATAATTGTTTGAGCTGGGAAATCTATCTTATTTTGTCCTCAGTGCTCCTGGCTCTCAGACTTTCAGACTTGGACTGAATTACACCACTGGCTTTCTGAATCTTCAGCATGCAAACAGCAGATTGTGGGACCTCCATATTACATGAGCCAATTTTTTTTTTTTTGAAAGGGATGGTAGAGAAGGAGTTGTGAGAACAGTGATGAGAATATGCTAGAATGTGGTGGTCAAGACCTGATCATTTGAGGACTGCCAAAGTGTGATATGACAAATGGAAATGCATGTAACTAACTGAATTCTCTATTTTAAATCAGTTTTGATAGAAAGTTCTTTTGCTTAGATCTGGGGCAGATGTCAAATGCTAGGGTATGCTGATTGCCATTTACAACCAATCTCCCAAAGGCTTAACATAAGTAAAATGTAGTAATTGTCCATTGCAAACTTTAAGTGCCTTGCTCATAATAAGCACCCAAAATATTGAAAAATAAATGGATTAGGCTGCCCTGCATGAAGCAATTCTTTATAACAAATCTCTTCCTACCTATGTATATTGGTTCTGTTTTCCTGGAGAACCCTGACTAATATAAGAGAGCATTTACAAAGCTACCTGACTGCAGAGGAGAGTGTTACTCCACCTGGAGGAATTTGGGAAAGCAGAGGAAATGGAACCTAAAAAATGTATGTAAATGTGGTGGTAACAAAGAGGATGAAAGGCAATCCAGACAAAGGGAACAGTATGAGAAGGCATGAAGAAATGAGCGCCACTGCATGTCAGGGGAAGGTGGAGAGTATGAGACACAAGGTATGCAAGGGAGAGTCTGCTGAGCACACGATGTTAGCACACGGTGGGATACATGATGTTAGCATGATAGACTGGGGTCAGCTCTGAAGGTCCTAGAGTTGGAATGTGTAACATCATCAGATCCGTCATATCAAGACAGCTGTGCTGGCCATATTTGGAGGGGAAGAAAAAAACGTGCCAAAAGACCTGGGAGGAGATAAGCAATGGCTTGGGGCCAGAAATAGGGCAGTGTTTGTAGACATGGAAAGGAGGAAACAGATGTGAGGCTTTTCTGATCTGGAACATCAGAACTTGATGCCTGAATGTGGGCGGTGAGGAAATGAGAGTTTTGGAGTAAAGGATGACAGATACCATTCATCTGGACAAAGAATTAAGAGGGGTGTTCAGACTTAGGAGTAAAATAATTCGAGCTTTGAACATGCTGGATGTGAGATAATTTTCAGACATCCAGGTGGAGGTGTGCACAAGGCAGTTGCAAAAATGGATTTGGAGTTTAGAAAACAAAGCGGGAGAGTGATGCTGCCTGGGAAGCCATCAACATGGGAACAGCAGCTGAAGCTATGGAACTGGGAAGTCTTGCCAAAGAAGTCGTACAATGAGAAGAGGAGAGTGTACCAAACCTCCCACAAGTGGTCATGGTTTCTTAATTTGGCTCATTCACCAAAATCCACATCCAGAGTGGGAATGTGGAACTCAGCCAGGATTTTCTTAACTTTCAGCATGCAAAGGAAAGGAGCCGGGAATGAAATAGGTTTGGGTTTTGACTAGATAGATTCAGGAACTGAGGTTCCTAGTACCGAATACCAAAGGGAATGAATAGCAGTAAATGATCATTATAATAATACTTAATAACACCTGGTATATAGAGAGCACCTTTCTCCAAAGAACTAGAATTTCTACCCAGACACCAGGAATCTTCATAGAAAGTTCGAGAGGTCTGTACAAGGTAGGGGAGAGTATATTAACTTCTGGCACACAGAAAAGTGAGGTTCCAAGAAGATCGGAAAGTCCTCTTGAGCATAGAACCAGAGAGTGTTATAGTCAGACAACCTAGCTCCAAGCCCCCTAGACAGGCAGTCTGACCTGTCTCTTTGTCTAGATTTGACAACACAATCATGTTCATTCCTGCCATTGCCAATCCTAGATCTGAAATCACGTCTCAAGCCAGCCAGGCACAGAGAGTATGTGTGTTCCCGAAGGAGACTTGATTTCAATAAGTCATTCTTTAGTGAAGAAAGAACAGAATTTAGTTAGACAAACCTGAGTCCAAGGGACACACCTGCTACTTACTAGTGGTGTAATGCTGGGCTGTTTCTTTTATATCTCTGGGTCTCAGGTTCCCCAACTTCAATATGAAGATGCTAGCTACTTCAGGGTTGCGTGAGGATGTGATCATTCAACAAATGTTTATTGAGCGTCTACTATATGCCAGGCGTTATTCTAATCTCTTTGGATAGATCAGGAAACAAAACAGACAAAGATCCCTGCTTGGGCTTTTACTTTTCTAGGAGATGAAGGGTGGGAAGGGAGGAGCGATAGATGATAAAAAATGAAATAATGGAGGAGCAAATTACCTGTTATGTTAGTTGACGATAAGCTCTGGTGAATGGAGAGAGAAGGTATACCTGGTGCTTAGCACACTATCTGGCTAGCACACAGTAGGTGCTATGGAAACTGATGCTGCTATCATCATAAATAAGAAAAGATGAAGCACCTCAGGCAGACCAACATGCTGTAAATTTTTATGAAAATATGTCTATCTCCTAAACTTCAATCAGGAGTAAACAGAAAATTTGCCAGAGAAGGATAAGGTTGGAAGACGACAAAGTGAAAAAGAAAAAAATTAGACCTGAAATGCTTTTACGTGATGTGTAATTAGCTGCATCTATTCTAATGACCACTAATTAAGCTGTCTCTTGCAGGCTCCCAGAGAAAATCACTTGTTCAAACAGGTAGACTGAAATGTGCATTATAATTTAGCATTTAAATTGAGTTTCATTTTTTACCATAACTCAGGGAACAGTTTGGAAAGGTTACCCTATTTTCTTCTAACAGGTTTCCTTCACAAATGACCATTTAAGATACCCATATATTTTTAGCTATATTTTTATGAAAAAAGTGAACAAGATGTCAATGACATTTTCTACAACATTTCATTCATGATGACTTCTTTGGTCTGCACGAAGAAATTGTAATCAGAGGTTTGGCTAGCAAATATTTATGCAGTTAATAATAAAAATGAGAGTTTAAAATTCTTCAGTATGGACCAATTATCATGTCAAACATTATTTGTAATGCCTAATTTAACTTTCTCCATGACCCTTAAAGATAGATATCTTTTAGATAATGCAACAGAGATTTATAGAGATTAAATAATTTCACATGGCCAAATAGCTAGGAAGAAGTAGAGTCAGGATTTGAACCCAGGTCTGACTGATTATTTGCTAGTGCTCATATTTGACTACTGTCATATATGACAGATGCTATGGTAAACCAAGTGAGGTATGATTCTGGCCTTGGAGAACCTTGTTATTCAACGGGAAAGACATATAAGTAAAGAAACAATTATAAGACAATACGGCAAGTACTAAACTAGACATCATAAACATGCTCTGAAAACTCAGAAATAAAGAACTGCCTACTCAGATTGATTACATTTGGGGAATTTTTCCAGATGGTATTTAAGGTGAGTGTTGATGAATGAGTTTCTCTGGAAGCAAAAGGCATGGCATGAAGATGAAGAAAAGAGCATATTGAACAAGATTTCTCTGGTTCTAAAGCCCATGCTTTAAATCCTATGCTAAACTGACTACGCCTGTTCATTTCAAAATTAGATGTTCACTATTTTCACGTACACTGAAGTCTTTTAGGGAGACAGAAAGGAAAAACAGAACCTGACTTAATATCAATAATCAACCTAGAGAGTTTAGGTATTACAAACACATGTTTTCCTTGCAGATTTTTGCCCTGAGGATTTTGAAATGAGTTATTTATCTGAACCCTGCTTAAGATGAGAAAACTCTGACAGGCAGGGCATACAGCGCATTGGGCATTTGTCTGTGTATCCTAGAGAGCTGCTTACACTGAGCTTCAACCCTGAAGCTCTTCAGCAAGATACCAGACAAATGCTTTAAATTACACTAAGTTAGCAATAGGGTTGTAAACTTATGGCAGGGTTGATGCAGACAGAAGCAGAGCAAGTGGTCAGTGGGATTGTGGTGGAAATCGCTTGTTTTCGGACTTGTAGTTGTCTATAACAATAAAAAAATTATTGTAGTGGCAACTTTTAGCCTTGTCTCTCAAAGAAGATGGCTTATTATAGTAAATTTTTTCTGTCCTATAAGAAATGAGAGCGTGTCTGCATTTCTATTGAGTTTCACCTGTCAGAGTTCGGCTTAGCTACAGATGTTCGTGTACCACAGGCTATAACCAAAATGAAAGCCTTTATGTAAACCTTGTAGCCATTGGGCTTGAGATGTCAATGCAAAACAAGGGAGCCATGACATCTAGGACAGGTCTGGGAACACAGCTGGTATTCAGTGTTCGATGAATTAAGTCATAAATAAAATATTAAGAAAAAAATTAAATTTATTTTCTCTGTGTGGACATTTTAATTAAATTTATGGGTCATTATGATGATAAAACAGAAAAGAATCAAGCATTTGAAACAAGAGGACCAGTATGTGCAGTGGCCCTGGAGAGAGCACGATGCCCCCAGAAAAATGGAAGTACTCCAGAGTGACTGGAATGCAGGGGTGATGGGGAGAGGTGGCTCCGGATGAGGCAGGGGAGGGTCGGAGGTTCAGATGTGTAATTAAGGAGTTGAGAACAATGGAAATATTGATGGGTTTTAGGTAAGGGATGATTTATGTCTCTACTGAACAGTACTCTGGCTGCTTCGTGGAGAATGGATTGTAGGAAGCAGCAGTTGATGCCAGGAGAGCTGGTTGGGAAACTCCTGTAGGCCTCCAGTGAGGGACCGTGGCCTGGGGAGAGGGATGGATGAGAGACTAGGCAGGGAGGATCAGCAGGGCTTGATGGAAAAGGAGAAATCACAGACTCCTGGGATTTTCACCTGAAAATGGTGGATGGATGATGGTGTCATGTATTGAGATGAGGAACAGTAGGCGATGAGACTGTCTGGAGGGAAAGATCAAGAGGTTGGTTTTGAATTCAGTAGGTTTTTTCGATTGAATGACATGCAATAGAGATTTCAGTCATTGAATCTGTGGAGACTGGGGGAAAGATTTAGGGGCGTGTGTGTGTGTGTGTGTGTGTGTGTGTGTGTGTGTGTGTGAGAGAGAGAGAGAGAGAGAGAGAAAGAGAGAGAGAGAGAGAAATATTAAATGAAAATAAATCAACTGTATAGCAACCTATTTTTTATCTAAAGTATTTCTTCTACATATTCCTCTAATAACCTATACAATCCCTTTACTCTTAATGACTACATGATATCCCACTATATGGATATGCCGCTTTTTAAATTAAAATTTAAAATTCTGAATTGTTTGAAAAACAGAAAATATGACAGATATCCATCCATGCACCCATCATCTAGGTTTTACAGATGTTAACATTTTGACATATTAGTCTCAGATCTCTTTATTTTGGATTTTTTAAAAAAAAATTTAGTGTAAGTAAGGCCCTGCTTCCATCACTCTCCTTCCCTTCTTAATCCCTTCGTTCTTCTCCAGAAGTAATTATTCTGAAATTGTTATGTGGGATTTCTGGGCACGTTTTTGTACTTTCAACACACTTTTGCTTCTGTAAATAATATATAATGTAGCCTTATTTTAAAATTCTCATAAATGGCTTCATACGGTTACACACTCTTTTGCAACCACTCTGTTCATCTAAGATTATATGTATGATCTTTATCCATTTTAAAAAAGTCCTTTATTAACGGACCCTTTAAATTTATTTTTAATCTGTATTGCTCCAACATGAATATGGAGTGATTTACACAAGTACAACCTTGGGGACATAAGCCTGAAATGCTCTTTAACCAGGTGCCATCCATGAACATCGACATGAAAACGACTACGCATTTATTTCCTGAGCCTAACACTGGAATGCCAGTCTTGGATATTAACCTGTGACACCCACATCAGACCACTCAGGGCAGGTGTTAGGTAATGTTACATTCTGGTAAGAAGGTCCTTTAGCTGCTTTGTCATCACATCAGCTCAGAACAGGAACAAAGCTGTTGAAGGAGAGGTGCAGAGCAGAGCCCAGGCTGTGTCTTCTGGGTTGGGCGTTGATGGAGCTGCTTGCTCACCTTGCCTCACTCTTCATCTTGGCCCTTTTAAAGCTTTCTTAATTGCTCCACTCTGGAGCCGACCAGCCAGTTCTTACATCAAACACTCATCCTACACCCACAGGACTTCTCCTCCTCCTCCTTTTTTCTTTTTCTTTTTAATGTACACCCAGCACCTCCCACTTGAAAAAAAACTTCTGAATGCTTTCAGTCTCAAACAAAGCTTTATAGATTTGCTGGAAGGAAATACAGAGTGGAATTTGCCATTAAATTGTAGTAAAGCAACTCTTCAAACAACATGTACTGAACAATCAAACACTTTTAAATGTCATCCCCCAACAAAAGCATGCATTGTCCCTGGAGAACTCCGGGTGGCACTAACCTTCTCAGAGTGGGAAGAGTTTACCAAAACGTAACCTATTTCATTTCATAGGTTGCGTGCTGTACAGAACTTTCTACAATCCATCAAAAGTAAGGTTTCCCGATAGCACATTTCAACTCAAGTAGCTCCTTAATTGGCGAGTTTTCTCCTCTTAGGGAAAAGTGACAGTATTTTTCTTTTTCAACTGAGAAAGATTTTTTATAATGACAAGTCAAGTAGAAAGTGTAATTTTGTTCCAACCCTCATACTTCTCAGCTTCTGGAATATAGTAGCTAATATTTATTGAGCATTTAGTTAGGTGCCAGAGACTGTTATCTCATTTAAACCCTGCAAAAACCCCCTATGAGATAGATATTGCCACTACCTTCACTTTCCAGATAAGAAAACCGGGACATAGCAAACTTAGTAAACATACTCAAGGTCATATGGCTTATGAGAGAGGGAAGCAGGTTAAGCTCAGGGACTTGGACTTCCAAGCTCATGCTCCAAAGTTGCTGCACTGATTTAATGAATTCTAAAACAGCTTCTAAATTTTTAATATAATAGGAAAAGGGACTAACCAATATTGTACACATGCTCTTTTTTTTTTTTTTTTTTAAGTCTCTTAACACCTTTGTGAGTGCTAGGTAATATCTTCCCTAATTATGTACGAGGAGGTGGAATCTCACCTGCAGAGGACAGGCAAGTGGTTGTTGGCTTAGGATCTGAACCCAGGTACAGTAGAAAGAGCTAGACCGGCAGTCCCCAACCTTTTTGGCACCTGGGACCAGAGCTCCTAGGAGAATCCAATGCTTGATGATCTGAGGTGGAGCTGAGGTGGCGATGTTACCTCTGGGGAGCAACTGCAAATATACCTTGGGCTCGCTCTCCCACTGCTCATCTCCTGTTATGTGGCCTGGTTCCCAACCGGTACCGGTCTGCAGCTCAGGGGTTGGGGACCTCTGAGCTAGACCATCCTGCCTCCCTAGAAAAGGTCTGAGCACATCGAAGGTTCTTAATAATGCTTTAGATTTTGATGGTCTCTTTTGCTCTCTTTTTCCCCTCTTTCCAATGCAAGGGTACCACATATGATTCAGTGGGAGAATGTCAGACTTTAGAGTTTACAAATTTGTTTAAAGTATTAATTTGTGACCCAGATGTGAGAACCTGCAAATAAATCAACATGTTTTATTATAAAAGATAATAAGAAAGAGACCAGCTGGTGGAAAAGACCTTCTATGATTCTGATGATTTTCTCCCTTGTTACTATTACTTTAGCGCCATTGGGGGTATACATGGTGTGCACATATGATAGATGTCAGATACACAAGCACATGCAAAACCATCCTGCTCTCACCTTAACCCTACTCCCCTAGCACTGGGATTTTCATTTTTCTTAATTTGGATATTCTTCAGAATTTTCTCATAAATCCCCAGACAAGTTTGGAGGCCTCGTAGTGAGTTATGTGGTACATGAGCCAAAGTTATGTTAACAACAAAACAGAAGAAAGGAACTGTGTGAAACAAGGTGACTGGGGATGATGCAACCGGTGTGGCAGTGGCTGGCCTTTGGTGGCTGGTTGGGCTCCAGTGCAGGTGAGAAGGGAGGCAAATTTCCACCTTTGTTCTCTGTAAGCTCCAGGGCAGTTGTTGAGGGAACTTGGTCAGGGGAACTCTGATCAACCCAACCTGTGGGGAAGGCTCTGACCCTTCATGTGGACCAAGGTGAACTCTCTACTGAGGAGGTCCCCGAGGCGGTGGGTGGGACAGCTAAGGAGAGACGGCAGCCTCCTCTGTCAACATGCAGGGAGGATGTGTCATTTGTTGTTTTAGTCTCCAGGGCTGGCACGGGCATTCTGCAGGAGGAATAAGGAAGGAGGGGCAGGTGGAGGAAAGAGTTTGTTCCAGCTCCAGAGCTGGCTAGGAAATGTCGCTAGAAATGCAAATAAAGGGAGTTTTTGCAATAAATAGTGCTTTCATCACTTTTTAAAGGTGTATATGCCAATAATAGAAATACTCAGAGAGAAGTGGCCTTGAGTGGAATGCCCACCCTGCTGCAGAAACAAAGCCTTTAGCTGCTCCCGCGCTCTTCACCTCCAAGAAGCATACCTGGCACCAGCTGACCTGCAGAGCCTCTTTTAAAGGATACAGAACTTCAGAATACAGTTGACATCCTTTCTCTGAGGTGTTGACATTAGAGGTTAGTTATACTCCCTCTTTTAATTTATCCTACACATAAGAGCCAAATACAAAATACTCTTGAATTCAAGCAGAGAAATCTTGTTGAGGACTTTGAGCAGAATGAGAGCTTCGGATGGGTGAGGCATTTGGACAGAACATGAAAACTGAGTTGACCCAATTCTAAAAGTCTGATTTTGTCAAGTGCTGACATATTTCCCCATTCACATGTAGTCTCATGGTACTTAAGACATAGACATTTTAAAACAACTGTATTTAAGACCTACTTCTTCATGGAAAGTGAGATTTTTTACTTTTTGAAACCTAACATGTGAAACAGAAAAACTCAATTGCCCACTGAATTATGAAGACAAACTTTTCAGGATTCTAAAAGGACTTAGCCTTGGGTGACTGTGGTTATTAGAGAAAACTGCTCATTCCTCTAGGGAGAACAGGAAAGCTCATGATGACCAGGAGTCCCAGATGTCTTAGGAGACAATGTTAAAACTTCCTGGCTCCCAGGCTGTGTTTTGTAAGAGTTTATAGGTCTGTAAACCTACACAGGTAGAAGCAATTCATGGGGTAAAGCCTGGAAGTCCACAGTTTTTTTTCTATCATCCTCCTGAATTCTCTCAAGGGCACAGAGAATATCTTTTACTAATTTATATACTTCTTCAACGGAACGGCTGGAAGGTGGTAGAGAATCGGGTAATAATTCCTAAATGAATTAAAAACATTCTAAATTTGACATTTGGTAACTCACTTCGTGGTTGCTATACCTCAGAAAATGGCAGGCCAACCACCTGACGAACCCAAGCATCGCCAAGAGTGCGAACATCAGTAGTTGCCTGTCGATATGGTCCAGTGTGAAGACATAGCATCTCCTCAAAGAATTATTGCTAAAAGTCCCGAAGCAGATCACATGTCTAAAGCCAATTTCCAGTTTATAAGAATTATGGGAGAGAGTGAGCAAGTTAAATTTTATCACAAGAAAGAAAAAGACTAGTTTAGAATGTGAGACTTCTTATAAGACAATGTGTCTAGCTCCCTCAAAGCATTGGCATCAAAAGTCAAGGTGGGGCTTAAGAAAGAGAAATGCTAGCCTATAAAAGTTTAGGAGATGTAACAATCAAATGCAGTGTGTGGTCTGGAATCGTGATTCAAATATACTCAGCTTTCTTTTTCTTTCTTTCTTCTTTCTTTCTTTCTTTTTTTAAAGAAATGTCTTCTTCAGCCCTCACACGTCTCTCTTGCTCTCATTCCATCTCTCTGCTTCCCTTCACTTGGAAGCTCTTTGAGAGAGTTGTCTACATTACAAACATACTCGTCTACTTTCTTACTTCCCATTCCTTTGACCTAGCACAGCCTGCTTATTATTTCTTTATTTCTCCACCAAAGCTTCTCCTGCCAAGGTCACACATGGCTTCCATGCTTCTCAATCCATCTGTGTGTTATTTCTTTATTTGAAAATTTTTCTCTTTGTAGAGATAAATTTTACTGCTAAATATTGTTGCTAACTAGGTATTTTAAATACAGAACATTAGAGTTTTTTAACCATCTTTATTGAGATATAATTCATGTACCATAATTTATCCAGTTTAGGGGCGCCTCCATAGTGTAGTGGTTAGCATGTCCGCTTTACACGCAGAAGGTCCTGGGTTCACCTCCTGGGTGGAGCCAGGCCTGGGGGGCGCACTGAGAGTGTGTGGGAGGAGACGCCCTACCTTCAGAGATCCATTTCTTGAGGGGAGATGGCAATATCCCTAGGTAAGGGTGGAAATGGGAGGTGGGGGAATTAAAGAGGGAAAAACGAAGCATACAGTTTAATGATTTTTAGTATATTCACAGAATTATGGAACCATCACAACAACCAACGTTTAGCCGTCTTTATTGCCCCGAATAAAACCTTCACCCATGAGCAATCACCACCCCTATTCCTTCTTCCCTAGTCCTAGGCAATCATTAATGTTTTCTGTCCCTACAGATTTGCCTGTTCTGGACATTTCATATATATGAAATCACACAACATGTGGCATTTTGTGACTAGCTTCTTTCACTTAGTGAAATGTTTTCAAGGGTCATCCATGTTGCAGCATGTGTTAATACTTCATCCTTTTCCACTGTCAAATACTAATCTATTGTATAGATATACCATAGTATATTTATATATTCATCAGTTCATAAACATTTGCCTATTATCTGCTTTTTGGCTATAGTACTGCTATGAACATTCATGTACAAATTTTTATATGGACATATATTCTCATTTTTCTTGAGTATATGTGTAGGAATGGAATTGCTGAGTTACTTGGTAACTCAATGCCTGACCGTTTTCCAAAGCAACTACACCATTTTACATTCCATCGGCCACATATGAGGGTCCCAATTTCAGCACATCCTCCCTAACACTTGCTATTTTCTGTCTTTGGTCTTTGGTCTTCTTTAGCCACAATTTTCTTGGTCTATTCTTTGTCTTTTATGATATTAACATTTTTTAAGAATTTGATTCCTCTCTCCTTTGTGTTAATAAGATGATTTTCATTTTATGTTTATCTGTTGTTTCTTCACATTAGATTCAAGTTATACATTCTTGGCCAGAACACTGCATAGGTGATGTTGTGCCCTTCTAGAAGGTCACATCTGGAAACTCATGATGTCTGTCTGTCCCCCTCTTGGCAGTGATAATTTTGATCATCTGTTCGAAGTGTTGTTCTATTTCTCTTCTCTATAATTACTATTTTTTCATCCTTGTAACTAATAAACAATCTGTTTATTAGTTACAAGGATGACGCTTTAAGATAGTTCAAATATTCTGTGCTTAGTCAAAATTTTCTTCTGGATTTATCTTTCATTGATGGTGCTTTCCTAATCCTATCTTTATCATTATGGTTACAAAACAAGCATTTTCCAACTACATGCTCCTTCCACATTTACCAGCTGGTCCTCAGCACTGTACTGTAAGCAAGAGCTCTCCCTTCTCCATTTATTTATTTATCTATCTCTTCTTTATTGGTAAAGACATACAAATTCTTGTGTTTTTTTTTTCCAACGCTTTGTAATTCATGAGTTTACTTAATCGACTTGGCCAATGAGAACCCTTCTAATCTGGCTCATGTCCTTGTGAGCTGCCCAATATCGTGCACTTGCGATGCTCTCATTCATCTCTCTCTCTCTCTTTCTCCTCCCCTCTCACCACCCTTCGCTTCTTTAGCACTGCTGGCAGAATAAGATGTTCTGGACTCATTTGGTCCCTGCCTAACCCCAACCCTGGAATCAGCCATTTCTTTTTGGAAGCCTGTTTCCTTGTAGTGGGGAATAATATTAGAGACCAAAATCTGAATAATAGGTGTACTCATTAGGGGGGTGTGTGTGTGTGTGTGTGTGTGTGTGTGTGTGCTTCTTGACTCATTTAGTAGACAGATCTAGGGAATATACACATATGTTCATACATATGTGCACATAAAAACATGTTTTAGAAATCACTGGTTTACACTGATAGCTTCATTTCCATCCCGTGAATTTTTTTCTTGCCTTCTTTTGATCCATATTTGTTTGTTTGTTTTTTGCTTTTTTAGGTATATAAGCAACAAAACAATTGTAAGATATTTAAAGTGTACAACGTGGTGATTTGGTATTTGTATGCATTATGAAAAGATTCCAACCATCTCATTAATTCACATGTCAATCACTTCACATGTTTATCAATCCATGTTCATATGTCCCTTCTTTCATAGTGAGAACCCTGGATCTAAATGTGAATATATTCGCTCACTTCTCAATCCCATAATATATACACAACAGAGTTAGAATAGCTTCATCTATGCCATTACAATAAACCTGCTAAAGTGAGTTTAGGATTGTTTATAGTTCTTAAAATTCATAAAAGTTTTCAGATAATAATGAGATATATGAAAAATATCCTGTGACCTCAGAAACTTGATAAATATTTGTTATAAGCCTAAAATACAAGTTCAATTCTCAGTTTGGAGTTGGATACTTGGATATTTTCTTCCTAGGGTAAAAAGGCAGCTACAGTTTTCTGAGAGCAGCCTGTAATTGAGAACATGTTTGCAAATCCACTGTGTGATCCAAGAATTCATCAGATAGGCATTTGTGCTCAGTATATTTAGAGTTTGGCCTTGTTGGATCATGCCAACAGATAGCAGAACCACCAGCTACATTTTGTTAAGATGGACAGTGAGAAACTGATAATGGCAGCAGATCTACCGGACAGCCCAAGGAAACAACTCCCTGCTCTTGCAGGTGAAACTGAAATCTGCCTGTCTTCTCTTTTCAGAAAAGCAGTAGAAGCATCAAAAATTGTCTTGAACTAGGCCAAGTCAATCTGAAGATAAGCTCAATTTCTGTCTTGCCTCCCTTCTTTGGTCAATATTCCATAATTATTAGTTTATATTTTTCAATTCACTTCATTTATTATAAAGCCCTCTACATTGGTTGACAGCTGAAATGCTTAGCAATGAAGCAAAGACTCAAAGCTGTGGGATAGAAGACAAGAACCTCCCAGTATGTATAACACAGATTCACAGATTTTAATTAGGCTCAGAGGGTTCAGGAGCCCAATAAATTCCTTTCCACTTTTCCCATCCACGTAATATACCAGTTGAGAGCTAGGAGTCAAGGAGATGGAAATTAACATCTCTCATTGCTGATAAAATCTAGGCTGGAGTATGTGGTGGATGCTATGTTGCACTGCCCAGTCCCCACTTCAGGATGGAAGGACTCATTCACCAGCTGTAGGGTATGCTTCCAGAGATCACCCTCAGCTGACAGACCTCTCTGGGGATTGTCATGACTGAATAAAACTGTCTTGCCCAAAGTCACACCTCTCAGAGGTAGCCTGCATCCAATGACTGATTCAACTTGGGAATGTAAGGCCTAGCCCACTTGTTGCAATTTGGGACAGGTCTGTGGGGGTTGCTGAGGCCTTTGTTGGGGCTGCCGAACCTTTCCTCTGCCCAGTCTGCTTTCTTCTGTTCCCTTCCACAAGTAGCCATCCTAAGAGTATGCCCTTATAAATGTCCTACATGCTAATCTAAGAATTTGTCTCCCAAGAAATCTAGCTAGAATGTGTCCAGAGTAAGTATCCTGGAAGAGGACATTGGCTGAGTTTCGGAGACTAAAAGTGAGACAGGCAAACAGAAAGTATGTGTGATTCATTCCAGGGATCATCATAAGTGAAGGCCCAGAGAACTTAAAGACTCAGTTCAGATATTCTGCAAACCTTCCCTGTTTTAACCAAGACCTGGCATAGGGCTTGATGCAGTCTTTGTTGAATGAATTAATAGTGATGTGTGAGCTTTTTCCATTTATTTCAAATTGTGGGTTGTCTTTTCTTTTCTTTTCTTTTCTTTTCTTTTCTTTTCTTTTCTTTTCTTTTCTTTTCTTTTCTTTTCTTTCTTTCTTTTTTTAACAACAAAAGCACAGAGACAAACCATAACAAACAGAAATAATAACGGCTATCATTTATTGAGCTCTATGTGCTAAGCATTTTATATTTATTCTCTTAATTAGTTCTCATAATGATTTTATGAGGCAAATACTATTGTTATTCTGATTTCATAGCTAAGAAAACTGAGTATTAGCCAAGTTAAGAAACTTTCCTGTGGTCAAATATCCAGTGAGATTCTTGGCCACACATACTACAGATTCTCTCAGACAAAGAACCACTTGGGAATGTAGGTGAGAGTTGCCAGAGTCCAGAGGGAGTTGTGACCTCTCTCAGATGTCCATCAGGGCCTGGCCTCATAGAAGGCCCTGCTTCAGGCAGCTTGCGGCTCGGAGACCCAAGACCAGACTGTGGCCTGGCTTCTGAATCTCCAGATCAGGGGAGCAGCATTAAGCTGAAAAGGCTGCCATGGTTCTGAAACTCTAGATAGTTGCCTCTGCTAAAACTAAGGGAAACTCGATAGACAAGTTTTTCTTGCCTTGGGAAAAAGGTGCCAGTATAAGGGCAATGCTTAGAGATCATTCAGAGATGTTTTTTCAGGAAACAGTATGTATTGAAGAAGGGAGTAGGGCTGGCAAGGTATAATGGAAGGCCTTTACAAAAATGCCTGTGTGTAGGTTTCCCTTGCAAATGGGACTTTGTGCATACAAAATGCACCATGCCTCTTGGTTCTTTTGTCCATCTGTCTGATCACCCATTCAACAATATCTATTGGGTACCTACTGTACAACAGGCACAGTTCGAGGTGTTCGGACACAGCAGTGAACAGGATATTCTGGGTCCCTGCTCTCATGGAGCTCATATGCTAGTGGGACAAGACAGACCTACCTGGGCCCTGTCTCTGGACCTGTCAGCTCCTGCTAAGCCTGGTTGGGTAACACGAATGGCCCTCATTGCTTGCTCAGGGGATGGTACCTGGTACACTGCGTGATTGTAGTTAAAAACAGGAAGTGTATGGAAGTCTCACTTGCCACTTCTACAACAATGTCCTTGTGTTAGAAAGACTCAATTCTTTATTACCCGCTTAATGAAAAGAGTTAATGCTGAAGCCATCAGCGTGGGCCTTGTGGGTAAGAGGTCCCCACCAAACAAGCCCTTATCCCCCTCTGTCCCACCCCTGGCAGAACTAGTGAGATGGGCCCAGATTGCCCTTCCACATGCATCAGAAACTACTTTGTGGCCACTTCTTTAATACAGCTAGAGACCCTGCTGGGCTGGTGCCTGTCATGGGCTGGGGTCTTCAGGCCCTGCTCCATGAAGCTGGCTTCTTTCCTCCCCATATCGAGAAATGACTCTTAATTGGACAAGTCTGCTGACCTCAAGATCCTTCTTCCATAAGACAAGAACTACCACTGGAAAAGCAGCTATGGTATAGAAAGTAGCACTGTACTTTGAAGCAGGAGAGCATATTCTAATTTCAAGATTGCCACCTTCTAG
Source organism: Rousettus aegyptiacus (assembly GCF_014176215.1). NCBI lineage: Eukaryota > Metazoa > Chordata > Mammalia > Chiroptera > Pteropodidae > Rousettus > Rousettus aegyptiacus. Next base: position 85,330,725 of record NW_023416308.1, read on the forward strand.
CTGAATGATTGGGCAAGTCACTCGACTTCTCTGAATCAGTGTTTTCTATAAAGCTGAGTATATGCTACAGTCCCTAATTCACAAGGTTGTTTGAAGAGTAAATAAAAGAATGCAAAAGAAAGGCTCTGCCTATTGCAAACTTAGTAAACACTGGTTCAAGAGCAAATATTAATTGGATGTGAAATAATCTCAAATACAAAGTAGTACCTTTATTGCTTGGTACTGAGGGAATTGAAAAAAGTATAAAGCAACATCTCTGTCCCCAAGGAATTTTTCATAGAGTTGGACTGTACTTTTGTAGAGTTTTCTAATGACAAAATCAAGTGCTCTGAATTGCTAATAAGCATGAGGCTAAGTGTGTACATGTAAGAATGGCTTCATTACATATGCAGAGAAAGTTACAGAAGTGAGATGAGAAAACCATTGAAGGAGTAAGTAGACAATTTTAAGTCCCCGGGCAGGACACTTACTAGTGGGGCATAGGTAGTATTCAGAGTAAAAACCTGAATAATGGGCTGGGGGGAGTGGAGGCCCTTAGCCTGGGATTTGTCCTCCCTTTCCAGCAGTTAAAGAGAGCCGCATTCAGCACTGATGGAAAGCAGGTGTTCACTGATCTTTGGCAATAGGCATTTGACCAAATAGGTTTTCACTGGAGAACAGCTAACACGGAAGTTTGTTGTACAAATAGAAACAAAAAGAGTGATGGACAGAGTTATGGAAGATGAAGACTTTGTAGGTAGAAGGACCAAGAACTTGCTGATTATTATTATTTCAACCCAGATGTGATGAAGAACAGGCCCAACTGGGGTTATGGTGGAACATGGCCCAGCATGGCACGCAGCAGGAGATCCATGGAAGAATCATGTAGATAATGAAACAAAGGAAACAGAAACAGGGAAGAAACTGCACAGGTCACTATGGCTTATCCTAATGGAGATGGACAGGTAGTTATCCCCAGACCCATGGGGTTGTTTTAATCATATACTAGTCTTTTTCTCCTCCTGTAACATTATTTATGCTTAAGTTAACAGTTTTGTATCGTGCATATATGGTTCATCATTTATTGTGGGCTTGGTCATTTTAAACAGATCTTTTTGCTGACATAAACCCTACGGTATTACCAAAGAGGAGAAGCGAATGGGCAGGTCTCATCTCCATGAACGTCAGCTGGTGTCCACTATGAGCAAACTTTCTGACCCTTAGAGGGTAGATGTGACTGAAGGTTGAGTGCGGGCACCTCTCTCTCAAGTGAAGAACAGAATAACTACTGGAGAAATCCACCATCCTGGTTCATTTCTTGAATTTCTTTCTATATTTTTGTGCCTTCATGAAAGCTGAAGTCAGCCCTGTTTGTGGAGGCCTTGGAATGCGACCCATCCTACCCTGCCACAACTGACTGCTTGGTTTTTGTAAACATTGCTGAGATTTTTGATAAGTGATTTTATGATTCTATTATTTCTGTGTGTCAGAGACAGAATATAAACTTCACACTATAACTTGGATGTGTCGAGAAAAATATACTTTATTTTTTCTATATCTAATATAGCCTTTGTTGCAGCAGCTCCAAGAAACTAATAGAGCTAGTATGGCTGAGTTGCCAGATAGAAAGTCAGGGAAGAATGTGAGATGAGAAAGGAAGGGTAGGAAGGGACAGACATCTGTGTTCAAGATTTTGGGCTTTAGCCTTAAAGTAATGGGGCAGTACTGAGGAATTCTAAGTGAGAGAGTGATATCATTCAACTTGGATTGTAAAAAGATCACTATGCTGCAGTGTACAGAAAGAGTAGAGCAAGGACGACAGGTGTTTCAGGTTGGGTTCTCCAGGAGACACTGAGATGGAACCTCTGAGATAAGCTGACAAAGCTTAGCTGAACTGCTGGGAAGTTTGGAGTATTGTTAATCAGAGGTGTGCTGCATCGGGCTGAAGGGACCAGGCTTTTATACCCCCCGCTTTGGCCAGGCGCCTATGTGGGATGCCCTGGGAAGGGCATGACCCTGGGGGTGGTGGCTGTCTGCAGCTGTGGAGCTAACAGTCGGAGGTGGCCTGTTGTCTACACGCCCCACAGTTGGGCAGTAAAGTGTTTCCTTGAAGAGGAATCTGGACTACACATCTCCTTTCCTGCAAAAGAGGTTATAGGGACCTTAGTTAACAAAGAATTCAGGGGAGAGATGACGGTAGGTTGCAGAGGAGACAGAGAAAAGTGGCTTGATTCCAGGGTTTAGTTGCTGAAATGCTATGGATTAGATGGATGGGATATAGAGGGAGTGGAGGTGTTGAGGGAAAAGGAGGAATCAAGAATCAAGAAAAGTTCTGCTTTAGCTAAACTGGATGGACGGTTGGTACCATTCACCAAGGTAACCCTGGAAAAGACCAAATATGAGAAAGTAGATGATTTCGTAGATATGAAATATAGTTGAATGAACTGGACATACTGGGGAGTAACACACACACACACACACACACACACACACACACACACACACACAGAAGAATCCTTAGAAATACCACCTGCTGTAGCATTATGGATTTTACTTTCTTTGCTGGAACTTAAATCAGTATCTATAACTTACATGATAAATACATTGAAATGCTTTAATGCAGAAAGATGTGGAAAGGAACTCAGGGCACGTGAGGAGTGAAGCCAGGCCTACACACTGCACAGGAAATAATTAACCAACACTCTGGCCAGCTGTATGGCTCTTAGATGGTATCGTTCACTAATAAGGAATTGAAATAACTACAGAGATGACAGCAATAACTTTGGGAAATAGGAGAGAGTGGCAAGATGGAAGACTAAATATTAATTTAAACTTGAGAATGAGTTTTTACAGGAAAACACTTTGCTAGACAGATTCTGCCAATAAGCCTAAGCATCTTTTTTGATCCAATCTAAGTTCATCAGCTGAATTTGGGCTCTTAAAATCTTGCTCCCTGCTGCCACTAGCTGGTAATGCCATCTGTATCACCCTTTTGAGATGTTGATTTTTCCATGGAAAGGTTTATTTCCTTTGACTCAGTAAGTCCAAACTTTGGAGCTGATCCTAAAAAAAATATTCAACAAAGAAAAAACTGTAGCCATAATGATGTTCATCAGCTTATTTTCTATGTTAGTGATATATTATAAAACTTCTTTCATGCCCAGAATGTATATCTATTTTGTGAAGAGTATTAAATGTGATAATTATAAAAGTTAAGTTGCAAGATGGAAAGATCATAGACTATTCTCTTTACTTAGCTGCCACTGTGCGAAGTACTGTGCCACATTTAAACATAAAGTTATATGAAGATGTAGAAAGTAAACCACTGAGATAAGTAACCTTTCTAAGGTCACACAGTAAGAGAGCTGATGTTTGACCCTAGTCTGTCTTTCTATAAATCTCAATCATTATCCACTCACACATTTAATCAACAAATATTAATTGAGTCTCTACTGTGTGCTAACAATTGTACTAGGCCATGCTATTTTGATGTCATACTCCCTGGAAAGAAAAGTAAAATGCAGCTTTTCATATTCTGATACAATATCGTATCAGAGGATTACAACAAGAAGAGCAAGACTTAGGTATTTTTGATGTATTTTATAGTTTTTAGGAATTTATAAATTGTCTTCTTTATCCATCTGTTCATACCCAATCCATCTTCAAGACTTCTCTCAAACTCCCTTTCCCATTTCTCCTAGTTATAGCTAGTCTCTCCCTTTCCTAACTCCCTCTGCCACGCATTTCACACTTTATTAGATCTTGCTGAATACTGATTGCCAACAGTAGATATCCATTCTGATATATACTGCTTTGCTCTTTACTTGGGGAGGGGGGGTTGTTGTTTCCAAGAAGGCTGAAACACCTCAATTAATTGAGAATTATTGAGGCTGGGAGTTCTCTTATTAACGGACTTCACAGTGTTATTGCCTCACCAAAAATATCTGCATATTCAAAATAAATAACTGTTTTTACATTTTTTAATCCAGCAATGTCAAGCTCACAAAGACTTAAAATTCAACAGAGAAATGTTTTAAAATCTCATTTAACTATTTCAATAATCTATGAATATTTGTATCAGTAAGAACGAGCTTAGTTACACTATAGTGACAAATAACCCCCAAATCTTAATGGCTAAAAACAACAAAGGTGTTTTTCTTCAGGTTGGCGGGGGCTCTGTTGGAATTCATACTCGCTCAGAGACCTAGATGATGAAGACTATCTCTAGAATGTTCCTAATCTTTAGGATAAGAGAAAGAAACAGTGATAAATCTTGTACTAATTTAAAGCTTCCACATTTTATTGGCAGTAGTCAGTAGTATGGCCACCCTTGAAATCAAGGGAGAAGGGAAGTGCAGTCTAACTAAATACCTGAAGAAAAGAACCAGAAATATTTGGTGAAGAATATTAATGACTATCACAATATTAATAATGACGATGATGATGATGATGATTTCTCCCCTTTTTACTTTTTAAAGTTCAGACAGGTTTAATAACTTGCCCAAGTTCACACATTTTAACCATTGAAGTGCTAGGATTTGAACTGAAGTCCATCTGATAATGGATGCTATGCTCTTTTTCTCTCTGCCACTCTGCTTTTTTTCAGAGCTGCTTTTCAGAAAGGATGTCCTGCATGTTCTTTGGGTTCTGACTAACCTCCCTCAACTTATTATTCCAAGAGGGCTCTTAGCTTGCTAGACGCCAACCTCTGATCTATTTCAGGTGTGTTCTTTCCAGATTACCATATTCATTTATTGTTTATTTGTTATTTCAAAAAGGACCTACTATGTTTTCTTTAATATGGCAGGCATTGATCATACCAAGATGAATAATACTTAGTCCTAGCTTTTAAGAGTTTCATATTCTAGTGGGGCAGCCAGGAAAAATAGCAAATAATTCCCAAAGAAATATGATAAACACTGTAACAAAGATCTGTCCAGTCACTCTTTGGAAATAAGTTACCTCCCAAAGGAAGATGGAAATGGTACACATGAGGGTAACCATCACTAGAAGTAACCCAAGCCAAGTTTGCAAATAAAAGATTTAAGAGATTTGGGAACATACAAATTCAGCTAAGGTGCCTGAGCCTGGCAAGCACAAATATATATATATATATATATATATATATATATATATATATATATATATATATTGTTTTTTTGCAAATAAGAAAGCTAAAAGCTAAAGAATTATATACTACTGTGTAGGGGAGGAGTACTAACAGAAGATAGATGATTTGAGTGTTATTTCAAAAAAGAAGTTGTTAGTGATGTTACTTTATCATGTGAGATGATATGACTAATTTCAATAGTCATAAAAATATATAGCCTGGGGAAACTGAGGCTTGGAGCAAACTATTAATTTGCCTCAGCTCACAGAAAAAGTAAGCAGCAATGCTGGGATTTCACCCCAAAGCTGTTCTTCCCCAAAAACCTAATGCCCGTGCATGTCCCATGTTGTCACCTATAGCTCGGTGAACCACCTGAACCACTAGCTGTGCAGCTGCCTGCAGGCAAGAACATTAGTGGCACTTTCAGGGGCCTCAGGAAGACTTTAATCTCGGATTTGCCAAACCCAGCTGCCACCTTGTACTGAAACTAAGATTATATCTGTATTAGCGTCTTTCAGGCTGCTTGCTGCTCTAAATCTCTGAAGATAAACATCACAGACAAATTTATGACTCTTCATTTATTAGTAAGTGTTTTGAAATCTCCAATTTAGGGATGAATACACAGTGTTGTGTGCCCCTTTTAGGCCCCACCCTCTATTTCTCTCAGCCTGCAGGCTGCAGAGAGAGGTGTCACATTAGTTTTTCAACAGATAGGGTGACAGAGTGGTTAGTCTTGCTAGAGTTACTTGTTAATATAGCTATACCCTTATTAGATTGTGAGTTTCTGGAGGTTGGTGGCCAAATGTTGTACCTTTTTAAAAATGCTTCAGCTTCCAAAAGAATAAAAAGGTGGTTTGGGGTTTTTTTTTGTTTTTTTTTTTTGTTTTTCTGTTTTTTGTTTTGTTTTGTTTTTTAAATCAGATGCAGTCATATTAGTAAGGCCAATGGAGAATGACATTATTTTGACAGCTTCCGAATAATTTCTAAAAAATCTTTCTACGCGAATCTCATTGCAGAGAAAGGGAGATAAAATGGAGAGAGACTCCACTTTTGACCAAAATGGAGTAATAGGGACTGGATATATATCCTCCTGCCTGAAACAACTTAAAAAAAGACAAAAATATATAAAATAAAAGTTTTCAAGACACTGATAGCAGGCGATAGAACACAGTGATCTCTGAGATATAAGAAACAAACTTGGTGAGCCCAATGCTCGCCCAAGCTTACTGCCTTGAGAAAGTTCCCAAGGCCATGCATGACTCGGAGACGGGGAACTCAAGCAGAGCCCAGCAGACTACCTGAGTTGAGGAGATGGTGTGCAAGACAGGGAGACTAAGGCAGCTAGAATATGCTGTGCAGGGAATATGCTGTACCGAAGGAGAGAGAGCTACACGGAGAGAAAACCCCTTAGATCTGCAGAGAGCCCCCCTCAAGTTTTTAGCAGGGCACAATCAGCACATATATGTGAGAAAACTACCAAAGGTTGGAGAAAGAACCATCCAAAAAGATTAAAGGGATAGTTCCCAGTGCATGCTTAGGGCCAGGAATAGGCCTGTTCCCATCATCCACTGAGGAAGAAATGTAGAATCCATGGGGCATTGAGTAAAATACGCTAGAAGGTCTTGCCTCAGTAGTAGAGAATAATTATCCCTAGACTGAGTATTGCTCTGAACCCATCTAATGAATCATAAAAGCAAGAACTGAAAGAGTCAAACCGTTTCCAAGAAACTTAACTGTGTCTTAGAACAAAGCTCAAGAATATTTATAGAAACATACGAAGAGCCCACATTCAACATGATAACACTCACAATGTCTGGTATCCAATAAAAAAAACTCTCAGGAATGTAAGAAAGCAGGAAAACTTGACCCAAATGAGGAGAAAAGGTAACTTGGACCCAAATGAGAAGAAAAGGCAATCAGTCAAAACCAACTTAGATTAATCTTTATTTATAGCCCTTCAATTATACTTTCCAAACATTTGGAGGTTTCATTCAGAGTGTAATAAGAGTCCAGGAAGCTTCTTGGGTCACAGCACAGCTGACATAGCAATGCCACCTACTCATAGAATATGTATACAGTAGCTCATACTATGAAATTGAGCAACTGGGCGGTGCATATTGTTTAACAGGAGACTCCTGCCCTCCTACCCCCATCATCCTTGGCCTGTTGGGGTAGTACCACTGCCTGCGTCCCTGAGAGCCTCGACCCCCCTGACTTGGACCTAGGTGTTCTCATCTGGATCCCATCCTGAGAATGCCCTCCCATAGCCTCTTAAGCTGCCATCAGCAGAAATCTAGAGAATACTCTACAATGATCTTTGTTTTCTGCTTATGCCCCTCAAGCTGCCTCCATTATGTGTTCCCTGCCTGTCCTACGGATCTTGTCAGTTCCTACAGCAGAGCGGGTCTCGAACTACTGAAACCACCTTATAGACGGAGAGGATGCTCTTTTTCCTGCTCTATCTCCTGGGGAGTGACCTTTTTGTATTAGTCTGGGTCCATGAGGACCCTGAAAACAAACCCCTCTGAAAACAAATGGGTCATTCTGGAGAGATTTTCACTTCCTGTGATTCTTCATTCATCTGCAAACATTTACTGAATATCTACTTTATGTCAGCCCAATGCAAAGTACTTTGAGGGGGACTTGCTATAAGGTGAAAAGAGTTTTTAAAAAGTACTGGCACTGAGATGTTAAGGAATGAAACAAGACTTTTACATGTCCTGCATCTGCATCCAAGGGCCAAGCATGGCCAGGACTGGATTCCTAGGTCACCTTTCTCACCCACCCCTTCCCACATATCATATGGGAGGGCCTGTGGAGTTGATGGAACTCTTTAAGAGGTTTGACAGGATACCAGGGCCTTTGAACATACTGTAGCCTCTGCTTAGAATGTTCCTCACCCCCAGTTTTTACCCAGCCGACTCCCACACCTCTTTTTGCTCACCTCAACTGCCATCTGGCCAGCTTGAAAATGCTATCCTTGCCCCATTTCTTGCGTAGTAGAAAGGTTTCAAATAGTTTTATTCAATTATTGTAACTTGTTAACATTTATAAAAATGATTTATCAATGTTTTTCTGATTTGAAATTAGTGCTAGATATTTAATATCACAATTTTGTTTAAATAAATAGACATGTTTTAAAAAGCAGTGCCCATTTAAGAAGGAGACCTAGGTGACTCTAAAAGCATAAGCAATAAAAGAAAAAATAGATAATTTGACTTCATCAAAATTTAAAACTTTTATACTGCAAACAATACCATCAAGAAAGTGAGAAGGCAACTCATAGAATGGGAGAAAATGTTCGCGAATCAATATTCGATAAGGGGCTTATATCCAAAATATATAAAGAACTCTCACTACACATAATAAAGAGGCAAGTGACACAATTTAAAAATGGGCAAAGAATTTGAATAGACATTTCTCCAAACAAGCGGCCAATAAACACATGCAAAGATGTGAAACATGAGCAGTCATTAGGGAAATGCACATCAAAAACCTCAGCGAGATATCACTTCACATGGACTAGGCTGACTATGATAAAAAAGACAGAAGTAACAACTGTTGGTGAGGGTGTGGAGAAATAGGAACACTTGTACACTGTTCATGGGAATGTAACATGGCACAGCTGCTTTGAAAGACAGTTTGATGGCTCCTGAAAATATGAAGTATAGAGCTGCCATGTGTCCTGGCAACTCCAGTTCTAGGTGTGTGTGTGTGTGTGTGTGTGTGTGTGTGTGTGTGTGTGTGTGTGTGTGTAGATATATCTCCATGAGAAATCAAAACATATGTCTACATAGAAACTTCTACATGAAATGTTCATAGTAGCATTTTTTCAAACATGTAAACAACCCAATGTCTTGTCTATCAACTGATGATTGGATAAATAAGATATGTTTATCTATGTTTTAGAACAGTATTTAGCCATAAAAAACAATAAATAAAATACCACGTGGATGAACCTTGAGAGCTTTTGCTAAGTGAAAGAAGTCAGACACAAAAAAACACATATTTTATGATTCTATTTATATGAAATATTCATAATAGGCAAATATAGAGAGAAAAAAGATTACTGGTTCCTTATGGTGGGAGGGCAGTTATGAGAGGGAATGCAGAGTGACTGCTAATGAGTATAGGTGTATTTTTTAGGGAGAATAAAAATGTTCTAAATTTAGATTTGGTGATGATTATATGATCCTGTGAGAATGTACTATAAAGCACTGAAAGCACTGAATTGTGTTCTTTAAATGGGTGAATTGAATTTATATCTCAAAAAAAAAAAAAAAGGAAAGAAAGAAAAGTCAGCTAATGATCCACAGTCGATCAGTCAATGTCGTCAGAGCCTGCTGAACTAAGTATATACTGGCATAATAAGCAGGCCAGGCAGAGGAAATTTCCTGAGTGGAAGTGTAGCAATAATAATAACGGTCATATTACCAACTATAGTAACTAAGATTGATATGATCTGTTTGGTTAGCAAAGTGGTTTTGCATCTATTTGATTAGATCCTTTCACTCACTTAAATCATATGAGGGAAATATCATTACCCACTTCTGACGCCTGAGGGAACTGAGGTGTACAGAGTTGAGGGGAGGGTAGGATCATCTGGATAGTAAACACTGGGTCTGAGAGGAGAGCCCTGGTCCACCTGCCCCAAATCTCATGTCACTTCACTAAGCCTGAGAGGACAGGGGCCATGTTCTGTCTTGTTACAATAGTATCCTCCGTGCCTGGCAGAGTAGCAAACTGCCACTCTTCAGATACTGTGACCAGATACTGCAAAGTGTGGCTCCAGGTCCTCCTAGAAAAAGGAAACCAAGGACAAGCCAGAGAAAAGGTGCACCCTGGTTGTACACTGTTGCTGGATGCTGGACAGCAGCTGAGTCTCCAGAAGTCACACTGACATAGAGAACAAGGCAGGAATAACTCAGAAATGAAGGCTTTCTGTTGCTATTGGCCTTGTGCATAGTTCTCGGCCAGCCAGTGCCCTACTGGGATCTTCCTTAGGGGCACCTGGATTGCCTCATTCCTAGTCTCCAGACTCCTGCCATCTTGAATTAATAATGTTCAGCATTTGCACCCCAGAGAGAAGCTGCATCCCCCAAGGCTAAAAACTGCCCACAGCCAGTCTGTGATGAACCAGGCACTATTCAGAAGATGGCATGGGATCTCATGGAGGAGGAACAATCTCATACAGCCACGGGTGTCTTTGCTGACAGAACCAGAATAGGCCAGAGAAAGCATGCATTCTAGCTCAATAGAGAGCTTTGCCCTTCTACCTAACATGTTAAATTGGCTAATGGTTGAATTTGCTTAGTTGAGTTTCATATGGTAGTAGAAGTAACAAAGATGGTCTGTTTGCTGAGTTTTTCCTTTCACCATGGACAAGAGGCTCCTTTAGAAAAAGCTTCGGATTTGGAATCATACAGACCACAATACACAACCATTTTCTGCTATCCACCTTTGTGCTCTCTCTGAGCCCAAGCCTCCTGTCTACCCAGTGAAAATCTCACAGGGCTGTAGAGAGAGAAGTAAATTAACTAAAGCCCACAGCTAGTAAATGGCAGGGCTTGGATTTGAGCCCAGGACTCTTGACTCCACCTCTACATGTGGTCGAATGAGAACATGGTTGGGGGAGAGATGTCTAAAATGCACACAGAAATGCTAGCTGTGATAACTCTGGACACCTCCTCCCAGGACTGGAAGCTAGGAAGGATGGATGGGAGCAGATGAAGTTTATGTCTCCCATAGTCAGGGTGGGGAGTGTGCTCTGTGTCCTTAAGAGGGTCTAGGACTTGGAATTTCTCCTGCTTTACAGCCTGGCCATGGTAAAGGCTGAGCTAGGGCTTTGGGTGCTCTGGAGATGCTGCTCAGATAACTCTCTTCCCACACACATCATCAGGCTGACCCCTCTCAAAGCCCTGCCATTTCACAACCATTGTTGTGTCCAGGCCATACCGAGAAGGGATGGAAGCAGACAGTGACCCTCAAACCCAGCTAGTCTGGGTTATTTAGGTCTAAATCATACATCGTTCCCTTTTGCAATTCCATATGAAAGGCTACTGAATGACTTGTTTTCCTTCTTTGAGCTGGTAACCAAAGGGATGGCCACTCCTGCTCACCCAGGGACAATCGGTTTTATGAGATATTGGAAGTTAGAAATAAAAGCCCAGACTTTGAATTCAGGTAGCCCCCCATTTAATTCTGACGTCCTTGATTATTTCTGTGTGACCTTCAGTCATGCTGACTGATCTCTCCGTATTTCATTTTACATGTTGTGTAAAGCGAGGCCAATGATACCTTCTTCTAGGGCTGTGAGGATTCCATTGGGCAGTGCAGCGATGTGCCTGATGCTGAGCAAGGCTTATAACCACAAGTTTTTCCTTCCCGATTCTGATTCCTTCCTTGGCAGTAGAATAGATTCACTCAAAGAGGGCAGCTGATTCAACACACCTGGAACCTATGATGAATTGTTCAGACCTCCACTTATTTCTCTGTTGTAGATAGGGGCAGATTGAATGTGTCTTAAGTGAGTCTTAGAGGGAGGAGGAAAACTGGGGAGTGTTGGAGGTATTAAAGGCAAAGAGAGAAAACAGCCGGATGGGAATTCGATAGTAATAATAATATAATAATAATAAGTAGTCATTGTCATGGTGCCTCACCTAATTGAACACTTACTATGTGGCGACATTATGCTCGGAGCTTTAGATCTATCACTTAACTTATTCCTTCTCTTATCCTCAACCAATTTTATAGATGAAGCAACCAGCTGACAAACGTCTTGATAAGACAGTAACTGTGATTTGAACCTATGTATCATCCCAGTGCTCTGGGGAAGGCTGTGAGGAGTAGAGAGGGTAGAATCTCAGGCTGGCCTGACTTGGAGGTCCCTACCCTGAGGAAGGCTCAGGTCCTCCCTGGTTCTTGCATGAACCTGGTTGAGGCGAGAAGAATGGGGCCTCCTCGGCCAGAGGGCCAGCCCCCCGCCCCCCCGCCCCCCCCCCCCCCCCGCCCCCTCTGCCCCCGAAGGCATGGCCGCATCTGCCTGCTCTCTGGATCTGCTGGCTCCTGGCACAGACCCAATCTGTTTGTGTCAAAGGAAGTGATAAATAATGCAATTTTGCTCTTTTCCTTGTGGAGTCTCCCAGATGTGAAGCAACATTTTGACAGGCATAGAGCTTGTCACAGTCAACAAAGCACTTTCCCATCCATTATTCTGGAGACTTAATGCCAGCCAAGACTCTCCACTCCTCCCCACTGCCAACACCTAGATTCAGGTGTCTGTATCTTCCACAACAGATCTCTATCTGCTCTCCTTACTTCCCATTCCACCCTGCAATAACCCTGTTTTCTACTCATGAGCCGGAGAGATTATTCTTAAATAATCTCTGCTCATATCTCTTCTCGCTGCCATTTGGACCAAGTCAGCCCCTTCAGAGGTCATGAGCTCCTCCACAGTCTCATCCTTGCATCCTCGGACCCATTTCTCTTTAGCTCACCAGGCCCCAGCTCCAACCCCCTGCTCGCTTGGCCACAGTGCCAGGAGTGACCCATGACGCCACGTGCCTGAGTAATCTGGGCAGCAGAAATTGGGACCTGGAGGCATTTTTCATCTCTCCCTTCATGTCAGGTCCTTGCCTGCACAAGCTCATCTGTCTAACCTGGTGATGTCACTGGCCTGGGTGCACGTGCAGTGGCTCACACCAGAGCTCCAAGGTAGGGGGTGGGGTGGAAGGTAGTGAAAGGCCGCTCGGTCTCACTTCAGAGATAGGATTATGGAACGAAGGAAGGTGAAGCAAGACTTGGTATAAGACACAGCGGGAACCGTCCTCAGGCCCCTTGTTTTCTAGCTGCCACAGGGCCCCCAAAACTTCCAGAACAAGAAATAAGCATGCAACTTATGATAAATAGTGTCACTAATAGCTAACGTATCTTTCGTTAAATAAAGTTCCTGTATAGGACTCTCTTCATGCCGGCACTATTCAAGCGGCCCACATGAATTTATCTATCTGATGATTTAGCCTCGTGACAATCCATTTTACCAACAAGAAGACTGAAGCACAGAGAGGTTAAGAAATTTTCCCAAAGCAGCACAGCTAGTAAGTAGTAAAGCCAAGATGTGGCTCCTGAGTCTGTGCTCTTAACACGTTCTGCCAGCTTGCTAGAGTTAGGCCTGCCACGCTGCCGGTGGGGGCATCATCTCCCTGCAGCCCTTCACTCGCTGGTGCTTGAGAAGTGTCTGCAGCCTCCGTAGCCCCAGATGTGCCTTCTCGGCCTCACTTCCCTGTGCTGTCATTTAATAGTTCATCGCTGTGAGGCCTCATCCTATTTCTCAGCCAGGTTTTATTACTCCCATCCTATGGGTGAGCAAAGTGAAACTTGGAAGATCAGTGAGAGGCAACACATCTACAGCAGTGCTAGGATTTGGAACCAAGTCTATCTATCTAGAAATGGTGTTTTTTCCACTTCTCTAGAAGAAAGGTCCAGTCTGAGGACAAGCCAAGGCATCCCATCCATGCTACATTGGGCACGATGGATCTGAAGTGCCACTGAGGCACACAGGCAGCAAAACCAGTTTGTGGCTCCAGAGAGAGCATGGGGCTGGAGATGTCATTTTGGGAGTCATCTGCTATGCGTGATGGTTGAGTCTACAGAAGAGAGAGGAGGTAAAGGAGAAGTTAGGAATTAAAAAGAGCAGTAGACAAGTCTTGGGATAAAATCTGTTCAAAGGGGGTGATATAAAGAAGTGAGCGGAGGAGACAGAAAATTGAGAGTAAGAGCAAAAGAACCTGAGTAACAACTCCTGTTTATCATTTTATAGCTCACAGTGAGTCTTTATCTCTTATCCTACAAACGTCAATAAAAACTCCACACGCCTATACACACATCGAGTAAAGAAATTAGTGAGTGGGGAAAGGAGGACCATGAGGCCTCAGGAGGGGTTCGTGCCTTCTGCCCACCTCCCCCTTCCTGCTCTTTCCTCTACCCTGTGGTTGGTTTCCTCCTCTGCCATGCACGCCACCTTGCTGCGTGCCTGCCCGTCTCCTCGTTTCCTGCCTGCTGCCTCCGTCTCTCCTTCCCCTCAGTCGTCTCCCTGTCTGTCTCTCGCCCCTGTTTTCCATGGGTTCTTTTCTGTTGCCCGGGCTCGTCCTCCGTCCTCCTGTCTCTTTCCCTTTCCACCCTTTTTCCTCTTCCCCAACCCAACAATTTATATCTGGATATCTAAGACATTTTATTAGGTTTACTTACTTACTGAATAAAGTTTTGTGCTACTTTTTTTAATTTAAAAAGCAGGAGAGCTGAAATGTTTTGTTTTGTTTTAACAAAAACTCTCTCCAAAAGGGAGTTTTTAAAATATCATCCTTGGCGAGTTTTATAGGTGAATCAGTGTCTCTTGAGAGAAAAAGGCAAGCTCCTCATCTCTGTGAAGGTGCCAGAGAAAGAAGAGAATTTCTAGATGAGACAGGAGGAGGGAGGCTGCTTTTCTCACTTTCTCTCCAAGTGAGACACTCATGAGATCACCCAGCATGCCCAGTAAGGTGCTAAAAAATAATTGCCCTCGATGAAGACATACAAATAAATCATTCTACCTGGCAGAGAAAATTCGAGTGTGTCGGCAGAATGTGCAGGCAAGAAATCCCTCCAGCTCCTGAGCTCTGAAGACAGCTATGCTTTGATCCACCCCATGCAGATGGGGCCGGGAGCCCCACAGCTGCAGAGCCCACCCTCCTACCAGCCGCCCCCCACCCCAGGCTCATTGTGGGAGTAGAAATGGAAGTCAATGTGCGACTCCCCTCCCCTGGAAGAACATATACAATAAATGGGTATCAGACACCACCGCTTCATGAGGAGTGGTCCAGGGCAGAACTGTCACAGTTCTCAACCTTTCTCTTCATCTCGTACCCTTAAGGGTTACGATGTCAAGCAGTCAGTAATAGTGGCTCTCCACGGCTGTGATTTTGCTGCAGTGGCAAGCCCCTCAGGTGGCCTACACCCTGGAGTGCGTCTTAGAAGCCTTGTGGGGGTTCTGCATGAACTCATGCAGAGTTAAAAAGCAGCTCCATGTGATTCCAATATGCTTGGAGGGCGGAATGGGCACCACCTTTCCCCTCCCCCATTACTGCTGTCGTGTCCATTTTTACTGGCCTCTATCTCAAGTCCTTAAATCACTTCTGCAACATTAAATAATAAGTCAGTCATTTTCTTGACACAGCTGACAGAGAGGTAAGAGGTTTCCCATCATCCAATGGTGGGGTGGGGAGATGCCTAGGTTTGACTTTGGGTTTATTTCCTAAGACCAGATTCTCTCATCAGTGAATCATTTTTCTGACTTCCTTCCAAAAGACTTGAGACAAAGGTTGGCACGTTGGACTGTGCTCACGGATGATGGTGGGCCGACTGCTTCTTAGGGCCACTTGCAGGGCAGAGAAGGGAGATGGACACCCACATCCAGGTCGGCTCACAGCTGGGAGCAATGAAAGGAGGTAAAATGGGCAGAGTTACAGAGCCTGGGGTCATATTCTAAAGGGGGGAGGCAGTGGAGAAGGAGGGGAAGGAGGTGAAAGAGAAAAAGAAGGAGAAAGAGGAGCAGAGAGAGGCGTAAATTCTCTTCACTCTTTCCTGGCTGTCTGCGTCTAGGTTTGCTCTCTTAAAGATGTCCTGTCTATACATAGCCTTACAACTAGAGATGCAGTCCAGACTTGGCATCTGTTGGTCCTACCAATCTGCCCACGTTATTTTCATTTCTGGCTCAGAACTTTTCTTAGTCTGGATTCCCCTAGAAGCACACCCTGAGACAGCATACTGAGTGCTAGGGGAGTAGGAAAGTTTAACAGGGAAGGGAAGGGAGCCAGTGAAGGTGTGGCAACTTGAGCTGCACCCCTCTGAGCAAGTCCGGGAGCCGGCGTAAAACATGCACTTTGGTGTTGTCCTACTAAAGAAGTAGGGGGACGGGTTCTTTAGCCACAATCTCCCAACAGTCCTTGGTTGAGAGCTGCTCCTGGAAGAAAGGAAGGGTGTTCATTTCTAGCCCCTGACCCACTCCACGTGTGCTCAGTAGCTGCAGAAAACCCCCAGGCACAGGGGCCAAGTGTTGCAGTTCAAGTAGGCTGACATGCAGGAGATGAAAAGGGTAGAGGCGATATGGGTGGGACATCGACAGCCTTTGCCAAAGCGACTACAGCATATAAGTAGCTGGAAGCTGGGTCCCCAATCCAGCCAGAAGAAGCAAGACCACAGAGCATTTTGGAGCCACTGAGACAACCATTTCGAGCTTTTGATCAGAAACATCTTTGATTTTGAGGGTCTCCCGCATAACTGAGGCACAAGTAGGAAAAACAAAGAAAGCGGAAAGAGCATAGAAGCAGGGAATGGAGAGGACAAATAAAGAAAAGCAAAAAGTTTGTAACCCACAGAAAAGTAAGCATGACATATAATCAGAAAAACTCCCATGAGACATAAAGTAGGCCACACAGGAGCTGTAGCTGGTAGACATTTGAAAAGGTGACACAATGATTAACCATATTTTTGAATAGTTGGAAAAGGATTCTAGGCAGCATTCAGCCCACAACATTTTTCTCTTTCTATTCTTTATCTCCCTTCCTTCTTTCCTTCCTTTTTAATTTTTTTGTTTTTATTTTTGGCTAAATCCAGATCTATTAAAATCTATTATAAAAGAAGAGCTACACCTTCAACATATTTATAATGAGACAATTAGCTACTAAGAATAGAAAATGTTAGAATAATAGAACCATAATGGTCTATGTGGTTGAGAAGTTTAGCAGCAGCATTTCAGCTCAGAGCAGTGCCCAGTGTGACACAGACCAGCAGGGGCTGCCAGACTCAGATCGCTGTGGGTCCCATGTCTGTAACTACGGACATGGCACAACCAGCATATAATCAAGGGACAAGATCTGGACAGACCAGCACTGTTATTACCAACAGCCTTTCCTTGTTTGGAGGCCCCAAACAAGGACACAGGGAGTTGCATTTGATAGCATAAAATGTTATTAAGTGGAACTCTTCCTGTTGATCCAAAATTTTGGCAAGGAAGCCCTAAAGTCAAAGACATAAGTGAAAAGTACCCACATACTCTAGAGAGATGCTAAACAGATCCATGCAGGACTTCTCAGAGGTTAACAAAAATAGGTCTAGCAACCATTAACCTTTCCAGTTTTTTATAGAAAACAAGGCATTTGAATGGAGCTCTTTAGGATAGTTATTGAGGCAAGGAGTTGTCAGCTTAGCAGAGAGTGCTGTGATATTTCTCTTCCCTTTCCATCACCCAAACTAAGCGAGGGGACACTGAGAAAATTGAGATAAAAAAATAAATAATTAATTAATTTTTTTTTTTTTTTTTAAAAAGGACTGATGAGCAGCAAAAATTGTGGGTCTATTTGAGTTATTGGGAGAAAGTGACTTTTGTCCCCTTAGAGTTTGGAGGTATGTTTGAATATAGAGACTCCCAGCCTTGCCCCCTTCTGAACTTGGAAGGTGAGAGAGTGGCTGGAAGTCACCCACTAAGGTACAGCAAAAAGAATGAGCAGGAAAAGACCAGCTTTGGTGTGAAAAGGAAGCGTGATTTTCCCTTGGTACAAACATATACTGGGGAAGATAATTAGGCTTGAAACATGGAGCTGGGACTTTCCAGAGAGGGTCACTTGCCAGTTTCGAGGTGACAGGAAAAGGCTAGAGGGTGTGTTGTCGGGGAAAGTCGCTAATAGGGTTACAAAATGTGCTCCTCTCTTGTTCTCCTGTCCTTCCTCTCTGCCTAGAGCCTGCTGTTCTCAGGCTCAGCTGCATGTTAAAATCACCAATGTCTATTTGGTATTTCAAAAATATACCAATGCGAGATCTTACTCCCAGCCAGGTTTTGAAAGTGAGGTCCAGGCACTAGTTGTTGGTTTTTCTTTTTTTTTTTTAGAAGTTCCTCTGGTGATTTTTATGCAAAGTTAAGGTCCATAAGATCGAGGAGATATTAAGCAGGGGCCAAGTGTATCCAATTACAGTAGAGCGTGGAGGCAAAGTTCTATAACAAGCATGGCTCCAGGCTGACACTTGTGGACCTGGCCTTGTGAAGTGGAGAAGTTCATTTGCTCACTCATCAGATATTTATTGACTGTCTACTATGTGCTCTGTACTGTGGATTCAGCAGTAAACAAAAGAGATAACGGTCCATGCCCTCATGGAGCTTCCATTCTAACAGAGGGCTCCCCTGTTTGGGAAACACAAGTGAGGCTCAAGGAAACCCATCTTGACTCTCAAGTAAGTGACTCTGGGAAGCACACGTTAGAGTACTAACAGGCTGTCTGGTCTTACGAAGCCCGTTCACAGCTAATTGTACCCTCACACAGCTGACCCAAATCAGGCTGGTGATCATCTTGTGTCCAGGCTGATACGGCCCCAAAGGTTCTGAGTGGTAGGAAAGTCTGTGACATGACATTCTACCATGGTTTTTCTCTTTCGGCCTCAGTCCATGAAGATTTGTTGATCCAGAGCAGCACTGAGAAGACATTGTTGGAGCAGGTACGAACAACTGTGTGCATTGGGATGATCCCACAGTTGTGGGATGATGTTGCTGATGGTGATGATGATGGTGACAGGGAGTGTCTCCATTTTTAGTTTAGTTTGGTGTCTTACATGAGGAATCAGAGGCAGAACCAGCCATTAAACTCAAATCTCCCAATTCCTTTCCAGGCAGGGTCCTCTCCTGCTTCTCATTATGGCAATAGTTAAGCTGACCAGAGGAAGGAGATTCTGGGAACCTGCTTTGCATCCTTGTTTGCCTTAGGATTAATGACTTGACACATCCCTTCTACTTGTCTTCCTCAGGATGAAGGGGAGCACTGAGCTTTGAGAGGCCAGGATCAGAGGCAACTTTAACCCACGGGTCAAGGCTAATTATTCTTATCACCATCCCCATTTGTGAAATACGTTTTTGATGGGAAGTGTAATTAGAGCCTGGTGAAGTCTTGGAGGGCTGATGCAGCTGGGCTGAGTGCTGGGCAGATACCATCAAGCTGGAACAGCAGCATCATCCCAGCCCAGCCCAGCCTAGCCCAGCCCAGCCCGTGGGTCTTGAAAATATGGAAGAGAAGGTGGAGGCGCAGCCTGGCTTTTGGTGTGCTGTCAAGTCCACTTTGTCTTAGCACAGGAGAGCCTTTAGGTGTGTCTGTACCTTATTTGCAGCAAGGCCCCTTGCTGGGCCTCCCTCCCCTTCTATCCGCTTTCCTCCCTTCTCCTCTTCCCTGGATTGTGCTCATGCCGAAAGCCATTAGGCTAGAGTCCTGAGCAACATCTACACCTTTGGTGACCAAGAGATGCCAGATCCCCAGACCACGTTGCCCAGTACCAGGGAGCATAGACTCTGTCCTGCCTACCTCAGAGTCTTTTAGAATCCCCCTTGGGTCCTGAATACTAGTTGGAGACAGTGTGAGCTGCATGGAGAAAGGAGCAATAAGAAATACGTGAACACAAAACTGAGTGATAAGAAATGAACAAATATCCTTTTTATCCATTGTTTAAATACTTACATGATTGCCTTGTACTGATGACTTACGATGTGCCAGGCATTGTGCTAGGTGCCCCATATGTATTACTTTAATCCTCACAACAGACCTGTGAAGTAGGTCTGATTTTTCTATTTGACACTTGAGAAAACTGGGGCATAAAAATTTTAACTCGCCCAAGGTCATGCTATTAGCATGTGCTGGATTCTCCAAAACTCATGTGTCTCAACTGGGTGGCCTGAAGGTTGGAGAAATCGTCCTAATACAGAGACTCAGGAATCCAACTGAAGTGATATTTAATCAGCCCCAAAGGGAATAGAAGGACTATGGCATCAAACAGACAATTTTCAGATTCAGCCTGGGAAATGATCAGGGTAGATCTAACCAGCTAAGCCAAGGGTATGCGAATGGAGCAAACCTGTCGCCAAGTCACAAGGAGGATGGGAAAAAGACTCAGCCTTGAGGAGGATGATGCAGAATCTAGGTGAGGAATTGGGGCCTCTGCCACTGGCTGAGATGTAGAGCAGGGCCCCTGGCCCAGGGAGGAGGTATAGCCCTACGTGGAAATTAAGGAAAGGAAACGTAGGCAGACAGGCTTACTTTGGAGTGGGCCAGCACAGAAACAGGAGTGGGCAGCTGTGATGTGATAGGGAATGGAGATGCCCAGGTTGAGAAGCTGAGGAGAGCAGGGTTTGGGGCCTGAGGGAGCCTCTGTTCCTCTGGAAGTGAGAGTTTGCACAAACACAGCATTTCAGGAATGGTTGGCACCCAGGACTTGGGAGATAAAGAGCAGTAGGGACCCAGATAGTGGCTAAACCTTAGGGAGACAGAAAATCAAGACCCAGCTCTGAGAAGAAGATGAGTAAGCACGTGGAGGGTTTAGGATTGAGGGCAGGGTGGAATATCAGGCAGTGGGTTTGATCTAAGACTTTGGGAGGGTGGAAGATGAAGCTCAGTCTTGTAGATTGCTACAATGTGGCGATCCAAAGGGGAGAGAAATGCTTTGAGGCAGGTATGCATGAAGTCAGTGAGAGAAGAGTGGTACTCAGAATGGGATCCAACTGTCACCAAGTCACAAGATTAAGGACAAGGAAGCTGAGGCCAATGACCCATATTTTGCCTGGGTGAGAATCACTAGGACCTGCAGAGGGGAGGCGAGGGGGCCCAGCTTCCCACTGCTGGGGTATCCCAGGGCTACATGGGGGGAGGAAGGGATTGTCCTCTCTTGTGTGCCCCTTGCTGCTCTTTGACTTACTTAGTTTGGAGCCTGTACTAGGACAATTCATGCTTCAGAAACTCAGTTTGACTGGAAAAGTATCCTTACCGTTGTTTGCTATGCCCAGGACAGCTGTACAATGCTGCCTCTTGCCAGCTCTTTGCTGGCTTTTGGTCTCTGTTCTATGTTTGGGGACACATCATGGCAATGGGAAAGGGGTGTATCCCTTTTTAATTGGGAAGAGTCACTTCCTTTTTGGAGCTGGAGCTGAAGACAGCTTCCCCATTATGCAGCACGAGGCCCCTAACACTTCCTCCGTGGGCTCCAGGCAGCTCCTCCATGCCCAGAGCTGGCAACCGAGCTCCTCCCTCTTTAATAAGCTTCCATCAGGACTGCGTGGGTCACACCTGCATTGCCTGGTTGCTTTCCTCTGGGCCGTTTCAGAGGGAAGGTCACCTTTCTTGGTTGTCCTCTCCATCGTACATTCTTTGCCAGGTCTGGGCTTACTTCCTTTCCCTCCTCTCCCTGCTGTCAAGGATGCAAAATGCTTCAAGTTCAGTGCAGAATGGTAAGTATCAGAGAAAGTCACAGAACTATCCATCTGTCCCAGAGTCAGATCTTTTGGGGCCCTTTTTTTTTTCCTTCTTTCACTCTCTGCTGATCAAAGACTCTTGGTTTCTCACCTCATGATCCTCGCAGCTTAGGCAATATCCAGATTATTTGTTTGGAAACGTAACATCTGGTCACGTCTTTTACTCCCACCCTCTCTTTCCCCTCTCTGTTCTCTTACTCTTTCTGGTGTCTGATCAGCCACATGAGTCCCCTCTCTAGGTTGGTTGGAGGGCAAGTCAAAACGCCAGGCTAGGCAACTGTGGAAGTAAAAGCGACAATAAAGAGCTAAAGAATTTGCAAGCCCAGGAATTTTGTTTGGTTTTGTTTTGTTTTACAACTAATCAAGTCATAGGGTGATTTGCTAATGCCAATATAATCAGCATAGTTAATTATAGACTATGTTATTCAGGTCAGAACACATGCAGGTAAGTGAGGTATTGGAGCAATCGCTCTACCTGAGACATGCTCCTGATTCCAAACAACCCTAGGGTTAGTCCCATAGGATTCCTGGTGGGCTACAGACTCCCTGCCTGGTCTTGGGAAGGGTTGAGGGAATCCCTTTCTCTTTCCGAGATTCAGTTTTTAATCCCAGTGATAGCCAGTGTCATTGATGGGATCCAAAGTACTTAGAAGAAGTCCTAATACATTCTACAACTCCAGACCCAATAGATCTGTAGCTCAACAAGCCCTAATCCTAGCAAAACTGCCTCTGTAGTGAGATAGTGGGAACCTTGTAAGTCTTTCTTATTATTGGCTTGGACTCTCACGGAGAGGGATAAGGTTAAAGAACATACAACTTGAGCAATGACACCTGGATCCAGACCTTCCATTGGTGCCTTCGGTGGTCTGAGCAGGACAGATGTTTTGACTAATCTCAGCACTGAAGGGACTCCAAGCTGCCTCCTAGTCAGCCTGGTTCTTACTTGATTCACTTTTAAATATTCTCTGGCTACCCAGCCTCTGTCTCTCTCTTTCCCTCTCTTTCTCTCCACCCTGTACCCCCACCACACACTCACACACACACATACACACTCATCACACACATAGATGTACACAGAGACAAATACACATAGACATCCTCATCTACAGTCACACTCACACTTATGCACACACACGCACTCGCATTAACTCTTGTGTGCACTCGCACACATATCCTAGACTACGATCTCCTCACATCACCAGCATCGCACTCCTCACAGGTATTTTCTTTCTTTACAGTCTAAAAAAGATTGAGAAAAATTTCTCACTATTTTCCTTTTCACATTTCCTCCCCCTCCCACACTTCCCCTCTCCCTTCTCTTTCTCCACCTAGTTCTAAAGCAGTAGCAGGGAGATACATTCTTGCCATGTGCCCAGAGGAGAACCAGAATGTTTGTGGACCCTGTGTTCCCGCTAGAAGTCCTCCCCCCTCTGTAGCAATGCGAGCCCACCCAGCCTTGAAGAGCCGCTGGGAGCCCCTTCCAGAAAACACCTCCCCTGCTCTTCTTCCCTCCTGCCCTGGGCTAAGGGGTACTTCTTACAATAGCATTTTGCAAATATACCTATGGAAAAAATGAATCACTTTAGGTTACAATTATTTATAAGTGTTGCGAGAGCTCACATGAAGGTAACTGAATTTGTAGGTCAGAATGGAAATCTACTAAGATGGAAGATAGATTGGGAGTAGGTAGGGAGGAAATTAGGGCAAGGGAGGGAGGATTGTTGAAGTGGAATGACTGGGCAGTTGGGGCAAGCAGAAGCACAGGGAGGGTGCTTCTGGCCTCTGGCCTGTGGGGCATCAATACCACTCTTCCTCGGGGAGAATGAGTGTAGAATGAGTGGGAATCCGCAGGGATTCCCAGAGCCTGCTGGATTTGCCCACTAAGTCTTGAGACCCAGAAGATCCACCCTTGATCTGGACTTTCTTACACACCCCTGCCACCCCACGGCTTCCTTGTCCTGGAGACCAGCTTCTTTGCCACTGGCTTTCTGCCAGGACTGCTCTCCCCTCACTAGGGCTAACTATTTAGGACCAGAGGATTTTCCTCATTGTCTAGAAGGTACCAAGACAGAGCCAAGGTTAAGGCCTTACCCCTTCTAGGAACATATCTGCCTTGTGACAGAAGCCCCATTGAGACATAATACTCTAACTCAAAAGCTTAACACAGTGAGCAAAATTCCAGATTTGGAATCCACAAGCATTTATAGAGTAATTACTCTAATGTGAGTCCTGGACTGAGAACTTTCTCAACCTTTACTTTCTTTCATTTGATAGAGCAAATCTATCAGGTAAGTCTCATTGTCCCCATTTTAATATAAAGACGCCACAACTCAAAAACAAATTAAATGAATTATCTAAGCATACAGAGCTGGCAAACGGGAGATACGAGATTAAAACTCACGTCTGCGTCCTAGTCAGAAGTTCAGATTGCTTCCCTTTCTACACACAGAGGCTGTAGCTCTCTCTCCCCAGCCTGGCCAGGCCCCAGCTTCCTGCTGCCACCTGCCTAAGTCTAGAGCACTCTCAAGTGTTGGACGCAAAAGTAGATGGAGCACTTGCTACATGCTGGTTTCCTTTTTCTACCATTCTTTGCCTCATATGACAGTTATGGGATCCCTTTGATGGATCCATTCTGTCTGGGCTTTCCAAACTGGGTATGCAGTGGTGGGCAAATGGCACATAATGCCACAGGGAAGCCATCTTACATTTTTCTAGCCAGTTAATTTTATTTGAATATTGTTTTACACGAATTACCTACAAATATATATATCCTGATATATACATTAATATTTTTGTATATAAATATATATTTATATAACTATTATATTATTAAGTCATTTTAATATAAATATGTTAATCAGTAAAATATACTATGATATAATTATATTATAGATATTTACATATTAATATATATTTAAATATATGAAATGTAAGTATTTACATACAAATATAAATAAATATTTATCAAAACAAATACATATACAATGAAGTAGAAGGAAAAATGAACTTGACTGTGGCAGGAAAAATTCTAAAATGTCCCCCAAGATTTTCTAACCCTGGTGTATGTGCCCTGAATAATCCCCAGAACCGTGAATATGGTGGATTTTACTCCTGGATTTAGATTATATTATAAGGTCAGTTTGCCTGAAGATAGAGAAATTATCTAGGTGGGCCTAACATAATCACCTGAGCCCTTTAAATGCAAAGCATTTTCTCTGACTAGTAGCAAAAGGAGAAGTAGCAAAGTGTGAGATGAATTTGATGTATGGGGAAGTGGGGGCGTACTCATTGCTGAGGTGGAGGGGACCACATGGCAAGGAGCTGAGAGTAGGCTCCAGTAGCTAAGAGAAGTAACTGGTCTACAGCTAGCATGACAGAACAGACCTAAGTCCAACAACCATAGGAACTGAATTCTGTTAACCAGGAGGAGCCTGGAAACATATCCTTCCCCAGTCAAGACTCCAGAGGAGGAAATGGACAGCTGACACTTTCGTTTCATTATGAGACTGAGCCGAGGTCTTAGCTAAAATACGTCAGACTCCTGACCCATGGGAACTGAGATGATAGATTTGTGCCGTTTTAAGACACTGTGTTTCTGGTAATTTGCTCTACGGCAATAGAAAAAAAAAAAAAACATTGACTTTTTAGAATAAGAACTATTTCATATTAACTTTTCGCTTACCGTGAGCTCTTCAGATCCATCTTCCTGTGGGATTTGCTGTTCATGTCCCCTACAGACAGAAGCTTTAGGAGGAAAGCTTGAGAAGGGCTGGATTATAGATACACATTTTAAAACAAATGTGTATTGACTGTCTGCTGTCAGGTATTAGACTAATGCTATAGTGATAAATAAGGCAGGTAAAATTCTCCGCTTCCATAAAAGTTATAGTCTAGAAGTGGGGGGACTGATAATAAATAAGGGAGCAAATAAATTAACAAGATATTTTCAGGAATGTTAAATGCTATGAAGATGATGAAAGAGGGTGAAGTGAAGACGACTGGGGTGGGGCTAGGTTTGCTGGTCATGGCATTAGCTGAGTGGTCAGGGCAGGACTATGAGAGGATGGCGTTTGAACGGAGACCTGAGTAATACGAAATAATAAAAAAGCAGCCAGCCATGCAAAGAGTTAGAAATATCCGCTCCAGGAAGTTGTGAGTGGTGCTCTCAATTAGGAAATTTAACTAAGACAGTGTGATATCTAGTCCATATTCAGGTTTTTTCCATTGTCCCAATAACGTCCTTTAGAGCATTTTTTTTTAAATGTGGCATTTAGATATTAAATTCCTTTAATAGCGTTTCTCGGCCTTTCTTTGTCTTTACTTTGTTGATATGTTTGGAGAATATAGGCTAGACTATCCCTCAGTCTGGGTCTGTCCGATGTTTCCTCCTGATTAGATTCGGGCTATATATTTTGGGTAGGAATATTTCCTGAGTGATACTGTGTTCTTTTTGGTGTAATCTCATTAGGAGGCCCATGATGTCATTTTGCCCCATAATAAGTTCACATGCTGATTTGCACGTAATATTAAACCATAAAAACTTCCTGTCATAATATTGTTTGAAAACATACTTTTTCCCATTTTGTAATTTTTACTAAGAACAGTGTTGTCCAATAGATATATGCTGTAAGTCACATTAATTTTAAATTTTCTAAGCTACATTAAAAAAGTAAGAAAAATCAGGTCGAATTATTTTAATAATATATTTTATTTAACCCAACATCTCCAAAATATTATCATTTCAACATGTAATCAATATAAAAATACCAAGGGGATGTTTTAAGTTCTTTTTTTTAATCTAAGTCTTCAAAACTTCAATGTATATTTCATACTTATAGCAAGCACATCTCAATTCAGAATAGCCATGTGACAAGTATTCAATAGCCTCATGTAGCTAGCATCTACCATCTTTATATTGGACAGCACAGATTAAGAACATATTTTCAATGTATTACAGATGTGTCATAATTTATTTAACCCCCACATTGCCAGAAGTTACAATTACTTTTTTTAAATTTGCCATTATAAATAATGATGCAATGAAAATTCTTATGTATAAATAATCAGATACTCTCTGTGCATCTGATTATTTTCTTAGGATATGTTCCTTGGGGTGAAACTGATTTATCAAGGTTATCAATGTCCTGACGGTTTTGAGGCTCTTCATGC
Source organism: Rousettus aegyptiacus (assembly GCF_014176215.1). Lineage (NCBI taxonomy): Eukaryota > Metazoa > Chordata > Mammalia > Chiroptera > Pteropodidae > Rousettus > Rousettus aegyptiacus. The sequence goes on from NW_023416308.1 coordinate 85,357,295, forward strand.
TGCCAAGTTGCTTTCCAAAAAGGTTGTTCAGGTTTCCATTTGCACAGTAGTATGTAAGACTCCCATGTTTTTTATCAACATG